>NC_134585.1:80992649-82235149 GCF_037038515.1 Microtus pennsylvanicus
AATTATAATTCTAAGAATGATGAAATATTAAAATAAATATATATGCTATAATCTCAAAAAATAAAAGAAGTAATAAAAAAAGATTAAACCTCAGGATAAAATAGTATCTCTTCATTCTTTGGATGTTGCTGTGTCTGGACTTAATGAATAGATCTGACTTGTGATGGGAAAGATTGTGTTGATAGAATCCCTGAACACTGGAGCACCCTCATAACCAAGAATAAACTGCTTTTGGTGATAACGCCTAGGGCAGAGATAAATTAGAAATTGAAGCAAACCTGTTATCTGCCTGCCACTGCAGAGATGAACCCTGGAGTCCACCATATATCTAGGATTATGGCACATGAGAAATTTACTGTTTAAACAAGCTTTGAGTGAGGGTTGCTGTAACTTAAGGCAAATGTTAATGCCAGACATAATGACTCACATCTGTGATCCCAGTTCTCAGAAGCTTTAAGCAAGAGGATCGCTCCAAATTCAAGGTCAGTATGGGACACAGAGTGTTTCAAGCCAACCTGGGCTAACAGTGAGAAACTGTCTAGAGGTCAGTGGAGCGAGGCAGGTATGTTGGTATGTGCCTGAAATCTAAGCACTTGGAAAGTAGAGAAGGTGAAGCAGAAGTTCAAGGCTATCATAACCCTGTAGCCAAGATCAGCCTGGGCTTCATAAGATTGGCTCATCCCCACCTCCCAAATTAATGAATGGGCCTATTGGTGGACAACTAGTATAATTACATTGTAAACATACTTTAGGTGAAAGAACACTAAATACTAAAGCTAAAAGCTTGAAACTATGTGAGTGTAGCTCAGTGTAGAGTGCTTACCTTGTATGCATAGACCCTGGGTTAAATCCCCAGCGTGCTCCACCCCCACAACCAACTGCTGAAAAATGTCATGGTCCGTAAATGGATGGATCTAGAAAGCATAATATTGAGTGAGGTAACCCAGACCCAGAAAGACAAATATCATATGTACTCACTCGTAAGTGGCTTTAAGAGATAAAACAAAGAAAAATCAGCCTACAATTCACAACCCTAGAGAACCTAGACAACAATGAGGACCCCAAGAGAGACGTACATGGATCTAATCTACACGGGAAGAAGAAAAAGCAAGGTCTCCTGAGTAAATTGGGAGTGTGGGGATCATTGGAGAGGGAAGAAGGGGAGGGGAAAGGAAGGGAGGGAAGCAGAGAAAAATATATAGCTCAATAAAAATAATATCATGGCCCAGTGAACTAACCATTTGGTATCCATATAACTTGGAACAAACCATGCAGTCTCGCTGATCTTTTATTTCTGGATTAAGGAGGGAAAAGTGATAAATCCTATCACTGTACTAGGGTAATGACTGAATCTATCTTTAAAACAGTGAAGTTATGTAGCACAGTGAGTATCTAAAACCTAGGAATTATTCAATTTTCCAACAAGTTCACAAATACAAATAAAATATGGAGCAAGAGAAAAATAGACACAGGGAGTAAAAGTTAACTAAGAAAAATAGAAAGCTTTTAAAAAATACAGTAAACGATAAATGTCAAAATGTTAAATATTGGAGCTCAATAAAGTAATCTATTATGTCACCTAATATTATTATATTATCTAATATTTTATTGTTACTTAAAATGGTTCATTGCCTAATAAAGTACATAAAATTGTCAAAGAAAAATTAAGCATTAAGCTTCATGTATGCTAGAAATCAAATGTCATTATTAAAAGGAAGATAATATCTTAAAGTCATAAATATAGTTTGCAACCAAAACAATTGGTAAAACCAAGGTATAATGGGGACTGAAGAGATGGCTCAATGGTAAAGAGCACTGGCTCCTCTCGCAGAGGACCTAGGTTCAGTTCCCAGCACCTACGTGGCAGCTCACACTGTCTGTAACTCCAATTCCGGGGGATCTGATACCTTCAACCAATGCACATGAAATAAAGTTAAAACAAAAACCAAAGTATATTGACTAATTTTTTCTATTATGTTACCTGCTTATTTTATTTAAATTTTAAAGAATCTACTGATCGTTTTGCAATTTTAAAATATGTCAATTTAAAAGTAACTAATTATGAAGCATGTGTTAAAATTCAAAAGAACAAGTTGTATTACATAACTACCTAGATATCTCAGTATCTTTTCATTTGTTTTCTTTGGATGTCTTTGAGAAAGTCTTGCTAATGTAGCCCTAGCTGGTCTGGGCAGTTCTCTGGCCCCTGGTAGAATTTCAGGCATGGACCACCCCACTCAGCTCTCTATTGGTTTTCTAAGGATGCTGTCACCAAGTGCTGTGAACTGGATGTCTTAAGCAACAGAAATATTTGGTTTCACAGTTCTAATTGCCCGAAATGAAGATGAAAATGGCACTGACTGGCGAGGTCTGGCGAAGGATTTGCCTCCCTCCTTGGCTTGTGGAGTGTCTTCTTCTCCCCAAGTTCCATCACACTGTTTTCCTTCTCTGGGTGTCTCTTTCTAAGTTGCTTCTTATAATGAATCACTCATATGTTACAGATCATCCTGGTGACTTTATTCAAAGATTTACTTCTGTCTTGACCACACACCAAAAATATAGTATTTCTTGTATTTAACAAACTTTTAAGATAAAACAAGTTGCTTTTGTAGTAATAATAATGTTAGTGTTAATAATTCAGAAATTGTATTTTCACATTTGGTATAGTATCAAAGTGATGTTTCCCAAAATGAAGAAATTTTGTAATAACTATCAATATTTGCTTGAATTAAACTATTATTCACTTTGTGGTTGGAAAATCATTTTAATATAAATATATCCAGCTGTAGTTGCACATTGAATTTCTTAACATTTAAGAAAATAATTTTCAGTATGCCAGGAAAACAGGCTAACTGCATATCTTCACTCTCCTGCCTCTCCTCCAAATCCAGTTCCTCAGCTCTGTAGCAGAAAACCTGATTTGCCTCCACCCCCCACCCCCATAGCTCCGGCATATCACAGATCTTCTAGTCCAAACTTCCTTCCCCTACTCATCACTTTATCCCAGGCCCCCAAAGCAGCAGGCACTCCCTGAAAACCTAGCGACTCTGCCAACTTAGGAGACAGATAGGCTAACTGCAGATCCTCACCTCTCCCTGAGCTCCTCCCAATCCAATCCCCCAGTCTCACCCCAACTCTTTACCAGACTAACTGCTGTGGCCCAGCTCCTCTCTCTTCCCATTTCCAGAGGATCATGCAGATCTTCCCCTTCAACCTTCTCCCCACTTATCCTACTATCCCAGCCCCCAACTCTGGCAGGTATTCTTTGGAAACTCACCAGCCAATCCTGTCAGAGTAGTAGCAAATAGATCCTCAAAGCAGGTAGACAAGCTTCAAGTCTTCAATTTCCCTCCTCTCTTCCAGTGCCAATCCCCCAGTCTCATCCCCAGCTTTGTAGCTGATTTCTTGTTCCGGCCTGGAGAGATTAGATTAGAAATAATAAAGATAATAAAGGCAGTTTGCAGCAAGCCCATAGCCAACATCAACTTCAATGGAGAGAAACTCAAACCAATTCCACGAAAATCAAGAACAGAAAAAGTTGTCCACTCTCTCCATACCTAGTCAATATAGTACTTGAAATCTTAGCTAGAGCAATAAGACAATGGAAGGAGACCAAGGGGCAGGATTGGCTGGTGAGTTTCCAAAGAATACCTGCTGGAGTTGGGGGCTGGGATAGCAGGATAAGAGGGGAGAAGGTTGGAGGGGAAGATCTGCAAGTTGGAAAGGAAGAAGTCAAAGTATCTTTATTTGCAGATGACATGATAGCATACATAAGTCCTATTCCAAAGTATTAGTTTTGTTTCATCATTATTGTAATATTGAGTTGGAAGTGTCACTCCCAGCCTGCCAAGTGCTTTGCATTTGGACTCCAACTCCCAGCCTGCCAAGTGCTGACCCAATAGGGTATTTAAGCTTGTGCCAAAAAGAGAAACACATGGTTTTGGGCTTGCATGTGTGCTCCCTCTGTCTTTTCCTTGCCATGGTCTCCCTGGGAGTCTGCCATCTATTAAACTAGGGCATTTAATTTGGCTTAATCTGGTTTGATTGGAGTTCTTTGCACCAGTGGAGAGGTTTTTCTTAACAATTATATGATATGATATATTTAAATTTTATTATATTCCCTGAGCCTGATTGTTTTCTAATGATAATCAAGAAGGGGATAGATGTGATGGGAGGGGAGGGAAAGAGAAACTGGGAGGAGTAGAGGGAGAGGAAACTGTAATCAGGATATATTATGTGAAAAAAAACTATTTTCAATAAAAGAAAAAAGGAAAGTAAATAATTTTCCTCCTTTTCAAATATTCATACTTAGTTGAATTGAACAAATTCAAAGATTATATAAATGATATCTCTATGATAATGCGAAGAATTTCTACTTAATATTAGTGCACATAGTTATAAACTTAAATCTCATTCAATAAAAACAATGTTTAGTTATATAGGTGAAAGTTTATGTTGCAAAATGTTTTGAAATTTGGGAATTTTCTAGATGTAGGACCCAGACATGACAAGCTCAACAGAGGCCTGAGTCTCAGTAGTTTACCCTGAGGCAATACCTGGTTCCAAGAAAGACCACCCAGGAACAGACCATCAAAAGGAAATTCCTAACATCCAACCATTGTAGATATGATCACTTGCCAGCACACACCCATCACTTTTCACCAGGACACTCATAAACAAATGTCATCCAATTAGGGATCCTAAACATTAGAAGTCCCTCACCCCTTCCTTTGCTACTATAAAAACCCAACCCAAACTAAGCTCAGGGCTCCAATATGTTGGACACACACAGAGTCTGAGTTTGCAAACTTGGGTAAAAATAAAGGCTCTTTGCTTTTAAGACTCAGTCTTCTAGTTGGTTTTTGACTCCATGATCTGGGCATAACACTGGACAGTTCTATCAATCAGAATACAAGTAATAATCCATGTCTACTAGTAAAGATTTGGAAATGAGCATCAAGACTTATTAAAATTGTCATTCAAAATGAGTGAGAAAAGCATATCACGATTAAAGAGTTATAGGTAAAACTGGAAGAGCCTGTAAAAGAAAAGAATAAAATTGGTTAGATCTGTGGGCATATGGGATTAGAGTTAAAATAACTAAGCTAAGAAATTTAAGAGGAAAATTTGAGAATTGCCTCTATAGTGAGCAGAAGTACACAAGAGATGAGTAGAAAGAGGATTTTAGAAGGCCCCAATGCATTTGGAGAATTGAATGTTTTATCTCAGGAAAGATCATTTCAGTCTGGAGATGAAGAGGGTGGGACTGACAGAAGCCACACTGCAGAGGCTTGAACAGTAGGAGGGATCCTTCATCTTCTGAGACAGGAAGGAGGAAGTAAGAATAAGTGCAGATGTTTATCACAAAGGAGATTTGCAAACGTAGGCACAGGGGAATAATAGAACAGCAGGATGCCTGATCTCAAAAGAAGTAATTACAGGGAAGAACAATGCTGAAGAGGTTTTCTAAAACTCGGTATTACAGAATTCGGAGAACTGTTGTGGCCAGAAAATAGCAGATCCCCAGACCTCAAAGGCAGCTCTAAGTAAAACAGCAATTTATCCAGTTAGTTGTCAGTGCAGAATGTTCATGGTAGTGATCTTGTTAATCCCACAGATATGAAGAGAAAGACCGCCAACCCAAATCATTGTGGCCAAACCATTGTGACGTTTTAAAATTCATGTGCATGGGCTGTCTCTCCCTGAGACCGTGTATAAGATATCAGCATTGAACATGAGGAAGATAAGGGTTTTTGTAGTTCAGGAGTAGAGGTTTTCAAATGGGGGATTTGGCAGGTGAGTAGGCAGGGTTACAGAAGCAGAACATGAACAAAACAAGGTAATCATAACAACTTGCAATCCTTCTGTTCAGCAGGGTGGTCTACTCTGCTAAAGGGCCATTGCAATCCTTCTGTTTGGCAGGGTGGTCTACTCTGCTAAAGTTTTTGTCACTGTCATCAACTGAATGAATCCATCTAATTCCTACAAAGTGATTTTTTTTTCTCCTCCCAGGACACAGCCTTGCCTCCAGGAACAATGATCTTTCTCCACGACCTGCTATGTTTTCCATGACCTGCTTTGTTTGGAATCTGTTATGCTTTGGCATAAGAAAGTTAGCTTAACCTCATTAAGACTGAACTCCTTCATAGTCACCAGATTGTAAACTGAAGAGGTGAAACTGCAGGACTTTGTTACTGGCCATGTGTTTGGCTCTACAATGGTCTCTCCAGCTATTGCCCACTCTGATCCCTTAAGAGTTTCCCACTTTATAATAATCATCCCTTATAGAGCATCCCACTCTAGAATCTACCATACCGTCTATGTATCTTCTCTGATTTTTTTTTTTTGACTAGGATTGGAGAGCTGAGAAAAGGCCAAAGTGAGATGACAGTAACACAAGGTGACTGTAGGGTTAGGATGTTGACTTATGCCAGGTTTTCATTCTGATTTTAGTTCCTGTACTGGCTTAGTTATATGCCAACTTGACACATGCTAAAGTCATCTGAGAGCAAAGAACCTCAATTAAGAAAATACCTCCATAAGATCTAGTTGTAGGGAATTTCCTTAATTACTGATGGATGTGGGAGGGCTCAGTCCATTCTGGGTGGGTGGTGCCATCTCTAGGTTTTGTCCCTTCAGTGAAAACATTTTGGATTTTGATGCTATTCATTTCGTAAGTGCCCAGGAAAGCTAAAATGCACATGAGTTTTTCTATATTAATTTTTTGGCATCCAAAGTCAATTCATAGGTCAATATCAAGAAACAATGTATTAAAAACAACTCATAGATTTAAAAACTTAACATTTGCTGAAATTATAAATTATGATTTGGCACTGTCTAATCCTCAGAAAACCATACATCTTTTCTATTTATAAAAGAAAAAAACTAGCTAATTGGTGATGGCTCATGCTTGTAATCCCAGCATTTAGGAGGCAGAGAAAGGCAGATCTGAGCTCAAGGTCAACCTGGTCTACAGAGCAAGGGAGCAAGTTCCAAGACCACCAGGGCTACACAGAGAAATCCTGTCTCAGAAAAATAATGAATAAATAAATGAATGAATGATAAATAAATAAATAAATAGCTAAAAACCAAAAGAAGACAAAACTAAAACAGGATTGCTATAAATATGAAACTAAAAAGTTATGGGATTAAGGTAGAAGCCCAGACCAGAGTTTATACTTTTCTAAAATGTTGCAATGGATGCACCACTACTTTTATACTAGGAAATATTTGAAAGCAAGGGAAGAAAACAAATTGCTAAGGGCGAGATGATTTGTGATGTGAATAGAAGAGGCTATGTGTACATCTTTCACATTTAAATTGGGTTATAAAAATCTTTGGTCCATGGAAAGAAACTGTTCACCACACCACTTCAGCGTTAATGGAATAGCTGCTCTGACTGCTTCTGAAAATCCAGCAGCTTCGAAGAAGTGGGCACTTGAGAGAGAAGATATCCATTGCAGTGCGTTTCCAAATGTCATGCAGGTGATCAGGCGCACCAACCACACAGCACAAAGACTCGGGTTATAAAAAATTAAAATAAGCTATGTGTTATAGTGGTGGAATTGTGAGCATTTTAGCTTTCTTTAAATACAAAAGAAAAAGTCCTTGATTGCTATTATCTCTGCTTATTATGCAATAAGTAAACACAAGGAAGAAAAATACTGAGATGGATTGATAATAGATGGTTTTCCTTCTTTCATTTGCCTTAGAAAACATACAAACAAAAACCTGAAGGCTGATTCAATTTGAGAGAATTTCATCAACTCTTGAGTTTGATTTTTTTTTTTAACTGTGAAAGCACACATCCTTTGGTCTTTGTTGAGTCAGTAAATTCTGTCTTCCAGGCAGCTTTGTGTAAATCAAATCTGAAGGTCAAAGCAATGTTAATGCATTACATTAAAATAAAATAAGATTGCTTTGCATTTCAGTTGGTCCTATTTGCCTTTGCAGTGTTAAGTGCTCTCTGCCAGTACTGGCTATTCTCAATAGTTTGAATGTTTTACAAATTTAAGGGCTAAAACATCTGTGAAAAAAATTCAATTCAAAAAATTAAATAAGGAACTAAGATGCAGCTCATTGTAAAATACAAGCTTTCCATTGGCACCATTCTGTTAAAATAAGTTCAAATAAAATATTAACCAACCAAATAATTTCCCAACTTCATCAGAAATAAGAAATGTTAAATCCTAAATAAAGAAATAGCATTGCTCAACTGTAAAATTAGCAGGTTTCAAAAGTAATATGTATTACTAACAAGAGTGCAGAGAAATATTCCTCTTCAAGTCCACATTCTCTTAGCTCTACACACTCCTAACTCAGGTCCTCCTTACTAGAAAAACTCGCCTTATTTATCTTGCTTGCCTGAGTTCAGTCATGTATTTATT
Organism: Microtus pennsylvanicus; assembly: GCF_037038515.1. Taxonomy (NCBI): domain Eukaryota; kingdom Metazoa; phylum Chordata; class Mammalia; order Rodentia; family Cricetidae; genus Microtus; species Microtus pennsylvanicus. The sequence continues at coordinate 81,001,037 of NC_134585.1, forward strand.
TCTTCACTTCCGTGTCCTCACTAAAATCTGAGCTACGTTTCGGAAATATAATTTTGCCAAGTGATTGCTTTTATATTTCAGTCTCTTAGTTTCGAAGGCAGAATAGCTAATATCTGAAAAGGGATAGCTAGCTGCCGCATGGCTGCAGCTCACTTTTGTCATGGTTAGTACAGACAATACATTCTCGAGACATCCAAGATTTGTTTCCCTGACAGCCACAGGAAGCCAAATTAGAATTACAGTATTGCTTAATAAGCACGGAATTAGAATAGGAACATTAGTTATATAGTTCACATGGTTAATGGCCTCTGGCTGAGGCTGGGAGCTCTCACCATCCCAGGCCATTTTTATCGGTCTGTGCTTTCTCCACCTGACAGTACCTTGATGAATATTAACAACTCTTCATTTAGGCTTTCCATTTTCTCTACTCCAAATAGAACTGACTTTTTCATTTATATAATCTCTCTAAACAAGGTTTAATATCGCTGCTTAGAGTTTTACTTATTGTATAGCACACTCCAGACGAGCCTCATGAGATTGCGCATAGGATAGGAGTTTAGGATGCTCTCAAACTCTTTGGGTCTGCAGTTCTACATCAACCCCCCGCCCCCCCCACACACACACACGTTTATTCTCACAAAGTCAACAATTTAAGCCAATAGCCAGGTTTCTCCTTGGCAAAAAAAGTACTATTTAATGCTTTGAGAATAACCTAACCTAAGTGGACACCATTCCTTTGATATTTGTTTGGATGGTTGGTTTGGATTTAGAGTTCTTGTTTTGTTTTGTTTTAAGCCACTTAGAGTGGATTTCTCAGAAGGGAATCTTAATTTTCTTATTGTCTTGATCTTGGTGGTGTGTCTTTGTTAATACCAAAAATGTAACATTGGAGAACCTCTTAAAAACTTTCAAGTTGGGTCTAGGAAGATGGCTCAGTGGTTGACAGCAGTTGTTGCTTTATTGTCTTTCTTTTACCTATAAACCTATACATTCCTGTCTGAACTCATCCTAGCACTGCCCAAAACTTTCGTTCTTTGAGTTTGTGAGACTGAAGAACCAGAAGGCACAGGATTGAGGGTAGCCCCAGGGAACACTGATTTTTGTCCACTTTGGCTTTCAACATAGTGTATTCCTTACTTTTCTATTGTTTGATAAAACCTCAACTTATAGCAGAAAGAAAGAGTTTATTTCGGCTTAAGGTTTCTGAGGGCTAAGAGTCTGTCTTGGGAGGGATGTGTGGCAGCAAGTAGCAGGCACAGTGGCAGGAATAGGAAGCTCAGGCTTATATATCTTTTACCTTAAAAGCATGAAGCAGAGAGATTGAACCAGGACTGGCGAGAGTCTTTAACCTCTCAAAGCCCACCTCTAGTGACAAACTTGCTCCAACATGGCCGTATATCTGAAACCATCTAAACAGCACTTCCAACTGACCAAGCTTTCAAATCCTCAAGTATATGAGGGACATTCCCACTCATATCACCACAGATAAAAAGACCACCATTGATCTCAGGGACTACACTTTCCCCATATCATGAGATGTCTCCATCGTTCCTGTTGTTCTTTTATTTATCTGCCATTATAAAACCGTAGGGTCCTCCCTGTTCTTCGAGGTGTCTGATTTTCCTCCTTAACAAATGATTTCCTTATTTGTTCAAACAAAATTATCTCAATTGTCCAGTACATTTTGTTATCACACACCAAGTCACCCACACAAATTTGACAGTATTTTGATGAGGAACATATGTAGTTACTACATAGTTAACACGTGTGTAGACTTTGAATGGTGCTCAACATCTATTATGTACTCAACAGTGAAATTATCTGTAATATCTATGTTAATCTAGAATATGTCAACCAACCAAATACAGAATAAAGAAAATTATAGTTTGTTGTGTCTTGTTTAGATTTTTTTCCCCAACTTGACACAAGCCAGGGTTTTCTGGGAAGAGGGAAGTTCAATTGAGAAAATGTTTCTATTATACTAGCCCACAGGCAGGTTGTGGGGATATTTTTTTGGTTAATATTAACATGAGAGGGCCCTGTTCTTTGTGGGTGATGCTGTCCCTGGGCAAGTGGTCCTGGGTTGTTTAAGAAACAGGTTGAGCAAGTCATAAAGAGCAAGACAATAACAGCATTCCTCCATGGTCTCTGTTTCAGTTCCTGCCTCCAGGTTCCCCCCTTGGCTTCTCCCGATGATGGACTCTAACCTGTAAACCCAATAAGCCTTTCCTCCTCCAGTTATTTTCGCTTGCATGTGTTATCACTGCAATAGAAAACAAACTGATATAACTAGGGACTCATTAGACTAAAATCTGGGGAAACAAGATCCAGACGGTCTGGGAAATATCCTTCCAGATTTCATAAAATGGTTGCTGCAGCTATGTTTGTTTGTTTGTTTGTTTGTTTTGTACTGGAGCAGTACAACTCTGGGGCCGGGGAGGAGCTTATGAGACCCACTCCTCCCAGAGGAGCTATAACTAGTTAATGGTTGCTGGGGGCAGGAGAAGCAGAGTTATACTTGTCAGTAGGTTGGCCAGCTAGTAAATGCCTTTGCTTAAGAACAAATAAATAACCCTCCTACCCATGACCATGCAGACCACTGTAATTAAACACAGTGGTTTACAGAAAATAATAACAAATGAACATGAAAGTAGGTGGGGGCCCTTACTGGAAAGAAGAAGGATGGGTGGGTAGGAGCAAAAGGCTACAAAAGAGAATAATAGGGTGACTGGATCAAAGTTCTTTATGTGTGTATATGAAATTTTGAAAGGATAAATTAAAAATAGTGACTGTAACAGATCAAATTGTAAGAGGGATCAGAAATTATATTACTTATTAGTCAAGGATTATGACTGGTACTAGCAAAGGTTAAGTTGCTTTTTAAGAAAAATTGGGTGTGGTCTCTGTCTTTGGACAGTGTGGGACTATTCTATTGTACATCTTCAACCTATAATTGCACCCCCAAGGAGAGTTGCATCTCAGATATATATATTACAATTTCTAATGTTAGCAAAATTACAGTTATGAAATAGTAACAAAGTAATTTTATGGTTGGGGGTTACCACAGCATGAGGAACTGATTTAAAGGATTGTAGCATTAGGAAGGTTGAGAAACATTGCTCCCTATGGTCAGCAGAGTCCAGCCTAACGTCAGCTCCATCTGCAGGGCATATTCATCTGTAGCCCTGTTCAAACGCTCAGCTATGCATCTGAGACCTGAACAACAAAGGCCTCCTGACCCCATTTTAAATTGGTCTAAACAACTGTACCCCATTCTGACTTTTCCAAGAAACCTATATTGCCTATGTATCAGGTACATAATGTTAAATTATATATCCCTACTGTAATTAAGGTTATAATTATTTTTAATTGATATCAACTAACTCCTAAACAGAAAAGATAATGCAGAGGAACATGGTCATCAATTTTGTTTTATTTGTAGTGATACTATCTGACCTAAACTGGCCATAGGAAGAGAAACAGGAAAATATTCAAGGGAGAAGATTAATGGTACATGGGCAAGAGAAAGTAAAAAGATATGACCCACTCCTTGAAACTAGTTTTCTTTAGATACCCAGTGCTACTTTCAGAAAATGTAGCCAGAATCCTCCCTTCCAGTTGTAGTCTTCTCCATCATAGTATCACAATTCTCACCGAATAGACACCTCATCCTTCTTCAATACCTGAGTCTATAGCAGTACACTTTACCTGTGCACTCCTAGCCCCTAGGCCAATATGAGTGACACAGCTCTGGCTTCTTTCATCCACACCATGTTTTCTTGTATGGCCATTTTCTTAGCCAGGACACTACAGAGCCTTTCCTTTGAGATTCCCTTCCTTCCAAAATCCAATCTTTAGATTATTGAAATCAGAAACTACTGATTTAATGGAATTTCCTTCTTTCCTGCTGTTACCACTTAAAGACTAACTTCCTTTTTGTGTTTATTTGACTTTCATTCACTGACCCAACTCTTCTTGCCCAGGTTCCTTCTTGTCTCCTGAGATGATCTAACTCCAGTGTGTGCATGAATTGCTTGGTCCCAGAGAAAAGAAGTTGTGACTGAAAATGACTCCAACCAGAATATTGTGGATGCTGCAAACTGTGAAAACCAAGCTAAGATATTGATCTTTTTGTTGGATGTGGCCTCCTGAGGTCCAGGAGAGTGTCTTCAGTCCCAAGCACCTTCATCCATCTGCACACAAGATGTACATGGATGTGTGCCAAAACAGAAAGGATCAGAGCTTTGCTTTAAGGGAACAAAAGGTTTAATTCTTGCCTGAGACAATCCCCAAAGAAAGCAGTTCTGAGCTGGTACTTGATGTGGGATTCCCCTCTGTCTGCTGTGAATATAATTGGTTAATAAAGAATCTGTTTCAGCCAGTGGCTTAGCAGAGTAGAGCTAGGCAGGGAAAACTAAACTTAATGCTGGGGGTGAAACCAAAAGGTAGAGTCAGAGAGATGTCATGAAGCCACCAGAAGAGAAAGACGCAAGCCGTCAGCTGGAACCTTGCCAGAAGAACATGAGCCTCGTGGTAAAATATAAAATAATTGAAATGGGTTAATTCTAGACGTAAGAGCTAGCTAGCAATACACTCAAGCTATTGGCCAAGCAGTGATTTAAATAATATAGTTTCTGAGTGATTATTTCGGGAGTCTGGGAAGCCAGGAAATGAACAAGCAACCTCTAACCACAAATAGGTACCCAATATGATCAATTATATCCACATAAAACCTGAGAAAGCTTAAAAAGTAATTCTAGGCACAAAAGAACAGAGTTAAGCATGGTTTCTTGGTAACCAACATTTTGCTGGTGGCTGGCAGCATGTTGCAGCTCCTTTAAGAGAAGTCTTCTTGATACGGGGTAGGAAAAAAAAAGCTCCATTTCAAAACAGTGGTTTCCTGGTTTGCCAGCACAAACAGCTCTGATTCTTTCAGGAGGTCCAGCTACAGAGCATTTCAATGGGGTCTGTGAGAGAAGTGCTACAACTTGCTTAATGTCAACATAGACCTACTGTGTGCCTAAAAATGGAGCAATGTGCATGGCTCTCAGAGGCAGCAAATATGTCTCTGCCATATTGGACTGGGCAGAGCAAACAGGCAGGGTTGTGTTGGCCCCAGACACACCCACTTAGCATTTTAAGAAGTGGCCCCAGTAAGAAAATAATTATAGTTACACAATAAAGACAGATTCAGATGAAAAAACTTCTAAGTGTGTCACAGTGTGTTTTAAAAATGTACATAGTCTTGAAAGAGAGAAGAAAAATACTATAGAGAGTTATAATTAGAATAAAATTGTTTTTTAAAAAATAAAACAAAGTCTTTAAAGAGCCAAAGTACAGAGAGTCATAGATTAAAAGGAGTAAAGAAAAATAAGCCATATAAAGATGGAATATACACAAAGTCTAGATTATGTATATTATTGTGTTTTCTTTGAATTTTTTGACTGCAGAAAGATATTTGATTCTGGGGTCTGCTAAGATAAACCAACATAAAGGTATCTTGATTCCAAAATTTGAGTCTAAGGATATATTGCTTTTGAAAAGAGGTTCTCCTTTTGTTTCCACAAAGGATGAGAACCTATAGAATCTTTCCAGACTAATGTGGTTTGATGGATCAAAACCACCTGAAAAGTCACTGTGAACACCCCCAAAAACACTTTGTACCACAAAAAGCAGGAAGCAGTTTGGAGAGAACAAAGCCCATATTCCCAAATATTGTTTACAAATGTTTGTCTACATTTAAAGGGGGATATGCTATAGAGATTTGCAAATAGCTTCTTAGGGGCAGGATCTTGTGCCCACGTCTCCCTCGCAGTGCTAGATCGCCATCTGGCTTGAACATCTGCAGTCCTGTGCACGTCGTCACATTCTCTATGAGTTCATGTGTGTGTGTCTGGAAGAGGCCATGTCCTTGGAATCATCCTTCACCCCTGGGTCTTAGCCTCTTTCCACCCCCTCTTCTGCATAGATCGCTGTACCTTGAGGAGAGGGATTTGGTGAAGACTGACATTGGAGACTGAGTGCTGTAAGTAAAGACTTGCTCTTAGGTTATGGAGATCATGTGACAGCCCTGACAATAGTCTGTGATTTTGGGGGGGGGGGTGGGCATGGGACCTCTTTGGATAATGATGCAGCAAGATATAACCCATTCCTGACCCTGGAGGCTTTTCTTGGTTACGCCTGACTTTTTGTGGGGATGCCGGAGATCTGGACTTGGGTACTCAACTCTTCACAGCTGACTGAACCTGACATCATCTTAATTGTGGTTGTCATGGACCTACCTTTTAAATACCCATTTCTTTTTATCATAGAAAAAAACCCTGTTATTTAGACTGCCATGTGACATATAGCATGTCACATAATAATTCAAATCACATTTGTGATATTAATATCAAATCCAAAGTAGACACATCCATAGCATTCAAACTCAACAGAAGCCTGCTGTAAGGACTGAAGTTGCATTGGGCAAGGAGCGACTGCAGCTGTTCCTTAGCAATGCTGTGAGGAGGTGGGGGAAGGGAATTAGGAGAGCATAAAGCTCTCCCAGAGCCCCACAGACTACTCTGTTCCAACCTGGTCTCCTGTGGAGACTTCTGGCCTGGCCCTCAATAATGAACCCCAAATTGTCCTTCAAGTCACATGTGAAACTGCTACATACTAGATGAAATCAACTCTTATCTCCGCTGAGGTTCCTACATTTCTGTTTTCCCCCTTGGCATTTTACTATGTTTCACTCTTAAATTTTCATCTTACCATCCCCCTGGATATTTATGGTCTTCACAGGAACAGTGCAGCGAGAGCTGGATAGAATGGAACAAAAAGTCAAGCGTTCGCCCATTCCGACAGTCCTGGTTCCAGTTCATACGGCATAAGCCTCAAAGAACTTCTTGCATGGAACGATGCCAACTCCCTTGGGCTTGAACTTGGGACTGAATCTTGGCTCCTGGATTTTAGAAGAGGAAACGCTAGGGGATGAGGGGAGGGGCAGGGGCATGAGAACTGTCATTCCAAACCTGCCAACTATTTTTTTTTTCCTCTCGAAAGACATGGAAGTAGATTCGGGATAAATGACTCCTTTGTTCTTGAAATTTTGTTATATAAATATACAGCAAAGACTGGATACACAATTAACAATGAAAGGGTTTGTTTAATTATATAAATGATTGCATACTTGGTAGACTGGAGTTCTACCCATATTTCTCCCACCCTAGTGCAGCTGCATTTCTCAGGAGTCTAAGTTGATGGCATTGCTGATAGAAGATAAAGACCTGGGGCCAAAGGTTGAAGAACTGCTTCTATAAGGTACATTTAGAGCCCTGGGCAGGAGAAAACAGCTCTGAGCTCCAGATGGTGAAGTGTCAAGTGAAGTTGAGGAGGCAGCTCCCCTGCCCAGAATCTTTCATCAGTTACCCCCCTGGGTACTGCTGCCAGTGTTTAGAACCTCAGAACTAGAAGCAGCACTTACCGACACACCTCTCTCTCTTCCTCCCTCCCTCTCTCTTTTTTTTTTTTACCCCCTCAACACATCTGGTGGTGTTATTACTTCCTATTGAAAGCAGACATATAAAACTGGACAACTAACACCAATTTTCACATACTTCTAACCCTATTACTCAAAAAACAGGGTCTTCCTTGCCAGCTCCTTCAGTACCAATCCTGGTGAGATGGTCCGAGGAGGGTCACAGGGTCTTCATTGCCTAGAAACAAGCATCCTTGGGGATCTGGTCAGAGCCACACCCCAGGATTTGATACTCATCAGCAGAAAGCCCAGAGTCCGCTAATGGTCTGCCCAAAGCACTTAGCAGCCAAGAACTATAGCACTTGCGTTAAGTAAGATCTACAGCCAGCTCTTCTCGTGTGCATAGACAAGCCCTTAAGGAACATGAGCACTAGGAAGAGCACAAGAATACTTGTGAATGAAGAAGTTGATGAAAATCTGATTTTGTTTAGTGAGTCATACTCCCACTACATAGTCCTTTCTGTGCTGAAATTTAATATGTAGTCCAGACTGGCCATGCAATCTCAGTGATACACCTGCCTCTGCCTCCCAAGTGCTTCATTGTAGGTGTGGGCCACTAGTCCAGTATGATAAACTTTTAATATGAAAAACAACACAGCAGTGCTATGGCAGGAGGGTATTAAATCTCAAGCTAAGCTCCAGCTTGGGTTACCGTGGAGTTTTGAATGAGAAATGTTCCCATGGGGTCATGTATATTAACATCTTGTTCATGGTTAGTGGTACAGTCTAGGGAGGTGTAGATGGTGCTGTCTGGGGAGATGTAGATGATGGTGCTGTCTGGGGAGAGGTAGATGGTGCTGTCTTGGGAGGTGTAGATAGTGGTGCTGTCTGGGGAGCTGTAGATGGTGTTGTCTGGGGAGGTGTAGATGGTGGTGCTGTCTGGGGAGGTGTAGCTGGAGCTGTCTGGGAGGTGTTGATGGTGGAGACTTGCTGGAGACAGTACATCGCTGAAACAGGGCTTTGGGAGTTTATAGTCTTGACTCACTTCTAGTTCTCTGTCTGCTTTGTGTTTACCATCAGAATTATGATCACTCAGTAACCAGCCCCTGCCATTACTGCTGTCATACCTCCTTACCGTGATAGACTCGTACCCTCTGCAACCATAAACAAAGCAACCCTCTGCAACCATAAACAAAAGCTTCCATAGATAGCTTTTGGTCAGCGTTTTAGCACAGCACCTTAAAATCACAAATACAACTACATATCAAGATCTTATTTTTTTTTTCTTTTCAGGAAAATTAACTTGAAAAGAGAGAGAAATGGCAAACATTATTACCCATAGGTGACCAGATGGAACACTGACCTAGGTTATCCTGCTTGTCATGCATGTGCCAACAGCTGGAGGCCTTGATGGGGCTAAAATCTGAGCTGCAAGGGAGGCCTGTCTTCCATAACATGCCCTGTATGTGCGTGGACTTCCTAGGATAAGATTGACAACTGTGGAAATAACAGAGGGTATATTGACACAGAGCGTGCCCCATATATGCCTGGACTTCCTAGGACCAGGTTGATGGCTGAGATATAAAGTCAATCTTTCTCTGTACTGCCAGTCCCTAAGTCAAGACACAAAGACTTCATTAATTAATTAATTCTGAAAGCCTGGCCTTAGCTTAGGTTTGTTTTAACTAGCTTTCCCAATTTAAATTAACCCATTTCTGTTAATTGACATGCTGCCACTTGGCTCATGGTTTACACCTCTCCCCCTGCATATCCTGCTTCCTCTCAGTCTCCTCTGGTATCTGCCCCGTGCCTAGGTTCATCTCCTCTTCTTTTCTTTCTGCCTGACTATCCCGACTAACCTCTTCCTGTCTAGTTATTGGTCATTCCGCTCTTTATTAAACCCATCAGAAGGCACCTTGGCAAAGACACACCTTCAGAGTGTACAGAAAGATCATTATACAACAGAGCCAGGTTGTGGAAATAACAGGTCTATTAAAAACTGACCTTCAAGGAGACAGCAGTATTTTCTCCAAAAATACTACTCTAGTATCATTTCCAATTTATGTTTGAATACTCCGACCAAGCAACTTAGAGAAGAAAGCATTTATTTTAGTTCAGAATACCAGGTTAACAGCCCATTGTTGTATTTATCTAAGCTGCTCTGTTATCAATAAAAACTTGGGAGTTGTTATTGAGGTGAAAATCTAATAAATCAAAGAAGTGATTAAGGAGTGACCAGTTGATCCCTCTCTCCACATTTCCCTTACCAAAAAGGAAGGATCAAAAGCCTGAGAATCTCCAAGTCCCTCCCCCACTCTTTCCTGTGCCTCTCTATCTGAATCCTGGATCCTCCATATTCTTTATGACTAATTTTTGTCAACTAGTTTTTGGCTCAGCCCCTTTATTCAAGGTTCACTTTATTAACATAGTCTCAGGGTATCATGGTGTGACTAAACATCCTACAACAGCCCATACAGGAGAAGTCAAAGTCTGGGGAACCTAAATCAGCGAGTCACATCCATAGGAGAAGAGAGAGAGAGAGAGAGAGAGAGAGAGAGAGAGAGAGAGAGAGAGAGAGAGAGAGAGAGAGAGAGAGAGAGAGAGAATGAATTCAGGCTTACACATACTCAACTCACTTTCTCTAGTCCTCTAGTCTGGGATCCAAATGAATGGAGTGGTGCTACCTATAAAGTACAATGGGGAGATGAGTGGTTCTTCCCACCTCAACTAAAGCATTCAAGACAGTTTCTCACAGACATGCCCACAGGCCAACCTAACCTAGACAACTCCTCACTGAGACCCACTTCCCTGGTGAGTATCTATCGTTGCTATTGGTGTATCTCCAGTGTAGAATAACCTGCTACCAAGTGTTGGTGTTGGTATATCCCCAGTGTAGAATAACCTACTACCTAGTGTTGGTGCTGGTGTATCCCCAGTGTAAAATAACCTGCTCCCATGAGTCCTTCTGTTCCAGTGTTTGTGTGAATGCTTGTACATTAAAATGTATTGTCAGTTAGTTTGTACTGTTTTGAGACAAGCTCTTATTCTGTACCTCAGGTTGGCCTTGAATTCATAGCTGTTCTCCTGCCTCAGCCTCCCGAGTGCTGGCATTACAGTCATGAGACATCACAACCAACAAGCTCTTTTTATACCTGAATCAGAATGTCAGAACTTCAGCTTCCTTGAGGTTTTATTGGGAATGTTTTTCTATAAGATTTCTTAAAGCAGAAGCCTGTCCTATAGTTATCAATTTCCTTTGAGCATGTCTTGGATGTAGGAAACAATTGAGAGAGACATTTTTACCTACAAGCTACATTTGAAAATCCTGAGTCTTATACCTATGGGCTTTGTCTCACTGTATCTTCTGCAGTTCTTGACAGCAAGACCAATTAATCATAAACTAATCTACCAAAACTGTGATCCCAAATAAGCCCGTTTTCTCTATGAGCTGATTCTCTGTGAGCCTAAGATAATTGTTAAACTAACAGAAAGTTTATTAGCATTCCACTTCATGGTCAAAGTAGCACACATTCAGAGTGCTCATTGTTGGTGCTATGAATGTGAAAATGATTTCAAATTGGCTTCTCTTATACTGGGTACAAGGGAATGTACGGTGTTAGAAGCTAGAAAAGGACTAATGGCTAGTCTCTTCCTTTAGCAGGTTAAATGTGTTCGGATATGTTTGCTTAGCATTCTTTCTATATAAACTGGTTTCCTGTTGGGATGCATGAAACTCTTCAATCTCTTGCTTCTTCCAAGATCTTTCCTGCCTAGATAGTGCTCCTCTGGAATACAAGCTTGGCAGGTGTGGGAGGTAGTGAATTGTTCTCCTGGTCAAATCTTCTGAGGGTTACTTTGATCTTCAGTAGGCCATTATTGTCCAGAGGGAAAAATATACACATATGTGACAGACATCTCTAGAAAGAAGGAAAACAGCATAGTTCAATTTCAATGGTACACTTTATTTTAAAAATAAATCTGTATTGACTTTTGACTGCTCTGGGATTATAGGATGGATGGCAAACTATGTGTTTCCTGTACCTATGTGTCTCTTCTCAAACATTTTTGTACCATGATTTAAAAAAGAGGGGAGGGGTTGACTTGGCAACAGTAGTATAATTACAGTCATTAAAATTGCTTCCAGTAGATCTCTAATTATCATTCCATGGTAATAACATTATACATTATTATTAGCTGTGTGTCAAATTGACTTTTTGCAAATTCAGTGTGCTTATTTCTGAAGTCTTGGTTGTCAAGATTTTCTTTTCAAGTTGCATAGTCATCTGTCCACAGTTATTTTAAAAAAGAATAAAAAATGGAGAAAGTGCAATGATAAATAGTCCTTTCCACTGGCAGGCATTAATTGTGTCAGATCCAATACCCTTTTTTTAAGTACAAGAAAGACTTAGAATCAAGGCACTTTACTGTCATCTTGAAACGTAACTCATTGCTGGCACGACCGTAATTGCAAAATCTCACCCTAAAAGGCAACATAGCACATAGGAGAAATTAAAAAAAAAATTAGTTCAATATGTGTATGTGTGTATATTACCTATGTAAAATGTTACAGATGTATGTAAAACTTTTGTAAATGCATGAGCACCGCTAACAAGAGGGCACCTCAAGTCAGAAGGTGTTTGTACATGCTTACAAAGAATAGGTTACAATTAGGAAAACACAAGGAAATATTCAGCTGAATATTTTTGACCCTATTCTATTTGCTTGACTTCAGAAATCACCATGAAAAGAGCATCAAATGCAAACTGATCAGAGTTATGGTAGAATTCAAATGCCTTGAAGGGTGTTGAATGTCAGTGGCATGATTTTCCACAATGCAAAACAAATCTTGGTACGGATTAAAAAGAAAAATTATACAGTTTTCCCAAAATATGCCCAGTATTTGCATTCCTGAAAAAATTCCAAACATATTAAAAACCTCCTGGAAGTACTTTCTTATACATAAAATGGTGTCAGGTTCCAGGCTCAGAAAATCACCAACGGTCCTTGCATCTCTTGAATATGCAAGGAGCTCTCTAATGCAGTGCAAGACAGAGCATTCTTTGTTGGGTGTAAAGCTGGAAAGCACTGGGCTGGGCCTGACCTCTATGAATGGCACAGAACACTGTGGTCATGGCCCAGGCATTCTTCAAGACTGAGGAAAGCAGATCTGTGAACTGCCCAGCCTGAAGCCCCACAGCGCACTCACACTTGCAGAGAAGACAGGCTAGACCACCTGTCAGGGGTAGGCTTGTCCTGATGGGCCCTTGGGCTGTGTCCCTGGTGTGAATTTTCCTAGGAAAAGGCCCTGGTGGCAAATAAAAATAGAGCTTAAAGGGTAGATCTTAGAAGGGCTGAAAGAAAAGAGTTTTGCTTCTAGAGCCAGGGAAGCTTAGGGGTCTGGGCTTTGGGGAGGGCAGCGGGTCGTAAAGAGAAACAAGCAGCCTCTGGGAGACAGTAGCAGACAAGCGGACAGAGAACAAAGGCCTGCCACAGTAAAACGCAATCCAGACCATGAAAAGCTCTATGGGCGATGCCCATGAAAGGCCTTGAGCCGGCTCACCCTTCATGTTTCCAGTGGTGCCACCAAAACCCAGTGTCAAGTATCACAGCTTAATCTTTGCAGTTATTTCGGGAAGCAGTGGAAGGGGAAAGATGTTAGGGAGCTGAGGGTGTGCGGCATGTCAGAAGAGAAGCCTGACACTCATCATGAGCAGACCTTAGCGCCTGGCGCCGCTACTTCAGACTTCCATATGTGAATTCTGGTTTTGCAACTACTGAAACCAACAGACTTTCAGGAGCAACGACGAAGCGTTTTCATTGGCCCCTTTCATTTAGCACTCCTGAAGACCCTTTCCCTTCTTTCCCCAACTTTTTTCTTTTTTGTTAATTCTTTGAGACTTTCATACATTGCCCTGGAACACACTTACTTCCTATTCCTCCCAGGTCTACCCGCCCACTCTTGTGCCCCTCCCCTTCCCCAAAAGAAAAATATTCCAAGCCTAATTTATGTTGCCCGTACACTCACTGGAGCATAGTCAAATTACCAGTGGCCAGTTCCTTAAAGAAAACTGAGCCCTTCCCCACCTGCATTGTGAAGAGCTACACTTCAGTATCTTTATCACAATTTTTAAGGACTCTCTTCAGTAGCTTCCTGTCTGGACTGTTTATTTGGGGCGCATTGTCACAGAAGTCTTCAGTGTTTCTCATTCTCAGTCATGAGTCTGCGGCCATTGATATCAGCACCAAACAAATGAAGCTTCCTTGCCATAGCAGCCAGTGATAGCATGGACTATGGTCGTCAACACGATCTCACCTTGATCATGGACATCCACATGGTCTCTGGTTGCAGCATGGACCATGGCCATCAACATGGTCTCACCCTGATCATGAACATCCACATGGTCTCTAGTGGCAACATGGACCGTGGCCATCAACATGGTCTCCTACAGCAGCCCTGAGCATGGACATCCACATGGCCTTGGGTGGCAGCACAGATAACAGACATCGACAAGGCCTCTGGCAGAGGCTGAAGCCCCCTCTTGATGGAGGAAGGCCATTGGTTAAGTAATAAAGAAACTGCTTGGTCTCATAGGTTAAAACGTAGGTGGGAGGAGTAAACAGAACAGAATGCTGGGAGGAAAAGGAAGTGAGCTCAGAGACGCCATGCTCCCCTCTCCCAGGCAGACACGATAGCTCTGCTCTCTGGGGCAGATGCATGAAGCTCAGACCCAGGATGGACATAGGCTAGAATCTTTCCCGGTAAGACTGATGCTACACAGATTATTAGAGATGGGTTGATCAGGATATGAGAATTAGCCTGTAAGGGCTAGAGCTAATGGGCCAAGCAGTGTTTAAAAGAATACAGTGTCCGTGTAATTATTTCGGGGCATAAGGTAGCAGGCGGCCGGGGTGCTGGGGACGCAGCCCCGCCGCTCATATTACGACACCCTCTCAAGCATATGTTCAACAGATAGCTTTTCCTTTGAACCTGGAGTTAACAACTGGGAGATTTAAAACCTCTGCCCCCTCTTGGATCTCTCCCATTCAGCTCTTTGATAATTAACGAGAAGGAGAGGCAATGGAACATTTAAGAGCAGCCAGTAACTTCTGACTTTGTTCTCAGACCTTAAATAATTTTGAGTGGGGAACAAAGATTAAATTGTGGGATTAAAAACCTAAATGGGGTCTGGGAAGATGGCTCAGTGAAATGTTTGCTGCATAAGCAGTGAAGATCAGAATTCAATATCCAAAAACCATATTTAAAAGGTAGACCAGACAGCATATACATGTAATTCCAGAACTGGAAGGTGGGGGAGGGAGGATAGGCAGATGGCCCAGACTCAGGGGCTAGCCAGACAAAGCAATGAGTAAGAAATTAAGGTGGAGAAAAACTGAGAAGGACACCTGATATTGACCTCTGACATCCCTAAACACATGACACATGTGTAAATGTATATGCACACAGGTGCATCAGTCTATGCACACACATGAACACATACATTCTATTACATATATATATATATATATATATATATATATATATGCCTGCATATGCACACAATCAAATGGACTTTTGAATAGAATATAAAAAGATCAAGTATATTTCTTTGCTAAAGAATGAACATAGTCAAAAATATAAGAGGTTTTGAATAGAAATATAAATTAGAAATTAAAGCAATAAAGAGATATCAAGTTTCATCATTAGATTGTGGAGAATTTACAGAGGTAGCAATGGCAATTTTGCTGGTAGTAGATTCATGTTAAAAGCAAACAGAAAAGTCAGGCAGTGGAGAAGCACGCCATTAATCCCTGCACTTGTGAGACAGAGTATCTCTGTGAGTTCGAGACCAGCCGGGTCTACAAAGTGAGTACCAGGACAGCCAGAGCTGTCTCAAAAAAAAAGGGGGGACATCACATGTTGAACATAAATCATATAATTTATACAAATGGTCTAGGCTCAGTGAGCCACTCTTATTGACTGCAGCCCACCCTATATCTAAATTCCTAGAAGCCGTTGAAAAAACAATGCAATGCATAGGCTTTAAATAACACCCACTGTGCATTTCCCATTTTGGAAACCCATTGTGCATCCCAGACTGGCCTCAAACTTACGCTCCTCCCACCTCGGGTTCCTGAGTGTTGGGATTACAGGCATGCACGCCAAGCCCAGTTCAAACGCAGTTCTTTCTGTGAACCATTTGAGCAGGTAATATTAACCCTTCTTTGGCAAACACCTAAAGTTAGTGTCCAATAATGTTAATCAGAACATTGTTGCTAATGGTTAAAATAAAGCAAGAGGGAAAAGAGTTAAACTTTCACCAGTCAGTAAGTATTTATGAAATAAAAAGAATGTAGCTCTTTTAAATGAATGGTATAAATATGTATTTCTTGACATGGAATACCCAACTTTCTACTTCTCATCTCCGTTTATATATAGAATTGATAAACATTTATTAATTTTAAAAGTCATACCCCACCTCCGTAAGTCAGCTCTACCCTATCCTGTATTAGTTTCAGTCAATCCATTCTTTCAGTTGCTTGGGTCAAAACAGTAGGTAAATTCTTGATTCCCTTTTTCATATACCACATCCAATTTATCAGCAAATCCTGAAATCCATGCCTTTTAAACATATTCAGAATCTAACCACTACTCGCTATTGTCTTTGTAACTACTGCAGAATGAGAACACCAACGTGTAACAGAGCATTATCGCGCTTGAGGTCTGGTGTCCCTCCACGTCTACCCTGTCCCATAAACTCTAGCTAGCTCTTCCACAGTTTTGCTTCTGTTTCTTTCACAGATTTTAAATGCTTCCCGCAGGTCATTGCCACGCCCCCCCCCATCATCAACTCTGTATTTCTAACTTCAGCGGAAACAAGATGTGGCTAGATGATTAAGTTTGATGGAATATGAGCAGAGACAAAGTATGCAATCTAGGGTTCAGGTCCAATGCAAACCACTTGCCATGGAAACGATGAAACTATTGCTCCCTGTTCTTTAAGATGTCATGATCCTGTGAATATACATAGGAGAGGACAACATCTAAAGGACAGAAGAAAATAGAATGTACAGAATCTCATCTCTGACTTGATGGACAGAGCTACACTATTAGAACCAAGGCAAACCTTACTTTACTTTCTCGGAACCACCTTTGTTTAAGTAACTCATACTTCACCATAGCTACTGTACGCCATGTCCCTGTCTCTTCTCAAAACAACAGCCCACAAGAGTTTTTCTTTTATTTCTTTTCTTTTCTCCTTTTGGTCCTGGAGATTGAACCAAGGGTAGTAAGTCTTTTCCAAATGCCCTCAGTAGACTTCTTAGGTCTCATTGGCCAGAATGGTACCACACTGTCATTTCAGATAAATTACTGACAAAAGAGGAGAGCTTACAATTAAAATATATGCTAACTATGATGCATCCCAAGGGCAGGACAAAATGTCATTTAAACAAAATTGGAAATCTGTTAAAGAATTGGTGGCAGGAAGGGAAGCCAACCATACTTACCAAAGTAAAATATAGTTAAATATTTATTACAAAATTATAACATGTAATTATACAAATAAAATGTATCGTGCTGCCTTTGACTAACGTGTGAAGGTCAGAAGACAAGGTGAAGGAACAGATTCTCACATTCCACCATGTGGGTCCCAGGAATTGAACTTTGGTCTTCAGACTGGTGTCGGGTGCCTTTACCTGCTCAGACATCTCAACCACCCTATTTTGGGGATTTTAGTTTGAGACATAGAAAATTTTGGTAGAAACTAGCAAGAAATGCAGAAAAATGGGTATTTTACTAGATAACTGGCAGTGCCCGGGCTTAAATCTGCCAAAGGTATTAACATCCACTACCTTTGATGGCAAAATTATGGGTGATTCTTGTGTGTTCTTGAATTTTTAAAACTTCGTTAACATGTGTTTTCTAACATGAATAGAGTATAATAAATCTGTTGTCATTTTAAAAAGTGGCATGGGAGAAAGCAAGAGAGTGCACGTGAAGGGGATTTTATTAGGGGAAAGGGAACATAAAAAGGGGGAAGGGGATGGGGGAGACAGGCTTCTGGAGACAAGAGCAGCGGATGAAAAAAGAGAGGCAAAGAGAGAGGGAGGGGGAGACAGAGAGACAGTCAGAGAAGAAGGGGGAGAGAGGGAGGGACAGAGGGATGGAGGGCGGGAGGGAGAGAAGGGAACAAACAGAAAGACATAAAGAGAACATAGCAAAATAGTGAATGTGCACAGGAGGTGCTCTTAGTGGATGCAGCTGAGGACGTATCCTGTGAGGACCCTAAGGCAGGCCAATACAGATGCCTGAATGCTAACATTCCATCCTTCTTATTTATTATAAAAAGATGAGGCGTTATAAAGGGGTAGCAGGTGAGGCGGGGATGAGGATGCTATGTTCTTGAGACTTCTTTCTGCTGACCTGGGGGGTGTTGTTCATCTTTGGGAGACCTGGGAAAGGTGGGGTGGTGGCCACGTCCTAGAGTAACTGCCTTTTTCACTCCACTGTCCAGGTGCTGTAGAACCATCAGGAGCTGCCTGGACCTGGAAACATGCTCTTCGAGGTGGATCCAAGTTGACTCCCTAGGGCTTAAAGCACCTGATCCTTTCCCATCACCGCAGCATCACCAGGGCGGGTTTAGTAGTCTTGAGCCTCCAGCTCTGAGGCCAATAGCTAGTAGTCCTGCAACGACAGCTAATTGGTTTGATTAGAGGTTTTGAATATGTTATTGGGGATACATAGAGGGGGAATTGATGAAGCAGAGTGTGATTAGTGTACACAGAAGGACGTGGAGCAGTCTGTGGGGGAGGAAGAGGGGTCAGGAAGGAACACAAGTGGGGTACCCAATCCAGCATGAAACCTCATTTTTCTGAAATTGGAGACACCGCAGTTAATCCTAGTGTCCTCTGAAACTTAAAGAATCAGGGTCCTATTGGAGTTGCTGTGAATGAAGAAGGATTAGTTTGAGGTGGCAGGGTAAAGAGTTTGAGGTAGTGTAAGTGTATACAATGAGGGGGGCCCTCAAGTTTAGCCCCTGTTGCTAAGTACAAGAATTACTTTAAAAGGGACCCTGCCATTTAGGGGAAAGAAGTATGTAAAGATAAAAAGCAAATTTGAAACAAAGAGAGCTTGGAATGATAGGGTACACACTTCCAACTATCGGATCACTGGCAAAAGCTGCAAAGGTCCCGTGTAATATCAGGAGGAGTAGCAGTAAGTGGTCACCTCGTAGTTCCCGTGCGTGGGGTAGAAATGAGATCCAATAACTTTTTATCAACTGAGAATCAAACGACAATGGTTAAAACCGTTTAGTGATTTGTCAGCCAAAAAATGGGGACCAGAGCACTGAGCCCTAAAGACGTGAGTCAGAAAGATAAGAAGGCATGAAGATGAAAGGACTGAGCCTGAAGGATGCTTAGGTCCAAGAGATAAGGAAGGTACAAGGCACCCTGTGGGTCATCACACAAAGGACAAGGGAGGCTAGGCTCAAGGGACACTTGTGTCCGAGAGACAAGAAATGAAGCCTTACTCATGGGAAATGGCCAGAGGAAAGGAGCTCACTGATCCTGTTGGTGTTGGATGGAAAGGCCCAGGGGTCGTTAGTTGGAGAAACAAAGCTATCATATGTGGACCGGGTTCCAAGGTCCCAGTGCACCTCAGACTGCTGGCAGGCAAGAGGAAGTGCCAGGAGAGCCTTTTCTGGTCAAAGAACTAGTGTTGTAATTTTAAAAAATTTTAACAAGAAACAGAAAATTTAAAAATTTGCCTTTATACGTTTCACCAAAATATCTTTGACATTAAAATGTCAGTTTCAAGTGATTCTGTCAAAATATTCTAAATGAATACAGAACTTTGGATATAAAATCTCTGAGATTACATCAACTTAGATATACATTAAGGACATTTTACCTAACTTACAAGTTTATTCATAATGAGCTACAATTCAAGCAACATGGTATACATAAAACAGCACCCTGCCCACTAAACACTAGGGGGTTTCTTCTTTGTTTTGTGGTACTTATTTTTATTTTGTTCTACTTTTAATTTGTTTCTTTGACAGGGTCTCATGTAGCCCAGGCTGGACCTGAAGTCCCTGTATAGTTAAGGATGACTGTGAACTTGTGATCGCCTTGCCTCCACCTACTAAGTGATGTGATTACATGTATCCGCCGCCATGCCCAGTTTACGTAGTGTTGCTGACTGACACCCAGAGTTTTGTTCATGCAAGGTAATCACTCTGCCAATGGAGTTGAATCCCAGTCCCAGCTGTTCCATCTTGTCTTGGTACACCGATACACAGGTCAAGAGAAATATTCTTTTTAAATAGCCATATGATTTATTGATTTCACTGAGCTCTCTCTTCCACAGTCACTAATCTTCAGGGAGCATTTACTATGTGTTGGGAGCTGCAGACCCTCAGACCCTGAACTTTCTAAAACCTCTTGCGGGCTGAAGTAAACAACTTGTTTTTCTATGCTTGCAGCTACTCTAAGCAAAAAAAAAAAAAACAAAAAAAAAAAAACCTCATGTGTTCATGATAACAAGGAAGTGGTTTCTGGTGGGCTTGCCATAGAAAATCCTGAGAGCTAGGGCATGGCCACTAGTCAAGAGGAGCACTATATAAGCTGCCTTGGAACATAATAACATTGGCATTCTTGCTTCAAGAGGGACCTGTGTCTCTGTGTGTTCTTTATTCCCTAGACCCTTGCCCTACCATGGTTCCAGGTGGTGCAGGTGCCACAACTATGTAATAGAACACAAGGAAGTGTCATTAAAGCCTCAAAATAAACTCTGAGATGGGGGACTATCTCTAAATTTTACAGATACAAAGAACAGAGAACAAGAAAGGTGAATGAATTACTCAAGATTTTATAGTAATGATGTAGAAAATGTAAATTAAGATCCAGGTATTTTGCCCTGAAGTTCTCATCCTTAGCCAGTTCACAACACAAATATGAAATTCCTCTACTTATAAAAATAGCATAAGTCAGGCTAAAAAAACAATTCATATGCAAAATTACTCTAACTATTTTAATTGGTAAGTCTAACAAAAATAATTGTAGAATTACCCAAATAACTTTTGAAACATATCCAGAAATTCAAACCTCGTCTGAGTAGATTTTCTACATGACAGTGCCCTACGTTAAGTAATTTCTGAAAATTGTGCTCTAAATTCTCAAAATGTATGTGTTTGTAATTTTTATAAGAATACCTAAAATTGTAAATTTTGGAATGAATTCATGTACTGATTATAATTTGACTAAGTCAGCTTAGAAAACTAACAACATAGTGAAAAGAATTGAACAACTGTGCTGCAAAGACATCTCTGTTAGTAAAGTGCTTGCTGCACGTGTAAGAGGATCAAACAGAACACACCAGCACCCACGTCAAAGAGCTAGACACAGGGATGTGTGCCCGCCATCCAGGTATGAGCATCCTTGGTGCTTGGTGATAAGCCAGACAACCATCAGGTTGATGAGAGACCCTGTCTCAAAATTATGGGAGAAGTATTTAAAGAAGACATTAGATATGGAACTCTAGTCTATATGCACACATAATGTGCATACACACTCATGCACTCACACACACACACAATTAACAGTTGAGGCAGAAATTATGTTGTTTTTTTTAATACTTGATATCTGTTCCTAGTGTATATAATTTTGTATTGGGTGTGACCTTCTGGGTATCCAGAGGAAAATGATGGGCAGCCCAGGGTTCACTCTCTCTGTGGTTCCCGCACTTCACAGCTAAGGTTGGTCTTACTGTTCCCGTCTCGTGAGTTTTCCCCTTATAATAAAGCATATATAATTGGTTTCTCTTGGCATGGCTTGGGATTCTTTAATCCACTTCATTCAATAAAAACCCATAGGAATAGCTCCACAGTTAAAAAAAAATTAGGTGTTTAGCACTCAACCAAGCAATGGTTGAGGCATTCCTTTGGAATTGCAGTTTTTTTAAATACCTCTGAAATGTTCAAAATTAATGTTTTTTTTCCCTTAAGACTGGTTTCCTTCAGTCTGATCTGTTTTCACTGGGTTCCCTAAACAGCAGACCCAGTATTTAGATGCTGACAGTGGAATGGGGAGATAATCCAAGGTAGCCAAAGTAGAGAAGCCAAATAGAGATAAACCAAGGGGAAAATGCCAATAAAGGGAGCATTCATGAGCATTCATTCCAGGCTGCTGGAAGTCCAGAGAAACTAGGTACAAAAATGTATTTTATGAATTATATTACATGAGGGGCAAAACAGGCAAAATTAATTTAGGGTTAATAGAGCTAAGGATAGATTTTTCAACAGCAAAATGGATGTTTTTTGGTTGGTGGTGTTTGTTTTGTTTCATTATTGTTATTGTAGTGCAAGATACGTTCCATTCCTTTGGGGCTATTGTTACATAAGTATATTCATACCAGTTTGCTTTCTGCTCCTGTGACAGAATGCCCAGGGTAAATACCTTTAAGTAAGAAAGGTTCATCTTGACTCAACCCTGACTGCTTCTCTGAGACCTGTGACAGGCAGGGCATGCTGAGAAGCTCCTGGGAGCAGAGACAGAGGAGGTGCCAGGACTTCAGCTAAGGCCCTCCAGGGCAAGTCCATAATGATTCAGTTTTCTTCCTATAATGTTCCACCAGCTCCTAATAGCACCACCAGAGGGGCCAAGCCTAGATACCCAAATCTTTAGGGGGCACATCAGGTCTAAACTGAAATATATAATATTCAGAAATAAAAATTCATCTAGGTACACTGAAAGTTTTTGGAACTGCAGGAATGTTAACCTGAGTATTCCATTGCTGAAATAGGTCACAAATCCATAAATTTCCTACAATATTAGCTACATATGGCCTCAGCCTTTCTCTTTATCCTTCTGGCCCTATGCATTAATCCTATCCCATGTTTTGTTTCACGTGAGATAGGCTTCCAATTCCTAGGAACTGAATATTTGCCTCTTGAAGAGGCCAATTCAGATGCCAAGACTCTGGAGTAATGATACATCCACACCCATGTTGATCAAGCCCTCAATAACAATGCCATTTATACATACTCTTAGCTTTGGTCTTTGATCACTTACAGAAGTCTGCCAGAATATATGTTTTATATTTCCTACTGCAGTGTTTGATTCATCCTCCGTGTCTATTCCAACATCCAGACTAGTATGGTTTTTTATAGTAGGCACTGGATTTTTTTAAATTTCCCTGATGAGACATGTTCTCCACAGTGACTGGGCATGATTGAACCATATTCAACATGGGGGCCTGTGAGAAGCCCCCCAAGGAAGTTTCCCTATGGTATCGGGTTGTCTTGTCTGTCTTTTGTTGACTTACATTCATTGATCCAATGTCAGTTGTAGTAATAAGGACGGCGGCAGGGCTGCATCCCCAACACCCCAGCCGCCTGCTCGGCTAGCTTTTGCCCCAAAATAATTACACGGACACTGTATTCTTTTAATCACTGCTTGGCCCTTAGCTCTAGCCCTTACTGGCTAATTCTGATATCCCAATCAACCCATCTCTAACAATCTGTGAGCACCGGTCTTACCGGGAAGATTCTAGTTCAGAGCTTCATCGCGTGTGTCTGCCCACGAGTCAGGCATGGCGTCTCTCTGAAGGCGTCTGCTCCCGAGAGGAGAGCTGTCGAGTCTGACCTCACTTCCTCTTCCTCCCGGCATTCTGTTCTGTTTACTCCACCTACCTATGTCCTAACCAATAACATGGGCCAAGGCAGTTCCTTTATTAGCCAATGACCTTCCTCCATCATTTCCCCAACCTACTTGAGCTTCTGTGGTGCACCAGGGAAACTTGACCCCTAAACAGCCCAACCAGCTGTGCAGTCCGCAGGTGTCTGAGAACTCTGAGCGGCTCCAAGATGCTACCAATACTACCAAGACCAGAGGCTGTTGCAGAGCAGTTACTCAGGGTCGCAGCAAGGGGATGCTACCCAAAATACCCAAATGCACCTTGCAGAGCCTGGCAACAGCTGATTGTAGCCATGGGAAACCCAAAGCGCCAAGCTCCAGGATTTGGTGCCAACTGTTGAATGAAGTGAGTTTAAAAAGCCCAGGCTATGCCAAGATAACCCGATTATGTATGTCCTATTATAATGGGAAAACTCATGAGACAGGAAGGATAAATTCAACCTCAGCTGTGAATCACGGGAACCACAGAGAGAGTGAACCCTGAGCCACCTGGCATTTTTCTCTGGGTACCCAAAATGCCACGCCCTAACCTTGTCCCACCTCTTAAAGGTCATTAGCAGACAGCGATTTGCCATCAGGATTTCATTTCATTAGTGTAGCTACAGTGCCTTATTTATTCCTTCAAGAAAGCTGTATATTGGGATGGCTTTGATGAGGAAGGTGCCCCACATGCTCATGCATTTAAACACTTGCTCTGCTGGGGATGCTGCTTAGGGAGGTTATGGAGGTTTAGGACTTGGGGCTTTGTTGAAGGAAGTATGTTGTGGAATAGTATTTTAAAATGTAAATTGTTTATGCTGTGGAATATTTGTTTAGTAATGCAAAGATGTGTTGCATTTGTTTAGCTCTGTGACGCTGTGTGACTTTGCCTTTCTAAAACACCTGATTAGTCTAATAAAGAGCTGAATCTCCAATAGCTAGGCAGGAGAAAGGCTAGGCCGGACTGGCAGGCAGAAAGAATAAATGGAAGGAGAATTTGGGGGTGTGACGCGGGGGGGGGGGGGGGGGGGGGGGAAGGATCAAGGAGCAAAAGAACAAGGAGAGGAGGTTGCCAGGGGCTAGTCACAGAGTAAGAGTGAAAGTGAGATACACGGAAGTAATAAAAGGAACAGGCCCAGAGGCAACAGGGTAGATCAGATAATTTAAACAAAGGAAAGCTGTCTAGAAACAAGTCAAGCTACTGTCAGGAGTTCATAGGAAAGAATAAGCCTCTGTGTCTTTATTTGGGACCTGGGTAGTGGGCCCCCAAAAGAGCAAAGAGTACAAACAACCAACTACAGAAGGATGTCGCTAGTGGTAGAATTTATAGCCCCGCCCACTTCCTGCTTGTTCTCTTTGCTTCCTGTGTGTCTGCATGAAAATGTAACCACCAAGCTCTCTGCTCCTGCACCCATTCTTTGCCTTCCTAGCCACCGCGGACTCTCCCTTTGAACAACCAGCCAAAAGAGACTTGTTTTACAAGTCGCTTTTGGTGATGATATTTTACCATAGCAGTAATAAAGTAACGGATACACATACCAAACCATCCTTTTTGTTTATCATAGAGCTGAAAGTTCATTGCATATTGTTAATCCCAGTGGAGAGAATAAGACCACTACCACAACTTGAGCCAAATTTGAAGTGAAAGGATGGAAAACTTAACCTCACAGACTCCATCTTGAAGGGCCTCCATCTTAAGCCATGGGGGTTGAACTCCGTTCCAGAAGAAAAAAAATTGCAGACTCTGTTACAACAGCAAAATTTGAGCAGATGCCCTAGACACAGTCAATTAGGGAAAGGGCAATAAAATGTAACGAGGTCCAGATGTTTCTGCAGATATCCTGTAGGCCGTTTGTGGTTTCATGCCAATAGTTTGACCAATGATTTTATAAATCATGTTACCCCATGTCTCCTGGCCCAATCCTGATCCGCCAAGGCATATAACTCCCTGCTTGTGGTTTTTTTTTTTCTTTAAAAGTTCTCCCTCCCCTGGTTTCGGGCTGAGTTCCCTCCATCCGCTTCATCGGAGTGTTGGATTGTGGTGGGGTTCGAACCTGACACTAAAGACCCCGTGGCTTGCATTGGAAACTGACTCCCTGGTGGTCTTTGAAGGAGTCTCACTACATGGGCATAACAGAGGCAAGCTTGATTTTTATTGGGTGAACCGAAGAGCTGGCCAGTGAGTGCCTCCTAAATTGGATTAAAGATAATGACCCCAAAATACATGTTTTGGGTCCGTTTTAAGGAGTAAAATCATGAGTAGCTTTACACAAGAGAGACAGACAGTGGGACAATAAGGAAATATAGAAAAAAAATCTTTAAAAAAAACCCACACCATGTGGTCACCATGTGACTAGGGAGGGTTCAGGGAAGGGCAGGGAGGGCAGGAGTATTTTTAAAACCAAGTTAAGGTCATGGGTTGGGGAAGGTCAGGTTCTACAGAAAGCAGCTCAGTTCTTAATAAATAGAAGCTCATGTTTAACAAAACTGAATAATGGCTCCTGCCATTAATGCACAAAATGGAGTCAGGCAGCTTTCTCAACATGGCACTGAAAATCCTGGTATTTGACAACGCATTAAAGGAGTAATATTCTACTGCCCTGGATGCAGTCTACAAGAAAAGCTAATTACTTTCCTACAGTAGGTGAAAACCTTATGCCTCGAATGTGTGAATGGTTTTCATTTGAGTAAATTAGGAAAATTGACTCATCTTTGTTGCAAAGTTATCTATCCAGTTACATTTTGTCAGGGAATAGTCACAACATTTGGGAAACCTAAAAAAAAAAAAAAAAAAAAAATAGAGCACATTACCCTGTAGGCTCTTCCTTGAAAATTCAATTAAGATTTATCGATAAAAGACTACTTCGGCTAAAATACATTACCCTAATTTAGGAATCAATAAGTATTTCTCTAACTTTTCTGCACTATAAATTATTTAATTTATGTCTATCTGATGTCCCAGCGTGTTGATAAATGAGAAGCCTGAAGCACCTCGTGGGACAGGGTGTAACTCTGTCATGAAAGAGAAGGCATTTGCATTCCAATCACAGCAGCCCTTGTGAGCACGCTGCCTTTGCTTTTCTATAGTGTTCCTGCTGTCTGTGATGCTAACACCTGGCTGATCCACCCACACACCAAGAGAATGTTTAGAAGCTTTAGATAAACACTTTCACACATTCCCATTTCTCTGAAATCCTTTTGCTTTGCTTGTTTGTATGTGTGTGGTGTGTGTATGTATGTATGCATGCATGCATGTGTACGCATGTACGTGTGCATGCAGAGGTCTGAGGATGATATCAGCTATCTTCCTCAGTCACTCTCCACCTTGTTTTTTTGAGACAGGATCTCTCTCCCCTCACTAAACCCAATGCCTATCAATTAGCAAGTTTGGCTGACCAATGTGCTCCAGGCATCTGCTTGCCTCTTTATCCCCCAACCCTCAAGAACTGGGTTTACAGACACTCTCCTCAGTTCCCAGCTTTTCATGTGGGCACTGGGGATCTGAATTCAGGTCCTTACACTTGTGTGGCAAGCACTATACTGATTGAGTCCTGTCCCCAGGCTCCTTTGGTTTATGTTGTTGGCTCACTTGTTTAACAGAGCTCCTGGTGAGGCTAAATTTAAACTCTGGTGAAACAGTGGTGGTCCCTCTTGCTTTAGGTTCCTATCGCCTGCCCTCCTTGGAGATCTTTGTTTTGTTTACTTGTGTAACATGCTCAGGGGCCAATTCTCCTGGGGGAAGGCTCACATCCTGATGTTTGCCCTAAATCTTCTGGTATACAAAGCTTGCCTCTGGGTACAGTGAGGGAAATTTTTCATGCTAATGAAGGAGCCACCTGAGGAAAAAAACCTGATTTAGGAGCTGAGCAAGTTCTTGTTGAGATTTAGCATAGTTAACAATTTTCTAAGTTTGACATGACATTGTCCAAGATTTTTAATTGGCATGGCAGTGCTAGCTTTCCTCATTGCTCTGACTGAAAAAATATCTGGGAACAAGTTGTTAAGAGAGGAAGGATTTGTGCTGATTCAAAACAATAAATCTGACAGGGTACAGTCCACCATGGTGGGAAAGGCATGGGGCAAGAGTTGAGCCGGTGGAAATGCACTGGAAATGCAATCCAGAAACAGAGAGCAGACAGGAAGTGGAGCCCAGCAATAGAACCTCAAGACCTGCCCACAGTAATCCACTTCCTCCAGTGATACATCACTTCCTGAAGCTTTTACAACAAAAGAGCACCACCTGCTGGGAAACGAGTGTTAAACACATGCTTCTATGGGGGTAGCAGGAATTCTAATTGGTATTAATAAAAACCCAGAGACAGATATAGGTAGGGGTTAATACTGAAGATCAGAGTAGCAGAGCGCCAGCCACTAGAGAGTTCTTTTACCTCTACCAATGCTCAGACTGAATGGGTGATCCTGTCCTCAGGCTTAGTCCTCTGACTGCGTCTGTCCCCACCAAACCTCAGACCCCACTGAGTTCCTGTCTCCTTTCGCTTTATATTCCTCTCTCTAGCCAGCCACATCACTCCTGTCTCGACCTCCCTAGTGCTGGAACTAAAAGGCATGGGATCCCAAGTGCTGGGATTACCTTGTATGAGTTCTGTTTCTCTTTTAGAGAGATTGAATCTTGTGTAGCCCTGGGTGGCCTTGAACTAACAGAGATCCCTCCTCCTCTGTCTACTGAGTCTTGGGATTAAAGGTGTGTGCCACCACTCCCTGGCCTATAGTGGCTTAGATCTACACTCTGATCTTGAGGCAAGCTTTATGTGTTAAAACATGAACAAAATATCACTACATATAGGGGACATTCCACATTCAAACTATACTTTTCAATACTAAATTTTGGATACTAAAATGTTGAAGAAGAAATTTCCTTTAGGAGTTTGAGTTTATGAATCAGGCAGTTTCAAAGCTGGCTATCCAGAATAACCTACTGGGACTTCAGTTCCTATCTACCAGGCATGCTGTTGGCTCGGAGACAAGGACAATATATGTGTAAGTGTAATCCTAAAGCCTGTCTATGATATATCTACAGGGCTCAAAGATAATCACTGCAACAAGAATAAGTAGACGGTCCTTTTTATTTTCTGTTGGAAAATAATGCTATATGTAATTGGAGTTTTCTTTGGGCCACCAATCTGCTCCCAAATAAAGACATGGAGACTTATGAATTATGAATGCGTGGCCTTAGCTTAGGCTTACCCCACTAGCTCTTATAACTTAATTTAAACTGTTTCTATTTATTTACATTTTGCCTCAGGGCTCTTTCCCTTTCTTTCATTCTATATGTACTACTTTCCTGCTTCCTCTGCATTGGGATGGCTGGCCCCTGGGGCTGGGGTCTCCCTGGTGTTTCCTTTCCTTTCTTCCCCAAGCTTAAATTCCTCCTACTTACTCTCCCTGCCTGGAAGTCCCACCAATACCTCCTCCCTCACTATTGGTTGTTTACCTTTTTATTAGATCTTGAGCAGGCAAGATAAACACAACTTTACATAATTAAACAAATACAACAGCTATAGTTGACAAAACAAATACACACACTTAACCAGTTTAAATCATAAAAACAAATATGAATACATCTAGACAACATCTGTAAAACAGTTCAAAAATAAACCCATACATAAAAACCAGCACATGATGATCATAAGTCTTCATATTGTTTAATAAATGGATTAGTCAGTGAAGTAGTTTGCACTAGCATTTTAGAACAATCTCAGAATAAATTCCAGATGTATGAATATTTAGTTGTAGAAAAAGAAATAAGAGAAATAAAGGAAGGAAAAGGTTATGGTTCATCTTATTTTTTTTCTTAGAGTAGGAGACTTTCTTTTATTCTGCTTAGTTTTTTGTTTTTGTTTTTTAATTTTCGAGACAGGGTTTCTCCGTAGCTTTTTGGTTCCTGTCCTGGAACTAGCTCTTGTAGACCAGGCTGGCCTCGAACTCACAGAGATCAGCCTGCCTCTGCCTCCCGAGTGCTGAGATTAAAAGCGTGTGCCACCACCGCCCGGCTCTGCTTAGCTTTTAGTTTGATGAGATACTGTATCACTATGTGATAAATTCACAATCCTTCTGCCTCAGACCCTTGACCTCCTGAGTCCTGCAATTATAGACCCATGCCATCATGCCCTGCTGAGCCCAAAATTTTTTCAGAATGACTTGAAATCTAGGTGTCACTCAGAAACGTGTGTTTCACTGCCTTGAGGTCCCCAAAGACATCAACAATACATACCTACAACTAAAGATAAAATACAACAATTCACTGAATGAAAAAAAAATTAAAATAGTTTCTTTAATATATGAATAACAACATGAATGTACTGGAAAAGAACAAACAGGACAAAAGGCACAGACTAGCCTGTCTAGTTTAAATACATTTAATAAAAAGTGAAGTACACAAGGAACTGTCTGCTAATGAGTCTAATTTCTAGCAAGCAGAACTGCTATTTAACTGGTGAGCATCTGAATAGCCATACATGATTTTTACAGCTTGTGCCCAGAGCTTAGTGACAGGTCTCTTCCAGTTATTTTAAGTAGCATCTCTGCTAGTAGGTGAAGACAGCAACACATAAAAATTGTGTCTCGGAGTTTATCAAGCTTGCAGTACTGACATTATAGAACGGATGATTCTTCGTGCAGAGACTGTCCTGTGCATTGCAAAATACTTAACAGCATCCCTGGCCCCTACCCACTAGATACTGGTAGGAGCGACTCTCAAAACCCAGTTGTAACAGGCGAAAATGTTTCTAGACACTGACAACTGCTGCCCTGCAGTTGACAACTGATGTGTTGTTTTTTTTTTCATACCAGGCAGGGTG
The DNA here is from genome assembly GCF_037038515.1 of Microtus pennsylvanicus. NCBI lineage: Eukaryota > Metazoa > Chordata > Mammalia > Rodentia > Cricetidae > Microtus > Microtus pennsylvanicus. Next base: position 81,030,989 of record NC_134585.1, read on the forward strand.
TTATGAAGAAAATGAGGCTGGGTAAGGAAGGGCAGTGTGAAAGGAGGCATGTGCTACTTTACATTGGAGTGGGGGGTAAAAGCCAGGACAGATGAGCAAAGGATCCCCGCCCCGCTGCCCTACACAAGCAGGAGTTCCAAGTAGAAGGGACAGCAAGGGCAGAGACCCTGGAATGTGTATGTATCTGCATGTTTAAGAACTAGTGAGGACCCATGGATATCAGCAAAAATACAGAGAAAGGAATTTACAAATTTACCAAGGGCTAGATCTTTTAGGTGTCTGTGGGTCACAGAAAATCTCTGAATACTGGCTGGTTCTGTGTCAACTTGACCCAAGCTAGAGTCATCAGAAACAAAAAGCCTCAGTTGAGGAAATGCCTCCAAGAGATTTAACTGTAAGGCGTTTTCTCAATTAGTGGTCAATGGGGGAGGGCCCAGCCCATGGTGGTGGTGCCATCCCTGGGCTGGTGGTCCTGGGTTCTATAAAAAAAGCAGGCTAAGCAAGCCAGTAAGCAGCTTTCCTCCATGGCTTCTGCATCAGCTTTGAATTCCTGTCCTTATTTCCTTTCAGATGAACAGCAATGTGGAAGTATTAGCCAAGTAGACCCTTTCTCCTTCCCTACTTACTTTTGAGTCACGGGTGTTTCAGTGCAGCAATAGAGACCCTAGCTAAGGCAACTGGGTAAAATGAAACATCACAAGAGGAATTTGGGAGAAGACTGAGAGAATCTAGATTCTGCTAACAGGGGAAAAAAATGAATAAAAATAGCCAAGGATCTTATGAAAAAATAATCAACTTCAGCTTAATTAATTCAAAGCACTTTAAAAAATTGATGTAGCACTTTTTTCCACTCGGGACATTAACAAAGATTAGAAAGCTAAAATATCGGTTACTTTTTAGGGAAATAAGTACCTTTTCCTGCTCTCCGTAGAGGTAAGGGGCCATCTGTGTGCAGGACAATTTGTCAATACCTATTAAAATTTAAAGATTGATGCAGTACTTGCATTTGCAAAGAGCTTATTGAATAATTCTCCCTGTACATGTGTGCAAAAACATATTATGAAACTGACTGTAACACTACATTATTTAAAGTGGCAAAACTAGCATTTTGTTCAGTGTTGACTAGTAATGGATTGATTATAAAAATCATAACAAGACAATTAACAGAAATGGTATAGCAATAAAAAAAATTAAGGTAAATAAATCTATGTAAGCTGATAAGGCAAAATCTCTAAAAAAAAGCATTAGCATTTAAGAAAGATAAAGCTATGTCCAAAAACTGTTTATAGGATAATCCCACTGTTATTTTAAATCCATGTGCTTGCTCTAAATATTCATTAGCTGGTTCGAATTAAGTTGTCCGTTCCCTGTAATTTTCATTGAACATAAAAAAATATGTTTTCTAATGAATGGTTCCTTTTGTATGGAACTTAATTTTTCTGTTTTTGTTCAATTTTTGTAGATGTGCATTTGAGAACTCTGCTTTTTAATTTTTATTATATGTGTATGTGTGCATGTATGTATGTGTACCACATGCATGTCTGGTGCTGAAGAAGAACAGAAAAGGGTGTCAGAGCCCCTGGAACCAGAATTACAGGTGGCTCTGAGTCCCCATGTGGGTGCTGTAAACTCAGCCCAGGTCCTTTGCAACAGCACCAAGTGTTGCCAACCACTGAGCCTCTCTCCAGCTCCAATAAGTCTCCTTTTTAAAGACATTCTGAAATCCTTTGTTTGAGTGTAATTTTCTAACTAAATAGGAAAATTTTTTAAGTAAAATGGTTGTCGCTGGAAAGCGTGAGTAGAAGTGGTATTTGATGAGCACTTTCTGAATCAGTGGCTTTAAGCTCCCGTTACGGTTCTCTAAGGCTCTCTGCATCCACTCAGGATTCCATTCCTCCTAGAGCTGTGAGTGACTGTCTCTTAGGCTCTAACCTGTGATCCACCTACACTCCGAGCCTTCTGCCAGTGTTTCAAAACAACTGACAAATCGAGCAACAGCAGCCTGTAGGAAATGCTAATGTAATATTTAAAAGAAGAATTCATTAAGAGAGTTAGAGGATCAGGCTGCCTGCTGTGAGATAGTGTCTTCTCGCCATGACTGGGAGACTGCACCCAAGAAATGTCAATAACAGGGTTGCCTGAGCAAAACCTGCATGATGACATGACCGATGTCTGAAGAGCTATAGGCTGTCTGAAGTAGAGAAAATGTTGTTCCTCTAAGACTGAGACTATTGATAGGTTATCCAGTCCCAAGTGGTCAGCCCTAAAGCCATACACATACAAGCAACATCTCATGAACTCAATACGCTATGTGTGAAGAGGGAAGGGTGGAAATGTATGTCATATATAAACATTTTAAGAAATTTTCAAGAAGATTCTCAACAAAAGCCAGGCAGGTTGGCACTTGCTCATAATTCCAGTGCTGGGCAGAAACAGGTACATCCCTGAGGCTTGTGAGATTGCCAGCCTGACCTGGTCAGCAAGTTTCTGGTTCCTTAGAAAACATCGCAAAACAGGGGAGATGATACCTGAGAAATGACCCCTAAGGTTGTTTTCTGGTCTCTACCTTTACACAACACATAAGGACACACGTGCACATACACACATGAGCACACACAGAGACATGTAATTTAAAAAGATGTTTAGTAACTGCATTGTATCCTAGTTATAAATAAAAATAAAAATTGGTAGCAGTTGTTATGACTTTATGATGTAATTTTAAGGCAATTACCGGCTTTCTATGGCTTCAGGCTTTGTGAGCAGACATGTACATAATATTGGGTATACTTTGTCCCTGGCTTTCCTGGGCCCATTTTTATACAACCTTGGTCAGAGACTATGAAAATATTGTTTTAGATCGAGATGAGGTAGACCATCTGTCATTTGGGGTTGGGAGAGACTGGTTTTGTTTTGTTTTTGATGGGGCTTTGTGGGGTTTGGTTGTTTGGCTGGCTTCATTTTGGTTTTGTAGTTGCTGGGAAAAGGTCTCACAGTGTAGCCCTAGCTGGCTTGGAACTCACTATCTAGAGGATCCTGCCTTAAAAGCAGAGATCCACCTGCCTCCATCCTCCAGGTGCTGGAATTTCAGACATGTGTTGCAACGCCTGGCCCATCTGCAGTTTAGAGAGACTGCTGTCTGTAACCTTGTGGCTGGTTTCTCCGCCCTGGTATTAAACATCACTTTCTTGACCAAGACTCCCACCTCAGTCTGTGTATTTCTCAACTCTGCAGTGCGTGGCTGAGTTGTTAGCATTAGGGCATTCTCCGACGAGTAATACAAGGGATAAAGGTATACCTGTAAGGGGTTTTTTGATGTCTAAATTCATTTCATGCTCTTTTCTAAACTTTTTTCGCTGGCTTTCTAACATCTATTTCTGAGCAATTTTCTAGCTAAAATATTTTCTGATTTGTTGACATCTTCCAGCTGAATAACTGTCAGCTTCCCATTTGGCCTTTCTACTTCCTAGAGCTGCAAGTGGTTAAACACTGCAGAGGAAAAAACAGATGTTCACAACCAGCCTGAATAACATATGGCTTTGTGTGTGTGTGTGTGTGTGTGTGTGTGTGTGTGTGTGTGTGTGTGTGTGTTCTGACTCTGCCAATGTGAGTAGTGAAATGGAAGCGCCAATTAATACATGTGAATATCTGCTGCCAAACACAATTCTTCCAGTAATTGTATCAAAACAGTATCAAAATTATCCAGGCGACCTATTCTTTAAAGGCTGATGAGATACTAGTGAATGTTCTTTTTTTTTTTTTTTTGGATTTTTTTCGAGACAGGGTTTCTCCGTAGTTTTTGGTTCCTGTCCTGGAACTAGCTCTTGTAGACCAGTCTGGCCTCGAACTCACAGAGATCCGCCTGCCTCTGCCTCCCGAGTGCTGGGATTAAAGGCGTGCGCCACCACCGCCCGGCCTAGTGAATGTTTTTAAAAGCTAACTTGGTAAACTCCTGTTTTCTACTTTATTTAAAGAATTAGATAAATATTAACACGGAACACAAATTCCTCAGCTGGTCAAATCAAAACCTTTCATGTAGGAAGAGGTTGCTGTTGAGAACATGACTTGTCTTGGAGAGCAGTGTCCATGTGTTGAAGATCATCGCTGCATCTAGCAATCATCAATTTTTTCCCTTCAAACACTGAACATTAGAACAGACTTTAGCAATTATTCCCTTTTATTGCAAAGTCTTAGAGATCTCTGCTTTGCAGGGTATGTTCAGGTTCTACATAGAAGCCTTCAACCTCCTATACTTTTTTTTTTTTGAGCTCAGAGCCAGCTTTTATGACAGAACCCTTCTCTGTATGCCACTGGCTGTGAGTGAGGGAAATAAACAAGTGGCTGTCCTATTTAATGTGGGCACAGCCATGCCAATGACCCCAGTGCTTCAGACCCTGGGTGTAGCAAAGCTTCCCTGAGGAAGGAGCAGAGGGAGGTTGGAAGGGGGAGAGGGGAGGGGAGGAAGAGAGGGGAGCAGAGAAAAATATATAGTGCAATAAAAAAGTAAGAAGAGAAAACCTACATCAAAAAAAAAAAAAAGGATACAGCATAGATTCATGGGTAGACACACAGAAAAACTGGAATCCAGTAGTCTGGATTTTCAGGTGCAGAAGTCATAGCAACACAAAAGCTCAGCGTGGTTATTGTATACAGTTGAAGAGGAAGGTGGCGTCATTGCATACAGCTGAACTGGGAGGCAGGGTTATTGTATACAGCTGAAGAGGGAGGTAGGCTTAGCTAATCTCAGCAGGAGCCCGTTTTGTAGGGAGCAGTCTTCAGGCAGTAAACATTCATGGGCAAAGAGCTGTGGCGAGCATTTCTTTACACGCTGTTAGAAGCATTTTCTTCACACGCTGTTAGAAGCTCCTATACTTTTAAAATACGTTAATTGTATTAGCTACATTTTATTGCTGCAACAGAGGAACTGACAAAGGCACCTTTAGAAAAAGTTAAATCTGACTCAAAGTTCAAGGGTAACATCCACCGTGGTGAAGAGGGCGTGGCCACAGGAACGTGATGCAACCAGTCATCACAACCCATCAGGAACAGAAAGCAAGGAACGCTGGTGCTCAGCTCAGTTTCTCTTTTCCCTCACCCAGGGGCCCCAGCTAACACTATGGTTCCATTAACATTTAGCATAGGTGTTCCCTCCTCAAGTACTCATTCTAGGATCCCCCTTACAGATATATCTGGAGGCTTCTCTCCCGAGAGATCTTGTCGTGTTAACAGTCATTATAAAACGTCATATTAACAGGAACAGACGAGTGTGTACCTAGGGTACCATTCAGGGAAACTTCTCAACTTCTTTTAACATGTTAATCCCCTGCTTGAGTAAGGTTGTACTATACAAATGGCATCTCTGAGTAGTTCATATTTCACATGTGATAAACCCAAATATGCGATATCTGAAAGAAAGCTCCAAATTAGTATTAAAAATGGCCTTAGAAGGACTACTGCCATTGCTTTTGTGTGAAAATCTATTTTTCTCTGGTAGGAAAACATGCAAGATGTACTTCTTAAAAAATTAGGTTCTGAAAATTAAGACCTGTATTTCCAAAACACAGGAAGTTTCATGAAATCTAATTTTAATTACTTACTTTATGATTAAATTTAATAGCTGGTGATTACTGATAAATATTGCTGATAATTCACATTATCTACTCCAACAAAACACAGCTCTGCACATCTGTGTGTTTCTTTTCAAGAAAAGCAGGCTCTCCCAAGTCATAAATGAATAAATCCTTTGGAGCCAGATCTTCAGCTCTGTGCTGTGAGCAGGCTCTCCTTCCAGAACTTCCTTTGAAGTGATGGCAGGATGAAAAATTGAAAGGGGACGTGGCAGAGGGAAATCAGAAATTTCCCGTTGCTAGTTAACATTATTGGGGAGTAAATTTGCACCAACTTCAAAGAATGGTGGTGGAACATAGAGAGAGAGGGCTCGGAGAGGATAAGTCACAACTTTGAAAGGGAGATCAAGCAACTTAATTACACCAGTAAGGACAAGCCAGGGAAAGTTCCTGAGCTGGAGACTGACATAAAAATCTTTAGTGCTACCAAGATGACTCCGCGAAGTTGGCCACAAATAAATAGTAGTCAAGAGAGAAGAAACTAACTGGTGTGGGAATCTGGTCAGACTGGCCATTTCTATTACCGAACACCTGGAGAAAAGGGAATTGTGGCACAGAGGGCAAAGGGCATTCAAGAAGCACTCGGGCGGCTTAGAGATCGCTTGGCATGGATGACAAAAAGAAAAGCAAAAGAACACCCCAGACTATGGGGTTATTAACGTAACAAAAAAATCATAGCCAAGATAAAGTTGAGGTTAAGAATTATGTACTCTACCTCAAAAGTTTCTTTGGGCTACTTATCACAACCCCTGGTAGCTTAAAACACCAGAAATTTATTTTCCCACAGTTTGGAGAGCTGAAGTTTGAAATCAAGCTGTCAGCAGGGCCTGCCCTCTCTGGTGGCTCCAGAGAAAAATTCTTGCCAACTCTTCTCAGCTTCTGATGACTTGCTGCAGTCCACAGTGTTCCCTGGCTGAGAGAAAAATCCTTGCCAACTCTTCTCAGCTTCTGACGACTTGCTGAGATCCACGGTGTTCCCCTGCTGGAAGTTGCCTCTGCAGTGATCGCCTTGTCCTTGTTATCATATGCGCTGTAATGATGTGCCAGCATGAGGTGGGACCGCAGATCCCATGGTGGGGGACAAACACGCCATCAGACAGAGTTTACATGGGAAGGAAGTTTAATGGAGAAGGGAGGGGGGGGCAGTGACCTGCCTCCTCAGGGAAATGGCAGAAAGAGAGAGTAGAAGTGGGAGGAGCTTGTCTACCATGCATGCGGAAGTGGCCACTCTGCCTCCGCTAGGTAGGTCCCCAAGGGACAGGGCCAGCTTTGCGTTTGCCTAGATGATAATAGTCCTCACACATCCTTCGAGTGTCTCTGCAATCTGTAATTTTTATAAGAGACAGCTGCCATTGGATTTAGGGCTCTAGTCCATGATGATTCCCCTCTCAAGAACATTACTCTGCTGCTAGGCAAGGTTACATTTGGAAGTCTGGGTGGACCAGAATAGCAGGAAGACACTACTTTGCGGGGGGGGGGGGGGGGGGGGGGGGTGAGAAAGGGTTTCTCTATGCTTTGGGGGCAGACACTATTTAACCACTTCCTATACCTTTGTGAACACCTCTAATACTTCACAGCTATGCTTCTATGTCTCTTAATGAGAATGCTTCCATTTTACAGTGTCTGGGGTTTGCAAAGATGCAGAAGGAGTCTATCTTGGTGCTGAGGCTCAAACAGGAAAAATCACAGCCACAATGCTGCAGTAGGGATGTAAAATTACAAAAAGAGTGCTTGTCTTGAACAAGGTGGCACAGAGCATAGAGGAAGGTCAAGATCTCCAGTTTCTTTGCTCTAACCTCTTCAGCACACACCGTCCCTTGAGGAATGCTGTTCGCCATATGTTCTTCGGACATGGTTTTCCCTACATGTAATAGACAAGTCCTGCTTTTCTTAGTAATTAAAATATAATCAAATCACTCCCCCTGTCTCTCAAACCCCTCCCATGTACTCACTCACTCCTTCTAACATTAATATCCTCCTTTAAAAGTATTATTGTTATATAGAAATACATAAATTATAGACACAACCTGCTGAGTCTGTTCAGTGTTGCCTATGTGTGTACAATTTCAGGACTGATCACTGTGTATTAGACAACCAATTAGAGAGCTGTTGCCTGAGAGAGGCTAATTTTCTCTTAGTATTTAGTTTGCCTAAGGGTGGGACCTTATGAAGGTCCCCCTTCCCATTACCACGTCTGCTCACACACTCATTGTTCAGGGATTGTATAGACAGCCATACTGTCGGGATAAAGCTTCCTTGTCATGATTCCTGAGCCTTCGACCATGTTGTAGACCTGTCTGCTGGGACTAAGTTTACATGATCTGTTGATTTCTGCATTATGAACTCTTGTGGTTGTTTGTAGTCATCTTTATTTGCTGGAAACAGAATCTTCTTTGGTAAGGGGTAAGAGCTGCTCTTATCTGTGGGTATAAGGTTAAGTTTTAGGATGTTGTTAGGAATTAGGGTAGTCCAGGAAAGTGATGATGACGGATTCTGTCTTTGGATCCATGATCTCACTAACCGTGGGTCATTGGCTAAGTCTCTACTACAGGCATGATTTCCCTCTTATTGATTGAGTCTTAAATTCAATCAGACAGCTCTTGATTGTTGGTAAGATATGACCATTGCACCTTTAGACACATCTTGCCATGTAGCACGATTAATAAAAACTCAGAGACAGAAATTGGGTTTCAACCTAAAGTTCAGAAAAGCAAAACAGTCAGCCACTGGCTCTTACCTCTACCTCAGTCCAAAATGGCAATCCTGCCTCCAGGAATCTCAGAATGAAACTGTGACTGAGAGCTGTCTCCTCCCATCTTATATTCCTCTTGAGGGCTGGGATTAAAGGCATACATCACTATTGCCCAATTTCCACGGCAAACTAGTATGGCTGCTGGGACGAAAGGTGTGTGTTACCCCTGCCTAGTCTGTAAGGCTGACCAGGGTGTCTGTTTTACTCTCTGATCTTCAGGAAAGCTTTATTTATTAAAATACAAATGAAATAGCACTAAGTTGCCACGCTCGTCATTACAGCTTATTGACACCAGAGCTGGTAAGACCATTTGTTGACTGCTTCCCTTCCTTGGCTGTTTATGTAGCGCTTTCTGGTTCCATGAAAGCCAGACTACAGGAGGAGCCTTCAGGTTAGATCCAGCTCAAATCGTTTTGTGTCCTCAACAATAGGGATTTATATTCAGTCTCTGAAAGACAACCAAGGACAAAAGCAAAACCCTCTAGTGTTTTGGTCATCACTTGGACTACCCTGACCAACTCCTCAAATAAAGGTTTCTCATGCCTGGTACTAGAGTTTTTGTTAGGTAGTCTATGGCTCCTGTGTGGAACATTGTCTGCTCAAATGGCATGACTTCATTTATGTATGCACATTTATTGTGAATAATTTATGTAAATATGAAACAAATTGATTTCTTGAGGCATTATGAAACATCTTTGGTGTTATTCATGACATAAGGTAGGTTATAATTCCACAGATATGTTATCTCTTTTAATAAAACAAAATCCCTTTTTTCTTAATTAATGTTTAAAATGTACAAATAGTTATTATCTCTATCTTTCCTTCATTTTTAGTTTAGCATATCAAGCATAACTAGAATATTTTATCAGAAGCATTCTAATTATTTATTAATGTGCAATAGACTTTTAAGATTTTAGTTAATAAGTCTTTTTGAAGTTTTCATAAAATGGTGAGTTTTTAAAACTCCATCACAATTTTTGCATGACATTTAGTCTTTATTCTTGCATAAAAGGGGGAGTTGTTATGAGAAGGGATTTTAGATGAATAAAACTGCCTTCTTAATCTTCCCTTGGTTCCACACTGTCATGTAGCAAACTAAAAAAACAAAAAACAAAAATCAATTACATCACTGTAAAAGTCGAGTAACCTTTTTGAGTGTAAGGTCAAATTTGTTCTGCTGTCTCAGATAAACAAGAGCCATGGACACAGAATGCCAGGGGCTAATGATGCAGAGATGAGTAAAACTGTAGCCCTGCCACTCATGTGTTGAAGCCGCTAGTGGCAAGCGAACAGTCACAAAGTGCAGAATGCGATGCTCACCGCTGTGTGGGTGTTTACGTATTTGCTGTTATGATATCTGCATGTTGCTCTTACAGATAAGGTGGCTGAAGAAGGCGTCCCTGGAAAGTGACAGTTCAACTGTGATGTGGGAGTGTCATATATCAATCTGTTGATTTCATTGGTTAAGCAATAAAGAAACTGCTAGGCCCATTTCATAGGCCCACCCTTAGGTGGGTGGAGTAAACAGAACAGGAGGCTGGGAGAAAGAAGCTGAGTCAGGAGTCGCCATGATTCTCACACTCCAGACAGACACAGGTTAAGATCATTCCTGGTAAGCCATCTTGTGGGCTACATACATTATAAGAAATGGGCTAGTCCAGGTGCGAGAGTTAGCCGAGAAAAGGCTAGATATAATGGGCCAAGCAGTGTTTAAAAGAATACAGTTTCCGTGTAATTATTTCGGGTAAAGCTAGCCGTGCAGGCGGCCGGGTGCCAGGGACGCAGCCCTGCTGCTCTTATTACAACACAACTGAATCTGAAAGGATAAGCAAAACTATGCCACACAGAGGGTAAGATGGCAGACTAGTCTAGACAAAGTAGACTTCTATGCTGTGTTCAGAAAATGGCAAGAATTGTATTGTGCCCAAAGAACTGGGTTTGTGCAGATGAACTATAAGAAGAAAGAGAGATAGAATGGCAAAGCAGATTGAGATGAGGTTTTAATGTGATTTGCCCATGTGGTAAGGATAATATTTTATAAACACTAATCCACTGCAGCATGTCTGTTAAAGTATGTTCATCTACATCCCCCCACTTCCAAAGTCAAGCCATAAGGCCTATCAAACCAGGATTGCAGAAATATAACAAAATAAAGCGGTTTTGGTTACCTTTGAGTCTCAAAGCAGACTTTTTTTTAACCTCTTTTGGAAGATACTATTTGAGAGAACCATGTTTTGTAAGAGAAATAAAAGGGGTGTGTTAAATTCTTTGATCTCTCCCCTTAAACTTCAAAAGATTACTGTCTACAGTTTGCGTGTGAAAGATCTCATTTAAGCATGAAGTTTCGACAAAAAGAGTCTATGCCTTTTCATCCCTGTGGGCTACAGCAGAGAGAAAAGAGACAGGAAGTATGAGGAGGAGAGTGTTCAGAACACATTGTCTCTCCCCACCTACATAAGCTCTGATGCAGCGGAAGAACTGGAGGGGAAGAGGATGGGTAAGAAACTTGGAGAAAGAGGCCAAGGCCATTGAAGGTAGCGATGCCTGAGGAGTAATGGAAAGAAAGTCACAAGCCCTAGACGAACCTCATTCATTTTTTCAGTGCGTGACAAACAGGGCATGAGATCAGTGCAAACTCCGCTGAGAACTAGCGATGTATGGTTAGTTTTCATTTTGTAGGAAAAGACAAATAACAGAAAGGTAGTTGACATTTCAATGTCTCGGAAGATCCTACCAATTGCATCAGATATATCAACAGGGGGGAGAATTTAGGGAGTCTCAGTTGCTTCTGGGTGCTTTGGAGACAGAAATTGGCTGAGAAGGCCACCAAGCCAGCATTGCCTATGATCATTACAGAGAGAACACTTTGTGGGAGGACTCTAAGGTCTAGGGCAAATGCCAAAACTAGAGTTGCCAGTGTTACCCTATCTCCACCCAAAGGGCATGTGGATGGTCGCCAGTGTCGGGGAACATCTACAACAGATTAGCCCATCAGCTAAGGTCCTGCTGTGAGGGTACAGAGATGAATAAGATGAAGGGGCTTTGGCGTGGAGCCCAAGATGATTAAAAGTCAGTGCCTGAAAATATGAGAAAGGATCTGAAGTGGAAGAGAGAGTGGCATATGAGGCGCACAGGGGCAGGGGGTGAAGCCGAAGTCGACAGAAACCAGAAGACGTAGTACCCTGTAGGCCGTGATAACAAGCTGTATGTCTTATTCTGATTACAGTTGGGAGTGAAGGAAGAGATGCACATAGCAGGGCAATTTCCTTGAGAGGATAGTTTGGGATGTGATGTGAAGGATGGTCCTGCAAAGCAGAAAACAGGGAGACCTTATATCAGAAAATGAAAAGAAGTCTTTTTTTTTTTTTTTGGTTTTTCGAGACAGGGTTTCTCTGTGGCTTTGGAGCCTGTCCTGAAACTAGCTCTGTAGACCAGGCTGGTCTCGAACTCACAGAGATCCACCTGCCTCTGTCTCCCGAGTGCTGGGATTAAAGGCTTGCGCCACCATCGCCAGGCCTAAAAGAAGTCATTTATAGTAAAATGGTACGCATTTTACTATATCAGTGCTTGAGTAACAATTATGCCTGGAACACATATTTGTGAATCTGTACACATTATCAGCCAGGCATGTATTTCTCTAAATTTTTATAATATATGTCATAGTTAAGTCTTTCTAACTCCCAGCTGAAAAACTCAGCATGTATATCACCTTTTGAACTTTTTTCCCAGATCCAAACCATAGCTAACAACCTATACCTTCCCTTCATTAAATAGAACAAATGCCATTCAGGCTATAGTAGAAATAAAATATTCAACATTTGACTATATTTTAAAAACATTTCAGAGCTAAAAGTTCATAGAGTTCCCGAGCCTCCTCCAAATCCATGTAGCTGTTAAGAAAAGCTGAAGGCTGAGCACTCAGTATTAGATAACCAGTTAGGGGCTTGTTCTAGGCTTTTTCTTTTAGGCCATGGACCAGCTCTCAAATCATTACATGAAGATTTACTATTAGTGTCTAATGCTCTGCCTAGCTGAGGCTCTGTTAGCTTAAAGTAACGGGTTTCCCTTTATCTACCCTCTACCTTGGGGCTGTTTATCTTTCTATCTTACTTTCACTGCTTCCCTTATTTGGCTGGCAGCTGCCTGGCTTCTGGCACCTGCTGTCTCCCACCTCCTCCTTTTCCTCTCTCAAGCCTGGGTTTCTCCTCCTACTAATTCTTTCTGCCTGCCAGTTCCACCTATCTTTCCTTTGCCTTGCTATTGCTGTTCAACTCTTTATTAGACAAATCAGATGCCTTAGGCAGGCAAGGGGAAACAGAAGCAACACATCTTGACATAATTAAACAGATGCGGCATAAACAAAAGTAACACACCTTTACATCATTAAAATAATAGTCTGTAGCAGAAACAAAAGTAACACACCTTTACATCATTAAAATAATTGTCTGTAGCATAAACAAATGTAACACATCTTTGCCCAGTTAAAATAATATTCCACAACAGGGACTCTTCCCTGGGGAAGACTGTCACCATTCCTTAGTTGCCTGAAGTTCAAAGGTCATCTCTGAAATCATATACATGCAAATAACATTATACTGATTGAGCAGATTGCATTAATATATATTAACTAATATATATGTATAATATATTATATATACAATGAAAGAAATGAGATTTGACAGAGAGCATAGTAATATATTTATGAATATATATATTCATATATATATGTGTATATATATATATATCAACAATGAAAGAAAAGCAAACAGGTACCTGGGAGAGGTTTGAGGGAGGAAAAGGGGAAATGATATAACTATATTTTCATTTTAAAATATAAAAATTATTTACTTTTAACAAATAAGGAAAAGAAAATCTAAGTGATAAAATATTTTGGAGGTGTTGATAAATAGAGGTGCCACTGTCGAGAAAGAGCACAGCTCACATCTGTTCCACGCTGTAGTCCCATCTGTACGACAGTTGCACACCTGCATGTTTTGGTAGAACCAAGACTCTTTTGGACCTCTCAAAAATAATTTATTTATTCTGATTGATGTCTAGAAAATTATGCAATGTTATGGCCTAAAATACTCCAAGTGTTTTAGTAAGTAATATAAAATATGTGGTTGAATGGCTAAGCATAAATCATCTTTTTCTATTCTAATTACAGTCGAGTTGTATTTAGGTGCCTTCTCAATAAGATAGATGTGTTTTAAGATTTTTATATTATCTTCTTGTTACCACAAATGATGACTAGACAAGAGTGAATTACTTTAATAATTGGGATCAGAAAATGGATGGCAATAATGGATTCAAATCTAGTGTGTACATTCAAACCCAAATATTTATGTAATGAAGTCTCATTGGGAGGTTTTATTCCATTTCTCAGACACAGGCACCTAGGAAACAAGGCTGATGCAATACTCAGAAAGAAATCCACCAGGGAAAGCAATGTCTACAAAACAAACGAAGCAAAAGAATCAAGCCAAAGAAGTTAAATCCCAGTGCCAACTCTAGAAGCAACGCTGGGTCATGAAGCTAGAACAATCTCGCGCTGTTCGTGTTAAATTAGTCCGTTTGGATTCTGTAATGGTTACAAGGACAGATCCCTTATCTGAAATGTGAGAACAATAGTTATTCAACTCTCCTGGTTCAACAAAGTAGTATTGCCTTTCTGATAGCATTTGAGTCCTAAGAGGATAAAAAGGGAGTCCTTAAAGGTATGTAGAAAAGGCTCCTGCTTTGACTGTTCCCACCTACACATTTTCGTTCAAGATTAATCTTCACAATAAACCCCACAGGACTTGGGAAGATGTTTGTGGATTTGAATATGAATGTTCCTTTGAGAAACAATCACGTTTCTTCTCCTGCCTTTTAAAAGAACAAAACAAGTGAACAAGGTAGAGAAAATGAAATTAAAAACCTTAAATAGTGTTCTTGAGCATCTCCCAAACCGTTCTGATGAAGGGATCATTGACAAGTTATCACAGACAAAAGGTTTTAATTTGTAACTGTCTGGAAGCGCAAAGAGTTCTCAGTCTCATTTCGATTTACAGTTGAAAACATTAATATATGATAATGATCCGCTTTCTGAATTACGAACAGAAAATCGTCGCTCTGGTGTTTGTCTCTTTTAAGGCATCTGAGAAATTTTTTGCTCTGTGAATTTGGCATGGTCCAAAAATCTTGTGAGACTCTCTGTGTGTACAATTAGTCTGCATAATTTAGTGCATATGTACCGTTGTCTTGCATGGGTAACCATGGCCACTGCACAGCGTACTAACAAATGTGGAAGGCTTACTAGAACATGGAGAGCTTTGTCATTTACTAGGAAACTTATAGAAAACTGGCTCCTGAAGTATAAAATTAGCTGTGCTGAAAAGATAACTATAGATGGCATCTGGTCACCTCTCACTGGCCGGGAGCTTTAGAGAGCCAATGAGACTGGCTCCCCAGCGAGCCCCTAGGCTTGTCCCAGCTCTGGCGTGTGCTGCCATACTGTGTTTTAAACATAGGAATTTCAACTCAGATATGCTTGTGTACACTGTACCAACTGAGCTAGCTCCTCAGCCTCTACTGCCTATTACTTTTACCTGCATTTTGGTACCTACAGTTCAGTCATTCTTTCTCTTCCTCTCTCCTTCCGTAGCCACTATAAAATTACTATATATTCAGATCAACTCCCTTCAGCGTCCACAAATGAAAGGGAACATACGCTGGTGGTCTCCTATGTCTGACTTATTTCAATCAATACAATGAGCCTCCAGCTTCATTCAATTTTCTATAAAGCATAAGATACCATTCTTTTCTATAGGTGAATAATATTCAACCAGGTATATATGCCACATTTTCTTTCTCCACTCATCCATTACTGAGCATCTAAGTATATTCTGTATCTTAGCATTTGTGAATTTTACTATAAGAAAGTTCCCTTTTTATATACTTGTCTCATTTCCTTTGTGTATGTGTGTGTGTGTGCATACAATATGTATGTGCTATAATCTAATAATAGGTATATGTAATACATATACTGCTGCTGCAGTATTTGATGAATCACCAGAAATATGGCAGCTATAAATATAGGCATATATTTCTTTTCATTTTCTTTTGTATATGACAAAATTACTCTTTTCTAACTATTTATAATAACATTTCCCCCTCAAACTTTAAACACTAAGACCTTTTCTGGTAGATAGACATTTCTTTACTTTTTGATTTCCCCCCAGGTCCTAATTGCCAGAAATTGATGTGGGAGTGATTTCTTATTAATAAAGAAACTGCCTAGACCCATTTGATAGGCCAACCCTTAGGTAGGCGGAGTAAACAGAACAGAATGCTGGGAGAAAGAAGCTGAGTCAGGGAGTCGCCATGGTTCTCCTACTCCAGACAGACGCAGGTTAAGATCATTCCTGGTAAGCCAGCTCGTGGGCTACACAAATTAATAGAAATGGGTTAGATCAATATGTAAGAGCTAGCCAGTAAGAAACTGAAACTAATGGGTCAGGCAGTGTTTAAAAAAATACAGTTTCCGTGTAATTATTTTGGGTAAAGCTAGCCGTGCGGGTGGCCAGGTGCCGGGGACGCAGCCCGCTGCTCTTACTACAACAAGAAATTGTAAGTATGTTCAGTCACGTGTAAAATGGGAATAATTATTTGTCTATTTGTCTTAGTTTGGGTTGCAATTACTGTGATCAAACATCATGACCAAAAAGCAAGTTGGGGGGGGGAGGAAGGGTTTATTTGACTTATGCTTCACATCCATAGTTCATCACTGAAGAAGTTAGAGCATGGCCCTGAAAGCAGAGCTGATGCAAAGGCTGTGGAGGGGTGCTGCTTACTCACTTGATCTCCATGGCTTGCTCAACCTGTTTCTTATAGAACCCAGGACCACCTGCCCAGAGGTGGCCCCGCCTACAGTGGGCTGGGCCCTTCCACATGTAGCACGAATAATATAAACCCAGAGACAGATATTGGGGTTCAACCTGAAGTTCAGAAAAACAAAGCAGCCAACCACTAGAGAGATCTTACCTCTACCAAGCCTCAGACAAACAAAGGGGCGATCCTGCAATGCTCTCCACCAACCTCAGGCTCCACACCCCACTGAGTTCCTGTCTCTTCTCTGTTATATTCCTCTCTCCGCCCAGCCATATCTCTCCTGTCTACACCTCCCTAACGCTGGGATTAAAGGCATGTGATCCCAAGTGCTCTGTTTCTCTTTTATACAGATTTAATCTTGTGAAGCCCAGGGTGGCCTTGAACTCACAGATATCTGTCTGCCTCTGTCTCCTGAGTCCTGGGATTAAAGGTGTGTGCCACCACTCACTGGTCTGTATGACTGATTAGTAAGGCTGCTTTGCTCTCTGGTCTTCAGTCAAGCTTATTTATTAAAACACAAATAATACACCATTATAAATCCATGGGCATTAAAGATAAATATTTAGAAGGAGTTTTACAGCACACCATGTCTATATGGCAAAACAATAGTAGCAACTTTCCTAGAAGGGTCTATGGCCACCCCAGTCATAGGGGTTTTTTTTGGGGGGGGGACAGTCTAAGACATGAATTCCATCCTATGGATCAAACTTCCAATCCAATTAGAAAGTGGTTAGTTGACCCTATAACAGTCATGCCATTGTTGCACATGTAGGTCAGTAGCATCACACAGGACCCGCAGCTGACATTGATGGCAGTCCCCAGCAGTGTGTATAGCACCTTCCAGCACTATGCAAGAATGCTAGAAGTCTTCCTCTCAGTTTCTGCTTGAATTCTGTATGCCATGCAACCATAGCATGTATATGCCATTACTTTTAAACAAGTATATGATTTCCTTTCCACATGAAAGTTGCACAGACTAACTTTCACTAACTTTTCCTCCTAGTGAAACTGTAGTCTAAGAGGATTCTTTGCAAATGTGCTTTCTCATCTAACCTTTCTGGTGGAGGGAAATGTTAGTATTAGGCTTGAAAAGAGACGAGACATAGTCAAAATGACACTGAAAATATTGACTTTTCCCCGAGCAGCACCAAAAATGGAGCAGCAATAGATAAAACACAAAGAGAGAAAGCCAAAAAGATCTAGTCAGACTGAAATGGAAGATAAATACCCATGGGTCAAATAGCTGAGGTCCCACAGGTTCCCTGGGACTTGCAATACAAAAATAAACACTGGTGATTGGAATTTAGCTTCTGAAGGTTGACAAGGACAGAAACTACCCCTGCAACATGAACTTGGTGTTCAAAGATGGGGTGTCATGTTGAACTCACCTTGTGTAAAGAAAAATAAAATGTAAAAAAAAAATGTTGTCCCGCTGCTTTGCCCATGATACATGTGACAGAAAGAAAAGTATAGGTCCCTGGCTATGAAGTAAGCAAACCACCAGTTTGGGGAACATATCAGTGATATCGCCAAATCAGCATGTAGGAAAGATTCCAAATTAATGTTATTACAAACTTAATGTTTGCTTAAAGCTAAGAAATCTGGGAAGAGACAACCAGAAAGTTGACAGGTAAAGCTAGGATAAGCACAGACGTGAAAAGTCAGTGCAGCACAGAAACACAGACCAGTACAAATTCGTGTTGTAAGCACAGGGGTGTGGTGGGGGAGAGGGAGATAGAACAAGACACTGTGCTGTGTAAAAGCTTATTTTTTTTCTCAGCATAATACATCAGAAATTTTATTGATAATGGAAATTCCAAGTCATTTATAAGTACTCATTTTAAAAGTCCATATCTTACTTTTACAACAATGAAGTTCTTTCTGATACTTTCAGTAAATATTTGTTCCAACCCATTGCCTCATGTAGATTTATTTTTATTAATTAAATTTGTTCTTTGACAATTTCATAAATGTATATAATGTATTCTGATTACTCTGTACTCTCTAATATCCCTCTGATCCTTGTCAACTTTCCTCTTTTCTTTTTGTCATTTTTATTTTTTTGTTTTTATTGAGCTATATATTTTTCTCCATTCCTCTCCCTTCCTCTCCACTCCCCTTCTGCCCTCTCCCATGACCCCCCATGCTCCCAATTTACTCAGGAGATCTTATCTTTTTCTACTTCCCATGTAGATTAGATCCATGTATGTCTCCGTTAGGGTCCTCTTTGCTGTCTAGGTTCTCTGGGATTTTGAATCGTAGGCTGGTTTTTCTTTGCTTTATGTCTAAAAGCCATATGAGTGAGTGCATATATTTGTCTTTCTTGGTCTTGGTTACCTCACTCAATATGATGTTATCTAGATTGATCCATTTGCCCGCAAATATCAAGATGTCATTATTTTCACCACACACCCAGGCTAGGTCATTACACCTAGGTTACCAACATGCACGGCATGTTAGTGTGCCAAATAATGTAGCCAGTTATAACATATAAATATAATATAATATGTATACTACATAAATAAATATATGGTATTGATGTATCTAAATATATCAAAACAAAGAAGTTGAAGGAAAATATGGTATGAAAGATTAAAAAGAAAAAAAAATGTACATCTGTCACGGAGATCCAGAATATGAGCGCCACCCATTGCTCATCTTGTTACCAAGAGAAAACCAGGAGGCAGGGACTGGCAAAGGGAAACGTGTTCATGTATGGTTTGGTCAGAACCAGAGAGAGAAAAGTTTTAGTTCTTTCTGCCTTTCCTGTGACTAAGATGGAAGAGGAGCCAAAACATATGCACACGGAGAGGGAGCTGTGAGAGACGGCATCTCCCGGGAGATGGCTTCCTTCTCTAGGCTCCGCCCAGTTCTGTAGAGCCCAGGTTTTCAGGGTCCCTGGAGTCTGTGACACACCCATTCATATGAGTGGAGCTGGCAGGACTAGAAGCCGCTCTGAGCCTGAGCGAGCTAGCGAGTAAGCAGCGCATGGACAGGAAGAGCGAGGAGGCCCCTGAGCGTCACTAGAGACTATGTAAGAACTGTACCCTTACATACCAAGTTTATGTCAAAATATTCTCCCCAACAATGAATTAAATTTAACTTACTTTAAAGGTTTTAATTTTGTTTTCTTTTGTTTTTGTTTCTGTTTTTGAAACGGGATCTCTGTATCTCTGGTTGTCCTGAAACTCACTCTGTAGACCAGGCTGGCCTTGAACTCATAGATATCCACCTGCCTCTGCCTCCCGAGTGCTGAGATTAAATGTGTATGTCACCACCATCTGGCAAATTTGTTTATTATTTTACTTATTTATTATTAGTAATAATAATAGCTTAAAACATAACACATTGCATAACTATGAAATATTTTATATAATTAAAATATTTTATATAATTAATATATTTACTTTATATTTGATATGATATACACAGATAATTAAAAAATATATTTTAATTATCCCTTAGTTAAAAATTAAGACATGTCACACACTTAGCAGAGTCAGGATCATCAGCATCACTGTCTTCCATCTCCATCTTACATCCCACAGCAAGTTCTGTGGGCAATCACACACTCGGTGCTGTCTTCTAGGGCAGTGACATCTTCTTCCGGACCCTTCCTGAGGACCAGCCTGAGCTCTGCCAAGCAGAAATGTCTGTCCTTAGTGGTGTTCTTGCTTTGTTCTATTTCCCATCACAAATTTGCTTGTGAGTGGATTGTGCCCCGTGGATACCCACTCCCTGCTAGTGGAAACCTTTTGCTTGCTTCAGCCAATGTTTTCAGACTTTTTAAGGACTTTGTTAGGGATCTGAAGAAACTCCTTCTGAATTCTTTCTGTAAATTTTACCAAAAAAAAAAAGTGTCTTCTCTCGATGCTTACTTTTCTCTTGGCATTTCATTGGCTACACATTCGCTAGACAAGAGGAAGCTTACAGCACCACTATATTCTTATGGGACCATTGTCGTAGACATTATTGGCCAAACAGTATTATATGGCCTGTGGTTATGCAGTATAAATCCTTAGAGACATACCGCTTCAGAGATACATGAACATTCTATAAGCTAAGTTTCTTTAAAGAGACCAAGGGTTATTTCTGTCTCAAATAGCATTCCAGGGCAGGCAGACTTATTTTTTTTTCCATGAGGTTATCCAAGAATGGTTGTTTTGGTTACATCTCCAGACATTTGGGACAGGAAGAATTCCAGTGCAAGCATCTTCTAACAGGTTACATCATTGCAGCTCAATGCCATTGTCCCATCTTTAGGCATGCTTTCGTCATTCCTCCTGCTGCAGGGGAAGCTCAGCACCGCGACTAAGTCATGTGGTCGCATGCTTAGGCAGAATGAACTGGAGGCATATTAAGGTTCTGGGGCCCCACTGGCTATCTCTGTGCTGTTAGAATGCCTTTCCCTGGGGAGGGACATAGACAGTGTCTGCTCTGCCCCCTGAACTCTCCGTGACAAATGGAGGTACGAGTCTACCAAAATTCCCAGCACCAAAGTTTACCAGGGGGAGCCAATGAGTTTATTAGGCTTATTTATAGAACAATAGGTGGTGGCCCTAAAGTAGCCACTCTGGAAAGTCTCCACTCTGCAGAGGCAGTGGCTTGCCCATGGTGGCATAGATGGAACCCACTTTCTCTCATCCTTCCCTATCTATATACTCTAACTCCTCCCAGAGACCTCAAGGCCGTGTGCAATTAGTGTAAAATGGAATATACTTGGTTGGGAAATGTGGCTGAATACTCAGGTGAGGGTCCTATGACAATCCCCACCCTGTCCTTCCAAGAGGGAATGTCAACAGTCAACAAACCCAGCTGTGATGATCTTGGTGAGCAGGACCACACGGATTCCTGAAGATGGTGGTTCTTTGGCTCAGAGAATAGTCCTGCACTGCTCTCTGCTACAAGAGTAAAACTATTAAGCCAGAAAGGAAAAGAGAAAAAGAAGGATACACAGAAAGCTTCAATTATGATGTTTAAAAAAATGAATGCAAATTTATCAAAATGTTAGAATTTCATAAATCTGGGTAATGAATGTGGGTTTTCATTCTATTATTATTTGTACTTTCTGTGGCTTTGAAGGGTGTCATAATATAAATGAACAAATGTCCTTTGAATACCTTCAATAAATGAATAATACACAGCAGGTTAAGTAAATAGATGGAAATGCTTGCAGGATTGATAGCTATGGTTGCCACTAATACATCTGCCATCTAGATTTGCTGATTACAAAATTGTAACAAATCACCAAAGCAGGCACTGTACTTTCCAGACAAAGGTCTGTACCTATTTAAAACACAATACTAGAACCCGTCTAAAGTTAAAGTTTTTTTAAGGTCCTCAATGAGCTCCTGAAGCTTGCCTTTTCAGTGAACCGAGAAAGCTAAACCTGCACGGAAGTCACTACCCAGTCTTACCCAATCTGCCATTGGCTTTATGTCTTTTCTTATTCTTTTTGGTTTTCCAAGACAGGATTTTTCTGTAGCTTTGGAGCCTGTCCTGAAACTAGCTCTTGCAGACCAGGCTGGCCTTGAACTCACAGAGATTCACCTGCCTCTGCCTTCCAAGTGCTGGGATTAAAGGCCTGCACTATACCACCTGGCTGGCTTTATATCTTTTGTGAGATGCAGTTCTTTAGAAAGTCTACATGCAAGGAGGCTTAGATGAAGAGGACAGTGCTGGTGAGCTTTTCATCAACTTGACACTTGCTAGGATCATCTGGGAAGAGGGAACTACAGTTGAGAACATGCCTCCAGCAGATTACCCTATGTAGTAATAGGAGCAGCGGGGCTGCGTCCCCGGCACCCCGGCCACCCGCATGGCTAGCTTATGCCCCAAAATAATTACATGGAAACTGTATTCTTTTAAACACTGCTTGGCCCATTAGTTCCAGCCTCTTATTGGTTAGCTCTTACATATTGATCTAACCCATTTCTAATAATCTATGTAGCCCACGAGGTGGCTTACCAGGGAAGATTTTAACCTGTGTCTATCTGGAATGGGAGAATCATGGCGACTCCCTAACTAGGCTTTTTTCTCCCAGCATTCTGTTCTGTTTACTCCACCCACCTAAGGGTTGGCCTATCAAATGGGCCTAGACAGTTTCTTTATTAATTAACCAATAAAAACAACAGATTAAAAAAATCACTCCCACATCAACCCTATAGGCAACTCTGTCGAGCATTTTCTTGATTAATGATTAATGTGATAAAACCCAGCCTAGTGTAGGCAATGCCAACCCTGGGTAGGTGGTCATGGCTTATATGATAAGGAGGCTGAGTAAGGAAACAGCTTTGCTCCATGGTCTCCTGGTCAGTGCCTTGATTTACTGCCTTGGTTTCCCTTAGTGACAGTTTATAGCCAATAAACTAAAATAAACCCTTTCTCTCCAAGTTGCTTTTGGTTGTCTTATCACAGTAATAGAAACAAAACTGAAACAAGGATCTAAGAGAATATATCTAGTCATGTGACTTATTAAGAATAACTCAGTCAAACCCATGTATCATTTTTTTCTGACTGGATCCAAGTAATAAGTTTGGTTATAAGGCAAGATTTATATAGTTCTATCATCAGTGCTGAGTTTTGAATAAGAAATCAATAGGCTGGGAAGAAAGACTATGTAGCATGATTAATAAAATCTCAGAGACAGATATTGGGGTTCAACCTGGAGATCAGAAAAGCAAAGCAGCCAGCCACTGTCCCTACCTCAACCTCAGTCCAAAAATGGTGATTCTGCCTCCAGGAATCTCAGAATGAGATTGAGACTGAGAGTTGTCTCCTCCCATTTTATAATCCTCTCTAGTTCTGGGATTAAGGGTGAGCACCACTACCGCCTGGCTTCTGTGACAAACTAGTGTGGCTACTGGTATTAAAAAGTGTGTGTCATTGCTGCCTGGTCTGTAAGGCTGGACAGTGTGGCTGCTTTACTTTTCTGATCCTCAGACAAGCTTTATTTATTAAAATACAGATGAAATGCCACCACAAGTACATGCGCTTATTTTGCTATCTTGCAATCAGCGAAAATGTAAGCTCTTCTAGCATCTACAAATTTTAATTATGAACGTACTTATTTATATTTAGAACAATGTAAAAATCAGATAGAAGCTGGATTTTAAAATACCAACAGAAGCCATGTTAAGTGCTGTTATATAAGCAACTGTCTCAACTTATTAACACAGCATATTAAATCTGTGTAAACAAACACATTATTGGATATCATGTGATTGTGTATTTATAATGAACAGTATGGAGGTAGGCTACTCTAAGGCCTATTTTCTGCTGTGCTATTGATTTCCCAGTTCTTCATTTTTTATAGGGATATATATTCTCTACTTCAATGAGAAATTACACATCAATTATTAGGATCCTATGATCCTGGGGGGCAGTGGGTTATTGTTCTGTGTGACAGCTTTTCCAGAATATGCATGAGGTTCTGGATTCAGTCCCCAGAACTAGGGTGGGATGGGAATTCTGGGCTCACATGGGTTCTATCCTTGCCATCACCAAAATAGAAAGCAAAAATGTATGTGAGAAAAAAAAGACAGAGAATGAGAGAGAGAGAAAATATGAACTCAAGGCTCAGGAAAAAATTGATCTGTAAAGAAATGATAAAGAGGTTAATTCGTCTACAATTCTTTCATTTAGACAGGATAATTAATGTGATAAATTAAGTATAGTGGATGAGATGTGTCATTATTATGGAACATGTTCTTAACTATGTAGTCTTAAAATAGTGTTTCTGATGGTATGTTCTGGGAATGAGGACTAATCTGTTAGTGGTCTGTGGTTCAGGAGGCATTTTCAGCAATATGACAAAAATCTTACATGTACTGAATCTAAAAGATATCTTGTTGCTCATATTATCGCTCCTCCCCCTCTGGGACTGGTCTCTGGAAGCTAGGTCCAGTGCTTCACTGTGGATCTCTGCATCTGCTTACATCAGATGCAGATGAAGGTTCCATGATGACAATTAAGGCAGTCATCAGTCTGGTTACAGGGGAGGGCCAGTCAGGCACCCTCTCCACAATTGCTTAGGGTCTTAGCTTGGGGTTATCCTTGTGGATTCTGGGGAATTTCCCTAATGCCAGGTTTCTCTCTAGCCACATAATGGCTCCCTCCATCAAGTTATCTCTTTCCTTGCTCTCTCTGTTCTTCCCCCATCTCAACCATACCATTCCCTCATGTTCTCTTCCTTCCTCCCCTTCTTCCCTCATTCTCTCTTTCTGCCCTCCCTTCTCCACTTCCAATTTCCTCAGGAGATCTTGTCTAATTTCCCGTCCCAGGGATATCCATGTATGTCTCTCTTAGGGTATTCCTTACTTTCTCTGGGGTCATAGACTACGGGCTGATTGGTTATCCTTTGCTTTATGTCTAATATCCACTTATGAGTGAGTACATACCATGTTTGTCTTTCTGGGTCTGGGTTACCTCACTCAAGATGTTTTTGTTTTTCTAGCTCCATACATTTCCACGCACATTTCAAGATGTCATTGTATTTCACTGCTGAGTAGTACTCCATTATGTAAATGTATCACATTTTCTTTATCCATTCTTCAGTTGAGGGGCACCTAGGTTGTTTTCAGGTGCCTACTACAAATCATGCTGCTATGAACACAGTATGAGCAAAGGGGCCATGACCATAATAGTGATACCCACAGAAACAACTGACCTGAGCTAGTGAGAGCTCACTGACTCCAGACTGATTGAGGGGTGGGGTACTTGCATAGGATAGGACCAAACAGGGCACACTGAATGTGGGTAACAGTTGCGTGGCTAGGGCAGTGTGTGGGGTCACTGGCAGTGAGACCAGGATTTATCCTGAGTGCTTGAGCCGGCATTTTGGAGTCCATTCTTTTGGAGGGGTACCTTGCTCAGCCTAGATATAGGGGGGAGGGCCTCAGTCCTGCCTCAAATTGGTGTGTCAGACTTTGCTGACTCCTTGTGAGAAACTTTACCCTCTCTAAGGAGTGGATGATGGGCTGGAGTAGGAGGAAGGTGGGAGCAGAAGGAGGGGAAGAAATAGGAACTGGAATAGGTATGTAAAATGAGAAAATATTGATTTTAAAAAATAAATTTAATATTTAAAAATACCTTTTTGTTACTTTTTGCATTTGTCTAAAATTACTTGAAATTTTAAAAACCTGTTTGTCTCCACTTTTGGCTTGAGAAAGTAGCAAATAAAATCCAAAAGTCATGAACTCAAACCCTTACAGTGAGAATCATTTATTTAATGTAATAATCATTGATTTAAAGATGATGGAGTGTGTTTATTCAATATTTAATATTCAGAGAAGGTTTTCATTCAAGAGGAAACCAAGATTATGATCCCCATGCTTCAGATAAGGAAACTGAGGCCCAGAGGAGAGAGTCATCTAGCCAAAGCCACACAACTAGACAGGTGAGGTGCGAATTGAACACCTGTCTTCCAAGGCTACCCCGGGGCTCTCTCCACAGCTTCTTGCACAGGGTGAGATGTATGCTGGTTTGAAATCAAAATTGAAACCATGATTGTATCACTCGACTTTAAAATGAAGTTATTCATGCTTTTCAATTCAATTGAAGCTGAATGTTCCTGGGGATACAGAGAAACAGGAGAATCATTCAGACCTAAACTGTATCTTTTAGCCTAGAGCTTTTAATTTCCATTGCTCTTACTCTGTTGCTTTCATGCTCTCCACAGGCTGGGGGTGGGGAAGGGAAAGGTTAATATTTTGTTGCTACATTATTTAAATGGGAAAGAGAAAATGGAAGGCATAAACGACAATCTTAATTTAGAAAGTATGTTCTACTGCCCAAATAAGCTACCCTTATAGTTCTATGTGGCTATTTAAATGTATTTAATTTACATTTTAGGTAAGTATGTACTGTATCTCTGGGGGGGAGGGGTATGTGTGCCACAGCACAGTGTATGTGGAAATCTAAGGCTCTCCACCATGTGGGTAACAGGGATGGCACTCCATGCCTGTATCCACTGAGCTGCCTCTTCTGTTTCTAAGGTGTAGTTCATGCTGGCCTTGAACTCACGATCCCCTTGCCCCTGTCTCTTCAGCATCTCAGTGTGGTCACAACAACCAATTTCATTTAAATTAAAAACTTACTTCCTTGATTTCATTGGTCACCATCCAAATTCTCAATCACCACTACACCTCGTGCTTATTGCACAGAGGAACACAATTATAAAACATTAAAACATTTCCACTATTGTAGGAAAGGGATTGGATAGCAGTATTAGAGTTTGCTTT
This sequence comes from Microtus pennsylvanicus, assembly GCF_037038515.1. Lineage (NCBI taxonomy): Eukaryota > Metazoa > Chordata > Mammalia > Rodentia > Cricetidae > Microtus > Microtus pennsylvanicus. The sequence continues at coordinate 81,057,478 of NC_134585.1, forward strand.
TGTTTCTTCTTTATCTCCAAAAGGACTTTTCTTTTCTTTTTTTTTTCAAAACAGGATGTTTCCGTGTAGCTTTGGAGCCTGTCCTAGAACTCGTTCTGTAGACCAGGCTGGCCTCAAACTCACTGAGTGCTGGGATTAAAGGCGTGAGCCACCACCGCCCATCTCCGTAAGGACTCTTCACTTAGTAGAATTAAAAGTCGGAAAAACTAAAACCATGCATCCTCTACAATAAGAAAAATCTAGGTATGTATATTGAATAATTACCTTGAAGAGCAAATGATTTCACATATAACAGCTGGTCAAGTAAGGGATCAGAGAGGAACCTATGTAGATAGATTTTTCTTTGGATTGCCAGCTCATAAAAATGACACAAAAGCTTATATTAAGTATAAACACTCTGCCTATATAGCTTAGGCTTGTCCCGCTAGCTCTTATAAGTTAAACCAACTCATCTCCAGTCATCTATGCGTTGCCACATGTTTCATGGCTTTTACCTGTCTTCCTGCATATCTTGCTCTATCTCCGTCTGACTGTCAACTCTGACTTTCTTCTTCCCAGAGTTCTCTCTCTGCCCTGAAGCCCCGCCTATACCTCCCGCCTAGCTATTGGCCAGTCAGCTCTTTATTACACCAATCATAGCAATACATTTTCACACAGTGTACAGGAATATTCTGCAACAGATCTATCTTAAATTTAAGGGAGCTATATTGAATGTACACTGCAAAAAAGGTCAAAGTCTAATCTTGAGACAGAAATTTAGCATGATGATAAAAACTTAAAATAGTACATTTTACCTTTATAATTAAGAGCAGAAAAGAAAGTGGGCAATGATAATTAATATAAATAGTTTTTGCTGTTCTGAGGGCTTACAGCAAGACCAGCATAGCAAATCAGACAACTATTCTCAGCAACACAAGCAGGACACTATTGGAATTGTGGCAAGTTTGCCTTAGCATTTTATAATAGAAATTAGACATTCAGAATAGAAAGTATAAAATTATAGAACAGAATGAGTCTTTTATAGCAAGCAAATCAACCATGACTTAAAGTCCAGGAAATGGAATGTGTTTTTAGCCTGTCTCTGAAGACATATGGCTTACATCCTAAACCCTGTTTCCAAGCCAGCTGCCATGCTGAAAACCCAGCGAGCAATTTCAGGCAAAAGCTCTCTTGATTGCGTGTCGTTTGTTTCTCACTCTGACCAAATACACCTAAGCTGCATAAAAGCCCCAAGGACTCTATTGGGCACTGTAGCATGAGGCCACGTCAAGGGTGGGCCATCACCTCTTCTAGGTAGCCTTCCAAAACAAGAAGTGCCTGAAAACTCATCCAGCCTTCATGCCATTATTCTAGTGACAGGAAGAAAGACATGGACCAGGTGCCAAGGGGGTAGAGAGGCAGAGGAAAGGTGGAAAACATGGCTGCAAATCAGGGTGCAATTTACGTCCTTGAACCTTGCATGTTCCTGCCCTTCCAGGGCAGAGGAAGAGAGAAGAAAAGAACGTGTTTCCTTTTTCTTTCTTTCTTTTTTTTCCATTTTTTGGTCATTAGGAAAGACAGACAAAATACATTTATTTCCAAAACGTCTCTGAAGTCAAATGTGATAGCCATAGATGATCCATATTTTTAGAGGAGTTTGTGAACGGCTTATCTGAATCTTGCCAGCAGGAAGGAGTCTGCTGGAAATCTAAAGATAGGTGGCAAACTGGCAGATGTGACTTGAAGTGTTCTCGAGACACAGCAGGAAGCGGAGAGGTGGAGGAACGGGGAAAGAGCACAGGCTGCAGGAACAGGCAGACCTGAAATCACACGGAGCCTGGGTCTCACGCAGGCTCCACAGAAGGGTTGATGACGCCTAATCAGATGCCTCCCTTCATCTGCAGCTTGTCTCGGGATAAAGAAAGCCATCTTGTTGGAAAACATAAAAAATGAAAATCAATAAAGAGAACTTTTAGGAAATTCCAAGTTACCGCTGTTGGGATCCAAAGGAAAGAATATCAAAACTCTGAAGTAACCAACTCTTATTAAAACAACAGTTTTACATATGCACTGACAAATTACTACAAGGAGGAGAAGGATAAGATAAAGAATCATGGTGACCACAGCCTAACATCTGCACACAACTGACACCAACTGCAATCACGTTCAAAAGCCTCACCACTGAGCATCCTCATGGCCATCTAGTCCACCACAAGGAGGATGAGGCTGTGGGAGAGCAAGAACTACCTACTTTTTTCTGAAACTGGGTATGCTGGCTACTTTTATGTCAGCTTGGCACAAGCTTCTGAAAGAAGGGAACCTCAGTTGAGAAAATGCCTTCCAAAAAATCTATCTGCAGCCGAGCATGTAGGGCATTTTCTTAATTAGTGATTGATGGGGGAGGGGCCAGCCCATTGTGGGTAGGGCTATCCCTGGGCTGGTGGTTTTGGGTTCAAGAAGAAAGCAGGCTGAGCAGGTCATGAGGAGCAAGCCAGTGAGCGGTCCTCCTCCAAGGCATCAGTGTCAGCTCCTGCCTCCAGATTCCTGCCCTGTTTGAGTTCTTGTCCTGCCTTGCCTTGGTGAAGGACTGTGATATAGAACTGTAAGCTGAAATAAACCCTTTCCTCCCAAAGCTGCATTGGTCATGGTGTTTCATCACAGCAACAGAAACCCTAAGACATTGGTATCACTAAGAATCATGCTCACTGTCCATCCCACATTCAAGACATTCAAGAGCCTACTACAACATATTTCATAGACAAAGACCAGGCAAGGCAGCCATAGACTGTTGGTCCTTTTATTTCTGTGGCGTTAGATTTTGTCTTTGAGGCAAAACAATTTTGCAGGAGCTCTTTTAATGACCTGGAATTTGGGGCAATTTTAAACCTTCTGTTCCGAAGGATGCTATTTTCTTTTTTTGTCTTGGCATGGGGAGTGGTGGGAGCTCTCTTCACAGGGTTAGGGAATATTCTCAGGGCTCCATCATGCTAGGCAAGCACTCTACCAACTGAACTACATCACCATCTCAATAATACTGTTTTCTTAAAGATACAAGGACAGAAAAAGTAGAGTACAAGCTGTTCAAGATTGATTCTAGATTTGAGTCAAAGAAGGAAAGGACACCTCTGTATGTCTTCCTAAATTCTCACAGCTGAACATTTCGGCTGTTGGACATTTGACCCCTTATGAGGATTTATGTGTTCTAGCCTCTGAATCTTGATGGGAGACAAAACGTTCTTTTCCAATCCAGAGCTGGATGCTCTCTTTTTTAGTCTTTCTTGCAGGTAGGATAAAATGCATTCAAGCTCTGCTCTGACTCAAGAGTGAGTAACAGAAGCTGAAACTGTGTGTCATCCAAGCCAAAAGTCACTTAGATTGCGAGTCTAACAACAATGCCTGTTTCTCACTGGCGTTGACCAATATTCAAGGTGCTACTTCTGGGCAATGAGCCTTTATGAGATTGGCTTAGCTCTAGATGTAAGATGCTTCTGTTATCTATCTGTCTGTCTGTCTATCATCTTTATATCATCTATGTACTTATCTATCTATCTCTATATGTCATCTATCTATTTATCTATCTCTGGTTTTTTGTTGTTTTTTTTTTTTTTTTTTGAGACAGGATTTTCCTTGGATTTCTTTGGCTGTCCCGGAACTCACTCTGTAAAGCAGGCTGGCCTTGAGCTCACAGTATCCACCTGCCTCTGCCTTCTGAGTGCTGGGAGAAAAGGCGTGCATCACCATGACCAAGCTATTTGTGTGTCTCTAAGTTTGATTTTCTTGTTGTTCCAGAGACTCTGAGAGGTACCCCATATTCTTTATTGTATTCATTTGGTGCTGTGCTTAGCAAAGCTGACTTCTATTGGTTGTAACTGAGAATCCCAATCTATGAGGAAATTAAATTATTCAACATGGTTGCCCTATTGAAAATCAAATTCTCTGCTCTAGTGCTGTTATTGCTGATCACACCATAGCAGTAGAGAGTGTGAAGAATGAAGAATTGTGCACACATATACTGAAAAACCTCCCTTTTAAGGTCACCTGCTAAAATCTAACTGTTCATTTCTCTGGATTCACCTTTCTGTCATATTAGAGATTTTGGACTTCTGTCTCAGTAGTGGAAGGTTTTAATTTTTGTTTTGAGTGAAATGATAAATTCCCAGAGATAAGTAAAGCATACCTAAGCAGGTATCTGTGATTAGACTATTAGATTATGAGACAATTGGGCTATGAGAACCACATTCTAGTAAGGGGATTATTAACATGAGTGTCTCATTAGATGATGGTATTACTGAGAACTAGTTTAATACAGGAAGGGGATCCTCGTTGATGGAAGTAGGACACTGGGGAGGAGTGTCCTTCCTTGGTTATATCCTGTCTGGCCCCGTTCTGTGTTCCCTTTCTCTTCTTTCTGTCATTTGTGATGTCAACTGCTCTACTTCCTGGCCACCATGATGGATTGAACCCAAAACACAACCTTTCTTCCTTACATTGTTCCCTCAGGTATTTTGGTCACAGTAAAGCAAAGACTTCCATCCAGGGAGAAGCTCTACTCTCCTTAGGCATCCAGGATGTTAAAGACTGAACAGAATCATTGTTGTATTCTCAGAGCACGTCATTCCACTTGACATGTGTGGATGTGTCACTCAATGAGATGTCAACACATAAATGGATGAGTACATATTATCAGCTAAGGAATAAACCACATAGGAAATGTTGGTCAAAAATAATAAAGAGTTGTGGTAATCCATTTTATGAGGCCTGATTTAGTCATAGTGATTAATAGTGTGCAAGCAAATTATATCAGTTAAGGCAAATATTATAATTTAAACACATCATCAGTGAGCTTGGGCTGTTTGTTATCATGTTGATTAATCCAGTAAAATCAAAGCTACAAAAGAAAATAGAGGAGCTGCAATTCATGCGACTGCCAGATCCCAAGGAACTTCAAAAGTCCTGTGGCTACAGTTAACGATACTGACCTTTACCTTAAAAACTCCGAAGTTAACGATACCATCATTCATTCTTTGGTCTTCAAAGGTCACCAGATTGATTTTTTTTATCACACAAAAAGCAAAATCTGAAATTACAAAAGGGAGTTTTACCTAGACAGATATACCCAAACTTTGTTAATTTATAATTAAATAATGCTTCTATCAGGACTGGAGAGATGGCTCAAAAGTTACAAACATTGGCTGCTCTTCCAGAGACAGAGGTTCAATTCACAGAACCTACATGGCCACTCACAACTGTCTGTGACTCTAGTTCCAGGGGATCCAATGCCCTCTTTAGCCTCCATCAGGCACCACAAGCACATAGTGAACAGACATGCATGCAAACACTCATACACACATTTAAAAAGTCTCAAAACAACCCTCATATTAAGATCAAACTTGTCCAAATATAACCAGATATGAATCTCGTGGGCATCAATTTCTCAGAAATGGATGCTGAAGAACTTTAGCCAGTGGACCAAAAATAGCTCATCATTTGATTGTACAACTACAGTTTGTTGAATAAAACTATGTCCATCTGTTTAGGTACTGTCCATGTGTGGCTGCTTTTGCAATGTTGCAATGAGTTAAGTAGCTGGGGAACAGAGCTCATACTGAACTTAAAGGAGATATTTCTTTCTTTCTTTCTCTCTCTCTCTCTCTCTCTCTCTCTCTCTCTCTCTCTCTCTCTTTCTTTTTTATCTTGCTGATGCTTGCAGTCAAGAAGAAAGAGAAAGCAGAGCCATCTGACTTCTGGCCCTTAGGAGCTGGGGCTCTTAACTCCACCTCAGAGCTAAAACTTCCTGACCCTTCTGTACTCCCAGCAACGTCACAGCAACAAGGACTTATGACCATGAACTTTTGTGTGAATTCCACCTGTGACAAGTAATGATTCCCTATCTCCTCGTAACTCAGCCCAATCTTCTATCCCTGAAGCCTCATTGTTCCCACTGTGTCACAATAAGTCTTCTTTTTATTGACGATCCTCTTTCTCCCAACTCATTATCAGCCCATTCCTCGGCTCTACACCCTCTGCAATCTCCCTAAGTACCCACACACCAAAGTTCTCCCAGTACATTTTCTTCCAGCTCCCCCGCTCGCTCAGGCCTCATTTATCTGCGTCTATGGCTTTCAGTACAATGAACTTCCTCTCATCTGAACCTGCCTGTAGAACCTCACTGCACCATTTCTGTGCGTCCTCAGGTGGGCGTGCGGGCTTTCTGCTCACACTTGCCTGGTCTGACATCTAAATCATAATCTCCGTCCAGGAAAACCAATCACAACACACACAAAACAAGATAGCTATTCATTGTCCTAACTTAATTGTATCATTCTCCCACAGGTTGCTAAAACCAGAAACAAGGGAACCTCTCAGCATCTACCCCCAATCAAACTTAAAATTGTAAATGAGCTCCAGTTTGAAAATATATTTAGAAATGGCCTCCCCCAGTCATTTGCAACCTTCTTTTATGCCCTCACCATTGAATACCTTCAAAATAGTTTCACCTTGTGTTCCTGTCCTAACTGGCTATTTCTCAACTTTATTTTTCTCACTGTTTCCAATGTTATCTTTCTGTAATATAAATTTGATCCTTCAATCCATCTCTTCAGAAATCTTCAAGATTTCACAGTGACCTACAAAACAAAAACTGTTTGGAGTGGCATTAGAGAATAATTATGCCCTCAACTACTTTTCCAGATTTAACTTCCAACTAAATCCCACCATGGAACTCTTGCCTAAGAAGGAGCCGATCCTTCTCCCCACACATGCTATGTAGGATAGCCAGCAGATATGCATTTGAAAGATAATAACTAGTCGTGTGTGTGTGTGTGTGTGTGTGTGTGTGTGTGTGTGTAGATGGAGGCTGCTTGTTCATTTCCCTGCTGCTCAGATCTGAATAATCACACAGAAACTATATTAATTACAACACTGCCTGGCCAATAGCTTAGGCATATTCCTTGCTAACTCTTAACATCTTAAATTAACCCATTCCTATTAATCTGCGAATCACCACAAGGTTGTAGCCTACAGGTAAGGTTCTGGCTGGCAGCTGCCATCTTTCTCCTTCAGCAGCTACATGGCATCTCCCTGACTCCACCTACTTTCTCTCCAAATCTCTGTTTGGAAATCCCACTTGGCTTTACTAAGACACTGGCTGAAATAGCTTCTTTAATAATCAATGGTAATAAAACATATTCATAGCATACAGAGGGGAATCCCACATCATGTGTGTGTATGTGCATGTGTTGTGTACATGTGTTGGTTAGAAATTTTTGTGGAGAAACTCATGAAAGCTAGATGTACTTTGAAAAAGAAGCCTGAACAACATTGTCAGAAAGGCTTGTGAGGATATTCTGAACCCTAACCTTAAAACTGTGAATGATCTCCACTCTAAAAATATATTTAGAAATGGCCTCCCCATGTCATTGACAATCTTCTTTTATGTTTTCACCATTGAATACCTTCAAAATAGTTTCACCTTGTGTTCACCAGAAGGAATAAAACAATTTCAAGAGATAAATTTCACAGGAAAATTTTTACCCTGTTATTCTGATTACATATTTAGTAAGTCTATATTTCTAAGTAATACTCTCATATCTGACATTATTAAAGGATTAAAAATAAACAATAGATTGAATGGGAGGTGTGAGTAAAATGAATTCAAGAACTTGAATTCCCTTTAGCTAAGAATTTGTTTGCTCCATCTTTACATTGTAAATCCCCGGGAAAAGCATGAATCATATTGTACAAGAACTGATCTCTATTGTGCAATTGGTTTCTCTTCTACCTTGTTTTATCCTGCATTTCTCCCATAATTGCTATGTTAATGTTACCTCTCAACTCTAGTCTCCCAATCCTCCATCATACAATCAGCAGCACAGATGAGTGGGCCCCCTGCCACAGTCTTATCTCTACATAATCTTGTCACCATCAGCAAGCATAGCACATGTTCAGAAGAGCTCCCGAGCCTATTCATTCAGCCCCTGATCCCAAGTCTAAAGCTATTAAATTCTTTTAAAAAAACAGTTGTTCCATTAGACATCACTCCCGCTACCAAACAGCTGATGCTGGCTATGGCCCTTTCTCCCATTAAATAAAATTAGATGTGAGATACTTTTAATGAGGCTTCTAACAGTCTGCCTTTAAAGCTCCTTCTTCCACTGCAGTCAATTAGGCAGGCAATTGATGTTTGAAAGAAAATCATGTCAGGCATTATCCTGATAGTGCCAGTCAACAGGAAAGACAAAATCTTCATTCTTATTGTTGCTATGTTTCAGGGCAGAGAGGAAGCAAACACATAAAGAAACAACTAGACAAGGAAGAAAATGAAACAGCAATACAGGGACTATTAAGACTTATTTGTTTGTGCATATTATCAAAGAGAAGCAACTACATTCTTCTCTGAGATGCTTGATCTGTGGCTTTAACAATTAGAGGATTATAGAAATGAAGGAGGAAAAGGCATTCCTGTCTGAGGGACAGCCCCTTTCCTTGACTGCAAGACAGTAATGAGCTTGGCATGTAAGGAAATAAAAAGGTCGCTCGAAGTAGGGATCTACAGAGAAAGATTTCCAAAGACGATACAGAAGTAAGTGTGGGGTAAATTATGCAGGCTCTTAGAAGCAGGGCACAAAGTTTAGAGTTTCTTCCATGTACACTGAGACATATTGGGGAGACCTGAAGTTACAGCAACAGGTCTAATTTTTACATTTTATGATGACAACGGCTTGTTGAGTAGTGATCAGACCACGGCTGGAAGAGGACAGAAGGGGGAAAAAAGGAGAATGGCTAGAAAGCGCTTGAAGTCTTGGGATGAGAAGGAAGTGGCTTGTATAAAGATAACATCCTGGTAGATGTGAATGTTGTGAAAATATTTTGGAAGGCGGTAGATTTGAGGGGGCCAGAGACAACAAAGGACGGAAGAAAGGAGCCAACAACTTCCAGGTCATTGTCTGAACAAAATGAGATCATAAAAAGTAGGGCAAGAGCAAACCTGGAGATGGGAAATAATCAAACTTCCTGTTCGAATCACACACAGTTGGAGTCTTTGACCTCTAGAGGAAATAGACTTACAGGCAGCTGATAGACAAACTTGGAACTATGTTTGGATCGAAGATGGCTTATGACCTTGAAACAAAGTAGACCTAGGCAAAGGAGATCTGCAGAGAAAGGAAGAGAAAAGGGAGAGGGAAGGGGGCCCACCACATCAGAGGTCAACACAGAAGGCACCTCAGGGTTCTGAGGAAGGCACCTCAGGGTTCTGAGGAAGGAAGAGTGCTTCTCTCCTGGGCTCCCACATCTTTGTCCATTGCCAGTTTGATAATCACCCTAGATCAGTCAGCAAGATCCCCTTTCCTAGGATTGCACTGGGAGCCACTGGTTCAATATGCTTACTTGTTCCAAGAGGACAAATGTTCTGACAACTTCCTTCATTTAAACGATACTGCCTGTGCTGCAAACCACCCACCCATCATTTCTGAACTCAGCACGCTGTTATCTGGCTTTGACATTCAGATGTTCAGACCTTCCCCCATGGCATATATCCTATTGTGCCTTTGTTTCGAGAAGGGTATATGTGCTTTCTTTTTGTTCCTAGCATTTCATGCCTGATTAAATTCCATCCCAGTGGCTTGAAGTGCTTCTTAAGATGGGTGTTGGATAGAAAACTGGGGTGCTTGGCTTAGTGGCACAACAGACACAGTAAAATTTGGTAAATGCTGGAAGCTCATTTGTCTCAATTCTAAAATGTATATATGCAAAAGTCCTGGGGGCCAGAGAACCAAGTGAATAAGTGGTTCTGATATGTATTTTTTTCACTGCAAGTATTATCAAAAAGACGTGTGTGTGTGTGTGTGTGTGTGTGTGTGTGTGTGTGTGTGTGTGTGTGTGAAGGTTGCCTTTTTTTTGATTGAGCATTTCATACAGGTATATAATGAATTTTGATTAAATCCACTCTCCATTCCCTCCACTCCAATTCTCCCCCTATTGCCATGACCATTTTTGCCTCCCTCCTAAGTTCGTGTGTTTTTTCTAAAAATTTTTCTTAATCCTTTTGAGTTCATTTTGTGTTTCTGTATGTACATAGGCGTAAGACCATCTCCTGGGGCTTGGGTAGCCTCTCAGGAGCCACTTTCCTGAAGAAAACTGATTCCCCCCAAACCCAACAGCCATCAATTGTCAATAACTCTTCAGCTTAGGGTGGAACTCCATGAGCTCCTCTCCCACAAATGCTGAGATTTTAGCTGGCTTGATCTTGTGCATGCCTTATGCGTGCAGTCACAGCCTCTGTGACCACTGTTATTTTGGTGAAATACTGTTTCACTGCAGATGTCTACTTATTTAGCTCTTACAGTCCTTTTGCCCCCTCTTCCTCAATTATCCCTGGGCCTTGAGGAAAGAAGGTATAGTCCAGATGTCCCATTTAGATCTGATTGCTCCACAGCCTCTTATTTTCTGTATGTTGACCATTGAGAGTTTCTGGAATAACTGCTATCTACTGTGCAGAGATGCTTCTTTGAGGAAGGTTAAGACATATGCTCATCTGTGGGCATAAGGATGAGAACATAGGAGCAGTTTATTACAGTTTCCCCAAAGCCAAATAATGGTATTACATTCTCACTTTGGTAATGTAATCTAGCCATCTATGAATTCTTGGCTCAGATATGAGTCATTGGTCCCATCCTGTAAAGTAGGGTTTAAATTTAATCAGAAAATACTTGGTTACTCCTATAACATATATGCCACTATTGTACAAATGGGCTTATTTTACCAGGCTAGTCATGATTGTGGCTTGCAGGGCTCACAACTGAGTAAGACTGTCGATGTCCCCACCCCACCTCCAGCATACCTAGCAACTTCTAGCACCATGAAAGCTAGCCAGTAGAGATGAAACTTTTAGGTCCATATCAGCATGTTCTCTCCATGTTCTATGACTCAAGTATATGGTGTCTTCAGCAATAGGGTCTTAGTGTTAAGTTTGCACAGATAACCAAAAGCAATAGCAATATCTTGTAACATTTTCAGAGGTCTATGGAACCCCACCAAACAATAACTTGAGAAAAGGCAGCCCCTACCTATCATTGGGCTTTTTGATAGCTTATGGTGTCTCCCTGTTATATGCACTATCATTTAAACTCTTTTATATATGTTCATGTATATATTCTAGGAAATGTCTAGAGTAAAAGGTTGCCATGTAGCATTTTCAAATGTCTGTAGGGTTAGTTATCCCCCTTTAGATTCAATGTTCTGCCCTACTCTCTCATCCACTCACCCCATTCAACACTTCCTGTTCCACTATTCCTCTTTTACCATCCATACTACCTGCATTCCTTGCCCTTTCTCTTGAGATACGCTCCCCATGCTCCCTTACTAGTGTCCTGCCTTCCATGGGTATTTTAATTTAAACACATAGATCTAAAGATTCAGAGCTAGCACCCACACATGAGAGCATGTAGCCTTTATCTTTTTAGATTATGATTACCTCACTCTGAATAATTATTTCCAACTCCATCTATTTACCTAAAAAATTCATTTCATTCTTCTTTCCATAATTTATATTTTTATAGTCCATTGTATAAATATATTTTTATTATCTATTCATCAGTTGATAGATAGCTAGGCTGTTTCCACTTTCTGTGTGTTGTGAATGGATCAGCAAGGAACATGGATGAGCAAGTATCTCTGGGGAGGACGTAGAGTCCTTGGGGAAGATGCCCAGGAATAGTATAGCTGGATCATATGGCAGATCTATGTCTCGCCTTTGAAGATGCCTCACATTAATTTCCAGAGTTGTGGCTTAAGTTTGAAATCCCACAAAGAGTGTTCTTCTTTCCCTACATCCAAATCAACCCTATCTTTTTGTCTTTTTAATCTTAGCCAATTTATTAGTTGAAATATCAGAGTAGTTTAATTTGTATGTCCCCAATGGCTGGGATGTTTCCAAAAAAAGATTTCTCAACTATTTGTACTTCTTCCTTAGAGAACTTCCTGTTCAGTTCCTGGCCTTGTTTTAGTTGGGTTGTTTTCTTGGTATTTGGGTTTTTGAATTCTTTGTATATTCCAGACACCAACCCTCTGTCACATGTATAGCTAGCAAAGATATTTCCCTATTCTGGAGGCTGCCTCTTCCCTCAAATGATAGCATCCTTTGCTGTACAGACACTTTTTAGTTTCATGAAATCCAATCATCAATCGTTTGTCTTAGCGCCTGCTCTACCAGAGTCCTGTTAGGAAAGTCCTTTCTTGTTGAAGCATTTTCTGTACTTTCTCCCATAACAGATTCTGAGTATCTACCTAATCATTATTTTTTTTTGTTGTTGTTGTTGTTTTTTGTTGTTTTTGTTTTGTTTTAGGCAAGATCTCTCTCTGGACCCAAAGCTCTTAGGTTCAGCTAGAATGGCTGGTCAATGAACTCCCAGGATCTACTTGTGTCTGCCCTGTAGTTCCCAATGCTGAGGTTACAGACATGGCACGTCAGGCTGATATGTGGGTGCTGCTGATTCACAGAGGCCCTCTGTCTTTCACAGCAGTCACGGTTACCCACTGAGATGTCTTCCCAGGCCTCAGTTTTCCTGGTTTCCATCCTCTCTCATTTGGTAGGCACAAATTTCGTGTGAGAAAACATGCACTGCTGAGATCTATCTCTTCATTCCCCTCCCCGGCTTCTGTCACTCGGTGCCAAAGTCCTTGCTAAAACCATTGTTGGCATATAATTGGTACCAAATAATTGGGCTGCAGGGAAGCTCTTTGGCATGAATCCCTCTGTGGTGGGAATTCATTACACCAATAGCTTTGGGGTACTGGCCTTAAAACATGGCTTCTTGTCTGCCAGGTGACCACCTAAAAGGAGAGAGAGAGAAGTTGCATGCTCCCTTAAGTTGACCAGTGAGTGAGGAGGTGTGAAGTGGGACATAGCCAGTTCCCAGTTGCCTTGATCCTCAACTCCATGAGTCTGTTCTCCCTCGTACCCCTTAGTATATATATGTATGTATATACATATATATCTTTATAGATCTTACTACATCCCCCACCTCTTTAAATGTCTTCAGAAGGATAGTCACCTTGACCTTGTCATTCAGCCGTCCTACTGGAGCCACACCCATCACTAGTGCAACACAGCTACATTCTTCTTCATTCCTCTCAAAGAATGTAGTTGGCAAAACAGAGTATCCAAAATTAGCAGCGGGAACCAAAGGAAAAAACATGCTTTATAGTGATATTTGCTTAAATCTATAAGAATAGATTTATGCGTTACTAATGCCATTAAATATATTTTAAAAAAAAACACTGCTTTCCTCACTTGTTCAGAAATTGAGTATGTAAACCAGCCCCAGAAGAGCTTGGCAGCAGCGCCTTCGGAAGTCTATCATCCTCCTGTGTCTTATATAGTGCCGTATGTTCTGCAGGATGTTACCAGTGAAGCAAATGTTTAAAATAAGATCTTTTCAAATCACAACAGACACTTTGTAGAGAGATGTGGGCTGACCATGAAAGTCACATGATAACCAACTCACTGACCTCCTGGAGAAAGTATTACCAAACTAAAGGTTTAGAAACGCTTCTATTTCCGAAGAGCTGATATATTCCCAATATGCTGACATTTGCTATGAACACGAGTGACTGCCATATTGTTAAAACGATAATATTCTTAATCGGTTCCTTCAGGCAAGGGTAATACTTCTGACAAAGATGGAGAAAACAATTGTTCTTCAGTACACTTATGCTACAAAAACAGCATTTTAAAAATAGGAATGTTCCCTCGTTATGTCATTTTGTTGTTGAAAACAACTTAAAAATAAAAAACCTTTTAATACTTACATGATTAAAGTCTGAGAATGTCATTTTTAAAACTTGAAAAAATCTTCTGAATGAATACTTTCAGTGGGTTTGGAATCCACTTCTTTAAAATTTTCCTTAAATTATAGCAATTTCGAGTTCGTTGCCAGAACTGGTATTAAGATTAATATATATTTGCTACTCAAATTTCAACATTTGCACTGTTAATAGATGAATTTCTACGATGGGGATGATACTGAAAAATGATGGTTATAATTCAGCAATGGTATCTTCCTCCATCAAGCCATACTTGTTTTGTGAGCTTGCTCTTTGAACTAAAATATTCATCAAAAATTGCATGGCCGGAATACCGAGCTTTAAAGCAGACCCTCTGATCCACTATAACCCAGCCTTGATTTATTAAAACAGAACCTCTGATCCAGACTTATAACTCAGACTTGACTTATAAGATTTTAATTGATGAGGCATTTTGAAGCAAATTGTTCTTTCTAGACAGGTCAAAAATTATTTATTATGACATTGACAAAAATTATTTCTATTTTCCCATTCGTTTTACAGAGTGCTTTTCACAGCAGAACATTACTAAACACACAATTAAAATTATAATTACTAAAGAAGAGGAGTGTTTAAAATTTTTTCCTTAGGAATACATGATTAAAATGGGATTTGGAGAGCTCTGCTCTCTTAGAATTAGTCTCATCTTGCCTTAAACCCCTACGGTCCCTTTCTATTCCCGTACATTTGTTCTTCCACGGTTAGAGTCCTTTGCTGTCTTCTGAACCGGCGGAATCTGTACTTCCGCCTCCATCTTTCCACTCTGCTCTCAGAAATTCTGTCACCAAGAACAAAAACCTTCCATTTGTAGCCACTGTCCTTACATTTGTCCCACAGCCCCTCCTTTCCTCTTATCTTTGTGAGTTCCTCTCCTTGATTCTGTTGGGTCCCTTGACTCACTTCACCAAGAGGAAATGACACAACTACCCTGTTCCAACTCCAGACTAAAGTTTTGAGGAAGGCCTAGTGGCCTCTGCTCCTGTGCTGATAGGGATGCTAAATTGCCAGGTAGAACGCTCGGGTATATCCCCAGAAAGTGTATATATGTTGTGGAGAGGGAGAGACCTCCAGGACGGAGAGATCACAAAACCAAGCCATCTCTTCTCTACAGAGCCACCAGATACACATATGACTCTTACCCTAACCCATTCAAAGCTCCATAATTTTTCAATTGTATTTGAATAATGCAAATCAAAACTCATTCAGCTGGATCCAGTCAGCCTACAGTGTTCTGAGAAATAATTGCTGTTCGTTCTGGTATCTCAAACTGCAGTAGATAACAAGCTCCTCATGCATATGCTCAATCTTCTGCCTTGAGGAACTTTTTACTGAAGGGCATTTTATCCGAGACCCCTAAGGGGACATGTGCTTCGTCTCTTGCCACCCATAGGACCACTGGAGAGCACAGCTGCTCTCCTTGCTCCCCATTGTCTTCCTGTACAGACCTCGGATCTCTTAGAGTTCATGCCATCTGGCTACCTGGTCTTCTGAACCTTGTTGCTGCCATCTGCTAGTTTCCTGGCCATTCTTCCTTACTCACAGATAACCTAACTCCTGCCACATGCTCCCCTCCTCCTTTCTTTATCATACCCAGTGCTTTCAGAAATCACATGGACGACACCTACGCCCTTTCCCTCCGTTTCCCATTTCCTAGCCATCCTTCCACCCATCTTCAGCCACCTCTACCACCATCATGCCCTAGGGTAATAAACCTAACCACTTCTGCAGAGTAGTGTTAAATGGTGATGCTTTCTGTTTAACCTGTGCTCTTACCTGCTCTGCCACTACTCTTGAGCATATCAGCCTCTCGGATAAGCAATGTCACTGAAGACAATGACACAGCCAGGCTAAAACAGCTCACTCTTCAGTCATTACAAACCTCAGATGGACAGTCAATGCTGCCCAGCTGAAGTACCTGGTGCTTTAGGTCTCAATTCATATTTTTTTGGTTGTGAGTCTAGTCTTTAACACACATGTAGCACCTCTGTCTGCACAGAGGCATAGATTAATAAGGAAGGTAGTCCTAAAAGAAAAAATGACACCCTATAAATTTATCAAAATAGATTGAGACCATATCAGCACCTGTGCCCAAATTTAAAGAAAAATGAAACAAAGCAACAACAACAAAATCCCAGGCACTTGTCAAACACAAAACAGCAAAAAAAAAAAAAAAGTGTAACGCCTTCACTGGAGGGATACCTAACATTGCCCTGTCATCTGACCTCTAAGTGGATGTGTCAAGGAACTGACAGACTTCAAGGAAGAAACTCAGGGTAGGAGCTTAAACAGGAACCTGGAGGCAGGAACTGAAGCAGAGATCGTGGAAGAGAGCTGCTTACTAGCTTGCTTCCACTGGTTTGAGGAGCTCGCTTTCCTGTAAAGCCCAGGCCCATCTGCCTATGGTGGCACCCCCCACTGTAGGCTAGACCCTCCTACATCACCTAGTAATTAATTGAATACCTCACAGACATAGCCATGGGACACTCTGGCCAGGGCGAGGCTTAAATTGTGATTTCTTCCTCCCAGGTCACTCTAGATCTGGACCAAGTTAGACAAAATAAGTTAACCATGACATCATTCATCCACACACTCATCTGTCTGGCTAGAACTGGCCCTATGTTTTGCCTCTGTGGCTTCCACACTTCCACAGTTTGCTTCTGCTGCTCAATTGAACCCTAATCTCTGCTGACTTAAACTGCTGACCCCCATCTCCAACAGGATTAGTTATCTAATGCCTGCAGAGATTTTTCTTTCCATCTCTATTAACTCTCTGGATGTGCCTACAATAAGGTCTCTGAACTCTCTAAATCCTGCAGTGAACTCTTTAACCTTCTGGTAACCACTCTGTAACCTTCACACACACACACACACACATACACACACATGCACGCACACACACATACACACACATGCACGCACACACACATACACACACATGCACGCAGAGAGAGGGAGACAGGGACAAAGAAAAGAAGAGATCTGTAGAGGGTAATTCAGATCTGACTTACTATTATTAGTTAAAATTAGAATTAAGTAACACATTAGCAACACCCAGCAATCAAGGGAAAATCAGGGTTACTTGGCAAATTGTGCTAATAAACTGATGCAGCTTGCAAATTAATTGTTATTTAATAAATTCTGATGTTTCAGAAAAAAAAACAAAGATGTCCATCTATAGTTTGGCCATAGCATGCTTGCAGCATCCCCTAAGATGCCCATATCCCAATCCTTGGAACCTGTGGCTATGATGCCTTACAAAACAAAGGAATTCTTGAGGATCCTTTAAATCAAGGATCACAGAATGGGATGGTTACCCTGGATTGTCAGAGTAGGCCCAATATGACCACAAGAGGATTTATAAGGGGATGATGTGGAAAGAGGCTGAAGAGGGAGGGCAGGGTTGGTGCCAGCAGCAAAACTTGAGGGACCTGGCTGGAAATCACACAGGAACAGCAGGAGCCTCTAGAAGCTGCCAGAGGCAAGGACACAGATTCTCTTCTTAAATTTCCCAAAGGAAGACAGTACTGTCCAACTTTTGAGATTCCTCCAGTATGACCCATTTTAGACATCTTTCTTCCAGATCTGTACAATAATAAATCTGTGTCATTTAAAGCCATTAAGTCTGGGGTCATTTGTTATAGCAGTCATAGGAAACTACTGTAACGGCATTAAGCAAATTTTCTATAGTCTTTAGTAGATGTGCGTGGCCCCTCAGGGTCATTATTATGAGAATCAATTATCACTGAACTGGAAGTAAATAGACGTGCTGGTTAGTGAGGCTTTGGGTTTCAGAAGGCTGAAGAGGCCAGTGTTTATTACAGAACCTTTACTGATACTATGAATTATTTCACAAGGACTGGATAAGATTAAATTAGGAAATATCTGTAAACTGCCTAATATATACATAATAATACATATTTACATAAATTAGTTTTAAACATGAATAACCTACCGTAAGAATGACAAAAGCTCATTTGAAAATTACTTCCCAGGTTTGCTTTAGTCCAATCCAGGGTAGATGGAATGGAATGTTTTAATATGTGAAGGAATGTTTTTAGTGAGTATGTATGTGCGGGGGATCCTTATGTCTAGGCCCGGGCGTCATAGCCTTTGCATTGTTAATAGAATCCCCTTCCAGGTTTTCTCTGATACACTTAACTATTCCATCTATAAGTAGTTCTTCCATGTTACCCTATTTTCATAGTCAGAGCACTGTATTATTAGCCATTTGTCTTTATTTTCCTGTACATTCAAGAACCAAGACTTGGCTGTGTTTGTCCTGTGCACTAATTCCTAAACAGGGCCCTATCCTCAGTCTAACTTACATGCCCCTGCTTGTCCTTTTCCTCGCTATGTTTAACCTTGTTATTACATTTCCCTGAAACGTTCAGGGGTTCCTTGTTTCCAACTTTATCATTCTTCAAATAAAATTAAATCAAATCAAGTTTAAATTCTTCTGTCTGGTTTTCTTCAGTCCTTTGGCTTTTGTTCTTTGAACAGAAAGAGACTGTTAAAGCAGACTGGGTTTATCCTCTCTTTGCATGATATCTACCTTCAGTTAGATCTAGCCTGTGATGCTGAATCGCGATTGCTAATTTGATGGGTTTTAAAATCACCATGAATACAACCCTCTGCACTGCAATGAGAGCTTCTAGGTTAGGCCAGCGGAGGTGGGGAAGAGCTACTCTAATTCTGAGCAGCACTATTCCATGGCCTGGACTGAAGAAAAAGTGGTCCTTCAGCACCTAGTTGTGGAGGTAGATTTCTACCTGCCTCGGCTCCTGCCAACCTGCCTTCCTCGCCAGGGTGGGTGGTCCTTGGACTTCCCAAAGGGCAGGGAACCCTGATCGCTCTTTGGGCTGATGAGGGAGGGAGACTTGATTGGGGGAGGGGGAGGGAAATGGGAGGCGGTGGCGGAGAAGAGACAGAAATCTTTAATAAATAAATAAACGGAAAAAAATAAAAACCCCTTCACCTCCCTTAAGTTTCTTTTATGAACGCATTAGCACAGCACAGAGCTGAGAAGAGACGTCCCTTAGCCAGGTTAATGGAGTTTTAAGTCTTATGTCCTGACTCATAATGTGCGTGAATGAATGTAGGTCTATTCTTTTTTGAAATCTACAGACATTAGCTTGAGTTGACAGAATATGAAAAAGGGAATTTAGGTTTCACAGGATTTAGGAAATTGTTGATAACTAAGTGGTACAGGGAACAATGAACAGGGATGAAAAGAAGGTTAAAACACTTAAGTAGTTCAATCTGGATAAGGCTAATCTCACTAACAAGGTCTTTTAAAAAGGGAGGGTTTAGGTAAAAAACTTCACTGTGAAATCATTCATCTTATTGTTGTGAGGTTCAGTTAACGATGCCAATGAGAGTCTTCAAATCATATTCAGAGCATCATGGCAAAGAAGAGGCAATCAGCTCCCTATTATTCCCGAAGAAACAGCCTCTCTCTTCTGCTGCTTTTGGCACGGCCCCTCCCAGCCTGTTTCCTTTAAAGGATTTTGATCACCTTCTAACAGGCATTAATTAGATAAGTTCTATCTTTCTCAGAGACATTTTCCTTGATGATCTTTCTCTCAAAAAATTATAATAAAAAAACCTCTTGTCGAATCACGTCTGTTTTCAAAAGAACTTGTTATTCAAATGAACAGGATGCTAGGAACATATTTCCTGGAGGGAATTTGATTTAAGTTTTCCACAATAAACAGTAGATTTTCCTGCAGTAATCGTTGAAGTTTCCAGGAAGACGATGGGGCCCCACAACAACGACTCCACCTGGTTGATATGATGTCATGATGCTGAGAGCTTTACTATAAGACTGGTTTTGGGTACCAGCTGCTCAAGATGGTTCTAACTTGGTTAGCTGAAATGGTGCGCCTTCTTATAATGTTCTGGCCAGAACTCCACATTAGAACTTCAGAAAAAAACCCTATCAAATTCTCAGAGACCACTTGCAATTAAGCCAGACAGTAAACTTGAAACTCAGCCATCATTTTAGTTTTACAGGATTTCATAGAAAGAACATGGCCCCCTTGACAGCTAGAAGTAATTCTAGAAGACAATGGCCCTTTTCCCAACAAAGTTTGTCCTCAGGGTCAAGGACACCATTTGGGGGTTGATTATTACTTGTGTAGGGTTTGGGGTTGGGGTGGAAATTATGTAGGCACAGAGATCTCTTTGGAAAAAAAAAGTGAAAATTGAATAGAATAATAGGTAGATTAGTGAGCACACTACTACTACTAATAATAATAGTGAGTAATAGAGGGGCTGAAGAGATGGCTCAGTGGTTAAGAGCATTGCCTGCTCTTCCAAAGGTCCTGAGTTCAATTCCCAGCAACCACATGGTGGCTCACAACCATTTGAAATGAGGTCTGGTGCCCTCTTCTGGCCTGCAGACATACACACAGACAGAATATTGTATACATAATAAATAAATAAATATTTAAAAAAATTAAAAAAAATAGTGAGTAATAGAGTGAATACTTGTGAGCTATTATTTATAGATAATTTACAGTGGCATAGATTTATAGATTCTTGTGTGTTGATACAATTTCAAATTATATTTGTTATATTGGATATTTTCCTATTTCTGTTTGCAATATTTATACACCTATGCAGTTATTTTGTCAGATTGTATGCATTCTTGTTTCTACCTCTATTTAAGACATTTTTTCATATTGATACAATGTTGGGATATATTTATCATATTGTATTATACATTTTTACCTCTGATCAAGATACTTATATATTGTTTACATTTTGAGGTCAATGTCCTCATTTGCTGTACAATTCTTTAAAGATTGTTTAATATTCTGATATGAAATCTTAGTCTTTAAATTATACAGGTATTAAGTATTATAGGTCAGTAGTCATTCATGTTTGTCATACTTATAGTTAGACTAATCAGGTTCTTTAGATACATAGAAGTTGTATTCTGCATATACTGGTAATCTTCAACCACTTCAAAGAACTGTAGAACATGGCATTTAAACAACTTAGGGTTCTGTTGATGTGAGACACGATCACTTCTGGCAGCACTGATCTATTCCTGATAGAAGGTTCAACATTGAAGACACTCCACTTGGAGCTTGTTCCTGTTCCTTGAGTTTCCCTTTTAATAAAGAAAAGCCTTTGTATACCCTATTTGGAGCTAGTATAGGATTATCTAATTCTCATTCCCCTCACTTGACACAATCCGCTTCATTTTATTTTAAATTTTCTTTTATTCTTATAAGGAAAATCTCAACATCTTTTTTATGTGGGTGTTTCTCTGGAACATATGCCTGTGCTCCATGCAAGGGTGTGCTGCCCTCGCAGGCCAGAAGAGGGTGTTAGAATCTCTGGAACTGGAGTTACAGATGGTAGCAAGACGCCAAGAGGGTGCTGGGAACGAAAGCCATGTTCTCTACAAGGGCAGCCATTCTTGCTCTCTTTCAGGACAAACCACTGGTTGGTGGGGCAATGGACAGAAAGATTTATCTATAAGCAACTTGCACTAAACATTTGCTGTGTTAGCTCAGTTCTCAGCACTAGGGATGTTATGCCAATAAGAAAATGCAAATGCTACTATCCTTTAGGACACGTTTCAGTGCGATAGCCGAAAAGCAAAATCCAAGCCAGTCTAGTGAGTGCATTACAGAGAAAATAAAGTGTGGAAATGAGGATATAAAGGGATGTACAAAGAGTATAGATAAGACGGCTATGGAAGGTCTCATAAGGTGACTTTTAAATAAAAACATGAAAAAAATCATTAGATTCCCCCCAAAAAGGAAAAGAGTGATGTAGAAATATATATATGAGTGGGTATGTGGTGGTACATCCTTTAATCCCATCACTTGGGAGGCCACAGGAGAAATGTTTGTGAGGTCTCTTGGGCTACACAGTGAGTAGGCAAGCTAGGACTATGTAGCAAGATCTGATCGCAAAACAAAGCAAGCAAAAAAGATTAGGTGTTACTCCTTAAAGAAGCCACGTCTAGTTGAAGTACCACAGAGTCTCACTACATGCCAGGGTATTAGAGTTCAGTACAAATGCTATGCTTGAACTGCCCGTGATTGTAATTGGTAAGAAAGTTAAAGGGATGGCTTGTGGATGCAAGAGGAGCAAAAAATCGCACTTAAACTAATGGCAGGTGGGAGGACAAAAACCAGCTGCTTTTCTAATTTCAACTCATATATGCAAATGAGAGCTAGAAGATACCCTGAAATTACTGTGGCATATAATTAGCAAAGGAAGTAACAGAAAAATTAAAGCAAGTTGGAATTGAGAATCGAGAAGACATTTGTGGATGTTCGGGAGGGAAGGACAAACAGGGGAAGACGCACAAAGGTCTAGGGAAGTTTTTTTTTTTTTTTTTTTTTTCGAGACGGGGTTTCTCTGTGGTTTTGGAGCCTGTCCTGGAACTAGCTCTTGTAGACCAGGCTGGTCTCGAACTCACAGAGATCCGCCTGCCTCTGCTTCCCGAGTGCTGGGATTAAAGGCGTGCGCCACCACCGCCCGGCTTAGGGAAGTTTTTTTTAGAAACATTTGAAAAGGAGAAAAAGAAAAAGAAGTGAAATACGGCCCGTGTATGTTTGTAAGATGGACCTTGGGGTCCTCCAGGCTGAACTGTGCCCCAGACATCATTGCAGACACCAGAGTCGATTGGTCACACTGTCCTTGTAAATAAGGTAAAACTGGACTCATTAACACACAGGGAGAATATGAGAACGCTGGAGTCACAAGCCAAAGCGTTACCGGAAGTTAAGAGGTGCCCTAGAAGATGCATGGGGCCTGCCCTGGTTTGTCTTCTGTCCTCCAGAACGTCAGTGATTTTATTGTTCGAATCCCCTTTGAAGCGGTTATGACAACAGCCCTAGGTAACTTTTGCAAGATGATTTTTGAGGCGAAAAAGAAAAGTGTTTTTCTTCAAAAATGGGATGCTTAACTGCTACATCAGTTTATGCTTGAGCGGCTATAAATTGATCACACCTGCCTTTAATTATATCGCATTTTTATTTCAGAAAATCACGTAAAATTCCAGGACCTAGCATATCCAGAAGCGGTTCTGATCTGTGTATATTAGATACTGGTCTGTGAGAGTCACTGATCAAGAAACAGTCCCTTCTGAGGAAAGAGACCTGAACTTCAGCTACCTTCTTCCTACCTATATCCAGGTGCTAATCAACCACACAGCGGTCAGAACAAGCCCAAGTCTCTTCTCCCTGCAGAGAGCCCAGACCCGGGGGGGGGGGGGGGGGTCCGAGCCTCATGCGCATGCCCGGTGGCGAAGGGCCAGCGATGGGAGCACTTTGGTCACTGTCCCCAGGCTGCTCATCCTCCACCGGGTTACCCCGGCCGCAGTTGGACTTCTAATTTTTCTGACTTGACCAAGTCTTTCCTGCTCGGCTCGGCGTGAGAGAGGCGGGCACACCCCGGAGGGCCCGGTCCGACGGCAGCCCGGTTAAAGGGCTTTAGGCGCGCGCTTGCCCAGGGAAGGCGGTGACCTTGCGGTCGCTGTCCGCTTGACCGGCTTTCCCGCCAGCCTTGCAGGACAGCCTGACCCGCCCCGGGGACACGAGCGCGGGCGTCTGCGGGTTCCTCCGCCCGGCACGTGCTCGCCCGGGGCGTCCGCTGCACTGCCCTGCACACTCCGGGCTGAGGCTCCTGCCTGCCGGGAGCGGAGGTGCGGGGATCTCTGCCCCCCCCACCCCACACCAACGACCTGGAGACTTTAGCCGGGCCTCCGCCCTCTAGGCGACAGCAGTCAAGCTGCTCGGCGCCGGTGCACAGATCCACGCCCCCCAGCGAGCTCAGAGCTTGCCGGTCGTGGGCAGGCGGCGAAGCTGGCCTCACTGAGCATGCTCGGCGGGGAGGGCGGGGCGCTCGGCCGCGCGTTCGGGAGGGCGCTGCTCGGGAGGACTCGGCGGCGCCTCGGCGCCCGCCCGCTCGCACGGCCGCACGCTCTCACCCTCGCTCGCTCGCTCGCAGCCGCGCCCGCCGCAGGCTGCGCCCGCCCCGCCCCACCCCGCCCCGCCCCGCCCCCCGCCGCTCGTCCCCGCCGCGGCCGCGCCGCCCGCAGCCGCAGCCGCTGCTCCTCCCCGGCGGCCGCCCCCCGCGGGTCCCTCCCTGGCTGCGGGAGACGCGGAGGTAGAGGGAGGACGCCGCCGCGCAGCCCGCCCGCCCGCCCGCGAACCCTTCGCCTCGCCCTGCCGCTCCTCGCTCTTGGGGAGGAACATGGGTAAGTCCTCCCCGCCGTCACAGCCTGACATTTTTTTTCTACCCCCTTTTTCCCCTTCAACGTGCTGCAGGCTGGTGGAGGATTTTCTCGTGCAAAGTTGCCGGCTGACCACCGGTCGGTCGTCGGGGTGCCGGGCGGCGGCCCTCCCCGGGGAGCACGGGCGCACGCGGGGAGCCGAGCCGACGGGGTCGCGCGCGGGGTGGGGTCGGCGGCCGGCACCCGCTCCTCCCCTCCTCCACGCCGGCTGCCGGTCTCCGGGCCGCGCGGGGCGTCCCCCGGGCTGGGAGGCCGCCGTGTCGCTGCGGCTGCAGGCTCGCTCCCACCGCCGGCCCGAGCACTTGGCGGAACTTCCTCCGCCATGGGCGCGTCCTCTCCCCAGCAGCCTGCCTGCAGCCGGCACCGGCGCGGGGCGAGCCGGCAAGTTGGTCGGGAGGGCGACTTCCAGCCGAGCGCGAGAGGGGACAGCCTCCCAGGCGGAGGTGGGGACGGACCATGGGCCACGCGAGGCTGGCGGGAGCCGCTAGCTGTTGAATTTTGTGTTGGGTGACAGCGGTGTGCACGGCTGGCTCCCGGTCTTGAGCGGTTTTCTTGATTTGCTTCTGGCTACAGTAGCAGTCACATTACGGAATTTACACGCTGGTTATTCTTTCCCGGCACCCCCTGCCTAAATCTGCATAATCTGATTCTAGTTCCATTGTATAGAGTTAATCCCCAAGAGATTGCATATTTCAGAGCAATCAATGTTTGATAAAACGGTATGTATTTGAGACTGAAATTGTCATCAGATACTGCTTAGCTGTGTAGACTTCCAAAACACCTGATAATTCTGTCCTGTAATTAAGAGCGAAAAGTTTCCTTTGATAGTAAGAACTCAGATCCTCTTCCCAGTACAGGTTCCCCAGTTTGCTTCCACTCTTGTCTGCCGTAATTTCCTCTGTTTCAAAGTGGCTTCCTTGGCGTCCCTCCACTGGGACTTTCTTTCCCCAGTCCTCTGTGCAAGTTATTTATGAGTGTGCTCCTTTCATCTGTCAGGAGCGTGCTCAGCGCTTGTTCAGGGGTAGGCCCCGGCAATTCTGAACCCTCAAGGAAGTGTCTGAATCTACACATGATGTGCTGTGGTCGGGTTTCCCGGAAGAGCTAATGCCTGGAGCTTTGAGTCAGACCTTTTGATGGTTCTGTAGGAAGAAGGCAGTTGGAGGTGGTGGTTTGAATGAAGAAGAAAAAAAAAACTATAACCCTGAATTTTATGTTCACTTGTTTTTCTTCTAATTGAATACTGCTGATACTTCAAGCTTTTTTTTTTTTTTTTTTTGGTAAAAACAGGATTATCCCATTTGTAGTCCCTTTCTCTAGGAATAGAATTTTTAATGAATGCTAATCCAGATTATTGATTAAAATCTGCATGTTCAAAGGATTTTAATTACAGGTACAGGTTTAGTGTAGAAAAAGTCTTTTTTTTTCCAAGTGAGATTTAGTTCAAACTCATTTTAACTAAGCCATCAAAATATCGAAGCAATGTTTTTTTTTAAGTGGGGGAAATATCCAAGGTCTGTTGTAAACTAGGGAATAAAAATACTCAAGACAGATTAAATTATCTAATCATCTTAACATCTTGAATGCTCTTGCTTGATTAAAATTAAAGACATGAGAAGAAGCCAAATAGAAACCCATCTTATTTTGAAGCTCCTTGGACCCCCCCCCCACCCAGCACTTGGGGTACCTTGTCAGGATTTATTTGGGCGCTTACGTCATCTCTAACGGGGTTATTTATATGTTTTGTACATTTACTCTTGAGTTCAAGAATTTTACACCTTAATTTTTGTATCTTTTCTAGCACTTTTCACATAGTAGGTGTTCAGTAAAATTTGGTCAAATTATTCTTAATACTGCCATTTACTTCCAGCTCTTGAACTTGAAAATGTAGGCCTTGAACAAATACATGGATTGGTAGACACACTGTATAGATGAAGCTGGAGCAGAAAAGTCTAGTTGTAAGGCCTTTCATTTAAAAAAAAAAAGTTGTGGTGTCTTGGGAGTATGGGTTTTGAAGTCAACCTTAGGTAAGCCGTTTCCTTCTGTATTGCTATTTCCAGTGGTTAAGATGTTTTTGTGTGGTCAGGCCGTATATGAAATAATAAAACATTGAAACCTTGGAAGATAATCTTTTTTATCTGAGTCAGTGAAGTTATAGCAACTCCTAAGATATACTAATTAATGGGAATTACTTTTTAACTCTTGTCTTTTAGAGAATAAGGTGTGTTTATTTTAAAGATTTTTTTGTGTGTGTGGTCCTGGGGTTGAACCAGGGCCTTGTGCGTGTTTGAGCCCCAGGTGGAACCCTTAAAGGATATTTTTATGACAATGATTTTTCTCCATAAGAAACAAAGGCAATTTTCTATGTAGCCATGCAGATCACAGCTATTACATTGTGTATATGTTATTATAACCCAGTATTGATTGACAATCAAGCTAATGGAGTGTACCGTGAGGAGGAGAACAGTGAGTAAGACAGCCACACTTAGGGGTTCTTAAAATCGTAGGAACTGTATGGCCCACAAATGATGGTAATGGAAGTAAATGTATTGAGTAGTGGGTAATGGCACACATCTTTAGTCCCACCGCATTGGAGGACAGGCTGAGAACAGCCAAGGTTCGTTAGTTACTCTCCTAAAAGGTAGAAACGAGACTGTTGACTAGGCAGAGGGGGATGACGTAGGTGAAAATAGGTAGGAAATTTTGAAAAAGTTTCTAGGGTATGATTAAAAAGCCCCATTTAGCGAGAGGAAAATTACAGAAGTGGTGGGTGACAGAAGCGAAAAAGTATTAGCAGTTACCGAGTAGTGGTAGATGTTAGAAGCCAAAGAGTTGGGACTGTTGCTGTCACTTGGCGATAATGGCAATTTCACAATAGTGTCTCACGCTTCTTTGACATTCCCTTTTCTTAGGCCTCTATGTCTTAGGATAGTGCATTTTTTTTTCTTTTGTAGTATCTGTCAATGGAAATTTTGGTGTAATGTTTGTTTTGGAGAGAGAAAAATCATTAAAATCAGTAATAGAAAGTCTGTTCTGATTATATAAAACTTTGATATTTGAAATTCAAGTTTGAAATATACCCCGTATCTCCGATGTCTTACAGTCATTCCTGTCTGTGTGGGATGGTTTTTTGGAGGCAGTTTCTCAGTAACAAAGCAAGTTTGTCAGCTTTGTCTAAAGGAATGGCCTACAAGGCTCTTTCTGAATTGGACTGAGATAGGGACTGTGCTCAAACTGCAGAGGGATAGAATTCTTCGGGTGCACGCCACTTATGCAGTATTGGTGCTTGAAGAATTCCTGGAATTAAGTCAAGGATAAAGATAGTGATGATGGGAATGGTTAAGTTGGCCTACTAGTTTTCACTAGCAATGTTTGCAAGTTCCAGAGTTCTTTCGTGATTGGTTTTTCCGTTTTCTCAGAATGGCTTTAGATATCTCTTTAGATTCTCTATCTATCTATCTATCTATCTATCTATCTATCTATCTATCTATCTATCTATCCACATACAACTTTGTATATACCAGATCATTGGACATCAGTGTATGATAGTTAATTGAAACTCATTTGAGTTCAACATATAACTGGGATTTATTTTTAGTGATTATTGATTTCCTAACGTGATTATATTGTATATTCACCACATAGAAGTAGTAATTTCAACATGAATAGTAGTAAAAAAGTAATGATTTGCATGATATAAATACCTACTTTAATGTCGCATCTAAGTGCCTATTGATTAATTTTCAATGATGATTTTAATAAATTTTATAAAAATTAGTGAACATGCCTCATGGGTCAGAACAGGAGTCTTCAGAATACCGTAAGGTAGTAATCACCAGTGTCTGATTCAGTTATCATGCTGCGCCTTATATAATTTCAAAACCTCTTCAACAGTTAAATAATTGGGTGACACTCCATATTTTATTAATTCAAAGAAATAATTTATCTAAGAGGATAAAACCTTCTAAAATCTTGATTTTAAAGTAGTAGTTTTCAAATTTTAGCTTGCATAAGAATTGTTAGGTGAGCTTGTTAAAAAAAATGACTGGGGCAGGCAGCCCATGCTTTGGATCCAGTAGGTTTGCAGTCTCAGGTGATGCTGTATTGGGAATAGCACCGGGCAGCTCACGCTTCTGCTCCAGTAGGCTTGCACTGCTGAGACAGTCTCAGGTGATCTGCTTTGGGAATAGCGCCGGGCAGCCCATGCTTCTGATCCAGTAGGTTTGCACTGCTGAGACAGTCTCAGGTGATCTGCTTTGGGAATAGCGCCGGGCAGCCCATGCTTCTGATCCAGTAGGTTTGCACTGCTGAGACAGTCTCAGGTGATCTGCTTTGGGAATAGCGCCGGGCAGCCCACGCTTCTGATCCAGTAGGTTTGCACTGCTGAGACAGTCTCAGGTGATGCTGTATTGGGAATAGCACCGGGCAGCCCACGCTTCTGATCCAGTAGGTTTGCGCTGTTGAGACAGTCTCAGGTGATGCTGTATTGGGAATAGCACCGGGCAGCCCACGCTTCTGATCCAGTAGGTTTGCGCTGTTGAGACAGTCTCAGGTGGTTCTGTATTGGGAATAGCACCGCCACATAGGAGAGGCTGGCAGACTTTTTCTGTAAAAGGCCATATGGTAAGTATTTTAGACTTGCAGGCCAGGAGGCAAAGAGAAGAGTGCTAACTGAAAAGAGAAATACATGGTGAAAGAAAGATAAACATCTGCAGCCTTTAGTGGGATTGAAAACCCAGCAGCATTGATTGAACACAGCTTGTACAGTACAAAGTGTGAGGATTGAATTGTTTTTAAGTATTACATCACACTTAATTACGGTTCTAACTTATCGTCCTATCAGACTTGCTCGTAGATCTTCACCCATTAATGCAGATCTTGAAAGCAGTTTTATGATTTTTGTTTTAAGGTTTTTGTTTTTGTTTTTTTTTTTGCATAGATATTGCCAGTTACGTACAGTTTCTTTCTTGTTTCTTATGTGTCGAGGACTAATCACAGGGTCCTGTGCTCTACATATGTTCTTAATGCACATATTTCTTGTATGTGAGGCATTTTGAGGCTTCTTCCCTGTTCTCTTGATATGTCCCAATTTGCATTCAGATTAACTGCTTCCAATTGAAAACTCAGTGGGAGCTCGTGGTGAGCTTGGGAAAAGCTGCAGCTGTAGTTTGAGCTTGGAAAATCTACCTGTTAAGTTTTGTGAATATGTGGAGAGAGGTCTTCGAGGTCTTGGTTAAAGGCTGGCAACACAGGAACTGCACTGAAGAGATCAGTTGCTACTTCTGATTTAAGAAGTATCCAGATGGCTTTACTGTAATGTAAATTTCTCATTATCAGTTTTACATTGACTTCGAGATGAGATGCATTAAGAAACATCACATCTGAAAGGAAATTAATTTTCAAAGACACGGGTTTGGGCTAGTTATCTTCCTTCCTTCCTTTGTTCCATTCTTCCTCCCATCCATCCATCCATCCATCCATCCATCCATCCATCCATCCATTCTGTCGTTGCTATTTGTAGTGAGCGTTTCTTTTTGTTCAGATCATCTTCTGTGTCTGATTTTTTTTTTAAATTAAATGCCAGTTCGCTAGACTTTCTTACGGTAATGCAAGTTGAGAGTTTTCAGTTTCTTCTTTGATAGAGATGGACAGAATCGACAGTGGGTTTGTTAAATCTGTGGGTGCAAATTAAGTTCCCTGCTTGTGGTACGGTCAAGTGATTCACTGGATCAACTGCTTTTCTCCCCAAAAACCTGTTAGTGAAGAACAGTCAGCTTCAAAGAGTGTATGTTTTAAAGCATAGCTTGTAAGTTAACTAAAGTAGCCTCTTTATGTTCCTCGTGTATCTTTACCAGCTAGTTGTAACACATCTTACTAGACTCCGCTTCAGGTTATACAGGATTAGCATATTCTAAGCTTTGAAAATACTCTTTCATATCATTGTTCTATGTAAAAGCTTTATTGCATTAAATTCTTAAGTAATTGGGGATTGACTTTTTGGGAAAACAAAACAAAACAAGCAAACAAACAGAAATCAACTGATAACAGGTAACTTACCATGAGCCAGGAAAAATTCCCTCAAAATCTTTTGGTTTAGTTTTCAGTTGCACTTTGCTATTATTCCAGTTGGCTGTGATAGCATTGCAAGCTCTTGCTCCCATGCCCTGCTTTTTAGGATGCTGGTGATCAAGCTCAGGTCTTGAGTTTTGCAAATGAAACACATTGCCAGCTGAACTTGTTCCTGTTGCATTGACTTATCTAATCACCCCAGATTGATATCCAGGAGAGGCCAAAGGTCAACTTGGTCAGACCAGTGAGTTTGTAGGGCTTGCAGATTGAGGGCTTACAGTAGCATGCATGGTTCCTTCCCTGTCCCCCAACAGCTGCATCACTGCCAAGTCCACCCTATCATGATGGCTGCAACACAACATGGAAGCGGCATCATAGGGACCTGCTTTCAGTTAAACCTCTATCCTTTTTACTCCTGGCGTCTGAATCTCAGGTGACTTCTGACTCCCTAGGGAGTCCCAACAGCACTAATACCATCACTGGTACCATAGACCTGGCTAGCACTGTGTTGTTCTGTTCTAGTTGCCATAGCTACCAGGGGCAAAGCCCAGGATGGAATCCTGTTATACCTAGGGAAAAAACTGCCATAAAGCACCTCCCCAGACCCTAAAAGGTTGTTTATTCTTCCATAAGTATCTTGAGATTTGGCTGCTGCAGTCAATATAATTAACTCACCGTGGGTAAGTAATTTTTTTTTTGCCTCAGTAAGAAATGTGCCACTTGGAAACTAACTTGATTTGCATCCTAATTTTCATGAAGAAATTATGCTGTGACAAGATATTTGGTTATCATCATCTCTTCGATTATTGCTATCCTGTGCATTGGGGATGTGATGGATATTTAGTCTGGTGATATTGATGTATACTATATTTTTCTAGTATAGCTACAGTGTTAGTGTATAATTATGATTTGCTATCCATGCAATGACATGATAATCTGCATAATACCAAATTTCTTAAAAGCTTAATATTAGAAGGTAAGATGGTCCTCAAGCTACAGTGTGCTCATATTGACAGATAACTCTGTTTTAAGTAGAAAATATAGTAAGTTAATACTTCTAGTCTAACTTACCTACAGAATACTATGGTAATCCGGTAAACTATAAACTATCTCTTATTTAGCTTTAGGTCCATGGTACTGAGAATTAGTATTGTACTAATGTTCACTGGCATGGGAACAAATCAAAATTCACTGTGTGGTTTATTCTCCAATGTGTATTTCTTTTACCTGATCCTAATGTTAAAGCATAGAAATTGAAGCCTATCTATAAACTTATTGATTTGACATGATGGTCAAAATGAAATGGTGACTTCTTTTTGTTGTTTTTGTTTTTGTTCTTTTGAGACAGGGTTTCTCTGTAGCTTTGGAGCCTGTCCTGGAACTAGCTTTTGTATACCAGGCTGGCCTTAACTCAGAGATCCACCTGCCTCTCCTTCCCCAGTGCTGGGATTAAAGGTGTGCGCCACCACCACCTGGCGAAATGTTGACTTCTTAAGTAGTCTGCAAATGTGGCTTCCCTGGACCTGCATTCCTACATGACAACTGATTAGTATTGAGAGGAGAAGCCTTCACTAAGGCTGTGTGGCGAAAGGCTGATATCATAGATTCATTTAAGGAATCAAATTGATGTTAAACTCTATGAAGTTTTCATCATATTTTGTATTCTGCAAAGTTGACTTATGAAGTTACATGAATTCATAGTATGTGGGGTTTCTATTACTGCTAAATTACAAAAGATTTGATTGCATTAAAATGGGGTATGGTTGAACTTCATTTTGAAAATTAATAAATTTAAAATTAAGAAGCTACGAAAATTAAGTCATACAACTAGCCAATAGCATAGCTGTGATATATAGTTAATGAGCTATAATTGAGCTGAATTTTCAATTGACCAGAATAATTCAGAGGAAGAAAAGATTTATTCTTGACTTTTTCATAAGCTGTAATATAGAGGTTTGAAGAGAAGACTCAGTTTTAAGTATACTTCCTGCTCTTAGAGAAGACACAGTGTGGTTTCCAGCACTCACACAGTGGTTCATGACCATCAGTAACCAGTTATAGGGGATCCAGTGACTTCTTCTCTGTGAACCAGGCATGCACATGGCACATCCATGTCCATCGTGTGTACCATGGACATGGTACATATGTTCATCCAGGCAACACATCATACACATAAAATAAGTCTTAAACAAAATAAAATTAAAAATGACATCTGTAGTATAACCTTTGACAAGTTACTTGAATTCTTTATATACTTATTTTATCTGTGCCTTAAAAATACTGTCACTATTGAATAAGAAACAAAGAATAGATTAGAACTGAAAATGGAAAGTAATGGAGCTTGTTTCAGAGCAACTGTGACACATTGTAACACACGCTAACACATTGTAACATTGTAGCCCACAGTAACACATCGTAACACATTATGACAAATTGTAACAAATCATAACATTGTAACACACTGTAACAAATTGTAACATTGTAACACAGGGCTCTCCAAGCTGAAGCGCCTGATGAGAGCTTCACTATCTCGTGCAGCCGTACCCTTCCTTTATTTTTGGTCTTTGAGCATTAATTTTATTTCCTAGGGAAAATAATGGGATCATCAGAGTGTAATAGAGCTATTAGATTGTTTCTGAGGAGTTTTATTTTATTATGTTTTACAAAGACTTCCCTAACATTTATGAGTTAACATAAAATTGTTACCTACAGGAGAACTACAGAACGATAATGCGATTAGGTGACTCACTGTTATTTTTAAGTTACGGGAAAAGACTTACACAGATTGTTTAAAATAATCTCAAATAACTAATAAGTTCTCTTTACTTGTGCTGGGATTTCTTAATAGAACAAACAAGCCAATGGGATTCATTGTACGTCCACACACCTTGGCTTTGAAAGCTGTGAGAAATGCATACTGTCTTACGTGTTGTGAAACAAGAACTTTGTCAGGTTGGAGAAAACTATTTGCTGGACGTCTTGGAAAATATTCTTATTTGAAGAGTCACTAAGTGGTTGGTACTGATTATTGCAAGCAAAGCCGAAAGTTGAAAGTTGATGAGCGTAGCTTCATAGAAATGCGGATGCCAACTGACCCTCATAAAATTGGAAGATAGGTTTGGTTTAAAATATAATGAGAACAAATAAAAATTTTATGTGAACTGATAAATTTCCTTTTAACTGCAGAAATTCAGTGTTGGGGAAGATTATGATGTTAAGCTACATGAGAGTTCACAGCTGTCCACTGAGCTGTGCTTCTGGCTTTGACATGGTTTGTACAAGCACAGTCCGTCAAATGAGAAGAAGACAGCATTACCAGTGTAGGTGCCAACAGAAGGTGACAGAGCAAGGAGTACACACAGTTATTCTCCACTTCTGCACAAGCTTGTCCTCTAATTGTAGACAAAGAGTAATGGAAAGCAATGAATAATAGAGAAAGATAAAGCCATAGTGTGGAATCCTCAGAGAAAACACAGACTCCGAGAACTGAAATAGTGGCAGCACCCAGTGCACATTCTCTGGCACACACATATGTCTATTCTGTGTAAGGATCTAGACTGTTTTCCTAGAATTTACTTCCTTTATGAGCTGAGCACCTATAAAAGCTGAGTCTCTCGTAGGCATCCCTTTTGATACTATGGCAGAGACTGTCCCCAACCATTTTACTTTGTTTTGTTTTTAATTACAAATTTAGACATGTGGACAGTTGTTACCTAGTACAACTGGTTAATTTGGTTGGAAATTTTCATTATTGAGGAGCTTCTGTCTACATAAAGAAGCTTATGGAAAGTCCTTGTTTTTGCACAGTTCTGGTCTGCTCAGAGTGAGTTTCATTCATCTCTATGAAGTGCTAACTGCCTGGGCAGAAGAAGGCCAGAGCTCTGATTCATTCCAGCGTTGGTCCATACTCTGGCCATGTTGTCCCGCTTCTGCATTCAACTTGGTTCACAATACTTTCTTCACAGGAAAGTTTGCAGTTATTTCATAAGATGTATGAATGTGAGCCTCCGTTTCCAAAACCAAAAATATAATCACATTTGGAAAACTTGATCTTGTATGTTTATTGTGCTTACATAACCATGCAGTGAACATTGTTATTATAACAGATTATATTTTTGAAAGATGGCCATAATAATTTCCTGCCTCACATAATTGTCTATAACTTGCTACCCCATTTGAGAGTTAGTATCTCTTTCTCCTGTAGATTCTTAATATGCCGGTGACTTGTTTTTGATCTGTTGAATACAGAACTCAGCAGGAGTGTTACACTGTGTGACTTTTTTGTCCCAGTCATAAAAGTTACTGTTGCTTGTTTGTTGGAACACTGCTCTGTCTGTGTGCCCAAGGCTGCCAGGGTAGTGGGCAGTGAATGAGGCCTTGTGGAGAAGTGTTAGTGTCGGGGGTTAGGCAGGTAGTCCTAGTGCTCGAGCCCTTCCTGGCCAGATTCAGACCTGTAAGCACATGAACCTTTGCATGGTTGAGATGGTGTTTCAGATCCAGCCATGGGGGCGCTTCAGAGTCACCCCGCGTCATCTCTAAGACTCAGCACAGAAAGTCTGAGCTTTGTAAGGAAAATAAGCAATCTGCAGTGTGTGCGTGCACATTCCTATCTCAAAGAGTCTGTGTAGGTAACATAATGGCTCTTGTTCATACCAGTAAGTTTGTTGTGTTTATTGAATGGTGATAATTGGAACATTTCCTCAGTAAGAAACAGATTGATACTAAAATTCATCATAGAAGTAAACAAATGTTTCCTGTGTTTTTCTGTGAATAACTTGATAGGGAATTTTGCCGGGAAGTCCTGGTAACTGTATGACAGAGTATTATTTTATTCAGTAGTAATCGCCATCTTCCAAAATAATGATAGGTAGGTAGCTAGGGTGTAACTGGAGGTTTCTCTTCTGCGCCCCAGTTTCTGAATACCCACTATGAGGCTTAATATTATTTGCAAACTGTTTGGCCTATTAGCTCAGACTTATTATTAACTAGTTCTTACAACTTAAATTAATCCATTTCTGTTAATCTATATAGTGTCATATGGGCATGGTATTACCTCACATCTTGCTTCTCTAGTGGCTGCTGGCGTCTCTCTGATGCCACCTTCTTTTTTCCTGTATCTTTTCTTGGATTTCCAGCCTGGCTTTATTTTTCCTGGCTATTGGCCAAATCAGCTTCTTTGTTAACCAATGGTAATAAAACATATTCACAGCATACAGAAAGGCATCCCATGTCACAAGCGGTTAACAATAGTCATTTTTAGCATTTGGTTGCTTCAGAAGAAGGTGTGTATGTGTACTGTGTACATGGGCACAGAGTGCTTCTGGAAGGATACATGAGAAGTACTAATGCAAGCTGCTTCTCGGAGTAAACTGGGATATGTAAAGGAATGCTCTTTGAAGTAAATATAAAAAAAAAGATTTCTGTATTATGAAAATGGGGAGAGCTATGTTGTGTTCATCTTTGTGTCTTTAGCATTGAGTGTGATGTTTAGTGACTGGGCCTCTAGTTCATAGTGGAAGAAATAGAAAGTTGATGTTATCTTAATTTTTGATCGCCTTATGCATAACATGTTTAGTTTTTCCTCACATAGCTCCTCAATTCTCAAGAAGCTATTTATAGATCTGTATTTGTCCATGTCCAATCGGAAGATGAACCACAGAGAGAGAGAGAGAGAGAGAGAGAGAGAGAGAGAGAGAGAGAGAGAGAGAGAGAAAGAGAGAGAGATACTGTTGTGGGATTTCAATACTTTTAGCCAATGACTTTGGGGGTTTACAAATCCTAGGGTGTGGTCTTGTCTGCAGAAGTGACAACTTGTAAGTTTAGGGAGAGGGGCTCACCTTCTCTTGCTCCTGTGTCCTCTTGGTTGGTTGGAGTGGAGCAGGCAACTTGCTCTTCACCTCAGGACAGAACGACTGGACAAAGGCAGCTGGATCAGCAGCAGCGTCTAAACCATTCTGTATCAGTGAGTGTTTACCCCTATTTTATACCTAAATAAGTTCTTGAGAACCCTTAACAGACTCTCAACAGATTCTCAAGACATCTCACTACAAGATATTGTAGCAGGAAACATGAAATCTAAATTTGAAGACATAGCTTATTGTTCAGAGCATTTTTAAAATATTTTACTTCATGTTTGCTTGTATGTTTGTGTGCCTGGTGCCAGGTCAAGGGTGTCAGATCTCCTGGAACTGGAGCTACAGATGGTTGTTAGCCACCATGTGGATACTGGGAGTTGAACCAGAGTCCACTGGAAGAGCAGCCAGTGCTCTAACCGCTAAGCTATCTCTCTAGCCCCTGCCCAGAGCCTATTAGTGCTTGCTCTTTAAGTCCCTGTCTCAGTTGGTGGTGTGATTAAGAGCCTGGTACTATTTACACATGGAAGAGTGCACTGTGGAAGAACCCTAAACCTAAGACGCCAAAGGCTTATGTACGGTGCCTGCCAATAAATATATACACGCATCTTTATCCATTCTATAAATCTTCCCTTGCAAAGAAGGAAGCATCTCTGTATATTGCCTTAAAGACGAGTTAGAAACAGAGCTCCACAAGGAAGAGTCTGGTATGCAGTCGTAGA
Organism: Microtus pennsylvanicus; assembly: GCF_037038515.1. Lineage (NCBI taxonomy): Eukaryota > Metazoa > Chordata > Mammalia > Rodentia > Cricetidae > Microtus > Microtus pennsylvanicus. The sequence goes on from NC_134585.1 coordinate 81,094,200, forward strand.
GTATCTCCAGAGAGGGAACCCTACCTTTTTTCCCTCCAGTAATTACCATGGTTCAGAAATGCCAAGAATAGAGGACATTATCCAGACAGTAAATTTTTTAGGTAGGGTGTGTGTGTGTAGTGCATACTTGTGTATATGCTTATGGAGATCAGTGGACAACTTCTGGTAGTACCCTGAAAACCGTTGTCCACCTCCATTGGACAGGGTTTCCCGTTGGTCTGGAGTTCATCAATTAGGTCAGACTGGCTAGCCAGAGATGCTGAGATCCTGCTGGCTCTAGAGCTACAAACTGCCGAACATTTTCACTTCGATTCTGAGGACTGAACTCGCGCTCTCACGTTATGAGATAAAGAACTGTGCCAGCTGAGCTACTTTCTTTCTCAGTTCAGCACACAGTAAATTCAATAGAATATTAATGATAAATTATTGAGCAGTGGTAGACTAGGGAACTCTAAAGCCAAGAAAGCCAAGAAAAGGTATCCAAGGGAGGAGAAAGCAGATTTTTTTTGAAATACCTAAGTTTCATTGTTCTGACCTTTCTCCCTGGTCGTGAGGTCAGATCCAGAGCCCCGCATATACTAAACTTGTATATGCTAGCACTAAGCTACAGCCCCTGGTGGCAGCCTTCTGAGTAGCAGTTCACTTGAGTTCACAGGCCAAGGCTGATCTGTGGTCACCTGGCCTGAAAACACAACTCTGAAGGAAAGGAGGCTGGCAGTGCTGGGCTGAGTGCATAGAGAATTGCAGCAGAAGGTGAGGAACTGGGAGGCAGTGCTAGAACCTGGAGCTAGAGAAGCATTCTGCAGGAAGCCAAAGTTCTTCTGTCTGTGAGACAGGGTCTCCAGCATCTGTGTGTAAGGGAGTGCAGAGGCAGTGCCGAAAACCCTGGCCTCACCTGAGGGTTAGGTGGACTGTCGAGGACTCTACTGTGCGGAACTGCATGAGTTCCAGGAGAAGCAGGGGATGCCTGGGAAAGCCATCACTTCCAGGCATTTGACACTGGGAAAAAATTTCTCTAACATCTGCCTCCCTCCCTCCCTCCCTCCCTCCCTCCCTCCCTCCCTCTCTTCCTCCCTCCCTCCCTCTCTTCCTCCCTCCCTCTCTGTCTTCCTCCCTCCCTTCCTCCTTCCTTCCCTCCCTCCCTCTTTCCTCCCTTCCTTCCTTCTGACAGAGAGTCTCATTGAACTCTTGAGTCCCTGATTGAGCTGACCTGACTGGCCAGAGAGCTCCAAGGATCTGCTCCTACATCTGTCCCCATCCTCAACACGTACAGAAGCACCCTCAGGTTCCCGTGCTCCTATCTATGGCTTGAGCCCTCTCCTCAGTCCTATCTCTCTCTAGCTTGGTGTTTGTAGGTCAGGCTGAAGGTGAACTTGCATATGAAGAGCAAATAGGTTAGTTAATATGTGATGTAATCATTTGTTCAGAATTTATTCATTTGTTTTAAGCATGTGATGTATTCGTGTTTTTAACCAGTCATACGTTCTGTTTTCTTTGTCAGAATCTGTTGTATGGTTTTCCTCTGCTGTCAGACAGACATATCCTAGAATCTGGGGCAGAACTTAGAGGTAGGATATCACTTACACTTGAACCTTAAGTACCAGGAATCAACAATGCATCATAAGCAGGCACTTGAGTTGATGCTGAAGAGTTGATGCTCGCAGCCTCAGTATTAAGTCTAAACCTGTGTACTAACTTCAGGAGCCAAGTGGAGTGTGAGAGTTAAGAAAAAAAAAATAAGATGGAACCTTAGATGGGAAACACAGGCTAATAAACTGCTGAGACATTGTTCTGGGAGAATCTTAGAGAGTGCTGGTATCGTGAGGTCTTAGGTGGTCTCGCAGGTATCATAGGCAGAAGAAACTGTAGCAGGGCAGAGAGGTTTCAAGTGGATATTTTATTTTTGTGTTTATGCAACTCAGAAGTGAGGTTTGTAAGTACAAGCACATTCCTACAATTTCATGTCTTCCAGAACTTTGTCTCTGTGTAGAGGTTATTTCAGTAATTCACAGCAATCTGGTAATGGCAGGTTTTTTACCAGCATTGTTCCAGTATGGTTCTTGGCTTTCTTTTAAAGAGTTTAACATGCTGTCAACCTTTATTAACTTATCTACATTGATTTTTCTCTATTGTCTTCTATAACATCCTGGTTATTGACCACTATTTGACATGGAACTCTAGTAATTCTTTTCATTTAGGTGCCTGTGGAGAAAACATCACCCCAAATATTTTACTTGTTCAGTTCTTAAAGAATTAAGCTTGGGTCTTACTGAGACTTGTTCTGTGACTAAATACAAAGATAATGATTAATTTGTCATTTCTTTCATGTTGTATGCTAAAACCATATTTGACAGTGTAGAACAGGAAACAGTTGTTGAGCTCGTGGTGGATGTGAAATAGAACTGAGCTGTTCCCTGCTCTTAAGCACTAAGGTTTAGTATTGAAATCACGAAGACTGGCTGACTCTCAGCTTAAACATGACTCTAGTAAGACAGCAGGATTTTTCTTCACTACTTCAGAATGGATGAGGCCTGGGCTGTGTAGCTCAGTGTTGGAACGTTTACTTAGGGTAGATTGAACTCAAAGCCTTCAGCCACAACCTGAAAGAAGGTAGCAGGGAGGGCAGAGAGGGGAAGGGGTCTTTGCTCAGAATGTTTTTTATAAGAAAGAAGATTGCTCAAAAAGTTTTGTACCGGCTTTCTGAAATAGCAAGAGAAGCAACCCCGCAGTGATTGGAGTCATTACTTTTGTCATAATAAAAATATTTCTTAGTCAAGGCAATTTACGTCATAATTTGTAACAATATGTAAGTACAGGAAATGGAAAAATTAATGTTGTCAGGCTCTATTACATTTTCACTCAGGAGAGTAATGTGAAAATGTTTAAATTTCCCGTCCAATAAAGAATCCACCAATAGAGCTTTATGTACACAAAAGTATAAAACTAAGGAAATGAAAAAAAAAACCCACAAAATTGGAATTGTATGAATTTTTGCAAAAATAATTTTCTGAATCAGTTTACTAACTTAGGAAGTTACCTAAGTTTCTAATTCAGTCCTGTTTTAGAAGTTGACTAAATTCACGTGGTCTTGTTTTGTATGAAGTCAGCTTTGAGTGCAGTGGAAGAGGCAGGTGATGGGTGAGGTACATTTACAGCTCGTCTGTGGGATGAGGAGCTCCTCCCTGTGGGGAAAGAACAGACTCAGTAGTCACCTTTCTCCTCGCTGTCTTCAGATAACTGGCAGAGAGCAGCATAAGGAATGAAGGTTGACTTTCCAGCCCATCACTGCAGGAAAGTCAGGGTGGCAGGGACTGGAGGCAGCTGGTCACGTTGTACCTGAAGTTTAGAAGGCAGAGTGGAATGAAGGCAAATGTTCAGCTCACCCCATCCTCCCCCACCACTGCCACTGCCCTACCCACCCCTGCCATGACCCCCACCCCCTCTACCCAATCCCTACCAGCACTCACCCCCACCCCATCCAATTCCCATTCCTGCCACCTTCTTGTATTATTTTTTGAGACAGGGTCTCTCTCCATAGCCCTGGCTGGCCTGGAACTCCAACTCACAGCCTTTCTTTCATTTGGTCCTAGACCCCTAGACCCCTAGACCCCAGCCCATGGGACAGTGCTGCTCACGTTCATGATAGTCTTCTCTCTAAAGTTAGACATTTCTGAAAATGTACTCTAGGCACATCCTTGTGTTCAAATGATTTAAACTCCTGTCAGGTTGACGATCAAGATTAATCTTGATCAAGTGGATAAGTGTTGAGTAGATGCAGGGTTTCGGTGTTACTGCCACTGGTAGGCCATATTGGGAACAAGCTCGTGCATGTGAATAGGTATACTATATGCTAGGGCTATACATGCACCAATAAAAGAGTGTACAGTTTATGAAGTTTAGAGTTTGCATTAAATAAAATAGCTTATTTTTTCTTCACACATAGCATTCCTACTTCTTAAATGCTATTTGAATGTCCTCCAAGTAATGCAATATGCACTTTGCATGGTAATTTTTGTCCAGATTCATCTTTTCCACATCATGTATTTGTGCTTATGAGGCATATTTAATATTTATTTATATTTCTGTTAGACCATGCTTCTGTGGGACAGTGTCATAAGAACTAATTGAAAGAAAATGGCTCCCTATATATTACCTTCCTTAATATTCAAGGTTTTTCTTTGACTCAGTAATAATTCTGAAAGTAATAATAAATTAATACCTTTTAGCTATTGTTTCTGAGTTCTTAGTTGTATGTGTGTGTGGGGGGGGTGGTGTGTTTAAACTACCTGACATTTTGACAAATATCTGTAGTAGCAATTAGAAATGATTTTTCTACTAACTTTTTTGGCTTGCTAGGAAGTAAGCTCTTGCTTTGTTTGTTCACTTACCTCTTCCATCCTGAGACTCGTGAAAGGTGGCAGTGGTGTTAGGAACATGTGCTGGCTGGTTTTCCGTCCACTTGACACAAGCTAGAGTCATCAGAGAGGAGGGAGCCTCAATTGAGACAATGACACCAAGAGATCAAGCCTGGGGCAGTTTTTTAGTTAGTGATTAAAGGGGAGGTCCCATCCTGTTAGGACTGGTGTCATCTCTGGGCCGGTGGTCCTGGGTTCTATAAGAAAGCAGGCTGAACAAGCCATTTGGGAGCAAGTCAGTAAGCTGCCCTCCTCAGCGGCCTCTGCATCAGCTCCCGCCCCCAGGTTTCTGCCCTGCTTGAGTTTCTGCTCTGACTTCCTTGATGATGAACAGTGATGTAAAAGTGAAAGCGTTAGGAAAGTTGGGAATCACTGATTCAGAGGCAGCTGAAGCTATGCTACATTTCAGCATTTTAAATAAATTCAGGTCAATACTTAAAGAAATGTTACTGTGAATCCATTTCTAAGACAGTGTTAAAATGTCTCACATCTTGATTTAAGTAATTATTATGTGAACACATTTATCAAAACTCACCTAATAGTAATTTAAAATCTGTACATTCGAGTACATGTGAATTATCTCTCAATTTTAAAAGCATATATTGGAAAATAAAAATGATTAGGCTGACGACTTTTTTCCTATTGGCCTCAGGCTTCCTAATGGAGCATCATCTATCACAGTGACACCTCCGGCCCTCTCTGCCTCACTGGGCAGCCACCTCCGTCCCCTTCATTCCCTGTACAGGAATAACTGATGAGATTAATATACTGAGAGGAGCCAGGGACAGTGGGTGCTGTGCAGTTGTAGGCCCAGCTAACTGGAGGCTAAGACCAGAGGGTCATGTGAGCCCAGGCATTCAAGACTCGGTAATACAGTCAGAGTCCAGTCCAGTAGCTAGTTAGCTAGCTAGAGTGGATGTGGACACTTCTGCCTCCTTTGTGGTCTTGTTTGTTTCTTTGTTTTGTTTTTCAAGACAGGGTTTCTCTGTTTAACAGCCCTAGCTGTCCAAGAACTCTGTAGACCAGGCTGACCTAGAACTCACAGAGATCCGCCTGCCTCTGTCTGGGATTGCTGGGACTAAAGATGTGAGCTGCTACCACCTGGCTTATCCCTTTTGTGGCCTTAATCTTTTGGAAAAGGTAACAATTTTACTTCTCCAAACCTTTGGTTGCCCACATTTGACAAATACAGAAAATATAAAATTCAGCAGCGCGGTTCCTGACAGTTCCATGTGACAGCAGGAGTCAGTAAATTTTATCAGTTTAAAATTCTGTGTGAACCCATGTCATATGTCTTTAGCGGTTCTGAATCTCAGTAGGAAACAGAGGGCAGTATTTTTAGACTCTTTCATATACACTATGATAAAAAATCTCAGGTAGGAATCTTTACCATGCAGATTATTATTCTTAGAAAGTCCATTTAAACCCTATTTTGTATTTACTGGTAATTCAACACAGTGAAAATGTCTCAATCTCCCATTGCTGATGAGTATTGTAATAAGAAAGAAATGGACAAGCCCCTCAGTAAACAGAAACATTTTTTTACACTTTTTGTTTTTGCAGTGGTAAGACTCAAACCAAAGGCCTTATATATACTAGGGAAATATTCTAACAGAGTTATGCTTTAGCCTGAAAATGTATTAACAGCAAAAGTATTTCCCCCCAAAATATCTCTTTCATATAAGACAACGTGTGACTTATTTTATATTCTACCAAGAGAGCACATACCTGGTAGTCAACATAAATAACTCTAAGCAGAATTTTACTGTTCCAGAATGTCTCTTCTCATGGTGCACACATTCACGGAGATGCACAGACTTCAGGACTGGGCCCCTTTTGAGTAGCTTCCTTTAAAAAGTTATGTGATATTTAAAAAAAAAATCACAGGGTCTGAGTACGAAACACTGGTTAGCCTAGGATTTGCTACGTAGACCAGGCTGACCTCAAACTCCTGAGTACTGAGATTAAAAGAGTGGGCCATCAGGCATGGCCCCGTGATGCTTTTATTTGTGATTTTACTTGAAATCTCATTTTAAAAAAAATTTAAAAAGGTGGTGGTAGTGCACACCTTTAATCCCAGCACTCAGGAGGCAGAGGTAGGAGGATCTCTGTGAGTTAAAGACCAGTCTGGTCTACAAGAGCTAGTTCCAGGACAGGCTCCAAAAGATGTAGAGAAACCCTGTCTGGGGAGGGGAGAGAGAAGGGGGAAAGAAAATGAGAGCTGTCTGGCTGGGGGTATTTATAAAGAATGCCCTGAGGGGCTAAGGAAGAGAAGGTTTGGGTGGAATGGGCAGGGATAGCCTCTGAGGTGATGATGACGTGTTAAATGGAACTTAAGAGGGCTGTCAGGCGTGGAACTGAGGATGTGATGAGGGAAGGCATCAGAGGGACACAGATGTCAGTGATGGGTGTCTGTGGACCGAGGTGGTGAGAGACCTTTACAAAGCATGTTGGGAGAATAAATTTAGAAAGAAGGTTATATATTTAGTTTTGGACTGTAATTTGTTCTGACTGTAAAATACATAGGAGACTGGATTGAAGGCGTGGATATTAGTATTTGTAGAGATTATCAGTTAAATCAGCCAATTAGTGTTTATTGAGTGATTCTTACAGTGTATTGCATTGCTTTGTGTTGTAATTTTGAGCTGTTTTTTTGAAATTGTTTTTACTGGGTGAGCACGATGGTACATACCTTCAATGCTAACACTTGGGAGACAGAGGCAAGGGGATCCTTGATCTCAAGGCCAGCCTGGTCTACTAGCATGGTCAAGGCTAGTTAGGGCTGCATAGTGAGACTCCAAACAAAAGGAAAATAGTTTTGTTTTTACTCAGTTTAGAAATGTTATATTTAGACTTATGTGTAAATTATTCTCTAGTGCAATCTAGTATCACAGTTTAAATACATGCTAAGTATTGGGGTAGGACATACAGGTTGAATAAGAATGTGGGCACTGAGTAGAACAGCTATTGTCAGTCCCCCTTGGTGACCCCATCACAGATATCCAGCCAATCAGATATTTATATTACAATTCATAACAGTAGCAAAGTTACAGTTATGAAGTAACAGTGAAAGAATTTTATGGTTGGGAGTTAATGTGGGGAGCTGTATTCAAGGGTACCAACTACACATGGTTGAGAACTATTGAACTAGAACATGCTTTTTTCTTTTAAAACATCTTGATACATATTTTTTAAATTTAATTTTTTCCAAAGAGTGAATAATATATCTCCTTAAAATAAGGATACCACATTTCTAGCAATACCATAAACTTGCCATGTACAAAACTTGTTTAAAATGTATGCTCTTTGGGTGGAGATTTAACTGAGTGATAGAAGACTTGTGTAGGTTTTGGGCTGGATCGCTAGTGCGTGCATGTGCGCGCGCGCACACACACATGGGGGGTTATTTGGAAGATCTTATTATTGGTCCACTATTTTCAGTTTTTACTGTGTTAGTTTTCTTTACTGAAAATGGTACGGTTAGTATTTATGAGTTAAAAAGACGGCTGATATTTCTGTGTACACCAATCAGATGGTATTAGTATTAAATCTTTACTATCGTGTTTTATAAGCCTTAAGAAGCTTTAAGAATGTTCATGATAGAGTAGACTTTTATTATTTTATGTGTGTGATGTTTTGTGTACATGTATGCCTGTGTACTGCATTCCTGGAGCCCTTGGAGGTCAGAAGAGGGATTTGGATCCCTTGGGACTAGAGTTGTTACAGACAGTTGTGAGCAGCCGTGTGGATGCTAGGAACCAAACCCAGGTGCTCTGAAAAAGCAGCTAGTACTCTTAGCTGCTGTGCCATCTCCCCAGCCCTAGGAAAATATATTTTAACACAGCCGTTAAGGATGCATTTGAAAAGCTCTACAGTAGGAAACTGATCTGTGTGGAAGACACATTGTTGTGCTGTGGGCCGCGATGGTTGTGAAGAACACTGGTGCAGCTGCAGATCGTCGGGAGTTCTTCTCATCCTGCCTCCTTTCTTTAAATGATAGAGAACAGACTGTGTCTGCAATGTGTTTACTTCTCACTGGTAAATAGTTTGTCGCTTAAAAGAGAAAAAAACCTAGCTATATTTCTTGTTGGTGATAAAGCTAGAGTTTTTCAAGATAAAATTGAAAACATGGGAAACTTAAATCACATTTGTTACATCGATAGCTTCCCAATATTGAATACGCTTCTTTAAAAACAAGATTCGTGGTGATATAATAAATTCAGTAATTTGAAATTGTTTAGTGAGCTATGTCAGCACTTGGTGATAAACATAATTCAGTGCTAATGTTTTTTAAAATATTTATTTATTACGTATACAATATTCTGTCTGCGTGTACGCCTGCAGGCCAGAAGAGGGCACCAGACCTCATTACAGATGGTTGTGAGCCACCATGTGGTTGCTGGGAATTGAACTCAGGAACTTTGGAAGAGCAGTCAATGCTCTTAGCCACTAAGCCTTCTCTCCAGCCCAGTGCTAATGTTTTTATAAGTGACTCATGCAGAAATATAAACAGCCTGTGTACATGAAAGATTTAATGTGCAAGAGATCAACAGATTCTAATGTAGTGGTTGGAAATGACCGAGGGGATTGTTTCTTAATTCGCACGGCAGCTAACAGTTGAAGAAATAGAACTTTGCTGTAGTAGCACAGCTTCCCCAGTTAGTTACCTGAAGAGGTTGTACGATCCTACCTTTTCAGCTTGTCTTTTCTACCTCTGCTCAAACAAAGGATTCTAAGTCAACACGTCCTAAAAGACTGCGTGTAGGAAGTAAGGTGATTCTGCCATCTTCTGAGCCACACACCGCGCCTGTATGTTTTCTATACCACTGCTTTTCATTTAAAGCAATGCTTAGATTACTCACAAAGTAAAACTTTAAAAGGCTTAGTTTTACTTTTGCAATTTAGATAGAAATATTGTAAGCAAAAGGTCTTTGGCAAATACCAATAAAATTTAAAATTTTGAGATTCCATGGTCAAGGACAGAGAACGATCATTTGTAACTCAGACTGTTTGGCTTTTTAAAACAATAATCTATGAAGCACTTTTCAAATGGTAATATAAAAATAGACTTTGTATCACATTTAATATTACTTGAAATCATTGGAACTTCTATAAACCTTCATTTTTATTTTCTGTGTTTACAAGGGTACAAGCTGGCGAGATGGTTCCGCAGGGAAACGGTGCTTACCACCAAACCTGATAACTTGAGTGCGGTCCCTGGGAGATCTGTAGAGTAGAAGGAGAAAGCATAGCTTTCAAGTCCACAAAGGTGCCTGGCATGAGCATATTTGTGTACAGACACACACAGAGACACACAGAGTTACATAAATATAAAAGAGAATAGAAGCAAAATATGAAACTAAATATAATTTGCAAAACTATACTTTCATGACTAACTTTTCTCCAGTGTCTGATTTCTTCAATAAGATATTAGATTATTGGAAAAGAGTCATTGTGATCTGGGATATTGGTGATGTCTTAATTGTACATGGAGTTACTAGTTCATATTTGAGTTAAATGAACACTTATTTTTAAATTTGCAATAACTTACTGCATGCATTCGGGACCATGTGGAGTGTGCGTGGAGGCTAATCTGTCTTGTGCAGTGGTTCTCAATGTGTGGTCTAAAGCTCCCTTTGGGAGGTGTTGAGCAACCCTTTCATAGGGGTCACATAGCTGATATTGACACTATGAGGAACTGTGTTAAAGGGTTGCAGCATTAGGAGGATGCGAACTGGCCAAGTGGGAACTTTTGTAGCCCAGGAGCTACTGGGTTTTCTTTCACCATGTGACGGTTAGAATATTGAAGATTCTGTTTTTTGTTTTTTTTTTCTTCTGTAAACAGATAATCTCAGTGACACCTTAAAGAAACTGAAGATCACAGCTGCTGACAGGACAGAGGACTGCTTAGAAGGATGCTTGGATTGTCTGCTTCAAGCCTTGGCTCAAAATAGTAAGTTCCATTGTTTATTCAAATTCCAGACTAGGAAAGGATCAGATCAGCATTGTTTAGAAATCGGTATACAGTTAGGCATGTAACTTGCACTCACAGACTTGGAATTCTTTTGAATCTTATGTGTGAATGCTGAGATTGTTTCCAGTGTTCTGTCCGCCTACCCACCCTCCACCAAAAGCCATTCAAAACCCAACTGATCGTCAAAGAAAAGAGGAGATTGATGGGTGGGATGACATTTATATCAGCTCCAGAGAGGAGCCATTATGGCTTTTCCCCCTCAACACCTACATCTGCTTTATAACCAAACAGAAAATAAAAGACTAAACGGTTTATGTGTAAGGAGGAGACGAGAGAAACAAAGGAGATTTAAAATACTTAACATTGTTTTTCTGAACTTTTAAAGAAATCTTATTTTAAGACCATATATTTGTCCATAGATTAAATTGGAAGGAACTAACAGTGGTCACACAAATTTCTTAAAACCTATGGCCAAGCTTGATATTCCGTGTCTGGTAAATAACACCAGAAAGAGAAATCACGAAGTTCTTCATTGATGGTCCCAATGCATTATTGCACTTTATAGAATGTGTGTCTGTTCACCAATTTTTGCGTTATCATAGTGAGTGGATGTGTATGTAGATATACATATGTATATATCTACACATGTATATACATATATCTATGTATCTATATACATCTGTCTGTCATCAATCGATCTATAAAATGATCTTCAGTTGTTCCCATACTCCTACTTGGTTGTACTGTATTTATATTTCATTATACATTATATATTAATCCTCATGGACTAATTATGTAACCCTGTCCGAGAACTCGGGGAGAGTATATTGTACGGTTTTAATTTCAGGCACACAGAGGTGGGCAGGTCTCTTTAGATTTCATGAAACTGCCTAGAAAATACAGAATAATGGATTCTAATTCTCCTCATTGAAAAGAGCACTTTCGAAGCTAATCTGTATTTGCTGCTCTTGTCATGGTGACCAGAACAACTTGGAGGAAGAAAGATTTCTTATCTTAATTTCAATCCATTATGGTAGGTCATGGAGGGACAGAGTTGGGGATCTTTAAAGAAGAACCGTACTCAACCTCCTTTAGCTAGTACTGACTCCAGCTCCCCAAATAGCATCACTTGTTGGTGGCCAGGCTTCAACACATGAGGCTATCATGGTATTTCAGATTCATACCATAATGTAATCTTTAAAGTTCAGTTTCAATAACCTTTCCTTTTGAGATTGTAACTCTTGTCTAGCTATGTAATACAGAGATGACTGATGAGTTGAGACAAAATGTTTAATGAGAACATTTGTATAATGCTCAAGATGGTAAAAAAATGAAGAAAAAATAAGTCTAATCCTATGCTACTCATCACAGTAGAAGCTTGGCTGTTCATGCTAAGTAAAATTAAATAAAACCTCAAATGAACTTCTTTGTTTTTTGGTAGCCTGCTGGGTGATGACTTATGAAGATCACAGATACAAAACATCCCTATAACCATAGGAAAGTTTTTTGAAAGGCAGTGGTCTAGAAACTAACAAGAACATGGTGACCTGAATTTACAAGTGCCTATGCTGGCAGTTTTACACAATGACATGCTTCTCTTAAGTAGACTGAGGGTCAGCATAATTTTGTAAAAGAGTTGTGCTGTTTAATCTTCCTTTATTTTTCCATTGTTAGTTCATTTCGTCCCCTCTGGAATAATTTTTTAAAGGAAACCATTAGCTTTAGAAACTGGACGATATAATGATGGTTTCCTTGGTAATGTGGGTAAAGGCCAGAGTTGAGGAAGGGACATGAGAAAGGGAAGCACAGGATAGTGACAGGTTCAAGAAATATTACCTGGTATGATTGTTGGGTTAAATTCAAAACCTACATGTAGGCTTGTTGCCTTTATGTATTGAAAATGGTCTTAGAATTATGTAGAACAGAATCTTAAGGTCATATACCCAAAAGGTGTTTAACAAAACCAACAGAATATGAATTAAAGGCTTCCCAGGAAGATAATAAAAAAGTTTTTCTCTAACTGTCTAAGATAAAGTTTATAAATATTCTCATTTCTAAGACTGCTAAAAAGAATTTGACACAGGAAGAGGTTCTTGTAGTTTAGTAGTTGATTTAAAAATTAATTGGAAAACTTAATACTGAAGAAAATATAATTTTGAAGTATCTACACTGTAACTTTGGCTATTTCAGTACTTGAACTGTATATTATAAATTAAAATTAGAATTTTGAAATATTTTAGATTAAGTTTTTAAATTTTTGAGATTAAAATATAATTACATTATTTACCCTTCCCCTTTTTTTCCTCCAACCTCTGCCATTCTCCTCTTACTCTCGGAAGTTCATTCTTGGATATATAGATAAAACCTTACACGTCCTGGAACTAACTCTTGTTGTAGATCAGGGTGGCCTTGAGCTCACAGAGATCCGCCTGCCTCTGCCTCCGGAGTGCTGGGATTAAAGGCGTGCGCCACCGTGCCAGACAACCTTTCACTAATTCCTTGAGAATTCGCCCATGCATACAGTGTATTTTCATCATTTCACTCCTGTTCCCCTGTAACTACTTTAGGGTCTAGCCTTCCTCAATTTCTTATTTTTTTTATAGTTAATGATTGGCTCTAACTTGTGGTATCTATATGATATGGGAGTGGGGCTGTCCACTGGAGTGTGATCTACCCACCAGGAAATATACCATAAAGAAAATGGAGTTTCCTTCCCCTCATAACCATGAATTGCCAGTGGTTTCTCAGCTGGGAGTTGGAGCTTGTGAGCCCTTCCTGCTCCATGCTGGAATGGTGCCTGCCTTGGTCTGTACAGGTAACCGGAGCACCATGAGTTATGACTGCATCAGTCCTGCCTTGTCTGGAAGATGCTTTCACTGTAGCCCTCCTGAACTTAGGACCTGCCGGTGTTCCCTAAGGCGTGGGGAAGGGTTGGTGGTACACAGGTTGCATTTGTCTCTTGATGTCTTGATATCTGTGCTTTTAGCCACTGTAAGTTTGACACTGTTCACTGCACAGAGGAGCTGCTTTGAGGACCCAATGCTTCCTTCATCTGTGGCAGTTTGATCCTGTGTCAATTTATCAAAGTAGAGTAGGTTCCCCCCTGCAGCCTGTGAGCTCCCAGTCTTGGGTTCTGGGTTAGCTTACAGTACCAGACATATGTTTTCTCCTAGGTAGCAGGCCTTAAATCTAAGCAGAACGTGGTTGCTTACTCTGGTAACCTTTGTGCCATTATCCCCACTTTGTACATGTATAGCATGAATAATAAAAACCTGGAGACGGATACTGGGGTTTGAGCTAAAGATCAGAAAAGCAAAGCAGCCAACTACTAGAGAGATCTTACCTCTACGGAGACTCAGACAAAGGGGCACTCCTGCAAGGCTCTCCAGCAACCTCAGCCTCCACCCTCCACGAGTTCCCTTTATATTCCTCCCTCCGCCCAGCCATCACTCCTGTCTCCACCTGCCTAGTGCTGGGATTAAAGGCACGGGATCCCAAGTGCTGGGTCACCTTTGTGTGAGCTCTGGTTCTCTTTTAGACAGATTCAATCTTGTGTAGCCCAGGGTGGCCTTAAACTAACAGAGATCCCTCGGCCTCTGTCTTTTGAGTCCTGGGATTAAAGTTGTGTGCCATCACTCCCTGGCATGTATGGCTGACTGGTGTGGCTTCTTTGCCTTTTGATCTTTAGGCAAGCTTTATTTATGACAGCACCAGTAATATACCACTATAGGCATGTCTTGTCAGGCCAGGCCAATCTTATTGTAGCTCATGGGGTTAAGAGCTGGTCAGACTACTCACTGGGAAGCTGCCTCCATACTGGCTATTTCATGATACTGAAATCAGATTTTTTTTAAACCTTGATGTATGGCTTTAATGTGGTTTCCTTCTTTCTTTGTTCCCTCCCTTCCTGAGTTTAATGTCTGTCAGTTTTTAAAGATAAAAAAGAAGATCTGTATAACTCAGTATATTCTACAGAATACATTTTACTTAAGCAAGTTCTCAGTGTAAATCTCTGCTCTAAATTAATAGCATTCACTCATAGAAACACTTCAATCTCACTTTTTAAATATTTTTAGTAAATATATGAAAGCCACCAGCCAAGAAATCAGCCTGTTTGTTCTGGTTTTATTTGATTCTGCTTATAGCGTCATGACTTTTAGTCAATGCTTGTTGAGTTCCAGTGATGTTATTTCATTGTCATCTGGGAGTTTAAAGCAATGAGCTACCTGCGGCCACCTAAACAGTTTGGAGTTTTGGTCACCCTGCAAGAGGGGCTACCAGTTTAAAGGCCTAAAGACAAGAAACATTAGTATTTTATTTCTATTTTCCAAAAACTCTTGTTAATTTTGTTCCATTTTAAACCATGAGAACTGTACTTCCTAGCCAGGGTTGAGTGGAGGAGGTCATCTGTGAAACAATCCAGCGTGGTCATCAACTTAAACTCTTATTGCTCAAGAGTTAGTTCAACTTCCTCCACTTCAGAGTGTGTGTGTGTGTGTGTGTGTGTGTGTGTGTGTGTACACATGTACATGCTTTAACTTGCCAGCCACTTCCCTGATGATAAATAACTCATAATGAAAATCACAGAGTTGTGTGTTTAGTATATAACTTGGCTAGAAAACCCAGATTTGTCCTGGTGAGTAAACGGTGTTTAGTTCTGTGTTGCTAATCTTACTGACTTAGTAAGTTCTTAGTTTGTTTCTTAGCCCTTTTCTTTAGCTCATTTTACATTCCTGGCTTCCAGCCAGGCTGTATTTCTAAGCCCACTATTAATCTAACAGAAGTCTTCTGTGCCTCCGTTTGGTTTTAGTCTATTGTATGTATGCCTTTAGTAATAGCAAAACTACCTTCTGTGTAAGGGGCTGAAATACCAGATGTTCATCAAAGCCTCCACCAAATTTACTCTTAATGTAGATTTGTTGCTAACTGAAGAAATGGGAGAAAAGGGTATTGTTTTACTTTTTCATAGCTTTATCTAGAGTAGATTTTACTCTTTTATCCCATTATCAAATGCAGAAAAAGAAGCTATTTCTTGTGCAAGCTAAAGTCAGTTGTTTACTTTTATTTATATTGCATTTCTTAGTTGTTGTTTCCGTGGCTCATGGATGTTTACAGCTGATACTAATGATACACTAAACAGAGCGTTGAAGGATATGTGAAAGAGGGCTAGAGAGACACAAACAAGAGCAGTGCTCTTGAGGAGGACCCAGATTCAGTTTCCAGCACTCACATGAGCTCCACGGCCACTCAGAGTGAGCTCCAGGGGAGCCAGGCATGCATGTGGTGCACATACATAAACTCAGGCAAAAAAGAGAAGAAGAGAGAAGGGAAGATGATACATGAACATCTCAACTAAACTAAAATGGTCAGGTAAGAAGACATTGGTAGTCCCTGATGAATTAAGACTTTTAGACTTCAGCAGAATAATCATTAAAACTGCATGTAGCTCAGTTAGAAAATAGGGCAAACCAACTAGTCATATCCGTGCCTTCATCACAAGTAGGAGAGAGTTCAGGTTATCGGGAAAAGAAGTAAACCTCTAAATGTCATTACTCAGTTAGACACTACTCTGAAGAGATTTTTTGCAAAGACTGCACAAATTGCAACACAAAAGGAGAAGAGGGAACCAGGGACCAAGTGTGAGCACACACCATTACATTTTTTCTGTAGAAAGGAAAACTAACTTGGGAGGAAAATTTTTATACTTTGACTTAGGCTGGGTTGGAGTATTAGCTGTTTGTTTGAGTTCCAGTTAAAGGCTGGAGGTTGGGGAGCTTGAGATGGAAGAATTGCTCACACCTGGAGCCCAGGAGCTCAAGACTAGCCCCTAAAACATGGCAAGTTCCCATGACACCCCTCCCTCACTAAAAGAACAAAAGTGCATAGGATCCCATATGCCAATCAAGGGAACTATTTTGGGGAATGAAGGAGTTACTCTTCTTGGATTCCTGGGGAAAACAAGAAGAGAAGTGTCTATAGAAATAAGAATAGCACAAAATTAGAAGACGTGCTGTATTAATTAATTTTATGTTACCATGACCATAATACCTAACCAGAAACGAGAGGAAAGATTGGTAGTTTTGGCTCAGGTTTCAGAAGGTTCAGTTCATCGTGACGAGGAGAGCAGTGAACAGTCAAGTAAAGCAACTTATATCATGAGATGAGAAACTGAGACACAGAGAAACGGGTGCTTGGTTAGGTTTTTCATTTTCCCCCATTGTCGTTCTGTCTGATGCCTGTTTAGCCCGGGGAGTGATGTTGCCCACATTCACACTGGCTTATTTGAAACGCCCTTTCAGACACCAAGGGGTGCCCCCCCCCCCACTCCCAGCCTCTTTGATCATTGCAAATCCAGTCAAGTTGTTAACGAAGATTAACTATTACATACACTAAATACTGCTTTTGGTTTTGGTTAGACATGAGAGCTTTTGAAATAAAGTCTAGGTATTTGTCTCAAGTCTTTACCTTTACATCATATAAGTTGTATTAAATTAATCATTGAATAGAGATTTCAGAAGTATATAAGGAAGGAAGCAGGAAAAAAAAACAAAACCAAATGTTTTAGCTACTGAAAACATTCTTTTTCCCAGTGAAGTCATTTCATGAAGCTGTTATCAAAAACAACTTACTGTAACCTCTACTAATAATATCCTTAAGCTTTTGGAAGGTGAAAACGAAAAGCAGAGTCAGAAACTTCAGGACCTAAGCGTGTAAGCAATAGGAAGGTGTGAAGTTTAGACCAAAGTCTGGTAGTTTGGATTAACTAACAGAATGAAAAGACATGACAAGCACTTTAGAAATTAACAAATTAAAAGGGGCTGAAAGTATGGGAAAGAAAAGGTTAAAAATAGAGTAATGGAGGAAAAGAATGACTTGAGGAGAGAATATTAACATCAAAACTAGATCATATTGTGCCTGTAAAGCTAGGTAATTAGTGTGCTAAAGACAAAACAGCAAAAGGAAACACTAAACATCCTTCCGGTGAAGGAAGAAGTAACTCTGATTTAAAGGGACTCAGCAGGTGCTTGTGAAAACTGACCTCATAGTGACCCATAGTGGAAATCTTATTATTTTTAGATTTTTTTAATATTGATTATTCCAGCACTGAGTTATTGTTGATAAAGACTATAAGAAGCTTTAATATTCTTTGATTATTTATTTGATTCAAGTTAACTGACATCATTAATCATGTACAAAAGTCTTCATTATTAGGAAATCCAGTTAGTGTTGGCTTTAGTACACAAATATGGAAGTTCTAGAAGTAAAGAAATAATAACTTTTAGAATGTGTACAATTCATGTTAGCATTTTGAAGTTCTGCAACATTCTTCGTGGCACATGAATCATCCTTGTGGTATGTGCTACTTGCGCGTTTGTCTCTTAGCAGCTGTCTCAGTTTTCAGTACTGTGTATCAGACAATCCTGTCTGTCTGTAAGGGTGATGCTGGTAGTATCTTGTTACTTGTGCTCAGTGACCCTTAAATTACTTAATAATACGCGACTCAAAAGTGGTAATGTTTGCTGTCTGATTATCCTGACAAAAAAAACCTCACAAAGTACCTCATTTAGGTGAAAAGGGAAGGGTTCTCACTAAATAAAGAAATCATTGTATTCTGTTGTTGCAAAGGTTTATGGTAAGAACAAACCTTTTACATCCATCAAATTGTAGAGAAGAAAAAAAATCATGCAAATTCTGCTGTTGTGCCTCAAACAAGTCTAGAGAACAGTATGTGATAAAAAATAGAAATGACATTAAATTTGTGGGTGGAAACATGAACAGAAAGTGTGTTCTAATGGATGGAGTGTGTTATGCCAGAAATGTGAAGCCTCACTTAATCTTGCCATGTAGGCAGTGTATCACCTCATCATCACAAGAAAAGAAGTGAGTATAGAACAGCAAGATACTGTGAAAGAACAAGAGCACATTTGCTTATCTTTTGGTTTAGTTATTGTTTTATTGTTATTGCTAATCTCTTATTTATAAGCTAAACTTCATCTTAGATATGTGTGTTTAAGGGAAATAGCGTATATTACATATTAATTATATACACTTTATATAAATGTATATGTTGTATCAGATTATCTGTTGTGGTATTGCACAGCTTGGGTTAGGATGGCCTTTATATTAATAATGACCTCAGTGTGCAAAAATCATGATGCTAGCTAGCCATTTGGATACACTAAGAAGAAGTCACAAACTGTGTGTGTGTGTGTGTGTGTGTGTGTGTGTGTGTGTGTGTGTGTGTGTAGGTGTGTGTGTAGTTTGATACTGTTTGCAATTTCAGACATAGGACTTACACTTTGCATATAAGGAGGAATTACTGTAAACACTAACTCATTGTGTCAGTTTGTTCTTCCCTAAGAGACTATGATAGATGGGGCAATTTATAAATAACAGATATTTGTTTTCTTACTCAGAAAGATCAGAGGAACCCAGTTATCCATAAAGGCATTTGCCTAGGAGTTAGCCACTGTTAAGTAGACAGGGAACATGAGCTTATTTGTGTGTCTCCACTGGTTTATCTCCGTGCTGACTAGTTTTATGTCAACTTGACACATACCTCGACTGGGAAAATGCCCCCACTAGATTAGCCTATGGACAAGCACGTGGTACATTTTCTTGATTGTTGATCACCGGAAGAGGATCCAACTCACTGTGGGTATTGCACCCAGTGCTGGTATAGTGGTCCTTGGTGCTATGAGAGAGTGGTCTGAGCAAGCCCTGGGACAGCACTTCTCCTGGCTTCTGTGATTCAGTTCCTGCCTCCAGGTTCTTGCCCTGAGTTTCTGCCTGACTGCCTTGGATGGTGTACTAATACAGAATGGTTTTCCTCCCCAAGTGGCCTTTACTCATGAAGTTTTTTAATCAGTAGAAGAGTAGAAACCATCACTAAGATGATCTCTCTCAAAGCACCAGGAGTTTTTTTTTCTACTCTAAACTTATATTTTCTTTGGAATTTCCAGCCAGGAGACTACAAAGTGATATTCTTGCTTCTTTCCCTTAAAACTTAAGTTGGCTTGAACTTTTAGCTCAGTAATAAACAGAGAGATGGCTAGTTCTGTATTTTAGTTTCTAATATTAATGGCAGTCTTTACTGAATTAAATGTAACACCTTAATTTTATATACAACCCCCTTTTCTTAAAAAAAGAGAGAGTAGTTAAAAAAGAAACTTTTAAACAATGAGCCCTTAGTCAATCAGTTAATGTTAAAAAGAGTACACTTTGCTATGTCTACCTTTTACTTTTATTTATTTATTTATTCTTTTTTATTTAATTTTTAGGGGGCAGGGTTTCTCTATAGCTTTGGAGCCATCCTATCATGGAACTAGCTCTTGTAGACCAGGCTGGCCTCAAACTCATTTTAATTCAATAAAATTATTTTTGGATAGCACTAACAATAGGGGTACTTTTTCATTTCTTTTTTCTATTTTTTTATTGATTTTATTGAACTATACATTTTTCTCTGCTCAACTCCCCTGCAGCCCTCTCCCATGGTCCCTGTGTTCCCAATTTACTCAGGAGATCTTGTCTTTACTACTGCCCATGTACATTAAATCCACGTATGCCTTTCATAGGGTCCTCATTGTTTTCTAAGTTCTCTGGGACTATGATTCAATAAAACAGGAGGAAATGTCTCATCATAATCGCATGTTTCATGCAAAGTCAATAAAAGCAAAACTACTTCATTTTCCATGTTATTTATTTGATTTTAATTTTCTTGCGTGATGAATGTCTGAATATTATCACTAAGTGTAAGATTGTTGAAGTGGGAAAAATAATGGAAACACTGACGTTGGAGTACAGTAAGGAATGGGCTTTTGGAGTTGGGAATGGCAGTATATAGCTAATCCTAGCTACCAGGAATCAGGCAGGGAAACCGAGTGGGAAGCCAGACTGGGCTATATATACCCAGACCCTTTCTCCGGAGAAGAAGAATAGGAAGTTAGCTCTTTACCTGGAGTATTCAAAGTAAGTAAATGATCGAAAACCAAGAATGGGAAATATCCAAAATAAAGATTGTAGAAACACACATTCATAGGGTGATTTTATCTCATAGATACTCAGATCATATACGTATTTTCTAACTGAATATAAGATATAATTACTTTGCTGGCTTTAAAGTAAGGTCTCAATGAAAACTGCTAAGTTCAAAAGCATTATTATGCCTTATTC
Source organism: Microtus pennsylvanicus (assembly GCF_037038515.1). NCBI lineage: Eukaryota > Metazoa > Chordata > Mammalia > Rodentia > Cricetidae > Microtus > Microtus pennsylvanicus. Next base: position 81,114,762 of record NC_134585.1, read on the forward strand.
TTTTTCCCTTCGTTTTGAGATAGGATGTGTTCAGGGTTGGCCTCGAACTTGCCATGTAGACAAGAACAACTCTTTAGCATCTGATCAGACTGTCTCCCACATGCTAGATCCCAGACCTCACGGTCAGGCTTGCCATATAAAGTTAAGGGACTAAACAAGGCCTGTGTGTGTGCTAAGTAAGCATATACCAACTCATCTACGACTGCAGTGTGGAAGTGGTCATTTTACTCTTCATAAATCAGAAAGATGAATAGTTCATATTTTCCCTCTTACTGAAAATAGATTTTTTTCTTATATAATATATCCTCATTAAGGTTTACCTTATTCTACTTCTTCCAGCTCCTTCTGTCTCCCCTGCCACCTGGATCCATCCTTCCTCTCATTAGAAAACAGACTTCTATGGGGTAATAAAATATAATGAAACAAAACTAACACTTCAGAATTAGACAAAAACAAACAGAAGGAAAAGAGCCTGAGAAGGCAAAAGAAACACAGATCCACTTGTTTGCACACTTAGGAATCCCATAAATTAAATCCCATAAAATGCTAAACTCCAAACCATAATATATACACAAGGATTTGTAGGGTAAAAGAGAGAAGAAATTTTTAAAAAAAAAAAATCTAAAATTTAAAGAAAAGAAAAAGACCCCCGACATGACATTATGAGATAAGGAACCTCCAAAAATTCCATCGACTATCATAATTTTAATAATCTAAGGGTTGAGTGCAAATCTCTAGGCTAGTATTTATGTGCTGGGCCATTTAATGTGGAAGATCTTTAGTTAGATTTATTTTTTAAAATAGGATAGTATTTAATCATATTCATTGCCACTTGAAAACTGTGTAATTCTCTCAAGAAAGCTAAGTTACTCAGAGTGAAAGTTATTCCCTTTTTCTTATTCCATTTATTATTGTGCAGAATGTCATGGTCCTGCACATCAATTATTCATGTCTAGAATAAAAAGCAGTCCACTTACTCGGTGTAGGTGAGCCCATTATAATATCTGGAAACGATTCAAATGCAGATGAGTTCATTTCTTGTTACAATGCTATGGTCAAATGTTTAATACATATTTTAAAGTTAGATTTAGAACATTTTTTATACAGTCATCCTTTTATGGAGTGAATGTATAAATACATAGCTCCCCATTTTCATGTCTCACTTAGCACCATGTTTGAGGCAGTCTAAATAAATACTCTCCCTGCATAAGGATTGAAGCTGATCATTTGATAATGGAAACTGATAGGTAAATGTTAAATTCTAATTTGTCATCAGAAATGCTATAGTTGAGGCATGTTTACTATCTGGTGGAGTTATACTTCTTGCTGCTGTTGAAGAAAAATCAACTGTCATATCAAAAGTGAATAATCATAAAAGAGTGAAAGGCAATGGGAAATAATCTGACTTGTTATTAGTTCAATTTAACAATTAATTCTTCAGCCTTTTAGTTTTATCTTTTAATTATGTTACACAGCACTAGATGTAGTTGCTTTGTGTAACACAGAGTGAACAAATTTTTACTGTCTTATATTCTAAATAACTCTCAAAATATACATATAAATGCTTTTGTTTCATGGATTCCCCCTCCCCCCCATATTAACCATAGATTTTTTTTTTTCTCATACAGTGTAAACTGACTTCAGTTTCCCCTCCCTCTACTCCTCTCAGTTGCTCACCTTGTCTCGCATCTGGATCCACTCCCTTTCTGTCTCTCATTAGAAAAGAATAGGCTTCTAAGAGATATCAATAAAACGTTACAAAATAAAATATAGTAAACAAGAACCATCCTGTCAGAGTTGGACAAGTCAAGCCAACAGAGAAAGAAAAGAGCCCCAAGAGGAAGCACAGGAGTCGGAGACCACTTGTTTACACATTCACTGCTACCTGAAAGCTATGGTATATACACAGAGGCCCTGGTGCACGGCTCTGTCAGCTCATAGGCGCTTTGCTCAGTTGTCTGAAGGGTCCTTTTTTCTTCTGGAGATGCTCTGCTTTTTACTAATGTGGTTCAAGACCTTTGCTTTATAAGTCTCATCTGGTCATTGGGCATTTGAAAGGACAGCTAACAAAGAAGTTAGCTCTCATTTCAAGTACTTAGTTATAAAATAAATTTGCTTAATTTTGTTTTGATTTCATAATGAAGCAGTTAATATAAATATCTATTATTAAACTCACTTGGCCTGCTTGAAAATTGGAAGTTTCATGGGTGGCTTGCATTATATTTTTATTGGAAATGTGATGGTTTACATGAGGTTGACCCTCCTGGGCACAGGTTTTTGAATGGTTGGCCCTGGGTTGTTGGTGCTATGTGGGGAGACATTGGGGCTTTGAGAATTCATCACTTTCCCAGGTCACACTCTGTGCTCCTGCTTGTGATTAAAGATGTGATCTCTTAGTTTCTTGCTCCCACCACCGTGCCTGCCTCTTGCTGTCATTCGTCACCTTCACATCCCTCAGGAGCCGGAAGCCCAGATAAACTTTATTCTGTAAGTTGCTGTTGGCGGTGGAGTTTCTATCATAGCAGCAGAAAAACAAACAATGCGGGAGTCAGTGTCCCAGATGGACAGGTACTGCCTGAAGGTTCTCACAGGCGTAATTATTTGGAGATCTTGTTAACACACAGTGCCAGGACCTCTGGCTGCAAGGGTTCGGATTTCTCGGAGCCTGTGATTTGCATTTCTAATGAGCGTTAGGAGAATGCTGATGTGCAAATCTGTGGGTCACACTTACCCTCACAAGATTTAAATGTAGTTATCTTTTCAGTAGCTAGAAAAGGAGGAGGCTGCCACAGATGAGTCAAAGGAAATACTAAATGTTCTCACAATCTGTTTTCCATGAATAAGATACTGACATACTGTCTAGAGGAATAGGAAAGTACTGAAATAGGCTTTTGAAGAAAAAAAAATTGTGAGATTTCATTAAAGTCCATAAAAGTTTTTAATGATTATATATTTATTACTACTGTTTCGTATAAGATGAAAGTAAAATGTTTTCATATGGAGAAGACACAACTCGTTATTTTTAATGTATGAGAACTTAGTGATATATCTAAAGAAGAAAATCATAGGAAAGCATACCTATGACGGTCCAGTTGCATAGAGAGACCTCTTACGCAAAACATTTTTTTCTAAATAATTTCCCTCATTTGAGTATTAACAAACAGACAAGTAAAAAGCCAGAGGTAGCATGTGCTTGTAATCCTGATCCTGGGGAGGTGGAGACTGTCCCTCCTGGGCCTGCTAGCTAACCCGTCCAGCCTGTTTGTCTAGTCTAGCTCCAAAGTGAGAGACCCGCTATAAACACACAAAAGGAAGCCTGTGGATGGCGCCCCATGAAAGAGGCGTCTGTGTGTGTCACTACACTTAAGAGCACACACAAAGCAAGAGGGCTTGAAGTTGGGATGGAGAGGAAAATCCCTTAGAAGTCAGGGGGCAGAGGGAAGATCACATAATGGTAAATAATAGAAAGAAAAGAGTGCTTAGGAGAAACGTGATCTTGCTACAGTTCGGGGAGCAGGGGCGTGGATTTACCTGTGGTAAAATGCTTGCCTACATGTGTGAAGCCCTGGCATTAGTCCCCAGCACTACAGAAAGAAAACAGCCTAGCTATGGCACACGGCCTTTCGCTCCCCTGAAATACCACCAGCTGTCTTTGGGCGCTGGCCTCCCCTCATTGTTATCTAATTTGACCATTTTGAAATAGCACACTAACCTAGTCTCTTGTTAGTCATCTCCTCCTGAAGTCTCAGCAGCAGCAAATAGCCTTTATGAAAAGCATCACTGGAAACTTTTCAGTTAGATTTAATTTATTGTATGTGCTCACACAAGTGCCACACCATGTGTGTGGAGATGAACGAACAACTTGTATGAGTCACTTCTCCTTCCACGGTGTGGGCCCCAGCTGTTGAATTCGGGTTTTCAAGCTTAGCGCCTGCACTGCCAGGCTTTATGCGTCAACTACACCAGCTGCCATCATCAGAGAGGGAGGAGCCTCAGTTGAGGAAATGCCTTGATGAGATCCAGTTGTCAGGTACTTTCTCAATTAGGGATCAGCGGGCAAGGGCCCAGTCTATGGTGGGTGGCCTGGGTTCTATGAGAAGGTGGGTTGAGTGGGCCAGGGGAAGCAAGCCAGTAAGCAGCTCCCCTCCATGGCCTCTGCATCTGCTCCTGCCTCCAGGATGCTACCCTGTTTGAGTTTCTGTCCTGGCTTCCTTTAATAATGAACAGCAATGCTGAAGCATAAGCTATTAGGTTTATTAAAACTCCTCCTTCCCCAACTTTCTTTTTGGTCATGGTGTTTCATCACAGCCGTAGAAACCCTAACTAAGACAGCAGCAAATGCCTTCACCTGAGCCATCTTGCTAGCTCCCTTACCACCCCCAACCTTTATTTTTATGAGGGGTTCTACTTGTTTTCAACAGTCCTACTACTACTAAAACCCCCTTTTCTGTTGTTTGTTTGTGAAACAGGGTCTCTTCTTTAGACTGAGACTGGCCTCGAACCTCTGGCCATCCTGCTTTCATCGTTCTGTGTCACCGTGCCTGCTTTTCAAACATTTTTTATCGACCCCTAATCTTCCTTACAGCTTCTATTCATTTGTCCTGTTTCTAGCTCTTGGATGAATGTATATGTATATTCATTTTTTTTTCTAGCCAGACTTCTGTGTTGGGGAATCACTACCTCATCCCTAGTTCCCTCTGTTGGAATACTAGGTTATTGGTATTTAAAGAAAGGTGGCAGCGTGTGTTCCCAGTATATATCTGTGACACACTTGCATTCTTATTTGAAAGTACGTGTTGGAAGGATAAAGGTGTTCTCTTTTCCAGGAGCATATTAAGTTCACAAGGGAAGGAATTGACGTGTGCAGTTAAAAGGCTGGCACATTTCAGTTGGCAGAGTGCGCCAGGGGTTAGAGACCCAAGGAGGAGCTCCTGTTACAGTCCAGGTGTGAAAGCAGCTAACAAAAATCGTCGTCTTCTCTGTGTCTTCAGTTGATGATATGGAGCATACTTCCATTGTAGCGGGTAAATGGGTTTTACTCAACACACACCCATTTAAATGTTAATGTTACCCAAGAGCACCATCATGGAAACATCCAGAATAATGTTTGACCAAATACCTGGAAACTGCCAGTAAGCCAAATTGAAAAAAAGAGATTAACTATTACAAGCAGAATATGCATTTCTATTGAAATATGAAAATGGATTATGTGGTATAATTGATGTGTTTTGGAATAATTGCGAGGGAAGAATGCCATGAGAGTGATAACGTTATATACAAAACAATCTGTAATTGATTTTTACTGAGAATTATCCTGACCTACTTTTCAATACTTACTGTTAAATCCCAAAATGAGGTTCCAAAAGGCAGGGTGATTTTTTTTTTTATAAAGTGGGAACATATGGACTCAGCATCTAGATTTTAGCACACAGTGTTCTTTGAGGTGAATTTATTTTAGATGCTTGTAATTTTCTCTTCCCATAGTTGAATGTTCCATATCTTTCCATTATACTAAAGGAGCAAACAGAATATTTTCCTTTGACTCATAATAACTTACTCATGGAATGATTATCTTTCCTTTGTGCTGTGTATATGTGGGAAGGAGAGGATAAAAGCAAGGCAGTTTTCTACAGTGATTTCTGAAGGCTTTAAGAATATTTTTGCATATGTTTGCACTTGAAAAAATATGATCTAAGACCCAATCACTGTAATGCAATCTAAAGAAGTTAGTACCTGTGTGAGCTAATGACTAGTAATCCAGTGAAACTTCTGTTCTTGACTTCAGAATCCTTAATGAGCTTGCTAGTATATGCAAGGCCCTAGGCACCGAGGAAAAAAATTGATTAGAGAATTTCTAAAGTATGATAATTTCTTTATGAGTTCAGTGAGAAATAATTACATAATTATAGCGACATCAATAAAGGTAGCTCATTTACTTGATTTTTATTACTCCCTCCTGTAACAATTTATATATTACTCTATTCAAGTATATGTCAGTATGTATTATTTTGTGTTCCTTTTTCATTTCTTTAATTGTAAATACTCAAGGGCATGGATACAGTTCTTTTTATATACCACTAATTGTGTACCACAATACAGTAGTTGGTAATTACCTTAGAGAAATTGGTAGTCTCAATAGATAAGTAATTTTTATTTATTGTTTATGGAAACAATTCTCAGTACATAGCCTTTGCTGACTGGAACTCTGCTATCTAGCCCAGGCTGGATTTAGATTCTGTACCTTCCTGCCTTGGCCTCTAGTTTGCTGAGATTACAGTTGTGTGTCACTATGCTCTGCTCAAGATAATTCATTTCATTTGTTTTGTTTTCTAGACAAGGTCTCACGTGTTCCAGGCTGGCCTAGAACATGTTATGTAGCCAAAGATGACCTTGAGCTTCCCGTTCTTGTGCCTCCACTTCTAGAGGATGGGATTATAAGCACGTTGCTACTATACCCTGTTTCTGTAGTGCTGGGGATCAAACCCAGGGCCTCCTGCATGCTAGGCAAGCACTCTGCCAACTGAGGTTGGATTTTTGTTTTTTTCTTGCTTTTGAGATAGGGTATTTATTATGTAGCTCTGGCTGACCTGTAACTCACTAAATAGACTGTGCTAACCCTAAACTCACAGACATCTGCCTTCCTCTGCCTCCCTTGTGTTGGAAAGCTTAAGCATTATTTATATCAAAACAGAAAGTTTGAATTTCAGTAGACATATATTCAAAAGAAAGGTACTATAGAAATGAAAATATGTATAGGAAGAAGTAAAAAGCAGAGTTTTGATAACCTTAGTCCCTAGATTTTATCTTCCTTCTGTCCCATACCGGACAGCTCCTGACATGAGACAGAAATTCTGAATTTTTCTTTTAACACCATGCTTGGATTTAGAGGAGAGCCACCATCCAACTCCAAAGCCAGCTTTGATTTTAAGTGAGTTGTGACTGCTATTATACTGAAAAGTAGGAAGATGTGTATGTTTATGTAGTGAAATTTTACGCTGCTGAGTGTATTGGTATCATAAGTCAGATTTCTCTTTGTTTGGTGATTCTTCCTGGATAGCTATCTTTTCTTCTTTAGGCATCTAGAAGTCCAAGGTGTCTCTACTTTTCAGAGATGGGTATTTTCCTGCAAAAACAAGAACAGAATTTTGCCCCAACCCTTATGAAGTTTCCTTATAACCTATAGGATTGTCTCCTCTGTGGATGAGCTGTCATTTCTGTTTATCAGGAGGTTTCTCCTTTGCAAATCGAATCTTGATTTGTTTTGATGGTATCTATAGCTTTTCTTTTTCTGTGGAAACAAGATCAAAGCCCTTCTCCAACGTAGCATATCTCCTGATTTCTATTCTGAGGTCAAGACATCCTTGAAATCCTTGATTTAATTCAGAAGTTTTTTTTTCTATTGTCCAGTGTCTGTCTATAGCTGTTGCTCCTTTCTCATTAAGAAATTAAAACATTAAGAAAACTGAGGGTTAATAAAGCATTATGCAATCTATTTCTGGTTGTCTTTTTCATCCCTCTCTATTTGTTTAACATATCCTTTATAGTTTAGTTTGATCTTTCTGTAACTGCATGACCTGTAGGATTTTTGGTACACATGTAATATGCTCTATATTATAATAAGCAAAAACCTCTTTCATTTTCATAGAAACATAGGCTGGAGCATTGACTGTATTTGTGCAGATATACCCATGATGGCCATAACTTACAGTAAATATGTGATTACTGAATCAGCCATTTCTGAACTCAAAGCAGTTGCCCATTGAAAATCTGAGTAGGAGTTTCCTGATAATAATGGGTTGCCTCATTTGTCTCCTTTTGCTCTATACTCATTGGTCTATTGTAGGCCTTTGCCATATCTTCTACATAACCCAGAAGTTTGGGGCCTTCTATGTGGATGATTTCCAGAATAAACATTATTTCTTGGAACACCCTGTCTACACTCCCTTCTCAGATGGCCTATTCTACCACAATTAAAGCATTTGGTATTTTGATGTCTTTCATACATTTGGAAATCACTTCTCCTACCCAAGCCTCAGTATTGTAGTCAAAGGACTCAACGTTGGCTGTGTGTAGGATCCACTTGTCCACTGGTGTTGATCTTACCTTTAAGGGCCCAACTGTCTCTTTTCATTCTAAGTTACCATTTTCAAAAGCCAGAGATTCAATGAGTACTTGTCTAGCTTCTGGATCTGCTACCCCTCTTTCTACAACTGTAGTTAATCTTTGCAAAAAGTCACTGAATGGTTCTCTTGGGCCTTGTATAACACTTTAGTATTTGACTCAGTTATTTTCTTGGTTCTTGAATCTTGTCCCATGCATTCAAGGATGCTGTATTGCATAGGGGCAAGATGTGTTTATTGTATGTAGCATGACTATCCAGATCAGCATAAGAGCCCTTACCAAGAATTTTGTATTGGGAGGCCTCAAAAGCTCTGACTGTACCTTGATGTTCAAGGATCTTAGCCTCCTCTCTCCAATAACTCTTCCACTGAAAGTGTTGACCATGATCTAGTACAGCTGAGACTAGTTGAAGTCATTCATTCGGAGTAACCTTATTTCTTGAAGCCCATGTATTCTCCAGATTCCTCACATATGGTGAATGCATGTCATGAGATACTACTGTTTGCTTAATATCTTTTAGATCTTTCATATATATAGGCTCCCATTTACATTCTGTATATCCTTTTGGGTATTGAGTAATTGCTGATTTTTCAATGGTAATAACAGGATAAGTAGCTAAAACTCTTGATAAGTCATCTCTGACTCTGAAAGGTACTGGTGATGCTAAGTCTTTACTATTGTCTTTTGCCTGTACCTTGCTTATCAGTTCTGATAATTTCCGCAGTCAATTCAAATCTTTTTATCACTGTTTTTTTTGTAAGGTCTGAATCTCTTGACTTGTCAATATTCCTAATGATTTCATCAAATCAATTAATTTCTGGTTCTCATCCTGTACATGTGATTCTAAGTTTTCAAATTTTTCCATTAATGATATCTTTCATCCTTAGAGATTATTTGGATGGCATGTAGATTGCCTTCCAGGAGGGGATGTTCTATATGTTAGCTTATCATAACTTCTTAACAGATTTTTGATTTTTAATTTCAACAGTATGAATCTTTCAGATAATCTCTCAGTATCATTTTGTAAGGTTTCATTAACCCATTGACATAGAGTGAATTTTAAGGTTATCATTTTCAATGGTATGAATCCTTTCAGCCAACTTCTCATTACTAGTCTGTGAAGTCTATCATTTCTAAAAGTTTCTCATTCTTGACTCTGTTATCAAACCATTTCTTTAAAGATATGAATTATTGAGCTGATAGCTGCTATGGTTTAGAAGATATAAGTCCCAAGTAAGTCATATATCTTTCCTAGAATTTCATCCATTATAGAAACAAAATGGTTATTAAATTGTTGGATGGGAATATTATCTGTCATTATCTTAGGAGTGGTTTACAAATTGCAATATATATATATCAAATAACTTACCTCTATTAAAATTTTGGTTTAGTTGAGACTTTTAAGGTGCAATAATGATGTGGGCCAGAAAAACCTGTGGATTTTCTATGCAGATGGGATTTTGTTAAAGAGATGCAGTCAGGACAGCCGTGCAGCACTTGAATACAGTTTGCAGGAGTCAGGAATCTGTAGTAACCACATGGGAGCTGCATACACACAGGGCTGGGCGCAAGCCGAGGGACCACAGGAGCTACAGGAAGCTGTGGAGGGCTGTGGGAAGCCATGTGGGTGCCCTGTGGGGTGGCAGCAAGGACGGGCATGGCAGGAGAAGAGGCTAAGCCAGGGCTGGTGGGAGTTTGGGTTCCAGTTCCTAGAGCTGGAATTCCAATCCCAACTCTGGCCTGGGCTGGGGGCTAAAAAGCCTCAGGCAAACAGCATTTTTGTAAATTTGTGTCCCAAAAGTTGACCATCAATTAAAGCATGATTAATAAAATCTCAGAGAAAGAAATTGGGGTTCTACCTGAAGATCCAAAAAGTAAAGCAGCCTGCCACTGGTTCTTATTTCTACATCAATACAAAATGGCCATCCTGGTTCCAGGAATCTCAGAATGAGACTGAGACTAAGAGCTGTCTCCTCCCATTTTATAATCCTCTCTAGGGCTGGGATTAAAGTCATGCACCACTGGGATTAAAGGTGTGTGTCACCACTGCCTGTTCTGTAAGGCTGGCCAGCGGGACTGTTTTACTCTCTGATCCTCAGGCAAGTTTTATTTATTAAAATACAAATGAAATGCCTGTACAACTGTAACCACAGTCTCAACAGCATATTTAGATTATACTTATTTGATCTTGTCTCTTCTCAAAATGGTGAGGCTCACTTGTCTTATTAATATACACAGCTGTCAGCATTTTACCAAGTGATTCTTTGGCCACACTAAAATTAGTTGTTTTTAATATTCAGATGGCTATAATGTACATTTTTTATCCACTCTCTCTTCTCTATTTTGTTAGTCCCCTGTAGTTAGTTCCCCTAGACCATTTTTGCTTTTTATAACATACATAACTATAAAGATCTAAGAACCACAAATGAGAGAAGACATGGTATTTGTCTTTATGAATGTGGCGTAATTCACATAATATGGTCATCTGTAGCTGTATCCATTTTCCAACAAGTGACATGACATTCTTTATGGGTGAGAAACAAATTCCATTGCGTATGTATGCCACATTTTCTTAATCCATTCCTTTGGTGTTAGACACCTTCTGAGTTGGTCTGTAGCAGCTGTTACGAATGGTGCCAGGGTGAGCATTAATTAGTGTGCAAGTATTCCATGATGGGCTAGGTTGCTGTCTTTCCAGTAAACACCCTAGGCTTACAGGTAGCTGGACCAAATAAGCATCTGTCTTGAGATTTTTTTTGGGGGGGGGGCATCCATACTGACTTACACATTCCCACCAAGTGTGTATGAATGTTCCTTTTCACCCATGTCCATTCCAGTATTCCAGCATCTTTTTTGTTGTCTCCTTAAATAACGTATTATTTATTAAATAACGTATGACTGGGCTGAGGCAGAACTAGTGTAGTTTTGATTTGTATTTCTCTGATAGTAGACTTTTCTCGTGTGTGTGTGTGTGTGTGTGTGTGTGTGTGTGTGTGTGTGCGTGCGTGTGTGCGCGCATGTGGAGGCTGGAGGCTGACACTGGGTGTTTTCTCTTGATCATCCGTCACTTTATATTAAGGCAGACCTTGTTGATCCTGAGCTCACCTATTCTGGTTGCTGAGGTGGGATGCCCTCTTTATGTTGTGAATATGTTTTATTGCCATTGGTTAATAAAGAAGTGCTTTGGCCTATGACAGGGCAGAATATTGCTAGGTGGGAAAGACAATGCAGAGAGAAAGAAGGCGGAGTCGAGGGAGATGCAAACAGCTGCCAGAGAAGCAAATAGAAATTGGTTAATTTAAGTTGTGAGAACTAGTTAATAATAAGCCTGAGTGAATAGGCCAAACAGTATGCAATTAATATTAAGCTTCTGAGTGACTGTTTTAAAAGAGACTTCGGGACCAGGTGGAATGAGAAACCTCCAGCTACAGGTTGCCATCGCTGCCCGGCTTGTTTGAACGTTTTGGAGACATGAACCCAGTCCCAGTGCTTAGCAGCAAGTCTCCCCGGCCCTTTATTGATAAAGTGTTTTGTTTTTAATTTTTTCTTTCGAAAACCATTGTTCATTTCATTCATCCATGTATTGATTTGGATGATTTTGTTTCATTTCTTGGTTAGTTTTGTAAGTTCTTTGTATATTTTACATATTAACAGTCTGTTGTATGTGTAGTGAGCAAAATTTTCTGTGGTATCAGAACCAAGCAGGTCCCTCAAGGACTCAAGCTCCAGGGATGCCCAAGGCTGTCTGTAAACCTTAATGACTATCATGGTTGAGGGTACCATGGGTGCAACAGGTCAAGGACCCTCCTCCTAGCTCTGCTCTCAAACTGGGCCAACCAGTGTTTTCTGTGTCTGTCCTACCCACTACCACCTATAGCACGAATTCTAATTGGTGTTAATAATAAAAACCCAGATTCAGTTGTAAAGGTTAATGCTGAAGATCAGAGAAGCAGAGCGTCAGCCACTAGAGAGTTCTTTTACTTCTATCGGTGTTCAGACTGAAGGGACGACCCTGTCCTCAGACTGCATCTCCAGACTCCATTTGTTTCCGTGGACCTCAGACTGCTCTGAACTTCTGCTTCCTTTGTCCTTATATGCCTTTCTCTGCCCAGCCGTATCAAGCCAGTCTGCACCTCCCTAGTGCTGGGATGAAAGGTGTGGGATCCCAAGTGCTGTGATTATCCAAAGGTGGGCTCTGTTTCTCTTTTAGACAATTCAATTTTGTGTAACCCAGAGTGGCCTTGAACTCCCTTTGCCTCTGTCTCCCAATTCCTGGGATTAAAGTTGTATGCCTCTAGTGGCTTATCTCTGCACTCTGATCTTCAGGCAAGCTTAAAATACAAATAAAATACCACTACACCCACCCCATCCCCAACTCTGCTTGCCTCTGTCCCTCCTAAACCACACCATGGCTGAGGACCCAGACATCACCCCTTACATATAGCATCCTTGTTTACATCTTAAGTGATAAGAACATTTATCTCTTTTTTTAACTTTTCTCAAAATTATAGTAATATCAATGTTTAGTGATTTATTTTAAAAAACAAAGTTTTCTGTGTTCCTTGTGATTTTTTTTATTTTTTGGTTTTCCCTGGAAACAGGAGTAAATATCTCATCACTGACTTATCGTAGTATGTGATACTATTTCCTTCAGTTCTTGAATTACTCCTTTTAGATCCCTAGATTCTTGGGAAGCAGAATATAATCTTGTTAAGCTCACTATAAATATTGCTAAATTGAGAACTTTAAGGAGTCCTGCAGATGGCAGATTTCTGTAGCTTTGTTTACTTCCTATTTTCCTCCAGAGTATCTGATGGTGGAGTGCAGATGGATCTTTATCTGGAAATGCTTCTTTGCTGTTAATATATCCAATCGCCGTGAGTCCGGAATGAGGAAATCCACTTTTCTCGGGGACCATTTCTTCAGTAATTCCTTTCCCCTCTGAGCTAGGCAGTATAGTTATGGACTCTGCTTTCCCACAGTTAGCACAGTTTCTCGTGGTGTTTACTTACAGATAAATGCCTTTTGTCATTTTACCCTACTGCTGCCAATCTTCAGTAGTCTTTAAAATTATCACTAATTAGGTTAAAAAAAGAGTCAGAACTAACAGTGATGATTTCCAACTGCAGTTTTGACCACAGCTTATGTTACCCCTAGGATGGAAATAATAAGACTGTCAAGTTATCTGCTGTAGCTTTATAGAGTGAGTCTCACAGCTTAATCATTTAGTAAAACCCATTTCTGTAGTTAAATAAGTGGGTTTTTGTTCTATTACTTCTTCATACTTTCTTCCATGAGAGAGAGAATCCACTCTGCATAGTACTTGGTTACATAAGGATAATAGTGTGCATACTATTTCCAAATTCTTGATTTCTTTCTCATCCATCTATTCTGCCACTTACTTGGGCCATGGTTGTGGGAGGTTGTGTCACAGCGAGAGGCTTGCACTGTTTAGTCGTGTCTTTCCCATGCCCTGACACTCAGCTCTGGTACTCATCTTTAAATTAGAGTTAAAATGAACCATGCATGGATAACGTGCAGTCAACATTTGCCTCCATGCACTCATGCCTGGGTATCCAGGCTGGATGCTGTCAGAGGCCAGATGCCTGCTGTCAGCCCGGCTTGAACAGATGGTGGGCTAGGCCCCCCGGGGCTGCCTGACCCTGTGTTTTCAGCTGTAGTTCCTGGTAAAATCACTTCACCGCTCTGTGGCTTGGTGGAGGGGTGTGTGTGTGTGTGTGTGTGTCTGTCTGTCTGTCTGTCTGTCTGTCTGTCTGTCTTTCTGCACATACACGTAATAGATTTAGGTGTCAAGTTTCCTGGTGGTACCTTAAAACTTACACTCTTGTTGGAGATGCAGAATGAAGCATATACTGGAAAGACTGCTCAGAATCCCCAGTACGTGAGGAACACATGAAATAGCAGTTTCTAATTTTTTGACCCAAACCTTTGATTAAAAATAATATTTGATAGGAACTGGAGGTGTAGCTTAATAGTAGAGTCTTTGCGTGTGAAAAGCTCTGGGTTTGGGTTCCATGTAGCAAAAGCTGAACGTGTGTTTGTGTACATGTGCGTGCATGCACATACTCACACACCCATGAACATGTCCACATGTACAGTCATATTAACACATACATAATTTAACCCCAAACATAAAATACCTTGTAGATTAATATGTGCATTTTTAATTCTTTTGTTGTTGTGACTGACAATCCTTATTTCTCTGTCCAGAATAAAGTTTTAGATCTCCCTGATAGATTGGAACCTACAGTTTGAAAAACACTATTTAGGGACTGGTAAGGTCGCTCAGTGGGTAAAGGTGCTTGCCACCAAGCTTGATGACCTAGCTTTAATCCCTGAAACTCTCGAGGGGGAAAGAAGACTGACCTCCAGTAAGTTCACCTCTGATCCCACACACACACTGATGCAAGAGTGAACATACACATGCACACATAAAAATTAGTAAATGTAAAAGTGTCTTGAAAGCCAACCCCCCCCACTAATTTTAGTGTTAAAGAAATATATTTTTGTGTACTTTCATGAGTTATTTGAGCAAAATGATTTTCCTACTCCGCTTTTCATGTCACCTGTCTTTCATGAAATTCTTGTATTTTCTATTACTTATCTGTTCAAAGATCTACAGGAAAAGACATTATAGTCAACCTTTATTTGGCAATTTTAATCATTTCTCATCAGATATAATATTTAGGGGATTTTCTTTATTTCTGTCATCTAGATAACTCTTTTGCCTTTTGGTGTAATAGATTATTTCAATGGTTGGTACATGAAGGAGCTTGTTTTTGCTTTTGTTTATCTAATGTTTTCTCTGTTTAATTCTATGTGCCTTTCACATATTGTATTTTGATCCCATTCATTCCCTGTGCCTTTGAATCTGCTTTCTGCCCTCACCCCCTACAAACTAAACAAAATTCAAGAAAAAGGAAGAAAATAAAAAAAAAATACGGACAAAATTAAAAAGTGTCATCATGAAAGCTACAGTGCCACTCAACAAGCCACGCCCTGCACCCCCTTGTCCATGCATCTCTGCTTGCAAGTGTCATTGCAAAGAGTCACTGGTCTGGCTCAAGGCCCCTGTTCTGTACTGCATAGTCCACGCTGGGCCCCCACTAGGAATCTTCATGGTCGTCCCGCTGCTGCCCAGAGTTGTGGAGTTCCTGCAGCTTTGGGTCTGTGGGTCAGGTCCCTTCGCATGCTCCAGCAGATCATACACGGGGTGGATGTTGGGACAGGGCATGTCATAACCCTGGGTCTGGGCCTGGCTGTAGGGTTGACCCACAAGATGGGCAATGAAGACCGCTCGCCCACGGTCACAGTTTCGGGGCTGACCCACCCACACCTGCTTACAAGGTTGGCTTTGTTGTGCTGCCCTGCAGAGGTGTGGGCCTGCTCTCTCATCGAGCGCTGCAGCTGATGGGGGTCAGGGATGGCTCTCCCACTCTTATGACCACAGGGCCAGTTCTCCCACTGCCTCCAATGTTAATAGGCTGAGAGGAGAGTATTTTTCCCCGTCCCAGGCTGCCATAAGACAGATAGGTAATGGGGACAGCTTTTCCATGGTCACAATTTTGGGTTGTTTTTTATTTAGGGGTCTTTAGGGAAAGCAGTCAGGAACGTTTGAATCTCTGTATCACCTTGCCGAGTTTTGAATATCATGGAGATTATTTCCTATTTCTTTATATTAATAGTGATTCTAATGAATTGTATTAAAAATGTGGTCATCATATGGAAGTATGTGATCTTACCTATCGTTCAGTACATAAAAATTATATGAAGTATAGGTTTTACTTATAATTGCTATTTTCAAGTTACTATACCTTTATAGGGAACCATAAAAAATACATAAAATTATATTAGTATAGCTCTAAGAATTTACAGAGATGTCGAAAAAAGCATTCCTGTTCCAAATTGATACCTTTGAAACTAACACTCAAACTAAGACAGAGCAAGAAAGCTCCCATTGTAGTGTGACTAGAGGCAGACAAAATGGTGCTGTAGTGAGTTCTGAAGATGAAAACAGGGTACAAACAGCGCATACAGCAAAGGCCATTAATGTAAATGGTTTGACGTATAGCAAACCAGCTTTTATTATGGATAAGGAATGTTCTTGAGTAATTTATTTTCGTTTAAATAGTTCATGTTTGCATTACAGAGTTTCATGGAAGCCCCCCCCCCCCTTCTTTCTCTTTCAGACACAGAAACAAGTGAAAAAATACAAGGAAGTGGAATACTTGAGTTATTTGCAAATCTGTTGACGCCACAGTCTTCCTGCACAGCCAAAGTAGCCAACATCATAGCAGAAGTAGCCAAAAACGGTGAGGTTTTCATCCAGAATTTTCTACTCGGAACATCTTCAGTTTTACACCTTGCTTGCCAGTATGTTTTACTGTGTTTTGATTTCATAGAGTAGACTTTTTCTACTTCTTCTTTCTTTGACTTTGTTACTATTGTAGATGACTCTCGCAGTTATTTTCTGTATATGTGTGCACTTATTCAGAGTAGAATAAAGGGAAGCTATTTGTCTCCATTGTTCTCCTATCCTTTCTTAGATTAGGTCGGAGAGATTTGTGTCACTTGCTTGTCCGTCTCAGGGAGCTGGGTTTTCTGCTCTGTGTTGGTTGCTGGTGTACCCACAGAGCCTACTGCTTTTCTCCCCCCGCCCCTCAGTTTTGCATGTTTTCAGCTGACAATTGATAGCAACAGTACAGTTACGATGTATGGAAAGCAGATATTCTGTCTTCCACTCTTGCTTTCATAGAAAACAATTATGTTTTCAGTTCTCTACTGAAAGCCCTTTGGGGAAGAAAAATAATATAAATTATATAATACTCAATTGTGTTATATATATATATATATAATGACAGATTCCTTGGAAGAAATATTCCAGGAGCATTTTACATAATTTTTACATGATTTTAATTTAGTCAGTTTTGGCAAACACCAAACAAATAAGTAAAGCAATTTTTAAGCATAAGGGAGACTCTCATAGTTATAATATTTAGTATGTTTTAGTTGGACAGAATTTGGTATTATGCCTTTTATTCTAATATGTTTTTTTAGATCAATACTTTTCACAGGAAATTTAAAAATTTCTGATTTCATTTGAGTAATTACCATGCTAATTGATTTTGCAAAGAACTGTTGTTTGAGCTGGGAAAACAATGTATGTACATTTATGTAAATTACCAAAATGGAACTGGCACAAAACACTTCCCTTATTTAAAGCTCATCAGAATGCCTTTCAAGTGTCAGTGAGCTTCTGTATTGGTAAATCACATTTGATTGTCTACTGAAAACTGGTTCTCTATGATTTATATGCCATCATCTAAGATACTGACCTGGCTTGAAAATGGAGCCTCCCAGGATGCTATTTGTTAACTTAAACTCTTTTTATACAAAGCAGCTTGGGTTTTTAAGATAAGTAATTTATTTTTAATCTCATCAGAGTCCAGTGTAGATTTTGAGAATTCAGAAGACAGGCTTAATTTTTGATCATAAGCCCTCTTTTTTCTTATAACATGCATTCTGTATACTCATGGTAGTTCTGCTAGCAGAGGTTTCCTCTAAGGTGCCATGGAGGCTGCTGGCTGAGTCCTAAAGACAGAGCAGAATGCTGAGCATCACACTCTCAGTCAGGCTAATGAAAGGTGTATTCCTCTACTAGTGAGAATAATGGGCATATTTGCATGGTTATTGCTCAATAACCTCATTGTTTTCTTTTTTTAAATAAAAATCCATATTTTACTCTTTTAAGTTTCATATTTAAACAATATTCAATGAAATTATCTCAGCTGTTGTAAGCTAGGTAGAGCTCGGTGAAAAAGAAATGGACACCTGTCTTTAATTGATTGCATGTTAATTTAACAGTTGAGATCTATAGATATTTCTGAAATAAGCATCAATGTGAAAGGAAGCCCATGAGAAAGTGGACGATGTTGTCTCCTTAATTCATGGGTATCTATAACATAACTCTTTTTTCTTAGGATATTCTGCATTATTAAAACTGTTGATGAAAAATTTAGAGGTTAGCTTTTGAAGTAGAACAGTAATCTCAACCGTGGGAGTTTAAATTGCAGGAAGAGATGCAGTAGGCATGAAACCCTTCAGGCGGAGGGTCTGCCTCTGTCACAGCTATCAAAAAAGGTAATGTTTTGAGAATTTTTCAATTAAGAAAAAGAGAAAGATTGTTTATGAGGATACACATGGGCTCTTTGGAACCAAAACAAACTGCGGAGTGGACCCTCTTGAAAGTGGGAGTGAAATGTTTGTCATTTGTTAGTAAGATGTTTTACCGTGAAGAACCAGCTCTTTGTTCATCAGCACATTCTGATAGTAAGTCAGGTCTGAAAGGTTAACGCGAATACCGGATTTTGGAGAATTTTCATCAACTGCCTTTCTTTACTGTAATGGTGTCACTGAGAGTCAGTAAACAGAGAACGGTAAGCTATAAAGATGAGGGAAAAACAGATTTGAATGACAAGAAAGCACAATTTTTGCTGGCTAGACCTGTGAATGTGTACATGTAAAAAGAGCAGAGATGAGTGACCCTTAAAATGGGTGTTAATAAAGAATAAGAATAGAGATGAGGAATTCAGGATTCCTCTAGGCCTTAGCAATTGAAAACCTTTAAAAATGATTCATTGGAACATTTGTTTTTAACTTTGAACTTTCAGAGTGCCTAGAGTAATAATTGGACTGTTTGATAGCTTGGTTTATAGCCTATCTGTCCTTTCATTATCACGTTCTCTGGAAGAACACACCCACCACCACATACTGTTTCTAAACACACCAGTCATTCTCAGAAGACAGTGACAGCTTTAGCTGTGATAAAAGTTAATTAAAGATACTATTGGTTTGTGGTGGAGACCGACAACAATGGATAATACAATACTGTTCATTTTTGTGCACTTGTTTCCCTCATCAGGTGTATAATGGTGTTGTAGCAGTGGACTTTTGAACAGAAATGTGCTCTTCAAATAGTTTGCTTTGAATATTTCAATAGTACGTGTTTATTTTATTATGGGAGATGATGTATGTAAAATACGTATCTTTCACAGTCTAATTAAGTGTGTCTCTCCTTTTCAGAATTTATGCGAATTCCATGTGTAGATGCCGGATTGATTTCACCACTGGTGCAGCTGTTAAATAGCAAAGACCAGGAAGTGCTGCTTCAGACTGGCAGGGCGCTAGGAAACATATGCTACGATAGCCGTAAGTGTTAAGACCGTGGGAATACGTCTGTCATTTTTTTTTTTAATTATGATTTTCAGATTAGTTTCAATTTGTTGTTAGGACTGAGTTTTCTAGATGGGCCAGTAATCTTTGGCTCTGCTTATATTGCAGAACTGATAAGAATATGATGACCCAACTTTCTAACTCTGACATTATAGGAAGTAAATTACCCTGTTTTCACAGGAGGTATTTCCTAAGTAAAATACATTACTAAAACTGAGACATTTACGTTTAGTAAAAATCCACTTACACATCTTTAAATTAGGCCTTACGAAGTATTATCTAAAATGAAAATACTTAAAGTTTAATGAATCGCCATTCAATAAAACCATTCATAAAAACCATCATCTCTAAAGCTAGAGAGGCCCACTGCATTTGCACTGGCTCCATTCCAGTTTGTTACGTCATCGCCATCCTTACCACTTCCTGGAGCACAGTTCTAGACAGAGTGAGCAAGAATCTGTGTGCTGAGTTACTGCAAGCAACTGCAGTTTCTACTTCTCGTCTCACATAGGCAGGAATCCTCTGAGTTTAAAGCTGGATGTCGTGACAGAGGCAGGAGGTTCATGAGTTCAAGGCCAACCTGATCTATACAGCAAGCACTTACTTCAACAGACAAAACCAGAGACTTTCGGTATATTAAAATTAACTAGGCATATTTCAGTTTTCCATAGATTTTTATTTTCTGAAACAGAAAACCAAATACTTATTCAAATTTATACCACCTAAAAATTCAGTTATATTTCTACAGCTGGCGTAATTTTGCCACATTTTCCCTGTTGAGTCCATTCCTCAAGTGAGTTAGTTGTATTTTACTGTGAACACTAAATATTTGGCTTTTTAAAATATATAACAGAGACTGCTATAAAATGTGATTTATATCTATGAAGCAGATAGAGTGAAAGTATATACACATTTATTGCAGAACAGAAAGAAACCCTAGTTATTAGCTGTAATTGTTCTGTAGCATTAGCCCCGTTATTTGCGTTCATTGCTCTTTATTGTGTGTGATGATGTCCAGGACATCTTAAAGTCAAATTTAGCTTCCATTTTCCAATCCTTGATGTTGCATATGAAGTTTCGTGTGTTCTGCTCTGTTCTTATTCTCTGTATCTTAAGGCATTAGCTTTATTTACAAAACGCTAGTTCTTCGTGTTTGTAATTTTGCAGCGTGTGTGTGTGTGTGCATGTTTGTGTGTGTGTATATATGCATGTGTGTGTGTGCACGTGTGTGTGGCTTTTATTTGGCACCGTAGATTGTGACCTCAGCTCTCAAAAATTATTCATTTAAATAGAAATTATTTTATCCATACTCAGGAAGACAAGCGGCACACAGTGGCAGCTACAGGATGGGTTATGCACCTGCGGAGGGCTGTGTTTCGGGGTTTGCATTCCTACTCTTGTGTGTGTGCTGAAGAATTTAAAGCTTCCAGAAGTATTCTGAAATTATTCAGCTTAATTATTCTTGAATAATTTTTTCCTTCAAACATGGGAGTTATTTCCTATTGTGACTCTTTTGTCCTGGAGTTTCACTTTGTAATGACGAAGTTGAAGATGCTCTGGGATCTCTCGCCTGGCTCTCCTATGGTTTCTATGCACACACCGTCATTTATTTCCTGTGAATTCTAAAGAACCTTGAAGTCAGGGTGGAAAATGTCAAAATAATAAGGCTGTAGTCTGATAGAACTGGAGTTCACTGTGATAGTATATACAGTCTGTTCCTTTGTCTTGTGTAATAGAAGGTAGAACATTTTACTGGCATGCTTCAGGCTGTGACATTAATGTTTTTCATTTATGTAGAAACATTTGTAACTACTTCATCCTTTGAGGACTTTAGTGGAAATTATACTTAAATCGATAACTGAATATCGTGACTGCTCAGCACTGGCTAAGAAAAATGAAGGTGGCCGTCTTCCAAAATAAACATAAGTGATTTAGTACTGTAAATCATGTGACAATGTATTCGTTGTACTGTGTTTGCCTACCTTCTAATTCTTTTATTTTAAATTAAATTTATGCCAACTTCTTAGTGCTTCCTCCAGAATTATTCTAGAAAAACTAGGGTTTACACTTAAATTCTAAGTTATGAGAGTATAATTCAGTACTATTTAATTATTTGTGAATTTATTTGAAATGCAGTGATTATTTTTTAATTTGTGATAATTAGAATTTTAAGAAACCTGAAAGGGTTCCCCGAAAAAGATTATAATGGCTTCTATTTTACCTAACCAATCATTCCCCCTTTATTAAGAAAATGATCCTTTTTTTGAGAGAGAACAGAAAATATTACATATTAGTAAATTTCAGAGACATGCTTCTTTAAAATACAGCATATTTTAAAGTTACCAAATTTAACCTGTCAGACCAATTAGGTGAGTTGTATTAGGTGCTCCAGATGAATATGTTTTTAGTATTCAGGGCAGTAGTAGGTGTGCGGTAGATGGGAAACCAGCATTTACAGAGGTTACTGTAAGCAACTCACTGTTGGAGAAAAACTGAGGTGTGTGTGTGTGTGTGTGTGTGTGTGTGTGTGCACGCACACGCACGTGTGATAGACATTTGTTAACATACCTTAGCTAACAGCTTATTTGAAAGAAATAACCATAAAATTCATGGAACTCTAACAAAGAAGTAGGTCAGGCTTCAGATTTAGTCCCAGCCTTGTCAGTTCCCATTATAGGTGCTCTCCCTAAATGGAAAGAAACGTCCTTATGTAACCCCACACCAGGAAACAGCCGACACGTCTAACAAACGGATGAACCTTTTGAATCCATCTCCCTTTTGTATGTGGAAGTGGGAAAAAAAAAAACACCAAATGGGAACATTTCTCACTTAAAATTGTTGAGATTGTTCCTTCCATATAGCCTCCAAGGCATTTCATTATGGATTCTTTTTTCAAAGCATCCAAATAGACTTTTGATGCAAGCAACATTTTAAAATTTGTGTGCCAGAGTAACCATTTTTGAGAAGTTTGACATCTTTTAAAGAAGACGGAAAAATTATACTTCAGTTCAGAAGGAGATCAGCAAAGCTGTGTGCATTTTAGAACCTGCTCAAGAATGCTGTTTTAAACAGAAAAGTAGTAGTATATTTCAGAAATGTGTGCACAGCTCCTTCAAGGCTGATATTTAAAATCTAAGAGAATGATTGCCTTACTTGGATTTTTTTGTAACATTCCTTATTTCCATTGCTTCTTTACATTTATATAGAACTACAAATATTTAAAATTTCTGATGTGATTGTGTATTCCTACAGCTCTCAAGGTCCACAGTAATGTCTCATCTGCATTTGTCAGGGATACATTGGTTATTGGAGACTTGAGTTGCTGTTTGTTGATATTATTGCTTGAGTTCAGGAAGTAGCATTTGATATGCTAGTTAAAAGATATGACTAGGGGCTAGCAGAAATTGATTATATAATATTAAATACATATCCTTTTTATATAAAGAGCAAGATTAACACATTAATCAAAATTTAAAATTAAATATGCTATATAGTAATAAAACAGTACTTGCTATTATATAATCCTATTATAATGTTAAGCATATTTAAGAGTCTTACATGATGTACAGCCTCACTAACACAGAAAATTATAGTCCCACTTCCTGAATGAATGAAATAGCCAAAATGAGTTAGAATTCAGGCTTGCCAAAGGTATTGTTTGCAAAGTGAAATAAATACTGCTTATTTAATCAACTTCAAGTATACCAAAAAATTAGTCAAATACACACATGTATCCATTTGTATGTTAATGATTCTTAATGTGTTACATGACTGACTGATGTGTAGATAGGGGCGTGTAGCATACATATAAATGTGCAGAGGTAGACTTTAGGTGTTTTTCTCTACAGGGATCCTGATTACCTTGAGACAGTTTTTCTTCCTGAACCAAATTCTTGCTGTTTAGACTAGGCTTGTTAGGCAGTGAGCTGCCAGCATCCAGCTGTCTCCATCCCACAATGCCAGAGTCACAGGCACCTGTAGCCATGCTCTGCTTTTTCAGTGGGCCTTGGGGATTGGCAATCAGGACCTCTTGCTTACTAGGCCATCTCCCCTGCTCCACTGTTATATTATTTTTATATTCAGACCAAATAATCTCATTTTAACTGCAAATGCAGAGAAATAATAATAGGTAGAAATGTTTTATTCTGAAAGTTGGTTAGATGAATATAGGGTAGAAATGCTTTGAAATTATGCAGGTAATCAATATTTACACCAGCTCTGTCAAATAGAGTTATTTATGCTGGCCCTTGGAAATATTTATGTCCGTGATCAATTAGATTATTTGTTGCTGGGATCCAGTCTCAGCTCGGGTTCTGGGTCTTGAGGCAGGAAATGGAAGCTGGTGGAAGGAAAACTTCTGACCACCAAGTGGATTGTACTCAAGTGGTCCTGAGTAGCTCAAGCCATTTTTATTTATATTTAAACAGAGTTTTGTTTTTTTTTTAACCAGGGTTACATGAACAGTTTTATTATTGGCTTCTATTTTTTACTTTAAGGAATATATCATGATCATTATGAAAGCCCCCATTGTTCTCTTTATGCTTCCCAATACACGTTCTCACCCCCTGCAGACCCTTACTCTAGATAAAGAGTTCGGGATCTTTGCTGGCTTAACTAAATATCAAGCCAAACACATCCTGTTCTTGTAACACTTACCTCAGCTGGCAGCTACTTGCTGTTACAAAGTTAAAAGTAATAGAGGAGGGCACAGTGCTTTAAAGATAGCATTATTCAAACCCAGACAATTCTTTCATGTCTGTAAGATACATTTTTATACAGTTCCCTTTCTACAAGAGGGTCCCATGTCTCAATCTCTCTGTAAAGGCAGACTCTGAGGAAGCACTTTTTTCCCATCTCACTTGCTCCGGAAACCCATTGAGCAGGTACCATCATATGCTGATCAGAAACTAGACAGCACTGTTCCCCACAATTTGGTTACAATGTTAGAGGGTTTTGTTGCCTTTTCTTCTTCTTCAATATTTACTTTTAGAAGAAATAGAACTATCAGCTAGTAGCATACAAATAAGATTCTTCAACTTTAATCAGTTTGTCTTATCTTAAAACTCAACTTACTATCAAAGTATGTCATTTATACAAGAATGGATAACATTTGCAGTGAAACTTTTAGATTTTTATTAGGACTTTTTTTACATGACATACTTCATAAAGATGTCCTGTGTGGATTTCAGTAGATGCTATCTTATAGTTCTTTTAAGCTCTAGAAAACATGGATGAAAAAGAGCCATGGTGTAAATATGATAGAGAAAAATAACATGAGCAAAAGTAGACACCTTGAGGCTGATTACAGAACATACTAAGTATGTGTTGAGTATTTCCCACGGCGACGATGAGAGAGAGCACGAGTCCCACTGTTTTTAAATAGGTCCAATAGTGCATTCTAGGTAAGGAGAATTATTTAAAAACGATACATAAGTATACAAAAGTTTAATATGCCCCTGGAAGGCAGATAAAGTAAATAGATATATAATTTCAGCTGAGTCATTTACTACATTGCCCTTTAATATATCTGATTTCACTTGTTTCATGAATTAAATAGGATTTATAATTAGTTGTAGTGGGACATAACCTTTGCGCTCCGCACTTCTGAGGCAGAGGCAAGAAGATCTGTGAGTTCAAAGCCAGCCTGGTCTATAAAGCAAGTTCCAGGAGAGCCAGGACTACACAGGGAGGCACTGTCTCACCTTCCATCTCCAAATAAGGTTTATATATGAATTAGAACATATATTATAAACTATTATGCAAAGCAAATAAATACTGTTGTAATTTGCTAAGCAATAATGCAACCTAATATAGTATATGCATTGACATATACTGTAAGCAATAATGCAACCTAATATAGTATATGCATTGACATATACTGTATATTTATAATAAAGATATAAATGACAGGAAGCTTACAAAGAAAGGCAAAGGAAAACCCTGTAGAAAGCAGGAATACACTTGATATGTGAGAATTAAACATGAGCCTCTTGGCAGCCACAGGGAACAAAAATTTGGCTCATATGATTCTTACACTAAAGAGGAATGTTATAATTTTGAAACAGACCTTTGAGTCAAATTTCTAGCAGGGAGTTACTAGGTTAATCCCATGTGCACTTAGTAAGCACATGTAAAAATGCTGGCTGGTGTTAATCTGGTTCCTGATGATGGTTCTGCAGAGTCTGCTCATGTGCTCCATCTAATGACTCTGTGTCACCTTTGACAGAGTCCAGGAAATAATACTGTGTGCTTAGTGTGATCAGTTTTATTTGAGAAATATAGCCCAGATATGTTAAGTTTTGGTGGTTACCTCAATTATGTAATTTAAAACTTTGAATAAATTTTGACTTGTTTTCTACTGGTTTAGCTTTAAACTAAGGTACTTTGTGTGATATGTCCAGATTGTAGTCTCTAGGCAGAAAAAAAACAAGTTTGTCTTTGTGTATTACATCCATTGCCTGTTTGCTAAAAAATCTAATTTGCATTAAAAATGAGTACCAAAAACATTGTAATAATATTATCACACAAATCTACCCAGAGATAAATGACGTAGATCTGTGTGTGTACACACTACATTAAATGTAATAAAGTCTAAATGTAGAATCCTTAGATTTTTACCAGTGTTGATTTCCTGATAGGAATGTTATGCCTGAATCATGTGATATCCCCCTGGGACACAGGAAGAAGTATTCTACAAGAACTTGCTGTGGTTTGGGGGCATTGGAGGGATTGTTTTTCATTTGTGTGAGTGTGTACATACGTGCATGTCTGCATGTGTGTGTACCCATTCCTGTGTGTGTGTGTCTGTATCTCTGGTAGCTTCCTGTGAGTCTCTACATACTTATATAAAAAGCTTAAAACTGCCCCATGTCCAGGAGGTATGCATACTCTCCTGTTCTTCTATGACCAACATTCTTGTTTCTTGGAATGGAAGCTAGTGTTCTCTCTCTCTCTCTCTCTCTCTCTCTCTCTCTCTCTCTCTCTCTCTCTCTCTCTCTCTCTCTCTCCTCCACCCCCGTTATTTTAAGGTATAACCAGAATTAAAACAAAACAAACCCTCAGTGTATCTGCAGCTGATTTTTTCCCTTTCACAGCATCACGCAGCGTGGATGTGGAAGAGGATGTGGGACGGGTTTAGGGAGCTGTTTCTCAGGCCAGCTGTTATGCGGCAGATAAATTTTAATGTGAAGGGAGAGACTAGGGCATTGAACATTTGGTCAGTTCCTGATTAGGATTGTACCAGGTTTAAATAGTATTAAATATTTCAGTAACTGTTTTGTTACACTCTGAAATTCCTGGTCATTAAAATGGTGAGAAACACAAGCTGAGAGAATTTTTACTGTTAATAAACATATCAAAATAAACGAGGGTGTTTGTCCATGCTTGATTAAACTCCAGGTAGCACTGTTATAAAGAGCAGCATGTCAGCAAAGAGGTGAAGTAAGATGTTTTTGAGCAAGTGTTTGTAGTTTTACAGATGTGACAGGGGGACTGGCCTGGTGAAAGTTCTGCCTACGACAAAAATCGATGATTGGGGTGGGGGAAGCCAATATGAAACCACGTATGTTCTTCGCTCTTGCTGTTTTTGAGCCTTGGATGCCAGGTTGCTTTCTTGTGCCAGAGTGAAAATGTCTGATGGTTATTAGCTTGACATCTCCTGCAAGATTTAGGTGATGTAGGGAAGTTGCTTTCTAAAGCCCTAGGAAAAGGAGTTTGTGTTTTCGCTCTTTTTACCACTTTCATTTTACCTGCTAAAGCTGAAGTCTCAACTTAAATACAGATTTCCCACTCTGCTTGTTGAAAACCAATTAATACATACTGTCCTCTGTTGTTTTAAATAATGTCATTTTGTAAGTCATCTGTTTATGTGAAGAATTTTTTTTTAGAAAGAATTATTAAATAGTTGTAACTAATATGAGGCTTGCAGTGTTCAGAGTGAGTATTAATCCCAGTAGGCACAGCTTTGATGTACCCACCGGAAGCCCTGCTGTGACCTCATTTTAAACTGCATCTGCGGTACCAGAGCTTAGGGGCATGAGTTTACCTCTTTTCTTCTTGTCCTGATCTGGTATTATATGCATAAATACATGAAAACTTTGATATATCCCTACATAAAGGCATCACTTTAATCTGAATATAATATGCCACAAAATGCAAGTTTTTGCTTTTCATGTGAGTATTTAATGATCATCATGGTTTTATCCTCATGATTCATTTTTATAATTCCACTAATGGAATATTATTTATAACTTTTGCTTTTGTATCTAGTTTTTAATGGATGCTACCTGCACCTGGAACATGAAAAAAAACCCTGCTTTTTGAATTTGAAAAATGATGTTAATATGTTCGGTAGTTTTTCTTTATTTGAAAGCTTAAACAGAAATTTGAGCATGCCTTTCGACCCTAAAAATTCAGTGTTTGGCAATTTTCTTCCCTAGTAGAATTCATAAATATCTATGACATGTCTTTAAAAACAATATAGGTATGTCTGTTATGGACTCAGGAAAATATAGTTTCCTTTGTACTTGGTGAAATTAAATAGTAGTATATGTTGTAAGAGGGGTAGAAAAAAATCCTTCATAAACATGCAGTTCACAACGACAGAGTCTGTGGTTCACAGAACTGACACCTCTCTGAGTGATTCAGCTCATTGACTGCCAGTGTCTTCAAGTGTATGAAAGACCCATTTTTTTTAACAACACTATGTGTTCTCCCTCCTTCTTTTGAGGATATTAGTCACATAATAAAGATTATACTTGAAAAAATTATGGGTTGAGAAAATACATTTATACTGTGGAAGTATGAAATCTAGAATTTGGTTGGGGAGGATGAGATGGGTTGTCTCTATAAGGTAGCCCAGGCTGGCTTCAAGCCCGACATCTTCCTGCCTCAGCCCCCTCCACACTGGGGCTACAGATGCGCTGCCACCGCAGACTGGACTTCCTCTGTGGGAGGATGCTTCTTTGTCATTTATAGGACATTCATCTAAAGTCCAGCTGAGGGTTAGTCACTCCTCACAATCATTAGAATCACAGCACCAAAGGTAGGACACTAAACTAAAGAAGACAGAACCTGTTGAAGCTTCCTGTTTTTCCTCAGCCTTCTATAAACAGAAAAATTAATCTCCACTGAGTCAGATTGAAATCAGAAGCACTGTCATCATCAAAGACACATGTATAGGGTGGCCTCTGGGTGGAGCTGTGTCTCCCGGAGGGTGGAGCACCGGTTTGCCCATGCTGAAAGGGCAGAACTTGCTTTCTTCCTCTGGGCTTTCTTGTTACTCCTGCTTGTTCTCACTTTTTCTCTGCTGAGATTCAGTTACCAGCACCCACACGGCAGCTCACAGTAGTCCAACTTCAGTTCCAGGGCATCTGGCACCCTCATTTGGCACACACAGGCATGGTGAATGTTATAAAACACACACATATAAAAAATAAATAATCTTTATAATTTTATGTGTCAGCTTACTGCGCCACAGACTAAACTGATATTTGGTCACTGCCCTATAGGTAGTTAGGAGTTGGTGCATAGAGTAGCCCCTTCCCCTTATTCATTCATGCTATTGAAGCCCCCATAGAAAAACAAAAACACTGACCCTCCCAGGAAAGTGAGGGGATACCTCCCACAGAATATACTGCTTAGAAGTTGGTCTTTCAGAACTTACTTATTCCTAATATTTTATTTGAAGCATCCAAACATTTATATAATACATACTGATGATATCCTCCCATAAAACAAAGTAGATCAATCTTTTTAAAAATAGAGATTTTCGACATGGTCTAACTAATCCCTGCCAAATATTGCAGATGCAGAGACTGAATCTTGAGAGTTCAGTGTTCAGGATCAGCAACTCCATTAGTGATAACGTTGACTTAACAACCATGTCTCTGGTCCACTGTCTCTGTAACTACTGTATTTGTAGAAGTTGTTATGGACATAGAAATACTCTCATTAAATAAGTACACCTAAGCCTCTGCCTGAACCCTCCAAATGAGAATATAGGAATATGTATGTCCTGAAAATTTTTCTAAAAGTTAATCTTAAAAGAGCATTTGTTCAAACTGTTATAAATTACAAAAATACTGCGCAATTGAATGAAGATGAAGAAAAATCGTATGAGGAAGGAAAACATTATATTTTTAAAAAGCTTCCTTTAAAACTATGTATATAGGCATGCTTACTTAGCTTTATTTGATCCTTTGTCCTTGACATTTTCTCAGTATAGAAGTATATGTAAACATTGTTTGCTTTATTGAGGAAACAAAGGATGTTTTGATTTAATAAAATTCTTAGTAATAATTAAAGTAGTTTAGATAAAAATTTGATGGTTTAACTGTTACTAGTACAGTAAAAAAAAAGTAGGTATACCTCTCAAATTTTCAGATGGATAACTATGACTATATACTATTTCTTCTGCCCCAAAAAGGGTATAGATGATGAAAACTGGAATTATATCACCCTTATAATTGCCCTGGGTATTGTCTTCCTTTCCTAGGATGAAGAGTAAGAATGAAGGCATTTGTACAGCTCTTACTTCAGTCTTAGTCAGCCATAATGAATACTGTTTATCCCCCTTTCGGTTTGCCCCAACTTATTGGCGTGACAGAAGTGAGGATTGTTCATTTTATTTCTGACAACTGTTTTTTTTCTCATATTTAAAGTGAAATGAAATTGAGCTGGACACAGCAATATCTTCTAACATGCCAGTAAGAAATGAAAAGATAGTTTGATCTGGACGGGTTAAGAATCATCATTGAGGGAGGCAGGTAGGCTAACTAACCCTCACTCAGCTCCTGCAAATCCAGTTCCCCAGGCTCATCCCCAACACTGCAGCATACCTGCAGTGGTCTTCCTCTCCTACCCCCAGCCAACTACCTTGACCCCACATACTGTTTTATCCCAGCCCTAAACATCAGCAGCCACTCCCTAGGAACCCACAGGTCACTCTGACCAAGGAAGCAAGTTAGCTAACTGCAGATCTTCACCTCTTCTTTATTCCTCAATACCAGTTCCCATTCGAATCCCAGCTCTGTAGGAGACCTTCTGCTGTGGCCCTTTCTCAATCTCTGTCCCCACTCCCAGGGGACTAAGCAGATCCTGGTGAAATACCTTCTTTTCTTATTCCTGTGGACCCCTGCAGTCCCCTTCCTCCTAGCCCATCCCCATTTGAAGGCATAAATCACAAACAATGCCACACCAGTTTGGGATTATGATTAATAGGGTGGTATTTATTTAAAGGGGAAAAAACTTACAGATCACTGTCCCAGGCAACAGCCCTCTACGCAACCAGGAAAGGAATCTAGTCGCCAGCGGAGCAGGAAGTGAAGAGAGTGAGAAGAGGGAAGTGGCCGCTTTTTTAAAGGGAGAGAGACCACGCCCCAATGGGCTGGTATCTCTCCGGCTATAGGTTGGAGGAGTGGGAGGACCTCCCACAACACCCATTCCTAAGTGTCACCACCCAATACCTAGAACCACATTTTACCAGGAGTCCCCAGTGGACATACCTATCAGGACCCCAGAAGAATCCCTACCAAGCACCTTATAACCACCACCCCCTCCTAAGAACCAGAGAGGGCAACAAAAACCAAAGAAAAAGAACACACACCCCAACAAAGATAAGACCAAATAGCTTGTTGCCAAGACTGTAGGTGCTATCCGCAAACTGACAGAGAAGCCTCATTACTGAAGACAGCACTTCAACATCTCACTGAAAATGTAGCAGTCAAGTTAGTGCCTACCTAGAGCCTTCACCCTGTGTTCCAGCGTCTTTGGGACAGGAAGGTATTCTGCTAGGTAATATTTTTTTTTAAAAAAAAAAAAGCAAATACCAAACCAGCCACAAGCTGTTTGTGTCCTGCCTGGAAGGTATCCTAGCTCAATGATGGTACAAAGCTTGTAGAAGTGACCAACCATGTCTGACTTGACTTGAGACCCACTCCTCCAGATGGAACTCAGATGTTGGATGATAAGAACTTGAGACTAGATAGCCCAGGGACCTAGGATAACACTTAACATTACTGTGTAAACACAAAAAGCTGTAGCAATAAAATGACTCCTCATGACATTCTGCTGTACTCACAGATCAGTGCCTTGCCAGCCGTCATCAGAGAAGCACATTCAGAGACCCGCACAACGCAGAGGGTAGGAGAACTTGGAACACTCCACCCTAACTGGCATGTCTCCATCAAATCCCTCCCATTGGGGCTCAGGGAACCCCGTGAGAGAGGAGAAAGAAAGGGTATAAGCCAGAAGGTACAGAGGACACCATGTTAGCAAGACTGTCTAGTTCATATGAACTCGCAGTGACGGAGGCACTATTATTCACAGGTCCTCTGAGTATGTATTAATGGCTCCAGTTCAGTGTTTCTACAGGATTCCTGAGAGTGCAAAGTCTGATGCTTGTGCCTTCTCTCCGGCTCTTCTCCATCTCTTTGTCCTGTCCATTCCAGTTAGTTTTAGTTTTATTATATTGTGTTTCTTTTTATTATTATCATCCCTTAAAAGCCTGCTTGTTTTCTCATGAGAGTCAATAAGGGAGTTGATCCGGATGGGTGGGAAGACCGAGAGGATATGGGAAAAGTAGAGGGAGAGAAAACCAGAATCATGATATATATTATATGAGAAAAAATAGATTTTCACTAAAAGGAGGGATAAAAAGAAATATATCCATATAATTTCATCTTATTTAGGTCCAATACTATATAATTCTTTGCAATAAGGAAAAGAATTTGTTTTCTGATTGACATGTATTTCTTAAATTCATAAGTAAGTGAAAATCATTACTGTTTTTTCAGAAACTTGCTTCTGATGTTAAAATTGATTGACAACGAACCCTCTAGATAAAAAAGGTGAATTTTAGAGTGAGGCCATCCATTTGCATCATTCTTGCACAGTGGCCCTATTGTCTTTTCATTTCTGAGTTATAAAACGCTTCCTCCATAGTTATTTGTAATATCTTCATTCTAAACTCTTATTTTTTTAGCCCTGGACTTTAAAATCATGTAATTTGTACCATTGGGCTATTTGTAAAGTAATTATGTAATGTATACTACATTTGCAGTGTAATGGGGCTGGAACTTTTTAAAAGATTTGGATAGCTTGGGAATAAATCAGGTGAGCGTTTGGATGCATTTACTTCATACATGGACCTGTAATTCTCCTTGTCTGCAGTGCCTAGGATCTCTTCACTTTATTCTTTAAAATGTTCTAATGTGCAGTAAGTGTATACCGTACTTGTAAATAAACATGAAGGTTGGTTATTTCAGGAGTAAACTGTTAGAGTATCTCATCTCTCTTCCCTGTCTCTCCTTCATGCTTGTTTCTTTGCTTCCCAGCATCCCTGGAAGGCCCTAGAAGATGCTGATCAGATGCTGTTACTGTGCTTTAGACTTTCAGAATTCTGAGCCAAAAGCAACCTCTTATCATTATACATTGCCCCATCTCAGATGATCTGTGACAATACTAAAACAAACACAGATGGCGCTTGCAATCCTCGGACTCAGAAGAAGCCAGACATAAAGGCATATATAACATAGGAATTCGTTTCTAGAAAAGGCCAACTAATCAGTCCTGACGGAAAACTGGTTCCTAGGACCAGAGCCCAAAGGAGAGGCGGCCTGCCAACAGACATAAGCAATCTCTGTAGCTTTGGAACCTGTCCTGGAACTAACTCTTGTAGAACAGGCTGGCCTTGAACACACAGATCCACCTGGCTCTGCTTCCTGAGTGCTGGGATTAAAGGCCTGCACTAACCACCTCCAGGCATGTAATGGTTTCTTGATTATATACAAATATCAAACTTACCAGTTTAAATCCATTTGCAACCTTTATTTCGTTTACTAACTACTATGTCTACTTCAAACTGACAGCCAGGCCTTTTCAAACTTTTGTTTATGTCCATTGTACTTGATCAGGGCTAGGCAGTGAGCGCCTGTCTGTGTCTCCTAAGTTCTGTCAGTTTTTGCTATATATATTTTGAAGCTTTGGGTTTTTTTCAGTTATTAGATGCTTATCTGTTTTGGATTAATCCTTATTGTATTATGTCCCTTTTTTAGTTGTGATCATAATTCATGTTTTAATATGTGATATTTCTGACAGTATAGAGATTAATTTTCATTTGTTTAGTGCTTGTATGGTACAACTTTACCTGCCCTTTAAATACTGTTCAGTCTTCTGCTTCAAGTAGGTGACTGTAGAGGCTTGCTTCTGTTTTGTGTCCAATCTGACTAGCTCTGTCTTCTAAACGAAAGGCTTATTCTTGAAACTGCCCTCTTCCCAGCTGCTTCCTGACACCCGAGCTGTTCTTTGTTTCCTTACCCTCTTACTCTTGTGGATAGCATTTAGTCTCTGGAAACGAACGTACTTTCTTATATACTGGATTGTTAGTATGGAATACAGGTCAAGTCTAATATAGTTAAGAATTGAACTGGCTTTCTTCTGTTCCCTTTCATCTGAAGTTCTCAACCCCATGGGTCGTGATCCCTGTGGGAGCTGAATGACCCTTTAACGGTGTGTCATATTAGATATCCTACAGATCATATAAGATATTTACATTGTGATTCATAATAGTGGCAAAATTACAATTAGGAATTAGCAGTGAATTAATTTTATGGTTGGGTCACCACACACGAGGGCCATAACATTAGGAAGATTGAGAACCACTGCCTTCCATCAACTGAGTCCCAGTTCACACCCACCTAATGGTGTGTTGTCTCCTGGGTCTCAGAATGCCTGTGCTGGAGGACTTTCCCAAGGGTGCCTGCTTTCTCTGCAGCCATTAGCAATTGGTGATGCGCTGTGTCATAGGGATTGTCTTCATGTTCTTGCTGCTCTCCTGGTAGTAGTCAGGTCAGGTTAATATGAATAAACTAGGTAGGGCTTAGTTTGACATCAAGCATTTATTCGGTTTTTCTGAGAAACAGCACACACAAAATTTATTTATAGTTGGTATAATTTTTCCTGACTCATCATAAAAAGTCACTCCTTGTTTTCCTTGAAAAAAGAATTTGTGAGTAATTTAGGATGATTTTGTCTTGGAAGAATTACTTTTAAAAATAAACAGAATTTGAATTATAACGATTAGTGGTAAGAAAGTAAAAGGAACAAATTTGAGGGTTGGTTTCCCTTTAGGAGACACACACAACACATGTTAGGTTCTTTCTGTACATGCACTACAGAGGTGGACACAGCAGGAGAAAAAGAAGCAAGAAGCATTGTGGCTCAGTGTAACTCCTCCTGCTCCCCTCCCAGACCAGCAGACAGACAGGTGTTGAAATGCTGCCTACAGCAAGCTTATCAACATATGGAGACTGTATTTTATTACTTAATAAATCATTACCTTAGTGATAACAATTTCAAATGTTAAATTCTTACTGAAATTCTGAACATTTTGTATTTTAGCAAAGAAAAAGAAATGCCTTTTGACAGTGAGGAATAGACATAGGGTTTCCAGTGTTTTCTTCAGTTCTCCAGAGACCTTAGTTTATGACAGTTTCTCTTAACTGAAGTGTCTTCCTTCTGTTTAAAGGAAACCATCTCAATTTCTTCTTTTACTGTTATCTATAACTGATCTGGAAATAGTTCCAATGGTTGGAAATTGCATCCCCCCATCCCATGTCTAGTAATAGGTGGTAAAAATGTAGCGATGATTGTTTTCTTCATGTCTTTTGTTTTTTTCTATGAAACAGGAAGTATTTGTGGTGTGGCTTGGGTAGCCCTGCCTCTGTCTCCCATCTCCTGAATTGTGCACACCTTCTGCTGCACCCAGCTGAATTTTCATGTAAATCATGTTATTGTGACTTGTCACTTTATGCTCTGAGCTAATTAGATGTGAATTAATACTTTGGTAACTTTGTGCTTTGTGTACATTTTAGACTGCTGTTGGATGATGATAACTTACAGAAATGAATCTTCTAAACTAGAAGATTTATCAATTGATGCTGAGAATCAAACAGTCCTGTCACACTGTTCCCACTAGGCTTGGTGGCACATGAATGTAGCTCCAGGATCGGCAGTGCCGAGACGAGAGGGTTGTGGGTATCACAGCCTGTGCTACCTCAAAATCAACAACGAATAAAGTGCTATCATCCTTTCTAAATTAAATGGAAGAGGAAAATACTTCTCCAAAAGACACTTAATAAGAGAACATTGAATTAGCTAGCGTTCCGACTTTTCAAGTTCCATTTGGCAATATTTAATCATGATAACTTCCTTATGCCAAAAGTGAGTTAAAATAAAAGCAAAACTTATGATTTCTTCATTTGCCAATCACCATGTTCTTAGCTCGGAAACCAGAACCATAGGTATTTGCATGCAGTTTCTCTGTGCTTAGCTTTTACTCTGGTTGTCGGTAACTTCAGAAGTCTGTACATTTGTGCTCTGCCACCTTTGGTCTGTTGTGTGCACACACAGCGGTTACAGAGTTGGAGTCCCCCTCCCTTGCAGAGTGAATAAGGCAATGCTTTTATCATCAAGGGAACTGAATGTGTGAAAGAAACTCTGTGGAGCTAGGGAGGTAGTTGTTTCCTTTCTAAAGCAATGAGAGTGTTGTCTTGTATTCCCAACACTGGGGAGGTAGGCACAGGACATCCCTGAGGCTTGCTGGCTATCTGGCTGTGGTGGTTTGGATGAGAGGGTCCCACAGTCGTGGGCATTTGCATACTTGGTCCCAGCTGATGGAATAGTTTGGATAGGTGTAGGAGGTTAGGAGGTGTGGCCTTCCTGGAGTCCTAGTGTGAGGGGTTTTCCTCTGTCTTAATGTACCTTGTTGTGCTGGGTTCAGTTGATGTCTCTGGGAGATCTGCTCTTTTCTGGGGAAGGATGGGGGTGGTTCATGGGGGATGGTGGGGGAAACTAGGAGGAGTGGAGGGAGGGGAAGCTGTGGTTGGGATATATTGTATAAGAGAAAAATAATTAAAAATTTTTAAAAAAGAATTGGCCAGGGATAAACATGGATGAGCAAGTATCTCTCAGTATTAACACGCAGAGTGCTTTAGATAGAAGTCCTAGAGTGGTATAGCTGGGGCTTGAGGAATCTCTGCACCGATTTCTGTATTAGCTCTAATAGCTGTAAAGTTTGCCCTCCCACCAGCGTGAATAAGTGTTTCACTTTACCCGCATCCTCACCAGCACGTGCTGTCATTTGTTTTAGGAATAGGATCTCAAGGCCAATGTTGGTTATAGAGTGAGCACCCCACCAGCCTGAGCTACAGTGAGGCCCTGTCTCAGAATTAATTAAATGGGCTCAACATAGCTTTGTGTACCAGGAAACTAAGGCTTATTCTAATTTTTAAAAATTTCGTGGGCATTCACAATTTATATTTTGAAAGCTCACACTCAGCAACTGAAGTTTTATCAACTTTAGGTTCGGATATGCTGTATATCCATAAAAGTGAATGTTTAGATTTTCAACTTTTAATTTTCTAAAATACCATCACATATATATTGACTCGTTTTTGCATATTTTCTGTTACTGGAAATGACATTTGTTATTTGTTTAGACAATCTTGATCTGTGCCGCAGGCTAGCCAGAACTTGCAGTCCTTCTGCCTCAACCTCCTAAATGCTAGCCTACAAGTGTGCACCATACCTGGCTAAAAAGTAAAGGTGTGTGTGTGTGTGTGTGTGTGTGTGTGTGTGTGTGTGTGTGAGAGAGAGAGAGAGAGAGAGAGAGAGAGAGAGAGAGAGAGAGAGAGAGAGAGAGAAAGAGAGAGAGATTGTGTATGTGTTCAAGAGGAGGCCTGAGGTTGGTGTTAAGTGTCTTCTCTTACTGCTCTGTACCTTATTCACTGAGGCAGGGTCTCTCACTTGTACCCAAAGCTGACGTATATGGGCTAGTGTAGGTAGCCAGCTTGTCCTGGGGAATCCTGTGTTCCTACCTTCTAAGTGCTGGAATTGCAGATGGGCTGCTATGCCCATCTAACATATATGTGGGCTCTGGGAATCTAAATCCAGGCTTTAAACTGCTTGGTGAGTATTTTATCCACTGAACAATCTCCCCAGCCCTGGAACTTAAATTTCTGAGAATACAACATTCTCAGCAAGTTTCTCTGACTAGTTACTTGGTAGGTATATAATTTTTTGGAGTCTTAGCTGTTTAGCATAGGGCGTAGTTGTGCATCTGTATAAAAGTATAACTTATTAGGACATGGTATGAAGTTAAATACATAAAATTATTTTCATTTTATCCTCTTTCCTTCATTTTTTAATTATGAAGTTAGTGTGTTGAGTGTGTGTATATGACTATGCCAAAAGAAATTAAGTTTCATATCATCAGGCGATTGAGCATCACATATAAATAAATATTTGGCCCTAGTCCGTTGCTTTTTTTAGTAGAAAACTAAAAATCTTTCATTGAGGAGCTTCTTAGCAACCGCTCCTTTGGGAGGTGCTTCCGGTGTTTACCCTTTGGTTCTCACAGCTGAGCCATCCATTATCACATCAAGTCACCACTTTAGCTCCTGAACTATTGAAGTGTGGTTAGAGAGGTAGCTCTAGGGTAAAATACTCTTAGATTCAGGAAATTTGTTGTAGAATATAAAATATTTCACTAATAACATCGATTGCATGTTAGAATGATAATAGTTTAGACATTTGGTTAAATAAAAGCACAGTAAAACGTATTTCTTGCCTTATTTTACTTTTTAAAGTGGCTTCCATATGTTGCCATCATGATTGTGTACTATGGACAGCACTGTTCGGCAGACTGTCTTTTTATAGGACGTGGTCAGGCTCTAAAGGGCACACATCCCTTTGCCTTCCTGTGTTCCACGGTTGGGAAGTCTCCGAAAGCGGTTTGCGTGTTTCAACAGCTGAAAGGCGTTTGTGTAAGCTCACAAGTGTGTTTTCCCAGCATTTCAAAACTGAAATGTGATGGTGTAAGCTAGAAGAGAGAAGATCAGGAAAAATAGAGTGCAAATCAAGAGTGAAAATATGATAGAAAAAGCTGCAGGACCCTAGCACTGGTATCCAGTAATTGTGTATGGTAACCTAGAATTATACTAGTGTTCTTAGCCACTTTCTTTGACAACAGACTTTGAAAAACACTCATAGGAGGATATATGTATTGCTTTCCAAGTGTAGTAACGAACACTGTCACCAGTTAATACTACTTAGGAGGCTGTGGACATGGCTCAGTGATAGAACTCCTGTCTCCTGTGTGTAAGGCCCCGGCTTCTCTTCCTTAGAAACCCTGTCCTGTCAGAAGATTATTTTATTCCTGCTTTTTAAAAAAATCTTTAACAATTTCATCCTGAAAGAGGAGATTGAGTTTTCTCGCCATCTGCAGACAGTCAGAAGTTCTTTAAGCTCCCATCTTAGCCCAGTGAGGGTACTCTTTGTTTTCCTCCTAGAAAGTGATCGTCTGTGCCCCATCCCACCCCCATGTTCATGTTTATTTGTTTTGTTTTCCTTCTGTCTTATTTTCAACAAGACATTTAATCACCCTGCTTAGGTTTATTTTCAAATTATTAAATAAGGGATAACTAACAGTATTATGTTTTGTATTTGAAATTGTAAGGTCCGTTTCCTTTATTTTATTTTATTTTTAATTTAATTCTTTGTTTTACAGATGAGGGCAGAAGTGCAGTTGACCAAGCAGGTGGTGCACAGATTGTAATTGACCATTTAAGGTCCCTGTGCAGTATAACAGATCCCGCCAATCAGAAGCTCTTGACTGTCTTTTGTGGCATGCTGATGAACTATAGCAATGAGAATGGTAAACAACACTGAACACTTGCTTTATCTGTGGGGGAAGTTCAAAGATTTTTTTCTTGACTATAATATACAACAGATATTTGAAAACTGAACAGATTCGTAAGTGATGCATAAAATTAAGAATTCACTTTACAGCGTTTGAAAACTACACAATGGGGTACAGAGTGGAACTTGGAAGGTTTGCTCGTGTTAACCCTGAAAATCAAATGGCCAGTATGGTTTAAAATTTCTTGCTCTGAACAGTTTAAAAAGAAATAGTGTTAAAGTAGGCTCACACTCATTACTTTAAGTACCAGGAGTAGTTTTCAACTAACATTGTTTTTAGATGGAAATTAATTTATTCTAATTACACCTTGAAGTACCGCTTATTTTACCCGTGGTCACATAGATGGTGAAGACTGTGGCATCACAAAAGAGTCATGCTGCATATCTCTGGCTTGGGCAAAACCACATGTCAAGTTCTGCTAGATCCTCCTAAATCCGTATCATGCCCAAAGTTAAAAATCTTAAATCAACGATTTTACATCAAAGACCACCTGTCGGATAGTGTTTGGTCTGGTGTCATTCCTCTGGTGATGTAGTATCTAAAGACTACCTGTATTATAGTATTTGGGTCTATATAGTTCCTCTGGTGATGTAGTATACAAAAACTACCTGTATTATACTATTTGTGTCTATAGTTTCTTTGCTTATCTAGTATACGGGTACTGGATGCTTTAATGTCACCTAAAATTTTCATTAATAAAATCAGTAGTTGGAGATTCTGTCCAGAGGCAATCTGGTGTAAAGGGAATATAATTCCTTGGGTATATTATTGAAGGGTTAATAACTGCATTTAAGAATAAAATGTAGGAGCCGGGGCAGTGGTGGCACACGCCTTTAATCCCAGCACTGGGGAGTCAGAGGCAGGCGGGTCTCTGCGAGTTCGAGGCCAGCCTGGTCTACAAGAGCTAGTTCCAGGACAGGCACCAAAAACTACAGAAAAATCCTGTCTCGAAAATAAAAAAAAAAAAAAGAAAAGAAAAAAAAAGAATAAATGTAGGAGGAACCTCCCCTGGAGGAGGTGTGAACCAGCACAGGTACAGAGGGAGCAACCTCGAAGGGAACAGGCCTGAGCCAGTGACATATGTGGGACTGGACTCGAGCCACTAACGTCCATCAGACTAGGCCCAGCTAGAGACCTCCATCAGAGCAGGCCTGAGCCAGCAACCTCTGATCTCCATGGGAGCAGGCCTGACCGACCTTCGGGATTGCAGAACAACCTCCAGGACTAACGAGTGACCTCTGGCTTGACTGGAGCCATGGCCCCAACTCCATTACGAGGAACAACCATCTGAGCCCTGGATCCACCAGTTCCAAGAGTGGAAGAGTGATCACCAGAGACACGACCCCAGCTACATCAATCAGAGGAAAAGATGAGTAAACACTGGAAGAACACACTCAACACCACAACAAGCAACATGACACCAACATAAACTAGTGGCTCTAAAATAACAAGGCTTGAACACCCCAATAGAGGTGAAGCAGAAGAAAATGACCTAAAATATAGCTTTAGGAGAATGTTTGAGGCTCTTAAAGAAGGGAAGAATGAAAAATTCTCTCAAAGAAACAAAAAGCTAGAAGAAATCAACAAGTCCGTTAAAAGAAACCAAGAAAAAGCAATCAAACAGGTGAAAGAAATGATTAAAGACTTGAAAACTGAAATAGAGACAATAAAACAAACACAATCCAGGGACTTCCAGAAACAGAAAATATGGGAAAATAATCAGGAACCATAAGTGCAAGCATAAACAGCAGAATACAAGAGATGGAAGAGTCCCAAGGGCTGAAGATACAATAGAGGAAATAGACTCATCAGTCAAAAGAAAACGTTAAATTTAACAAAAGCTTAACACAAAATATCCAGGAAATAAAGGACACCGTGAAAAGACCAAACCTAAGAATAATAGGGATAGAATAAGGATAAGAAGTTCAACTCAAAAGCACAGAAAATATATTCAACAAAGTTATAGAAGAAAACTTTCCCAACCTAAAGAAAGATACCCCTATGAAGATATAAGAAGCTTACAGAATACAAAATAGACTGGACCAAAAAAAAAAAAATCCCTCACTGCATAATAATCTAAACACCAAACATACAGAATAAAGAAAGATTATTTAGAGATTTAAAGGAAAAAGGCCAAGTAACATATAAAGGTACACCTATCAGAATTATACCTGACTTCTCAGTGAAAACAATGAAAGCCAGAGGGTCCTGGTCAAGCATGTGCAGACATTAAGAGACTACAGATGCCAGTCTAGACTACTCAGAAAAATTTCCAGTCACCATAGACAGACAAAACAAGATATTCCATGACAACCAGATTTAACCAATGCCTAGCCACAAACCCAGCCCTACAACAAAGTACTAGAAGGAAAACTCCAACCCAAGGAAGTTAGCTACATCCACAAAAACAGACAATAGATGATCTCACAGCAGCAAATCACAAATAAGGAAAGACACTGACAATAACATTACCAACAATAAAAATTACAGTAACAGGAACTAGCAATCACTGATCATTAATATCCCTTAATATAAATAGACTCAACTCACCAATAAAAAGACACTGGCTAACAGATTGGATATGAAAACGGAATCCATCCTTCTGTTGATTTCAAGAAACACAAAGACAGACATCACCTCAGAGTAAAGGGTTGGGAAAAAATTTTCCAATCAAATGGACCCAAGAAACAAACTGGTGTAGCTGTTCTAATATCTAACAAAATAGACTTCAAACTAAAATCAATCAAAAGACACATCACTGATGGAAGCTGAGAAAGGAACTCAAGCAAGGACCATGGAGGAATGCTGCTTAATGGCTTGCTCGGCTTATTACTTCATAAAACCCAGGCCATCTGCTTAGGGATGGCATTAACCACAGTGGACTGGGCCCTACTCCATCAAGCAATCATTAATCATAGAAATATTACCAGCAAATCTGATGCATTTTCTCAGTGGAGCTCCCTCTTCTAAAGACTCTACCTTCAGGCAACTTGACCAAACCTACCTAGCACACACTAAGAGTATTGCTTAGCTCACGACTCTACACATCCCTAAGTGATGAATCTGGTCAGAGCAAACTCTCTATACCCCTTCCAAACCCACAGTTTCTTTTTATCATGAAGTTCATTTCCATAATGAGTCTAATCTAGTAGCTTAGATTAGCTTTTCAGTAAGTTGGATTAGCTTCTCTTTCTTCTCCATTAAAATAGAGATAAAAATAAGGAATAGTACTAAAACACATTCTGTCCCAAGCTGTGTTTATCCCTGTATTTTGATGCTCTTTGAGAACCCAGGAATCGTTCCTAAATGCTAGATGTTTAGAAAAGTTCTTCTTCCATGTGAGGCATTACTTCCAAAGTTGAATTAACTAGCATTTTTATATATTTTCTTCATACTAGATTATTTATATATATATATATATATATATATATATATATATATATATATATATATATATATATATATAATGTATGTATGTATGTATATAAACATAGGACAAAAAATAACTCAGAATGTAAGATTGGATCTTCCCGTGTACCACATTAAGTGTAGTCTCTAAATTTCCCCTATGTTAATAAAGAAACAGATCATATACTTTTAAGTTTATGTCTTTTAAATCCCAAATTGTCAAGTTGAAATGTTCTAGTGTGTTAGGGAATGTTCTAGTATGTGAAGGTACCTTAGGGATCTCTATTCTCTTTGTTTTGCTGACTGTTTTTCTTTATTAACTACCTACTTTCTGTTTTGTCGTTAAAAAAATTCTGTCTCCTTACTGTGCAACAGAGCTTTTGAATCCCTATGCTGGATCAGGTGAAATTGATGAGGTTCTGCTACATATGCCTTTTTATTAACAAGTGTTGTGTTGTTAATCCCATGTAGCCAAGCTTTGGCATAAATACTCAACTTTACCCACTAGAACATCAACTTTTGCATGTAAAAGTTTTAAAATTTATCATAGTAAAACAAAATGGTTGGGTACTTTTACTTTGTGTTTTTAATTCATATTTTAAGTTTGCATTTTATTATACTTTGTTGGCCTTGTTGGAGTCTAGGCTGTTCTTGTAGTTATGACTGGACATTTAGTATTGTAATGCTAATGCACACACACATACACACACACACTGTTAGCTGAGGTCAATGAAGCAGCAAAGGTTGTGTGGATTTGTATTCTCTAGTCTGGGGTTTTTTTTTT
This sequence comes from Microtus pennsylvanicus, assembly GCF_037038515.1. Taxonomy (NCBI): domain Eukaryota; kingdom Metazoa; phylum Chordata; class Mammalia; order Rodentia; family Cricetidae; genus Microtus; species Microtus pennsylvanicus. The sequence continues at coordinate 81,158,087 of NC_134585.1, forward strand.
CCTGTATTTGCCTAAAGTTTGAATTTAAGACAGTCAAGTCCATTGGATGTTATTTTCAAGATTTTCATTATTATGAAACTTTTAAGTGGCATAGTTGGTTTTCTGATTTCTTTTCCCCCCTCATCTTCACAAAACCTAAGAATTCCCAAGTTGGACTTTTAATTAGAAGACTGCTTGCATAAATATGAGTAAGTAACTAAAAATGGAAACACAAACAAAAATAGCAGACCACCTGCACGACTTCCCCTTTCTCTGCACTGCCATCTCCAGTGGGCCACCCAGACCTTTCTCTCTAAGCTCCCTTTACCCCACTCATCGCTTTGTCACGGTCCCCAACTCCCTACAGGCCAATCTGGTCACAAAGCACAAGGCTAACTGCAGGTCTTCACCTCTCCTTCCATTTCTCCAAGTCCAGTAACCCATTCTCATCTCTAGTTCTGTAGCAGACGTTATTGTCTGACCTCCCTTTACTCTTTGCCTCATTCCTAGAGAACTAAGCAGATACCTGCTTTCTTCTTCCTCTAGCCCATCCCCATTCCTAAGTGTCACCACCCAATAGCTAGACACATTTTACCAGGAGTCCAAAAGAATTCTCTGCCAAGCACCACACAGCCACCACATGCTCCTAAGAACCAGAGGGGGCACCAGAAAGCAAGGAACAAAGCACATCCCCAACAAAGAGAAGACCAGAAGTCAGCACCTAGAATCACAGTGTTCCCAAACGCACATGCTTAGATGCCAGCATAAAGCATGATCAATCAGTTACAGCCAGGACAATCCCAGCAACCCTACCACAGCAGGCCCTGAGTATTGCAATATATTTGAAGCAGAAGAAGATCTTAAAATAGCCTTTATTAATATGATAAAGGTCCTTAAAGAGGAAATGAAAAAATTCTTTAAAAAATCTATGTAAACACAAACAATGAAAGTAAATGAATAAAGCCATTTAAGACCTTAAAGTGGAAATAGACTCAAAGAAAACCCAAACTAAAGGAAATCTGGAAATGAAAGTTTGAGTATCTCAAACAGAAACCTCAGAATTAAACCCCAGCACCCGAATACAGGAGGTGGAAGACTGACTCTCAGGCCTTGAAGATACTATTGAAGAAATAGATAACCTTCGTCAAAGAAAATGCTAAATCTAAAAACCACCTGTACAAAACATCCAGGAAATCTGGGACACTATGAAAAGCCCAAATCTAAAAATAATAGGAATGGAGGAAGGAAAAGAAACCCAGGTCAGAGGCACAGAAAATATTTTTAACAAAATCATAAAAGAAAATTTCCCTAACCTATAGAAGGAGATGTCTATCAAGGTACAAGAAGCATAGAGAAAACAAAAATAGAGTGGACCAGAAAAGAATGTCCCCTTACTGCATAATAGTCAAAACAATAAATGTACAGAAATATGATCTTCTAGAGAACCCAGTATGCAAAGCTTCCGGAACACTTGTTGGTGTGGGAGGTCCTTTTGTATATGTGTTCTTTTATTGGTTAGTGAATAAAGAATCTGTTTGGGGAAAGAAAAAAAGAAAAGAAAAAGCCTGGTATAGCTGTCTTTTTCAGTGTGCATTTCTGCCTTCTTTATCAAAAATCAGGTGTCCACATGCATGTGGATTTATATCTGGGTCTTCAATTTGATTCCACTGATCAACAAGTCTGTTTATATGCCAGTATGGCAGTTTTTATTACTATAGCCCCGTAGCACAACTTGAAATTAGAGAATGATAATGCCAACATTTCTTTTATTATTCAGAATTGTTTTAGCTAACCTACGTTTTTTTGTTTCCATATGAAGCTGAAACTGTCCTTTCAAGATCTGTGAAAAGTTGCGTTGGAATTTTGATGGGGATTGCATTAAATCTATAGTTTATTTTTGGTAAAAAAAAATTAGTTTATACTATATTACTCCTACTAATCCTGAGATCTATAAGCATGAGAGATAGTTTCATCCTCAAGGTGGTAGAGTTTTTAATCATACAAATCTTTCACTTGCGTAGCTAAGGGTTGCCTCAAGATGTTTTATGTTATGTCAGTCTACGGGGAAAAGTATTTCCATCATTTCTTTCTCAGTATATTTGAATTTCTCTACAGAAACGCTGATTTTTCTTGAGTTAATTTTGTATCCAGATACTTTGCTGAATGTGTTTTACTGTATAATCCTCGTGGCTCACATCAACTATTCCTTGTATCTTGCTTGTCCAGATCAGACAGCATACTTACTGTCAGCAGACTATACATTCGGGGATCATTTCTGTGGGCCTTTTCTTTTTGGGACACCAACCAGCTCCCGCATCATTACATGGAGTCTTATTATTAGTTTTGAATGCTCAACCTAGCTTGGGCTCATTTCTGACTACTCTTTTAACTTAAATTAACCGGTTCCTATCTTTTGCTTTGGGGCTTTTTCCCTTTCTTCCTTCTGTATATCTTGCTTTCACTGCTTTGTGGGTCTGGCTGGCTAACAGGTACCTGGCGAGACCCAGGCATACCCCCTCTCTTCTCATTCTCTCCTTCCTTCTTTTGTTCTCTCTGCCTGCAAACCCATCTATCCTTTCTCGTCCTAGCTATTGGCCATCTAGCTCTTTATTAGACGAATCAGATGCCTTAGGCAGGCAATGTGAAACAAATGAAATACATCTTTACCTAATTAAACACACATCCATCGTTACACAAATGCAGCATGAACAAATGTAGCACACCTTTACATAACAACAGACAGCATCTTCAACAAATGGTGCTGGTAAAACTGAATGTCTGCAGGAAGAATCCAAATAGATCTCTGTTACCTTACAAATTCCTTGAAGACCTTAACATAAAAGCAGATACACTGAACCTGATAAAGAGAAAATGGGGAATAGCCTTGAACTCATTGGCAGAGAGAAAACTTTCTGAACAGAAACAGCATTAGCACAGATAATAAGGTTCACAATTAATAAATGGGACCTCGTGAAACTTGAGAAAGCTTCTGCACAGCAAAGGACACTATCATACAGACAAAGTGGTAGCCTGTGGAATGGGAAAAACTGGGCTAATAATCTAAAATATATAAAGAACTAAAAGGACTAGAATATCAAGATATCAAATAACCCAATTATAAAGTGGAGTACATACCTAAACAGAATTTTCAAAAGAAGAACCTCAAGTGGCTGAGAAACAAATGTTCAGCATCCTTAACCATGCAAATCAGTACTACTTTGAGTCCAAATGTACCACTCCTGGACATACAGCGTAAGCAGTGTCCCAAAGATATTTCTTGACCGTGTTCATTGCCGTTCTATTTAAAATAGCCAGAAATTGGGTATTAGGTAGTGACAGTGACTCAAAGGGCAAGTCACACTAGCTGACATATGTTTGGATCAAGCATGTGATCGCTGAGCCTGTGTGATTTCACAGGAGATGCCTCTGCAGCAAGCATTCGGCTGCTCGGCCTTCCAGGTGCTGAGACTGAAGCTAGGGGGAAAAAATTAAGCCAAGTACCACTTGTCTCTAATTTAGGGTGCTTCAAAAGTCCTTTCTAAAATAGAAAAGGTGGCTTAAAATTAAATTTTGTAAAAGTTGCAGTGAGTAAAATCTAATCAGTACCAAGCTGACTATGTCATTTAATCTGTGGCCACGTGTGGTGACACGCACCTTTAATCCCATGCACGTGGGAGGCACTGCAAGTGTCTGCGAGTTTACAGACATTGATCAACAGTTTCAGGCCAGCCAGGGCTACATAGACCTTGTTTCAAAAGGGCATTTGAAAGCTAGGGTTACTGGCTAGAAATTCAAAGGCTTTGGATAGGGCAGATGTCTTGTTAACATAATTTATACGTTATAAATAATTTCTCTGTGATTTTGAAGTGTAAAAACTACTCTGTTCTAGGATAATTTACCCATTTGTAAAGCATTCATGCTAAGGTGTGAGTTACCTTGGCATTTAGCTTAGTTTGCTAAACAAAACCTGAGCGTATTTCAGCAGTGCCATGTGAGGGTGGAACTGGTGATTGGTTTTTCCTAATAAGAGGCTTTTAAGTCACACCTGCTAACCAGGCTCTGAAGAGTTTTAAACAAAGAGAAGAAAAATGTCATCATGGAAGCTGTGGTCATTGTGGAAGCTGTGGTGTGGCACAGCCTGCTCTTTAGTCCATGTGTGATTACTTGCAAATGGTCACCGCAGTGAGTCGTTGGTCTGGTTCAAGGCCTCTGGTTTTTGCTCCATCATCAGTACTGGGTCCTCACCGGTGTTCCTCTTGGATATCCTGTGTTAGGCAGATCCTGCAACTTTGAATCTTCAGAACTGGTCCTTTCACATACTTCAACAGATCATAGATGGGGTGGATGTTGGGACAGGCCAATCATGGGTCTGAGTCTGGATGGTTGCTGGACTGATCAGCCTGCCTGCTCTCCTTCACCCTCAACACCAGGGTGAGCTCTCCAGCACTGCCCTGGCTACTTCACACTATGTCTTAAACAGCAAGGGGAGGTGCTGATTCTTCTGTTAATATGTCCTCTGGCTGGCTCACCCACACTAAGCCACCAGGGTATTTATTTTGTTTTATCCTTGGGGAGGAACAGGGAGATGAGTGAGATCGAGGTGTGTGATTGTGAAATCCACAAAGAATCAATAAAAATTAAATTTGGGATGAGGTTCTAATCTTAAAAGCCAATTTCTGAGATGAGAGCATACTTTTAAAATCAAAGTAGGCATACCTGTAGAAATACCATTTGCTGTGGCATTCATCTAAACTGGAGTTCATCTGCACTAAATAATTTAACCTAAAGATGATATTGAGAAAAGATGTAATCACATATTGATAAAGATGTACTCACTGCCTATCATTGGCCTGGGAACACATGTTGGGTTTGGGAATAATGGGATGCTGTCCAGATCCTCTTGGAAGTCTCTCTTTAGGTCTGTGACCACAGTTTCCTACCCTGCCTTAGGTATTGTTTTTAACCTGCAGAGACAAGGCGTGCTGGGTTGTGACTGCTTTATTTTCAAAACTCCAAAAGAACATGCTTGAATTCACTTACTAACTTGGGGTATGAATATTGGTTAAGCTTCCGGTATTCTCAAGACTTAACACATCTTGATTTGCTTTTTATTTTCTTTTTTTGAAATGACTGTGTCATTGACAGATATAACCTGGGAACTAATGAGACATTCTGGATATGAAACACACATGCACGCTTCGATTTTTAAACCTCTTAAAGTACTGGATTTGAGGTTTATTTTAGCATATTTAGTTGTGGCCTTATCCCCTCAGCACTGGGTTTGGGATAAACTTGAGTGTACTCCCTGGAATCAGCATCAGGGCACTGTTCTTAGAGTGGAGGGAAGTCTTTACTTGCACAGGTATTTGTGCAGCCAGTTAACACTGCTCGCCTCTGCATAACTGTGTTTACATCAGCTTTCATCTCAGCAGTAATGCACTAAAACCTGCTTCGAGTCTTAAGTGCTACATTACCAAAATCATTTCTAATTTTTAATATTCATATCCTGGTTTGGGGAATGCAGGTGTTTCATTAAGTCACAGGTGGTTTCTGTCAGGCTATTAGGCTCCGATGTTTTTTTTTTTTTAACCAGTTTGTAATAGAGCAGTTCAGCAAGACTTCTGCCTTCTGGTTTCCCCTGTACCACTTGTGCAGTGCTCACTTGCTTTAGCGTGGGGTTTTAATGCAAGCCTCTGTGTAGCAATATCCTGCCTTTGTTCTGTGACTAATAGAAACACCATGTATCCATATTGATGTATAGGCTGTAATTTTAGAAGGACCTTTCCTTTAAAGTTTCATCTTTAAGCCTTACCAATAGGGCTAATAATCTTTTAGCATTGCCTATAGAAACCTTAGGAATAAGCTAAACATGTTAAAAAAACTTAAGGAACTTATTTTTAGTAATTGATTATTATAACTGAGTTATTGGCATTTCCATATACTTTTGTGCACCTATAGTCTATACCAATGTTTTAAACATTAAACTTAAAACTCAGGGGGAAAAAGGTTCCTCAACTTGAGATCTTCTCTCCAGATCTCCATTCTTTGGAGTTTCCATGAATGTGACCTGAAGAACTTGGAACCATTGAGATTCAAATGTAGGTAGGTAAGTGTTCACACCAGCGCATGCGTTGATTGCCTTCTATCTCTTTGTATATGCATCTGTCTTGCACCCCCTCAGTGCCTTTCTCTCTCTTCCTCCGCATAGGTTATGTAGGGCTGTGTCCTCTCGATACTATGTTGATTTGTAAATCTGTACTTGGGTCAGCACTTGTCTGGGACGTGTGTCGGGGGCAGATGTAGAATCTCACACATACGTGTTTGCTGTGTCTGGGCCTGGGTTGCATTGTGTGAGTTTCTGTGTTTGTAGAAGCTCTGATACAGATTCACCTAGAGTTTCTGGTGTTTGTTTAGGGGTACAAATGTCACAGTCTTGCTCTCGTCCATGTGCTCGTTGGTGTATCCAGAAAACATGAATTCTCTGTGGGTCTGTGAGTCCCTTCCCGCTGGTCATTAATTGTAAAAGTTTCGCTTCTGATCAGTTCACGATAGCGTGAATGTCAGCTGTTATCTGTTGGAGAACATTCATAAGCTTTCTTTGGACAATTAAAAAATTTCAGTTACGTACTAATTTGCTACCATGACTAAGAATACCCCCTCACAAATAAGATCCCGGCCTCACTGAAGGCTTGCCAAGTGTTAGACACATAGTTACAGCTGAAATAAACTAGATCTAGATAGTCTACTAAGCCCAAGTAGAGCCTGTTGAGATAAAAAAGATGAGACATTAAGGTGCCTTATTAAAGTAATTTCTTTCAAAAATATCTGAAACCAAAGCCTAAGTTACAGCATGCTTTCTGTTGTTGCTGGGACCCCCCATATTTATTACATCTGCCAAGTACTTTATTAAAATTCAGAATATTTTTCCATGATATTTTCCCCCACATTCCCAACTTTTATAAAAATTGGGTAGTTAGTGACTCTTAAACATTTGACCTCTGAGCCCTTTCAGACACGTAAAAAGATAAAAGATCTCCAAGAGTTTTTTCATTGTGTGGTATAGGTTAGTACTCGCAATGTTTATAGATATAGAAATTAAAATTTTAAGTGTTTCCTATAATATTTTAAAGTGATAAGCTCATTATATGTTAACATGAACCATCTGTGCAAAGTGTTTTCAAAAGTAAAGTTGCTGAGAAAAATGGCATTTTTACTGTGACTATTGTTACCATAAGGAATGCAGTAGTTACCTCCTGATATCACTGCATGGGTTCAGCCATCATACATGATCACTGTAAATGTCAACATATTGAAAACAACAAGGAAAATCCTAGTATTTTATAAGGTTTTCCTTTAGTAGTTTTTCTGGAAGGGTTTCAACAATTAGAGAACAGTATTCTAGAATGCCTCTCTCCATAAAGTGAAAGTTTGTGCCTGCTTATCTAAGTTCATTTTTTTCTCCTCTGGGTCTTCAATATCCAAGGAAACTTTACATGCATCGTGAACAAATTTTAGAGTTCAGTATGATCATTACTTTCAGTTAGCATCAGAAAAATAAATATAAAAGAACACACCCATTTGGTCCAAAATGAGTCTGTCCAATTGGATGACTGTACATTTTCTCTTGTGTATGGTGTGTGTGTTATATGTGAGTGTATAATTAATTTGGCTCCTGAGTAGTTTTTAAACATGCTTTCAGAAAGAAGCTGTTCTCACAAATCGAGGTGATTGACACAATTGGCTATTTGGCTCTGCTCCTCTTCCTGATGATCCGCTATAATTCCGATATTACTAGTGCATTAGCATCTCAAAGACTTCGCTAAGCTCTACTGCATTTCTTGTACCCTGAAACCTAAATTTATGACATGTTTAAAGTAGTCCAAGGACATGATGTGAAGAGCCTCATCTTATTAGCAGCCTCACCCTGTTCAGTCGCCTTCCTCGTAGAATGTTCCTCTGATGTCCCTGCACTGTTGGGTATTTGTAGAGCTCTTACGGACAGTACTGAGGGGGTGTGTGATGCTTCCGTAAGCAAACACAGAGCAGTTTGACTCACTCAATGCATGCGCTAGTGCTCACGCTTACGTACCCGAGATTTAGAACTCAGCAGTTCTGCAGTGTGTGACGAGATAGTCAAAATGAGTAGCTCTTACTGCTAAAGAGCAGAGATATGCTGGCTCCATCTACTGTGCAGAACGCTCCTGGTAAGTAACCAGAGTCACGTCTAACTCGGAGAGGTTTGGGGTGCATGATCATCGTACATAGTACACTTACAGTGGAAGTATTCAGCCCATAGACCATAGTGCACTGCATTGTATAACCAAAGTGTTTTGCCTGTAAACCTTGAGAATCATTCCTTTAAATGCTTCATTCTATATTCAGGAAAGTTTTTGCATTAAAAGTATAAAAGCAAATTATTTCATTGAATATACTTTTCCTTCATTTAGAATAAGTTTCATAATTCTACTGCTAATTTTGAAATGTATTATTGGGTTGTTTGAACTGTAAATGTAGCCCAGCCTTTTTCTCAAGTTTATCTTCTAGTCTCGTTTTGATAATAGGCCCCTTTCTAGTACAGACAGGCCCCAATAATCAAACTAGATAATTAGCCATAATTACATATCTAGTTTTCAGGGGAAACAGTCTTTGACCATCTCTTCATAATTTATTCTAAAAGCCAGGAGGAAGTAACAAGGAAGACCACCAGGCAAGTAATGACCTGACCTTTGCTGCGGCTCAGCCCTTCATTTGTGTTCTCTCCCTAGCCACCCGCTCACATCCTTATCTACAGGTTAAGAATTGTGAAGAGCAATAAAGAAGGGATTTGTGCTGTGAAGAAAATGTATTTTGTAGGAAACAACTTTACCTTTACATCCCAGATAGATGACTTTAAAGAATTTGGAGAGAATAATTAGCTTTTAAATAGTATATCATTTTAAAGTAGAAAAGCAAACCAAAAAATAAAAATAAAATAAAACCCATCTTAGAGCATTCCTGTCTTCAGATGAACCCATTATTGATAGCAGTGTTTTGTGTAAATGCCTGAATGTTTGTCATTCTTCTTAGCTTATTCTAAAAGATACTACTTCTGGTTTTCATTTGGGTTAATTTACCTTCACCTTGATACAGGATTTATTAGCACTGTCTGTGAAGAAACATTGTGGGGACACAAGGCATGTTTAGCACCTTAAAGCTATTTAGTTACTTAGAAAATGGAAGCAGTATCCTGAGTGAGCAATCAAAAAAAGAAAGAAAATGGAAGTAAACAATGACAGTGTTAATGTCCTCCTCTTCACCTCAGTCATCTGTCCTACTGAGATGTCCTTAGTTAAGTAGAACTGATAAAAAGCTACTTTAGGGAACTCTTCCTCTCTTGTTAAAACCACAATGCTTCCCAGCAATCATCACAGAACACTCTGCTTGCAAATGCTCAGAACCAGTTGCTTTTCTGTGACATACTTTTGGTGGTTTTTTTTTCTGATTATGAAGCAACTGCATTTTTAAAATTCTAAGATTTTTCTCTTCTTTCTTGGTCTCTAAGCTTCCTGTTTCTCTTAGCCTTTCCATATATCCTATGAGTTGCTGATACCCAACTGATGTTTCTAACATTGAAAACCAATGGTGTGTTTGTTTATATATCTTAAAAGGTTCATGAAGACCCCATTTAGAAGAAAAAGAATAATGGTTTGATACATTTTTTAAATTATTGTTAAATTTCTGGTAATTATTGAAAAGATTAAAAGATCTCAGCTCTTCTGAACTAATGTGATTAAAATATTCAAGTCAATCAAATGAGTGTACTTGTGCTGGAGAGATGGTTCAGCCAGTAAAGTCTAGGCTCACAACCAAAACGAAGCAAATGGACTTCATTTGCCTTTGCTGTAATTCAAAGAGAACTGAGTTACAGAAAGTAACAGATGTTTTCTGTTTGATTATATCTGATACTATAAACACTTCTTCCGTTTTTTTCTCTTTCTGTTTTAACAGATTCCCTTCAAGCTCAGCTAATCAATATGGGTGTTATCCCAACCTTAGTGAAATTACTGGGCATCCACTGCCACAATGCTGCTCTTACAGAAATGTGTCTTGTTGCCTTCGGGAATTTAGCAGAACTCGGTAAGTCTATATTACAGCCACAAGTGTCATTATTAACAACTTATTAATGCTCTTACAGTGGCTACTTCTTTATGAACATGTAAATGATTTCAGTTTTTCTTTTAAGTATTCAAGGTATTTTCTTCAATGTTAAAAAAATTCTATTTTTTATTAATTTGTTTGCAGTTGCAACTATTTTGCTTCCCTTTTTTTTTATATATTAGGATTTAAATTTTAGGAGCTTTGAGTATATAGCCCAAAAGTAATGTGCTTGTAAAACCTAGAAGAGGCCTGTGGTTTTATTCACACCAGCACATACACAAAATAAGCATTATAATTCCTTTTTTAATATAAACTTATTCGATTATATAACCTTAAAAGCAATAGCAAACTAAAGTGATTCTGTCTTTTTACAAAATTCCTAAAAGTGGTGGGTTTTTCATATAAATATATTTACATATGTATATATTACATTTAGAGAGTATGTATGTGCATGTACACGCACCACAGTGTGAGTGTAGAGGTCAGAGGGTCACTTGCAAGAGCTGCTTTGGTCTTTGTATCATGTGGATCCTTGGAATTGAATTTAGGTTGCCATGGTTGGCCTCAGATGCCTTTACCTGCTGAGCCATCTGTGTGTTCTGTGTATTTGTAAGAGTGTTCTAGGGCAAAATTTGAGAAACCTTTGAAAATATGAAGACAGGCAGAACAAAGCCAGTGCTGTAGACACGTCTTTGTCATAACTAAAAGACCAATGACCTCATCCCTTCATCCCCTTCTCTGTTTTTGTTTTGTTTTGTTTTTTTCTCTACTTCCTGTATTATTTCCTTCTCTATCCCTTGCTTCCCCTTTCAACTTTTGGGATGAATCATCCCCACAGCAATGTTTATAATCATTTATTATATTCATAGGACAACCACTGGTATTTTGTCCTAGGTAATATAATAGTTAAAGCATACATATATTTATTAATCTTCCATTTTATAATGAAACATAAGGCACCAGTACTTTACTATTGATCTTTCTAAAAGTTTGTACCCTTTGCACACTATAATTTTTAGTACTTCAGTTGACTCAAAGCTTAAAGTAATAGCGGGGTGTATGTGTCTGTCTGACTGGAGAGCCGATGGCAACTTCAGCAAGTCTTTCTTCTCCACTGTGGGTTCTAGGTTCCAAACACAGCTCATCAGGTTTATGTGGCGAATGTTTTTACCTACTGGGCTATCTTACCTGCCCTGGAAATACTTTTTAAAGTCTTTCTCTTTTTCTTTTCTCAGACTGGGTCTAACTTTGTAGCTTGACTGACCTAGAACTCACTACTTAGTCCAGTCTGGACTCATATCCATAAGAGGTCCACTTGCCTCTCCCCTAGGTGTGTGCCACACCTAGCTCAGAAGTCACTATTCTGTAGCTGCTCATGTCCTAGTGTGCTTCTCTCCTTTACTTTGCTTTTTCATGCTAAATTGATTGACATATAGGTTTTCAAGTGAGACTAAGAAGGGAAGAAGGTTCAGCCAGGGTTTAGAAATGTTAGTTTCCTTTAAGTAGGTCGTAGGAGTTTTTGTCCAGTGTTGTTGTAGAAGTCACTTTAGAGTCTCATAGTGATGTCATCTTTTGTGTGAAAACATGAACAGTGGTTCAGATGTCTTGTCACTTGCCGTCAGTTCCATGCTTCGCTCCACACCCCTAGGACCGCCCTGCACAGAGTAGCCATCACCCACATGTGGTTGTCGAACATAGAAATATGGCGAGTCTGAACTTAGAATGCGCTGAACTGTCAAATACACAATGGGCTTTAGTGGCGGCATGAAAAATCAGATGTTTTCCCAATATTTTATATTCATGTTGTGACAGATAGATAATAATTTGAAGCTGACGGGTAAAATAAAATGCAAAGATGAGCATTACCTGTTTGTGTAGGACAGTAGTGATCTAGAGAACAAGTTCTACCACAGGTGTCCTTCACCTGTGACGTCCTCTTCCTTGGAAAGCTTAAGAGTGGAGTAAAGAAAGCAGAGGCTGGTGAGCTTCGTGTCACCTGACCTTAAAGGACAGTGAGTTCCAGGGAAGGGAAGGACGGCCATCCTTGATAGGCGGGAGTGTACAAGCACACATAGGACCAGTTTCGATCCTTTCATGGTTGTATTTCTTCTACATCTTGTAAAAGCTTCATCTTGAATAACGTGCAGAGCTATATGACTTCATGGGAAGGAAGTTAAGCGGCCATCCTGAGCTCGCCGGTGTTTGCATTTGCAGGGCTAAGAAGCTAAGCAGAAGAGCATTTCTGCATCGACTCCGTTTGTTCTTTGAGGAGAGGGGAAAGAAGGAGTTACCGAAAGCATGCTCACACATAGGTGAAAGTAATAAGCATTTAGGGATGCAGCTGATATGTGTAACTCAAAAGAGTGGAGGCAGTGTAAATAGAAGATGTGTTTAAGACACTTGTTTATAAAAATGAAATTGAAAGGCAGTTGAAGAGAGGGCTGCTCTGTGTGAGAAATGGAGGCATTCCCGTGCTGGCTGACAGTGAATTCCGAAAGAGGGAGAGCTGAGACCTGCTGAAGAGGACAGGCGATGAGACTTCAAGAACACGGATGAACTGGCCTTTAAATAGTATCTGCGAGCTTGTGTCTCACTGATAGAGTACATACACAAAGCCTTCGATTTAATCTCTAACACTGCAAAAACTAATAACAAAAATACAGCAGTCATGTCAGAACCAGCACACAAACATTTCAATTAAGTTATACTCAAGATACAATGATGTCATCTTTTATTCAGCAATGTAAAATACAATTTGTTTTGAACAATTTTCTTCTTTGTGTGAAAGCCTTGAAAGGATGAATTTATAACTCAGTAATTTTACCGTTGCTATAGCTACCTATATATTACGCCAGTGAACATTTGTTATGACCCCAAATGTAACTGGGTCAAAACATCCTCTCTAAAGCTTTAGACACTTTTTTTGTCAGGGGCATTAGAAATCAGTTTGATTGCTTCCTGTGTCTGAGAGCGTTTGTGTTCATTAATAGTACAAAGTGCTCGAGTGTTAACAGTAACAGGAAACAAATTTCTGGGTTTAATTTTGTTTGCTTACTCTAAATTTTTCTCCTATTTTTCAGAGTCAAGTAAAGAGCAGTTTGCTAGTACAAACATTGCTGAAGAGCTGGTAAAACTTTTCAAGAAACAAATAGAACATGATAAAAGAGAAATGATTTTTGAAGTTCTAGCTCCCCTGGCAGAAAATGGTAAGGAAAAACCACCTTTTGATGTTTGATCATGTAGGGCTTCTCGGGTTCTTTAATGCCGGATCTTAACTGAGAGCTCGTCTTGGGGATAGTCATGCTGTTATATTTTATTTTCGCATCTCTAACTTCAGCTTTATTATCTATTCCATGACTGTATCTGAGTTTAGAGATTCCAAGTTTGATGTTAAAGTCTTAGCAAAGGCCTCTGCAGTTAGTTCTGCTCTAATGTAGAAGATAGATGAGGGCCGAGGAAATGGCTCAATGGTTAAGGTCTTTGCCATTCAAGCATCAGGTCCTGGAACCCATGTAAAAGGCAAGTGTGGCCGTGGGGAGAGATGGGAACGGGGAGATCCCAGATGATGATGGCCAGGCAGGCAAGCCTGTCCAGTAAGGGAGCTTCAGGTTCAGTGAGCGATCTTGTCTCAGAAAACAGGGTGGGGAATGACGTAGGAAAGCACACAGTGTTGTCCTCTGGCCTCCGCATGCACTGACATACACAGACACACAGTTTTAGGAGACGGAACTCCACTTCTAACCCTATAAAGACTCAAGAGAATAAGAGCCAGGATTTCTAGGCCTGTCAACAATAGGGAGGATGTTGGTGAATCACACCTTCTTTGGGCAAAAACATCTTAAGAGATGGACCCAAAAAGATAGGAGCAAATCCGGAAACAAACCCAGTGTACAAATGATTTTTCAAATATCATGTCTTCTACATATATAGAGGAGCCAGACACTAACAAGACAACCCACTAAATAAGAACAAAACAGAGAGCACCAACCTCCAGGTACTACTATTATTAGCCATTGATTTAAAGCTGGGATAGTGGGAACTAGACAGATTTTGCTTGCTGGACAAGTGTGAGAACCCAAGTTCAAATCCTAGAACCCACACGAACCCATTCATCTGTAACTCTAGTACTGTTCAAATCCTAGAACCCACACAAACCCATTCATCTGTAACTCTAGTACTGTCGGAGCAAAATGGGAGGCAGTAGCCTGATATGCCCAGCAATTAATGAGAGACTGTCAGAAACAAGGCAAAAGACGACAACCAACACTTGAGTTTGTCTGTTGGCTTCTACGTGAACACCATGAACATCCATACTCAGAGAAACATGCAAACACACAGAAGACTGAAACTGTTCGCTTACTATGTTCAGAGATGAAAAGCAAGCTTTAAAGAGATCAGTATGAAAATTATAAATAATAAAAATAAACACAGATTTTAAAATAACGTTGAAATTTCCAACCAAAATTAAGTACTTGGTGGCAGCTTTACAGCAAGTTAGATACAGTGGAATTAGGGAAGCACAGGTAGAAGAGAAATCCTGGATGGAGTCTAAAGAGAAGGAGAGAGAGTTACAAAAGGGAAGAAAGCTCATGTATGTTCCTTTGTTGTTGTTTTTAGCCCCCAAAAAGAGTAGACATTTTGGGAAGGGATGGTGCAGAGTGCTGGCAGAAAAGATCTGAAATTACAAAAGATAACTCGTTCATGTAGGCAACCAGAGTCTCACAAGGCTTTTGAAAGGAAAGGAAAAATGCACATAATTTAAAATATTCACAGAAGGAAAAGAAAGACTTCTTGCTAAATAATACTGCCATTGCTTTTTATTTTTCTGACAGGCTTTCATATTATTTAGCTCTGGATGTCCTGGCACTTACTATGTAGACCAGGCTGGCCTCGAACTCACAGAGATCCACCTGTCTCTGCCTTTCGAGTGCTGCCATTAAAGACATGTACCATTACACGCAGTTCCCCATATATTTTTTTAAAGAAGATTTCAGATAAGGTACTGGCTTCAATTTGAAACTTAAAGCTCGAAAATTTATCTTAAAATATATGGGAAGGCAGTCCTTATACCAAGGCTGAAAACCTTAGTTCAGTCCCCAAAGCCACTAGCATAAGTGAAGAACCAACTTCTGCAAGCTGTCCTCTGTCTCTCCGTGGGCGTTCATTCCCTTCTCCATCCCATGTCCCCCTAGCCACACATACACAAAATAAGTAATCCCTTTTTTATTTTAAAGTAAAATGCAAAAGCTGAGAAAGACATATTTCAGTTATATAAAGTTAAATGAAAAGTAAGTCAGAGCTGATGTAGCTCAGTAGCCTAGAACGCATGAGGCCCTGTGCTCAATCCCCAGCACACACATATAAATAGTAATAACAAAGACAACACTAAACTCGTTTTTAGGAATGGTTATTTCTTTGGTGAGGTAATAAAGTATGGAGGTGATTTATTGTAACACCCAGGGCATTGGCGTGAGAGATACAAAGGGAGGGCCTTGTGCACAGAATGAGAAATATATGAAGGGACTTCTTAAATTGATGGCAGTTTATTTGTCTGAGTAATTGTCTTTTTCACAATTGCTATGTTTATGTGTGTATTTTCTGCATGTATGGCTTTTCTCTGGCTTTTAAATAAAGGTTATATGATAGAGAATCTTGATTGCCAGATTGGTTGACCTGGGTTGAGAAGCTCCTAGGATTAAAGCATACTGTGTGTGTGTGTGTGTGTGTGTGTGTGTGTGTGTGTGTGTGTGTGTGTGTCCGTCCAAAGACGATTAACTAAGGGGGCCCTAACTGTGCAGCAAAAGCTCCCTGGTAATGGTACCCCACCCCAGTGTGGCCAACTGAAACATGAACCCAAACAACCTGCCTTAATTTATTTGATGTAAATATAGTCTTAGAAATGTTACAGACAATTTAATATATATGCATATGTGATCCACCTTATACGTTCATACATACCATACAAAGAAGTGGTAAGGATCGCCCTTGTGTAAAATGGGGTTGATAAACGTGCTAGAAAGTCTACTTTGCCAGAATGTCTGACTGCTCTTCATTAAGGCCATTTGAAATCATTGAATCTGTGGTTACAGTCAGACTATAAGAAAGACCTGTCACCTTCATCCTGCACATTTTACACATGCTAAATGCCTTAAATCTCATTCTTCAGAGAGAAGCTTCTTTTTCATCTCATTAGGCGCTTCTACAGAACGACAATGTTATACCCTTATCTTCAAGTCCTCTGCCAAAGAATCACTGTGCCTCCTTACAGAGTTCAGCAGGGCAGGGTTTTCCTTCTGTTGCATAGCTGTGCAGGGGGCAGACGGACAGACCTTTGAAAACTTGTTTCTGTATCAATTATTTGCATCCTGTTTATGATTTCTTTCTCTTGCTATAGGAGCAGAGTAATTGTCACTTGGTATTCTGTGTGGCTCAAGGCTGTAACATTTCTAAGACTTTATTTTTATAATAGTTTTCAATTCTAGTTTCTGCACATGTGTATGTAGTCCTAGTGTTCTGTAACCAAGGAAACATCCTACTTTAAGTAGGTGCATTTTTTAAAAAAAGTATTTTGTGTACTCAAAGATATTCAGTCAAAAATTAATAATCCTGGTGATAATTTAAAAAGTTTAAAATGTCCATGCTGCAATTACCTAAAAGAACAAACATTAAGTATATGTTTATTTTAAGCTTCTTCTTCCACGAGACAGACTGGAACTGCCATTGCTGTATGTGACACCCATACCGTCTATGGGAACCAGTGACTCAAGTAAAATCCAACTGGAACACCAAGATGTAAACTTAAATGTTTTACAAAGAGAAGAGAGATATGGCTGCAAACATAAAGTCCTATTATAATAGTCTAAGATATTAGCACTATAAAATGACAGACAGTGTGGAAGTGAAGTTACCATTGCAGTCAGGTTTTTTAAAATGAAACTATAATACATATTAGGAAATAGAATTTAGTGCAAGGAACCACCATGTACCTGTGTTCCCAAAAACAGTTTATGTTCATGAAAACTTGAAGCTCAAGTTATAAATCACACTAGAAAAACTCCATCTGTACAAATACCAAACGAAGTATACTTGTGTATAGGTTCAGATTTTCTAATAGTTCCATAATTTTGATAGCTTTTTATTCAAAACCAGTAATAGGTATATTTTAACTTCACATAACAAATATGTATGTGTATTATAGACATGTGTGTATAATATACTGTTGCCTTTTAACATAATCATAATATCTAAATGAATAGTCATATTGGTTATTGTCAGAGCTACAAGAGACATGGTGTGCTTGGGTACTGTAAGACATTTGAGAGGATAAATAATTTTAAATAGAAAAATGAAGTAAGTTTTGTGTAATCAAGCTGTACCATTGAGTATTTGATCCTGAGACCCAAGTATTCAAACTGTTAAGTGTTTTGTTTTGTATCACAACTAAGTCGTGCATTCACTTAAAATGCACTGGCTAAACTTCTCCGTGACAGGTCACGTATACCGGAGGCCCTGTGCCATCAAAACTTACGATCTGTCTGCATTGCTCCTTAGATGCTATTAAGCTGCAGCTGGTTGAAGCAGGGCTGGTAGAATGTCTGCTAGAGATTGTTCAGCAGAAGGTGGATAGTGACAAAGAGGACGACATTGCTGAGCTTAAAACCGCGTCCGATCTGATGGTTTTGTTACTGCTTGGAGGTGAGTTTTAACGTCTGCCATCTAAGAACATGGTCACCAAATATTTTTAGACCTATCGTGCCTTTCGTGAGCACGGCACTGGGCGTCTTATTTTCTTATCTCGCTTACTGTTGCTGTGGTTATTTTGAAACCTTATACACACCGCGAAAAGAACAAGAGATAAATTCAAGAAAAAAGTTAAGT
The DNA here is from genome assembly GCF_037038515.1 of Microtus pennsylvanicus. NCBI lineage: Eukaryota > Metazoa > Chordata > Mammalia > Rodentia > Cricetidae > Microtus > Microtus pennsylvanicus. The sequence goes on from NC_134585.1 coordinate 81,176,081, forward strand.
CTTGGCTGTCTTCCAGCGTTTGAAGACCTGTCATATGGAAGAGACAGTTATGACACCAGAGTACTAAGATCTGGGTGGTCCTTGGAAATCAAGCCACCCCATTTAAAACTTTCAGTGTCTAATTTCTACTAATAACCTATTACAAGGTTTTTCCAATTATGAACTTAATGTTTTGTGAGGTGTCTAGTCTCCTAGGTGGATATCCACTTGGAACGTACATGGGTTTGTTACTCCTAGTCATGTTTGCCTTATTTAACTCTTTGTTTCCTTTCCCTCCAGATGAATCCATGCAGAAACTTTTTGAAGGAGGGAAGGGCAGTGTGTTCCAAAGGGTCCTTTCCTGGATCCCGTCGAATAACCACCAGCTGCAGCTTGCTGGGGCATTAGCAATTGCAAATTTTGCCAGGAATGGTATGCATATTAGTTATTCCTTGTAGTGAAGTGTTCTAGAATTTTTAAGTTTCTGCTTTTCTATCTCATATTCTAAGAGTGCTGCTGATTTCCTCCCCGGGTTCAGGCAGGTGGCCTCAGCATAGCGAAAGGGATCTTAGGACATCTCTAATCTGAGAAAAGACTCCCATGTTCGCAGCTCCAGTCATGCCTCGTGATTGTTCTGCTTTTATTCTAATTTTCTTGTCCTAATTGTCTATAATGTCTTAGCTCTAATTCTGTCCCGATTTTAATTCCAATTCATATTCTCTGTTACAAATCTGTTTTAATTCATTCTTGTTTTAATTACTCTACATTCTTTTCTCTTTTTTTTTTATTTTCCTGCATTCTATCTTCTTTCAGAATCTTTACTCTTCCAATCCCATTTCTTCTGCTGTTACTAATCCCCAAGTCTGTGTGTGCGTACGTGTGTGTGTGTGTGCGCGCATGTGCATATCCACTCATTAACAACTTGTTAGTAATAAAAAGCTACAAGGAAAATTCTCAGGAATGCAGGCATTCTTTGAAGAAATGTAGCAAAACTTATCAGCTAGTTGTAGCCAACCACAGCTGCATCTGTGTGGTGGTTCCCACTGTCTCTTAAAGGTTACAAAGGGAGAAAAACTAAACCATCAAGAGATCTAAAGAAAAGTCAAAGAATACAGGCATTATTAATATTTCTACATGGTTAGTCGGTTAGGTGCTATTGATCTCTTGAAAGATTCTGATATAACAAGGACAGACACCTGCAGTAGCGCCCTAACTCATCATAAATCTTTGAAGGACTTAGATCTAGCAAGGCCAGACACCTGCAGTTCTGCTCTGTGAAAGCCCTCCTGTGATCTCTCCCTAAGGACCTCTGTCTGGCCAACTCATCCTGCCAGGGAGTTAATTAGAACAGGCTTCTACGTTTTTTTAATTAAGTGTGGGACAAAAGGTTTGACTGTCTTATTTTATTTGCCAGAATACACAGTTTGGGGGAAAAGTCATCCTAATAGAACACAGGAAAATTGTGTGTGACGTGCTTAAGAGTCCCAAAGCTGAGTTAGGAGGGGAGCATGTTATCACACAAGAGAATGTGCACTTAGGGACAGCCAGCTCTTCAGAAGGCAGTGTTTTTCATTTTCATGGGCCCTGCCTTCGTGAATTTAACCTCCATCAGATATGTAACTCTCTGGTGTGTTAGCCTTCTAAATGTCAGCTGTTCTACTGTGTAACCTTGCGGATCCCATGAAAGTCCATAAATATTTGTTGTTTCCTTAATCTTTTAGAAGCCTGGAATATTTGTACTGACTTTACTAACAAATGACACATTTTGTATAGTCATCTGCATTCTGAAATTGAAAGATCAGTGATCATGTATTGGATTTGAATATTTTGCACTTCTGATTTAGTGAAATTGAGCATATATATCTGATGGGAGGATATGTATCTTTACCAGTCATGTTATTTTGTATAGTGGCATATTATTTGTATTTTAATAATAAATCTTTCCTGAAGACCAGAGGCAAAGCTAGAGCCACTAGAGGTCAGGTAATGGTGACACACACCTTTAATCCCACAATTTGGGAGACAGAGGCCGATGGATCTCTGTGAGTTCAAGACTACCCTGGGCTACACAAGATCAATGCAGAAACAAATCTAGGTGGTGGTGGCGGCTCACACCTTTAATCCCAGTCCTAGTGAGTCACACGCCTTTAATCCCAGCACTAGAGGGACTATAAAACGGAGGAAAGAGAGGCTTAGTCTGCTTAGTCCATAGTTGCCCAGCCTTGGTAGAGGTAAGACTTCTCTAGTGGCTTAGAAGCCTTGCTTTTCTGGTTTTCAGGTTGAACCCCAATTTTTGTCTCTGAGTTTTTATTATTCATGGTACAATTTGGGCTTTAATAACCTGAATATTTATTCTTGGGTTATTGTTGTTATACCCTTATAACCCATGAAATTTACATATGAATGATCTATGGATATACAGTATTTAGTTTAACAATATTTCAACAGCTCTGGACCTCTTAGTTTGTGAATCTGATACCCTTGATGTTAATCTAAGAACTCTTATGTTTAGAAAATGTGGAGTTTTTCTACTTCAATTTTACTCCAATGTGAGCTATTTATATATAACACAGGTTGACTGTCCCTTAATCCAGTATGCTGGAGACCTGAAGCGTTACAGAGTTTGGATTTTCTCAGATTTGGGGATTTTTATTAGGCAATATCTTGGTCAGAAGACCCAAACCTAAACATTCTATTTATATGTTCTTTTACTCTTTGTGTAAATTGTAAGAATAGTTTTAGATGATATTTTTAGTCTATCCTAATTGTTGGCTGATCACATCAATTCAGTTACAGAGTTTTACTTACAGATTCCTATCTGTTCCAAAACTTTCCGGCTTTAGAACATTTCAGACTTTGAGGTCTTGCTTCAGAAGTTCAACCTATAGACTATCATGGCTGACTTATTTTCTCCTCCCTTCTCTTTAGAACTCTTTAGTTATCTAAGACTGGCAGAGCATTCTGTTTTGATGTAGATGGGTGGAGAGTTTAAACTGTGCCTTTGTTTCGTATAGATGGGAACTGTATTCATATGGTAGACAACGGAATTGTAGAAAAGCTCATGGACTTGCTGGACAGACATGTAGAAGATGGGAACGTGACTGTGCAGCACGCAGCACTAAGTGCCCTCAGGAATCTAGCCATTCCAGGTAAGATAAAGCAGCCACGTGGTGTGTGGACCTCCCTGTCAGCGAAAAGGGGAGAGCCTGCTGTTGGGGCACAGGCCTCTAATCCCAGCACTTGGGGGGCACAATGGTTATTAGTGGCCAATCTCACAGAAGTAGTGAGTTAGTTCCAGGCCTGCCAGGGCTATATGGTGAGACACAGTGTCAGAATGGTAGGGGAGGGACTAGGTAGAGTCTTGATTGTTCACCTTTTCCTAGCTGAGAATGGAAACTATATGTTACGTCTGTTTTCTGAGACAATACACAGCTGGTTTCTTGAGATAACTAAATGAACTGGTCAACTTTTATGAGCTCTTTGCTTTTTATTATATCGCATGCCTATGCTTTCTTAGGCATCTTCGGGTGGAGTAAGACTTAATAACAAGGTCCCCTAAAGAATAGTTTTGTCAGGTAGTTGGGTCCTTTTTGTTTTCTTTCATTCTATGGGCAGATATATAGTTTTTGTAAATCTTTGTGTTAACAGTTTTGAACTATAGAATGACACTTTTAGAGAAAATGACATTGATGATTTTTAAGGTTAATTCTTTTCTTCTACTTCCTAAAATTAAATTTCTGACAGAGTAAAATAGTAAAGTAACATGAAGATCCAATCCATATGTATTTGATTTGTGTAGCATATTGATAATATTTAATAGTGTCTCACATTTATACTAGTACAGTGATAAAGAAAAATACTCGAGCTTGAGTACTTTGTAAGATGTAACATTTTCAGATTTTCTTTTCATTTTCTAACTCAGTGCTTTAAAATTAGGTTTTAAAAACTAGTATGATTTTTGTTTGTTATATTCCCATAAGCAGGATACCTATATACCAAATCTTACTGTTTATTTGTCCTCCCCCAACCCCCTTGGGCAGCAGGTGTTGAGGTAGATTGTCTCCCAGGCTGGTCTCAATGTTGTCATGTAGTGTCTGAGGACCTTGACCTCCTGAGCCTCCTGCCTCGCCAACGTCATGCCCTTACTGCTGGCATACACCAGCATGCCCAACCACCTCACTCTTCACATTTCCAAGTAGAGAAATATAACACAGGGTCTTAAAACTAGGAAGTGCTAGATGCATGTTGAGTTGAATGTTTATTGAGACTGTTATCACCATTTTAACCATAGTCTCTTTTTCCTTCTAGTTGTAAATAAAGCAAAGATGTTATCAGCCGGGGTCACAGAGACAGTTTTGAAATTCCTTAAATCTGAAATGCCCCCGGTTCAGTTCAAACTCCTGGGGACGCTAAGAATGTTGATAGATGCACAAGGTAAGATGCCACATTCTTGGCACACATGCTTAAACGGGACTTAAGTTTCTAGCTGTCAGAATTACGGAATTGAAAAGTAAATAGAAAACAAAAGTTTAAACGAGATTGATTTTAGGCTTAATTCTTATACTGAATAATTTTGAATAACAATCATGTTGTATGTTATTAATACCTCATTAAGTCTTCTGTCTGTTGATGTCTTACTACTTTGCCTTAGACATATCATACCCATGTTTACCTGTCTTGAAAAGCATGTTTTATAGTACAGCAATGATCAGCATTTTTAATTAGTTTGTATTGTTCTATTTGAAGAAATAAAGACCACTTCTAGGAGTGAACTCTATTATTCTTATATGTTTTCTAATTTTTAATCCTTCTTTGTCTTGGTTGTTTGGAGTCCTTTGGAACCCCATTTGTTACAGTCTGCCAGAGCACTGACTGACTGTTAGGCTTAACCAGGAACGTGAAGTTACTTGTTTTTATGTTTATGTGAAAGTCTGTAATGTTACTGAGTAAGGTAAATAGCCCATCAGGCAAGGAGCATTTGTAGCCCTTGTTTTTATAAAATGGTTGTGCTGGGGTTTTTTTAGACCTATAATTTTCCATCCTGCACCTGCTCTCCTGTCAGCTGATTGCCTGTCGGTGATTTAGTCTGGTTTTTGTTTGCCTTGTTCTCTATAGCAGAAGCTGCTGAACAACTGGGAAAGAATGCTAAATTGGTAGAGCGTTTGGTTGAGTGGTGTGAAGCCAAAGATCATGCTGGTGTGATGGGAGAGTCAAACCGACTGCTCTCGGCCCTCATACGACATAGTAAATCAAAAGTAAGTTCCAGAGGAAGCCATACACTGTCAAGCATTAGCATGGTCCTTGTGGAAGTCAGCACTGTAGATTTTGGCACCGTGTACTTACATATTCATGTATTTTCTATAAATATGCTAATCCCCATTCCCTGCAGGAAGTAAAGATTGAGGCTTTTATTTAATTTCATTACACCATACTAAAGGGAAAGGCTTTGGTAGTAGGAGCTGAGGGAGAAAGTGGAGAAGGGCTTTGTCAGCAAAGGCATGTATATATATATATATATATATATATATATATATATATATATATATATATATTCCCAGATGTCAGAATGAAAACAGCAATTGCAGATCTGTTGGAGAGAGTAAACGGTGTATTAGAATTAACATGAATTATATGCCAAGTATGTGGGTTGGATTCTCCAGAAAAGTAAGTCTGCCACCCCCTTTCCTCCAGTACTACTGGATTAAATCAGGCCTGGATACACTAGGACATATTCTACCACCGAGCTACATCCCTAGTCTTTTAGACAGAGTTTCATTGTCTTGCCCAGGTCGGCCTTGAAAGGCTTGGATTTGAAGCATGTGACACCATACCTAGAGGAAGTATTGACTTCCTGAAGGATTTTAGCCAGCAAAGTTTCATTATTTCATGTCTATTTATAAAAATCACTTTAGAGGTTTTAATGAGAGCAGGAAAAATGTTGAATTTAAAGCAAAAGGTGCATAAGAGAGGATGCCATTTGTGGCTGAGCTTTGAAACTACTAATTATCACTTTGAGGCACTCATTTCATTGTTCCAACAAGAGTTTTTTTTCTCCTCACAGTCCAGGTGGGTGGTAACAGTGAAGGTAGGAAACAGGACTTGGCAAGGCATAGGCAGTAGGATTGGCTGGCCTCTCTGCTAGGGATACAGAAGCAGGCAGTTTCAAGTTAGTTTGAGGCTTGGTACCTGATAGGGCCTGCCAGTCATCCAAACAACACACAGAAGAACAACAGCTCAGGCTCCCTCGCTTCTATATTCTAACCCATTTGCCCACACTTTTTAGAGTCTTTTTTGCCCAGTGAGAACAGTGGTTAAGAGCACTTGCTGCTGTCCCAGAAGACCTGAGGTTGGTTCCCAGCATCTGTACAGGTGGCTCGAAACCTCCTGCTGCTCTAGCGGCTGGGTGTTCTAACACCTTCTTCTGACCTCAGTGGGCAGCTGTACACATATCATACACAAACAAACACACACACATCTAAAAATAAAAATTAAAGAAACATCCAGTTTTAAGAAACTCCCAGAATGTCCCATTACTAAATTAAAACATTCCAAAATATTCAGAAAATTTTCTGAGGGAATCATACTGGGCATGGATATTCTCAGAAAATTTTCAGCATACCCCTCTCTGTCTTTTCTATCTGAGGGGCAAAATAAGGAGACACATGCTTTCTGGTGATAACTTTGTCTTTACTTCATCTTGAAAATATCCTCTCTGAAAAATCTCTCTTCACAGCTTCCTAATTAGTTTCACGTCCCTTCTCCTTCCTCTGCTCAGCAGCTTTTCCCTAATTAACTCTGCACCTCTCTCTCTCTCTCTCTCTCTCTCTCTCTCTCTCTCTCTCTCTCTCTCTCTCTCTTTCTCTCTCTCCAACCTATGTCTGCTGTCCCACACCACTGCAACAGCTTCTTCTCTGCAGCAGCAGCTCCTTCACACAGCTATCTCTCACACACACATCCTTCTTGTACACCATTCCCTCACTCTTTACACTTCTCTCACACTTCTCTCTTCTTCATCTCTCAAGCCTTCTCTCGACCCACTCAGCTCTATCCTTCCTCACCACACCCACACCCACCCACACCCACACCCACACACACACGTATACGTACTCACTCTCTGCATAGCTCTTCCCTAACTCTCTTCCCTCTCTCTACACCACTGCAGCTCCTCACACAGCCAAACTCTGGACAATTACATGGTACATTTTCAGGGCCTATCCCCTTCTCATAAGGCAAGATAAGTCACGTAGTTTCTTTCAGATTAGAGATGTCACATCGATTAGCCAGTCAGTAATGCTTGGGCCATGCACATAGCCTAAATGGTTAGGGTTACCATCAGAAAATAACATTGAAATTCAAGACTTAACAATTAATTAGCTGGACCTTGGGTGCTAGGGAGTATGTGCAGAAAAGCCATTGCTGCAGGGAGCTTTCTACTAATGCTTCAAGCTCTGACCTTGAATCAGCAAAAAACCTGGGGAAATGGCTTCACATATTTATGTCTAGGGGAAACCAGATATTCATCTCTAGGGGCAACCAGCCTGCTTTGAATTCATGGAGTCTAAAATTAGCTGTCTATGTAAAAGGCTATCTTCATGACTGAGAGTCCTATGTCTGAGTAATATAAAATATTCTAGTATTATTTCTGTTCATCAGAATTATACACTTAAGCAGAAATCATCTTCCTGACCACCCACAGCTATGTGTGTGTTCAATAGATGAAATATTTTCATGTGATAAACACACAGGCAGTGGAAATACACCAAAAGCTATTTTTAGAGAAGAATGAAGTGGCTCATGAAAGAAATTACAGACAGAGACAAAGAGTTATCTACAGCCAGTGACCCCATGGCCTTTCTAGGTGGGGTCCCCTCAGGGAATCACTCATAAATATGGCCCAGGAATAATCAAGACATCTCTGACCAAGAAGATGATTAGGAGGAAGCCATGAAATTCTCTTGAGGATTTCATAGATTCTCAGGTTGAGCAGCATTATTCTGTTTTCAAATTTGTCTTGTCTAGTTGAAGGTGAAGTTTTATGCTTTGAACATATTGATCATTGTCCACTAATGGTATACCCTGCTCAGTCCCGCACAGAGCAGAGTACATGCGTGTGTGCGCTGACCTGTGTGGTCATACATGTGGAATGTTGTATTCCTTTCAGAGCTGTCCTGAATTCTGTCTTAAAATTCAGCATTTAAAGAAGAAAAAGACTAAATGACAGTCCAAAGGCCTTCCTCAGGGAACTGCATGCTTGTATTCATGTTTTCTGGTCTTCCCTCAGGAAGCTCCTATGAAAGTTCCAGTGAAGGACTTTATACCAAGCAGGCAATAATGAGAAAGTTAGAAAAGGCTTTAAGTATCGATTGATTCTCTGGGGCAGGTGAGGCGGCTTAGTGGGAAGTGGGTCTTATGGGTGGCCACGAGTTTGATCTAAGGCTCCCAAGAGGTGTTCTCTGAGACCTCTCTAAGCACACTTGGCACTGACATGCACAAATACAATAAATAAATACAATTTTAAAAGACATTAAAGGGAAAGACTTAATAGCTGCTAGAGCACAGCTGCCCATAAAAATGAAATTCTTAGGTGACCCTACTGTGGAATGTTATCACAGGGCTCAGAGCCGTGACATCTCTGCTAATAGTTGATTTTAAATTATATGTAAGATAGAAACAAAAGAAACTGTATTTTAAATAATTTAGAGAATTAGAAAAGTAGTCATAGTTAGATTTGTACATCATTGAAACCAACAGAAAGTAAATTATTCTGAAATTGTGATTTCCTACAAAATCAGTTAGCATAAGAGTTATAAAAAAACAAAATTTGTCGCACAATAAAGACAAAATAGTTGCTAAGAAAAAAATATGGCTACTGGCTGCACCTGACTTTTTGCCATGTTCTTATGTCCTTTTTAATATAACTTTATAGTTACTACAGAAACATATGAAAGATAAATCATGTCACAGATGAAATCATTTGACAAAGACAGGCTCAGTAGTTTGTTTTGTCAAAGTCAGTGTTGGTACTCAGACTTCTCCAGTCCAGAGCTCCCTGCCCCTTCTCCCTTAGAGTTTGAGAAAGGGGAACCAGAATAATTGTGGCTGAAATTCTGTGTGTTTGTTTTGTTGTTTTGTATGTGTTTTTGTGTATTCATGTGCTATTTTTTTTTTGCAAGTACAATCTCTCCATTCCCTTTCTTCCCTCCAGACCTGCCCTTGTACCCTCCATCCCTCAAATTCATGTCCTCTTTTCTCACTAATATGTGTGTATGTGTGTGTTTCCAGACTGACTGGTTTTGGTGTGCTCTTCTCTGGGGAAAGCTATTTCTCCTGCTCTCAGTCTTTTGACATTTACTGTTCTCAGATTTGTCAAATCAAAAGGGTAAAAGATAATTTTAAAATGCTTTTTTTTTAATTCAAAAAATACCCTTATCAAGAGTATCTAGAGAATATCTGCCTGGCCTTATCATAAACATTTTTAAAGCAAAGCTTTTTTTAGTTCCAAATTTCAGTTCTTTTCTGTTGATCCCGATATACATGCATTTGGGGAAATGGCACTTTTATTTTAGTTTGTGTAGCTTATAGGCCTTTTTGTTCCTTGATAAGAAATGTAGTGGTCTTTTTCACTTAGGCAATTTAAGTTGTCATTTTTGATGAATTTATTTAAAGCTAAAAGCTTTTCCTTTTGTGTGAAGAAAAAAAAAGATATGGTTAAAATGTAGTGATTCATACAGGACATTGTTAGGTAACCACTCAACAATGAGCTGGCTGATTGTAATGCCATCTCTTTATGTGTAGAATTAAAGTTTATAATTCTGTGATATTTATTTATTGTAGGATGTAATTAAAACCATTGTACAGAGTGGTGGCATCAAGCATCTAGTTACCATGGCAACTAGTGAACATGTAATAATGCAGAATGAAGCTCTTGTTGCTTTGGCACTAATAGCAGCTTTGGAATTGGGTAAGTACCTCGCTGACAAACTTATTTTTTACTATTTTTATCTTGGATGAAAGGAAGCACAGGAGTGGAATTGAAATCAAATAGAACCTTGGCTGTAGAAGTATTTTGCTAGTGTCTACTTAAATCTGAATATATGGAAATCATATGTAAGTTGCTGTCACAGGTGTTTCCTGTGGCTATGCTTTCTTTAACATTTTTAGATCAGCACTTTAGGGCTTAAATTTTAAGTCATATTTTACTTAGAAGATACATAAAACATTTTCAGTGGGCTTTATAATAATTGAAATGAAACCTGGAATATCACCGGAAGAAGAATGTGAAAGGTATAAAGCTATATAAAGCTCAGTTGACAGAGTACTTGCCTAGCATGAACAGTCCCCATGTGTCTGGTGGTACCTGTCTATAAGTCCCAGCATTCCCAAGTATTAGATAGGAAGATCAGAAGTTCAACATCAGCTTTGCTACATAGTGAGTTTAAGGCCCGCCTTGTTTATGTAAGCATTGCAGCTTGAATGGAAAGGTATACTAGCCAAGGAACTCCACAAAATCATCAGTAAATATAGCAGCTTACAGCTCTGCTCCAGGGAGAAGGTTTCCCAATGCAAGTGTAACAATGTGCCCAGTGTGTGTGGGGGGGGGGGCAGGTTGTCCCCCAGCAAAGTTGTTACAGCTCTGTTCAGATCCCGTGGAATGTAACAACTCTGCTCTGCTAGGGGATAGTGTTACAAAGGTGTTACAGCTCTGCTCCAATCCCACTCTGATGGAAGTTGTTATAGCTGGGTTCTACTAGACTGTCACACCTCACAACAAATTGGGAGGAAAAATCCAAGAGGGTGGCTTCCTCTACTAGGGTAGGAAGCAGCAGCAAACTGAACAGGGTACAGGGTTTTTATAGGGTTTCTTGTGGGGAGGATGACTTGGGATTGCTGGAGTTTTGGAGCCTGATAGCAAGCTTCAGGATTGATAGTATTCATGCTCAGGGATCTCAGGGATTGATGGGATTCTGCAGCCTGACTCTGGGGCAAGCTCAGGGATTGGTGGGATTTCAAGCCCTGGTCCTGGGTCAAGTTGGGCAGGGTGTTTTCCCTTAGCCCTTTGCACCCTACAATTTGAGACCTTGTCTCAAAGAAAGAAAAAGGAAGGGAGGAAAAGACAGAGGAGAGGGGGATGAGGGATGGTCTTATTGATCCGGACTTTCTATGCCCTGTTTCTACTGATTCTCCCCTTTAATAACCTCTGTACATGTTTTTCTATTACTTTATAGTACTTCCTCCATCTAAACTTTCACCTCTGTCTTTTGTATGTCTGTGTTCAATATTTCCCACAAAGCAAAATTAAACTGTTAGCTTCTGTTTGTGCTTGTTGGTGGCTGCGTAGAATATAAGCATCCGTGTGGGCAGAATTCTCTTTAAGAAGCCAAGAGACAAATAGAACCAGACTCTGATAACTGTAGCCAGGGATGATGTATCAGAGCCACATAACTTTGGCTAAGACCCAAAACTACTTTTCATCACACCCTGCCCATAGGATCTTTTAAATATAGAATCATGTTCTTTGCAAATAGGGATAATTTGACTTCTTCCCTTCCTACTTGTGTCACCTTTTATCTCTTTCTCTTGCTGCTCTAGCTAAGACTTGGAGCTTATCATATTCTGGATTTTAGCAGGAAAGCTCTGCTCTTTTCCAAAGTTAATATATAATTTAGCTATGCCTCTAGCTTTTGGCCTATAGCATGTCTATAGTATAGAAGGTATATAAGGTATGTCTATCTGTTTCTAATTTCTTTAGTACTTTTTACCTGAAGGGATGTTTAACTGCCTCAGATGCCCTTTGTCTATCATGATGTCCTGAAAACCTTTTCTGTGCTGTATTTATTGGTTTTCTTATGTTGAACAAGCCTTGCAACCCTGAAACAAAACCAAATTATCTATGGTTCATAACCACCTTAACGTATTCTAGGATTTGGTGTGCAAACACTTTATTGAGGCATTCTGACTGTGTGTTCACCAGAAAAAATAGCCTGTATTTTTCTTACATTTTTATCTAGTTTGGGTATCAAGGCTATCCTAGTCTGAGAAGTACTGGTGTTAGGTCTTCGTAGAAGCCTGGTAGAGCCTGGCCGGTGGTGGTGCACGCCTTTAATCCCAGCACTCAAGAGGCAGAGGCAGAGGCAGAAGGATCTCTGTGAGTTCAAGACCAGCCTGGTCTACAAGAGCTAGTTCCAGGACTGACTCCAAAGCTGCAGAGAGACCCTGTCTCGGAAAAAAAAAAAAAAAGAAGAAGAAGCCTGTATTAGAATTCAACAGTGAACCAGCCTGTGTGTGTCTCTTTATTACTTGTTTCAATCTCATTACTTGTTATGGGTTGAACAGCTTCATTCAGTAAGTCACATGGGTTAGAAGTCAATCTGTTTTGTCTAGGTTTTTCAGCTTTTGGAGCCTAAGTTTGCAGAGTCCCCCAGTGATCTTTTGGGTTTCGTTGGCTTGTATTATAACAGCCCCCTTTCATCCCCTTTCACTGCCAGTCCTATTCATCTGGGTCTTTGCCTTTAGTCTTGCTAAGGACTTACTGAACATTTTGTGTTGGGGGGCATTGCTTGTTTTACTTAGGGGGCCAGCTCTTTAATTGCGTACATTTTCCTTTTGGTGTTTTTCATTAGCTTCTTCCCTAGTATTTATTAAACCTCTTCGTGTGTTGGGTTTGGTGACTTCTTGGTTTGCTAGAACTGTGAAATCCTAATATTGTGCATGTGTGCATGAGCGTGTTTATATTTATAACCTTTTCTTTTTAATAAACCTTCACTGTATCCCAAATATTGTGATAAGAGGCAGTACTGTTATTTTCATGAGATTTTGAGGAATTTCATGTTTTCCTTGTTTTCTTCAATCACTACTGTTCATTTAATAGTGTAGTGTAAATTTTTTTAGCATACAGGTATTTCTGTAGTTTCTGATGTTTCTCTTGCTATTGATTTCTAATTTTGCTTACTGTAGCCTGCTGAGATAGAAGGAATTATTTTAGACTTTTTGTTTTGTTGTTTTTGTCTTTGGAGCTTCTGTTCAGGCTTGTTTTGTGACCTATAACATGATCATATTTAGACGATTCCATATGCTACTAAGGATTTGCCTTCATCTGAGTTTGTCTTGACCTGTCCTTATTTCTCCATGAGTTTTAAGAAAGTTTTTTTGATATAGTAATTTTGGTGTTAGTCATTTACTTTCAGGGCTTGAACTGTGTTGTTCCATGCTTGCGTGGTTCTTAAGGATGCTAATGAAATACACAGTATTTTGGTAATGTTGTTTCTTTATAATTTTGACATCTTGCCTGTGATGTGTTGTGCAGAGGTTCCTCTCTGGTTAAGTTGTTTCACTGGGTAAATTGCCTGACTCTGCTCCTCCTGCTCTGGGGTTCTTAGGTTTGATTTCTTGAATGTATCCTAGACTTGTTGGGAGTTTTTGTTGTGTTTCTTTTTTCTTTATGTATGTCTGAATGTATTATTGTCTTGTTTTTCTGCTTTGTCTTGTCCTTTCTGATGTTGATTTTTCTAGTGAAAACACACAGCACAGGATAGTAAGCAACAATGAATGTTTTTTAATATAGAAAAAAATAAGCTAAAAGTTTTGACTTTGTTTTTTGGACTTTTTGGATTTTTTGTTTAGTTTTGTTTAAGCAGCTCTCTTCTTCCCTGTACCCTGGCCTTTTCATAGAGATTCCCACTGCTCCCTTTTGGGAAGTTCTCTGTAAATAGTGTGTAGAAGGGGATGCACTATTTAGCCTGATGACACTACTGCCATCCACAGTAGCTATGACACACTTTATTTCCTATTGTAGGTCCTGCTGAGAAAGATCTTGAAAGTGCTAAGCTTGTACAGATTCTCCACCGACTGCTAGCGGATGAGAGAAGTGCCCCAGAGATCAAATATAACTCCATGGTCCTGATCTGTGCTCTCATGGGATCTGGTATGTATTTCTTCTGTCACTTGATACCAGGATATGCCCTCCACCAAATATTACATGTGTAGTCATAGTAAGTGGTGATGGTGTTTAAAAAGCAGTAGACAGAAATTTTTAAGAGAATACAGGAACTTGCCCTCAGGGCAGAATAGGGTGTCAGATCTTCTGAAGCTGTAATTATAGGCAGTTGTGAGCTGCCCGAGTGGGAACCACGCTACAAAGAGCATACATACATACGTGCTTCTGGCAGCTGAGCCACTCCCAAGATTACCTCTAAATTGAAAGTGTTCCCAAAGGATTCTTCTAAAATAGTGTCATACAGAAAATACAGCAAAAATCAACTTGTGTTTATTAATGCCAAAATAGATTTTTATGTAAAGAACAAGTTCTCTGGTTTTATTGTTATAGTAGTAACTAAACTCATTGGTGGATATCAATATATGTACCATGGATACTTGGATGTATGTTCATTCTCTGTAACTGAGTGGAATGTTTTAGAGATATCAGTTAAATTCTGTATGGTGATGTTCCCTGTATTCTTGCTGATTTCCTGAGTGTTGTCAGTTGACAGAAGAGTATGGAAGCCCTCTTCCCCATAATATAAATTTGACTCTGTCAGTTTTTTCTTAGAACGCTGTAAACAGTGTTGGTAGGTATACATGACCCTAGGGCTCCTGCAGTTTCTTGGTAGAGTAGCTGTTCAGTGGCCATGGAATGTCCCTGTCGGTCTCTTCTTGCTCTGAAGTCTCCTTTATGTGGCGGGAACACAGCTACTCCCACTTACTTTTGAGTAGCATTTTCCTTTTTTTTCCTTCTACTCTTAGTTTCAGTCTACAGTGTGGATAAGTTTGAAGTATCTGGTTGCTAGTCTTTATTTGAGCTGTTTTATAATCCATTCTGCCAGTGCTTTTAATTATTTTATTTATACCACTTATATTTAATGTAATAAAGGAAAGTTACTCCTTTTTCACTTAGATAACTAACCCCAGATATTCTAAGTTATCTTCTTGTAACAAATTCTGTTTTCGCTCATTTAAGAATGTTTTATTAGCCCCTTCATTAACACACACAAATTTCTGTAGTCAGCCGATTCTTTGTCTGTTGTCTATACATGAAAGATGCACTCCTTTCCAGATCCTAATGAGAAACCTACTGTGCTCATTAATATACCAGGAACCAAGGAGATGGGCCTCATGGTTAAAGGTACCTGCCACTAAAGCCTGTGAGCATGGTTCTGGGACCCACATGGTTGAAGAAGTGTCAACTACCACACTGTCCTCAGACCACAATACTTGCCCTGTGGTATAAGCTTGTGGTTTAAATATATATTTTAAAAAATAAAAGTTTAAAGACCACCAATTGCAAAGTGTTGATTATATTAAACATATTCAGGGCCCCATTCTTCCTAATAACAGGTTCTCAGTTATACTGGACTCCTGTCCTTTCTTATGTTAATACTAAATGAGCCAAAAAGGTCAGAAAAGGCAAGCTAGGAAGAAAATTTAAAAAGGAGATGAGTTTCGCAGAATTTACTCTAAGTATATAAAGTAAAACCTTCATGTATCACAAAATTTAACAGGTTTTTAAATATTTTGCTTTTTGTTTGAACTGCTGATGTAATTAAGTTGCAGATTTAAGTTACTAAATGTTGAGATTATATAATGAGCTGTGTTTAATTGCATCTTATTACCCTGAACACCTTTAGACTGCAGAACCTAATGTGAGTCTTTACAAATGGCAGTGCACTCCTCAAAAAGACCTTACTAGGTGTTGTTGGACTCTTTCCTGACTTGTTCCTCATTTTGTCGCTCATTCTGGTCAGGTGTATGTTTGGGGTAGATTATGTAAGTGCAGTTAGAACCCAGCAGCAGAAACATGAGCTTTACCTGGCTTTTCTCTTCCAGAATCCCTGTACAAGGAAGTGCAGGATTTGGCCTTTCTAGATGTTGTATCCAAACTTCGAAGTCACGAGAACAAAAGTGTCGCCCAACAGGCCTCTCTTACAGAGCAGAGACTCACCGTGGAAAGCTGAGACCGGCCCCTCCTGGCACAAGGCATCCCCCCAGCTGACCACCCCACCATTCTCCATCCAGCTGCCGCTTCAGCGCCATCCTCTACTGCCTCACCTGTGCATGCGTGTAATGTTCCAGTACCAACCGAAGAACTCTCTAGGTACCTACCTGCCTAATAAGATTTCTCCGCCCATAGTTAATGTGAACACGACTGTCCAAACAAGTCTCCACCCGTAACTGTTACCCTGTATCCCCGATGCTTGAGCTACATTAAGTAGAGTGTGCATGTTGTAGCCCTATGAAGATGTAAACGTGGTACTTCATGCTGACCTGCTCTTCACATGCAGTAAGCTACATATCAGTGTACTGGTAAATTAGACACAGAGAATGCAGCAGGACCTGTCCCGCTTATTGAAAGATGACCCCGAACAGTCACGGGAGCACCATATTTTTTGGTGCTCGGGAAGCACAGTGATCGAAACGGCTGTATGGCTGCTCGTTCGTTAGTCTCCTCAGAATGGCAGGCCCGTTGTGCCTGGAGTTGGATAGATTCAGTACTCACTCTTGCCTTGCGGTTTTTCCTTTTTCTGAACTGTAGAGGCGGTTTGCCAAACAACATGGCAGGACTTCCTTAGGCTTCTCGTTCCATCTTTAACTGACAGTGGTACAGAGGCCCAACACTGAAACGTGGTTTTCAGTGTGATTAGAACAAAGGGGTTCGAGAAACCCTGGCATCCTGGACCCCTTTGGATCTCGCCTGTATTTTACATGTAGTTTGTGTGTAGTTACATCCAGAACTTCCATCGGTTAACTAGCATCGTCAAACACATGTCTCTAAACCTTAATAGCCATTTGTTTCAACTAAGGAAAGTTGAGTACAGCTTGTTTGGTGGGGAACGGACTTTCCCCCCGTTTTTCATCTTTCAGGCTGAAAGCAAGGGGTTTCATCTTTCATACTCCTTTTAAATATTGCGCTAATTCTAGGTGGATATAAGAGGAAGCATGAAGATGTAAACGTGTCTGTACTAAAGGAAGGAAGGCCAGTTTTAAAAGCCATAGTAGCCAGTCCGGTACATTCTGCAGATGGCCTCCTAGCGGTCGTTGTTAGAGTCCCTCACTTCCACTTTCCCACAGAGAACCACAGTAATCTCACAGGCTGCAAGCCAGGACTCGATGTAAGGAACCTTCTTGGCAAAAATGTAGTGTGCTCGTCACTGCCACTAACCACCACCAAGTGAGTTTTTAGAGCTCTGACACACAATCTTTATAAATTAATTGGGACTCCCTGTGACCTGCCTTCTCGCACCCAAGTCTGACTCCTGCTGATAATATAAGGGGGGTGGGCTCCTTCACAGGACTGGAGGGCAGAGAGAGGGGCTACTGAAGGGGGGACCAGCTCTTTTCTCCCCAACAGGAGATACATGTATCTCTGCATTATCTAAATCAGACTTTGGTTTTCACACTTTTCAATTCAAGAAGGATTTACTTAATGTAAGTAAAAACCCGACTGACAATTCCCTGTGATGTTCAAATAAGGGAACTATTTGTGAGCGCTTGTGCTACACTTATTGTAGGAATGAGCTCTTTAATGTCTTTCTCCTGGGCTGAATAAGTGGACTAATGTTGCATAATTCTGTCCATATTAATAACTTAATAAATAGTATATGAAACTACAGTGATATTACTTGGTTTATTTGTGTATGTTGTCTGTATTTTCACATCCAAGAGCAGGGTTTGCTCATGGTTGGTACTAAGTGTTGAGTGTTGTTGAATGAATGAATTCTTGCTCATAAAGTTTGAGACAACAAGACCCCCCCCAAAAAAAGTAAGTCTAGATAGACTGATAGATAAGACTTGGATAATTCTACTTCAAGATCTTTTTATTTATTTATTTATTTATTTAAAAAAAATTTCCGCCTCCTCCCAGCCTCCCATTTCCCTCCCCCTCCTCTCACTCCTTTCCCCCTTCCCCCCACTCCTCTCCTCCTCCCTCTCCAGTCTGAAGAGCAGTCAGGGTTCCCTGCCCTGTGTAAAGTCCAAAGTCCTCCCCCCTCCATCCTGGTCTAGTGGGGCTGATCTATTGGGAGCCCACCAGGCCCAGCCGGACTATGACTGAAAAAGCATGAGACAAAACCGGACTCTCTGAACACGGCGGACAACGAGGGCTGCCGAGAAGCCAAGGACAATGGCACTGGGCCCCGACCCCACTTACGCAGCCACAAATCCAGCCTTACAGAAAGTAATTGAAGGAAAATCACTATCCAAGGAGTCCAACAATGACCACAATAACTCAAGACATCTAGAGACCCTTCACCAATACAAATCAAAGAAGGGAAACACACAAACTCTACGACTAAAAAAAAATGACCGGAGTTAACAACCACTGGTCATTAATATCACTTAATGTCAATGGACTCAACTCACCTATAAAAAGGCACAGGCTAAGAGATTGGATACGAAAACAGGATCCAACATTCTACTGTTTACAAGAAACACACCTCAACCACAAAGACAGGCACCTACTCAGAGTAAAGGGCTGGGAAAAGGCCTATCAAGCAAATGGTCCTAAGAAACAAGCAGGTGTGGCCATACTAATCTCAAGATCTTTAAAAACAAAATACTTTATAGATTACATTCTTACTGAAAGGCATTATACAAAAAAAAGAAAAGAAAAAACTCAGAATAGAAAGGTCTTCTCCCAAGGTCATAGATTGGAGAAATGGTAGCAGTGACTCAGCTGCCAGCAATCACTTCAGGCTAATTTGCTAGTTTCTCCTAGCTCCAGCAAAGCCAAGTGCAGTCGGCTTCTCCACGAGGATTGTGTCCTTAATTACAGATGCCAGCAGATTAGGAAACTCACTGCCAAACTCACGCTAGAAGAATGAAACCCAGATAATCCTTCATCTCCAACTAATTAAGCTCAGCTTCAGGGGCTAACATTCAATTACTTTGCTACCCTAGAGTTGTTTTTTAAGGAGACAGTAAGAGAAATCTGATCAACACTATTTCAGACTCTGTTTTCCATGGAATTAGGTGTTGCATACACTACAATGGGAGTTGAGATGTGCAACAAGGCTTTAAAGTTCTAGAATGATCACCTGTTAGGAATGGACCATAGTTGCTTGCAGGCATTAGCATAAAAGTCTGAGAAAGCATACATATAAAGAATTCAAAAAGAAATTAGCCTATTCCGATTCTGCTGAACATATCAACTGAAGCAGTGTAAGTGGTTAAGACACTTTTATAGTGAGCGTCCCCTGTTTGTATCCAGTTTGTACAATCAAGCTAAACAGCCACCCAACTCAGGGCAGCCATAACATTTCCATGATGTTTGGGATGAAGCCTCTTAAAAGCCACTACTTAAAACTCACCTTATTTTCTCTTCAGCATGGAAGACTTAATAGTCCTCAGAGTTACGAGACAGAACTTTTAGATATTCAAGATAAGGATGGGTAATATACTATATTATGGAGAATATACCATATGTGTGTGTATATATGTGTGTGTATACATACATACACGTACATACGTACGTACGTACGTACATACATACATACTGTGGACTAAGCTACTCTCAGTCCTCTGCATGTTTCCCAGCTAAAATAATTTTAAAACAAAGCCGGGAGCTGAACATGGTGGTACACATCTTCAATCCCAACACTAAGAAGGCAAAGACATGCGGATTTGAGGCCAGCCTTATCTACACAATGAGTTCCAAGTCATACAGGGCTACATAGTAAGACTGTCCTAAAAAAATAAGTAAATAAGTAAAACTTTAAAAAGCTTTTTATAAAACCTCTTC
Organism: Microtus pennsylvanicus; assembly: GCF_037038515.1. Taxonomy (NCBI): domain Eukaryota; kingdom Metazoa; phylum Chordata; class Mammalia; order Rodentia; family Cricetidae; genus Microtus; species Microtus pennsylvanicus. The sequence continues at coordinate 81,195,789 of NC_134585.1, forward strand.
TTAGTTCTATCCAGAGCGCAGAGATTTTAGTCAATATACATCATGCTGTTCACAATTCCAGCTAAGAACATTTATGTTGACAATTTATTTTGTATTCTAGATCAACTCTTCAGTAGACCAAATATATACCAGGCAGTTCTCGTCCCTGCACTCTCTGGCCTTTACTACCTCAGTCTCTGCCTTTCCTCCTGACTGGTGTCGCCACACTTGCTCAAGAGGCGTGCAGAGCCTCCTTACTTTGTAAGCAAACCAGGGGATCAAGCTGGCATACCCATCAGATCTACCCCACACTCCAGGCTTGGACTGGTACAACATCCTATACACCAGACCAATCCTCTCTGCCCATCAAATTCCATCCCACGTAAGCTATTTCCAACCTGTAGACCCAACCTACCTGCACATCCAGTCTTCTCCCCAAACCTGCTGTCAATATTAGCACTAACAAAAGTCCACATGCCCATGTATTATTGCAAATAATATAAACATTATAAAGTCCAGCATTTCCTCTCTAAACACTATTATGTAGAAATGTTTGCCAGTGAGAATTACCTAGATGAACCCTGGAATCAAAACAGCCACCACAAATTTTAATGAATTTAAGAAAGTTTAAAAAGTCACAAACAACTCAATGAAATTAAGGAGGATGAACACCTGAGTGATTCCCAAGAAAATACAAACATAGGCTGATGGAAACGACAAGGACATGCTGGGACTTGAGGACAGAATCCAGTCAGGAGATAGGAGTATTGGAAAGGATTCAACTGAAATGAAGATGAAATTGAATAACCCAACCAGAAAACTCAAAGCATGAGTAGAATTGATCAAGAGAAAATAGAATATCAGGATTTGAAGATAGTAAAGGGTACAAACCAAATAAACAAGAAATACGATTTTTAAAACACAGGAACATACAGAAAGTATGAGACACCTTTGAGTTATAGGCATAAATGAAAGAAGAATCCCAAGTCAAATGGCATAGAAGAAAACATTCCCAAACTATAGAAAGTCAAACCCACAGAGATTAAAGAAGCATGCTGAACACTGAACAGACAAGACCAGAAAAGAAATTCTCCAGAGCATATCATAGTTAAAACATTAAGTATACAGAACAGAGAAAGTATACTGAAACTGCAATGGAAAAAATAAGTCACATATAAAGGAAAATCTTCCAGAACACCAGTTGATCCCTCAGTGGAAACTTTGAAAACCAGAAGAACCTTGCACAGTGCCTTCCAAATCCTAAAAGATGGAAGATGGCCAGTCTAGGATAATATATCCAGCTCAACTATCTGCCATAACTGAAGGAGAAAGAAAAACTCCCACAATTATAAATAGCCTAAAAAATTTTATGTGCAACAAACCAAACCAGAAGAAAATACAGGAAGCAATATTTTGAAAAGAGGGGTGAATATAGCCAACATACTGAAAAGAAATATGAAGCCATACTTATTAAAATACAAAATACCAATGATAATAAAAATCAACAGGATGACCACAATGCACATGTTTCAATAATATTTTTAAATATCAGTGGCCTCAATTCTCTGATCAAAAGATACAGGCTAGCTGAATGGATCAAGAAACAATATCTCTCTTGTCCACAAGAAACATTTGAGCTTTAAAAACAAGTAATGCCTTAAGAGTAAATGGATAGACAAAGCACTCCAACCAAATGGGACCAGGAAGCAAGCAGGCATCACTATCCTAACATCTGACAAAAAGACATGCAACTAAAACTAATCAGAAGAGATAGACGGATACTTCATTCTAAATGAGGAAAGAGTTAACCAAGAACAAGTTACTCTTCAAAACATGCATGTACCAAACTCGGGTGCACCATTTCATTAAAAAAAAAATCTACCAATGGATATAAAGACTCAGATTAACATCAACCCATTAAAGCAGGTGATTTCAGTACCCCACTTGCTGCAATAGACTGGTCATCTTAACAACAACAAAAAAAAAACCCATACAAAACATCAGGATTAATTGGCATCATACATCAAATGGACTAATCTACAGAATATTCCATTCAAACATTAACAATGCATATTCTACTCACCAGTGGTCAGGAACTGACCTAAAACAGCCTAGATCCTGGGACAAATCTTTACAAGTACAAAAAGGTGGAATTACTTCCAGGTATCCGATCTGACCACAGTGCAATAAAACTGACAGTTGACAGCAAGCAACTCTCTAGTAAATACACAAACTCATGGAATTTAAGCAACTCGTTGCTGATGATAAATGGGTCAAGGAAGAAGACAAAGGGGGAAAAAGTCCTGAAACTAAAAGAAAATGAAAACAAAATCTCTGGGACATATTGAAAATAGTCCTGTGAGGGAAATTTATAGTTCTAAGTGCACAAAGAAGGAAGAGCACAAATAAATGGTCAAATGATGCAGCAAGAAGGGGTGCTGCTTACTGGCTTCCTCCTTTTGGCTTGCTCAGCCTGCTCAAGATCATCAGCCTAAGGATGGCACCACTCACAATGATACTCCCTCAATGATCATTAAGAAAATGTCTTACCCCCTTCAATGGAAGAATGGATGAAAAAAGTATGGAATATATACACATTAGAGTACTACGCTGTGGTAAAAAACAATGACTTCTCGAATTTTGCATGCAAATGGATGGAAATAGAAAACACTATCCTGAGTGAGGTATCCCAGACCCAAAAAGATGAACATGGGATGTACTCACTCATAATTGGTTTCTAGCCATAAATTAGGGTCACAGAGTCTACAATAGGTGAAGCTAAAGAAGCTAAGTAAGAAGGGGAACCCAAGGAAAAACATATAGTTATCCTCTTGGCTAAGGGAAGTAGACAAAATTGCCGGGGAGAAAATTGGGATCTTGGGGGTGGGGTGGGATGGGGGTAAGGGGAGATGGGGAGAGAAAAGTTAGAAGGGAAGGAGGGGGGCCTTGGGGAAACAGGAGGATTGGGATAAAGGAAGGTTGGACAGGGGAGCACGGAAACACAATTCTTAGTTAAGGGAGCCACCTTAGGGTTGGCAAGAGACCTGACCCTAGAGTGTCTCCCAGGTGCCCAAGCCAAGGTCCCCAGTTAGTTCCTTGGGCAGCTGAGGATAGGGAACCTGAAATGACCCTATCCTAGAGCAATACTGATGAATATCTTGCATATCATCATAGAACCTTCATCTGGTGATGGATGGAGATAGAGACAGAGACCCACACTGGAGCACTGGACTGAGCTCCCAAGGTCCCAATGAGGAGCAGAAGGAGGGAGAACATGAGCAAGGATGTCGGGACCACGAGGGGTGCACCCACCCACTGAGACAGTGGAGCTGATCTATTGGGAGCTCACCAAGGCCAGCTGGACTGTGACTGAAAAAGCATGGGATAAAACTGGACTCTTTGAACATGGCGAACAATGAGGGCTGATGAGACGCAAAGGACAATGGCATGGGGTTTTGATCCTACCTAATGTGATTGCTTTGTGGGAGCCTAGCCAGTTTGGAGTTCACCTTCTAGATATGGACAGAGGGGGGAGGACCTTGGACTTTCCACAGGGCAGAGAACCCTGACTGCTCTTTGGACTGGAGAGGGAGGGGAAAGGAGTGGGAGAGGGGGAGAAGGGTGGGAGGAGGGGGCGAAGGGTGGGAGGAGGGGGAGGGAAATGGGAGGCTGGGAGGAGGTGGAAACTTTTTTTTTCTCCTTTTCTCAAAAAAAAAAAAGAAAAAAGAAAAAGAAAATGTCCTACCAACTTGTCTACAGCCCAATCATATGGAGGCATTTTCTCAATTGAGTTTTCCTTCTCTCTGATGACTTTAGCTTGTGTCAAATTGACATAAAACTAGCCAGGACAGAAATTAATGAAATAAAAACAATGAAAACAGCATAAAGAATTGTGTAAGATTCCCAACCTAAAGAAAGATATACCTATGAAGATTCAAGAAGCATACAGAACACCGAATAGGCTGGATCAAAAAAAAAAAAAAACCATCCACTCGCCATATAATTATCAAAACACAAAGCACACAGAATAAAAAAGAATATTAAGAGCTGCAAAGGAAAAAGGCCAAATTACTTATAAAGGTAAACCTATCAGACTTACACCTGACTTCTCCATGGAAACCATGAAAGCCAGAAGGTCCTGGATAGATGTACTGCAGAAACTGAGAGACCATGGATGCAAGCCCAGATTACTCTACCCAGCCAAGCTTTCGTTCACTATAAATGGAGAAAATAAAATTTTCCAAGATAAAAACAAATTTAAACAATATACAGCCACAAATCCAGCTTTACAGAAAGTAATAGAAGGAAAATCACTAACCAAGAAGTCCAACAATGACCACAATAACTCAGACATCTAGAGACCCTTCACCAACACAAATCAAAGAAGGGAAACACACAAACTCTACGACTAAAAAAGTGACCGGAGTTAACAACGACTGGTCTTTAATATCACTTAATGTCAATGGACTCAACTCACCTATAAAAAGGCACAGGCTAAGAGATTGGATAAAAAAACAGGATCCAACATTCTGCTGTTTACAAGAAACACACCTCAACCACAAAGACAGGCACCTACTCAGAGTAAAGGGCTGGGAAAAGGCTTATCAAGCAAATGGACCTAAGAAACAAGCAGGTGTGGCCATACTAATCTCTAACAAAGTTGACTTCAAACTTAAATCAATCAGAAGAGATGGAGAGGGGCATTTTATACTCATAACAGGAACAGTTCATCAGGATGAAGTCTCAATCCTGAACATCTATGCCCCTAATATAAAAGCACCCACGCACATAAAAGAAACATTGCTAAAACTCAAGGCAGCCATCAAACCACACACACTAATAGTAGGAGACTTCAACACTCCTCTCTCACCAATGGACAGGTCAATCAAACAGAAACCTAACAGAGAAATTAGAGAATTAATGGAGGTAATGAAACAAATGGACTTAACAGACATCTATAGATTATTCCACCCAAAGAGGAAAGAATATACCTTCTTCTCTGCAGCTCATGGAACCTTCTCGAAAATTGACCACATACTCGGTAGCAAAGCTAACTTACACAGTTACAAAAAAATATTAGTAACCACCTGTGTCTTATCAGATCACCATGGATTAAAGTTAGAATTCAACAACAATGCTACCCCCAGAAAGCCTACAAATTCATGGAAACTGAACAGTCAACTACTGAACCATACCTGGATTAAGGAAGCAATAAAGAAAGAAATTAAAGTCTTCCTGGAATTCAATGAAAATAAAGAAACAACATACTCAAACTTATGGGACACTATGAAAGAAGTCCTAAGAGGAAAGTTCATAGCACTAAGTGCCCACTTAAAGAAAACAGAGAAAGCTCACATTGGAGACTTAACAGCCCACCTGAAAGCTCTAGAAAAAAAAGAAGCAGACGCGCCCAGGAGGAGTAGAAGACTGCAAATAATCAAACTGAGGGCTGAAATCAACAAAATAGAAACACAGAAAACAATACAAAGAATCAATGAAACAAAAAGCTGGTTCCTGGAGAAAATCAACAAGATTGACAAACCCCTATCCAAACTAATCAAACGGCAGAGAGAGAATTTGCAAATTAATAAGATCAGAAATGAAAAAGGGGGACATAACCACAGACACAGAGGAAATTCAGAGAATCATTAGATCTTACTACAAAAGCATATATGCCACAAAACTGGAAAATGTAAAGGAAATGGACACTTTTTTAGATAAATACCATATACCAAAGTTAAACCAGGACCAGGTGAACAATCTAAATAGACCTGTTAGTAGTGAAGAATTAGAAGAGGTTATCAAAAACCTCCCTACCAAAAAAAGCCCAGGACCAGATGGTTTCAATGCGGAATTCTACCAGAACTTCCAAGAAGACCTAATACCTATACTCCTTAATGTATTTCACAATATAGAAACAGAAGAGGCATTGCCAAATTCCTTTTATGAAGCTACAGTTACTCTGATACCAAAACCACACAAAGACTCAACCAAGAAAAAGAATTATAGACCAATCTCACTCATGAACATCAATGCAAAAATCCTCAACAAAATACTGGCAAACCGAATCCAAGAACACATCAGAAAAATTATCCATTATGATCAAGTAGGCTTCATCCCAGGGATGCAGGGCTGGTTCAACATACGAAAATCTATCAATGTAATCCATCATATAAATAAACTGAAAGAAAAAAACCATATGATCATTTCATTAGATGCTGAAAAAGCATTTGACAAAATTCAACATCCCTTTATGATAAAAGTTTTGGAGAGATTAGGGATACAAGGGTCATACCTAAATATAATAAAAGCTATATACAGCAAGCCAACAGCTAACATCAAATTAAATGGAGAGAAACTCAAAGCCATCACGCTAAACTCAGGAACACGACAAGGCTGTCCACTCTCGCCATACCTCTTCAATATAGTGCTTGAAGTTCTAGCAATAGCAATAAGACAACATAAGGGGATCAAGGGGATTCGAATTGGAAAGGAAGAAGTTAAACTTTCGTTATTTGCAGATGATATGATAGTGTACATAAGCGACCCCCAAAACTCCACCAAAGAACTTTTACAGCTGATAAACACCTTTAGTAATGTGGCAGGATACAAGATCAACTCCAAAAAATCAGTCGCCCTCTTATACACAAAGGATATGGAAGCAGAGAGGGAAATCAGAGAAGCTTCACCTTTCACGATAGCCACAAACAGCATAAAATATCTTGGAATAACCAAGGAAGTGAAAGATCTATTTGACAAGAACTTTAAGGCATTGAAGAAAGAAATTGAGGAGTATACCAGAAAATGGAAGGACCTCCCTTGCTCTTGGATTGGGAGGATCAACATAGTAAAAATGGCAATTCTACCAAAGGCAATTTATAGATTCAATGCAATCCCCATCAAGGTCCCATCAAAATTCTTCACAGATCTTGAGAGGACAATAATCAACTTTATATGGAAAAACAAAAAACCCAGGATATCCAAAACAATCCTATACAATAAAGGATTGTATGGAGGCATTACCATCCCTGACTTCAAACTCTATTACAGAGCTACAATGATGAAGACAGTGTGGTACTGGCATAAAAACAGAGATGTCGACCAATGGAATCATATAGAAGACCCAAATTTTAACCCACAAACCTATGAACACCTCATTTTTGATAAAGGAGCGAAAAGTGTACAATGGAAGAAAGAAAGCATCTTCAACAAATGGTGCTGGCATAACTGGATGTCAACCTGTAGAAGAATGAAAATAGACCCATATCTATCACCGTGCACAAAACTCAAGTCCAAATGGATTAAAGACCTCACTATCAGCCCGAACACATTGAACCTAATAGAAGAGAAATTGGGAAGTACCCTACAACAGATGGGCACAGGAGATCGCTTCCTATGTGTAACCCCAACAGCACAGACATTAAGGGCAACATTGAATAAATGGGACCTACTAAAACTGAGAAGCTTCTGTAAAGCAAAGGACACTGTCACCAAGACAAAAAGGCAACCTACTGACTGGGAGAAGATCTTCACCAACCCCACAACAGACAAAGGTCTGATCTCCAAAATATACAGAGAACTCAGGAAACTAGACTTTAAAATGCTAATGAACCCAATTAAAAAATGGGGCACTGAACTGAACAGAGAATTCTCAGCAGAGGAAGTTCAAATGGCCAAAAGACACTTAAGGTCATGCTCAACTTCCTTAGCAATCAGGGAAATGCAAATCAAAACAACTTTGAGATATCATCTTACACCTGTCAGAATGGCTAAAATCAAAAACTCCAATGATAGCCTTTGCTGGAGAGGCTGTGAAGGAAGGGGTACCCTCATCCATTGCTGGTGGGAATGCAATCTTGTGCAACCACTTTGGAAATCAGTGTTTCGGTTTCTCAGGAAATTCGGGATCAACCTACCCCTGGACCCAGCAATACCACTCCTGGGAATATACCCAAGAGATGTTCTATCATATGACAAGAGCATTTGTTCAACCATGTTCATAGCAGTATTATTTGTAATAGCCAGAACCTAGAAACAATCTAGATGCCCCTCAATGGAAGAATGGATGAAGAAAGTGTGGAATATCTACACATTAGAGTACTACGCTGCGGTAAAAAACAATGACTTCTCGAATTTTGCATGCAAATGGATGGAAATAGAAAACACTATCCTGAGTGAGGTAACCCAGACCCAAAAAGATGAATATGGGATGTACTCACTCATAATTGGTTTCTAGCCATAAATAAGGGTCACGGAGTCTACAATTGGTGATCCTAAAGAAGCTAAGTAAGAAGGTGAACCAAAGGAAAAAGATGTAGTTATCCTCTTGGCTATGGGAAGTAGACAAAATTGCCAGGGAGAAAATTGAGATCTTGGGGGTGGGGTGGGATGGGAGTAAGGGGAGATGGGGAGAGAAAAGGGAGAAGGGGAGGATGGGGGGAACTTGGGGAAAAAGGAGGATTGGGATAAAGGAAGGTTGGACAGGGGAGCACGGAAACACAATTCTTAGTTAAGGGAGCCACCTTAGGGTTGGCAAGAGACTTGAACCTAAAGTGGCTCCCAGGTGCCCAAGCCGAGGTCCCCAGTTAGTTCCTTGGGCAGCTGAGGATAGAGAACCTGAAATGACCCTATCCTAGAGCAATACTGACGAATATCTTGCATATCATCATAGAACCTTCATCTGGTGATGGATGGAGATAGAGACAGAGACCCACACTGGAGCACTGGACTGAGCTCCCAAGGTCCCAATGAGGAGCAGAAGGAGGGAGAACATGAGCAAAGAAGTCGGGACCACGAGGGGTGCACCCACCCACTGAGACAGTGGAGCTGATCTACTGGGAGCTCACCAAGGCCAGCTGGACTGTGACTGAAAAAGCATGGGATAAAACTGGACTCTCTGAACATGGCGAACAATGAGGGCTGATGAGAAGCCAAGGACAATGGCACGGGGTTTTGATCCTATGCAATGTGCTGGCTTTGTGGTAGCCTAACCAGTTTGGATGTTCACCTTCCTAGATTTGGACAGAGGGGGAGGACCTAGGACTTACCACTGGGCAGGGAACCCTGACTGCTCTTTGGATTGGAGAGGGAGGGGGAGAGGAGTGGGGGGAGGGGGAGAAGGGTGGGAGGAGGGGGAGGGAAATGGGAGGCTGGGAGGAGGTGGAAACTTGTTTTTTTTTTCTTCCTTTTCTCAATAAAAAAAAAAAAAGAATTGTGTAAGAACCGGTTCTTTAAGAAGATAAAGATTGACAGGTCTTTATCTCAACTAACCAAAGGAGAGAGAAGACCCAAATGAACAGAATCAGTAATGAACAGAGAAACATTACATCAGAAACCAAAGAATTTCAGAATATTTTAAGGAATGCTTTTAAGAATATGTACTCCATTTAGTTAGAAACCTAAAAGAAATGAATATCTAGATTCAATCAAATTACAATAATTAAACCAATAAGTCATTATCCTAAACAGAGCCATAACAAATGAGATTGGAAAAGTAATAAAAAGCCTTCTAGCTTAAAAAAAAATAAAATAAAATCCAGGACCATATAGGTTCACAGCAGAATTCTGTCAAACTTCCAAACGTCTACAGTCAATCCTTAAAATCATTCAAGAAAGTAGAAACAGGTGGACCATTCCCAAACTCCTATGACACCAGTATCACTCTAATACCAAAACAATAAACACAACAACTACAAAAAAACACTACAGGCCAAGATGTCTGATAAACATGGACTCAAAAATGCTCGGTAAAATACAAACAAAATAGAGACATATCAAAAAGAGTGTCCACCATGACCAAGTTAGTTTTATCCTTGACATGCAGGAATGGTTTGATGGAGGAAGGTCATTGGTTAAAATAAAAGAAGCTGCTTGGCTCTCATTGGTTAGAAGATAGGTGTGAGGAGTAAACAGAACAGAATGCCGGGAGGAAGAGAAAGTGAGGTCAGACTCGACAGCTCTCCTCTCCGGAGCAGACGCAGACGTCCGCCATGCTCCCGGCTCCTGGGCAGACACACGCGATGAAGCTCTGAAGCTCCGACCCAGGATGGACTTAGGCTAGAATCTTCCCGGTAAGACCGGTGCTACACAGATGATAAGAAATGGGCTAGTCCAGGTGGGAGAGTTAGCCTAGAAGATGCTAGGTAGAAATGAGCCAAAGCAGTGTTTAAAAGAATACAGTGTCCGTGTAATTATTTCGGGTAAAGCTTGCCGGGCAGGCGGCTTGGGGTGTTGGGGACGCAGCCCCGCCGCTCCATATTACTACAAATGACGCCCAGACGTGTGGCTAACTGAGTCCACAGAAAGCCTGAGAAAGCTTGGGAAAGAGTAAAGCATGTTTTCTTGATTGTGACAATTTCTCTGGTCTACTCTGCTTGCTAGAGGCAAGCAAGCGCCTCATCTAAGAGAGGCTTCCTGACTCAGCTTTAGCTGCAAAGCCTGCAGCTCATTAAGAGGTCCTGCCACGAAACACTTAAAACGGTGTTGACGAAAAGCTGAACACATGCTTTTCGGTTTTCAGCCGTAGCAGGAAAAAAGCTGCGCTGTTTAAAAATGCCGGTTTTCTGGGCCATCCTGCCAGGGCAAACTCTGACTGTTTGAGGCAGGAGGGCCAGCTACCGAGAGAGGATTTGAGTGTTGTCTGTTGTAGCTCGCTGGCTGGCAGGGACCTTACAGCCAGTACCTCAGCCATGAGGCTGGAAAGCTAAGGAATGGGCTACATCTAGCCCGCAAAGCCACGGCTTTAATTCTACTGATATTGCTTGCTAAATTAAAGACTCATGTGGTCAAAAAACAGAGATATACAGTAAAGAGAGATTCAAAGACAAAGAAAAATTTTAAATGATTTACAGTGTTAAAAATATAAGCAGACTAAAAGTTAAAATTCTTAAAGTAAACCTCTGTGACTTCAAGGTGTGGTATCACACGCCTTTAATCCCAGTGCCTAGAAGGCTGAGACGAACAGATCTCTGTGAGTTCAAGGTGTAGTAGCAAACACCTTTAATCCCAATGCCTGGGAGGCAGAGACAGGCGGATCTCTGAGAGTTCAAAGACAGCCTGGTCTACAGGGTTATTCCAGGTCAAAGATATATGCTCAAAAAGCAAAAAGTTAACCTAGGAATGTCACAGCTTAGATTCTTAAGCGCCTAGTGATTTAAAGGCGCAAATCAAAAGTGCTCCTGGATAGTAAAAAATTGTAGATTCACAATAGGACAGATTCAGACCACTAAATGAATCACACTGTTGGATGAATGTACGTTGGCTTGGGAGAGAGAAGAAAAAGAATATAGAGAATAAAGTTAATGGTTTAAAAAGAAAAAAGTAAAAGTAAAGTCTTTAAAGAGACAGAGTACAGATAGTTATAGATATAAATAAAAATAAGCCGCGTAAAGATGGAAAATTCACAGAAAGTCTGGATTATGTACATTGTGTTTTCTTTAAAATTTTTAACTGTGAAGGAGCTAAGTACAGAGAGACATTTCATTACATGGGCTGCCAAGCTAAACCAGAATGGATATAAGGGTATTATGATTTCAGAATTTGGGTTTAAGGACATGATGCTTTGGAAAGGAGTTTCTTATTTTGTTTTCACAGAGGATGAGACCCTGTTCATTTCTTCAATTCCGATTTGGTATGATGGACCACGTCCTCCTGAAGGGTTGCTGTGAATATCTTCAGAAAATTGCTCTGCTCTACTGCCAACTGAGATGACCCTAGCACACAGGTTATGCCATGAAAGGCCTAATTAACGACGCCCACATTCAGCAGGAAGCAGTTTGGAGAGAAAAAACTGCGCCCATGTTCCCAAATATGGTTTATAAACATTCTTTTACATTTAATGGGGGATATGATATAGACATGAATAATTTGCCTTAGTATAGATTTTGCTTTATTGATAGAGATTTACGGTCAATTTTGTTATATGTATAAATGTTTCTGATGTAACTTTTACTTGATAACTGTTTTGTTATATGTAATTTTGCTATGTTAAAGTTAAAGCCTTTTTTTGTTTAAACCGAAAAAGGGGAAATGATGGAGGAAGGTCATTGGTTAAAATAAAAGAAGCTGCTTGGCTCTCATTGGTTAGAAGATAGGTGTGAGGAGTAAACAGAACAGAATGCCGGGAGGAAGAGAAAGTGAGGTCAGACTCGACAGCTCTCCTCTCCGGAGCAGACGCAGACGTCCGCCATGCTCCCGGCTCCTGGGCAGACACACGCGATGAAGCTCTGAAGCTCCGACCCAGGATGGACTTAGGCTAGAATCTTCCCGGTAAGACCGGTGCTACACAGATGATAAGAAATGGGCTAGTCCAGGTGGGAGAGTTAGCCTAGAAGATGCTAGGTAGAAATGAGCCAAAGCAGTGTTTAAAAGAATACAGTGTCCGTGTAATTATTTCGGGTAAAGCTTGCCGGGCAGGCGTCTTGGGGTGTTGGGGACGCAGCCCCGCCGCTCCATATTACTACAATGGTTCAATATGCAAGTTAATAAATATAATAAACACTTAGATGGACTCAAAGACAAAAATCATTTGATTATCTTAATAAAGAAAAAGCCTTTATGATAAAAGTCATGAGCATGTAGGACTAGATGGAACAACCTCAACATAATAAAAGCTGTGTAAGAGAAACCCACAACCATCACCACCCTAAATGGAGGAAAATTTTAAAGCAGTTCCACTGAAGTCAGTCATGAAAGAGGAATGTCCTCTAAGAGGAGACAAACATGGAAAGAAGAAGCCAAACTATCCCATTTTGCAGATGACATGACATTATACTTTAATGATCAAAAAAATCTATCAGAAAACGTCTAGAAACATTTTTTTTAATTTAGCAATGTGGTAGGATACAGAATCAACTTGTACAAATCAATAGATTTTCTATACATCAATAACAAACTTACAGAGAAGTTCGTGAACACACTTACATTCACAATATCCTCAGAGAAAATAAAATATCTAGGAAACCTGAGAAAGGGAAGGACCTCTGCAATGAAAAACTTAAAACTTCTGAAGAGATAAAGATACTAGACAATGGAAAGCCATCTCGTACTCGTAGGTTGGTAGAATTAATATTGCGAAGATGGCCATTTTACCAAAAGCCATTTACATGTTTGATGCAATCCCAATCAAAATCCCCATCTTATACTTTAGAAACTTAATATTTGACAAGGATGCCAAAAATAAAAGCTGGAGAAAAGAAAGTATCTTCAACAAAGGGTGCTGGGAAAACTGGACGTCCATATGTAGAAGAATAAAAAGAGAACCGTATCTATCACCTTGTACAAAAACTACCTGCATCAAAATGGATTAGAGACATAAACATGAAGCCTGAAACTGCTCGACGAAAACATGGACAATTGCACTACGTAGGTGTAGGAAAGGACTTTCCAGAGAGGACTTTATTTACCCAAGAATTAAGACCAACAATTGACAAGTGGGACTTCATGAAACTATAGAGCTTCTGCACGCTAACTAGGTGAAGAGGGAGCATACAGAATGGCAGAGTCTCTTTGTTGGCTACACATTTTATAGGATTAATATCTGAAATATTTAAAGACCTCAACACACAGAGTCAAAACAAAATAAAAGAAAAACAAAAAAACTCAAAATGGGCCTGAGACTCAAGAAATGTTCATCATTTCTAGCAATTAGGGAGATGTAAATCAAAACAACTTTAAGATTTCATTTTCTTGGATCAAAGAATTCAACATAAAACCAACCACACTGAACCTCATAGAAGAGCAAGTGGGAAGTACACTTGAACACACTGGCACAGGAGACCGCTTCCTAAATATAACCCCAATAGCACAGGCACTGAGAGCAAAATAAATAAACTGAAACTGAGAAGCTTCTGTAAAGCAAAGGACACTGTCAATAAGACAAATGACAGCCTACAGAATGGGAAAAGATCTTCACTAACCCCACATCAGACAGGTCTGATCTCCAAAATATACAAAGAACTCAAGAAATTGGTCATCAAAAGAACAAATAATCCAATAAAGAAAATGAGGTACAGACCTAAATAAAGACCTCTCAACAGATGAATCTAAAATAGCAGAAAGATACTTAAGGAAATGCACAACATTCTTAGCCATCAGAGAAATGCAAATCAAAACAACTCTTGAGATTCCATCTTAAACCTGTCAGAAGCTGGGCGGTGGTGGTGCATGCCTTTAATCCCAGCACTCTGAAGGCAGAGATAGGTGGATCTCTGTGAGTTCGAGGCCAGCCTGGTCTACAAGAGCTAGTTCCAAAGCTCCAGAGAAACCCTGTCTCAAAAACAAACAAACAAACAAACAAACACACCTGTCAGAATGGCCAAGATCAAAAACACTGTTGACAACTTATGCTGGAGAGGTTGTGGGGTAAAGAGAACATTCCTCCATTGCTGATGGCAGTGCAAACTGGTACAGCCACTTTGGAAATCAGTATGGAATTTCTCAAAAAATTAGGAAACAGCCTATCTCAAGACCCAGAAATACCACTTTTGAGTATATACCCAAAGGATGCTCAATTGTACCACAAGGACATGTGTCCAACTATGTTCATAGCAGCATTTGTCATAGCCAGAACACGGAAATGACCTAAATGCCCCTCAACCAAAGAATGGATAAGAAAAATGTGGTACATTTACACAATGCAGTACTACACAGCAGAAAAAATAATGACATTTTGAAATTTGCAGGCAAATGGATGGATCTAGAAAATATCCTACTGAGTGAGGTAACCCAGACACAGAAAGACAAATATAATATATACTCACTCATAAATGCCTTTTAGAGATAAAACAAAGAAAAATCAGCCTACAATTCACAATTCCAGAGAACCTAGATAACAAAGACATGCAAGGGTCTAATCTACATGAGAAGTAGAAAAAGACAAGATCTCCTGAGAAAACTGGGAGCATGGGAACCATGGGAGAGGGTAGAAAGGGAAGAGGAGGAAGGAAGGGGAAAGGAAGGGAGGAGAGCAGAGAAGAATATATAGCTCAATAAAAACAATTTAATTAAAAGATTCCATTTTTATCCCAGCCAGAATGGCAAGCCTCCACAAAACAACTGGTAACAAATCCTAGAAAAGATTCAGGGAAAAGGGAATACTCATTCACTGTTGGTGGATCGCAAACTGGCACAGCCACTATGGAAATCAATGTGCAGAATTCTCCAAAAGCTACAATTAAATCTATTGCATAAGCCGGCTTTATCACTTCTTGGCAAATAACCAAAGGACTTGACATCCTGCTGCACAGACACTAGCCCAGTCATACGCTCTATTTACAACAGCTAAAAAATGGAAACACCTTAAATGGCCTTCAACTGATAAAGGGAAAATAAAATACTGTGGTGTAGATACACTAGGAAACACTGCTCACCTGTAAGTTAAAGTGAAATTATGAACTCAAAAAGATCATATTGAGTAAGGTAACCCAGACCCAGAAAGACATATGTCACAAGTTCTCTATTATTGGAGGCGCCTAGCTCCAGATCTTCAGATGTGAGTACATGTCATGAAGTAGCTATAAAAATCAGGAAAGCAGGGGCTGGAGAGATGGCTCAGCGGTTAAGAGCATTGCCTGCTCTTCCAAAGGTCCTGAGTTCAATTCCCAGCAACCACATGGTGGCTCACAACCATCTGAAATGAGGTCTGGTGCCCTCTTCTGGCCTTCAGGCATACACGCAGAAAGAATATTGTATACATAATAAATGAATGAATGAATGAATGAATGAATAAATAAAAATCAGGAAAGCAAAAATATACTCCTGCCAGGATGAGGGATGGAGGACACAATAGAGGGAAATAGCAATGTACACAATACCTGACGAAGGAAATGGGAAAATGGGGGGGGGGGCCTCTAGTTATGGAGGAGACAGAGGAAGGAGAGGAGAGTAAAATGTAACACTAAGAATGTTTGAACAAGTCATAAGCAATCATACTATTCATGATCCACTTACGTCTATAGTTTAAATAAAATTTTCTCATCTGGACTGGCCGTGCATTCTCCGAGAGTCAAAGAGCATCTAGGAAAACCCCTACGCCAGGCATGAGAAGCCCTCTTTTGATCTGTTGGTCAGGGTTGTTTGACAGACTCCCGAAATGTTACAGGCTATTGCTATTGCCCTTTATTTCAACCACATCCAACCGTAAGATGGTTCTATCCCTCCACTTCCTTTCCGCCCTCAGCCACCAGAGTGCACAGCGGGGAATAACTCCATAGTGAAACCTTGTCTGGCAACCTCAACGCTCTGGAACCTCAGCACTATGAAGAAGGAATCAAGGGAAGAAAGGAAGAACAGGAGTCATTAATCACATTCTGGGACTGAGGAGAAGACTCACCTGGTAAAGCATTTGCCATGGAAGCATGAGGACCTAAGTTCAGATTCCCAGAGCCTGTGTAAAGCTAGACACAGCCACACCCATCTGTAGCCTAAGTGTTTCTACACAGAGACCGGGTGGGCGTGGAGGACAGGCTGGCTCAGCTTGCTGGCATGTGGCAGGGAACAGACATCCTGTCTCAGGGTGGAAGGCAAATATAGTGAGTTTTCATTTGTATTTTAATAAATAAAGCTTGCCTGAAGATCAGAGAGCTAAACAGTCCCACTGGTCAGCCTTACAGACCAGGCAACAAAGGCACACACCTTTAATCCCAGGAGCCACACTAGTTCGCTACAGAAACCAGGCAGTAGTGGTGCACGCCTTTAATCCCAGAACTCTAGAGGAATGTAAGACAGTTCTCAGACACAGTCTCGTTCTGAGATTCCTGGAGGCAGGATCGCCATTTCAGACTGAGGTAGAGCCAGTGGCTTGCTGCTTTGCTTTTCTGACCAAATATTGAACTCCAATATCTGTTTCCGGGTTTTTATTGATCGTGCTACAGGCAAGGACTGACACAGAAGGTTGTCCTGTGATTCCTACACATTGTGTCACAAACACGGACTCATATCCGCACATGCATGCACACGCGTGCACACACCATATAGAATATACTCTTTTCACGCCTGCTGTGTCATGTCCTAATGTCCAACATAAATGAGGGGAAGTGAGAACAGAAATGCCATCTGCAGTAACTATTACCTCCTCTGCTTGCCCTCTCACCCCGTGCGTTCTTCTCTCCCCACCCCCATCAGATCACAGAAATGCAGGGGCTTCCCCTGAGCCCCAAGAGAGCAAGATAAGGCACTGCCTGAAGAGAGGCATCCGATAAAAACCTCACCTCCTGTTGTTTTGCTAGGAAACCTTAGCCGCACATCTTTGTGCACCACACCTTCATGTGAAGCCACTCAGTCTATACCAAGGGGGCTTTGTATATCCGCTACTGGAGTCCAATGCAGAATTCTAGAACAGTGTTCTGCCATGCGTTTTTTGTAGTAAGTGTCCTGTATCTTTTTTTTTAAGATTTTATTTATTTATTATGTATACAACATTCTGCCTCCATGTATGCCTGAATGCCAGAAGAGGGCGCCAGATCTCATTACAGATGGTTGTGAGCCACCATGTGGTTGCTGGGAATTGAACTCAGAACCTCTGGAAGAGCAGCCAGGGCTCTTAACCACTGAGCCATCTTTCCAGCTCCCAAGTGTCCTGTATCTTACATCATTAAACTGTTAAATAGTTTAACAAAAGAATATTTATTTTATAAGAATAAAATATTAAAATGCCATGTCTGGCTAAAGCATTTTTTCCTCCACTTGTATGTAAGAATTTTTTAAAGTTAGCCCCCGAAAGCAGCAGGTCTCCTTCCAGCATTTCACACATGCTTGGGTTTCATTGGCTCCCCTCATGCCAAACTCTTCCCCTAGCTCCCTGCTTCCTACTCTCCCTTAATGATGTGGACCTCAGCCTCCCAGACCTGCAGACACAGCCAACAGCTCATACAGCACCAGTGGTCATCATTAATCCCACACCACCCCTCCGCTTCCCTGTTGGCTTATGAACAATTGACCACTAACACTACTGAGGTCATTAAAAATCACAAAAATCTAAGGACACGATCCTTGAATATACTCCAGAGTTTCCAAGGATCTTTTGCCATAATTAGTGTCCGTTTTGTTACATGCTCTTAATCTGGGGAAAAATTTAAACACTGGGTTTCACCCACATGCCATATTAGCCCTCTGGCAAAGGCGGCTCTGCTCAGGTAATAAGTAGTTCTGGTTGTTGTTTTATCAATACATACACAGTCACTAAAACCAGCACGAGCCAACAAGGCATGCTGGCTGCCCTCACACTTGTCTGTCTTCTGAACCCAAAGAGCTGAGCATGAAGCTCACGTCGAAGTGAAAATTTGAGAATCAATTTAGGAGAAATGCATTCTGAGAGTATAAAGCAGAAGGAACTATAGAAAGATTGGCATTCCGCTCATTCGTCCGTGCCCTCCGCTCACCACTCAGCTACATACGCGCTGCACTGCTAGACGTTCTCAGCGGGTAAACAAACGGCCCTTATTCTGTCTCTACCAGGAACATTGCCTGTAATTTCAATTTATGTGACATATAGCCGCGTATTCTTCAAGTACCTGAGTTACCTAACCTTTTCCTTACATTTGGATGTTTAAGTTATGTTGGGTTTTAAAAACCAACCCCCAAATGTTAGGTTTTATTTTTAGATATTACTGGTTTCTCATTTAAAAACCACCTGGCCTGACTAAGGTATGGTGGCACACACCTTTAATCCCACCACTTGGGAGGCAGAGGCACACAGAACTCTGTGAGTTTGAGGCCAGCCTGGTCTACATAGTAAGTTTGAAGATAGCCAGAGCTACACCGTGAGACCCTGCCTCAAAATAAATAAATAAATTAGTTAATTAAAAATAAATAAATAAATAAATAAAAATCTGACCTGTTAAGGTCCTCTACTTTTGGCCACTAATCTTAACAGTCCCATTGTTCTGAACCCTCCTAGACTCAACAAGTCCCACATTCTCTACTCCATATAAAGCCAGACCTCCAGGAGCCCCACATCAGCGCCTCCTCTAGGTATCTGCTCTCACCTTCTCCCTCCCCATTTATCACCATCCTGCACATCAGTGTGAGGGCCAGGAGGAGCAGAGCACAGTTGTCACCACCCATGGGGCTGGCGCTCAGCTCACTGGCACAGAACTCCCTCTTAGCGCTGTCATCGACTCTCGCGGCGGTACCGTCACCCTCTTCCCATGCCTCTCAACAACCATTCTGAGCCTCTCCACCCAATCAGCACTCTGCAGGCACAGCTCACATGGAAAAGGGACAGAGATGGCAAGTCCCTTCCTTTACAAGAATCATCAGTTAGTACCCTACCTTCCATGATCTGACCAAGACATCCCTTCCCCTTCCCCAAGCCAGAGATGGCATGGAGGCCTTCAGGCTTGCTTGTTTGGTGCACATAGAATTTTCTTAAGAGGAAAACAAATGAATATAGCCATTGAAATTTTGAATGAAGTAACAGAGATCCAGTTCTCTGACTTCTTTAAAATTAAATCTAAGGGGTAGGGGGATTGCTCAGTTGGTAACACGCTTGCACGTGGGTCTGACTTCAGATCCCTAGCACCCACATAAAGACAAGCTTTATGGCACACGTCTGTGGTCCCAGCACTGGTCAGACAGACAGACAGGCTCCCCAACGCTCATCAGCCATCCAGCCTAGCAGAACTGATGAACTCTGGGTTCTGTGAGGGATCCAGTTTCCAAACGAAAGTGGACAGTAACTGAGAAAGGCAACTCGTGTTAGCATGTGACCTCCACGTGCCCACACATACATACAAACACACATGTGTGCGCCACATACACAAACGAGGGAGAGCTGGAGGCTGAGCATGCACCTCAGTAGTAAGACATACATTCGGTACCTGTACAGCTCTGGGTTCAATCCCCAAACCCAGGGGGACATGAGGGGAGCTCTGGTAACCAGGAGCCTGCATTTCAAGGGCAGCGTGATGCTCTGGGACTGCTGGGGGCCAGGCGTGCCTGTCCCACCCATGAGAGTCCTTGCTCAACTCACATCACCTTAACCCTGAAGGCTCACGTGAGGGTGACCTGTGAAGATCTCACATGTATGCCATTTCCAGAAGGAAGGAAGGAAGTGGGATTTAGGGACAAAAGAGCAGTACTATGGGACGTGTCACACGCACAGGAAGTTGGAGCAACTGACTCAAGGACATTTCTATGGCTGTACAGAGTTTCACTGCTTTCTCTCCTTCAAATAGTCTGAAGGCCAGCGACAGCTGCAAACTGAATGAGAAATGACAGGACCATCTCAAGCTTGGGCTCCACCCACCTCGCTGACAGGAGGGAGCTGATGCTGGCACCAGGGTCCCCCCAGAACACTGGCGGCATCCCGTAGTGGCTGCAGGGATTTACAATGTCCCTTCTGATGAGGTTAAGAATGCAGCCAGTTCTCGCCTGATTTCCCTGTGCCGTGACAGGCATCAGGACTCTAAACACATGGCGGAGAAGGGGCTTATTTCATCTTACATGTCCAAGTCACAGACCGTCACTGGGGCAAAACAAGGCAGGAACTCAATCAAGAATCTGGAAGCAGAAACTGAAGCACAGACACAGAGGAATGTTGCCTCCTGGCTTGCTCCTCATGCTTCTTCAGCCTGCTTTCTTACCCAATCAGGGACCACAGCGAGCTGGACCCTCCCACATCAAACATTAATCAAGAAGATACCCCACAGACATGCCTATAGGCCTGATAGACTAAATTCCTTCGTTAAATTTCTATTTTCTCAAGTGGCTTTAGTTTGTGTCTAGTTCAGAAAAACTGACTGACTCACAACCCTTACCTCTGCCAAAAACTGTGCCTGAGAGGTCCTGATGGAGGCAGGACCCCGCAAAGCCAAGCTCACTGCTCCCCACTTCTTGAGGCTTCCCTTGGGAGACTTCATCCCACAGCCAAAACGCCAGGATGATGACCCAAGCACCTACAATTCCGCTGTATAGGCAGCCCCAGAAAAATAAGCCTGCTTGCATTAAACAGCTAACAAACTAGAAGTTTTGTCTAGCCAAGGCCCCCGTGAAGAGGACACCCTGCTGATGAACTGTCCGGTGGCATCAGGCACATAGGAGGATATGCACCTGAGGAAGAAAGGCCTAACGGGCTCGAAAATGACCTCACGTTTTAAGTCTCAAGCTACCAAAGGGTGCACAGGCTGCACGCTGGAAGGCGTGAATCCCACAGGCAGTTGTCAAAGGTAGTTGGTTTCCTCTGGACTTGACCAACCCAGGTCAGGAAAAGTGCCCAAGCTCCTTGTCCCACTGCTTTATTTGAGAAGACACTTGGCTTCAGTGAGTGGCCTGAAAGTGCTTTGGTAGCGATCATTACCATCATCACCGTCTATGCCCCAGCCATACTGAAGCATGCATGGACAGCCTGTGTGTGGTGGTTCTCCAGTTCTCCTGGGCTCAGTAGTGGTAGTGCAAATATTTACTCAGCATCCAGCTCTGTCCTCCTTGTCTACAGAATCCCAGCTGTGTTCAGGAGACACTATAACAAGCTTGGAAAACTCCTATCTTCCCAGTTTGCCAATCCATGCTATGGCTCCCAGAAAGGGAAATAGAAAGGGCAAACTCCTGCTAGAGACAGCCCCTTTTGGCCTCACCTTTCCTTTCTCATCATTTTTAAGGGTGGTGACCTGAGCCCCACAAGTACACTAACCCTTCCTTCTTGCCACATTAAGAACCATGAAGGTGAAGGGGTAAACAGTAAGAACCAGGGAAAGGAAGAACCCAGATGTTAGGAGCATTCATAAACCTAGTAGGACCTTGCCCTCGGAGGAGGATGCCGTAAGTCTGGTCATTAGCGCATCAAGATCACTTTAGGTCATCTTGATGATAGTCACAGCCATAGAACCAAGAACTCCCAGATTCCACTCCCAAGGGCAGAAAACCACACGCCCACCTTTCTGACCTGACATTGGAGAGTCACGGAGTGTTTACTATAGGAGGAGAAGGGAACCTTTAAGTCCAACTGTTGGTAGAGGCAGAGACAGTAACATGTTATGACTGAAGATAACCCTGGACTCTTAGCATCTACACGAGATGGGGGAAATGAAAGCAAAAGGCTGGACTTGGAAAACATAGATGGGACCTTAGATGTCTTAATGCTTTGTTTAGTAGGAGGGGCAAAGCCAAGGGTTCTGAATAGAAGATTGCTTTGTTTCTTTTGTGAATTATTCCTAATGGGGAGGCAGGTGGGAGGGATGTATCTCATCCGGGAGACGATTCTTCTTGACTGTCTTGTGTTTCTGGATTTCTGTGAAAAGACAGAAATGCTTTTGTTTGAAGTTCTTTTCAAGGCCAATTAGACAGCAAGCAGCCCTGTATAAGAGATCCAGCCTCTCCCTGGGACCAAGAGCCGTTCTTTTTGTTGTTGTTTTGCTTTTTTTTTTTTTAATGTAGAGGCAAATAACAGTCTCCCCTGGGCAAAACTGGGCCTGATTGATTGTAGACTCTTTCATAGTACTGGGCTTCCTAGGCTCATGGTGCTCAGCTGTGTGTCTATAACACCCACCTGGACCACTGTTCCCAGTGGGCCTCGGGGGAAAGGATTCCAAAAACACCAAACACATCTCCCGTGGCGCCAGGGCATTCTAGCCCAGGAATCGCGTGCCTTCTCTTACCATCTGAGAGTGAGGTCTGCTGACTTCTGACTTGCAGGCTGGCAGCAGGGTAGGATCCCAGCTGCTTCTCAATCCTCAATGCTTAACACAGACAGGGACTGGCAGGGCACACTGCAGAGAAGACTGGTGTGGAATGCCGGGGAAGGAGATGGTAGGGACAATCCTGAGAGAACTAGGGATGAAAGGCATGACTATCATTGGCTGTCATAGGCAGCCCACCAGAGCTGCGCAGAGGATCTGTAGGGGTGTAATCCAGGGGGGCAGGGCCTTGTTTCACCCTTGGATAGGCAAGCTCTGGAAACACCAAGCTCTTGGGTGTCTTCTCACTGAGTCAGTTCACACACGTTCTAGTGCTGTAGATGGAAAGCCGCTGCCCCCCCGTCCCTACTCCCCCCAATTCATGCATGGAAGTCGTAATCTCTACGGTGGTAGCATTTTGATGACCATTGATGGGTAATTAGGTCTGGGTCATGAGTGTTGACCCCCAAAATGGCCTGAGTGTTCTTATAAAAACCAGAGGAGGCAACAATCTCCTCCCATTCTCCAAGAGTCTGTCTAGGAACGGAGGCCTCAAAAAGAATCCACCCTTGCTGGCACCCTGACCTGAACTTCCTGGCTTCCAAAGCCATGAGAAATCTGTGTGGTGATCAGGTCACTGAGTCTATGATACTCTGTGAGAGCAGCTGGGTTGACTGAATAGCAAGACAGCATCAGGGTAATTTGGTTTTGTGTAGTGAGCCTGTGTTCTCCTAAAGCATGGGCTTTTATTCTGAAGCAAGAAACTGTTCCCAGTTGCCTCTAAATGGGTTTTTAGAATGCTAATACAATCCCAGTAACTGTAAATTGTACCTAGAGTAACCCAAGCCTGATGTCTTAACACAGACACAATCTAAGCAACCTGGGCAGTGGAACATCTCTGGCTCCCGCCACGCCTCTAGCCCCATTTAAACACCAAATTGGGAGAGGTATCTATGAGTGAAAACTCAGGATCATTTTCCTAATAAAATCTGAGTTTCTCCAGGCTTAATGGATATCTCAACCAGCTTCTCCTTGGAACTGCTGTGCTGCAGGAGGTAGGGTTCAGGTTAGATTGACAGAACCCTGTTGTGTTGATGGGCAGAACAGACTCACACGAATCCCAGATAGTAAGGATGGATATGCATAAGACAGCGGCTTCCAAGACAGGGGACCTGACTTTTCAAGCCAGGGACAGCAACACACAGGGAGGCTGGGGACCGTATGCTTACATTACACACAGCAAGCTGAAGAGGCAGCCTAGGCCCTGACGAGGAGTACAACCTTTGCCAGCAGCAAGAGCTCCAGGCTCCACAGGAATCCTGAGAGGTTCTGATGTCTGAGCAGACTTAGCTTTCTAGCCGCAGTGGTGGGGTATGTGAAGATGGGTCATGGTCCTCTCTGGGACGATGACCTACAGTTTCATTCTAACAGAAAAGATGCTATTGCTATTCAGTTGAAAGTGATGGAGTCTTTAAAAAAGGTGTGTGTGGGGGGGGGGCAGATTCCCTGAGAAAGCTCTTCGGGATAGGCTGAAGCGCGAACAGGATTTAGAGTAAGAACATTTGACCTCTCTTTGCAGAGGCCTCACCTTCTGATAAGGTCTGCACTATCACTGCCACACCTTCTGAGGGCAGGCCCCCAGGGAGCAGACAGAAAGTGGTCTGGCCGTGACAGGCAATAGTGAAATGAACACATTGAAGGCTCCCTCTGCAGCACAGAAGCAGGAGGAAGCCCTGTTCAACCCACTCTTATTGAGTGCTTTCCCGGACCTCCTTCTCATATCCTAGAAATTAGTAGGATTTTGACGTACATGGGGTTCAAAGTACATGAGGTTCAAAAGATGTACGTTGAGAGTTGGCATTAGCAGTTACTCAAGAAAACAGCAGAAACTTAATTGGAACTTGAAATCAGAGCCCCAGTTATTCTTTACTAAGAAGACATAATATACTCTTAAGAGTCATTTTCTTGTATGAGGGAGTGAGAGTCTCACACTGTCCTTGCAGTTGCTCTACAGCCAAAGATGACCTTGAACTCCTGAACTTCCCAGCCCCACCTCCCAGGGTTGGGAGTACTGTCGCAGGTCACCACGCCTAGTGTTTTGGTTATTTTCTTATTTCCTCACATCCTAACCAAGTCATTGGGGAGAGCAATGAGGTGGTGTGTGTTTGTGTGTGCGGGCACACATATCTGTGTACAAAATTGACAGGGAGAGGGCGAGAGAGAATATGAATGTGTGTTGGGAGGGCAGGGCTCCATCTCTGCTGATTCAACCAAGCAAGCCCTGGAAGCTCATACACAAAATTACATCCGTAGTGAACAAGTAGACCCTTTCTTTCATTACTCCCCAAAGAATACAATCTAACCATGTGCATAATATTTACACTGTGTTGTGGGTGACAAGTAATTGAGAGATTACTTATGAAAAGGTGTGTCTAGGTTAAATACCGACATTATACTGCTTTGTTAAAAACTTGAACATCAACAGACTCGGGTACGAGTTGAGGGGCAAGCGCCAGTCCCTCAGAGATTCCCAGGGACCACCGTGCCTATCACACAGCAGATAATGCTCCATCAGGATGAAAGCAATACTACTAATATTGTGTGTGCTAAATACATTAAAATGGTTTTCCCTTAAATTCTTTTCACAATGCTTCAAGTTGATGTCCAGAGCCTTGTACATTCTACATACACACCCAACTGCTGAGTGACATTCATAGCTGTCCCCTTTTAAGTACAAAGCCGTAAAAATTACACGGGGGAAGGACAGAAATGGTTCAGTGGTTAAGAACATGTATTGCTCTTCCAAAGGACCTTAGTTCGGTTCCCACGGCAATCTCTAACTACAGCTCCAGAAGATCCACCGGCCTCCACAGACACTGCTCTCTCTCTCTCTCTCTCTCTCTCTCTCTCTCTCTCTCTCTCTCTCTCTCTCTCTCTCTCTCTCTCTTTCTCACACACACACACACACACTCACACACACTCACACACACTCACACACACACACACACACTCACACACACTCACACACACTCACACACACACACTCACTCACACACACACATACTTAAAAAATCTAATTTTGGAGCTATCAAGATGATTCAGTGGGTAAAGACATTTGCCACCCAGCGTGACAAAGTTTGATCCCTAGAACCTACTTGGTAAAAGAAAGAACCAATTCCCAAAGGCTGCTTCCTGACCTCCATGGGTGTGGCATCACACACACAAACAAAAGATAAAACATTTAAGTTACTTTTTACTTTAAAACTTTGCATATTGTGTTGTTTTGATTTGTATCAGTAGGTATCAGAAAATTAGTTTATGATAAACATCATAAATCAGTGGGTACACATAAAAGTATACCTATCCTAAATCATAAATTATTTCATCATAAATCGGTAGGTGTACATAAAAGTAGGTATCTACTTTTAATAATTTTATTCAATTATTCCAGTATCAGAATCTATCTAGAGCCACGTGCAAAGTGTAGGAAATGGAACAAAGGTCCCAGCCGCTGCATTCTGTTGTGCAGAGCCCACATCTGTAACAGCTGGTGGACAGGGGTCTGCTAAGTGATAGCTAATCCGCATTGCCTCTCAAATGTCTCCGACTTTGGGCTCACCTAACTCCTTTAAAGAAGGCTGAGCACCCTGAAAAGCCCCTGTTTGTGTGCAGTCCCTGTGAATATCGTGTTAGAAATCTAAAGGAAGAACTAGTAAGAACAGTGAAAATGCAAGTGCACCCCTCCCGTCACCCCGAGACTAGACCTGACCATGTTACACCCTCCCTAAAGGCCTCCATGTTCACAGAACGAGTAACAGCAAAGAGGAGACATAACAGTTTCGGATTAGAAGATGGATTCAAACCCAGGGACTCTTGCACATTAAGAATTGCAAAAAGTCCATTCATGGACAGAATTTTGAGAACACAATCTATTTGAATACCATGCAGCCCAAAATACTATTACTATTTAAACTACTCATTGCAATGAAGGGTGAAATCCAGATTTAGCGAAAAACACAACATTTAAAGATGTGTTTGCACCTCCTCTCGTTTGGTGACACAGAGTCTCACAGGTAACCTTGAGTTTGCGTTGATCTTGCTTTTGAAGTGCTGAAACTACAGGCAGGCACAGCCACACTGCCTCTTACTGTACCATTTAAGACAGAATTCTTATTACAAACATATAGTATTATAAGCATTCAGCTCTAGATGCTAAACACTTACTATTTTGGTTTTCTGCATCGGGATTGTTTTACTTTTGCAATCCAATTTCAGCATAGTAATTAGAAGACATGGGCAGAAATGACCAACAATAAGGTGCTCTCATCTTCGTTCAGTGCTGTAGATTGAGCCAAGCCCTGTGCATGTGAGGGACATATTCTGCCACTCAACTACTCCCTCAATGCCTGGACCTGCGCCAGTCCATCCCAGCTCCCAGTGAGAACAAACCGGGGTTGTCTATATCCCACAGCACCAGATTGGCTTGGAGCTTGCTAGAACCGTGACTCTCCAGCCCCATTCAAGAACTGCAGCCCCTTTGGATGTCAGTGTGGCCATTTCTCAGAAAATTAGGAAACAACCTTCCTTAAGACCCGGTAAAACCACTTATGGGTCTATATCCAAAGGATGCTCAATTGTGTTCACAGCATTGTCATAGCCAGAACCTGGAAACAACCTAAATGCCCTTAGACTGATGAATGAATAAGGAAATTTGGTACATTTACACAATGGAATACTACACAGTAGAAAAAAATAACAACATTTTGAATTTTGCAGGCAAATGGGTGGAGCTAGAAAACATCATTTTGAGTGAGGTAACCCAGACCACAAAAAACAATTATCATATGTACTCACTCATAAGTGGTTTTTAAACATAAAGCAAAGAAAACCAGCCTACAAATCACAACCCCAGAGAACCTAGACAACAATGAGGACCCTAAGAGAGACATACATGGATCTAATCTTCATGGGAAGTAGAAAAAGACAAGATCTCCGGAGAAAATTGGGAGCATTGGGACCTTGGGAGAGGGTTGAAGGGAAGGGGAGAGACAGGGAGGGGAGCAGAGAAAAATGTAGAGCTCAATAAAAATCAATAATAATAAAAAAAGAACTGCTGAGTCAGAACCTGCGCTCAGAACCTGCAGATCTCTCCGCAGAGCAGGTGGGAAAGCCCTGGCAGCGTTATTGCCTCCACCTGGGAGCTCAGAAAGATGCCTGGGAGGGCAGCCAGGGCTTTAGTGTTCCCAGCTGGCTCTACCACACACCCAGAAAATGGCGCTTTAACATATTGGTTGCAACCTTGAAAAAGATAAAATTGAAGCCTCCAATCACCACTGCTTTGAAGCTTGTGTTCCCCAGCCGTCCCCAGCACCCACAACTTGGTAACTTCCCTGCCAGTTTCTGGGCCCCAGGAATTTTAGCGGGACAGAGAAAGTAGGGGAGTGCGGTGGCTCAGTCCACTGTGGTACTAAAATAAGTACTGTAGGCCAGGTATTTTATAGACAACAAAAGAGTGGGTGCTGGAGAGATGGCTCAGCGGTTAAGAGCATTGCCTGCTCTTCCAAAGGTCCTGAGTTCAACTCCCAGCAACCACATGGTGACAACAAAAGAGTATTATTTACCGTTCTGGAGGCAGCTGGAGGCAGCGCAAGCCAAGGTCAGGGTGCAAGTGACGTTTTGAATTGAAGTTCCAGTGTCTGGTGAAGACTCAGTTCTCACAGCACATCCTAGTCCTCTGCACTTGCTGGAAGGGAGGACCAAATACCGCCGGGCTTCCTTTATATGGGCGCTCAGCCCCGTCAAGACCACGGAGTCCTCGTGCACCAATCACCCGAAGCCCCTCCCCCTGCTATTGTTTCTCTAGAGCTGCTTTTCTTCTTTACGTTGTTTTATGAGCCTTCTACCTGCCTGTGCATCGTGCATCTATGTGTCTTGGGTCCATGTCTGACGTCTGCAGAGGTCAGAACGGGTCAGATTCCCAGGAACTGGAGTTAGAGTTACGGATGGCTGTGACGCACCCGCCATGCTTGGAATCGAACTCCAGTCCTCCGCCAGAGCAGCAAGCGCTCCTCAACACTGAGCCATCGCTCAAACCTGGAATCACTTTTATCCAATCCAGGAAAATTTCAAGGATATAGTCATCCAAGCCGCAGCAGCTGGCTTCCCTCATGTCCTCCAAGACTAGAGAGAGCTTGCCCCGACCCTGCAGAGCCAGGAGCCCACTTGGCTCACAGCTGTGTTAAGTAAGCCTGGTGACAACCTGAGTGGAATGGGGGTTGAGTCTGATACTATTTTTGCCTTTAACCACACTCTGTGATAGGCAATCCTAGCCAGTTTTCCCAATTGTTGTTAAAACATTCCCGTAACGCAGTTGGTTCCTTCGCTGCCATGCTGGACCGGAAGCTCGACTTCTCAAGCTATCTTTACCGTAGATGGAATCGCTGCCACCAGCCCATTGGTTCTACAGCTTTCCCTTCCTTCGCTGAGTGCCCACGAGCCCTCCGTGCGCCACACCTGACCTTACTGCCTGGCATCTGCAAACCATAGCCACATAGTGAAGACTCCAGTCTTCCCTGGAAAAATGGCAGTTTAGCTCTGAACAAGTGGAGATCCTCAGTCTGTGGGGATTCCACTGTGGTTTACACCTCAGACACTTAGCTGAGAGTTTGTGGTGGTGCCTGGAACAGAGTATACTTGCCCAACTGTGCGCTGTTGGTTCAAGGGGCAGATGAGCCGTTCAGCCCCGCAGCTACTTGCAAGTGACAATTAGTGAACCACCGTGGCGTTTTAGTAACATGAGGGACTACAAAAGGCGCAGATCATTTTATTTCTATTTTATTTATGTGATTTCAAACATTGTAGGAGATGGTATTTAAGAGAATTTGCTTCAAATAAATACAGAATGCACCACCATAATCTTAAATATAATAACATATTCTTTATTTAAAGTACACGAAAGGTGGCAAGATTAGCCGGGCATAGTGGTGAATACCGGGAATTACAGTGCTTGGGAGGCTGAAGCAGGAAGAATGAATTTATAGCAGCCTGAATTAACACAAGCCTAAGGCTAGCCCCATGTATATACTGAGGCCCTATCTTAACAAAACCAGAAAGCAGCAAGATTTTTACAAGAGCATAGGCCAGAGATCATGCGCATACAGGGTTCAGCTGCCTCCAATCAACAGATGAGAACCTTGTGGGGACGTGGGCCTGCCAGGGAGAACACTTAGCTTGCAGCAGGCCCCTTCAAGGCAAAAAGCAACAGGCACCGAGCTCTGCCTGACCCCATCGGAAAAAAACACACCAACAGGACAGCTTCAACCAACCATGTGTTCCCTCAGAGTTCGAGAGGCTAGAACTATATGTGCCTCCCAGTTTCTGGTAGCTGCTGTCAAGCTCAGTGTTCCTCGGATTAGGGACATACTACCTGAATCTGCCCTTTTTCGTGGAGAATTCTTTACACTCTGCAGGCCAGTGTCTGAGGTTTTGTTAGACTATCAGGGTATGAAATACTGGAAGACACCATTTAGCTTGCGACAAACTCCTAGCACGTGAGCATGGTTTCCACGTTCTCTCAAATCAAGGTTGTAGTCAGGTGGTACAAAGTTTGTCATCACACCTCTTGGAAGACTGATGCAGGGGGATTGCTGCAAGTTTGAAGGGAGACAGATACAGAACTGAAGCACCAGGCTGACTGGGGCTACTTAACAAGATCTTCTTAAAATAAGAAACCAAAACCAAAACAACAAAAAAGTAAGAAATCCTCAAATCAAAGCCAACTCCACCAGGCCCTCAAGTGATGTTTTTAGAGGAAAGTTCAGCAAAGTCTGCTTCTTTGTTCTGGATAGTTTATGTTGAAGAACTGAGGTGCAGCTTAGGACCTGGGATCTCAACCCCCACAAAACCCTTAAGTGGAGGTTTGTGCCCTGGGAGAGAGGGCGCAGCCTGTGCCACCTTCCACCAGGATAGCACGTGTCTGGAAGACATAGCACCTCCAGAGTGGGAGGTAAATGCGTGGTGACAGCAAGCACTGGCTTCTAGAAGCAGCATCTGCCTGCACAGGAGGCACAGCCAGTTTCCACCAGGCCTGCACAAGCCTGCTGCAGCAAGGTGGCAAGATCAGTGCGTAAGTACTGATGGGAACAAAAATACTCCCTTCCCTAGGCTCCCAGAATGAGCCCCAGGTTTCCGGAGCATGAAGAAACGGCCCTATCTTCCCTAAGCACCTGCCATCAGCCCCACACCGTTTCTTGTTTCCCAATCCTGGAATGGAGCTTGCATAGGAGCCTCCCTCGCCAACTCCAGGCGGCTGCAGTTCTCCTTGGCTGACACTAGAGGGCAGGCCACTAAAACTTTTCTGTTCTAATCAGTGTGCAGGTTCAGGGAGGTGACAACCACGTGGGCAGCTTGTCTTGCTGGGCACTGGTTCTTTCTGGAATCCGTACCCACCGTGTAAAACCAGGCTTTCGCCTGCTCTTCTTGACAATGGCTTTATCTCTCATTCCTCGAAGTGGGTGGTGTAAGACCAGGAGGTCTAGCTCAGGCTAACCGGGAGGGGACAGGACAACTTTCTGGCAAGTTTACAAGGGAGCGATGAGCCTCCAGAGGAAAGCCATAGTTAATTTCTCAAACCAAGAATGTCCTAAAAACCATAGTACGATAGACTCTACCTTTATAGCAAGTCTCTCAAACAAATAAACAGGGAGGTGGCTTTGGTAGCTTTAGAGTTTAGTTTCTCTTCCCCACTTCCTGGGCCCCTAGTCAAATGATTCCACCAAGTTATAACTCAACCCTGCTTGTTCTTGCTGTACATTTGGTTTCCACTTGTTGAGTGTGGGCAGTACCTCATTGTCATTGTCCCCGGCCCTGTGGCACTGGCCACAGCGGCCAGCGTTTATGGACAGGCGCCCAGTCCTTCCTTGGAGGTCTGCACAGATTTCCCAAGGGAAGGAGCAAGCAACAATGTGTAAATGGCAAGGCTTTCTGGCGCAGGCCTGCCAGGTCACTGGGCTCTGACCCTCATTGTTCATCCCACCCACTTCCCAGGGCTCTTCTCCAAGAGAGCCGGAAACAGGCGCTTGGGAGAGCCACACACCGCAAAACGATTCCATTCCTGCCCACACAAACACCGGCCCCTAGTGATCCAAAGAAGCAAAAGCTTGGACCGAGTCCCTTCTAAGAGTCTCCTGGAGGGGAGAAGCCTGGGACCTGGGGCAGCAAGGGAGCCCAAAGACATGCCAAGGGGCTAGACCCTGGCGAAAGAAACGGGAGTTGGAGAAGTCGCTGATGCATTCTAGTTTTTACTGTTCTTTTCATGAATCGTACATTTTTTACATTACAGAGGTGATCTTTGTGAGACCCAGTAAACAATAGAAGTAAAAGAAGCGGTAATAGTCCCCTAAAGTCTAGTGTCTACTTAGATCAAGGAAGACACTTCTGCTAGTTTCAAGCGCTTTTTCCTCTGCTGCCAAAGCATGGAGGGAATGACCGGGCCCCATAACATCAGCTAGTAAGGGACATCAACAGACCTGTCCATCCTAGGTCACGAACAGGTTTTTCAAAATCAAAATGTTTTTGTTTCCTATATCCAGGGAGGCAAGGCACTGTGTTTCTCACATCTGGGGACACATCGTTCTGTCCGGTCTTAGAGCAGTACGTGAAATGGAAGGTTTTGTTTCCATCTGTTCACAAGACTATTTTCCAGTAATAATTCACAATCGAAATACACGCAAGGTGGTGTTTTCCAACAGGGTAAGATGATAGTTTCAAGGGACTACTAGCAAGTTCTTTCTTATTAAAAACTGTAACTTTTACCTAGGCCCACGGTGCATTAAATACACAGCCCAGAATGACAGGGTCAAGGTTTGAGATCTGCGTTTTACAAGGTCCCTAAGGCGTCTGTAACAAGCAGGAGACAACTCTGGGACAGAGAACACCTACTTACAGGATGCTCTGTCTGTCTACGTTTAGCAACCCAGACAGACTCAGCCCCCACAACCACAACTTTCCCCTCCCACTCAGGACTGACGGGTGTTTCTCAAAATCAACCTGTGATTTCATCAGCACCACAGGAACTCAGCAGTGGGAGTCCTCGATCCCTGTTCCGACCTCCCTTCTGAGGGACTCTGGGGGTGGTGGCAGCTGTTGGGACATGGGCTTGAACCCAAAGTTTCAGGCACATGAGGAATGAGCTACACCCCTGGCACAAGCCTTTTGTGTTTTAACCAGTCATCCCAGAATGCTTCACGGTAGCATCTGGGAAGTATTCATAAAGAAACAACATAATCCCATGTCAGGTAGAACCAAGTTTATTAATGACAGCTTTTATTACAATCACTCTCGAGTGTAAAAAATAAAGGCGATTAAAATTTAAAACTCACTTGGGCTTGTGACTTGGCTTTCACTGGTGGGTATGCCACAGGGTGGGGGAAATCTTGCCTGATTCGGAATCAACTGGCCAGATGCAGTTCACTGGAGAATGAGGTAATAAAGGAGACAGAAGTGCCGATCCGAGAAAGACATCACAAATGACGGCATGGACAGGGGCGGAGTCATGTAACCTCACGTCCACGTATGGAATGACTATCTCTACCTACAACGGACACAGATACACACATGCAGGGCCACACACACCCAAACTGCGGAGATGGGACTGGAAAGCGGTACCCATCCTCCCGTGGAGCAGACTGTCCGCCAGCCACGGCGATGCAGTGCCATGGGAGTGGAAAACCGTGCTAACCTGCTAACTCAGAAAGGTGGCTGGCGAAAGTGGAGCTGTTCTCACAGGCTGTAGCCTTCCCGGCAACCCACCATCTCAAACCTGCTCCCCACGACAGCAACACCCAGGGAATACCACAAGCTGGGTAAAAATCTGAAGCCCAAATCCACCCTCCCAGCGGGCACGAGGCAGAAGCAGGACCTGAAGGTGGTTTTCTGCCCAGCGTCACAGAACCCTGGCTGGGCCTCAGTGCGGCCCCTCAAGTATTTGTGCTTTGTTACTACCCTGAGGTCACCTCATGGGGACAGAGATCTGGCCATGCACTAGACTAGGTTTGATTTTGTTTCTGTTTTCTTAAATATATGGCAAAACTAAAATTGCAAGAAGACCCTCGTCAGATGCGTTTTGACTGTGTCAGCCCTGCTTTGGAACGGAGCCTTAGTGAGGAAGACGGGGAGTGTACAAAAGCTGAGCTGGAAGCTGGAAGAGACAGGGAGCCCATGAGGCATAGAACGCATGGCTTGGACAACATGCCACAACCACCCAAGGCTGGGGACCTCTGACATAAACACTGACGAGTGCTCTCAGGTGTCTCCTGGAAAAGGACATGATGGGTTCAGGGTCACAGCACATGCGGGGGAGGATTATACAAAAACTTACTCTTGAAGCTGAATAGGAAAACATTACACAGGACTGTATCATAGCCTTTGCCTTGGGAGACAGAAAGAGCCAAAATAATAACCGATTAAAAAAAAAGAAAAAAGAAACAAAACACAAAAAACGAGCCCAGAGTATTCCGGAATATCCGAAGAACCCGAACACTAGTTGGTTAAGGTGGGGGACAGGAGCGCTCAATTAGTGCCTCTCAGTAGCCTCGTTTTCTCCTTGGAGGTCACGGATAAAGCTCAGGCTGGCCGCTCAGAGGAAAGATCAGTCCTGTGGAAACGTGAACCGCAATCTCTGCTACCCTAACTGGCTACTCCAAACACCAGGCTTTCTTAAGGTGCACCCTGGACGGGACCCGTTCCACCCATCTCAAAAATCCCATCACAGAGGACAGTCGCAACAGGTTCTGAGAACATGGAGAGATTTCAAAACACTTAGCCCTGGGGGGTAAGGGCTTAAGTTTTAGCCAAGATGTGGACAGCACTGTATTCTCCACAAATTCAAGTACATGCAGTGCCCGACCTCCCCGCTTTCCCTTCCGGGTAGCATCCATCAGCAGCTTTCCCGCTGTTCTGGTTTTCTTTTGAAAAGGCCCGTCTTTGAACGGC
The DNA here is from genome assembly GCF_037038515.1 of Microtus pennsylvanicus. NCBI lineage: Eukaryota > Metazoa > Chordata > Mammalia > Rodentia > Cricetidae > Microtus > Microtus pennsylvanicus. The sequence goes on from NC_134585.1 coordinate 81,230,369, forward strand.
ATTCCCCAGCTTTACCCCCGACAGGAAGTAAGTTCTTGGCAGCTCCATGAGGTGGGACTGTGGACCCGCGATCAGGTCCCTGCAGTCCGCCATCGGTCAGCGCAGGAGGGTCAGCGAGGGGGGGTCAGTCCAGTGTCTTACAGCAGTGGTCACAGGGTTTTTTACCAGCTAGCTCTGACAGCTTCAATGTCACTCACTAAATTCTGTGCCAGGCATATCCCAAAAATCTAGAAGAGGGAAGAAAACCGAGTTAGACGGCAGAATTAAAACACTTTCGGCTTTTCCTTGGCCAATGAGTCTGCCCCCCGCATCTGATAATCTGATTCTTAAAAGTGATAAACAGGGGATGGAGATGTAGCTCAATCAGTCTATAGAGAGCTTGCCTAGCATACATAAAACCTGGATTCTATCTCCAGCACCACAGAAAAACAGGTTGTATGTATCTATAATCCTGGATCTTGAGAAGGCAGAGGCAGACACATCGGAAGTCATCCTCAGCTACGTAGCAAGTTTGAGGCCAGCCTGGGAGGCATGAGACCATCGGCTGAAAAAGAGGGTGGGGAGAGAGACAAGAAAAACTGAGATGCAATTAATGTTCTATAAAATCCATAATTTTAGCATGACGTTAGCTCTTTAATACTAAATGCAGAAGATGTTCATTGCCCTCAAGCTGACCCTGTACAGAGAGAAGCCATTTCTAACCCTCCCCGTGGCCTAGACAGTGCTCATCTACTTTCTCTCTCTATGGCTTTGCCTGTTCTGGACTTCTCATGAAAATGGCATCAGATAGTAAGGACGTGGTGCCTGTGACCTTTTCCATGGAACGAAATGTTCTCCACGCTCATCCACTGGTACTGTCCGAATGTGAAGTCCGCACAATCTCATGGGTTTGAATACTCAGTTCCCAGCTAGTGGCACTGTTTTGGGAGGTTCTAGGACATTGAGACTGTAGCTTAGCAACCAGAAGTGGGATGCTAAGGACAGTGACGAAGGTGTTCTCTGTCTCTAAGATGTTTTGGCCGCTATGCCTTCCTCACCATGCTGGGCACTAGCCTCTCAACCCTGAGACCAAACCTCTCTTTCTTTCCTCTACAAGGTATTGATTACAGTGCTGTAAAACCTCATGACCCAACTAATTTTCTTTATAGGACACAAGCTAAAGAACTTAAGTGAACGTCTCGATACAACATACAGAAAGTTGAGGTGGCCTCAACATGTACGCCCTGCCTTTGTGACCAGAGAAATGGCACGTGTATATGGGAAAGTCTGAAGCTCGACTGGGTCACGAGGCCTCCCAATCCTTCTATGGATTTCACCTGCCTTTCGGGTAATGAACCTCAATGAAGCCACACACGAAGGCAACAGTTTTGTTGGTGACCAGCCTGTCTGATCCATGCACCGCCTGCTGCACCTGCCCAGCTCTCCCTGCTGAGGTCAGGTGTGTGACCTTCTGAAGGAAGGCCCCACCACTTCACTGTGTCTGTGATGTGCTAAGTTCCTCAGTCTCGTCCTCCCTCTCCTCCTGAGAGTGTCAAACCCTATCAACAAGGCCACAGGGGGAGGCAGGAAACATAGGAGGCAGAACTCCAGGCTGACTGGGTGGGTGATCGTTCTGATAGAGGGGCACAGGTGGGGATGGTGAGATCCTGGGATGCTCCCAGGGCACTGTGAAGATGTGGTGGGTGGCTCAGATGGGGAGTGTGGGGTGGGGTGGGGTGGGGGACCAAAAGCCGCTGAAGGACACTGGTGACTCTTGCAAAGACATGTCCAGCCAGTTGTTCTATTTGGGGTCACACAGTAAGTCTGTATTTATTTTCCAGAAAGCTGAGCCATTTGTTTCCTCCCTCCAGAAGTGTGTGAACGCTCCATCTTCCATCCTCATGAACACCCATTATCTTTCTTATTACGGCCACCGCGGTGGGTGGGCAATGGTTTTCTCACTATTTGCAGTTCTCTCATGACAAATGCTGTTGGCATCTTTTCTCATGTAATAGGCCAATTCTATCTCTGCTGGAGAAATGTCTACTGAAATACTCCCTTCGCTTTTAAACCAGGTCTTGCAAGGTAGCTCAGGCTGGCCTTTCTTTCAGATGTTTGGCATAAGCCCCTGTTATATATTCTAGGCACTGAGATCCCTTTCAGGTAACCACTCGCAAATATTTTCTGCTATTACGTGAGTAATCTTAAATGACGTCATTTTTCCGTGTTCAAGTCTCATATTTTGGTGAAGTCCCATTATCTATTTTACTTGGTGGTTATATTTTTGCCATTATGCCCTTTTAAGGAAACTGTTCAAGACAAAAATCACCAACTTATACCATATTTTCTTCTAGAGTCTCATCATTTTGGCTTTTATATGGAGAGTTTTATTCATTTGCTTTTCACACCAAGGTCTATGAAGGCTGCGCTGGCTGTGCACTCTGAAGTGACCGGCCTGCTTTAATCTTTTTTAATAGCGTGCATTACGGGCATATAGTATATTACACTTACATTTGAGTCTTTGATCTATTTTAAGTTAATGTTTAAATATGATATGAGACAGGCATCTAACAGTCAGTCTTTTCCAGAGAGAAAAATCAGTATTTCTGCACCATTTGTTGAAAAAGATTTTTTTAAGTTTTTTTTTTAACTATGTATAGGTGTTTTGCTTCCATGAATGCCTGCACACCACATTCTCACCGTTGTGTATGGAGGCCAGAAAAGGCCATCAGATCCCATAGACCTGTACTGAAAGACAATTGTTAGTTATCATGTGGGAGCTGGGAATTGAATCCTGGTCCTCTGGAAGAGCAGCCAGTACTCTTAACCACTGAGCCGTTTTTCCATTCCTGGAAACCCTTTTTCCGTTCCCCACTGAATAGTTAAGAGTCCCTAATCAAAGCAAAGCTCACAGAAGTTCTGTCTGAAACCCTGCTACTTTGTAGAGAGTTTTAATTAGGAAACATGAATTCTTCATCTTCTGATCTTTTCCAGTTTTATTTAGCTATTCTAGTTCTTATTTTCCCATGTCATTTCAGGCCCAGCTTGGCCATGACAGCGAAAGAGGAGGTGGGACCTGAGGTGGGGACTGCACAGAACCTCTGGGCCGTCGAGTAGTGACGCCATTTGAGTGATACTGAGTCTTATTCTCTGTGAACACAGGATGCCTTTCTAGTCACTGCAGACTTCTTTCATTCCCTTCCAGTGTGTGCCCGTTTGCGACCCTCTGCAGAAACTATCGCATCAACAGGAAGCTCCTGAGACAGCCCTCTGAAAAGCTGGCCCAGAGACACAAGAGACACAACACATACTTCTGAAACTCCAGAGCCTTAGCCTTCCTGCTGAGATCCACTCTGAGCAGCCACGTCTACAGCTGTCACGAGGCAGCCCTCTAAACAGATGGGATGCCAGTGAGTGACCTCATCAACCTCTTCCTGGGGAGAAGGAGGCAAGGTTTCTTGACATTGTTTCCGGATCTAGAACCAGACCTTCAACAAACACAAACCTAATAGTTCCGGTCTGTTCCCAGGACCACCTGCATGTCACGGAAGCTATGGCGCTGAGGAGCTTGAGCAAGCGTCCTATCCTGAGGAGGTGTCTCTGGGTACCACTGTCTGAGTTCTACCACCAAGGACCCACGTCTTACCTGCAGCAATGCGATGCCGATGAAAATACCAGCCACGATGGTTAAATTGTCCTGTAGCCACTTCTCAAACTGCGGCACGCAGCCTTTCGTGTAGATTACAATCTGTTGGTCAACTTCCTTTAACAAGGGAAGAGAGCAGAGTGTCACAGATACAGCCTCGCGCATGCGCAAACGCTCCTCCAGACACGCTGGGCGCTAGGACACAGGGGCAGGTTCCACTTACTGGTTTTTGCCTGGCATCATAGCCACACTGAGTGTTGATGACATCTTCCTGGGGAAGAAAGGAAGAGAAAACTGAAATTCCCTCGTCTTCAACAGAAAGCCTATCTACTGATAAACAGGAGCCCTGCAGAGTCGGTGGTGAAACCCATCGAGGGCACACTGACCACAGCACCGTGTTCAACGCGCCATGTGCATCAAATGCCACAAGCTTACAAGAGCAACTTCTCAAGTATGGAGTAAGACATTCTCCGCCTTAGAGATGAGGAAAACTGAGACTATAGCAGGCCCATTATGCTGGGGGTAGGGAGAGGATCAAGATTGAAAATACTGCCAAACCTCAGAAAGCTCCAAGGCTTGGGGAAAATGGAGACACAGACCAAAATCAAACTTAAAGGACAAAATGACCATCTTTATGCTCTTTGACGATTTCTACTAAAAAAAAAAAATAGTCTCATGCACGCCAAATATGTCCTTGTCCCTTTTAATCAATAAAATTCTGTCAAAGTGTTTTGATTGTTTGTTTTAATGAAAAAGGATTATGTTACTAATTACAAATCAAAACACAGTCTGGCCATGTGTCAAACGGGCAGCCTGACAGCTCCAGGATCTGGTTGGAAATACTGGGGGCTAGCTGCTTCTTCCCCTCCGGGGGTCAGATCTGCTCTCATCAGCTCTGAGTTCACGGCACAGGACAGACCTACTGAGGATCTGCGGTTGCCCAGTGACTCCTGGAGATGCTTCCGATTTTTCTCACAGACAGCGATAGAAAAACCAGAGCACGCTGGCCAGTGTGGGCCTAGGCTGCCTGAATGAATCCACAGACTTCAAGCTGGACATCCTGCTGCCAATTGACCCGCCTCAGGGGAGGAAGACAGGCTGGCCGGAAGGGAACCACAGGCAAGGTGGCAGAGTTCTTAGAATGATGCTCAGCCCTCCAGATGCTCAGCCTGCAAGAAGGCCAACAGCTCAACCCTCTAAAAACGCTGGCCGCTGTGCTCTGTGAAGGAATCCCCCAGCTTCCAAACTTGCACACGGGGGAGCCTGTGGAATCTGTCTGCACCCACTGCACTCCTGCGGCAAGGGCAGGCTTGTCCAAGAAAGGCAATAGCTACTCCTCAAGTAAGTATCACTAACCCACTGACCCTCAGTTCTGGCTTTTTACTTACAATACAGACGGTCCTTTTTGTTTTGTTTTGTTTTGTTTTCTCTGTAGCTTTGGAGCCTGTCCTGGAACTAGCTCTTGTAGACCAGGCTGGTCTTGAACTCACAGAAATCCACCTGCCTCTGCCTCCCACGTGCTAGGATTAAAGGCGTGCGTCTGGCTTAGAAGGTTCATTTTTTGTTGTTGTTGTTTGTTTGTTTTTATTCTACAAACCATGCACACAGTGTGATATGTAGTAAAAAGGAGTGACTTCCGAGTGGGCTCTATGTTTCCTTTTTAAAGTAACAACAGTGGCAGCCGCTACTGCCATCGTATGCCACACTCTGGGCCACTGTGACTCTCTAAGCAGAACCCCAACGTCTCAATCCTGTCAGGTCGCAATCTCTCCTCTTACTCCTAATTCCTTTCCAAGAAGTCATATGAGAAGAAAAGCTTAATAAACTCAAGCTATTGCAGACGGCTCACCTGGGAGCCCCACATTCTCATGAAGGGGGACAACTGACAGAGGCAGCCTGCCTGGGAGGCACCCATCTCTGTCACCTGTCAGCACTGTGATTTGGGAGAAGTAACTTGTACTCCACATGCCGTGGGTTTTTTTTTCCACCCAAGAAAGGGACCCCCTTTTTTGACCTCCCATGAGCCGACACCCACCAAGGCTCAGAATAGGAACAAATGCACACACACTGGCTAAATGAATACCAGCCACCCTGTCTTGACTGGGAGGCCTGGGGCACAGCACCCCCATGGAGGAGCTATAATCAGGCATGAGCCTGTGAGAAGAGATACGGGGATAAAATCCCTTTGCCGTCACACCCATAGTGAGCGCAGGTGCAGAGCAGCCACCGTGGGCTCGGCGCTCTTACCGCGGGGTCTTTAGTGCAGCAGGAGAAGGGCACACCGCATCGCTCTCGGCTTGCATTGGAATCTGTGCAATTGAAGTAAATATTTAGGTTCCAATCATCAGCTCCAAAAGCCCCACAGCACTGCCACTAGAGCAAACAGGAGAGAGTTAGAAGATCGTCTAGGCTCCGAGATGACCAGCCACCTGCGCTCCACCCCACTGACACCCAGCCCCGGGGCCTCAAGATCTATTTGGCTTGGCCACATTCTAGAGGGATACACAAGAACGTTCTAGAAGGAAAAATAAAACACTAGCAACACCGGCGACATCTAATGAGGCAACTTGGTTGGGCTTGAGAATCTGATCTTATTTTAATGGTTCTTAAACAGTGTCACCGAGTGTAAGTGACATCAGGTGAGCGTCAGACACCGGTTCTGACAGTGCACACACTAGGACTGTCGCCACTTCACGCCACAATGAACATCATGGCTGATGCTCAGTGGCACAGTGGTCAAACGTGGCGAGGCCTCGGGTCCAACCCCACAACAACAAAAACAAAAACAAACCAAACAAACAAAAAACAGAGCAAGTAAACTCTATCTCTGTACAACCTTGGAGGGTTAATTTTTCACTATCTTGGTCTCTATGCTGAATCTATTTCATTTTTTAATAATTTATTTTTTATTATTTTATATTCATTGGTGTTTTGCCTGCATGTGTGTCTGTGTGAGGGAGTCAGAAGCCCTGGAACTGGAGCTACAGAGAGTTGTGAGCTGCCATATGGATACTGGGAATGGAATCTGAGTCCTCTGGAAAAGCAGCCATCTCTCCAGACTCTATTTTTAAAGAATATTTTTTCTTTTTTTAAAAAAATATTTATTTATTATATATACAGTGTTCTGTCTGTCTGTATGCTTGCTGGCCAGAAGAGGGCACCAGATCTCATTACAGATGGCTGTGAGCCACCATGTGGTGGCTGGGAATTGAACTCAGGAACCTCTGGAAGAACAGTCAGTGCTCTTAACCTCTGAGCCATCTCTCCAGCCCTAAAGAACATATTTTTATATATTCATCTTTACAAAGTCAATCAGCTAATTAAAATATAAAATAACCAAGATGTTCATTCGGTGACTGATTATGGCTGGCCATAACCCACCGACCACCTCCCTGTTCTGGACTACCCTGGCTTCTTAAACTAAAACAACCCTTGGCCATGTGTTAGGGCGTTGGTGACCAATAGCTATGTCGAAACATTTAACTCCAGAACAGACGACCAGAGTCACATTTTCATGTGTTGCTGAGCAGAGCAGGCAGGCAGCATGCGCAGAACATGTGTGAACACACGCTCTGCAGGCCCCACTGCTTCCCTGGGCTTGGGCACCGCAGGTTTCCCTGTGAATGAAGCCCTGTCAGCTCTGTCCTGCAAACTTCTCAGGGACACTGGCTGGGAAGCTGTGAGCTTGCACTCTGCAAGACCTAACACCAGCGGTGGTCTGCTGGGGTGAATGGGGGCTGCATCTCATACCCGAGGACAGCCTGCTGTAGACCTCAGCAAGTGCTGAGCACCCTGAGAAGGGTCGCCTTCCTAAACCCCCACTGGATCCTGATGCGAATGGCCTTCTCCAAGGTAAATGTCACCCAGTTCAACCTTTCCAACTCAAAGCAAGACCTTGGTCCACTGCGCCTCTGTGTGGCCCCTGATCTTGCCCTAAATCCTAATGTCACTGACACCACTGACTGAGTTTGCTTGGCTTCTTCCTATTGCTCCACTGGAGGTGCGGGAGGGCCTTCTGATCTGCGGGACGATGACATCTTGGGGCTACGATGAGACCATGGGCATCAAGTTCAAATAGATGGGGAAAGTAGACAATAGCTCACGTTTTCTTCTCTCATTTGACTATCAGGGAACAAATTTAAGCTTTTGCTAGTACAAAGTCAATGAGACTGTGTGTCCCTTGGCTCCTTGTCCGTCACACTTTGCATTCGGAATGACAAGACATCTGCCTGGTCTGTGGGCAGGAGAGGAGCAGCCAGTCACACGGTCATGTTCAGACACCTGTGTGGCAGGAGAGGGGGGTCCTCTTATTTCATTTGTTAGAAGCCAGTAGGCTTACAGATCTTTAACGTTTGGTTAGGACTGCACACATGGGGTAGCTGGATAGGTCCATTTGAGGAGCTTTATAAACAAATATCATGTTAGTTATTGTGAGCTGTAGGGGAAGGAACACGGAAAATTCTTATTTAGCCCAACAGAACTTTGAACACACGGAAAAGCTATTTTCTCCAGTGGCTGACAAGGGTACAGTCATGGTGATCACCTTTTCGTTTGAGAGTTATGTCTTTCTTCTGCTACCTTAACCCGAGTTGAGACAAGTGGAATCAGAAGGTTTCTGTGTGGGATACAAACATGAACTGTGGAGCAAGAGGAACAAGCTCGCAAACAACCGGAAGCTAGGCAGAAAAGTCAGCAGGACATCTCCCGCTGGCAAAGACACGCAAGGCGCGTTATGGGCGTCCCCCTTGCAGGAAGCCGTTTCCATGGGAGGGGAAGGGGCGCTTGCACTTACATACTCCTGGGTGAAGTCTATGAGGTTCTGCAAGTCAATGTCGTCTCGGTAAGCCCTGATGTTGTTGTTAATAAAGAAATACAGCTGGTCTTTGATCCAGTCTTTGAAAACAAATGCCAGCACCCCAGCAGTGAGCTCCAGGAAGAAAATGATCCCCAGGAACACAGAAAACTACGAGGAAAACACACAACAGGCAATGGTCACCAGGGTCAGCCCACGTGGAGTTAGGGGCTCTGCTCCGGAAAGGACTGTACTTGCCCTCAACTGGGGCACATCTCCAAACGGGAGCCTTCTGTTTCTTAAGGTCTGTTAATGAACTATTACACTTCAAGAAACGACTTTCAAAAATTAAAGATCAGCTCCTAATCACATTTTGGTCTCTGGTGTTCCATTTGATAATTAACCAACAAAGCCCAAATCAAACATGAGTCATAGGAATTTCTCATTAGACCCACATTAAGGCCTAATGAACTGCTTGTGATTAATGTACTGCCAGACGTATGAACAACGTTCTGCCTGACCTCTAGGAAGCCCTTTGCCTAACTTGAAAGGTAGATTATCCCATGTTTTACAGCCGCCTGTCATCCGCTACCGTGGCTGGATTCCACGTGCACTCCATTATCCCGTGCCGGATCCACGGATCTAATTCCTCCTCGTGCCTCCCATACGGTGTGAAACAGATCTGTTGGTGTGAAAGAGGTCAGGGAGGAAGTGGGAGGGGGTGGGACTGACACGCTAACAATTTCCAGCCGTGAAAATGAAACCGTGGGTTAAGGGCGTTCTCAGGAACACTAGCTGCTCTTGCCTCCTGTCTGGGAAGCAGCGGCCTCAGGAAACACTTTAAATAACGCCACGATGCAATCAAAAGGAGACTTCTGGCTAAGGCTGGTAACACGGCATAAGGTTAGGGAGCATGAGGCCCTGGGGAAAGCGCTCAGAGCCCCGGGGAAATTTCCCTTCCACATAGGTACGTATTTCAGCGTCTCATTTTAGTCATCCGACCGTTGCTCCACCCACCAGCCTTTCCACACCTCCCTCCTCCCGCATCTTTACCCTCCTCTGACTGTTCTGTGATCTTGAGGTGAATCACAAGGGCATGCCAGGTGGACGGTGGGGTGTGGCCATTCTCTTCATGGCCACAAGTGTGTCTTTATGGGGGCCGGGACAAAACTAGTGTCTGACCAACGCTAGGATGCCAAGGCACAGGCTCCACTGTCAGGCTCCCACTGAGCGGCTCCTTATCTATCTGTCCTCAGTGAGTTCAATGGAAGTAAAACCTAAAGTTCTCAATTATCAGTGGTACCAACAATTTCCAATTGTTTTCCCTAGAAAAGAAAAAAATTAGCAAGTATGTACCGGGCCTTCTTCTTCATATAAAACCCTCTTCCCTGTCCATGGTACCACCCCAAACATGGGCACATAAAGGCCCCACACCACAGAAGGAATAAAACCCAAACTGGCACGCGTGTGAAACAGCTGACAGTTGCACAAAGACTTGAGATTTCTGTTCTCACCTCCGCAAAAGTTAGGCGGGCTCACTTCCCAGCTGCCCTGGTAAAGTCTCTCAAGTTATATAATATACACATCAGATATTGAGTCCAAACCCAATTCATATCAATATTTGGCAGAGACCTTCATGCCTGGCTCTGTGAGCTCCCCCCACCCCATTTCAAAGATGCAGAGAGAGACCTGAAGCTTCATGTGAGAGCGCATCAGCCAGCCAAGAAAGACCACTTCTATTTCACAGTCTTACCCCTTGGGTTTCCCCCAGCAATTTTCCTATTCTTAGGACAATATGACCTTTGAGGTTGTTTGGAGGCATGGTGACATTATTTCCTAATTATCTTATAGCTCCTGCTCAGAATTCTAGGCCAGTTTCTACTGTTAATACTAAATAGAAGCCATTTAAATAGTCTCCAAGAGATACAGTTAAGAACATGACTCTTTCCATACGTACTATGAGACTTTAGGAAGGCACTTGCTATAGTAAATAAGGCCTTGCTCAAGGAAACCATATTTGAGAGCACGGGTTTCAATGGTTTAGTCGTGGGGAAGGTCATGGGTTCCAGGAAAGCGGAGTGAAAGCCAGGTTGGCACATAGAGATGCCTCATACCAAGAACACTGGCAGGTCATGATTACAGACAAACATTCCTTGGACAGACTCCATAGGTCCTTGACTCAAAGAAGAAAGCGGCGGAGGAAGGGGGAGAAGCAGGATCACACAGCCTCTTTGTGTGCCTGTGTTGAAAAGGGTCAATCTGGGAGATAAGGCAGCTAGAACCATGGGGAACTAGCCACTCCCACCAGGCATGGAGTGGTGGGGGAGTTCGCTCCTCATTAAACTATGTCTGAGACCAAGGACCCCAGGTCTTCCCTCTTGGAGTGAGAAACATAAAAAGATTCCGGGAAACATCCACCAGGACTCTAAGGGAGCAGGAACTGCCCCAATTAGAAATGGGCTACCCTAGGATTGGAACGGCAAGTCTCCTCTTAGAGACGCTCAGGAAAAGATGCTGGGGGACAATACAGCTGACAATATGTAGCTGTCCAGACCAGTTCTAGGACGGGCTTTGGACTGAAGTGAAAATGATGCTAGATGTGTCCGCAGGGGTGAGAACGGCTGTAACGGCAGGCAGTAACGGCAGGCAGCATCACACAAAGCTGCTCTCTGGAAACTTCCTTGTCCTCCCTCATCGCAGGCAGGTCCTTCTGATCTTCCCTCCTCTACCTTTGGAGAGGAGAGTAAGTGTTTTTTCCTACAGAAAACACTAGACTGCCAGTCCCCACACACAACAGGGCCAAATTCAATCCATACCAAATATCTGGCAGAAACAGACATGCTGTGGGCCCTGTAGGCTAACTCCTCATTCTCCAAAGTGCAGAAAGCAGCGTAAAGTTACATTTGAGGGCATCGCTCGACAAGGAAGCTGTATTTCTGTTACACAGAAGTAGCCATATTTACCATTCTTATTTAAGATACAAATATGTTCTATATGTCAATGTTCTTCTTGGAAAGGAGCTCCAAAGGCAAGGCCTACATATTCATTCTCTACTTTGCCCCTCTGGCTATAGTTCCTACTCTACAAATACAGCAGTCACACGCTGTAAAGTAGCCAAAAGGTGCCACTCTGCTCACAGAGGATTTTCACCTTGACCCTATCTCCACATTTATCCAAACTATGCAATCTGGACAGGCTAGAGAAGCTGGGCCAGGGCCTCGTTTTCCTAGACCATTTCCTGCACAGCTTTCTGTGTACAATACTCACCACCTACATGTGTGCGCTCTCACACATACAACACACACCCCTACACACCTCATTCCTTCCTAAGGCTACTCAGGAATTGGAGACAATTCTGCCGCACATACGTACAAAGCCTCCATGCATGGCAAGGCTGGCTAGTACCTACACTGCCGAAGAGGCACGCCTAGGGCAGGGGCGGAAGGCAGCCCTCTTGAAATAAAAATGGGCCATATTTTTTGCCTAAGCCTGTGGTACGCTTACCATCTTGCCTGTAGTTAAGAGTGTCCTCTCAGTGTAAGAGCCTGGAACGCAAACCGAGAGCGGAATTGGCAATACTTACGAATTTGAGAAGAAAGGTGTTTTCCCGAAGTGCTCCGATGCACCCTGCAAACCCCAGAATGAACATCACGCCTCCCACCACAAGGAAGAGCCAGACGGGGTCAAAGCCACCGAGGTCAGTGATGGATGAGATGTTGGAGAGGACACCCTGGGAGAGGAAGAGAAGACATCAGGAGTCAGAAGCCGGGGCTGAACTGCTAACAAGTGAGGGTTAGTTCACTTGCCTGTCCCCTCTCAAAGAAAACGTTTGGCAGGCATCTGTATTTGGAATGATCGGTAAGAGACCACACAGGGGAAGAGAATACGAGGGGAGGGGGGAAGGGACAGGAAAGTAAGAAGGAAAAAACTGAAGGAAAGGGAGGGAGGGAGAGAGAGAAACAGATTTCTCTGCAAGATCAACTCTTTATGTTTTTGGTAAAACAATAAAGAACTGCACAATAATTAAAGTACCGTCGTCAGGCCCCGGATGCCGGAAGTATAGATGATACCCTTGCTTCAGCGCCCTTAAATACATATGGTTTTGAGTAAAAAGTGGATGTAACAACAAATATATCCCCGGAACAGAAAGAGCAACCATTATAAGCCTCCCAGAGCCAATCAGAGCCCTAGGCATGTCTCCAGAAATACGGGGGCGAGGTGGAGCTAGCAGCTTGAAAATGAACTTTGCAGGCTTGGCCCTAAGGGCCCAAGGCTTCCCAGGGAAAAGCGATCCCCCAGAATCCACCCTTGAGTCTTGTGGGCGGTAGTCCCATCAGGTCAGGTCCCAGAGGTCCACGTATGTGCTCTGCACTCATGTGCTCTATGTTAGCTTTGGGAGGTGTTCGCTTCAGAGGTGCAGACTAAAAAAGAAAGACAAGTCGCCCCCTTACTCTTTTCTTCTTCTGCCCTTAGATGACATAAAGAATCCAAAGTAATGACGTTTCCTCACAAACAATACCCATCGAAAAGAACTCCATTCTGGAATCTGAGAACACATCGAAACTGGCCAGAAATTACGACATTTCTGTAACATGTGATGGGCATACTTAGATTGGGTCCTATGGAGACTAGTGACAGCGTTTTTGGAACCAACCCAAAGTCTAAAATACCCAGAACCACCAATATCTTATTTTTCCTATTACACTTTTTTTTCAACTCTCAAACCAAAATACCTATAGACAACTGCAGTATTGTTTGCGATACAACCGAAAACAGGTATTGAATATCTGTCCACACAGCACTGCCACCAACCTGGAACAGGCTGATGCATCCGATTCTGGATGAGGAAAATGTAAGTTGGAGCAGTTTGGTGATGGGCTGAAGGTCACGGGTTATTTTAGAACAGGAGCAGATGTCTGTCTCAGCACTTTCCGGCAGAACGGGCCAGGCGTTTGCCTGCAAGTGCTTCCCAGGCTGTGCCGTTCAAACCTGAGTGCAGGAGTTTTAACTTTCAATCCACCTGAAAATCGTTCAAACATTCTAGGAACAGCATTTTAGGGGTTTTGGGTTGTTTCTTTTTAGGAGTATCAAAGTGAGGACAACAGAGTGTGTTTGAAGAGAAATTACGACACTCATCTATGAAGCTTGACCTTAGCAGAAATGTCGAGGGCTTTAAATAAAGTCACTAAGGAAAGGTGGGCCGTTTCAGAGCAGGGGCGATGAGGGTGTGTGCGCAAGGATGTGGTGTAGCAGCTGCATCCTTCTGGTGACTGCGCAGACCCGTGGATACATCTAGTCATGTGTTTAAGCTGAGAATTTGGACATTCACCCTAGGAGGGAAAACCCAGACAAAAAACACAGAAACACCACAACAAATCTGTACTTACACAATTGATATTGAAAAACAAACTGTCGCCAGAGACGTCAAACAGAAAGCAGGCAATGGAGTTAAGGCCCCAGTGTTGGGAGTTAATGCCTCTGGACTGGCCATGGCAGTTAGAGTCTTCACATTTGGCCTCGTTCATCAGTGGCCAAGCACGCAATACACTTTGAAAAGTTCATTATGGGAGAAGTAGACCTGATATCAAGACCTGATATCAAGTAATGCTATCAAAGACAAAGCAGCAGAAGTGCAAGGGAAAGAGGAACATGTTTCCTTTTCCTTATAATTTTTAATTTTTTTTTAAATTGATACAAAGTAATTGTACACATTACTTTAGAGGACAATGTAACATTGCCATAGGTGGTTACAGTGCCTGAGAATCAGACGGAAGTAACTAGCATATCCCCTTGGGTATTTATCATTCCTTTTCAGAAACTTTACATTTATTAAGCATTTTCAGCGGGTGTGCACACGTGCATATGTGCAGCGTGTGTGTGCATGCATGTGTGCAGTGTGTGTGTGTGTGTGTGTACACCAGAGGGCAACCTTGGGTGTCATTCTTCAGGCACCATTCTGTGGCTTATTTTTTAATTTTATTTCTCTTTTTGAGTCAGAATTTCTCACTGGAGTTTGAGGCTCTCTAATTATCCTAGCTTGCCTGGGTAAAAGTCTGTCTGCCTCTCCAGTCCTGGATGACATGCACGAGCCATCACAATCAGCTTTTTACACAGATGCTGAGGATGGAAGTCAGGTCCTTGTGCTTGTACACCAAGCGTCCTACAAACTAAGGCATCTTCCCAGCCCCATTAGTTTTGCTGTTTTGTTTTTTAATTTAGTTATATAAGGCAAGTATGTACTTGTAACTATACAGTGTACTTTGAACAGAATACCGCCACACTCCCAATCTTGCTAACCTCCCCTTCCTGGCTCTCCCCACTTCCTTTAGCCCTCTGAATTCCCCTAGACATCTACACACATGATTTTATGTATCTCTAACGCCTAGTGCCCATAACTGAGAGAGAAACAGGATCTGTCATCCTAAGAACAACTTCATTTGCGTAACACGATGGTCTCCACCACTCATTTCCCTCAAACAACTTCATGCCTGAACACAATTCCTGGTGTGTACACATTGCATTTCCTTTATCCACTCCCACACTGATGGGCACTTAGGTACCACAGCTTAGCTATGGAGAACAGAACTGTAACAAACACTGATGTGTCAGTGTCTCTGTCCTATATAGACTGAAGTCTTCTGCGTAAATATCCAGGAGCAGTATATACTCAGGCCATATGGTGGGCCTATCTGTGTCTTTTGAGGAAACTCCACACTGATTTCCATATAGTGACCTGACTAGTTCCCATCCCCCCAACAGAACCTATGGGTTCTCTTTCGTTCACATCTAAACCACTGTTCAATGTTGTTGTTTTAATAACTGCTATTCCAACTGGGGTGAGATGGGATCTGAATGGTGTTTTTATCTGCATTTCTCTGATGGCTAACAGAACAATTTTTCATGTTTATTGGCCATTTGTATTTCCTCTTCTGGTAACTGTCTGTTCAAAAGCCCATTTACTGTTTGGTTCCTTTGGTATTTTTTTATTTCTTTGTATATTAGATATCAATTCTCTGTCAGATAGCAAAGATTTTCCTCCATTTTGTTGTCTCACTGGGCTGTTTCCTTTGCTGGGCAGAAGCTTTTCATTTCCTGAAATCACATTTATCAACTGCCTTATGAGTCCTAGTCATGAAGTTCCTGCCAATGCCAGCAGAGTTTTAAGAGTTTTTATTTATGTGTATTCTCACACCTGTGCGCAGGTACCGGAGGAAGCCAGAAGAGGTGTCAGAGCTCTTGGAGGGGGAGCCACACAGGCAGCTATGAGCAGCCAAACGGGGGTACTGGGAACCAAACTTCAGTCCTCTGGGAGAGGACGGCAAGCGCTCTTCACCACCAAGCACCTCTCCAGCCCCCATGCTAATACCTGGAAACATCCTCCCTACCTGCTTTCAGAGTTTTCACGGCTTATGCTAAGGTCATGGGTCCATCTCGTTTCATTCCTCTACCTGTGGATATTGTTTTCTACCATCGTGTGTTAAAGACTCTTTTCTCCATTGTACATTCTTTTTTAAAAAGATTTATTTATATATTTATTATGTATACAACATTCTGCCTCCATGTATGCCTGCAGGCCAGACACCAGATCTCATTACATGTGGTTGCTGGGAATTGAACTCAGGACCTGTGGAAGAGCAGCCAGTGCTCTGAACCACTGAGCCATCTCTCCAGCCCCTGCAATGTATATTCTTCAGGCAGCTGTAACTGCACACGTTGACATCTAGATCCTCCACCCCGTGCGGCTGATCTCGATGGCTGCTTCTGGACCAGTCCATGCTGCTTTGTTACTTCAGCTCTGCCGTCCCCGAGACACACTATCAATCAACTTGCCATTGTCCTTTTGTCTCAGGATGGCTTTGTCTACCAGGGGGCCTTTTGTACTTCCCTATGAATTGAAGATTTTTCTATTTCCGTGAAAAATGACATTGCAATTTTGATGGGGAATGAACGGAATTTGCAGTTTGCTTCTGGGAACGTAGTCATTTTCACAGTATGAAAGTTCCCAGTCCCTGAGCGTGGGACGTTTTCCTGTCTTCCTCCACTGTTTTCCAGTTTTCATTGTAGAGGTCTTTCACTTCCTTGGTTAGGTGTGTTCCAAGGTCTTTCTTCAGGCAAGTGTGATCGGGGCTGTTTACTTCCTGAGTACATTTGTCACTGGTATATAGGAAGGCTACCTTTTGTATGTGAATACTGCATCCTGTTATTCTGATGGAGGTGTTGAACTGCTTTGAGTTTTCTGGTGGAATTCTCTGGTCTTAGAGTATCTATGTATCAATGATAACAGCTGCAAATAAGAGAACTGATTGCTCTTCCCATCTGTACCTCTTTTATTTTTCTATCTTAACTTACTGCTCTGGCTATAACTTCAAGTGCCATATTTCATCAGAGTGAGAAAAGCGTTGGGGGCGGAGTCTGAGGAGATGGCTCTAGCATGCACACAAAAGCCAGGCGTGGTGATATATGACTCTATTTCCAAGATGAGGGTGGGCATGAGAGCAACTGGTCCGTGGGACTCACTAACCAGACTAGCTGCAAGGATAAGCTGCAGGTTTAGTGGGGCACCCTAGCTTGAAGACTAAGGTGGAGGATAGTTTGGGAAGCACTAGTGTTCTTATCTAAAGGTCTGATGGAGTCAGTATGAACCCATCTGGCCTTGGTCTTTATTTTAGTTCATATTTATTGTTATTATTATTGCTTGAATATTTTTTAAAATATATCTAAGCTATTTATCTAATCTTGGTTTAACTCTGGTAGGCCGTGTGAGTCTAGAAATTCATTCATTTCTAACAGTTTTGGGGATGAGTCCTAATGATGAGTTTCACCGGTGTCTGTTACAGAGCCTCCCTTTTACACCTGTAATTTCATTAACTTATTAATTAATTATAACCAGCTTTCTTTTTGTTAGTTTGGCTAAGAGTCTGCCAATCTTGTTTATTTTTCTAAAGAACTGCTTCATTCATTCTTTGTATTTTAGGGTTTTGTTAACTCATTTTGCCCTGACCTGATTACTTTCCATCTGCTGGTTTTTGTTTGGCTTAGTCTTGCTTTTTCAACATCATTAAGTTACTTATTTGAGATCTGATTTCTTCTGCTTTTTAATTCCTTTTAATTAATGTGTATGGGTGTCTTGCTTGAATGTATGTTTGTGCTCCATATTCATGCCTGGTGCCTATGGAGGACCAGAAGAGGGTATCAGGTTCCCTGGAAATGGAATCACAGCTGTGAGCTGCCATGAGGGTCCTGGGAATTGAACCCAGGTTCTTTGGAAGAGCAGCCAGTGTTCTTAACCACGGAGCCACCTCTCCAGCCCCTATGATCTAATTTCCAAAGGTGCATACTTGTAGCTATAACCTCATCTCTCTGGACCGTTTTTATTGTAACATGTAAGTTTATATGAGCTGTGTTTTCATTTTCATTCAATTTTAGGAACGTTAAAGTTTCCTCTTAATTTTTCAGGGACCTATTCATCATCCAAGAGTGTGTTGTTCTGTCTCCGTGTCCTTGTGCACATTCTGGAGGTTTTCTTGCTGTTGATTTCCAGCTTTATTCCATTGTGCTCAGACAGTATATAAGAGATAAACCCAATCTTCTTATCATTGTTAAGACTCACTTAATAGTTGGTATAACACTGATCTATTTTAGAGAAAGTTCCTTGAGATTCTGAGAAGAATTTGTATTCTACAATATTTATATGAAACTTCTACAGATGTCTCTTAGATCCCTTTGATCTGTGTCATTTAACTTAACTTTAGCTGTTTGAGGTTTTTTTTTTGATTGGTAAGAGTAGGGTCTTGACATCATTCACTATCATCATGTTGGGGGCAACTTGTGTCTGCATAAAACAGTGTTAATTATATGAAATTGGGCGCACATATGTCTAGTACATACATGTTTCAAGTCGTGATTTCCTTTTAATCAGCATTAAGTGACTTTATCTTTTCTGGCTAATTGGTTTAAAGTTTATTTTGTCAGATACTGGAATGACATTTCCTGATTGCTTTCTAGTTCCACAGACTTGAAAAATATTTTACCATTAGGTTTTGTCTTTGATGGTAAGGCACGTTTCTTGGGGCAAGAAATGTGGGGGGGGGGGGCATATGTGTGTACTTACATACATACATGTGTGTGTTCATGTGTTTGTCCTGGTCTGTGTGTGGATGAGTGTGCACCTGTGTTTGCAGACCAAAGAGTTGAGTTCAACCATGCTTCACCTTAGTTTTGAGAACTGCCTCTGTTATTGTGTTCTAGGAGGATTCCCAAATGGGTGGGAAGTTAGTACTTAATGAGCTACTTAGGATTCTTTTAGGATCTCATCAATATTTTTAAACAGTCTTTTTATTTGTGACTCATGTTCGAGTGTGGGCAAATCTCAGACTGTTCCCAAACACTTCCGCGATCCATGGTTGAACGTAAAAGAGTTAGTAAATAACAGGACAATTATCTAGGTGGCTCTGCCAAAGCCAACAAACTTAGTGTAACTGAAATATCAAGATAAAATTCTTCCCTGGATGGCAAAAAAAGAGAGAGAAATCCCACTAGTATACAGAGGATCCGTCACTACACTGTAGACAGCGGATCCCACACTACACTGTAGACAGCGGATCCCACACTACACTGTAGACAGCGGATCCCGCACTCATCTGTAGACAGCGGATCCCGCACTCATCTGTACACAGTGGATCCCACACTCATCTGTAGAAAGTGGATCCCGCACTCATCTGTAGACAGCGGATCCCGCACTCATCTGTACACAGCGGATCCCGCACTCATCTGTACACAACGGATCCCTCACTCACTCATCTGTACACAGCGGATCCCGCACTCATCTGTAGAGAGTGGATCCCGCACTCATCTGTAGACAGCGGATCCCGCACTCATCTGTAGACAGCGGATCCCGCACTCATCTGTAGACAGCGGATCCCGCACTCATCTGTACACAGCGGATCCCGCACTCATCTGTAGACAGCGGATCCCGCACTCATCTGTAGAGAGTGGATCCCGCACTCATCTGTACACAGTGGATCCCGCACTCATCTGTACACAGCGGATCCCGCACTCATCTGTAGACAGCGGATCCCGCACTCATCTGTAGACAGCGGATCCCGCACTCATCTGTACACAGCGGATCCCGCACTCATCTGTAGACAGCGGATCCCGCACTCATCTGTAGAGAGTGGATCCCGCACTCATCTGTACACAGTGGATCCCGCACTCATCTGTACACAGCGGATCCCGCACTCATCTGTAGACAGCGGATCCCGCACTCATCTGTAGAGAGTGGATCCCGCACTCATCTGTACACAGCGGATCCCGCACTCATCTGTAGACAGCGGATCCCGCACTCATCTGTAGACAGCGGATCCCGCACTCATCTGTACACAGCGGATCCTGCACTCATCTGTAGACAGCGGATCCCGCACTCATCTGTAGAGAGTGGATCCCGCACTCATCTGTACACAGCGGATCCCTCCCTCACTCATCTGTACACAGCGGATCCCGCACTCATCTGTACACAGTGGATCCCGCACTCATCTGCAGACAGTGGATCCTGCACTCACTCATCTGTACACAGCGGATCCCGCACTCACTCATCTGCAGACAGTGGATCCCTCACTCATCTGTAGACAGTGGATCCCGCACTCACTCATCTGCAGACAGTGGATCCCGCACTCATCTGTAGACAGTGGATCCCGCACTCACTCATCTGCAGACAGTGGATCTGCACTCATCTGTACACAGTGGATCCCGCACTCATCTGTAGACAGTGGATCCCTCACTCATCTGTAGACAGTGGATCCCGCACTCATCTGTACACAGTGGATCCCTCACTACACTGTAGACAGTGGATCCCGCACTCACTCATCTGCAGACAGTGGATCCCTCACTCATCTGCAGACAGTGGATCCCGCACTCACTCATCTGCAGACAGTGGATCCCGCACTCATCTGTAGACAGCGGATCCCGCACTCATCTGTACACAGCGGATCCCGCACTCATCTGTACACAGCGGATCCCGCACTCATCTGTAGACAGTGGATCCCGCACTCATCTGTACACAGCGGATCCCGCACTCATCTGTAGACAGTGGATCCCGCACTCACTCATCTGCAGACAGCGGATCCCGCACTCATCTGTAGACAGTGGATCCCGCACTCATCTGTACACAGCGGATCCCGCACTCATCTGTACACAGCGGATCCCGCACTCATCTGTAGACAGTGGATCCCGCACTCATCTGTACACAGCGGATCCCGCACTCATCTGTAGACAGTGGATCCCGCACTCACTCATCTGCAGACAGTGGATCCCGCACTCATCTGTAGACAGTGGATCCCGCACTCATCTGTAGACAGTGGATCCCTCACTCATCTGTAGACAGTGGATCCCGCACTCATCTGTACACAGTGGATCCCTCACTACACTGTAGACAGTGGATCCCGCACTCACTCATCTGCAGACAGTGGATCCCTCACTCATCTGTAGACAGTGGATCCCGCACTCACTCATCTGCAGACAGTGGATCCCTCACTCATCTGTAGACAGTGGATCCCGCACTCACTCATCTGCAGACAGTGGATCCCGCACTCATCTGTAGACAGTGGATCCCGCACTCATCTGTACACAGCGGATCCCGCACTCATCTGTACACAGCGGATCCCGCACTCATCTGTAGACAGTGGATCCCGCACTCATCTGTACACAGCGGATCCCGCACTCATCTGTAGACAGTGGATCCCGCACTCACTCATCTGCAGACAGTGGATCCCGCACTCATCTGTAGACAGTGGATCCCTCACTCACTCATCTGCAGACAGTGGATCTGCACTCATCTGTCCTCTTTGACTTTACTGTGAGAATAACTTGGTTTCTCAGAGAAACTCTCTTTAATACTCTCTTTAGCCTGCAGGGACACTTTTAATTGAGAGGCTTTCGACTGTTTCCATGGAAACAACGATAATTTGGGGGCCCAGATTCCTTATCTAGTTCTAAATTCCAGCAAAAGACAGCGCTGGAAACAGGTACTGCTGAGTGCTGGGGGCTGGAGCTCTGCTCAGCACAGGTAGGACCCCTGAGGACTTTACTTTTGATGGCTTCAGAACATACCCAGGCTGTTACCAGTTGTAAATTAATTCACGTTTCTTTTTCCCAGAGTAGAAAGAAAAAAAACTTAAAACATAATTAACAGAATTAACAGATGACCTTACATATACTTCCACTGTGGTAGTAGATACCTATAATCCTAGCACTCAGAGCAACAGCAGGGGGTCTCGAGTTGGAGTCCAGCCTGGGTTAGAGTCTCTGAAAGCTAGCATGGGCTACATTTACACACACACACACACACACACACACACACACACACACACACACACACACACACGTGTGCACATACTCATGGGGAGGGGGTTGTAACAACCCAGTGCTCCCAAAACAGCAAGTATGTATTTACACTGTACTATTATATATTACCTAATAAGCAGAATGTGTTTGAACTAAGTGTGTGTGCACGCATGTGTGCATGAGTGTTGGAGTGACTAAATTCAGATAGCATGTATTACCTCACATGGTTATAATTTTTTGTGGTAGTAATACAGTACATCCACCCGCAGTACTCTCCAAGAACAGAGCATATCAAGTATGCTCACTTAGCCACCTGGAATGAGGTGAGCTTCCTAGATGTGGAGGGAGAGCAGGCTGAGGCTGCCATGTGTGCAGTGTGCAACACTTACTTCAGAGAACCAGTCTATCTCTCATGACACAGAACTTCAAAAACAGACTGCACGTATTCTTGGGAACAATAGTTTTGGGTAACAAAAATGACGGGGAGCCAAGGCATCATTTTCCTGGTGTCACAACCATGAGGTCTCTCCCTGAACTTTTAATTCCTTGAAGCTCAACATGACAAATTAGGAAGAAGGGCTCGTACGTGCCTGCTGAGAGGTAATTATAATTCATGCTGGAAGAACACAACTCTAAGGTCACAGTTAAGTCAGCCAAGTATAAAGTCGGTGCTTAGGTTTGTAGCAAATCCTTAGGAACCTGTGAGAAGAACACGGCAGACACCTGGCTACCAGAAACCTGTGGCATCACCCTCTTCTGTGAGGACTTCTCTTCTTCATCCTCTTCATGTGCCTCAGGGGTCCTCAGCTCCACAAGAGCCCCTGCCCAGAGCACAGAGAAGCCTCAAGTCCCCTGCATTTAGGACGGGTACCTCTCTCTACTGCACATCCCAGAGTCATGAAGCCACGCACAACCATATGTCAGGCTTCCTACCATGTGGAAAACTGTAAGGTGGTGCTGAAGACGCCAAAGCAGGGAGGGGAATCCTGTTGGCATCCCAGATGCCTTGGTCCAGAGAGTCCCGAATCCTCCTGTCATTCAAGATCTTTGACGACAGGCTGTTGGAGGCATAGCCAGCTCCATTTAGTGGGCGTGATGGTGCAAGCCTGCAATCCCAGCATTTTGGGGATGGAGGAACAGGGGTAAAAGTTCAAAATCATCCTTAGCTACATAGTGAGTTCAAGGCCAGGCTATTTAAGACCCTTATCTCAAAACACAAAACAAAACATTAAGAAGAAACAAACCCAAGGATTAAAGAAGGAAGTTCTATTTTGGTTTTCATTTGGACCCAAGGAGCCCTGCTTTGGTGATCCTTAAAACTTTGGGGGAACATATGCATGTCTAACTAATATTAAAGCTCACACATATTCTGGGAGGAGGGAAATATTGTTTAGGGGGCTCAGAGAAGGGATAGAGGAAAGTGCTAGATTTTAACTGCTCACTTTAGCTGGGTAGCTGATATTTTACGTTAAAATCAATTAATGCTGGTCCAGCCTCATTCATGAGACCCTGTTTTCAACTTAGCATTATCAATGAGGTGAGCAGTTCTGGATGGAAGCTGGAGGCTTTTATCTATATTGCTGACCAATGATACCTAACGTGGTTAAAGCCCTAATTCTGTATGTCAAGTTGAATGTTTAGCTCTTGAGTTTAAACACTAACAACTTAGTTTTGAAAATGAGCACAAATCATCTTCTGGCAGCCATCCTCCGTGACCAGAGCTGATATTACAAGCACACACAGAGCCTAGTGTTGGACTGTCACAGGTTCTTATACCTCTGCCTGCACTGTGCAGGCAAAGCCCTAGGGGTGAGTGATGCCAAAAGTGTTGCTCCTGGCAGACTATCAGAAAACCCACCCAGAGTCGCTGAGTCTAAGTGGAGTGAGAAGGGGGCCAACGGGCCACATGGGCTGATTTCTACTAAGTATTTCCACTTACATGGAAGGGAAAGAGTCTGAACACTGGGAGCAGAGACAGAAAGATGGAGAATAAGGGATTAAAAGAAAATATAAAAGGAGATTAAGAATACTAGAGGTATTCCTAAACATATATTTTAGTAAGCATTAAGATTATATTATTAAGAGCTGATAAAAATAAGCACACATGCATGAGCATGTCTCATATTCATGATGCAGTCTGGCCTTGACTGCTTTTAGCATGGCTGCTAGAGCAGGCAGGAGAGAAAACAAATCACTCATAACATAAAGTAATACTATAAACACGAGGCACACACCAGTCAATTACAAAACTGGCTCCTCTTCCAGAGGACTCAGGTTTCATTCCCAGCATCTGCATGGCAGCTCACAACTGTCTGTAACTCTAGTTCCAAGGAATCTGACACCCTCACACAGACATATACATGCAGGCAAAACACTAATGCACATAAAAATCAGTCAATTTTTTTTTTAAAAAAATCAGCAAATCAACATCTCACAAACTGGACAACTCGCTTCTGGTGTATCAATCTGAAGCTGCAAAGAAGGAATCCTCCTGTACAACAGGCTTCCATTATCCACAAAGTACTGGACCCGAGCTCAGCAGAGAGCAATGTGTGTTGAAAAGGAAGACATGCTAACGGAAAGTGTCAGTATCTATAGTAACAGAGGCAGCTGACAAACAGGCATCCTTCTGTGTCCATCGTGGTACTAAACAGAGTGGTACAGCAGCAGCTCAAAGTCTACGCCACAGTGCGGCAGAGAGCATTCCAGAGCCACCTTCCCACATATAGCACCCAATCTGCAATTTCCCTGTGCTCCTCAACACATGTAGGATAGCCCAGACAATGGCTGGATTACGGACTTTCCTTTCAGGGCTAGAATAAAGCTCAGCTGATAGCGGGCTTGCCCAGCATGTGTGAAGTCCTGGGTTCATCTGCAGCCCTTAAAAACTGGGCATGGTGGTACGCACTTAGGAGATGGAGCCAGGAGGCTCAGAAGTTCAAAGTCATCCTCAAGGCATAGTGAATTCAAGGCCATCCTGGGCTAAGCTAAGACACTGAAAACATAAAATTTGTGTGTACTTCTGGGATACCCATGGAATGTGTCAACAAATTTACACACTATAGAGTTTAATGCAAAGCAAACCCCTATCTCAAGCATTTCCTCATCATGGTGGAACGAGCTGAATGTTTCACATAGCTCTCTGGATTACACAGTGCTTTATCCTGACTGCTGGCACACCAGAACTTCTTACAGACACCTAGAACTCACGGCCAGTTTTTCCTCATCACAGCCTTCCCTACTCCTCCAGTTAGTAACCGCCATTCCCCTCCCGGCTTCTACAAATCCACTTTCTATGTCTCAAATATGATTGAAGTCAGACAGTTTGGATTTCTGTGTCTGGTTATTTCTCTTACAAAGTAATCCCCTAGTTCCATCGACGCTATCACAAATCATAGGACTCGGTCCTGTTTATGGCAGCACAGTATTGAACTTTGCATATATACATGTTCTTTATCCACGCGCTGGCTGACGGACACATAGGCCATTCACGTTCTTGCCTATTCTGGGTGTGCTGAAATACATGTGGGAGTGTGGGCTTCTCTTCAACATGTAAATTTCACTTCCTTGGGATTTATATCCAGAACTGTGATTGCTGGATAAATAGTTAATAAATAAATAATTATTTATTGTGTGTGTGTGTGTGTGTGTGTGTGAGAGAGAGAGAGAGAGAGAGAGAGAGAGAGAGAGAGAGAGAGAGAGAGAGAGAAATATACATGTATGTGTGTGGTGTATATATGCATGAATGCCATGCCTGCCTGGTATGTGGGAGTGTGTAGAAGTCAGACATACACTAGAATTTTTTCTTCTACTGTTTCTCCATCATTTTATTTTATTTTTGAGACAGAGTCCTTCACTGAACCTCAAGTTTGGCTATACTGTCCAGCAAGACCATGGAATCTTAGTATATATGTACCCCCACCTCCATTACGCCCCCTCCCCCAAGTGCTTGAGTCACAAATGTGTACCACCTTGTCCTGATTTTACACAGACGCTGGGGGTCTGAGTTCAGGTCCCTGTGCACGAGCCACCTCCCGAGTCATGACAGTTCTATCGTTAATTTTTCATTTGAAACAGTCTCAGTATGTGGCTCTGGTTGGTCTCAAATACTCTGTGAAACTGAGGCTGGCCTTGAACTCAGTGTGATCCTCTTGCCTGAGCCTCCCACCTCACCTGGCTCCTACCTTTAATGTTTTGCGCCCCTACGGCTCTCTCCATAACGGCTGCTCTAATTTACATTCCCACCAACACGGTGCAAGGGTTCCCTTTGCTACATCCTTGTTAGCACCTGTTATTATCTTCCATCTGACAAAATTGTTTTGCATCTCAGTTTCTCTACTTCCTACCTATGTGATCACAGGTAAGGTACCTCACCTGTGCCTAAGCCTCAATTTACACATCTGTGAAATTATACCTTACGACATAAGGTTATTATGAAAATGAAATGAATCAAGCAGATGCAAACACTGTGCTAAGTACCTGGCAAAAGAAGAAAATGCAGCGGAAGCTCACCTCTGTCACGGACATCACTATGATGTTAGAACAGGAGGGAGCCACTGCGTCCATAGGGGCACCAGAGATGCTAACCCTGCCACACTGGAGAAAACTCTCCTGATTCAAGTACTTGTCCTACTTGATGCCCATAAGGAAATCTGGGGCCACATCTGCTCATGACACCTAGTGGGGCGGCAGTATATGGAGCCTGCTGATTGGATCTTAAGGCGTGTGTGAAAATAATCTAAGATGTGCACAGAAAGGCCGAGTGGGAAGTCGTGAGGGAACAGAAGCCTCGGCAGGTGCACAGAGGTCCAGCAGGATGGAGCGCACAGAGCGGTCATGTGACACTGCACGCCCAGCAGCTGCACATGGCTACAGCCAGGGAGATAACCAGACGTGTCGGCTGCTGGAACTCTGCGATGACCTTCTTAGCCGCTCAACCGCACTCTGCCCCTGTGAGCGCTGGCCATTCCACGGTTTGATGAACATAGTATGTCTCAGGAAGAATGTGGAGGCATCTGCCGACCTTCCTGCCCGCCTTCCCCGCCTCATCAGCACCTCGTCCTTCCTGCCGTCTACGTGATTCAAGCAGCTTCTCCCTTGAGGTTCCGCAATAAAGGAGTCTGTTCTGGGTGCCGAGCTCTTCTCCAGAGGAGTTGCTATGCAAGCGCCAGAAACAAAAAAGGCAAACAAAGCTTCGGAGCGTTGCGAGCCAATGCACTTCAGGAGTGTCTGTGGTTTCCCTCGGAGCCGGCGGAGCAGCCTCTGTGTGCCACCTGGCAGCCTGCAGCCTCTTCTCTGTCAACCCACACAGAGAAGCAGTGCAAAAATAGCACACACGCACCCCAGGGTCTGGGGCTCTCCTGCCTTTGCATACACAAGCACATTCCTTTCCAGCTGCTGGACGAGAAACAGAGGGACAGGCACAGGAAATGTGTATGCAAACCCAGACCAGATGGACCTCTCTGCGGTATTTACGACACTGGATCCCGATTCACCTACCTCTCCGCACACCAGGCCCGACTGCGGTGGGCCTGAAAACTTCCCCAGAACTAGAGCGAAGGAAACATTTCCACGTCGACCCATAGTGACAGGTGCAACAGTTCAAAGAAAACGCAGCTCCTCAGAGAGTGGGTGGTCTTGGATCATCGGAAATGTGGTTTTGAACAATGCCCACAGAAGGACCAGGCAGGGGCCTACTGTATCAAAGACCCTCCGAGAATGTTCCATTGGCAAAGCCACTTTGTAGAAACCCAAGTTTCCATCTACCCGATGAACTGCTGCAGAGGCCGGAGAGGGGGAGGGGATGAGGGGTAGCAGGAGAGCTTGCCAGACCTGAGGAGTCTCAGGAGGCGTGCAGGGGTGAGAGCAGCTTAGCCCATGCCTAGTAGCAAAAGCTCGCCGGCAAGAAAGTGAGCTGTTTCAAAGGCATATGATCCTCTCTATGTCCCTTGTCAAGAAAGGCCATCAGAGGGACTCAAGTAATCCCCTCCTGCACATTAAAAAAAGAAATGTTCACGGGGTATCTTTGAGAAGATGAGGAGGATCATCTTTTAGGCCTATACCAAATCTTGTAGCCATGCAGCTGTTGGGAGAGTGGCTAGGCCAATTTCTAAGGTAGAGAACACAGAGTACCCACCCCACCCCTCCGCCACACACACACACTAGTGAGCAGCTGCTCCGCAGATACAGAAACAGCCCTACACAGAAGTGTCCCACGTTCCAAGGCCTCCATGTTGCATGTTCCATGTTCTGCCACTTGACAGATACTTTCACGTACCTATTCAGAATACAGAATACACTTAGGGACATTCTAGTCTTAAGCGGCATATTTGAACTGAAATCATAATAGCGATTCAGTTTAGGACTGAATGCCTCTTTCCCCCATTAATATGCTGAAATACAATCACCACCAGTGTGAGAGCAGTTGAAGGAAATTAGGCTCAGAGACGTTCATGAGGCTGGATGCCCGTGACCTGACGGGTGTCACTGTGAGAAGAGGAAGACTGCAGGTCCTGTCCTTTCTCACCCTGCCACAGGCAGAAGCAGTAAGGGGGTTACCCTCTGCAGACCAGGGTGGCAGCCTTCTCTTGGAACTGAATAGCTGGCTGGCACCTTGATCTACACTTCCAGCCTTCAGACTAGAGGAAATGAAGGAGCAACATTCAAGTCATTTAACTCAACAGTACATTATTTTGTCTTAGTGTGAAGCCCAAACACGGTGAGATGCCAACCAAGTACTGTGGTCAGCCATGGGCATTTAGAGTAAGATTCAGTGATGCTCCATAGCATGCCTACAGGGCAAGCCCACGGGGCAGAGATCCACAGTGGTGCCATGTGCACAGAGAGGAGACACAGGAGGTCTTGTTGGCATGAGTGGAGACAAAGAAACAGAACTTGGTCAACAGTCTCTCTGTGTGTTTGTGTGTGTCTCTGTGTGTGTGTGTGTGTGTGTGTGTGTGTGTATGTGTGTATGTATGTGTGTGTGTGTGTCTCTGTGCATGTGTGTATGTGTGTGTGTGTCTGTGTGTGTGTGTGTAGCGATGAAAGTAGACGAGGGTGTAATAGAGAGACTGGATCTGTCCTTCAGGCACTCATGTGGGGCAAGCCCATGCCTCTCTGTGCTGGGAAGCCCTGTGCAAGTGGTGGCTGGGCACTATGGAAGCCTCTGGTGGAGCCTCTGTGGAGAGCTCAACAAATCCCTATCTGGAGAGTCGCCTTGCTGAGCACCGACTATGGTAGGCCCTGGGATGCCTCATTTCTTCATCCTCATGCCGAACCAACTAGCTGGGTGCTCCAGTGGGGAGACACCACAAAGTGAGAGAGAGCAAGGCCCAAATCACTGAAGGAAGGAAGGGGCCGAGTAGGGGGTTGCAGCTAAGTCACCTGCCCACTGAGCTGTCGTCCTATTCTCTTGGAATGCCCTGCTGAATGGCACCTGCGGACGGCAGTGAGGAGGGGCTTCTCATCTCTAATGCAGCACAGCGAAATCAAGAAACATACAATAGGTTCAAACATTCTTGTCTCGGATTTCACCAGAACAGAAAACCCAAGGGAGGCAGAGCCTAACCAGAGGCTGCCACTGGCACCACTCCAGCTGAGCCAGGCAGGCATATGGTGGTGAGAGAGAGCCTGGTGAGGGGACTTCAACTGCCCTAGAGGTGACTGCCGGGGGGGCACTGGGGAGATGGTGCAGTCAGTGGGGTTTCAGCTGTATGTGCTGATCTGAGGTCAGATCCCCAGAACCCAGATCCAAAATAAGTGATTCACGAATGACACGGCTCCCGGGGGACGTGTGTGGGATGTGAGACTTCTCTTTTCACTCACCGCTTATGTAAAGTGTCAAGGGGACAACCAGGGAGCCTGCGGGTGGTGGTCTGTGGTAGAGACACAGGAGCCTGCTCACTAGGCAAAGGAGAGGACTCTGGGGACTCACTCCTGCTCTGGGAACCTGGAGACAGGGGTGGGGGAGGGCTGCTGACTACCCTGGTGTCGGAGGCAGGCAAGGGCTATCCTGGTTGGACTGGCCTCTTCTTCATTTGGCTGTGACCAAAGGAAACCACGAAGGCAGCAGGAAAGAGGCAGCTTGGGCCACGGTGCTCCCCACCAAACAGAGCCGCCTACCATGGTGAGCTGGGCAGCAGCAGAATTCGGAGGGACAGGCATAAGACAGAGGAGCTGGCAGGGGATAAGGTGGCCACTAAGATATAGCCCAGCTCAAAGCAACCAAGAGGCAGAGGGACTAAGCAGGGAAACCCCAGTAAGACCTGAAACCATTCCCCTCAGCAGCCACCAGGTCCCGGAGCAAAGCCTCATTCCTACTCTGAGGGAAGTAGTAGTCTGACAGAAAGTAGACTAGGATCTGTGTCCTCTCCTCAGGCCCCAAAGCAGTTCGGCATGGGTAAAAGATACTATCTTAGTGCCAGGCAGGCAACTGTCTCAGAAGGGGCCAGGAATGGAGATCTGACCGTTAGTAACCAAGCCACTGACCCTTGAACTGGTCTGAATTTTTCTGCCTAAGAAACTTGTGTGAATAACATTTCAAGGATTATGCACAAAAACAGAGATTTTATTTGATTTTTTTTTTATCACGTCCTGTACTTGCTTCAGGGCTGAGAGATCACAGGGCCATCGTCCAGGCCCTGACCAAAAGCGGCCTTGTGTGCAGCACCTCAGATGTAACAGGAAACTTCAGGGTGTGACAAGGACAGCTGAGGAGGGAGACGGACAAATCTGCTACACTTCAGTCAGGAGAGGGAAATCTCTGAAGGACCTTGCAGCATCTTATAGCTATCCCTTCAAAGGGGCCCCACAGCTGGGGCAGCCAAGTCCCCCCACCCATTGCCTTCTTCAGGGATGGGAACTGGTCCTCTGCAATGATCTGCCTGGCTGTCTGTCCAGGTCCCGGCATTCCCAATGCTCCTTCCTGGGAACACAGGGGACGTTATTCCAAGATGAGTCTACTACGAGATGGTGATGAAGAGATTTCTAGATACAGACACCAAAGGGGAAAGAAGGTTCTGAAGAGACAAAATTGTCCCTAAATATGGGAAAGGTGGGGAAAACACAATACAGGATTCACTTCCCACCATCCCCCCTGGGATCAGGGCTGTGTTGCTGCTCTTTTCTCCCCACCTAGGGAACTGATGGAGAATGTGAGGGAGAATGACGGAGGACCAGAAGGGACAGGAAGAGAGAGCAGGAATTCAGGCCTCACATCTCAGGGCCTTGGTTTCTCTATTTCTGAAACAGAACGCCACCTTCCTCTTAAAGTTTAACCCAAGGTAGCGCACAGATCACAGGGCTGAAAACGAAACCTCCTTAGGAAGAGCTTTTCATCCTAATCAGCACTGTGAAAGCACAGACTTCTTTGTGCACCTCATTTGTGTGGTTGTGAACGTCTGGATGTCCGCTACACAGGAGGGGACTGTGAGGCAGAGGCCATGAACTACTGTCCTCACGGAGTTCAGCTTGCCAAGTGGAAGGGCTTTAGATAGAGAAGGCAGTGGGGGACACCGGAAACCCCAAAGTCACACGTAAGATTGAGGAAAAGCTTTTCCTATTCTGGGAAGCGAAGCCCCTCCTCCCCTGGCAACAACTGTCTGTAAAACTCTCCCTTGCAGTCATCAGTGATGCAACCCCCTCTCCTCCCTGGAACTAAGTAATGAGCAGGGAAGCTGGGCAGCGCAGGAGAGGGAAACCACCTTCATCCTCCCACGAAACAAGACGATCATAGAGATTCCCATTCTGAACAATAGAAAGGAAAGGCCATTTCTCAGAAGCCACAGATGTGTTATTCTGAAGGCCGTGCCACTCAGAGCAGACACCAGAAACAAACCGGATGTAATTTTATCTCCTTTCATGCAGTAAGAGGTGTGAATATATAGTCAGTTCCCTAGGGATCTTGGACAATGATGGCTTCTGGAGCTCAATGACAGAGGTCACGGAACGGCCAGGATTTAAGAGAAGGAAGCCACTGTTCATTATTCATCCACTCTTTCATTGTTTCAAAGATCATATTTCTTACCACTGTTTTCAATACACGGTCTTATCAAGTAGCCCAAGCTGACCTCAAGTTTGTAGCCATCCTGCCTACAGTGTCCCCAAGCACTGGAATTATAGGCACGTACAATCAAGCCCTGTATAGGCGGCATTTTTTCCCTTCTTTTCTCCCCCTTTCCTTCTTTGACACAGGATCCCACGTAACCCGAACTCTCTATACAGCCCCAAATGACTTTACATTTTCATCCTCCTGAACTTCCCTTCAGATGATGGGGCTACAGGCATCGGCCACCACATCTGGTTTATGAACTTGAGATGGATCGCAGGGCCTTGTGAACCCCCAAAAGCACCATACCATCTGAGCTACGGCCCCTCAGATTCTAACCTAACCTCAGATTCTCATATACAGTGGTCTACCCAGTATCTATAATTAATGTCCCAAATGGGCTTCTAAATCTTAGCATATCCAAGACTAAACTGCCCTGCCCCAGTCCTGCTGTGCTAGGAGGTCCTTTGCTTTTCTTTTAAAAGTACAAATGAACGTACCTTTACCCCGCAGCTATCCTGATCCCTGTCCTCTGTGCCCTTCCATTGCTATGCCCTAGTCTGGCCAGTTGTGGGACTTGGCCTACATCAGTATGAAGCTTTGGTGTCTGCCTGCCTTCGCCCGCGTACTCACCCACCTAGGCCAGTCCGCATGCAGCAGCTGAGAAATCCTCAAAAATGGAAGGCAGATTCTGTTCCCGACCATGCAGTGAGGTTTTTATCCTAGAGCTGCGGGAAGTGCCTGTCACTTGTGGCCATACCTCTTGCACGTCCCTGTGCACCAGCCCCTGCCTACCCGGTCCTCTACCACCCAAACATGGACCCAACACACCACAGCCCTTCAGTTGCTCTTCTTGGGTCGGTCGGTGCACTTACGCAGAGATTCCCACTGGCTTTTTCCTTTCCTTCCTGATTCCTGCTTTCACGCCACCCTGCCCACAGGCTGCCAGTATGCTAGGGAAAGTCACTCTCCCATCCCTAGCCCATTCTTCCCCTTCCTGTGTTTTCCCACCTTGGAGGACTTCTGCTTGTGATGTAAAAATGCATTGCTGGGTTTCTCCCTGGACAGAGGTAAGTTCACCAGGGACAGGGAGCCTTAATTTCCTGTTCCAGTACCCGACTACATTACATGGCACATTTTTATTTTATTTTACATCATGCTGGTATCTGCTGAGTGGAAGTACCTGCAGAGGACAGAAGGACATCGGATGTTCTAGAACTGGAATATTTATGAGCCGCTTGATATGGGTGCCGGGAACTGTCCTTAGGCCCTCTGTGTGAGGGGTACATGCTCTTAACTGCCGAGCCATCTCTCCAGTTCCTAGGCCTGCTCGCTACGGCTCTTCTAGTCCTCTTTCAGTGACGAAAAGAATATATGATGGAGAGGCCAGAGGAACATGACCAAGGAGGACAATGGGTCTTCAGCCTACAGCATGTGAGGAGCACCCAGAGAAAAGACGCTTCGTCTGCTAACCCCAAAGGAAGCAGAGCTCCATCCCGAGAAACCTCAAGAGCAAGCACGTGGAAGGATTTATTCTGTGGGATCTAACAGCTCTCCCAAACAGGGTGAAAACCCACAGTACATGACCCTCATCTGATGGAAAAGAAAGTTTGTAATAGTAAAAGCAACGGCCAGCGTAGGGCACCCTGGGAACTGTTACGTGCACATTCACTCCTAACCAGCGTTACTGCAACATTATTGTAGCGTAGCTCTTATGAATATGTGTATACCCTTGCTGCATCCGGGGTCAAACTCATCAAACTCATCTTCCTAGACCCAGCATTAGGATCCATCATAAGCTTTGAGTCCAGGAATGGTACTGGGATACGTGAGTTCACTACGGCTACATGTTGCCAAGGGTGCTACAGAGGTGATTCACGGGCTATCACTGCTAACATTCTTGCCAAGGAGCAGACCCTGAGGTCACGGAAAACTAAGGGCAGACCAGCTTCCCCTGGAGACACAGCCATTCTCTGTAACTTCAAGACCAACTTGGAATTTAGATAAAACTATTTAATGATTTTTTTTCCAGGATTCACCTGCAATGTTAACTCGGACTGATAGATAGTAAGTTTGAAGGGTAGTAATTTTTACCTCCTCTGCTTCTGCATTCCATAGAAGTGTGTTTCAAGTTTTGTGTACTCAGGAAATCTGATCCCTGCAGTGGATTTAACATCATTCCAGCTTTGAGTCGGCTCAAACTTTGTCCTTGCCTCCTCCTTTAAAGGAAATGCCACAGCTCTGTCTGGGAGTTTACTGATTCAAGCTGTTAGCTCTGCAGGTTCAAACTACATTGCACCTTCAACCTGACTGGGGCTCACCTTGAACTAGAGACCTGGCTTGGTGAAGGCTCAAAGGTCTTGCTTGGACAAGGGGCTTCTGCAGTTACCAAGGTGGAGTCAGCAAGGCCATTGTCAGCTCTTCCTGGAATGTCCTCAGCCTGTTCCTATGTAGATCTCTCTTACTTCATAAAGGTCCCAATGCCACCTCCTCCTCAGGAAGCTCTAAAAGGGACATCTCAGGACTGGGGTAAGGGCTTGGTAGCAGAGTATTCCCTAGCATACCCAAAGCCCTGGGTCCAATCCTCACTACTGTCACAATCAAATTGTAGAATGGTAGATACCAGGCTCCTGTCACTCTGCGTAGCCTGCACTTAGTGTTTCTTGCCAGCATTTGGATGCAGTTCCTGGTCGGTGACCTCCTTCCAGTCGGTGTCTCTCTTAGAATGTAAGTGTGCGAGGCAGGGACTCCGCGTCAACCTTGCTACAGCTTTGTGTCTGAGGCCCAGACGCGTGAGCAGTGCCACGGCCCCGACAAAGGACCGCGATGTCACCCTCTTCTGAACACAGTGGTGCCCCACCTATTTGGGAGACACTGCCAATTTTGGAAGCTTTTTTATTTCACCAGAAAAGAGACACATGAGGCCACCAACAAAATAAAAACATAATTATATTTCATAAAGAGAAAAAAGAAAACCCTTCAAAATGACTCACTGCCTGTTTACTGCTAGGATAGACAACTGGTTCATTTCACGCTGTCCAGTGTCTTTTTCAAAGCAGCCAGAAATGGGCTCTTATTAAAGGGGCTGTAGGAAGCTGGGTTATCTGGCATTTAACCAAACAGGGCTCTAAAGGGAGAATTTCTCGGATTCCACTCGGACAAATCCCGAGGCTTAACTGGGATGAAGAAGCAGCTAACCACAAGCCGGGAGAAGATTGGTATTCAACAGAGAAGGTGACAGATGAACTTATCTGTTCAGGGAACTTAATTTGTCTTACTTTGTATAAGGATGGCTTTGACTCAAAAGGTTACTGTTTGCTGGGCGGTAGGGTATTTTCAGAATGTCTTTTATATACTACAGACACACTCTGTAAATATAAAGGGGTGGCACGTTTTTCTCCTTAGCCTTTCCTTACAATTTATTACATTTATGGATTTATTGTGTGTCTCCGCATGGATGTGTCTGTGTGTGTATGTGAGAGCCTGTGTGTGCACATGTGTGTGTGTGCGTGAGACATACATGCCACAGAGGCCAGATAACAACCCTCAGTAGTCAGTTCCCCCCATCCACTAGAAGAGACCTGCGGATGGAACTTAGGTTATCAGGCATGGCAATAAATGCCTTTACCCTCCGGGCCAGTGGTTCTCAACCTGTGGGTCGTGACCCCCTTGGGAGCTGCATATCAGATATTTACAATACTATTCATAACAGTAGCAAAATTACAGTTAGGCAGTAGCAAGGAAGAGATTTTAATGTTGGGGGTCAGCACAGCATGAGGAACTGTGTTGAAGAGCTGCAGCAGGAAGGTTGAGAACCACTGCTCTAGGCCGTTTCACGAGGCCTTTTTCGTTCTTTTTTTTTTAAAAGAGTGTGTATACATTCACATATGCATAGTGCATGTGTGTTTAAATGTGCATTCACACGTGTGCACACACATGTGGAGGTCAGAGGTAAACCTCTGGCAGCATCCGTCTCATGCTTTTGAGGCTGGGTCTCTCACTGGGACCTGATTCAGTCTGGCTCCAGGGATCCTACTGTCTCTACCACCCCAGGACAGACTTAGAAATAATCTGTGACAACACCTGGGTTTTTTTTTTTTTTTTTTTTTTTTTTTGCATCAGCGTAGGGATGAACTGAGGTCCTCGCGTTTGTGTGGCGAGCATTTTGCCAACAGAGCTTATGCCTCCTCTCCTTTTGCGCAGTGTGGGGGACTGACTGCAGACAATGCCCTATCACTGAGTACCACCCCACAATCAGCAGTTAAACTCAGGTCTCCCTCTGACTTGACCGCATGTGGTCTGTCTGCAAGAGGCTCTACTTGTAGAAATCTCACTGGCATCTCAGTCTTTTGTTTGACAGGAGCTTTGGTTTAGGTCTTCTTTCTATTTACCCATAATGCTTCTTAAGGCATCTAACTCTTCAGAAGAACCCTGGCCTTGAGAACAGCCAGACTCAAGAGAACAAACAGCCAGGAGGTAAGAGGAGAATAAGCCAAGCCCCAAGTTTGCCAGAGCGCTGACCAATCCCAACGCTGCTCACTCTCACAAGGTGGAGGACTTGGCAGGGGAGCCAAATCACGCTGTGGCTACTGTGGCCTTGCAAGAGGGGGTGGGGCTCATTTCTGCATTTCAGTGGTGCCCAGGGAGGATCAGAGAAAACCAAAAAGACTCATTGAGAAACTCAGCAGAAACAAGAATGCACTCATCAATTAGCACAGAAACTGCCTAGAACTCCCATCTTCACTGCAGTTTGGCATCTATCCTTTGGTATTTCTAGAGTTTCCTTTTTCTCTACTATATGAGACCATCGACTTCGAGCATCTCTCAATATTTATGACCAGCTGCCGCCTGTTCACATTCTTGAGCGGCAGTGACGAGTCCATCTGATATTCAAACAGAAACTTATATTTGGTTTCCATCCTGCCACACGGCACACTGAAAACCTATTTTTTAACATTTAAGTCATCTTCCAAATGGGTTCAAAAGACAAGCAAGGCGGGGTGAAAGGTTACAAGTCACAGAGTGACATTTAGAAGCACAATGAGGTTATCGTAGCTGGATGAGGCTACGCCTTGGTCAAATCCCAGTTGCACCCCCTCTGCCCACACTGCGCTGCGACTGTAGTGATTACTTTGATGTAGTGATCACTGCCGACACCCAAATGGTCTTGAAGATGCTTCCCCTCAGCAGACAACTGCGTTTTCACCCCACGGTGGTCAAAGACAAAACATTCAAGATACGGCCTCAGACCAAACCTGTTTGTCTTCATGATGGTCAACTTACTTTTTCATTCCATGCCCACAGTCCAATTCCAAGAAACGTTATTCCCAAAAACTGCAAGAGAAAAGGAGGAGATCAGAGTAAGTGTTAGGGAAAACACCACAGTTTTACTCACAAAAATAAGGTTTCTTTTCTGTTTTGTTTTTCGTGACAGGGTTTCTTTGTGTGGCTTTGACTGTCCTGGAACTAGCTCTGTAGGCCAGACTGGCCTCAACTCACAAAGATCTATCTGCCTTTTGCCTTCTGATTGCTAGGATTAAAGGCATGTGACATCACTGTCTGGCAAAAATTAAGTTTTTAATTAATTGCTTTACTACATTGTTTGATCAGGGGGAAAAAGCTTTCTTTTAAAAGCTGAGTTAACTAGAAAAAGAAATACCATTGCCTCTTTGCTTAAAATTATTATAACAGTGGAAAGGGGTAGGGACCCACAGGTGCCTAAAGGTCATTCACATCATGAATTATAATCTTCAGGTAGCATTTTGAAAGAAATGAACACTTGTGTGGGTCTGTTCAAGCATCTGAGCCACCCGTCAGACACAGACATAAAGGGCACATATTTAGACAGGCCGAGATCTCTGTCCCACTGGGGACACAGCACAGGAGCCCCTCCCCCCCATGTACTCCAACAAATCCTTTTACTGCTCCTTCAAAGGTAATAAAAATCCTATCAAGTTCAATGTGATCCAGAGAAATCCCCAGATCTTGGGGGTTTTGTTTGTTTTGTTTTTTCAGAAACTAAAACTGTAGTTCCAAGGGCTCCAATCCTCTTCCTGGTCTAAGCTGATCCCGTACCTCCATGGATAACTTGGCGCACACACACCATGCACAGTGAACTGAGGCCGGCTACCCTGCCGCTCTGTCAGTTGGGCACACTGGGGGATGCGAAGGCCATGGCGTACAAGCGCTGACGGCGGAAAGGGCTGACCACGTTAATTGACTCTCACTATATCCTGCCTGCTCAGAGATACACGTCTTCCCCTTTACAGTTTAACATCCCTGAAACTGAAATGTGGTTTAAAACTCACAGTATCACCCCCCCCACACACACACACACACATACACTAGAGAGTATTTAAAATAACAGCCTGTCTTATGATCGGGGCACCAAAGATTGCATGTAGGACTGCCCACCTGCTAGGAAGCCATAGCCAGGACCGAACGTGACTGGCTACCTCCCCCAACTCCTTGTCTTCAGTCTCAACAGAGACTAGCACTTTCCAAACACTGAAGTAGGTGGTGGGGGCGGGGTGGCGAGCGGTTTTGGTCCCTCGGCGATGTAAGAACACTGTTTATTTTACTAACATCTTGATTAAGTTAAATGTCAGAAATGCTGTCTACTGAGAGCGTGGGCAAAGAGCACAACAGTAGGGGGGATGGTTATTCTTCAGTTTCAGGGAAGCCTGAGAACTGTCCACCCAAGAAGACCTTGCCGTTCACAGCAGGGAGTTTGGACTGACACTGAGGCGGGAGACAGTAAAGCCAAGTGGAGGAAGAGCGTGGGAAAAAAGGGCAATCAGTCACTCGGACATGCAGAGCTTCCCAGAGCTCAGAAAACAAAGCTAGAGTGCAATATATCCTAAATGCCCACAGAAGAACTTTAGCGTGTCTTCGGCAATAAACAAACAAATAAATAAATAAAAATGAAAATAATTAGGTCTCCACTCCTCCTCCCCTTGCTCCAAGGGAGCTACTTTAATAAGTGCTGTCACGGTTAGCTTTCTATTCCTATAATAAAACACCATGACCAAAAACAACTTGGGGAGCGAAGGATTTATTTAGCTTATACTTCCACATCACAGCCCATCACTGAAGATAGGGCGGGAACTCAAGGCAGGAGCTTGGAGGCCATGGAGGAACACTGCTTAATAGATTGTTTCTCAAGGCCTGCATACATACACATACACACACACACACACACACACACACACACACACACACACACACAATCTAGGACCACCTGCCCAGGACTGGTACCACCCACAATGATCTGGGCCCTCCCACGTTAATCATTGAGAAAACGCCTCCACAGACTAGCCTGCAGACCAAACATACGGAGGGAGGTTTTCCCCACTGAGAGTCCCCATTCCCAAAGGACTCTAGCTTGTGTCAAGCTGACATAAAACAAGCCAGCACAGGTGCTTAGGAAGAGTTCTTGTGGTCAACACCCTAGGAGAAAACTATGGTCAGCCTTCCACTACCCTGGCCAATGTGCTATTTCATTTTATGTTTCCGACCTAAGACCTGAAAAAGGTACAGGAACAACATGACTTGGCATGTTAGTGCCGTATTTATAGGGGCCAGAGAAAATATAGTCACAACTGACAAGGGGATAGGAGGACACAGGATTCTGTGGGACCAGGAACGCTCCAGGGGGCAGGGTTTGGGTTTTGTTTTATGCAAACAAAATCAAATGCACCCTAGTGGGAAAGTCTGAGTTTCGAAGGTTAGAGTTCTCTGTGACAGCAGTCATGGCCCAGATGCAGTAACAGCCACAGTATCACACCAGCAGTGGGTGCTATAGGAGCAGTAGGTATCATGGCCAACTGCCTGTCTCCCTGCCCGGCAAGGTGTGTGCACACCACCTGTGCCAGCCACTCATTCTTTCCACGCTCACTGTGATGGAGGCAGTTTTGGTTTCGGTTTTGAGCATCAGGACAGTTTTACTCTGAAATTGGCACTATACTGGCCCCTTTTAAGGAAAAGAGAAAACAAGTTTCGGTAAGGTTTGTAGATCACAGAGCTCCTAAGTGGTGAAACGGAGATCTGGCCAAGGGCACGTGTTCTCACCAGTCCTGATGAATTCCCATTCTCACCGGGGACAGAAGCGGATCACGTTCAGGCCAGAATTTTATGAGACGTGATCAGGATGTCACCTATCATGACGCCAGCAAAGCAGAGGAGGTGCTGAAGTAAGAGACAGGCGCCCACCTACAATCTCAACACGTGGAGGTGGAGCCAGGAGAACTGGGCGTTCCAGCCCAGCCTTAGCTCCAAGAGACACCATCTCAAGCAAGAAGAGACAAACTTCACAGAAGGACCAACTGTTTTTTTGTTTGTTTGTTTGTTTTGTTTTTTTTTTGGTTTTTCAAAACAGGGTTTCTCTGTGGTTTTGGAGCCTGTCCTGGAACTAGCTCTGTAGACCAGGCTGTAGCTCAAACTCACAGAGATCCGCCTGCCTCTGCCTCCCAAGTGCTGGGATTAAAGGCACGCACCACCACCACCCAGCTTAAATAGTATTTTGTTTGTTTGTTTGATTGGTTTTTGGGTTTGTTTGTTTGTTTTTCAGAAGGACCAACTGTAAAGGGGCGACCTCCATGCTGGTGTTGAGCGTGGAGAAAAGGGGAAGTTCAGCTGGGGGTGGGGCACAGACTTTCTACTCTTTACAGGTCTCCTTTCTCCTTTGGCACTTGTGGGAATTTTTTTTCTTTTCTTTCAAGAATCAGAATAAAAAACTTGGAAAGAGATGGTTTTCCACAGAGGAGAAAGAAAGAGAGAGACTCATAATTTCCTTTACAATTTTGCATCAGTGTTTCCTGTTTGACTTGTGTCTTTCCAAAGAAAGGGTTCAGGAATTTGGAAAGGGGGCAAGGTTTGAAATTAATGGGAAGTGCTCCATACCTAAATGAGCAAACGGCACGGGGCGGGGCCTCGGCTTGCTGCATACCTCCAGGTCTACATCAGCACCCAATGGCCTCCCAACTGCTCTCAGCCCATGTGTTTTGTTTTAAAATCAAGTTGTTCCAGCTCCAAATAATTAAGAGAGCAGAGCCAAACCCCAGAGACAGGCACGCAGCACTTGGAGCGCTTTTCCCCTTCCCGCTTCCCAAAGGAAAGGCGCCCAGAAACCCAACGCTGACCTTGCTCTGCAGCCCAGAGAGACTGCTGCAGAGGAGCGCTGGGAACTAATGGTAACCTGCTACTCCTCTGAGATGCAATCAAACCAAAGCCGGCACGCGTCCCGCCCGGCAGTGTCTGCAAGTCCATCACACTCTCGGAGTTGTAAAATGAGTAGTGACACTTTTGTCTAAATTTGATGAATGCAAAATATGAGCGAAGATACTGTTTTCCTTTCTGTTTGCCGTGCTGGGGCCAACTCTGGCCTTTTACACAGCCATGCTGGTGTCGTCACTAAGCGATACTCTCAGCCCCAAGATTCTAGATTGTTTTTTAATTTCATACACACATACAATGAATCTGTATCATAGCCATCTCCAACTCCCCCCTTTACTCTCCCAAGGCACCCCCATGTGTCTCTCCCATCTCCATGTTCTCTTTCATTGATAACTCATGGAGTTATCTAAATGTCTAAATGAATGCGGGTCACACTCCCAAATTAAAAATGACTCCTCTGGCCCCAGCAGGCTTCAGTTGCCAACTGCTCCTCAGGGAGGGGTGGAGCTTCATGAGCCCCTCCTTCAGCCGTGCAGCAATGATTGGATTTGCACAATCTTGTGCAAGTCTTATGCATGTGGCCGCAGCTGCTGGGAGTTCTTAGCTGCAATGGTGGTGTCCAGGGGGCAGCATTTCACAGCACCCCGCCCATCTTCCAGCTCTTGCACCCTTCCTATTCCCTCTTCCGTGATGTTCCCTGAGCCTCAGGGTGATTGACAGGGATGCCCTACTTAAAGCTGAGCGCTTATTCTCAGCAGCCACTTATTCTTAGCATCTGATGAGTTTTACAAGACTCCGCACTATTGCCTACTACAGAAAGAAGCTTCCCTGACCAAGGCTGAGAGTAACACTAACCTATGGGTATAAATATATATATGGATGTTTGGTAACATGTGTGTTTGCCAGAACAACAACAACATGTTACTTCCAAGGACCTATGATCACCTCGTCCACAGGCTTTTCACCAGCCACGAACTCTCTCCACAGAGGAGGCCTCAAATCTAATTAGAGAGCACTTGGCTATGGCCATGCCACTACTGTACCTGCGGACACATTGTCCCAGTAAGCTTTGTATTGTAGCATGCAGGATTCGCCACTGGGAAGTCCACTGACGACTTTTCTCCCCCAACAGCCTGCCTAGAACCTTTTGTCCTATGAAAGCCATGCAGTAGGAAAGAAGATTCCAAGTCATTTCCAGCCTGATGTCTCTGTCCTGCAACCAAAGGCATCTTGTATCTTCGGCAAGAGGGTCTTGCCACTAAGAAAATGTTTTGCCTTGTTTTATCAAGTTTACTTTTGTTTTCGTTTTTTGAGACAGATCTCACCGTGGATCTTGGGCTGGCCTAGAATGTCCTTTGTAGACCAGGCTGGCTGGCTTTGTACTCACCAAGATCTGACTGCCTCTGCCTCCCAAATACTGAGATTCAGGGCATGTGCTACCGTGTCTGGCCCTGAGATTCTGTTTTTAACGTAAATTTGCAAAAGCAGTGCTACTAGCCGTGGTCAGTACTCACCAGTGATCATCTGAAAAGCAACTAGTGTGAAGTGAGGGACGGAGGCAAGTGTTAAATGCACACCAGGTAGGTTCAAAGATGAGATACAAATAAAAAAAATATAAAATCCCATTAATGGCTGTTTTGTTATTTACTCTATGTTGAAACATTAATATTTTAGATCTATTTGGCAAATATAAACTTACAATTAATTTTATCTTTTCTTTTGTCAGTATGACTCCTAGAAAATGTGTTTTATTTGTAGCTTGCGTTAAATTACATTTGTGCGGAATAATGTTGGCCTAAAGTATCCTGATCCAATTCAATGCAGCAGATACCCGAGATTACTCATATTTAACTAATAACTAAATAAGGTTAGAATCATCAAGTGTTTTTCCCAGCATTGCACAGGTAGGGGAATAGCAATATAATAAAGGAACACTGAATATTCCTTTAACTTTTAAAAATATATCATCTATTTTTGTGTGTATGGGTGTTTTGCTTGCAGTGCCCACAGAAGGCAGAAGCCAGCATCAGATCCTCCGGAACAGGAGTTGTTACAGATAATTACAAACTGCCACGTGGGTGCTGGGAACCGAACCCAAGCTTCCAGATTAGGGCCGTCCACCCTGTGCTTTCCCGCTACGTCTAACACACTGTCTGCAGCCCTAGCTCTAACACACTGTCTGCAGACCCAGCTCTAACACATGGTCTGCAGACCCAGCTCTAACACACGGTCTGCAGCCCCAGCTCTAACACACGGTCTGCAGCCCCAGCTCTAACACACGGTCTGCAGACCCAGTTCTAACACATGGTCTGCAGACCCAGCTCTAACACACTGTCTGCAGACCCAGCTCTAACACACGGTCTGCAGCCCCAGCTCTAACACACTGTCTGCAGCCCCAGCTCTAACACGCGGTCTGCAGCCCCAGTTCTAACACATGGTCTGCAGACCCAGCTCTAACACACTGTCTGCAGCCCCAGCTCTAACACACTGTCTGCAGCCCTAGCTCTAACACACTGTCTGCAGACCCAGCTCTAACACACGGTCTGCAGCCCCAGCTCTAACACACGGTCTGCAGCCCCAGCTCTAACACACGGTCTGCAGCCCCAGCTCTAACACACGGTCTGCAGACCCAGCTCTAACACACTGTCTGCAGACCCAGCTCTAACACACGATCTGCAGACCCAGCTCTAACACACGGTCTGCAGACCCAGCTCTAACACACTGTCTGCAGACCCAGCTCTAACACACTGTCTGCAGACCCAGCTCTAACACACGGTCTGCAGACCCAGCTCTAACACACTGTCTGCAGCCCCAGCTCTAACACACTGTCTGCAGACCCAGCTCTAACACACTGTCTGCAGACCCACTATCTGCAGACCCAGCTCAGGGATAGGGGTATTGGGAAATGCTCGCACTGATCCCCTCAGTTGCTCCTCCGATGTCTAGGCATCAAAGGCGCATTCTTTCGACAGAACTGAGAATGGCCTCCCTGTGGAAACAGCGAGCGGAACAGTGATGGAAGCCTGCTAGACTTGGCTTCCAGGACCAGCGCAACTGATCCCTTGGCAAAGCCGGAGAGGAAAATAAGTCTAATGGGGTGATTCCAGAAGGATGCATCTGCCGCCTTGTCAAGTGGAAAAACCTCTTCCATATCCAGTTATTTTCATCCTGGCAGACTCTCCATTATCTCGGGACGGAAGTGTCTCGGCCTA
Source organism: Microtus pennsylvanicus (assembly GCF_037038515.1). NCBI lineage: Eukaryota > Metazoa > Chordata > Mammalia > Rodentia > Cricetidae > Microtus > Microtus pennsylvanicus. The sequence continues at coordinate 81,274,555 of NC_134585.1, forward strand.
ACCGGCACTAAATGGATACTTCAAAAAAGCCACTAATCCACCCCTTTATAGTCTTCACGTGTCTCTGCGCTGCAACTTTGTACTTGACCTTACACATCTCAAGATACACAGAGGTAAGCAAGCAGACACGGCTCTTGTTTGCAACCGGGTACGTTTCGGTTAGAGGCAATAATCAAATAATGAAAGAATAAAATTGCCCCATGGTAGGAAGAGTGTTACAAGTCGCCCGCCGCGTCTGCCGGGAGGTTGGTGTGGCAGGAACACAGTGAGTGGGAGGGACATGGCAGGCAGTCAGCAGAACAAGTAGGGCACAGCACATTTGCTCCTTGTAAGGCGCCCATTCATCACCCTAGTGACAGGAAGTTTCTCGAGGACCATCTGTGTGGTGGGTGGCCGTGGGTGGGGCAGGCTGGTACTGATGAAAAGAACCACCATGTGGGTTGCAGACGCCTGGAGTGGATCCACAGGGACCCAGAGGAGGAGGCTTGGACGTGCAGACAGGAACTGGTCGTGTCCAGCATATGGAGGAGAAGCGGGGACAACCAAGAGCGACTGGGAAGCTAAGGTGACATTTTCAGTAACCACAGGACAGAGGTGTGAAGGCAACTGACCTTATACCTAAAGACTATGGCCATTCAACATTCAGTGGGGGCCCCACCTTCAGCTTCCAGGACAGGGGAAATACAACACATTGCTCTACAGACAGAACCAGCTTCTGGGTCCTGTTTTCAGGGCTGGCGGGACCTAGTTGCAATTTTGAAGGATGTTGATCTTGAAGAATACTTGGCTGCTATCTGAATTCTCTGTGAAGAAAATCTCACGTTTTGTATTTCTGAAAACTAAATTATTTTAAAATCACCAAATATTTCTACCACTTCTGCTAGTTGTAGTCAAAAAGAAAGGGGGGCGGGGGCAACTACATAAGAGGAAGCAGCTCACTGACGTTCTCAGGCAGCTTCTAAACAAATACTCTTTACTCCTGTCTGCTTAAAGAGCAGCAGATTCATCCCTGGCATCTGCCCAGACGGAACGATGTTTAAGCGCAGCGCCAGGAAGGCAAAAGGTTGTAGAGACCCAGTACCTGCCTAAGAAACAATGGAAGGAAGAATTACCGTTCTGCCGAATGTCTAAAGGAATCGCCAACATCTCTGCCTGAATAAACAGGACAGGTGCACCTAAGGCTGCCTCTGCAGGGTGCAGTACGAGCCAGCAGAGAAGGTGTTGTCTGAAGCTGTGACACACGCTTTTTGTCGCTCTTTGTCCTGAGCCAACGCTACAGTTCCAGCACACGGGTAGCCAGCTTGCACAGGTGTGCTACACGCATACACCAAGACAATGCCTGTCTTCATAGAGTAGAAGCTTATTTCAAGAGTGAGGGGGTTCCCGGGGACAATTCCTGCCATGGCAAAGAAGGACGTCTGGGCTGGTGGAAAATTCAATATACAAGAAGTCAATCCAACTCTTGCCACTGGGTTCTGGTGTCCCAGTTTACACAAACTGTCCAGGACTGCCTTGATAAGATGGCATGACGGATAAAACTCAAATCTGTAAACAGGACATTCCCCATCAAGGCCAGGGTCAGTGTCTCTCCCTTGACACAGCCACAGGGCCGTCCTTGGCGTGCTCTGAGTAAGTACTGCCTTCAGAGCTCTGGCCCCAGCACTGAACAGTTGCATCATGGGAAAGGCAGGATCTGCTGGGCAATGCAGTCACTGGAGAGCTTCAGACAAGTCAGGGAACTCAAGGGACAACTGGATACTTTGTAACACTGACACACTAGCTGGGGTGTGCAGGGACAGACTAGCAATGAAAGTCAGGAGTGAGTGGGATGCACAGGGCGGCAGAGGGTGGGGGCAGTGTGAGAAGATGAAAGTCATGGGAGGCAGTGTGAACGCAGACAGACAAGGGGTCTCCGCCAAGGAGCCCATGTGAGGGGCAGGAATTAATACATGATGACTCAGACACGGGGTCTGCTGCTGTTGCAGAAGATTGGCGTGGGTCCTAGCACCCAGGTTGGGTAGCTCACGACCACCAGTAACTTCAGCTGCAGGGATTAAACATCCTCTTCTGGCCCCCGTGGGCGCGCACACACAGACACATAAATAAAAACAAAATAAATCTTAAAGAAAAACCACCCATGAGTATTGTGGCACCATGAAGGGATGAAGGAGTTGACTGGCGGATGTTGGAACAGCAGCCTAGCTGAAGCCAGACATCTGGGCTGTGGCCCCGAACAGAGGGGAACAATGTGTGACACAAAGTGCCAGGGCCCGGAAAACACAGCACAGTAGCCGGCTGTGTCAAGCTTCCTGGGCCACGGTGAAGGCTGTAGTGTGTCCCTTGGGGGAACAAGAATCCCTGAAGAGTCTCTGGTGTCCCAGAACCCTGCAGTCCTTGACTGAGGAATAGAGGTCTAACATGTAATATACCTAACTATGGGGGTCCACGAGACCAAGGGAGAGTCAACAGGCAGATCTCGCTGTTCAGGGAAGCAAGTATTCCATACAGATTACTCCCTGGCCCGACCTCTCTTCAGACGTCCGATGTGAGCCGCAGCTTCTGCCGTTCACAGTGGTCATCCTAACTCCTGGCTCACCTCAGCATCAGCAAACACCTGGTACAAGACAAACACAGGCTCTGTCTCCTCAGAGCTCCCCTGCCACCAAGAGATGGCCTTGCCGTGTCCGCAGGTGCACACAGGACTGGAAACAAATGACAGTACCTCCCGTCAGACAATAGGCGATGGGGACCTGTTCTAATCACAGAGCACATGGACAAACAAAGAGCCTGGGTCCTGCTCAGTTCTTTCTTCTGTCACCAGCCGAGGGTCCTTCCAGAATAGTTCATCAAATGTCTGCACATTTAAGAGACACAAACAAACTAGAGTTTGGAATGTTTTCTATTTTTTTTCATGGCACTCTGGCTGAATGGCTCCAAAATACTTAACCCCACAAAATTTGGGGATCCACAACGAAAGACATTTTTCAGAGTGGCGACGCTAACTCAAAAGGCTTAGCTCTCTCATACACAGGCCCTAGGTTTGATCCCCGAAAATACAAAATAAGTATGTATGTAGACAGGTACATGAATGAATAAATGAAAGAAGAAATTTCTCCCAGATCTCCCATCTCCCTCTGTGTGTGTGTGTGTGTGTGTGTGTGTGTGTGTGTGTGTGTGTGTGTGTGTGGCATTCATGTATTCATGCATGTTTTCAAATATGTAGGCAGTTGTGTGTGCACACAAGGGCAGAGGCCAGAGGCGGCCATCAGATGTCTTCCATGATTCCTCTCCACCTTACACAGTGGGACAAAGAGTCTTACTTGAACCCAGAGCTGGCCACCCAGCTTGCTCGGGGAACCCTTTCCTCATCTCTGCTTCCTGAACGCTGGCATTACAGGCAGTCTGCCACAGCCACCATGCATCTATGTGGTGCTTGGGCTGAGCTCACTCCCACCCTCCAGCCCACACGCCTCATCTATTAGGGGTTTTCTCACATCTTCTGGTCTTGCCCACCACTCCTTGTTTTGGTCTGATGTCCTACATGCATGGGCTGAACTTCACTTCCTTCCTCTGGACATGTGAGTCCACCAAGGCTGGTCACATGTCTGACGAAACCATTCTCCATGTTCTGGATAGGGTTTTTGTTTTTCTCAACTTGACGCAAGCTAGAGTTATCTGAAAAGAAGAAACCTTAATTGAGAAAATGCTTCTACCAAATTGGCCCATGGGGGCATTTTCTTAATCAGTGATTGATGATGGGAGGGCCCAGAAGATTACTGAAGATTACGGGTGGTGCCATCCCTAGGCAGGTGGACCTGGATGGTAGGAGAGAGCAGGCTGAGCGAGCCATGAGGAGCAAGCCAGCAAGCAAACGGCCTCTGCATCAACTCAGACCTCAGGTTTCTGCCCTGAATTCTCTGTGATGAAGTGTGACCGGAGTTGTAAGATGAAATAAACCCTCTCCTCCCCAAGCTGATGGTCATTGGTGTTCTACCACAGTAAGAGAAGCCTAAGACACACAGCCCTTGGCAAAGCCACACCGTGGCCTTTCCCAGGAGTGACTTTTGGTAGCATCAGTCTCCCTACACAAGGAAGAACTTAAAGAGGTGGTCTGGGCTGAGAAGAACGGAGACCGGACATGACTGCTTCACGTGGGGAACCTGGTGTCCATTCTGAGGCTGGCTTCCATGTGACAACCCTGGGTTTCTAGTACAATGAGCTCCCCAGCTCTAGCTGCTTCAGGGGACTTGTTACATGCATTCAGCCACAGAGTCCTAAGGCACAGATAATTCTCACGCTATGAGCGAAACATTTAGAGTAGCCTAAAACCGTACTTCTCAGGGGCTCCCCTTGTCCTGTAGGAGGGTGCTATTCTTTCCCCGGTGTTCTAAATTGCTGGGCCAGCTGTTGGGACCTGGCACAAGAGGGAATATATAATGTAGTCCACACATCCACCTGAAGGCTACCCTTGGCTTGTTTATGGAACTGTGGACACGGACGGCCAGGGCTTGGATCCAAGGACTGGATCCGGAAGCAGGAAGCAGTACATCACACAGAGCCTGGGAAAGGAATAAGTTGCCAGGAAGGGGACCTCTTTGGAACTGCCCAGCACGATGAGCCGGCAGTATCGTCCCAGGGTGGATGAAAGGGCTTTTGCCTTTGAACATGCACTGTTCCCGGGGAAGACGGCCTTAAGGAAATGCCTACAGTCTGGGCCAGCTCGGCTTAGAAAGCTCTTGGTGAGAGTCTGGACCTTGGCATTTTAGCAAGAGCTAGTGATATGAGATGCGGAGGGGAGGGCTATGTAAGCAATAAAAGCCATATTCTTGGAAACGACCCAGGCAATGCAAGCACGTAAAAAGGAACGTGAGGGATTAGTTATCCAGTCTTGGATAGAAACGTGGAAGGTTCGGGCTTACAGCTCACCAGTCTCCGCTTGCCCTGACAGGGCTGTTCCATTTGTTACCCCTCCCCCAGCCATTAGATAAGCCGAGGCTGAAAACACAGCAGAGGGATGGTCTGGAGGCTGAGGTGGACCAGGAGTATGGCAGACTCCAGGCACGACAAGGGGGTCTGCAGCCGAGCATGAACCCCAGTGACCAAGCTCCCACATCATCTGAGTCAAACAGCAAGAGGTCCGGAACGCATGGACCCTGTCAGGAAGCTCCGTGTTCTTAGGTACACGGCCTCTGTGTGGAAATACCTTGTGAACTTAAAAGCAAATCATAATAGACATGTTTTAAGAGAACCCAAAAAATTTTAAAACAGGATTCCTCATTTTAAGGGTGCAAAAAGGGTTATATTACCTCAAGATTTCATATATTCAGTGCTGAGCCAGCATCACACTAGGTCCCAGGGGTAGAAAGGTGAATGACAAAACTCTATGGGGCAATATCTGAGTTCGAGACCAGCCTGGTCTATAGAGCAAGTTCCGGGGCAGCTGGGGCTACACAGAGAAATCCTGTCTTGGAAAAAAGGAAGGAGAGGAAGGAAGGAAGGAGGGAGGGAGGAAGGGAAGGAAGGAAGGAAGGACGAGATAATAGATGTTGCCTTTTATTAAATAACAAATGGGGGCACATAAATAAAACCACAACTTAAGCTCAAGGAATGGAGCCTTCCCAGAGGCATAGACAAGTTGCCATGGAAACAGAGGCATTGGGGTTGGGGGGTGCTGTCAGAGGAAGCTTCCTAGGAAGGAACACTTGCTCTGTGTTTGAAAGGGAAGGCAAGGGAGCCCTCCCCTGCAGAGGCAAAGGTTTATGCAGAAGATCAAAGTCTGACACAGTGAGCCCCTTCAGGAGTCTGCAAGTGAACCTCAGGGCTCCTGGCTGACAGTGGTCCTCGCGGGATGGCTCTGCACCAGTAACAGCACCGGGACACTTATTAGAAATGTAGGGTCTCAGGAATCTCCTGTCCTACTCCATGGGCACAGGCAAAAGCCAGCGAGCTCTTGCAAGGTCACTGACGCATGGCTTTTTAAAAAGATTTTATGTGCATGAGTGTTTTGCCTGCATATACAGATGTGTACCATGTGTGTGCTTGGTGCCCTCAGAGGCCAGAAGGAGGTGCTGGGAGCCCTGGGGCTGAGTGGCAGAGAGCTGTAAGGTACCATATAGGTACTAGAAAGCAAACCCGAGTCCTCTGCAAGATCAAGGGGTGCTGGGAAGAGCTGAGCCATCTCTCTGATTCCTGGTGGATGGTTTTGTAAATTGGAGAACCTTGAGGCCAGAGGGCTAATCTAGGGCATGATGAGCACATGTGGTCTGAACACTCAGGGGCCACCAGGCCACGGGAAATCAAGTGAACACTCCAAGCAGAATAGGGGCAGGGACCCGGTTTGCATCTTGTAAGCTTATTCTCTACTGCACAGAGAATGCAGAGAAGGGGGCCAGGCTGCTAGCAATAAGACAAACTGGGGGACTATGTAGCCTTCCTGGAGATAAGGATGCCAGCCGAAGGAACATCTGGGCCGAGACTCCAAGGAGCCTCAGAGGACTTAATGCCAAGAGTCCCTTTTTGGCGACTCTCAAGTTACATCCAAAAGACTGCTAAGATATCTTTTTCCCATCATTCTTTTTTATGTGTGAGATTATGAAGGGACTCCAGAGACGCCTTCGGTAGATTATATGTCACAAACCAAAAGCCACTGGGGTTATTCGAGGGTAGTAGAGTAGTCTGTGTCCTTCCCCTGCATATGGGGTTTCTGGGGGAAATTCCTGGAAAATTGTGGGTTTATAGCTGGAAAGGGAGACAAGACCTTAAGCAGTTATTAATAGCGTAGAAATTCTCACTTTGATGCAACTGAGTGGCTGGTGTCAACTAAATTCCTGGTTCAGGGGCTCCCTTTCCCTTCTCTTTGCCTCCAAACATTTTCCTGCCTTTCCATCTTATGTTAGGGTCTGAATCCCAAATACACGAGCCTGGCCAAGCCATCCAAACTTCCGCTCTTCAGTTTCCAAATACACAAAATGGGGGTATTTATAGAAACACAAGCTCCAGAGAAGTAGAGATTTTTGTTTGTTTAGCTCAGTCTGTGACACACAAATGTAAGGCCACATATTTGTCTCGAACACATACACAATCACACAGACACACATCCACATTCAGCCAAGAAGCCATGTTGAACACAGTCTAATTTCTCATTGGAGTTAGGGTACGTCAGAAGTAAGCACACATAGATAGCATTAGTAACAAAGGTGCCATCTTGGGTCCCTCTTCAGACAGGAAGTGAGTTACCCCACAGTGGGTCTTCTGAGACGGTAAGTCCTAAGAGGAACGCGTCCCTTCCTAGAAACACTATGGGGCCTTATTAACAGATTACAAGTTATAATTCTGATCAAACTGTTCACAAGGAACGTGGTGGCAGGTGCCTTTACTCCCAGCTCTTCCTGACATTTCCAGGCCTGTGTTATAAATCCCCTTAATGCTTTCACTGGGTTGACGTCATCTCTCTGATTCTTTACATTCAATCAAAACCTAGAGAGGAAAAAAACCCAACTTGCCGAGATGAATGTAAGATACAGAGAACACCCCGAGGAGATCCAAATTCATTGATTATCATGTGAAAGGCGGCCCAGGAGCAATTAGTCCTTTGTTGTGGGTGACAAACAGCCTCCATATAAAACGCTCTATACACTGATGAATCTTTGATCAGCCTCACTGGCTCAGGGACTCACAAAGGAGGCGGGAGGGGGACGCCTGAAAACAGGAGGGCAGCCTGCCGGCAGCGTTTAGTTATTTATTCTGTATGTTCGGCTCAGTTTTCCCTCTTTCCAACTTTTCATGACACTATAAAAAGAAACGGGGATGGATCCCTTTCAGCCAAGAACACCCGCTCTGCATACTAAGGAGTAGGCGCCTCGCAGGAAACCCATGGACGCCACCAAGTATCAATCAACCTGCTCTCTGCAGCTAGGGTCGGGGAATGGGTTTTGACACGTGAACCATATATATGTCCTTTTATGTAAGAGTTTATTTCCCAGACTCTTGGGGATGCATTTGCATACGAGACAAGCTGGAGCCATACCATGCGCGGCTTGAAGGCTGAGCTCGCAACAGACGCCACGTTGGAACGTATCCATGTGAACGCGCGCTGGAATTTTCTATTAGGATTTTGTTTTGAAGAGTGATGAAGAACAGCATGGGGGGATATGAATAAGCTATATTTATTTCCCCTGGCTCTCTGCATAAAGCACCATGATGGCGAAGTGAACTAAAGGAATGAAAAAATGTACTCGAAGTCAACCTGCTTCTAAAACGGCTGATTCCGATGAAGGCGAAGAGTCTATGAAAACAGAAACTTTATTACTTAAAGATTAAGGCCACTGACGCTTTCCAAGGTAAAAGAAAAGTCTAGAGGGACTGATGGATTATAAACAGTAATATGCCCCAATAAACAAGGCCTTGAATGATAAAATCTGGCTTAAAAACGGGCCCCAGCATTTACCAAATGTGACCCTGGCCAAGCGGACAGACTTGGCTTCACAAGGACACGTACAGGCCGTAACTCTGTTCACAGAGGCAGACGGAAGATCTGGTGGTTAAGACGTTTTGCATGCAGTAGGCACTTAATAAACACGCTGCTGGTGCAATTAAAACGTAATGGAGAAAGTTCCCTAAGCTTAATAGAAGGTCACTTCTCAGATAACGGAAAGAAACAGACATGGCCATCTGTGCCTTATACAATTAATCTAGCAGATTCCTATCAGAATGGAAAGAGTATATTTTGTGGGGGGGGGATTACAGAGAGGGTGTTTTAATCCCCTCTTCCTCATTTGACAAAAAGTTCTTTTCATACTTAATATAAAATTTCATTTAAAGCTGTTTAACCGGAGAAGATCGCCATGGGAGAAGGAACCACCGACAGAATATATTAGGCTTGCATTAATTCATTGCAGAGGCATAAATGCTTATGAAAAATAAGCTGGCGGGAAGCCCACGGTTTGCCCTTGAGCCTCAGCCAGCAGGGAAGTTTCCTGCAATATGATTAGTGAATGGGGAGACCCTGGGTGATTAATTAGTGCCCCATGTCAATCCTATCAGGCCAGCTTTCCGCCAGTCATGTAAATAAGCCGCAGGCTTTAACTTCCTGGTCTCAGCACCAGCGTCCACATGAACATGACTTTGTCGCGCACTTTAAATATTGAAGGGAGATTTCCTCCAAATCTCCTTGAAGACAAACCCAGATTCCTCTGACATACATTTTAGCTGGGGTAAGTGGCAGGCGGGATGGGAAGGAATCCAAATAAGGCAACTTGTCTGCAAATTCGCTGAGTGCGGAATTCAACGAAACCCAGCTCAAAGTCTCCCTAAGTGTTGGTGCCCAAAAGAGAAATTTGCCTATGGATGAAGAGACTTACTAAATATGCTGAGAAGTCCATTAAGCCTCGAAAAGCAAGTCATTATAGGAAGAGTGTACCAGTTTATTCCTAGTTAATGGCTGCCAGGGGAGGGAGAGACATCAAAGTTCCTGGGGGCCCGGTTGGGAAGAATAAGGGGAAATATTTGGGGCAGGAGGCACAAGAGAGCGTAACTGGGTGAACATGGTAAAAATACATTATGTTCATGTATGAAAATGTCATAATGAAATACATTGTATTCATGTATGAAAATGTCAAAACAAAATCCACTGTGAATAATTTAAATAAAAAGGCTGCCCAAAAGGGTGCAGCAGTGACCAACCCTTCCCAGATTTGACAATGCACTCATTGGGGGTTCCCGTTTTCATCCTTTAACTGTTGGCTTCGCTCACTGTTTATCTTCTTAAGCTATGAGTTCCTGGGTGCTTCTGGCAGGTGGCTTTAAAGAAATTTATAAACGACATACATTTATTTCTCAAATTATAAAGTCTGGGAAGTACAAGAACGGCGTGTATTCTAATCAAGGTACTGCCCCAAGACTGATGGGACCAAGGCGACATCTGTTAGCGGAGAAGGCACAGGGCAGGTCCTATTACATCAGAGTCAAGCTTCTGAAATTAGATCAAATGCAGACTGAAACAACCTCCCGAAATTGAATCACTTACTTTAAATAAGGTCAGCCTTTGGGTAGATAATTTGTGTAAACATCAAATGGGCCCTGCTCTTTCTGAATGCCATCATTAGAAGTGCAAAACGGAGCTCCGAACGCGAGAGCTGGTGTGCAATTAAGGTATCCATCTTCTTCCTCCTCCCCGTGATGTTTTCACACGGTAGGTAAAAGGCTCCACTTTACAGATCAACACAGAAACACACGGAAAGTTGAAGTAATTACCTGTTCCACGCTACAAAGTTTCAAGGTTTAAAAATCTGCAACGCCAACTTAATGCCATTCCTTTGCAGATATGCATGAAATCAAGTCAGTCCAGTAGATAAGCAAGACACTGGAGCAATAGCAATGGCGGTCTAATTTAGTGGCTTTCAAATGTCAGCACAAAGGTAGGGGAGCATCCGGGGCACTGTGCAGCTTCCAGGGGTTTCAGCGGTCAGGACACTCTGCAGCCCGCGTGGCGTGATGGATGAGGTTTGCACAGGGCCCGTGTCCTGACCGACTTGACGCACCCACCATCAAGTCACAGAGATAAGCTGTAAATCAGTAATTAGCATAAGAGCCAATTTGCAGTAAATGCCGTAAATGAGATGGAGAAAAGTGATAAGGTCATAGAAGGCACCAGATGCCAAGATGAGGGAGGATTTCATGAGGGGCGCGGGACTCCAGGGAGGGTTAGGGATGCTACGAAATGAGGACGGAGAGCCTTCCAGACCACTGTTTTTCAAATGGCGGGTCGCAGCTTCCCCGCTGCCAGTTTGAGAGGTCAGGGCCAGCATTTCCTTCCTTAATGAAACAGAGTACAATGTTATTGAGTCTGGCAAGATGAAGGACTACTTCAAGAAGCTTCTGATTCACCATTAAAACGAAACACAGAGGGTCCTGGTTTAAAAGGCACGCCCTGCTTTATGGAAAAGGAAGAGCGGGATTGTCTACCTGGCTAGGAGAGAGGCCGTTAGGAGGTCATTCCAGGCCATTATCTACAAACTGGCACCAGAACATTCAGACTGGATAATGGGCAGACAGTGAGGTTCTCGGAGCTTTTAGCATTTTGCCTCTTCTGCCTTATGTTTTATTGACACCTGAAGCTCACACTGCTTCACCCACCGGCGTCTGCTTAATTGCAAGAGCCATCCTTTGAGGTTGGGCCGACTATGGCCATTACAGGGAGACTTGACAACCAGCACACAAAATGAGGCCACGGCTCCAAATCCAAAGCTCAGAATAGCCCAGAGAGATAGAGAACTATGGAGCAATCAGAACGGGGGGCCTTGAGGAACTTTAATCTTGCGCCTTCAAAGGACTAATGTGCATAGGCATCACGTGACCATATGGCTTGAGGAGTTTCTTTTGATCGCTCAATTCCAGAATATGAGATCAATTTAATACTCTCCAAATCTCAGGCCAAAAAAAAAAGACATAAAAACTGGGGAGTTCAACTGTTCTTTCTGAACAACTCCGCCAAAAAAGTCTGAGCGGAGGTTCTCATTTCTTACCAGCCGCGTTAAATCCCTCTTACTTCATTTGGCAACAAAGAAGTTAATGACCGTCATCACTTGAGAAAATGCTTTGAAGAAAATATAAAAATAGGCATGAATGCAAAAGGCAGCCTGCAGCAGAAATCCTCACATGAAAGGGGGAGCCCACCGCCTTCCCCAGAATCACTCCGTGCAGCCTCTGTTCTCCCCCGCAGGTATCCTCTCTGATCCTGCCCACCCCAGGAACACCGAGGACTCAAGAGTGTGAGCCATGCAAACCTGGAAGAGCCAGGGCTACAGACAACACAGATGCCAGCCCTCAGGCTGGCTGAGAACATGCCAGCAGTTCCAACGGGGAAAAAATGTAAAAGAAATATTGATAGACAGAACAACGGAGAAAAGAAAGGAACTGGAAGCCATTAGTTCCAATGACTAGGAAACAGAAGATGAGGGCACTGAGCAACGAAAAGGAATCAGTTTTCCCCTTTCTACTAAAACCATCACTTGAAAGAATCCAAGCCATATTCCACATGCCCAGAATGGCCCACCTCCCCAGTGGGCGCAGGAGCCAGGATACGAGCTGGTGGCACTTCTGCCACCCATCACAGAAGCAGCTGTTTCTGCTCTTCTCCCGCACTCTCCGTGATCTGGTTCAGGGTACCTCTTTATGTAGAAGAAAGAGACCCATGATGTGGACACTTCAATAACACAACCCTTAAACGTTCGGATGCAGAGGGTGGTACAAAATCCCAGATGAGCTGATCAATCAGCTGCAGGAACACTATCAAGCCAACAGAACTCACACTAGCCCCAAGAACGAAAAGTAACAGACGATGTTTTCTCACCGTCGCGAAAACACTGATGTAGCATCCAGTCTGCTTCTATATTTAATCTGTTTTGGTAATTTTGACTTCCACAAATGTTTACATAGAGAACACCTGTTTACATAAGTATAATGAACAAAACAGCCAAACCCAGAGGCCAGAGCGGAGTGATTAGCCCTCGTACTTAACCCAGGCCAGGCAATTACGACAAGGAGTCACAGGGCAAGTCTCAGATTCATTGGAGGACTGAACATGGTGCATTAGTGAAATCCGGGCTGATGTGGATGCAAGCCAATCTCTGCTGAATGAGAGAGAGGCTTCCCCCTCATCTCTTCACCAGACACATGACGAGTAACGATCAGTTTTGTGAGGCGCCCACCACTCTGCCGGAAATGGAAGCACGCTACCAACTGAGAATGAGCACACTGCAAATCAATTTTCATTTCTGCCATTCAGTCTTCACGATCATCCCGGGGCAGAGGCACTGTGAGTACCACGTTTAACAGATCATGGGACAGGCTAAGGAACTCACGTGGGTCGCACAGCGGTAAAACCTAGTGCAGGACCCAGGAGCTTGACTCCGTAACCTAAGCTCCAAATCACAGAAGCGTCTGGACCACTTGAACAGAATTGAAGTGGTCCAGCTAGCTAGTGAGCAGAGAAACTAGACTAAAGCCAGGCCCGAACCATAGAATTCTTCAGTCTTGTGCCCTCTACAGAAGGTCTGGAGAAGACTCGGGACATGGAGCTGGAAGGGATGGCTCAGCAGTTAAAAGCACTTGTTGGTCTTTCAGAGGACCAGAGTCCATTTCCAAGTCCCTACTATAGGCGGCTCACAACTAGCTTGAAGTCTGGCTCAAGGAACTCCAGCATCCTCTTCTGGCCTTGATGGGCATCCACATGCACGGGTGCACGCACACAGACACACACACACACACACAGACACACACACACACACACACACACACACACACTCCTGTGCTCTGCGCTGGCTGGGTTGTTTGGATTCCTGCTAACTATGAGTCAGAGGAGCTTGGGTGGCCCTTCTGTGGGCACTGTCTGGTACTCTGAGCTATGGGGACCAGCACCCCAGATGCTAGCTTTTGTCACAACCTGGCACCCTCTTGTGCATCCCTAGCAAGAGGATTCTTCAATTCTTTATGCACATGCAGAGAAGCATCTAGATCCAGCATCGGAAACAAACTGTGGGGACAGTGGGGAACCTCAGGGACCCAGTCCTCAAAGGCAAGTGTTTAACAGATGGCTAGGAAGTGGTTGCACTCTGAAAACAAGTCACTTGGAACACTGTGCCAGGGGCAAGAACCAGTCTCTCTGTGGTCACCCTGCCTGCTCGTCACCCTTGGCACTCAGTGGATCTTTTCAGAGCTGGAGAAATCTTTGGGTCTCTCTGCCTGAGAGAGGCAGGGCCAGACCCTAGTGGCCACCAGTCTGTCACACTGCCTCCTTAGTGTGAAAGAGAGTTCATGGTCCAGGCAGGAGGGGAAGGCAGGGTTGGACGGTCTAGGGTTCACGTCCTTGTAGTGACTATGGCCGTGGTTCAACAGCACAGACAAGATCATCAATATTAGGGTGGAGTCATCTGGTAAAAACTGTTTTTTAATTCCCCCTATTGCCTGATATGTGTGTGCTATTGGGTGAAATATTAGGTATTTGGTGAAATATCAAATGCAAAGCATAGAAATTCCTCCAAAGTTAATATTTTATGACATACTTTGTATCAGTTTAGGCTGAAATATTTATCATCGTGTTCTATGACTGCCTGTTCAGTAATTTATTCAAATTTATTCCGTTTTGCTATTTGTTTCATACTGATTGTTACGGGTAAATTTCCTGACTGTATTACTAAGAAAGCAGTCATTCAAATTTATTTCATATTACAATTTGCTTTTTATTACCATTATTCACCAAAGTATATGTTGATTTTTAAAATCTGAGTGTGTATGACAAGACACCCTCTACCTGTAAATTACATCAGCCACTGTTTACCCATAAGTTCCCTCTACAGTCTGTGACTTAAGAGCTGAGGGAGGGGCCCGGAGAATAGTTACCTACCCAGATGCTGTGACATCCTACCGTCTCAGGATAGTGCATCTACAAGAGCAAACGCTTCTTTCTCCACAAAGCGGGAGGGAGGGATCTCGCTTTCAAAACTTTCACGTTTAAAGTACTTAGATTTTCCCCCTTGGGGGTCTTGGAGAGAGCCACAAGAGTGCTTGCTGCTCTTACAGAGAACCAGAATTTTGGTAACCAGCACCCACACCAGGTGACTCACAGCCACCTGTGACCACAGCTCCAGGGGATCAGATGCCCTTTTCTGGCCTATACAAGCACTGCGCATATATGTGACGATATAAAAATACTAAAATCTGGAATGTACTTCATAAATCTACATCGTGTGTATGTGTGTGTGTGTGTGTGTGTAGGTAGGTAGGTGTTTAATCAGGTCACATTCATGCTAAGCCAACACTACAAAGTGATGCAAACTTCTAACTTACTCTCTTTATTTTTTTAAAATTTGAAATTTTGAAATATGTGTAAATAATGTGTTTCAATCAAATCTACCTTCACTCTCTCACCTATAATTTTTCCCCTCTCCCTCTACTTCTCCTTCCGAATGTCACATGCACTTTGCTTTCCATTCACCCAGTCCTGTGCCCCTTTGTGCACAGGTATGGGACCATCTACTGCAGCACAGGGCCAGATCCCTGAAGAGACCTGACTCTCCTCCCCACCTGCAGCCACCGACTGCCAATAGCGCTCAGCTAGGGATGGGGTTTCATGAGCCCATCTCTGATCTCTGTTGGGATGTGGGCTGGCTTCCTCTTGTGCAAGTCTTGTGCATGCAATCATAACTGCTGTGTGGTCATGTGTGCAGAGACACTGTCCTGTCTAGCAAACATCATCATTCTGCAGTTACCCACTACTTGGTACTCTTCCAAGATGATGTATGATGTGAATTTCCCACTGGAAGGTAATACTCCATAGTGTGTTTTCCCCTGCACAGGGACTAATTACAGGTCTCTGTATTAATCCCTATACAGTGTAAAGAGACGCGTCTGTGATAAAGGCTGAGAGAGGCACTAAAGATAAGAACTTGGGTGAAAGTTTAAGACTCTGTCCATTTAGCAATCCCCCAACCTTAGACTGTGACCTAGCGAGCCACAGTGTTTGGCCAAATTAATGGTACAAGGCATGGGCTCCATCTTGTGTAGCAGGCCTTAAATCAAATCAGAAAGTGGTTGATTACATCCATAACAATGGTATCACTAGTGTACTAGTGAGATGATCCGCCCGCCCACATACACAATTTTGGACATTCTCGCTGGAATAAGATGAAATCTAAAAACAGTTTTAGTGGGCATTTCCTTAAAGCCTAAGGACGTTGAATGCTTTAAAAATATTTTTCAGCCATTTGTATTTCTTTTTTTTGAAAACTCTCAGTTTAGTTTCATGCCCCAATTTGTAACTGGGTTCTTTTCATAGTCAAAAAATATAATTTGGAAAAAAACACAGCGTCTTCACCAAATGGTGCTGATCCAACTGGATAGTTACATGTAGAAGAATGAGGCTAGTTCCTAATATGCACAAAATTCAGCTCTGGATGGATCAAGGACCTCAAAGTAGGACTGGGTATCCTCAGTCTGTTAGACGAGAAAGGAGAGAACATACTTTGGCTTAGAGGCAACCTTCTGAACAGGAGCATCGGCATGAAGATCAACAAATGACAAATGGGACGCCACAAAACTAAAAAGTTTCTAGAGAGTAAAGGACACCATCATTAGAGCGAAGAGGCAGCCTGCTAAAAGGGAAAAATAAGTATGTTACCAGCTCTGTCTCTAGCAGAGGGCTGGTGTGCATGGCACAGAAAGAACTCACCAAACACTAAGAGAGGCCTCCGCATCTTGAACTGCATCCAAGAAATGGAGAGGTGGAGTCATGAGCCTTTAACAAGTTTCAACAGGACTGAATCCTAAATACGTCATCCCATCTCAGAGACAGCAGAGCTTCGGGTCCCCAGAGGACAGACGAGGGTAACACCAAGGTGCATCCAGATCCATCCATTCACTCTGCTGCCATTACCCTCCTTTCCCCAAGCCCCATACTTGGTGCACTGCTGACCCGGAAGGCAATCAGAAGGCTACTCGGGCACAGGAGAGCAGTCAGCAGCTTGCTGGGGGCACCTGCCACTTATCCTTGCATTCCCATCACACCGGCATACCGGTGATCTTTTCTAGCTTGCAATACTTTGGGAGGAAGAGGGGAAGCACAGGTATGAACCTAAGTTACAATAACAGAACAGTAACTTTCGTGGTTGGCAACCATCACAAGAGGCACTGATGGTCCGCGATCTGTGGTACTAACACCCCTCCTAAGTTATCATACTCAGAGCAGGTGTGGGCAACAGAACACCACATGTGTGATGGACCATCAATTTGAAATGAGCTTGGGAAGGATGCTGGCTTTGGTTTGGTCACTCTCTGGCACACAGCACTAATGGAAGTCATGTGAGCTGCCCTTGGGAGAGGTCTACACATAAGAACAAAGTGTACAGCCAGTGTCCCTCGGAGCAAGCCTATGACTCCACGCCCTATGATTACAGAGCCTCAGCCCACACCCTGGATGCAGCTTCATGAGATCAGCAGCGAGGCTGTTCCCAGACTTCTTATCCTCAGAGCCATGTGAGAATTTAAGCTTGCTTTATGCTACAAGGTTTTGGGTAACCTGGAAGATAGTGATAGGTAACTGATAAGCATCAATCTTCATATTCTCCTTAGAGCTTTCCTCAGTAACGACTACAAAAGTTACTTTTACAAACAAGAAGATAAATCTGGTGGTTTTATGAGCTTCATTCTGTGCACGCTCTGTTTGTGACTTCCCAGTTCTGCATTTTTCAACACCGTAGCAAACACCTAAAAGGACCAGCATGAGGGTGAGGGACTTATCCTGGCTCCTTGTTTGAGGGAATGCTCTCCACTGCAGAAGGGAGGACACTGTTGGCAGCGGAGGCAGCTCATATCCAGGCAGACAAAGAGGCAGAGGAGTCCGCTTTAAAGACAGGCACGACACTCAACAGTGTCCTTCCTCCCGCAAGGCCCCACAGCCTCCAAACCAGCACTACCAGCTGAGGACCAAGGGTTCGAACACAATCAAACCATAATGCAGGGCAAGAAAGGGCTGGACCGTGAAGAGCGGTAACTTCCCCTTACGGCTGCACAATTTCTGGGCTGAAAACCATGTCGCTTAGTCCTGAGATACAGCAGATGTGGACACAGATAATGGCAAGGTGAACGCCATTCTTTCGGAGGAAGTCTTGATCATTACTGAAGCCCAACCCAGCTATCCCATGCCTACTTTTCCCACTCAAATAAGTAAGCTTGATCCATTGTTGCTTTTGCTTGACCGTAAAATATCCCACGAAAACACTCAGCTGCTGAGTCAGGTGGGAGAGGCAACCATAAAAACCTAGAGGAAAGTCTTCAACTGAGGACGAATGTCACTACGGTCTAGCTCCACTTCGTAGACATGTAAATGGAAACTGTGCTTGGTACGTTATAGCTAAAGTGTATGCAAGAAGCACCAGCTGACTCAGAAGTCACACTCTCAAGGGAAAGGTCTCAGACCTACCTCTAAACAACCCTGGTGCTTATAATTTTAGAGCAAGAGACAGGACACTGGGGAGAAGGGACACCCAGGTCTCCATTTACAGAGCAATAATGGAGAAAACAGAATGTTAAGCAAAGTGGTAGTTTTAAGATAAGCATTTATCATACGGTTTGGTTTTAAACGTGGCCTCTTCGCTTTAGCTCACCAATACAACAACAGCGCTTCAACTCTCGCAGTCGAAAATAACTACTATTAGGGTCTCAAGCTCCCATAAGAAAACAAAACCTAATTGACACATATATCTCACCTGGCCCTTTCTTTCTTTTCTTTGGGTGGGGGAGGTGTTTTGAGACAGGGTTTCTCTGTATAGACATGGTTGTCCTAGAACTTACTCTGTATAACAGGCTGGCCTTGAACTCAGAGATCCTCCCACCTCTGCCACCCAAGTGCTGGGATTAAAGGCGTGCACCACCACTGCCCAACTCTCCTGGCATATCTTATGTGACATATGTATATGCACATATGGACATGAACACATAATAGTTCCAGGACTTCAGGATTTTAATGTCTTCAGAGAAGTTCCAATTTCTCCCCAAAATATCATACCCTTTAAAATGATCTGAATTCACAGCCTTATTTATGTGTGACTTTGCAATTTTTAATTATATAAAGATTTAAATGATGCAACATAATATTGTCTTAAGAATAAAGGTATGCTTGCCTTGTTCCTAGTTCCTATTTAATTAGATATTTAACACACAGCAGATAAAAGGCTCTAGGGTGTGTCAGGACTTTTCTGGCTCTAGACCCATAATTTTCTTAAATTCCCTAGAAACCACAAGGCACCATCTGGAGTCCACACTAAACCCAAAGCACTCACCATCATGTGAGTGTGTGTGTGTGTGTGTGTGTGTGTGTGTGTGTGTGTGAGAGAGAGAGAGAGAGAGAGAGAGAGAGAGAGAGAGAGAGAGAGAGAGAGAGAACAAGGGAAAGTAAGGGGTATCTAACAACTGAGTGACCAGACTCATGCTCAGCCAGGGGATGAAAGGAAGCAGCAAAATGCAGGGCTGACCCTGGAGCTGGCTGGACCACAGGATGAAAAGGCATGACCACTGAGGAGGTGGGGCATCCCACATCTGAGTTTTGTGGTTCATAACGAAAGCAACAAAGTATGGAGAGCTTGGGGAAGCAGAGGAGAGGGAGAGACAGGTGTATAGTGGGATCAGAGGAAGGATAACTTCTAAGTCACACCACACAGATGGGCTCACTGTTAAGGAACCTTATCTGGACTGATCCCGAAAGAGGGGGTGGAACCTCCTTGGACACTGTCGGGGTGTGCATTAAGAATTGAAATGAACATGGCTTGCAAGAAGTCTTAGATGGCTATTGCCCCTTTGGAGTTATTCGAAGCAGACATCTTAGGTAGAAAGTCCAGAATAAAGGAGAGTGATGTCTGTGTGCAGTGGGTATCTGCCGGGACGTCGCCGGAGAGTAGTCTGAGTAGGGAGGAGCCCACAGGGTGGGTATGTGCTATGTGGCATCCAACAACTACTGCCTCTCTTAACCAAGGGTCTAAAGTGGTCAACAGCGGTGCCCTGCACTAGCGGATCCCTCTGGTTCCATCAGACGAACAACTGAGCTAAAACTACTAATTGGGGGGGTTCAGTTTTCTGCTTAGATGATGTAAAACTAGAGCAGCTGGTAGCTGTTTCTAACACTGCCTGGGGACAAGCTTGCCTGGAAATGAAGCCAACACAGAAAGGCAGAGGAAGAGATGAGGAGAAAGAGATGTCTAACATCACTGGGGCAGGTGGATAGAGCCAATTCCAAGTGAAACGCTCAACCGACTCTTCCATTATAGGACCCAACAAATTCCTGTTTGGGCATAAGCCAGTTGGTCTGCGGAATGTAACAGAGAGAGTTTCAACAAATCCAAACCACAAATATCTTGCTGCAAAGTATTGTTTTTCCCTTAATCCTATTCATTAGAGTTGACACTTTGGGACACAGGACTTACCCCTATTCTTAAACCACCTTCTCTTAATGGGCTTCAAATGTCACTCAACTGGAGATGTGTATAAACTTAAGACACTGTATCAATAATTCTAACAGCAAATGTCTGCTAACCTAGAATACTTATATGTGATGTGAAATAAAAGTTTGCTATTAGTACTATAAATGTTGTTAATATTTGTGTGTTAATATAGGCTTTACATAGCAACCTCACAACTCAGGAGGTTAAGGAACTTCCCCAATACTACAGCAGCAGATGGTGGGGTCAGAGTGCAGATGGAGCAGAACACAATAACCAGAACATTTGCTCTTAGACACTGTATTCCACTCCTCTAGAACATTCTGCTGCTACTCAAAGGCCACCAGCTTGGCTCTGCTATGCTCAGCCACTTAGGATGTTCTAAGCCACCCCTCACCACAGTGACCTAAAAGATCCCGGTGCACAGAGCGTCTGGGGAGGGGGAGCAGTTTTCCCACTGTAGGCTGCAAACCATGCGCCAGTCACAGCACTGATTTAATGAGGAGAAACGAGAAGAGCACTCCCCAAACAGGAAAGATAATCCCAGAATATATTATGTTTATTTCTTACAAGAGTGCTTTGTGAGATATACACCTATGTATGTTTAAACTCGGTGTCGTGCTGTAAGACGTATTTCGTTATGTATCGTGGTCAGAAACCATTTGGAGGCTACAAAGGCAGGAGGGGAAGCTGTGTGAGTGCTGGCTGTAAAATTGCCTAAACCAAGATTCACAGGCTCAGGCAGCAGAGGCGAATGTCAAAGCCAAACAGGCTCCCGGGTGAGAGGAACAGAGCTGACCCACACTGCCATCCATTTGCCAGAAGAGATCCCTAGACTCACGCACCTGAGAATTCCCTGGGGACCCCCTTTTCCTTAACTAAGCACGAGGGACCAAGAGTCCTTTCAGGTCCTCCGTGTCCAGTGCTCAGGCATGACACCGCATGATCCTGCTCCACTCAAAACCTAGGAGGACCATGATGGTGACAGCGAGACCGAATGGGTTAAACACTAGCTAAGGAGGTTTGCACGTCAGGGGGCACAAAAGTGGGGCTCTCAGTAGCCCCCCCACATACCCCCATGAGGCTGAAGTCAAATCTCAGCAGCGAAGGTTGAGTTCAGAGGTGGGGGTTCAAAATGGAGACGCATAGCAGAGCCTTGACTGAGTTGGAAGAATCGGGCCCACGGCCCATGTTCCTTCTTTCTCGGGATGGAGAAGCTAGGAGACACAGAGGACCTTCGCACCTGACCTTAAACTCGGGTTCCCCCCACGCTCCCCGACTTTCCTCGGAGGGAAAGGACGCTCCTGAAATTTTTATTAAACGGCGGTCATAAATTGCTTATGAGAGTAAAGCCACATTTTATCACTTTCCTTTTCCCTTCCAAATGGCAAGAGGTGGCCCTGAGCCTGCTTCAGAGCTCCGAGCCAAGATCAGCTGGCAACGAATCTCCAGCCATTAACTATGAAACTGGAAGGGCCGAGGGAGCCCATTTTATTACAGGTTCATCCATAATACATTGTGTTCTGATCCTGTATGGACCAAATTCATTAACACAGCCAACAGCATATCCTCTGGCTCACATTCTTCTGTGTGCTTCCTGACTGGCATCACACCGCTTGACCCACCCGAAGAGTTACTTAACTTCTGGAAGCCAGGAACCACTCCCTCTCTGTCCACAACAGGCACTTTCCCATCGGCGGGTGGACACTCTCTGTGGGTCGGGGATCCCTCTTTGTCCTTGTAATAATAATAGTTATGGTTCCTCGTTCAAGAAAAGTACTCACAGGTGTGGACGTGAGGTAGATTTTTGCTAGGATTTCTATAGGACACATGGCCAGAAATGATTTCTAGAGCTGAGAACAGCACATGAACCTTGGCTCTAATCCACATCACATTTCAGCTTTAGTTGTGTATCGTTAGACGGTGTGGAGGATGGAGTCCAGGCCCCCAGGCGTAGCAGGCAGATGCTTTCTTACTGAGTTGGATCCTCTCATCCCTGTCATGTGAGAAAACATACTCAGGGCAGAAGAAATCTGTCTATTTATGGAGCCATTGCCTCCCAATGATACTAAGATAAAACAAGAAAAAATAAAAACAACTACTAGCTAACAAAAAAAATGTTGTTCGAATTACCTATTTAGGATGGTGGTGGCACACGCTCTTACTTAATCTCAGCACTTGAGAGGCATAAGCAGGCAGATCTCTGTGACTCTGAGGTCAGCCTGGTCTACAGAGCAAGTTCCAGGACAGCTAGAGCTACCCAGAGAAACCCTGTCTTGAAAAAAGCCCAAACACAAGCCAAACAAAACAACAACCATAAAACAACAACAAAGAATTGCCTATTTAAAGCATTTCCCTTCAGAAAGGACCAGGTAAGCATTTCGGGTTCAACTATTTAGACATTTGCATAGCATGATGCCAAGAGAAAGCCCTAGTTCCTCACAGTATAGCTAATATGGTTCCCTCACACAATCGCATGCTGAATTAAATAGTCCAGCTAACAGTTTAATAAATCAAACTTCATTCCTCACTCATCCTCTCACTGAACACTGGGGCCTGCTGGACGCTGGGAGTCTGTTCCCCTTCTTCTTGTCTCTTGTTAGATACCATGATGCTGGCAGCTGTAGATGGCCGACCTATGATCCAGTTCTGGTGATCAACGCATTTCCCTACCTTGCCACGGGAATCAGCTTGGGAATACCAAGCCAATGAGATGAAACCTAAGATTCTGTGTGTGCACTACTTAAGTATGTGTGCATGCATGACTGCTTGTGCATGCGGTGCACGTGGGTGTGGGGGGGGTCAGGGGTCAGAAAATAACCTCTGGAATTCCCAGGAAGCATCTTCCACGGTGTTTATTTGAGATGGTATCTCACCAATTAAGCTACACTAAATGCCAAGGCTGCCTGACTCCACCTCCTCAATGCTGGGATTACAAGCAGGCAGCACCATGCCTGGCTTTTTTTCATGTGAGTTCTAGGAATCAAATGCCTACACCCATGCCAACTGACCTATCCCCAAACTGCACAAACCAGAGATTCTTTCTCAAGTATTAGACCTGCTTATTAGAGCTCTTGAACTATCAGGATGCCAGGGGATGCTAGGAAGAAAGCCCATCAGAAGACAGCAAACCCAGGGGATGCTAAGAAGAAAGCCCACCAGGAGAGAACAAAGTCAAGAGATGGACAGAGCGTTAGGACACAGGCAGATGGCTGCAAACAGCATTTTGAGCATATGAGCCTGGAACCTCCGCCTCTCAGATGGCGTCATCTCTGTCCTCCAACTCCTTCACCTCTCCAAGAATATCTGGGACATGCGAAGTGCTCATGAACGTAGCAGATTTAAAATAATGACTGACCCACCTACTGCTACCTTGATGCATCCAGGCTAACAAACAATGGTGTCCATTTAATTAACAGTACCCATTTCCAGCCTCTTATGTAATAGGCATTTAAGTTAAAGGCTGTATTTTATGCACTAACATCCTAAAATGGAACCGTAAGTAAAATATACTGCTAGATAACACTGTGGGGATTAAATTACCTAATTTTCTATCTAAACGTACTAGAGTATATTAAATAAAAGCTGAAACGATAAAATAGCATTTTAGCACCAACCTTAATCTCCAAGAAGCAGGAAAATTAAAGTCGAGGCCAAAACACTAAAATGCATCTTAAACGCTAGACGGCTTAAAAACTGTTATTCCTGGGTGGCAGTATTTCAAAAAATTAGGAAAAAAAGAGAGAGAAAGAGAGAGAGAGAAAGGGGGATGGGAAAAGCATTTCCAAGGGGTCCATCTAAATCACACTATCTAGATAATAGGGAAAATGAGCATTCAGAGATAAAATACGAAGGTAATGATGAAGATTGAAAATAATGATATGATACACTACTCCTTTTAGAATGTCCTAAGAATGGAGTCACACTCCATAAAAAGTTGTCCCACGCCTTTACGGGAAGAATCTCCCAACAGCACAGACCCATCTTCACATCTGCACGCTTCCATGTTGCTTCTGAGGGTGACCCCATCAAAGGGTCAAAGTGAGCAACACGGCTTGGGCAAGGCCACATCAAACCCGGTATGGCAAAGAAAACGCCCAAAGTGTTCTTGGTGAGACATTAAATTCTATCAGGGGCTTGGAATCAACAGGTTTCCCCAAAACAGACCGCTGGTTATATCTGACTCTTGATATTTTCTAATATGAAAATTCCCTTATTATAAAAGGAAGTGTCATGCCTCAACTCCCTAAAAAGATTTAAGGTCTCTGGTTCCAAGACCAGCTGTTAGCTTTTTAGCACTTTTTTTTTTAACTTGAAACTCATTTGATTTGAAATGTGAGCCTACTGCTTCCAAAGTCCCACCATGATTTAGTGAAGCTCCAGGCTGCACTCTCCACACAGTATGAAATATCAAGGCGCAAGCTGGTTGGAGGGTTCGCATGGCACCCCACACCCCATACTCTGGCACACCAGTTATACCTTCACTCATTGCTCACGCCACACACGCAAGCAACATCATCAAGGTTCACTGGAAGGCAGGGGAGCTGGCTCAGCTGGTAGAATGCATAAAACCAGCTCCTAGCATCCTTAAAACCCTGGGTTTTGTCCCCAGCACTGCAAATCAAACGTGGTGGTGCGCCCAGCCTCAAGACATAAAGGAAGGGATCTGAGGTTCAAGGTCAGACTGTCAAGATGGTTCGGTGCCGAGCCTGATGAATTGAGTTTTTTTTTTTTTTTGGACTAGTGTGGGATTATTTTATTATAAACTGCAACTTTTTTAATGTGTTTTTTGTTTGTTTTTTGTTTTTTTCCGTTTATTTATTTATTAAAGATTTCTGCCTCTTCCCTGCCACCGCCTCCCATTTCCCTCCCCCTCCCCCAATCAAGTTCCCCTCTCTTGTCAGCCCATAGAGCTATCAGGGTTCCCTGCCCTCTCTGGGAAGAAGAGAACAGACTCCCACAAGTGATCCTCTGTCCATCACACATACACTGTGCAGGCAGATATATGTATATATATGTATATATAGCGTGTATATATGTTATATATGTGTAGTTATATGTGTATAGGCATATATAGTGTGTATATGTTATATACACACTATATATGTGTACGTATGTATAGTTTTTTTAAAGGCTTGTGTCAACTTCAGCTATAGTGCGTTTGAGGACAGCCTACATTACATGAGACTCTGTCTAGGAAAAGGATGAAAGAAAAGAACCATTATAGACTCACCCAGTGGCTCTCTACCTTCTTAATGCTGCGACCTTTTAATACTCATGTCATGGTGACCCCCAACCATAAAATTGTTTTGTTGCTACTTCATAACTATAATTTTGCTACTGTTATGAATCATAACATAAATATCAATCTGCAGGATTTCTGATTATGCAACCACGGGGGGGGTCATGACCCACAGATTGAGAGCCGCTGCACTAACTTAAAATGCCTCATCTTGAATACAATGCGATCTGAAACGACTGTGTTATATCTAGCTTATTTACAGTTTAAATTCAGTTGGGTGCCTACAGGCTTCTTATATAAAATTCTGGATTTAATGAACAACATGCCCTGAAGTATTCTGTTATCAAAGAATAAATATAAACGGTGTCAAAATAAGCATTAACTATGCATAAAAATGTAATGAAACAAAACTTTCGGTTTAGACCTGATGGATGATATAGAGATTTGAGAAAGATCCTCCTCTGGGGGAAAGTCTTGCTTTCTAAGGAAAAGATATGATAAATACATTAAAGACCAAATAAGCATTTAACAGGCACTTCCAGGCATTTGAGGAAAAGACCAAGGGAAACAGCGTGCGTGCTGCCCTCGATTTTAGATTCCTGAGACTATAAGAAACAGACGGCAAACACCGGAACTTTCCGTGAGTCAAGGGCTGGAACAGGAAGTGAGCCTCACCTGTGAGGGACTAAAACAGGAGTGACCAAACTGGGTGGTGGTGGAGGTGCACGCTTTTAATCCCAGCACAGTGGAGGCAGAGGTGGGTGGATCTCTGTGAGTTCAAGGCCAGCCTGGTCTACAAGAGCTAGTTCCAGGACAGGCTCCAATACTACAGAGAAGCCGTGCCTCAAAAAAAAAAAAAAAAAAAAACACAAAAAAACAAAAGAACAAAAAAAAACCCAGGAGTGACCACAGCATCCAACAAGGTCCCCATAGAACTAGAGATGATGCCTCCTGACCGAGGGTGTTTTCAGTCTGTGCAAACATGTCCACGTGTGCCCTTTTCTAAGCATGCACGGGTACCGTTTGCCCCACCTACTCCCTGTACAGTTTTGCACCCTACGCTCTCTGTAGTCACGTGGGTCTGCTCTTCATTCTTTGACCATTCCAAGCAATTGCTCCCCCTTCTCACCCAGTGAAGCCACCCTTCTCTTAGAAGAATGGGCTATTCTTACTTATCAGGGGTCACTTCAGATGGTTCATTTCAAGTAAGTCTTCACTGACTACTTGTGCTACCTTGCCCGCCTCTATCACAGTTGCCACCTTATAAAATAATCCATTTAAATTACATTTGCAATTGCTCACTAGAATGGGGACTCAAGAGAATGGAGTCCATCTCCATCTGGTCCATTTGTGGCTCCCCAAACAGGGCCCTGCGCCCAGAACGTATTTTTTAAAAGGCTAAATAAATGAATACAGGAAATTGGTTCCCACTACCACCAAGTCAGGTATTTTGCTTAAAGGCAAATGCAGAAACAAATAAGTAAACAGTTTTTAAAAAAAAAATCCTGAACTGATACAAAATGCCAATCTTCAGATGGCTATCACGTATTCCATTACCCACTGCCAAAAGCATGATCACTCCCAGTGCTGAGAGCAGAAGAATAAATTAAGCTGTGCTCAGTGGCACACACATCTTGTCCTAGCTATTTGGGAACCGAGGTTGGAAAGCAGCGGAGTGAGACCCTCGTCAAAACAAACACAAGACAAAAACCTAACAAAACACTTGGAAATCTGATCCTGCATTTTAAATAGGAAAGACCTACCACAGTGCTGGGGAGGAGTTATTACTTATTCTGATTAATTCTATCATAAGCAGAAATACTATGAATTCATTCTTTCCATACAATAAGATTAGTAAGTTACTCTGGATACATGCACTTGCATGTACAGCCACAGGCATGTCCTGTACACAGGACCTGCTGGGAATGCTCCAGGACCTGTAAGTCTTGCACGGTGTTGGCCTGAGATGCAGAGAAATTGCATGCCAGGGCCGCGGGTGGGAAAGCGAATTCCATCCTTCCTGCAGGAGGATGTGCAGATGACAACTCCGTAACCGGGGGACGGCTGCCTTCCTGTCTCGGGAAGCAGCTCGGGAGGCCCTGGTTGGCTCCCAAACAGTCACAGTGGCTTTCAACCTGGCTCGGAGTGTGAGTCACCTGGGTGTGAAGCCAACAGGAGCAAGAGAAAAGGGCACTGCAGTATTTGTGTGTCTTCTTATCAAACAGTGTTCCTTCCTGGCATAAACGACAGTGTATGAAAAGCTGTACAGAAGGAAAAACAAAAACCCCAGTTTAAACTTGTGCTCTCAGGAAAACAAGAGTTACTGAATTGTCTGCTGCCTCTGAATGTTTCTGTTAACGCTTTTTTGTTACTTATTCACCCACTTTAGTAATAGTCACCAAAAGGCATGTGGGATCTGATGCCAAGGGTTCCAGGAAAACCTACGAGAGAAAAATCATAACCCTGGGAATTTCACTTCTACTGACCCCTTTTTCTTCTGTAGGCTCAGAGCAGCCACTATTCACTTTTAGCAGTGGACTGTGGGGAGGTGATAGGGGATTCCCCTCTGCATGCTGTGAATATGTTTTATTACTATTGGTTAATAAAGAATGTGTTTTGGGCCTATGGCAGGGCAGAATAAACCCAGGTGGGAAATTTGAACAGAGATATAGAGAAAAAGTAGGCGGAGTCATGTAGCTGCCGAAGGAGACAGATGCTGGAATTTTACCCAGTAAGCTACAGCCTTGTGGCGACACACAGAATAAATAAAAATGTGTTAATTTAAGGTGTAAGAGTTAGTTAATAAGAAGCCTGAACTAATAAGCCAAGCAGTGTTGTGATTAATATAGTTTCTGTGTGGTTATTTTGGGTCTGGGCGGCCGGGAAATGAACAAGCAGCCTCCTACTGCAGGGAGGGAGGCATATCCATGAAACACTGAGGATGGATGAACCCCTGACCTCACCACTAATTCTCTGCTGAAGCCCAGGGGCAAAAATACACAGGCTTCTACACTTGGAAAAAGTGTCTAATTCTCACTGACTATATACTCAACAAAAAGTAAGCAAAATGTATTTTTAATTAATAAATTTGTTAAAGGTGATATGGAATATTTTCAAAGAACCAAGATGAAAAACTCTGCAGAACCACCACACAATCGTGTGATGTGCAGTGTTATATATGAAGTCATTCAAATTCGACTACATGGGAAATCTTTAATGATGTATTCTTATTAGGAGTCAGTTAAAGTCAAATGGCCATGAAAAGACATCATTGTCCGTTGTGTCCTTACAACACCTAAAGATATTAAAAGGATAAGTGTTTTGCTACTAACATTTTTCTGAACAGGGTCGACAGCCACAGAAATAGCATATAGGACAATCAGGGCTGAGGCCTCCAAAAATGCCAGGGAACTAACTGAAGCGGAAGAAAACACACCAACAGCACTGGGTCTTGACCCAGGGCAGGAGTGGGCAGCATCTGGCATGCCTGGAACACGAAGACAAACCCCGGCAGACGCTCTGCGTCCACAGGCGCTGGCCGAGGCTGGATGGCTGCAGCGAGGCTGGATGGCAGCAGTTGGGGAGTTAAAACGGCCCCCACAGTGAGACTGAAACTATGACGAAGGGAACAGCATTCTACCGTCAAAGCTAATTTTAAAGCCCCATGCTCAGAGGACAACAGAACTCTAAGTAATTTATTTAGACCCTCTCCCCAAAGCCGGCTCGGGGACAGACAGGTCTCCGTTCATTACGCAAATGTGTGCAGTGACTTCCCTCTGAGAACACAGGGCGGAAAGGAGGGGAGACAGCAGAGTGGCTACGGGCAGCGAGACATGGCAGGTTCTACTGGACAGCTGGTCACACGGTGGTAAGTCATGCCACCTGGGTGCCCTAGAAAGGACAGAAATAGGCATTTTATCTGGGATCTTCTCTCCCACCCAACGTGTGTGTGTGTGTGTGTGTGTGTGTGTGTGTGTGTGTGTGTGTGTATGTGTGTGTGTGTGTGAGAGAGAGAGAGAGAGAGAGAGAGAGAGAGAGAGAGAGAGAGAGAGAGAGAGAGAGGAGAGAGGTGCATGTTTGTGTACGTAAGCGTGAATGTAAGTGTGCCTGGAACCTGTGGGTCAGATGAAAACCTTGAGTGTTGGGCTTCACCTTCCGCTCTGAGGTGGGTCTCTTGCTGTACGTGCCAAGGTCTTCCAGAGCTTCTCACCTCTTGACCTCCATCTGGTGAGGGCAGGGGTTACAGACACTCACTGCTGCATGCAGCTTTGCATGGGTGTTAGGGATCTGAACTCGGGTCTCATGACGGCATTGCAAACACTTTACCCACTGAGCTATCTTCCCAGCCCTTTATCTGGGACCCTCCTCTAGTATGCTCATGAGAAATACATGCAGCAAATCTGAATTGGGGGCATTCTATAAATACTGAGTAGCATTCCTCAGGCCTGTCAAATACAAGCTGAGGAAATGCAAAAAAAAAAAAAAAAGAGGAGCCTAGGAAGTGACAGGGGCCCTGGGTACACGCTGGCTAGCGAGACTAGCTACACTGGTGAGCTTTGGGTTCAACTGAGGGAGCCTACCTCAATAAGTAAGAAGGGAAGCAACTGAAGCAGACACCAATGTCAATCATGCATGAGAAAAAAGTTTGTTTATTGCTTAAATTCCATCATTAAGCACGCAAGCTTCTTTATTTAAACCTTCCAGTAAGCACACTCACAAGAGGAACATATCCATGGTGGACCAGGATTTTAACTAGATTTTATATAAATAATAGTGACCGGGACCTCCCTGTGCTACCCATTCTAGACACGGTCACATCTGTTACAGTATAATGTGTCAACCATCTAATGTAGCCCAAGAGGTGAGGATTTTATTTAATCAAAACTCAGTTGGCTGAGCTGACTCAGTTGCCCATAAAAGGGCACTGACCCTTCCCTTAGAATCTTTTGGGCTAGAACCCCTTTGTCCATCACTCAGATGCTTCCTTTAAACCACAGCGGTTGAAAGCAAGCTGACAAAAATAAAAGGTCTATGTGCCTCAAGAACTGCCCATTCCAAATGTAGAAGGACAGATGGCCTGGCCTGTGGCTCACTGGAAGAGCACTTGCCTACAATACACAAGGCCCTAGGCTCAGGTCTAGAGCTGTAAAAAAAAATAAAATAAAATAGCTCTCTACCTTCTGTCAATACAAAGCTTAAAAACACTTTAAATATTACTGGAGTGTAATGCTAGACAATAATAAAGCTTTTTAAAAAAGAATTTCCTATACCTGGGAAGGGAATTAGCAATTAGAAACTAAGTCTCGCCGGGCGGTGGTGGCGCAAGCCTTTAATCCCAGCACTCGAGAGGCAGAGGCAGGCGGATCTCTGTGAGTTCGAGGCCAGCCTGGTCTACAAGAGCTAGTTCCAGGACAGGAACCAAAAGCTACGGAAAAACTCAAAATCTCGAAAATCAAAAAAAAAAAAAAAAAGAAAGAAAGAAACTAAGTCTCACGTTTTCCCTGGCCCCCAATCGGCTGGCTAGCAAGACATCAGAACTGAGATTCGCAGCAGGAAGCAGACAAAGGCTCTGAGTGGCAGGTGGAATGGCTGCCTGCTGACACCCACCACCCTTCAGAGGTGACCCTGCTTGACGTGTGCAGAGCGTAGAAAGGCCTTGAGAACTTCCTTCTACCAACTCCACACTCCAGCTGGTGCTCCCTCTGGGCTCCAATCATCCTGCCTGCTCTTCTAGGGTATCCATTAGTCTCCCAGAGACACCTGTAAATGCCAGAGAATTGCAGCCAAGCTCAGAGTTGCTTCTAATAGTGTGGCAAGTCCGTCTGTACAGGGGCCACGGTCCAACAGAGAGGCAGCAAGGCTTCTCTGACATCTCAACGGCAAACTCAAAATGCTAATCTCTTCCCTGTGGAATTGGGTACAGGAAGGTGAACAGGTTGCTTAGGATCTTGACAATGTAGGCCCTGAAAATACTCACACTTTAGTAAAAAAAGACACAGAATAGAATAAGCCAAGAAAAGGAACCCACCTCCCCACTAGAGTGGAACAGCAGAATCCTAACCTAAGGCTCTGCCCTCTTTCTGGTTTATATGATCCATTCCCAGAATATATCTATGTATCACGTGTGCACACACAACACAGATGGAACATCTCAGTAGAATCTCAGATGACAGGGGGACAATGTCTCCTTGTTAGTGTCTGCAGTAAAATGGTGGAGAAGAGGCAAAGCCACCAGCCTGAACTCTCCCTTTCCAACCTTCCAAACCTGGACATCTCGAAGAGTAACTTTAAATATACAAGCAGCTAAACAGTACTATGTACTCAAGATGTATGCTTCAGCTAACCGTTCCGGGCTCTTTCCAGTGGTAGTGTTGTCCAGTATGTAGTGGGCCTGGGCTTCAAACCACAACACCAGAAAAAGAAAACAAACAAACCAAAAAGCCCACACACTATAGTCTAATGAGGCAATTTCATTACGAGGGGGGAACGCGGGTGTTCAGCTTTATCCATTTGTCTTTCTGCAAGAAGGGAAATTTATCAACGAGTAAGCACGGGATAATAAATTAGAGACTAGGAGGCCCCAGAGGGTTTATAATCCTTTAAATATGCAAAAATATTAAGTATGCACTCTATTTTCTTGAACGCTGTTTTAAGGCGGCTTTTTTTCAAGCCTCTTACTGACATCAGGCTCTGGGTTTTGCCTGAAACCCGTTCATAAGCAGTAGCTGGAAAGACTTCACAACACGGGGAGATTCCTGATGCTCTTCGCATCTGCAAACATGGCAAACACCAAGCCAACATCTTCAGGCCTGTGTCCCCAGGGTCGGGACAGTCAGACTGTCTTCACGCTGTCTCTACACTTGATAGAAAGCAGAAATTTGAGTCAATCAACCATCCCGGCCCACAGACAACCAAAAAGCACTTCATCTTCCCTCAGTGTAGCAGGACCTCTCTGAATCCATCCGAGTTGTCTGTTTCTCCCTTTGGAGAGGTTACTTTCCTGTGGAATCTCCAACAACACACACCTGAGTTTTTTCCCACAGAACAAGATTTTATCTCAAGCTAAGTTTTTGCCATTTCTATCCACAGCACCCTAACACAGAAATGCAGTTTTACTAAGGGGAAGTATTTCTCCCTTTTCTCCCAAGCGGACTTCCAGATTGAGTCCTACTGTCCCTCAATGACTAGCATTCCACCCAAACAAGACAAGCCGTTAGCTTGGCATCTAATGACAAGCGTCTCTTTCTTCCAGTTCCCCCAGTGGCGTTATTATTAGCAATGAAGAGGCTGCTTTGCCCATAAGCAGAGTTTTTCAAAGGTTACAGCAAAGCAGAGATTTTATTTTCTTGACATTTACCTCCATGATCTGCAAAATATTTCACTTTCATTATTGTAATTTCCTCTAACCGAGTAATACATTTACTTACAAGACAACCTCGAAGTGTGCTATTACCTTGTTCTTTCATGCCACAAACAAGCAGGGCAGAGAAATATCATTGGATGAGGTATTGAACGGATGTGCATTTGAGGATGGCAAGGGTCTACCCACCAAAAGCAGCAGGTGTCCGTGACCGACCTATAACAAGGGCTGGGCAGCAAGGATTTCCTGACACACAGATGACAAATGCTACCATTGAAAAGTTCAAGAATCCTTGAAGACAAGGGTCAGATATGATTCTAGGCTCGGCATCAAACAAACTAATCTTGTCTGCTTGCGTCAAGCTCTGGCCAGCTAGATAAAAATAAAACCATGTAACAGAATGTAAGCCATAGCGGCACTTAGGAAAAGGCAGTGTAATGGGGTAGGGGGTTCGGAAAACTCTCCGATGAGACAGGGTTTAGAACACATGACAGCGCAAACCCTGCAAATGCTTTCGTGTGATGACGGGAATGTTCTGCACACACAGGTTGGAACTAGTTCAATGGGATGTGTGGCTGAGCTGGCTACCAAACTGTTTCCTCCTTTGGAGGTATCCAGCGAGCCATGCCTCAGCTCCTCTGGGAGTCTGAATGGCCTTGTGACTGTCGTTGTCAACAGACTGCAAGGGGACAGGGTGAGAAGACACGGATCTACTTCATCGTCTCTCCTTCCCCTTCTACAGAAAACAGAGCACAATACCACTAACAGAAACACAAGAGAAGGGCCTGGGTCCCCCAGGCACTGCATGGAAGACAGCCCTTCTACTGATGAAGTGGGCAGCAGGGCGGGAGCAGAATGGGCTCCCTTGAGACCGCGGTCGGGTCTTTTCAACAGTCACAGCTCCAGAATCTGGCTAAATGTGGTTACAATCGGCATTTACTCGGTAATGCTACTGGAGCAGTGACAAGCAGACAGACCTGTCAATAGGAAACGGGGGAAGGGCAGGGAACGGCAAGAACACACGAAAAGGACTCTTTTTTTAAGTCAGCAGTCTTACTGAAGACAAATGGACTAGCATTTAGAACTTGAATGAACATAAGCTATGTTGACAGCCTGCTGAAGTCCACAGACAGAGCCTGGCTGAGGTCATGGCTCAGTGGATTATAAAAACGGAGTCCAAGACGTCCCCCTGGTAAAGGTTTCTTATTAAAAGTCACATGATAGTTTTATTGTCACACAGCACAAATGACACTAAATCAACATACATGGGCAAGCTGTCAGGGTGTGCCGCTGCCACCCCAGTCAGGGGACACAGAAGTACGCCATCCTTCAGCAGACCTAGTCCCAACTACTGACCGTCTGTTTCTATCTGCACATTATCCTCAGAGAACCAGTGGTAAAGGCTTGTTTCCAGTAAACCAGCAATCAGAGTTCACACAACCAAATTACACTAGAACCCACCTGAACAGGGGTTTCGTTACATTTTTCCCTTTTCCTGCAAATTCCTGCCTGAGCACAATTGTCAAAGTGTATGTATGAAAAGCTTGGCTAGATGACAAGGCTCTTTTTAAGAATGGAGTAAGCCACTTAGAAGCAACAAGTACTGGGGGATCTATCCCTAGCAGGAGAGGAAGAAAACAAGACACCTTTGAGGAATGGTAACCCCAAGACTCTCACACTGCCTTTAAGCATTTATGCATGACCGTTTATTAAACACCACTGGGACTACTCTGGGTACTGGGGGATTAAAAGGCAGCCCAAGGGACAGACTCACAATGAGTCAGATCTAAATGACAAACTGCAAAGACACAAACATGGAGCATTAATTCCACAGGGTCAGGACACCATCTCCCCAGGCCTGATCTGAAATTCCAGCAGACGCTGCATGGGCAGGTCCCCAGGCAAAATGGATTAGATCATGTGAGTTCAGGGGCCTAAAACAGTTCAGCCCCCGAAGGTGGCTCCATTAAGGACAACGACTCATTTTGTCCCCTGCCAACTCTTTCAGCCTAGACCAGGCCCTGAGCTCAGCAGACAGGGAATGAATGTTCAGAGACTGGGGGAGAATGGATGAAATCAGACCGGAGAGACACAGAGACTGCAGGGCAACAGAGGACACCACATCCTCCAACAGGGAACAATGAGGGTAGAGGTGTCCTTTTCTTCCTATTAAAATATTTTTATGGGGTGTGTGTTTGTGTGTGTGCGCGCACCTGCAGGTGCCAGCAAAGGCAAGGAGAGGGTATCAACCCTGGGGAGACAGAGACGGAGCAGTTATGAGTCATCTGACACGGTGCTGAGACCTGAACATGGATCCCTGAGAAGAGCAGCAAACCACAGTCTCTGTCGCTAGCTCCTCCTTTCCTTTTCTTCTCCTCCTCCTTCCTCCTCGTCCCCACCCTCCTCTTCCTTTTTGGATTTTCCAAATAGGGTTTCTCTGTGTAGCCTTGGCTGTCCTGAAATTCTCTCTGTACACCAGGCTGGCCTCGAACTCAGAGATCTCCCCGTCTCTGCCTCCCAAGTGCTGGGATTAAAGGTGTGCAACCTCCACTGGCCAGCTAGGTCTCTTCTTTTCAAGAACTGTGTTGAAGGAGCTTGGTGCCCAGAGAGGCGATGCACTCAGGGGATGATGCCTACGCCCCCATAAAAAACAGGACCAAAGTGAAACAGGACAAACGAATGGTGGAATGGCCCTCATAGGGTTTAAGAACCGTGTGGGGAGAACTCAGTGTGTGCGTGTATGTGTGTGTCGGCCCAAGCACACATGCATGTGGGTAGGTTTCATATTTGTAAATATGTAATAGGAGCTTCTGAGATGATTCCTAATTTTAAGGAAAGTCAGGTTTAGAGTAAACAATACACTTCAATTGTGTTACAGCTGAGATACTTACAAGGAAATTCTCAAGAGGTAGTTAGAGCCACGATGCCCCAGAGAAGGTCTTGGGTGTAAAGGAAACTGTCCACAGACACTACTCATGGCTGTCAAAGCTCTGCACTGCACGGCTCCCAGGGCTCCAGCTTACTGGGGTTATTGGAATTGTGTTTGGCAATAGCATATTTCTGGCCAACAAACATACTATATCTTGAGGGGTGAATGAATGAATGAAGGTTTATGCCCTGGCAATGCTGAAACACACATAGGCAGCCCGTATATGGCAGTTCTGTTGAACTTGCCCATATTGGGTTTCACAGCCTAAGTTGATGAGGGTAACCGACCAGGTCTCTTCCTCAAGAGGGTGCCATATCTCATTGCACATGGCTGTGAGCCACCATGTGGTTGCTGGGAATTGAACTCAGAACCTTTGTAAGAGTAGCCAGTGCTCTTAGCCGCTGAGCCATCTCTCCAGCTCGCTTTGGCAGCACATATACTAAAATTGGAACCATACAGAGAAGATTAGCATGGCCCCTGTGCAAGCATGACATGCAAATTTGTGAAGTGGTCCATATTTTTTGTGGTGGTGGCACATGGCTTTAGCCCAAGCACTGAGAGGCAGAGAAAGATGGATCTCTGTGTTCCGGGCCAGCCAGAGCTACATAGCAAGAGCTGTCTGAATCAGTCAGTGAGTTAATTAAAAGCATTAATCTCGAGGGGTACCTCTTGCTACTTCACCATAATCATTTCCAGGTGACAGGTTTGCCAAAAGAGATGCCAGAAGAGCAGAGAGGAGACGTGGAAAGGACAAGGGGAGAAGGTGGGTGACAAAGCAGAGGGATACACAGCAAGTCTACTTTTGTGTAGGTCTCATTTAAAAAAATTTAGGACCATTTAAGGTTCCCACAACTTTAATAAGTTCTTAAATGGTCTTAACAGCGTCTCTGAGGTCAGCAATAGGTGGCGTTTCTGCCTCTCTACAGGAGCCTAGTGTTCCTCTGGCTGGGAGAATGCAGAGTTCCACTTCTCATCTGTGGGTCCCCAACCCCCTTTTCACATTGTCGTCTCATGGCTACTGGAGCATAGGTATTTTACCATTGGCTAGACCACTGAAGAAAGTCTCCCTCCCTCATCAACCATGAACTACCTCTAAATCCTCAGGGACGGGTGGGGCATCATGAGAACTCCTCCACCTCACCCCCATTCCATGGCAGAGGGCCAGCACAGCTTCAGCAGGTAGTCAGAGCCACTCTGAGCTCAAGAGTAATGTAAGTGATTTTCTAGGAAGCACATTCTGTCATTTCTATCAAATGTTTGCCCCAAAGACAGTCTTTAGGAAGAAACCTATTATTTCCAAGATCATATAAATAATAGCAATGTCCATCAACGACCGCAAACTATAAACAGAGCCGCTTTGATCATTGTTCTTCAGCATGTTAATATGTGCATATTAATATTCTGCCAGCTAAGACTAATGAAGAGCTCCAACAGAACGAAGGGAGATCAGAAGCTAAAAGAGGTGAGTCGACCTCTCTGGGTCCTCATGGCTTAGAATGTATTCTTGCCTCCCATTCCTGACCCCGGCTGCCGTTCATGCCCACTCTCAAAATCTTAATGAGGGCAGATGACTTTCACACGATTATTAATGAAGCGTCTAGTTTAACTTTGTCATTTGCTCACATCCTGACATGACATTAACGGTGTTTTTAAAATCGTACGGCTCTTTAATTTATTATTATCACCCCCGCTAAATACAACAACGACATTTCTCTCAAAAGCCTCAGGCCAGCATGCTCTCGCCTTCCCTGGAAAAAGAGACAGGCTATGTCTGCCCCAGCCCATCACCCCCAATCCTGCAGCCTTTCTGTCCTCACGCTGAATGGGAAGAGACTGGGCTCTATCTGCCCTATGTGTCAGCAGCCCTGGAAGCGTGACAATGGCTGAATGAATTTTCATGGGACATAAATCACTCGTTCACGACATGCCACCTTCCAGAGCTGCTTCTCATGAACCCCAGAGCCGGCACAATATGGCTCTTCACATCCTCTGTGACAGTTGTGAGCAAGGGGACCGTTTGCGTGAGGAGATAAATGGTGTTTTCCTTTTTGAGACACGCTTTTCCTCCTCCCCGCATGACGAAATTTATTTTATTAAAATCACAGTCACATCCAATTCCCACACGTCGGTTAAAATTTCAAATATGCTCTCATGCTTCATGGACCCGTGGAGTGTTTCAGCAAGACTCTTAAGATCATACTTAGCTGATCACTGCTTAAAGAGACTCCAAGTGTTTCAGCTCGCCTGCTGTCGGGATTTACACACAAACTTCTGAGCAACTTTTGAGCCTCTCTCAGGAAAGAATGCCTATGAAGATTTGAGGTCAGACATGGTAACAAAGGCCTATAATCCCAGTGCTCAGGGGGCTGAGGCAGGAGGATCATGAGTTCAAGGCTAGCCTGGACTATCTAGTGAGACCCTGTGAACACACATTTGCTGACTGGGAAATTCTATATAGATCTCTTACATTGATTCAATACCCTTGAAAGTAATTCACTGAGAGAATCATGATCAAGACACTTGATGCCGAGACACCATCCACTCTGATTCTGCTGCTCCCTCCATAGCCGGCTGTACTTTCAAGTAGGAATTCGCCGTGCTTCTTCTCTAAAGCTAATATATTGTATCTTCTACCACACGCAGCCGAGTTCCCCGGCGGCTATGTGAAAAATGGCGCATGCAGCGGTCCCAACCAAGAAAGCCTGAGACGGGTTAGGCTGGGCCTCGTGCTCATCTCTCAGGGGCCCAGGACAAACGCTCACCTGTGTGTCCTGTGAAGACAGGAGTAAGGCTGCCACACAGTTACCCTGTCCCGGGATACTCAGCTATCTGCAAGCTCCATGCCCTGGGCTCCCTGGGAACTCCCAAAAGTTAGCGAGCCTCGGCGGCCAAAAGGAAGCAGGGAACACGGGGCAGGGGCGGGGTTGGGGGTGAGGGGAGCACTCTGGTTTTAGTGAGAAGAGAAAGACGTGGGGAGAGTAAGGGGCTGGCTTTGCACTGGGGAAATGGTGAGAAAGCCTACAGGTCCAGGGGGCTGGCTCAGCGAGTAAGAGCACTCACTGCCGAGTCTGGCAAACTGAGTTCAATCCCCAGTACGCACAACATGGTAAAAAGGGAGAAAACCAGCTCCTGCACGCTGACCTCTGACCTCCACAGCCTTGCTGCCTTCCTGCAGATAAACGTAAGAGAAACATCAGCCTCACTCTGGCTCCTGAAATCCATGCTTGGAATTCTAAACTCTTTCTAGAGTCAGGAGGAACTCGAGGAACCACTGGAGCCGAGCTGGGGTGCTAACCGGGCTCCATGCAGAGCGGGTCCTGCATTTTCCCAAAGTGGCTGGCCATGGTGGTGAAGTAGGAGTGGGTGTCGGCCAGAACAAGCCTCGTGGGAGAGTAGCATACTTCAAGAACAGACCTTGGCGGAGGAAGGAGGCAGCGGTAGGGACAGGAACACATGCCACAACCCCAAGGACAGACCACAGCAGAGGCCAGAGCACGTGGTTTCGATGTCAAGCTGGAGCCCAGCTGCGGCAGCCCTGTGAAAGAAAGATGCCATAGAGGAGGAGGTGAAGGCCAGAGCCAGTGGAGAGGGTGACAAATTGGAGCTCTGGTGCCACAAGCAGCAGCTTGTTTCCTCCTGGGAGCTGAGGATGCTAGAGGCTTTTTACAGGGGGAGCCCAGCTGCTGGGAGGCAGGCGGGTGGCATGTGGGCACTGCACCTTACTATCAAAGACCGGAATTCTGCTGCCACCAGTCCAGCAGGGGTATGGTGACTCACACCGAGACACTGGTCTCAGGGACGGGCAGGAGGCCTGGCCTTCGACAGGGGCAGAGCATGCTGGATGGGAGAGTGGAGCCCAAGGAATGCATTCCCTGCAGACCAATAATGTTGGCTTGGCTTCCAGCAGAGGCAGCGGACGCTGCAGAGAATTGCTGTGCAAACAGCTGCCTACAGCCTGCACCAAGTGCAGGGAACCTGTGGGCTGGGGCAGAGGCAAAGTTGCCCCAGGGGCTCCCCAACAGACCCTTGTAAAGGAGTGGCTGGCAAATGATTTGTGTTTTGCATAAATCTGTCCCCCGTGAGTCTCTCCGCTCTCAGCCCAAAAATTCAACAGCAAGGATCAGATGAGCCTCTGTTCACTCATCAGGCTCATAAAGGGGCAGGAGAATGAATGATAGTCCCACTGCCTGGATGTCCACCAACCAATGAATGGAAAATGAAAATATGGTACATATAAACAATGGAATTTTATGGAGTCGCAAAGATAAGAAAATGATAAATATGAAATAAAATGAATGGAACTGGAATTATAATACTAAATGCTGCAATCCAGGCTCAGAAAGACAAAAACATGTTCTCGTGCAGATCCTAGCTTCCCGTGCATGTGTGTGTGTCTGTGAGTGCGTGTTTGTATGTGTGTTTGTGTGTGTGTGTGTGTGTGTGTGTGTGTGTAGATAGAAGCCAGGAAACTAGAAAGGGGCCCAGGAGGGTGGAAACACAGCTTTAAAGGAAGGGGTGGAGGAGGGTAATAGAACACGTGCTATTTAGGGGGACAGGGAGATGGAGAAAAGGGGGCAACCAAAATTAATTATATACGAAAATTCCATAAGTAATCCTGTTGCTTTGTATGCTCTGTTTAATGGTGAAGGGTATTCCTGGTCTTCAAGGGGCTTAGCACCACTCAGGCCACTGAGGAGGCCTGTGACAGTGGATAATCAGCCATCAATTAAACAGCAGAAACCAGCATTGTTTATAGCAAACACACATGGAGAACAGAAGAAAACATTCTGAAGAAATTGGGCATGCCCATTGCCACCAAGGTGCAATATTAAAGAAGAGTCGTGTATTACACAATAATGTTTCTGTCAGCTGGACAAATATACAAGAGTGGTCCCTGAGTCCACTGTCTGTGATAAAAAAAAAAAAATGTTACCATCTTGGTTTAGGTAAGTGCACCATGTTCAAACAACAGTGAAATCACCTAAAATTTCTCAGAGCATACCCACACTGGTAGAGACACCTGACTATATATCTTGTTACTGTTAGACCTAGCAAGAAGTCTGAATGGTAGCCCATGTGTTAGGAAAGGTGGGGGAAGGGGGATCTGTTTACAAAGAAACTGTCTATGGACTTATCTAGAAACCTCACGATGCCCGTTTTGCAATGAGCCAGAGTTTATCCAACTTAAGCCAAGCAACACAGCATGGCTGTTGGACCATACAGGCAGGTCTTGCTTCTAGTACCTCCTTGAGAACCTTGGGAGTTCAGAGCTGACAGGCAGGAGAAGGGGAAAGGAAAAGGCACCGTCTGCAAGAAGCTTGGAAAAGCAGGTAGGGTGTGTCTGAGAGACAAGAGATGCAGAGACAAGCTGGGCTCATCCCAGGGAGAGAGAGGGGCCGATGGAGACTCCAGAAGGTGCACCAGAGGGCACTGGACATTCAG
Organism: Microtus pennsylvanicus; assembly: GCF_037038515.1. Taxonomy (NCBI): domain Eukaryota; kingdom Metazoa; phylum Chordata; class Mammalia; order Rodentia; family Cricetidae; genus Microtus; species Microtus pennsylvanicus. The sequence continues at coordinate 81,315,513 of NC_134585.1, forward strand.
AGCAGAGGAAAAGGAGGCCGGAGTGTTGTCCAGCCCTGGGCTTCACTGTTCACCTGAAATGCAGGTACAACCATACAGCATTGTATCTGAAGGGTTTGAGACCAAATGTGATTTGGACTTGGGAAGCTCTTTTGGATTCTGGAATATTTGCATAGACTTTATAGATTTAACTTCTCTAACCTGAAAATCCAAAGCACCTCAGATTTCAGTGTGATGATGAGAAATGTCCTTGTTTAAGGGGACTGCATGAAAAGTGTATGCAAACTTCTTGGGCTGCAAGATGAAGCCGGGACGTAGGGAGCATCCCGCACAGATACGGAAAGGGCAATCCAGGTGGGACTGTAGAGCTCCAGACACTCCAGCGGAAACACACTGGCGGATTAAGATAGGAGCGTGACCCCAGCCTCTTAGTTACGGAGAGAAGAGCAGAAAAGCAGGCTGGCTGGTTCAGAACAGCTGACCAAGGGTCTGGAAAACAGGCAAAGAAAAGTTGAGTACCGCCTCTGGGAGTCCGGCCTTAAAAAGCTTTTAAAGGAAAGAAGATGGGGGCAGGGGCACAGTGGGGCTTTGAAATGAGGAAAACAATCCTGCTTTCAGAGTTGAACTTTAAGAACCAGATGTGTAACACCCCCCTTCAACACACACACACACACATACACACACACACACACACACATACACACACACACACACATACACACACACCCTTCCCCCCAAGGCCCATAAACTTAAAAGTTCCAAGTCTAGGACTGAAAACATCAATCAGAAGGGGCCTGGCCTGACTTGGAACTGGATATGCACAGCAAATATACAAAGAGAATAGCAATGGCCTTGAGCTCAGACCAGCATGCACAGTGAAAGGGTCGTGAGCAATGTTAGGGCCCACAGTGGACAAAGACACAGCAGCTTTAGGTGTGTCTGAACTCCGCTTACTGTAGTCCCTCAGTGCCCATGATCATGATGGAGACGCCAGGAACTTAACCCGATACCATTTGACGCTGGACTTCCCTGTTTTTATTCCAGGTGGGTCAACCAAGCATCTGACTACGATTTGAGTCCCCGTGGGGCCTGGCTAAAACAGGAGGAAAATGGGTACTGGCTGTTCCCACACCAAGAATCGCGGGCCACCGAAGGGAACTAGAAACAGCTTGAGCCTGGCTTAAGTCATAGGCTCTGATCTGGTTGTACGCAGCCACTTCCTGGGTGGGTTGTTGAGATGGAGAAGTCAGCCTTTTTTGTTTCAGGGTGGAGCTGGGCAAGAGGCACCAAGGACATTTGCTGAAGCACTACCTGCTGGGACGCCTTAACTGCAGAGATGACAGAAGTGCTAGCGACAGCCAGGGAGCTCTACAGTCGCAGATGAAAGGTGACCGCAAGTGTACACCAGGGCAGTGGCCGTGGGAATAGGAGAAAACACAAGAGGAGCCTTAGGGGACTGTGTTGGTTAATTTCTTTTTGCTGTGACCAAAATCCCTGGCAAAGCGACTTAAGGGAGGGGAGAGGACAGGACAGCAGCCGTGGGAATGAGGCAGTCAGTCATGGTGCATACACCCCAGGAAGCAGAGCAAGAGGACCAGGACCGCCAGTGCTCACTTGGGTTTCTTCTTTTCATTCAGTTCAAGGCCCCAGCCCATAAAATAGTTTTGTCCACACTGACGGCAATTCTTCCCACTTCAATTCTCAGCTAGAAAATCCTCATAGACGAGCCACGAGACCCTAACAAGCTGGCGAGCAGTATTAGGCATTGTGCGGGGGAAGGACGACTTTAGGGCTTTCTACTCCAGGGACTCAGAATAAGTCACCATCTACGTGACAAGGAAGGTCTGCCGAACTTGGATTTGGTTTGCATGGCTTGTGTGAGAGGCCAGCACGTTCCTGCCGAATCCAGCGGCTTGTGGAAGCCAGACAGGCATTCTTAAAGCTGCTCATCACTCCTTTCACTCCACGGTTTCTACTGCAGGTCTCACTGGGATCCTATGTTCAGGAACTTACAGCATAGCGGGGTCCACAGTACAACTCACCGCTTCAGTAAGCAAGGCTAGCGCTATGGCAGGAGCACACACAATGCCCAGCAAATGATGAACGCTGTGGGGGACAGAACCAAGCTGCTCAACCGAAAGATTTAGCTTAACATTAGGGAGAAAAATCGATGTCATTTCTTTCATCTTTTTGAGGTGTGTGTATGCGTATGTGAGATAGGTGTAATGTATATATGTGTACCATTATTTGTGTGCAAGCGTATGGGTGTGTACATGCCACAGGGCATGTGGGGAAGTCAGAGGACAATGCTGAGTGTCAGTCCGCACCTGTCGTCTCATTTGAGACAGGGTCTCTTGTCTACCATTGTGCATGCAAGGTTGGCTGGCCTGAATGCTTCTGGGGACCCTGTTTCTGCCTCCCAGCTCCCTGTGGGGATGGGGGAGTTAATTTCATGCTTGACCTGGGTTCTTGAGAAATCCACCTCAGGTCCTCCTGTTTGAACAGCGAGTAATGAGCCAATTTTATTTACTTATTATTTATTATTTAGCAGGTGTGCGTGTACATATGAGCATGTGTGTATGTGCAGTGTGTGGGGGTATACTGTAGTGTGTGTGTGTGTGTACCACATGTACGCACGAGCCTTCAGATGTGAGAAGAGGGTGCTAGATTCTCTGCAACTGGGGTTAAAGGTGATTGTGAGCACCATGGTGTGCTGGGAATCAAACCCCAGTCCTCTGCAAGAACAGAAAGGACTCCTAACCTCTGAGCTACCTCGCTGGCCCATCTGTTTGAAGTTTTACATCCACAGAAATAGCTATTTTTCTATTAGGTATCAATAGTACCTTAACTTTATGTCCCTTAGTCATAAGGGTGGTGACAAAGAAGTGTCAAGAGGTCTAGAAAATCTGGTCTAGTCGGCTCGATTGCAGGAACGCACGGGGAAACTCCTGATGATAAAACAGAAGCACATGCCAGACCAGAGGTAGCACAAGGAAAGGCAAATGGTGAGTGTTTGAGGGCCAAAACGCAAATCCTGGGCACTGTGCATGCAAAGACCACACATCCATTCGATTCATCAGCTGACGCGCTAAATGCCCAAGCCGCAATTCATGCAAATTCCCATTCATTGAAATTTTAAGACAATTCCAGGGCATGGTTATCTAATGTCCAAATGACCTTTCCGAGGGTAAGGTCAAGTGTTCAGACGACAGAGGGCACAGTAGGATTGCCAAAAAATTTTGAATTCTAGACAGAGAGGAATCTCCCTCAATGGCTGGACAGGACCAACAGGAGGGGAAATATAGCTGAGAATACTGCTTGGTGGGTATTTTAAGATGCAGACAAACAGCAAGAGGCAGAAATACAGTCTTGATTGGAAAGCTATGTCTAGCCTACATCTTTTCCCGCTCACCCTCATTTTCCGCTTGTTTCTGTATGATTTCCCTGCTGTCTTTGCAGAGGACTTGAAGATCAGGGAGCAAATATCTCAGCCACGTGCCCTGTACTCTTGGTCTCTGGTAGACCGTACTTGTGAGCCCACACTGAAGGCTAACACAGGTCTGCCATAAACACTGTCTTACTGTATTTACTATGGGGACTTTGCTAATGATGGCTCTCGCTTTGCCGTATTACATATCATATTGCACATATACTGCAAAATATTTACAAGGCCTCTGGCTCCTCTTAGTAGGGTCATTTATTTTGTAATAAGAAGCTGACTGTGTCCCCTTTAAACTGAACAAGAAATCGTCTTACAATCTTACCTTCCCTTTCTGAATTTACCTAAGTTACTAAATACTAAGAAACACCAACAAAAGACCCTTAATAACAAGCACTTAATTGTTCTCACTGGGCAATGTACTCTATCTATACTCGCATCTCTATATGATAGGAGTATTTATCTATACCTATATCTATACCAATACTCCAGCTATCCTCATACCCCCTATAAATTTCTGTGTTCGAGAAATGTTTTCCATAGAGAGATCATCTCCAGCTTTATGTATTCCTTTTTGTTTTGTTGGTTTTTTTTTTTGAGACAGCGTTTTTTTTTTTGTTTAGCCTTACACCAGGCTGGCCTTGAACTCACAGAGATCTGCCTGCCTCTGCTTCCTGAGTGCTGGCAACCATCGCCCAGCTATGTGTTTTTAACCATATAAATCCATACAAACAATCACATATTTATCTGTAAATCAAGGATATATGACATACACATTTATGTCCTTCATTATCCACTAGAGATTAGGAATCCCATTGCTATCAAAGCGTACAGATGCTAAGTCCCTCATGTAAACAGCAGAGTATCTGCAGAGAGCCTACACACAGCCTCCTGGACACGGTCAGTCATCTCAACTACTGGCAGTACTCATCACAGTGTACGTATCACATAAGTGATAACCGCACTGTGCTGTGTAGGGAAAATGGCAAGGGGCAAGTCTGCTGACATTCTGTAAAGGGGCTTTTTTTCCCCCTAGTATTTCTGATCTATGATTATCTCAGTCTGCAGACAGGGAACCTTTAGGTCCAGGCTAATTTGCTACACAAATTTTGAAATCTGAAACACAGGCAGACGAATGGGCAAACTGCGGGACAGGAGGAGAAATACTTCATTTCCTCTGGTGGCTTTTCCACCCAATCACAGGAAAGGACACTAGCCATGGCGAATGGATGAAGATACACTAGCAAGGGCCTTGGTCCACCCTCGGGTGTGGACGTGAGCTATAGATTCCTGCATTAGCAGCATTTTAAAGGCTGGGATCTGTGTGGAAAACCAGCACGATCATAAAACAAAACTAAACAATATAAAACAACAGAACCCCAGAAAGCCTGACCATTTCACCTCCCCGTTAGAGAGAAACTGCAGTCTCCACACCACGAGCCTGCCCTGCTCGTGGGACACGTCCAAATGCTGACTGCAAACCTCAGCTGTTAGCAGAGGGAAGACGACAGGGAGCTGCAGGCATGAAAGTGCACAATGCAGCGTCCATGCCATCTGGACACCAGCATGCCTTAGGCAGAGAGGGGGCAGGGACCCAATCAGAGATGAGGACTCAAGGAAACATCAACAAGAAGCTAACCTTTCCATGAGCTCTTGGTGCGATATACCTGTGCCCTCGATCAGACCTAAGCTCTCTCACTGAGCGGCTCTGTTCTTGTAGACACTCCCAACTTGTCACAGCCCTACCCCATCTAAGAAGGGAGCCCAGCCTCCCCGTGACGAGTGCGTGCTATCCCTCACCTGATCCAAGTCCTTGGAAAGCCCCAAGGACCTGGATTCCAAGGTCTAAAACCAACCAGACAGCCTGTATAGAATAAATTCCCACAGATCAGTCCAAATGCATCTGGCCACGTCCCTCCTAATGGGTTCCCACAGGGCAGGCCTATTGATTACTTTCAACCCAGAGGTTTCTTACCAAGTAATAAATTTGAAGTAGAGGAAGAGGTGGTCAGGAACAATCCCAACAAAAGCAAAGTTAGCCAGCTAGCCAGGGAAGACATGAAACATCACACATAGTGTGAAGAAGGATGCTACTCAGAGTGTGGGGTGCATAGTGTACGGAGGTGGCTGCCAGGGGGACTGGACTCCTCAGAGGGCTGGCAAACACTACTCCAGAGAAGAAGGTCTCCCACCCGCTGTCCTAGGCTATTTCTCAAATTTACAGTATTAGTACAACTAAGAAAAACTAATTAAAAAGCACTATTAAGCTAACTACTGTTACATAAAGTTTCTCAATCAGGTAAGTCGGAAATACATGTCATGTGGTTTTGTGAGGTTTAAGAAACAACACTGAAACAGGACTCGTGTGTGGGAAGCCATCAGCTGCTCCAGGGGGAGCCAAAAAAGAGGCTGGATGCCAAACAACCTGGTTTCCAACCATGGTTACTTCCCTTGATTAAATCTATGTAACAGGATAAACAGGGAACACCCACCATTGAGGTTGCAGACTGGGAACAAGCCTGGCTAGGGACCCCTCCTCGGCTGACTCTGTTGGCTCACACGGTCTAAAAACAAGCGCACATCAGAGAGCTGGACTGGACATCACAAACACTGCAGTGAGCCCCCTTATATCTGTTCTCCAGGACGGCGTGGGCCCAACAATCACAGCCCACGAGCAACGCGCACTCCTGGCCTGTGTGGCCTGACTAGGGAGGACGAAGGTGGTGGCGTGGAGTTTTCATGAATCGCTCCCCTACTTCTGCAAACATGTGTAGCTCTGTCTCCGCAGAGAACAGACTGAGTCACCTGCCCTCGTGAAGCCTTCCTTGTGGAAGGAAACACTCACTAGTAAAACTTAAAAATAAAAATAAATAAATAAAACAAAACACCCACAATACCTCAGTTTAGAAGTGTGATGAAAAACACTGAAGTGAGGAACAAGAGATGCCAAGGGAGAGAAGGAGGGAGAGTGACAGCCATCTTAAGGACACACGCACAGGCATGGGCGGGGAGGAGCCGTGGCAGAACTCTTCGAGGTGACCCTGTCCACCCGGCTCACCCAAGGCCTGCTGCTGCTCGGGACAGCCTGTTTTCAGATGACGGGAACATTAGAAACGTCCCGTTCCCGGTGACTAAAAGGACTGTTGACAAAAGTAAAAACCCCCCAAGGAAACAGTCCTGTGTGGTGGGAGGGCTTGGCTGTGGATTTGTTCCCTGGGAGGGAGCTAAATCCCGGGCTGTACACACTAGATTTCCAGTGCGCCCTGGAGCTACCTCTGCCCTTAGCTGATGGTTTCCTGTATTCTCTTTAGTTTCTTGACTTCCTTTGTTCATTTGGCCTGGAAGATCAATATGCAAATGGCAGACGCTGTAAATATGCTCCCTCGGGTGGCACCTTTCCCCCGTCACCTGGCACCTTTACGTGGTATGACAATAAACACTCCAGATTGTCTACCTCATGAGTAAGAGCCCTGTCACAATTGCAGTGATTTGTTTAAAGACTGTTGCCCAGGGCATAATTAGCCTATAGGCTGCCATCTGTCTCCAAGTCCTCATAAAACTAACCATATGTTGTTTGCACCAGCGCTGATCCAGTCACTCACACACCCTTCTCCAAAGAAAACGGCACTCGCATTTTTCCTGGGAGGTACGGGGTCTTAGGGGATGCACACCAGTGCACTTCTACCCTGTTGCCTTTCAGTTTAGAGACACCTGCCTCCCTTTGTTCCGTCCACACTTTGGCCATGGCTACCAATTCAAGCCACGTTAAAAATTTCTAAAAAGTTCCGTAGGGACCTTGGAGACACTGAGGGCGCGGGCACTAAATCCAGAATTGCATTTGTCCTCTGTGGTTTGACCTGGAGAGATGAGGAGAAATAGATTTAAGCGAATATATCCCAGGCACACTTTTCCTCACTACCATGGGCTGAATCCTAAAACACTGCGTGGAGAAATAGCAGGTTTCCAAGCAAAGAATGCCCACCCTACCATAAAGACAACTAGCGACGAATTCAAATCACCACTTGAAACGGTGCAGAATGGCCATGTGTCACTGCTTTGACTGGCATGAGAGAGCATTCCCAAATTGTTAAATACTGATCTCCTATCACCCACCAATACACAGCATCAGTACCAAGTGTTCTGGCTCTGGGGCTGCTTTGTCTTCCTTTGTAAGCAAAGTGTGAATAATGATTACCTCCAAAGCATGCCTGTGATTTGGAACAAAACTGCAGGGAACACACACGCACCCTGGCATCTTAAGAGCATGGGCTCTCGGCTCTGGGACAGCAGTGGCCCCATTAACACTGCTGCTTGGATGTGGAGACTCCAGTTCTTCAACAACTGGGTCCCTGAGGGCAGCACTGGATTCATCTGACCCACATGCGACAGACTCCAGCATAAATCAGAGCTACAAAATTGGCCGCGATGTCACCATTTTAAAAGGCCAAGGGTTTCCGCCAAGGCAAATGGTTCACTTGGCCTGGGAAAATGTGTGTTGAACTGAACTGAACGGTGCAGACAGGAGGTTTTAGCCTTCCAGCTCTCTTAATTCATTAATCCCTAAGGTAATCCTTATCACTAAAAGCAGGCAACCTCAAGCCTTTAAAGGTTTACCACATATTTCACCTACGCGTTGAAGTTGAACTACATTTCCACCAGCCCACCCCAAACATATCAACAGCTCACAGTGGACAGATACCTCCTTGTGGATCTGAGTCCTGCCAAGGGACACTCCCCCTGCCCCTGCACAAGTGGCAATCACCTCTCCATGTAATGAATGGATAGGCTCATCCCTGGCCAGCTCTGACCCGTGACCCCTCATAGATCTTGAACACTCTCCCAGGGCCTGTCTAACTCCCCGCATTGCAGATCAGATCCCACTGGGAACACTCCTGTCTGGCACAGGCTCAGTGGCCATCCAAATGGACCATCAACACCTCCCTGCCCCCATGCATGGTCCCAACATGCCACAACTAAAGGAAACAATGAAGACCGACTTCCTGTGGCGGCTGACACCATACTCTCAACCCTAGTTTCATCGTTTCTAGAAGTGAAATGACCTCTCCTTACTCCTCGTCTAGGTGACTGGGGCTATAAACACCAGCATAAAGACTCCTCCAGGAGACCCGAGCCCCGGCACACAGCGGATGGCACCACCCCTGAGGACTCCGAAGACGTTTCTGTACAGTTAGGCCTAAATTTTAAAAGCTAGTTGATAGAGCATTTTATGTATCTGAATGGGGAATGGTACCATGAATATGGAAAACTCGGGACCAGTGGAGAGAGGGCTCAACGGATAAAGTGCTTGCCATTCAAGTGGGAGGACTGCAGGGTGGGGGAGCTCAACACCAACCTCTGGCTTCCTTCACTGGTGTGTGTGTGTGTGTGTGTGTGTGAGAGAGAGAGAGAGAGAGAGAGAGAGAGAGAGAGAGAGACATTCCCCTCACTATGTGTTGTTGCGGTAGTGATCTACCCACAGCAGGAGGAAACAAAATGACTTTTAGATGTTTTCTTCTTAAAAACTCGTATCGAACATGTTAGCCCAAGGGAAGTACAGAAACTTGGAAAACAGACTTTTGCAGAAGCAGTCATTTCTTTTTAAATTGTTTTTATTGAGCTATATATTTTTCTCCGCTCCCCTCCCTTCATTCTCCCCTCCCCTTCTGCCTTCTCCCATGGTCCCCATGCTCCCAATTTACTCAGGAGACCTTGTCTTTTTCTACTTCCCATATAGATTAGATCCATGTATGTCTCTTTTAGGGTGCTCTTCATTGTCTGGGATTGTGAATTGTAGGCTGGTTTTCTTTGGAAAACAGTAAGTTTTAAACACAGTACTGTATTCCAGTTGTAGCTTTGAGGCAGAAGGCATCATGTCGAAGTAGCTACTACGTAGAATGTCTTTCAGAGTCGTTTTGTGTATTCATTCTGCCTTGGCAAATGTGTTTTCTGACCTGGCTCAAGCATAGGCAGTGTATTTATGTGGTGCATTTGCTCAGCTGACCTTAAGTGCTGTGCACTATGAGTGCTCAGAAAGCTGAATCTTGCAACCTTTGGCTTTAGTAATACGTGAGTGTACATGCTGATTTGGTTACAGGACCTCTTCAGGTAAAAAGAGGTGTGTATGTGTGTATGTGTGTATGTGGGGAGGGATATAGATGTAGGTGCAGTTGCTAGTGCCCATGCGTGTGAATGTTCTTCCACTGTCATTCTCCACCTTATTTTTCCAGTGTGTGTGTATCATGTAAGCTGGAGCTCCCTCTTGGTTAGACTCACCAGCCAGCCAGTGAGCCTCCAGAATCCTCTTTTCTGCCCCCCGAGTCCTGGGCTTACAGCAGCACCGGACTGCCACAGCTCGGCTTTTTACTGAGTGCTTGGAACCTGAGCAGGGTTCCTCAGCACGTACACACTGCCCACTGCACCGTCCCCCAGCCTCTGAGAGGAACATTTTAATTGCTTACATGTAATGGGGATGATTGAATTCGTTGCCATACTGTTCTTATAGCAAGAATAATTCACGGTGTCTCTCTGCTGTGTCTGAAGGTACAGTAGGGACCTGTGGGCTTTGGCCTGGGGACCATTTGAGACTGGACAGGGGCAAGGGGAGCTGGGATAAGAAGAGTAGAGTCATGGAGTGAGTGTGTGAAGAAACGCCTCAGATGTTGGTGCCGGCTGCAGAGTGGAGAGCGGCTGCAGGGAGAAGCAGTGATTCAGATAGGAGCTACAGCAGGTGCATGACCCAGGCTTCCCTAGGAGGCACCTGACACAACTTCACCTTCATTCCCCAGGGTACCATGTGAGGGTGATCTAGTTGTGGGTTCTCAAATCACGAATAACGAATCTCTCACAGAGGCAAATTACTGGGCCCACAGATTACTTAGAAATATTTCTTTTTTTTTTTCAAGGAAGAAGATTGAACTGAAGACAAAGGAACATAACAAAATATGTTTTAGCAGATGTAGTTAATAAAATATCAAGATGTTTTAATACAATTAATGAAAAGTTAATCCACTTTGAACTTTATTGTGTTGTCCTTGTTTGTGGAGTAATGCAATTGTGGCAGAGTAATTAATACCCTACAGAGGGATTAGCAGTCAAACTCGAGATAAAAGATGCAAGGGGAGTGGCCTAAAAGACAAGGGAGTTGATGAGGTGCTGAGGCAAGCAGCTCCCTGGCTGTTCACTTCCCATCCATGACGGCTAAGCACCTGGGCTATACAGGTGACCCAAATCAGAAGTGATCCTGATCTGAGATGACTCTGAATTTGCTGTGTAAGCAGCACGGTTGCTGGCAGCGCCCCCAGCCCTGGACTGCTTCACAGTGTGTTCTGAAAGGCTCTCTTGTTTCTCCACCTTAGCAGGTGTTCTTTTCCTGAAAGACCTTCTGGTGATCGCTTATGCTAATACACGTCCTAGAAGATGAAAGCCAGGTGAGCCGGAACCCTCTGCCATGGAGTTCCTGCTTGTGTATCGCAGCTTGGTGGGTCTCAGAGTACCAACAAATTGTTCCGGTTAAGTTTTCTTGCCCTTTTTCTTGGCCCTGGGGTTTCAGATGCCCAGCTTGTGCTTACAGCTTGAAGTCATTAACTCTGGTTCTGAGAAGTTAGAGGACAGAGAAGAAAACCCAGAGCTAGCCAGAATCTTTTGTTTTCCAGAAAATGAGAAAGAGAGGCTTCAGGCATGAGTAGGTTAGCTCTGCCCTTCCCAGACCCTACCTAATAAAGGGACTTCTTCCTATACCATTGACTATGTGCTGGCATTGGGAATACTCTTAGGTGTCAGGTTTCATTTTGGAAAACACAGATTTTTTAAAAGATAGATAGATAGAAAGATAGATAGATAGATAGATAGATAGATAGATAGATAGATAGATAGATAGATAGATGTTTATAAAATCTATCAATCAATCTATATCTAGGTATACATATATAGAGAGATATAATTTGTGTTTGGGATTTAAGGGCAATAACTGTAAATAAATCAGATGTACTTTTGGTTGTTGTTTCTTGATGCCAAGGACACTCCACCTTGGCACTGGCCTTCAGTTGGTGGCCACCCTTGACTCATCACGAATCAGCCAACAACATTGGGTTGTTCTGCCCTCCTAGTTCTACTGAAAGTTTGATTCAAACAACAACTGTGGGTGGGGCCTCCAGCCCACCTAGGAAGTTTGAGCTTGGGGCAACTTGACCCTGGAACCTCTCTCTGGCTTTCAAGAGAATAATGGAGATCAGCTAGACTCGGCAGTCTGCTGAGTTGATGTTTCTGTGCACTTTTTGGCAGGGCCAGATTGACTGTACCACTTGCACCACCGAGCCCATCCGCACTAGCTTGGTAATAGCGGATGATCACAATCTAAAATAGCTTTTCAGAGACTCGACTACATAGAATGTGTTTGTTTATAATTATGATGAATAAGAGCTTATTTTTCTTAAAGAAGGTAGTTAAGATTACCTTCAACTAACATGTCTAATTTCTTATTTAAATAGATAGGATTTTATTTTGAGAAAAGGTCCTATATAGTCCAGGGTGTCCTGAACTCAGTAGGTATCCAGAGACGACCATGAACTCTTAACTGCTGTGAGATAACCCTTCTAGACACTGTGAATATATGTTGCTGTCATTGGTTGATAGCAAAAGCTGCTTTGGCCAATTGCGAGGCAGAATGTAGCTAGGCCGAAAAGCCAAACTGAATACAGGGAGAAAGAAAGAGTCAAGAGAGACACGACCAACCACCTGAGAAACAAGATGCCAGCAGACTGGTAAAGCCACAGCCACATGACAATACTTAGATGAATAGAAATGGGCTAATTTAAATGTAAGAACTAATTAGTTAGTAATAAGCCTGAACTCTAGGCCAAACGTTCTGTAACTAATATTAAGCCTCTGAATGATTCTTTAGAAGCAGCTGCAGTACAGGGAGGGACAGAGAAACCTCAGTTTATACTTAACTCTGCTTATCCTACCTTCTGAGTGATGCGGTTACAGATGTGCAGTACCTATGTATATATGCAGTATATACAAGTCCACCAAGTTCATATGGTACCACCCACCTTCGGGGCAAGCACTCTACCAATTGAGTTTTATCTCTATCCCTTAAAAAAATATTACGTCTGGTTTTTGTCACAGAACTCAGGCTGGCCTAGAATGAACCATGCTGCCTCTCTTGCCAAACGCTGAGGTTCCAGATACGTTTGCAACCATGGCTGGAAATGGGAAAGGTATATTCTGTAGACAAATTGCTAATGAAAGAACAATGTGTGTTGATAAGATCTCGAAGCAGACACTAGCCAACCACTCCACACTACGGATATGCCAGTTCTCTTACAGGTCGATGGAAACGTTCATTCCGCTTGATTGGTTTGGCAGGTAACACAAACCTACAGAGAATGTCATAATCATTTTCCAGTTTTTAAACGTCTGCCCTTTACACTCTTGTTGAAACCCTGAGTTGACTGCACACACCTCTGCAGCCTTTGTCTTCCGGATAGGCCTGAACTCACAACATAGCTAGGAGTTGAGCCCTTGAAGAGCCTAACAGGGAGAGACCACTGTATGGGAAAGCCTTAACGCTGAAGTACCCCGTGTAATCCAGTTTTCTTGTCTGCCTTGCTATCTTAATGGTTTTAGTGGGGAAACAATAACAGAGTTATTTTTTAAAGTGGTTAAGAAATCATCAAACTTAGCTGGCAATGGAGCCCTGGCCTTTGTTAAGCATCCATCAATTGGGCTTACTTCCTGCCAGTTCTCTGAAAACAGAACCATGAGAACTTTCTGTTCGGCTGATCCAGCTGTGCTAACCCGGTTCATCTGATCGCTCAAGGCCAGGGACGGAGGTCTGTGTGGGAAAACGCTGTGCACACACCAGCTTTGCCTTGGAGGCCGGGAACTCTTTTTCTCTTGTAGTGGTATTTGTGTTGTTTCTGGAGCAGGGGTTCAGGAGGGTGAGGAGAGGTGCAAGGGAGGAGAGAGGGGTTGAGAGGATGCTGGTGGAGGCCAGGGTCAAGTAAGGGCAAAGCACAGCCAATCTGGGGTCTTGGGAAAGGAGGAGTGTGGATGCCCAGCTGCTGCTGACCGGGAATGGTGGGTGGCAGCAGGTTTACTTCGGTGGCCAGTGAGGAAGAAAGCCTCCCCTCACCACCCCAACCTCACCTGTCCTTACATCCCTGACATGGCTGCGGAGGTGTTAAAGGACACAGGATACGTTCAGTGTTTGTGGGGGGCACCCATAAATGAGGAGCAGCATTGCCTTACCCTTGAAACTTTCTACTGGACCATGGATGCACAGGGTGCTTCAGAAAACATCACCCTTGGCTCAGCAGAAAGGATTCCTGAGCTGGGGGCTGGGTGGGAGGCGAACACATGGGCCTGGCAGGAAGACAGGGTGGCACTGCCTACCCAATGGAGAAGTGCTAGAGTCAATTTGTTCTTTCTTCCGTGGTCAGGTGGCTCCAAGTTCAAGGGCAAAGACGGGGAAGAGCATTCAGCCGTGGGGTGGGAGCACATTCTGTTCTTCCTTTGGTGGAATAAACACAGACCGCTCATCTCAACTCCTGTAGCTCCTCAGTCTTCTTTGCTCCATAGTACACTCAGAGAACTTTCCAATGCAGGAATCATTCTCAGGATCCAAGACTGGAAAGGGCTTGTACCTGCCTCTCTTTTCTTTCTTTCTTTCTTTCTTTCTTTCTTTCTTTCTTTCTTTCTTTCTTTCTTTCTTTCTTTCTTTGTTTCTTTCTTTCTCTTTCTTTCCTTCCTTCCCTCCCTCCCTCCCTCCTTCCCCATCTTATTCCCAAAGCCTAGCTGGCAAATGTGTGTGTGTGTGTGTGTGTGTGTGTGTGTGTGTGTGTGTGTGTGTGTGTGTAATAGTTATCCAGGCGTGGTTTCTTGTAACAGAGCTGAGAGGAGAATTTGTCTTGGAATAGATGAGCTGAGAGTCTCTTTAGGATTATTTCCTCTTATCGAAGTGTAAGTATTTGGGGGGCGGATCCGCGAGTGAGCTCCTTCACAGCTGTCAGCGATAAAGGTGACAGGGTTTCTGCCCATGTTACAAGTTCCTGTCTCGGGAGGAGGCTTTGTGAGGCTTGGTCTGCCTCCTGACCATACAGCTTTACATAATTGATTACCCTGGCATCACTGTTTGCATTCCTTTCCTTTCCTAAAATAAATTCCACTTTTTAATTAACTCCCCAGAATTAATAAGTGCCAAAGAGCCAGGATGTGTGTTGAATCTTGTGATACCATGTGGTGCCGGCAGCTCCCAGGGGGAAAAGGTGTGACTAATGATTTTGCTTCGGTGAAGGTGTCCTTTGTCCCAAATCAGTAAACTGGTCTCCAAAAGGAGTTGGGGCCACTGGTTTCTCACGTGCCAAGCACCGTGCTGAGGGCATCTCAGCCACTCCCTCTGGTTATCTCTTTATATAATCCCAGTACCTATCTGAGTAGCTCAGGTGGTAGAGGATTTGCTACAGTTGCAAGGGACCCTGGGTTCAGTCCCCAGAAACACATGAACTGGGTGTGGTGGCACCCGCCTCTGAGCTGGGGGTAGAAGCAGGATGATTAGGAGTGGAAGTTCAAGGTCATCTTCAGCCCGTCTGGACTGTGCAAATCTAAGAATTAGTGTTGTGATAATCCCCATTTCCAAGCTGTCCCAAGACGGCACTGCGAGGGCAGAGCAGCTCCAAGTCAGACTCAGACCAGTGTTCCTCCTAACCAGGCCACCCCCTCCCTTGCTTGTCTTATGGAATTACTGCACCGTCCTTTCTCAGGTCCATTGTGATGACGGGTTCAATGTGCTGAAGACCATGAGTTGCTGTGGGAAAGGTCCCAAATAAATGCCCCTAATATAGAACACAACTAAGAAATTGGGGGGAGGGGTGCATATAATGTCACCTGCATAATGGTGGATCATGGTAGGCGCGGGAGTCAATGCTGGAGAGATTCTAGGAGGGAAAGAATCATGGATTTCATAGTAACAGGAACCCAGAGTGCAAAAGCCCCACAGTGAGGGTCCTGGAGCTCCATGGCTACAAAACACAACAACCAAGGATTCTGGTGGGCAGACGCTGGGGAACCTGGAGGAGCAGAAGACACTTCCAGTCAGCAGCGCCTCGCTCAGCCGCTTCCGAAGAAGTGAGTCTTCATGGACCTTGAGGAAGGCAAGAGCTTCCTAAATCAAAAAGCACTGACCCTGCTCCTGCCCTCTGAGCTAACAAATATGAAAAGGCAGATGTATGGGGAAGAGCTTTTATTTTTAAACAGACTTTAAAGCAGTTAATTCCTACAGTCATGAATACTGAATGGGGGAGACTCAATAAAATGTATTAAGTAAATGACATGTTTGAAAGTCCCTAGATGAGACAATTTTTGGAGCAAAGAGTCTACAATGTGTGCTCATCATAGATGCCTACTGGGATTAATTAATGTATACCTAGGTTATTTTAATTTCATTTTAAAGCAAAATTGGTAGATATTTGGACTTTAAGTGCCATAGTATTCCTGATTAACTTTTTCACTAAACAGCAAAATTTGTGGGTATATGGGCTTAAATCTCATAATATCGCTGATTAATTTGGGCTTAACTCAAGTATTTGAAGCTTTTTCCTAACATGAAGGAAAGTCTAACTATAAGGGGAGTGAAGAGGGGCTGCATGCAGGTGAATGACGTGACTTGTGAGAGAGGATATAAAGTTAATTGCTTTTCAAGTTCTAATTCTGCCGCGAAGTTTGTTCTTTTTGGTGGTAAGGATGTGTATAAAATAGATTCAAAACCAAAGTCTTAATAACATTGGAAAAGCAGACTGTACACATAAATTGTAAGACAGAGAAAATTTTATAATACTATTTGATCTTTTCTATCTTTTTGTAAATTATGTGAGCATCCAGAAATGATAAAAACACTCGAGCCCTTGAAAGACAGAGAAAGGAAATACAATAAGCAGGTGACATGAAACAGCTCTGAGTGTAATATCAGGATATTTTAGTTTCTGATGAAACAGAAAAGGTTTTGAGAATATTATATAGATGAGGAATGTGTTGCTTATTTAGGGGATAGGGAGTCTTTAAGGAGTTTTTTTTAAATGGAGATTGTTATTGTTTTGAATTAAGATAGAAAATTGCTGAGATGTTATTCCTTGTCGTTCCATCCCATCCATCCCCGCCCATCCATCCTCCAATCCCCCTGTGTAAGGAAGGGAGGGCTGACAGCGACGGAATATCTCCTCTCTAAAAACAAACTCCCCACCCCACTATGGATACAGTACATACTCAAATCTTTACTAAAATTTTAGAAAACTTGCACACACACACACACACACACAAAAGAGGGGAAATTTTTAGGAAATGCTGAGAGATTTTTATTATCCTGATGATTTATATAGTATTTTTTTCTGTGATTTTTGTTATCTGGACATTCGTATCTGCGCCTGCATGCTTCCATACCTAATCTGCACACTGTCCCTACACCTGAGAAGCTGCTGGCTAAGACTGGCCGTCAGTCTGTGAGCTGTGTGTGTCCACTGCTCTGTGCCCCTTCCTCTTCGCTGTTTGTGCCCACCTGGCTCTTGGGGAACATCCTGGCTCCCACCTGTTTATATGGCTGAGTTTGAAGAATTACTATTAGTGAAATTTACTCATTTATTTTACATCCCAATCTCAGTTTCCCCTCCCTCCTCTTCTTCCACCCCCCTCCCCGCCCCCATGCCACCACCCTACATGGCTAGCGATCTTTTTGTTTTCCTTCATGTGACCATGTGTGTGCACACGCGTGTGCTTGAAAGGCTCAGAGTTTCGAAAGTTCTATACTCAACCTAATTCCTTCCATTATCTAAAACAAGGGAAGTAAATCTGAGGCTACATCACCTTCTCCTTCCGGTTTGCGAAGCAAGCCCACTGATGTTTAGCTTCAAGCGGATAGCTTTCTCACACCCTTCACCCCAGCCTCACCTCCCCAGGTGAGCAAGTGATTGAGTCAGGATGGACATAGAGAAAACAAAACAAACAAACAACAACAAAAAAAAAATTACTACACTTTGAGACAAGAAGCCTGACTTTTGGAGCAGATTGTACCCTGAGGCCGACATGAGCGCTGGGTGATTTACCTCAACTCTGGGGGCCAGGTTCCTCCCCTGTGAAGCACAAACTTTCACAACTCTCGAAGCTTCCTCAGTTCACCCATCATGGAGGCAAAGTCCTAAGCTGAGAAGGTGGGCCTCTGTCACTCACTGGCAGCCAACCAAATCTAATTCTTAATTAATTTCAACGGAATATTCTGAAAAATGTTACCAGAAGAACGCGTCTCTCTCCTTTTCATTCCCAACCCTGTTCTCCTGACCCCTGAAGATATTTTAGAAAAAAAAAATGTAACCTTTCCCCATTCCCCTGCTTTTCCTGTTTTAAAAAAAAATAGACAGCAGGCCTCATACAATTTCTAAGCTGGGGCACTGTTTCCAAGGTAACAAGTTTTTCAAAACAGCACAGACAGGTCTAGGGCATTGAATATGTAGATGAACAGGGTCACCCACTAGTTGTTTCATAAACCGGCAAGGAGGCATACAAACTCCTTTCTTCTCCATTTACGCCAGGAAGAATGTGCTTGATGCTTTTACATCTACAGCAATTCTCTTTGGGCAACGTGGTTTCTAGAATGCGAAACTCTTGAGAACAGACTGCACACAGGTTAATCAGGAGGAAAGCAGCTTCTTCGGAAAGTCTGCGCGGAATGGGGTCCTGGAGCATGGGGTGTGAGTACAGACACTGTTTCTGCAGCTCCCCCACAACCACGACAACGGCAGGTACACACCCCGTAGCCAGCTCACCACACAACGGACAGGAACAATACCCTTTCTGATCTTCCCACTCAGCCACTTACATGCCCCATCCGAGCCGAGGAGCGACTTTGGCTTCCAAACGGGGATGGGGAGCCAAGGAGGTGGTGCCCCCTCCTGCCCCATAGACAAAGGCATGGAACTGAATCCCTTGGCAGCTGGAAGGCTGTGAGGCCACCAGCCAAGGGTGAGGGGGCAGAGGGACAGTAGCTCTTCCTGTAACGGATGTCCTGCCGCGACCAGCACCCAGAGCACGCCACTGTGTGCTAAGGGCTGTTCCCAAGCCTTCCTCCACGAAATGTGAAGAAGCCAAGGAAGGGAAATGGTGGTACATTCGTGGCATCCAGAAACAAAACCAAATCGATGCTAGGATGCTGGGAGCAAAGAGGTGGCACTGCTGTGGGCACCAGGAATCCAGTTATAGAGCTTGTTTGGCACAGCCAGGTCAATCTTCCTGCAGCTACAGAAGAACCTGGGGGCACCCAGCCTCCATGATTTCTAGATTTCTGGGGTGAAAAGAAAGACCCGTTTGTGTTCTCTCGAACATCCACACTGCCAATTTGTCTCTCACCTTCTAAGTAAGTCTAATTATCAGTCTCCTCTTAGGCTGTCTGCCCTTTCCTTGGCTCCACGAAAAGTAAGGGATTGGGTCCTGACCAGGAACTCTGCGCCAGGCAGGCCGGGTACGACGCCAGCCCCCTAAAACCTCAGAGCTCCGACCTAGTCCATAAACACGCGCACTTCCAAAGTTTCCAACACTGGTCCTCTCCAGTGTTCTGAAGGTGTTTCTGTTCCCACTGTGCAGGGGCCCAATGCAGAGCCTCAGGCGACATCCCCAGCCCTCACAGGCAGTTCCCACATGGGGCCTTTTGCCAGCCATCCCGTCCGGAGGAGCAGGCTGGGCTCTGTCTCACTCTTTTGAGAGTCCTTTCATTTTCCTGTTTTGTAAAACCAGTGTGTCTCGGAAAGTTAAAAAGGAACTAACTTCCTTGTGGCCTGCAGGATGAAAAAGGAAAAAGCATTCCATGTCTAAGACTTTGCGGAGTCTTTTAAAAACGAGCCAAATGTGCCAATGTCACACGACTGCAGAGGATCACAGAAATCTGTTCCTGCCGCGTGTCTCACTGAGTAAAAGAAAGGGCAGCGTGGGGTGCTAACTTCAATTTTCCTAAAATGTTACAGCCCCATCTTTCATTCTCCGAGCCTGTCATTTCTGAAGACAAAACTTAGAATTGCCATTGTCAACTTTTAAAGACTTTCTCCTCCCGGCTCCTTGACTGTGTTTAATGTAATTTCTTCTCTTTTCCCACGGGCCTTCCATTTATTTCTTTTACTGTTATCAAAATATTCAGGTTTCCCATCTCTCCCAGGATTCGAGAGCACAGGACAGCAAGTACTAAACAGCGGCAGGGCAAATAAGATCCAGTTATGTCACTCAGACGGGGTCACTTCCCTGAGGCTTCCTGATGTGGCCTTAGAAGGCTTCAGAAAGGGAGCGTGTGGGCTCCTGGAAGATGCAAATACCGTTTCTCTAAGGTAAAGGCTCAGATAATGTCACTGAGTGCATAACTAACCACAGCTTATAGTGCAGCAAGCTTGTCTTTAAAGATGTCTTCACGAGTGCCATATGTCAATTAATTCTTCTTATAGTGCAGCAAGCTTGTCTTTAAAGATGTCTTCATGAGTGCCGTATGTCAATTAATTCTTCGGTTGAGAGGACAGATTACAAACTGTAGACATGGCCTAGAGAGCTCCATGACATAGTTCAGGTGAGAGAGCAGATCCTGGACAGGTGACACGGTGTTCGGACTAGAAATCACTCCCCCCCCACCTCTAACGCTGGGCTCATAGAGGGACACTTCCCTCCCAATACTCCCCAGGACTGACAAAGGCTGCAACCCAGACCAAAGTCATCTCCAACACCAGACAGCTGTACGCCAGAACGCTGAGTTCCCACACGGCAAGCACAGTCAGGAAACTAGGCAAACACACGCTTACTCTATAGCATTTTAGGGACAACTAATCTCTGAGAACTAAGATCAATCCTGGTCCCAAAACACAACTGAGCCCCCCAAAGGTGGGTGCTTACCAGCTGGATCCCCGTCTCGGCTTGGAGGCCGGAAACACGCCCAGGCCTTCACTTATGGCCTCTGACAATGGAAGAGAAAGCAGATTCCCAGGAAACTTAATTCCCTATAAACACCAATTTTCCGTAATTGACGAGGGGGTGAGGGATGTCCTTCTTGCTCCTTGGCAGGATTTCTTTGCATTAGCTGGATAATTGCTTCCTTCCCCATACTGCCTAAATCTACAACCAGGGACCAGGCTGCCAGCCACATATAGAATTCCAGAAGGGAGTCCAAAACAGGAAAACCAATAATGTACTTAAGCTTTTTAAAAATACTTATCACAACTCCCAAAATTTCATCCCCTTGTGCTAAGTATGGGGTTTTTGTTTGTTTGCTTGTTTGCTTCGCTTTCTGGCAAAACTGTAAAGCAGAACAAAGGACGGTGAATCTTCCACGTGATGTTGCAATCCTGCTAGCAGGGTGTGGAGGGGATGTCACTGTGGAAGGCACCCCCTCGCCCCGCCCTTTTACATCAACCTGCCGAGTTATTTCTATAGCTCATCAAGCTCCCTTCCCGCCGTCGGGTTTCCTCCCTGGGTCTGCAATCACAGGTAATGAGCCTCCAGTGAGCTGACGGACTCTCAGCCTGGCAGCCACGGTCTGTGATTCCAGTCACGCTGCGGTGTATTAAGGAACTGATAACAGTGCACAGCAAACCAGGAAATGAAAGGGCGCTGTCCCTGCCTCAAAAACACCACGTTGTCAACAAAACAGCACCTGGGGTCGCAAACTCCTCTGGCCTTGCTCTCTGCTCATTCCCTGGGTTTGCAAAATGAAAAGGGCGTTACCAGATGCTCTGAGGCGTCGCTGGGCATTGGGCTCTCTTGAAGCTGGTCCAGAGCCAGCTTCCCAACCGAGAAGGGTTTACAAAGACCTACCACGCTCGCTCAGTTCATCTCATCTAATTTTCTAGAAAGCCCTGGGTATTTGTCACTTGCCTTCAGGCAGTGATAAAACAGTCGGACAAAAGCAAGCTAAGGAAGGGAGGCCTTATTTTGGCTCACAGATCCAGGATGCAGTCCTTTCTATCAGGGAGGTGCAGGGGCAGGAGCTGGAGCGGGAGCCTGCAGGAGCGGGAGCGGGCAGGAGCGGGAGCGGGCAGGAGCGGGAGCTGGAGCGGGCAGGAGCCGGGGTGGGAGCCTGCAGGAGCGGGAGTGGGCAGGAGCCAGAGCGGGCAGGAGCCGGAGCGGGCAGGAGCCGGAGTGGGCAGGAGCCGGAGTGGGTAGCAGTGGGAGCTGCCGGGAGCAGGCAGGAGCTGGAGCTGGAGCGGGCAGGAGCGGGAGGCAGCCATCCCTGGAGCACTCAGGAAGCAGGAAGCTAGAACTGCTAGTTCTCAGCTCACGCTCTCCTTTTGATGCACTGTTTTGGTGGGCCTCCCCACCTTAGTTACATAACCTGGAAAACTTCTCACAGACACACGCGGAGATTGGTCTCCCAGGTGACCATAAACCCCATCGATGGTGGCAGGGCTATTACAACCTATGAAATGGCATAGCTGAGATCACCAAGCTCACAAAATGAGCTACCTGCCTGAAGTCGCGGAGTTAATCAGGGTGATGATGAGTGGCACCCCAAGCCTCCTGACCCACACGATGCCCCCCAAGAGTGCTGTGTCTGGGAGAGGCTGAAGTTGATCTCCAAAAAGCCAAGATAGAACACATAGTGCCTGTATTCTGGTCTGTCTTTTCCAAGAAAGAACAAGCATAGGCCACCAATGGATGGCCACATAACTGAACCAGGACCTAGACTCCAACACACTATCAGACATCAGACCCCTCCCCTCAAAAACTCAATCATCCACTTTAATGCACTTTGTCCTAAACATTCAAGAGACTGGCATCTTCAGAAACCCAACTGCCTTTCATTTGGGTTTGATCACATTTGGTTGGCCATGACAAGATATCACTGTGAAATTCTAAGGTTTTTAGACCACAGGTTCCTCAAGTGGCCGACTCTCCAAATAAGCATTCCACAGGATCCCAGGAGAAGGTGATGATACCACGTTGGATGCAGTTGGGTGATGTCACTGATTTCCAACCCCCATGCACATATCAAGTAGCAATATGCTTCCCTATTTTTCTGCCCTTGCTCAGGGCTCTCAGAAGACAGCGTCTGTGCTACCCAGCTTCCACTGGGAACTGTATACTTTCTCTTCATCAGGTACAGGTCAAAGGACCTTGTGTTCTAAGTTCAAAGGCAGAAGGAACAGGAACTGCAGGCTGATTTAACATAAAAGAGGCAGGACAACAGGAAAGGACACAGAGTCCACCAAAAGAACTCTCTTCTGCTGTTATTTATACTCTTGAAACAATATAAGTATGAAGCTTGCCAAAGAGGTACAGGAAAATCCTGGGAAAACATGCACTTTAAATGGTCTCCAAAGCCTTACAAAACTAATAGAATCCAGAGGCTGTTTAGAAAGAATTAAAATGGAATAATAGTCTGAGCATATGAACAATTCCCATTTTACACAGGTTATAATATAAAATGCCACTTTTACATTTTTTGGAAACTTGAACTTGTTCCTACCTATAGAAAAAAAGCCATAATTGATAACAAAATTTATAAGGAATGACACAGACGTCTTACATTTAAACATGACTCTTAAAAAACCTCAGCGTAAAACTGACTTAAAATCCACTCATGTCGCATGTACAGCTGAAGGGTTTTGACAAGTGTGTACACCCGTTCAACCATCTCTACAATCAAGACCAGACCACGGTCACAGCTTGGAGTTCCGCTGTCGTGCTGAACCCCAGACGTTTCTCTGCATAACTACAGACTAGTTTTGTCTACACTGGAATATCTTCTAAATGGGTTTGTACAATGCTGAATCTCCATGCATGTTGCTGTATACATTTATAATTCTACTCCATCCTGCTGCTGTGTGGTACTCCACTGTACGGCTAGTCCACCCTTTGTTAGCCATTCACACGCGGCGACTATTTGGACTACGTCCAGGCCTTTTGCTGTAAAGGATAATGTTTTTAATTATATTCACAAATGTGTTCTTGGGGACACGTGTTTTAAATGATCTGGGGTAACTCCTAAGTGTTTTTCAAAAGCAAATGTACTATTGTATACTGTGGTTGATGGTACAGACTTAAGGCTGTCCGACAAGTGCCTCTTAACCTACAGCTCAGCTGATGTTGTCACACCTGCAGGAGAAGGGACAGGAGATACTGAGAGAAGCTCTTCCCTATCGGGGGAAAACCTGAAACATTCTGCCATGTCCAAGTCTCTTTTCACCAAGTCCTATTCACGTGAGTCTCCCCTCCCTGGCCTCCACAGGCACCCGTTACACAGAAGGCTGACACCAGCACAATCCTGCCCAGACGAAGCCCCAGCGTATGGGTACCTGAGTGCCCTATTCTCAAAGCCACATTCTTCCTTTTTTCCATTTCTCCCCGCTAAAATCAAAATGCCTCCCCCTGCTAATCTACTTGAACAGATTAAAAAGGCCATCTCCACAAACACAGTCCTGTGCAGAGACCTGGCGGGGCCTTAAATGGCAGCAGTGGTCCTGGGGCTAAGAGGCAGGTACTGCTAGCGTTCCGCCTGGCGGCTCTGGGTCAAAATGAACCAACGGGTCACCCACAACAATGTACCAGGAGACTCGAAATCACAGACAGTGGGGAAGTTTGCTGGAGAGTAATTGACATGGTCTTTTCAGGGACGGACATTCACCATGTCCACTGACCGGACCTGCCTCGTCATGGTCTCCCCCAACACGCAAATCCTCTCTCCTGTGGTTTCTTTCCTCCTGCACCCCAGAGCTCACTGGCTCTCACGCAGTCTCATGGTCTCATCTGCATCATGTAAAGACAACAGGATACCATGCATAAACTACTGGTTGTCATCTACACCAGAACAAGAGCGCGAGTCACGCTACCTTCCAGTTCCTCCGGCCTGCCCGCTACCGGCCGCTCCGCAGCACAGCATCTGCAATCCCAGGAACAAATGTGTATGGCTCACTGAAGACAGGCCTCCTCAGTGCCAGGCCATCAATGGCGCAGGCCACATTCCAGAAGCTCAAATAAAGGAGCGATTCTGAGGGGCTGGAAAGATGGCTCGGTGGTTAAGAGCACCCCAGGCTTGGTTGCCCGCATGGCACCTCACAAAAGTCTCTAACTGTGGGAATCTGGTATGTCTGTCAGTACAGACATACAGACAGGCAAAACACCCGTACATATAAAATAAAGAGACGTTTTAAAAGCTATTTTAAAAGGAAGTAATTCTGCTAGTATGTTGTCAATAGATCGGAAACCCAAAACTATGGTTGGTTAGCCACCTTACAGCAGAGGAAAGAACAGAAACAAAAGGCCAAGCTCCGAACCACCCCACTGTCTTTTCATCTCCTGCTGGCTTAACCCCAAGAATAACTCTTCAGGATCGTGCAAATTGATTTGCAGCAACGAACAGATGTGAAGTTCACAAACCACGCGGGGCAGTGTAATTAGGTGGGCTGCCGGGCAGCACAGCTCTTCTTGCCGAGGGTGCCTCCCTACCTGCTCCTCACTTCCTACCTCATCCTGACTCACGCACCTCCCCTTCAACCCTCTAACTGCTCTGCAGAAGGCAATGGGCCCGGGCCACCGAGCATGATAAAGCCACACAACCCCTCTCACTTCCTAACCATACACACTCCGAGGAGGCTCAAGCCCAACTGGCACTTGAGAAACAGTTACTTTCCTGGCTATGCAGAACACCTGAGGTCATTTTGAACAACCACTCTATTTGCCTGTGACCTCCTGTCCCTGCCTGATGCTACCTGGAGAGGTTCAAAACCGGGATGAGTCAGGATAAAAAAGGATATACATTAGTGTTTCAGCATCCAGTCTTGGGAAAAGCTATGACGGAATATCACTCTGAGAGGCTGAGAGTCGGCTACTGAGAATCTTCCCAGCCCCGCCCCCACCCCCCACCCCCCAGGCTATGTCTCATCCTGGTACCACACAACAGCACAGGGCAATTTCCACGAGTTCTTGGGCTTCCCTAGAAACACAAATGTTTCGTAATGCTGAGCAGACTCACACCGAATGCCGTCCTAACCATTTCTATCAGGATGACAGAGCTACCTACTGCATCTCTGCCACCATGCTCTGCACCCAGGAGCTGAGATGAGTCAGTGCCAGGCCTTCTTCGGAGACTGCCACCCCCGCGTGGACCCGCTCGTGAGAAGGAGCCCAAGGTTCTTGCAGCACAATCAAAGTAGAACTTTAATACTATATGCAGTCTTCAGGTCCATCTATGAAAATACCAACTGGAATGAGCGGGGGCAGTGCTTAAGAGATTTAGCTAGAGCATAATATAGTTTAATAATAAGGGCAAAGGAAAGAGACCATGTACTGAACACATATTTCCTGCCCTTTTGGGTGCTAGTGTTCTCACTGTTGTTTTCAAGACAGTATCTATGTCATGCAGGCAAGGCTGGCTTTGAACTCTTGATCCTCCTGCCATCATCTCCCAACTGCCAGGGCCACCGGTGTGCATGGCCGCACTGTCTTGATATTGCTATGCTGCAGATAGAACTCGTGACTTCTGCATACGAGGCAAGAACACTACCAACTGGGCTACATTCCCAGCCCCTGAGTCTTTTTAATTCCTCCAATTCTGTATTTTTAAAGGAAGAAGAAAGAGAACTCTTCAGCTTGGTAAAGCAATCCAATTTGAAGCTCAAAAGCTTTACTGTGCTCTCATTCCAGTGTTAAAAATACATTTTCATCTTTCCAAGCATTTCTGAATGCTTGTCAGGCGACTGTGATTCAGAAGAAGATAGAGGACATAGGATTTTGTGGGGAGGCGAGGCAGGCTGCTGGAGCAAAGGCCTTCCACCTTTCGGCTCCCTAAGGTAGGAAGGATGGACCGAGGCCTCACCACAAGACCACTTCATGCTTCTAAGTGGCCATTTCCTGAGCAGAACCAACCACCACTCACCTGCCACACTGGTGTGAACAGCTCCCGGTGTCACCTCCATGGAGACCCTCTAGCTCCTAGCAACCCTGCAACTGAGTTTGCAAACTAAGAGAAGAAAACTAAGCTCATTGAGGGGCCCAAGCCAAGGTCCAGCTTAGGGATCCCTCAAGACTCCCATGAAAAATCAACCTTGCAGGTGGGAAGCTGTCACAGAATATGAACTTCCAAATGTTTGGTAAAGGTAGCCAGAATGGGGACACATACAATGACAGTCTACAAAATCTCAGACAGGAACAACAGATGCTCCCCTAATGACGTAATTTGTCTTTTCTCCTTTTTTTTTTTTTAAAAAAAAAGATTTCTAGTCAGGCTTAGTGGTACAGACCTCTAATCTCAGATAATTGGAAGGGATGGATGGATGGATGGATGGATGGATGGATGGACAGATGGACAAACAGATAGACGAACAGATGAAGGAAAGTTCAAAGACAGCCTGGCTACAGAATAAATCCAAGGCCAGCTTGAGGAATATAGCAAGGTTCTGTGTCATTTTACTCTTTTTCCCCAAGTACAAACAAGGCTGATGCTAGATTACTTGCCCAGCATGAGTGAGGACCGAGGATCAATTCCTAGTTCCAAGACTTCAAAAAAAAAGGAAGAGGAGGACAAGAAAGAAAAGGGGATGGAGGAATAGGAAGGGATGGAGGAAGGGGAGGAGGAAGGGGAAGAAATCTATCCCCTACCATGCTTCTCTTTTTGCCTTGGTTTCTGGGAGACTTCATATTCATCTGAAGTAGGTTTGGTAGTCTAATGTGGTTGGAATAAGGGCTTCCCCTTTCCTGTATGCAGTTTGTATCATTTATTTGCATTGGTGTGTGTGTGTGTGCATACGCATGTGTGTATTCAGTCCAAATTTTCTTAGATACTTTCTGTCCGTAATTAAAGTACGTGATTTTAAAAAAGGAACCTATTTGTGAAGCTCTACATGAAACCTATATACACCACACCTATCCATAAATTGACACTTTTTCCCACAGGATTTCACGAGAAACACTTTTAACTTTGGAACCAGATTCATTACAGTGCAACATGCGAGACACGCTGCTGGGGTGTGAACGAACCAAAAGTCTGTTTGGATTCACAGCATTCTAGACTGGTGCAGACGAACACACACCCTCGCAGAGCACCTGTGACATGAATCTGTGCACTCCCCAAGGATATACCCGTGACAGGAACCCACGTACCCCACCAAGGTTACCTGTGACAGGAACCTACATGCCCCCACAATCGTGGAATGCCTGTGGCAGGGACTCTTCTTTTTCCTTTAACTCTTTGGAGCTAACTTTTGAAAACCCGCTGAACTTCTCCCCTCAAAACTGGTGTTCTTGCCCCAGCTGCTAAGGTGGGGCTGGGCCATTCAAGGATCCTGGTTTCTATCTAGGTTGCCCCCTCTCGCCACAGCGACTGAAGTCAGAGTAAGTTGACATTAAGATGGGTCATGTGGCGTCTTCTTATGCCCCACAGTTCCAACAGGCCCGCCCTGTCAAACTCTTCCCCGCTCCCCAGGACTCACCAAAGGTCCGTCTTTGAGAGCCCAACACTGGCTGGTGACAACAGTCATATGAGACCCAGGTGTTTTGGCCCCAGTGGGGTCTCGAGCCATTTTTTAAGCCCCATTTAAAGTATCTCTCTCCAAAAGAAGAGCATGCAACCCTCCAAGACTGTCACAGTAGAGACTGGCCATTCGGTCCGGTGACTTTGAGCCACAAGTTCACATTCAGGATGCTCCCTCGTTCAACCTCCCCAAGGCAGCGTTTTCTGGTTTGATTGTTGGAGGATGCTCCCACTGAGACCAAAACTTTCACGCCATCAAAACCAAGTTCATTTCTTTCCTTTCTGCCACTCCTGCATGGACATTGTTTTCTTTCCTCCTCCAGGGAGGAAAACCCAGGCATCAGCAAACTCTGTGTGTTTCTGTCTAGGAGAAAGCTTTTCTACTACTCCGAATGGTAGAGGGTTTAGACAGCAAGCCGGGTGCACGCAAGCTGGCCTAGAGGGCGGCAGCAGAACGGGAAGGGCAAGAAAGTAAACGGCAACAATTAACATGAGAGAAGTTCAAACCCAGGTGCCGCATTAAATCATTTACTAAGAAACACTGCTGCCCAAGCCCCACGGATAACAACTAAGCCAAGTGGGAGGTACCAGGGGAAGGTGTATACATTATACATGCATACAGTATTCAGTCTGCAGGCCAGAAGAGGGCACCAGGCCTCATTACAGATGGTTGTGAGCCACCATGTGGTTGCTGGGAATTGAACTCAGGACCTATGGAAGAGCAGGCAATGCTCTTAACTGCTGAGCCATCTCTCCAGCCCAGGGACAAGACTTTTTAAAGTGTCTCTGCTACTTCACTTGCAGCCACAGTGGAGAAGATCAACCAAGACTGAAGTTGAGAGAGAGGCGGGGTAGGGGCCAGGGCCTAAGGCAGGGCCTCTGGCGGCAGAGAAAAACTAAGACGCATCTCAGTGTGAGCCTTTCCGCCGGTCCTTCTGGGTAGACACAGCCAACCAGCACAGTTGTTTGTAGAACTCCATTTCTAAGAAAAAGCGGTAGCCGGTGGTGTCTTGGACCCAGAGACAAGAGTGGTGACCAAGAAAAGAAGATACCGGTACATGCTCTTTTGTGATCTTGGGGCCTGGGTCCAGTCTGCTCTACAGATGACTGAGCTTGGTCATGGGGCTGTTAAAAGGATGCTTCTAACAACGTCTTCACCATTATCACCATAACTTCTCAGGGTAGGGGACTAATGTCCTCAGCTTCTCTTCCATAGATGATGCTTACAGCAGAATGTATTTATCCCTTGCCCTCAGAAAACAAAAGAACCACCACCTCCCCAAACTCAGGCATGAGGGACAGAGAAAGCTGGTGATGAGCTCGGAGGGGTGGGCCAGAGTGGCTGAGGCCTGAGGAGACAAAGGAAGCTCGAGCGAGCCAGGCAGCACCTATTCTGGTGGCTTCTGGCGCAGAGTGGAGGGCTCTCCTTCAGTGTAACAGGCTAATGCGATCTGCAGTCCTGGTCCTGGCTGCAGGAAGGAAGGGCCTCGGGCTCAGACAACACCGTCCCCAGCTGAGCCCACTGCAGGCCTCCCGGTAGAAGAAACATTAAGATTTGACAATAGCCGAACCAGCTTCCCTCTTATTGGGGTTCAAATTTAGTTTATAAAAGTCGGGCTTTCATCATGAGCCAGGCAGGCAGAGGCCATGGTACAGACACCATCAATTACTGGCCCACTCAGTGCTTAGCACATATCGGCGAGGGGAATGAACCAAGCCCAAGAAGCACACTGGAGCCGGGGTACAGAGAGCAGTCTGGTTAATCTGAGATGACTGTTGACAAGCCGTACACTGTCAACGGCAGCCCTTCACTGTGGGTCTTCATTATCTACTGGCTCACCTGGAGTTCCTCACCACCCTCAAAAACCAATGAGACAAGTGGACCCCAAAGCCCCTTTGCTCCTTTTACTACTGTCTTCCCCAGTGCTGCCCAGGTGGTGACACAGATATGGCCTCCCAGGCAGAGGCAGGGGACTGCTTTAGGCAAGGAGTTCGAGGACAGCACACAAAGTTATTAGTTCTTAAAACACCCATTGGTGAATGGTGAACAAGCCTGGAGTGTGTCCCCAAGCCCTGGGGAAGGGCCCATTTGCCAAGCTCCCTGGACACTGTGGTCATTGGTAGGATAGAATTTGACGTGAGGAATCTGTCTTTGAACTCACCCTCTCTTCCTGTTTTTGGGGGGAGG
Source organism: Microtus pennsylvanicus (assembly GCF_037038515.1). Taxonomy (NCBI): domain Eukaryota; kingdom Metazoa; phylum Chordata; class Mammalia; order Rodentia; family Cricetidae; genus Microtus; species Microtus pennsylvanicus. Next base: position 81,345,597 of record NC_134585.1, read on the forward strand.
AGCAGTACCGGGTAGCAAGCCCATGGCCCTACACATATTGAAGTTACTGAGTATGTCTAGGGCCCTATACCTTGAAGTCATTCTCATGGAGAAACAGTCATTTCTATTACTGCATAAGAGATGGTGACAAATGTAGTCAGCAGGGCAGCCTGTAAGAAGGCACAGCTACCCCTCCAGTCCTGGCTATTCGCTCGGAGTCTCCACTATCCTCAGCTACCCCTCCAGTCCTGGCTACTCACTGAGTCTCCACTATCCTCAGCTACCCCTCCAGTCCTGGCTACTCACTGAGTCTCCACTATCCTCGGCTACCCCTCCAGTCCTGGCTACTCACTGAGTCTCCACTATCCTCAGCTACCCCTCCAGTCCTGGCTACTCACTGAGTCTCCACCATCCTCAGGGACGTCCTTGTCACAGGAGACAAGCTGTTTTCCAGCCCTTTAGGCAGAGGCTACCCATTTGTTTCCTGGCCTCCCAGACCTGAATAATAACACAGAAACTATATTAATTACAACACTGCTTGGCCTATTGCTTAGGCTTCTTATTAACTAACTTTCACATCTTCAATTAGCCCATTCCTATTATTTTACATTTTACCACGAGGCTCATAGTTTACCAGTAAGATTCGTGGGCATCTGTCTCCTTTGGTAGCTACATGGCATCTCCTGACTCCGCCTTCTTTTCTCCTCTATCTCTGCTTGGAATTCCCACCCTGATCTATTCTGCCGTCACAGGCCCAAGCAGGTTCTTTATTCATTAACCAATAAAAGCAAGAAATAGACAGAAGGACCTCCCACACCACAGCCCCAACCCCACTGTGTACAAAAAGGGCCTTCTTAGGCAAAGGGGGCCACAGAGCTTACTGAGTGGAATTGTCTCCCACACAGGGTTATCCCACTCCAGGCTGGGTGGCTGGGATATTATCCTAAAAAATAGAAGACACTCCCTTCCTCTGAGCTGACCTAGACCCGTGCTCTGTCTTGGGCCTCTACAGCATGGCAAGCAGCTACATTGCAGTGAATTCTGCCTTTGCTTGGCCTCAGCCAAGAGCATGGGGCAGAGAACCTTCTCACTGGGTCACACAGGCACCTGTCCCAGACAGGATATGGCTAGACCTAATGATGCCCTAGAATCCTGATTCCAGACTGGGGAGTAACCACCACCCACTAGTCAATGTCCCAGAATCCCTTCCCCAGGAAACAAGTCCAGTTCATTTTGAAGAATTAACTCTGGGTGAGCTTTCTTTCCTGTCCCAGGAGGAAGAGATGGAGGAGGAAGCCAGCGCCAGCTTCTCGGAGACAAACTGGAGGTGAGGGCTTTACCAGCTCAGTAGCTGCCAGCGAGCAGAATGAAAAGGCTCCAAGACAATGGCGAAACATCAAAGGATTTAGGAGAACACGATGCAGCCTTCAGTCAAATTCTTCTGCATAAGTAAAGCTCTCAGCACTTGTCCTGTTTTCAGGTGAACTCCTCGAACAAAGCCAACAGCCAGAAGTCTCCTCAGCAGGCCTAAGCAGGGAGAGGGCTAAAACCAACAAGCTGTTCTGTACGCACAGGAAAACAGGAAGTGGAAGACGTGGCATGGGATGACCACCGCAACCACTCCCAGACAAGCAACCCGGCCTCCACTGTCTTATGTAAAGCTTTCCCCAATGCTGTTCCACATGGAAGTACTCCTCCCCCACCCAACCCCACCTCACCCCCATCCCCACCCCATCCCCCTCATCTCCTAGCTCCTCTCCACGGCAGCAGCATCGGGCATCGTCTCTCCTATCTCAACTCCCTTCCTCTCTCTCTCACCTTGCCCCTCTCCCATATTCTATTTTCCCTCATAGCAATAACTCCAACTTATAACTACGAAGATTTTTTTACCCTGAAGGATTTTTACGTATTTATTATCAGGCGCTAGACAGATAGACAGATATGAAGAAGACATAAATTTGCTTTGTTTTGTTGTTTTCCGCCATTTTAGACTTGGCACTGTGACAATCACCAAGCTCAAAATGCATTCGTTTAAAGAGTACGGGAAGGTAGAAGAGACACAAGAATTAAATTCTCAGTACCTGGGGCTCAGGAAATGGTTTGGTCAGTCAAGTGTTTGCTGCTCATGCATGAGGACCTGAGGTTGAATGCCTGGCATCCAGGTGGAAGCTGGTCATGTTGGCACATACATGTCACCCTAGTACTGGGGACATAGAGCCAAGGGGACCTCTGAACAGCTAGTCTTGCCAAATCGAGAGCTTTAGCTTTAGGTTCAGTCAGAGACCCTGTCTCCAAACGGGGGGGGGGGCGGGGGGGCAGGAACAGAGGATTGCACTCTGGCATCCACAAGCACACATGAACACATACACTGCAGGGCTGTGCCCAGGCCCAGCGCTGTGGGTCCAACACACATGAACACATACATGGCAGTGTGGTGCCCAGGCCAGCACTGTGGGTCCAACACACATGAACACATACATGGCAGTGCGGTGCCCAGGCCAGCACTGTGGGTCCAACACACATGAACACATACATGGCAGTGTGGTGCCCAGGCCAGCACTGTGGGTCCAACACACATGAACACATACATGGCAGTGCGGTGCCCAGGCCAGCACTGTGGGTCCAACACACATGAACACATACACTGCGGTGCCCAGGCCCAGCACTGTGGGTCTAACACACATGAACACATACATGGCGGTGCGGTGTCCAGGCCAGCACGGTGGGTCCAACACACATGAACACATACATGGCAGTGCGGTGCCCAGGCCAGCACTGTGGGTCCAACACACATGAACACATACATGGCAGTGCGGTGCCCAGGCCAGCACTGTGGGTCCAACACACATGAACACATACACTGCGGTGCCCAGGCCAGCACTGTGGGTCCAACACACATGAACACATACACTGCAGTGCGGTGTCCAGGCCAGCACTGTGGGTCCAACACACATGAACACATACATGGCAGTGCGGTGCCCAGGCCAGCACTGTGGGTCCAACACACATGAACACATACATGGCAGTGCGGTGCCCAGGCCAGCACTGTGGGTCCAACACACATGAACACATACACTGCAGTGCGGTGTCCAGGCCAGCACTGTGGGTCCAACACACATGAACACATACACTGCAGTGCGGTGTCCAGGCCAGCACTGTGGGTCCAACACACATGAACACATACACTGCAGTGTGGTGTCCAGGCCAGCACTGTGGGTCCAACACACATGAACACATACATGGCAGTGCGGTGCCCAGGCCAGCACTGTGGGTCCAACACACATGAACACATACATGGCAGTGCGGTGTCCAGGCCATCACTGTGGGTCCAACACACATGAACACATACATGGCAGTGTGGTGCCCAGGCCAGCACTGTGGGTCCAACACACATGAACACATACATGGCAGTGCGGTGCCCAGGCCAGCACTGTGGGTCCAACACACATGAACACATACATGGCAGTGCGGTGCCCAGGCCAGCACTGTGGGTCCAACACACATGAACACATACATGGCAGTGTGGTGCCCAGGCCAGCACTGTGGGTCCAACACACATGAACACATACATGGCAGTGTGGTGCCCAGGCCAGCACTGTGGGTCCAACACACATGAACACATACATGGCAGTGCGGTGCCCAGGCCAGCACTGTGGGTCCAACACACATGAACACATACACTGCAGTGCGGTGCCCAGGCAGGCCCAGCACTGTGGATTCAATCACAACTAATCAGGAGTACTCCAAAACCTGCTTTGTTTTGAGTTGCGCAGGTGGTTCAAGGCCCTTTGCAGAGGCATGTGAACTTGACATTTTCCTCACAAACTAATATACTGAAATATAGCAAGGTCCAGTAAATAGCTCAATATTACTGGGTCTGAAGAAAAAGTCACAGTAATGTTACAATTTCTGATAAGCACCCTTTCCCCACAGAGAAGCAGGCTCTCACAGAGTGTCCGTGCTCCGCTCTCCCAAGGATCTCAAGGTATATTAACTGTGCCGTAAGTGACGGGAGTAAAACCCACTCGCTTGTATTATGGTCTCAATGAGCAAAAGGAAAGAGACCTCGTGAACGAGCAAGAATCCACACCAGTGGGCTACAGTGGCAGCTGCCAACATTCTATCCATAATTCTGCATTCTCTAATCGTGCAAATGTCGCCGTTGTAGAACACTGAGGTCCAAAGTCCCTCCCTTCATAACACAACAGGGTCCCAGACTGCTTACTTCATTGGCTGCTCACATGCCAATCTTTCCCCATAAAAGCTTGTGGTGGCTTCTGTAGACTTTGTTGTTTTGGCCAAACAACAAAAAACGGTGACGAATGCAGCCCCGCCCAGCCTAAGATATCTTCTGAGGGTGGTTGTGTGTGAACTACACAAGCTGTAAACAGAAACGGGGGGGGGGGGGGGGAGCTGAGGGCGGCATGTACATTTAAAATTGTGCGTCGGTAACTACCAAATAGGAAGTGTTTACTTTGCTCCCGCATCCCCCCAAGTGGCTTAAACTGTGTTTTCACAATTGCTTTCCAATTTTAACCCTCCCTAAGCACAGGCAATTATCACTTTCAGCCTTCATCTAGCTGACTAAATGGCCCCTTGCATCTCTTTATCCATTCCTGATTTCTGGAAATGTTTTTCTCATAGAGCTCTTTATTCTGCAGCTTTTCGGAGACAACGGCCAATGGCCCGAACAATCACTTCCCTCTAAGGAAGCAGCTTAGCAGGGGCTTGATCTCCCAGAAATGAGATCGACAGCATCCCCAGATTCGTAAGTACAGACGCTGAAAAGGAAGAGAGCGTCAACCTTCCGGGCCTCGGGGCTGTGTCAGAATTCTGCCTCCGTCTTCAGTCTTCTTAGTCAGTCTCCCAGGTTCCTCATCTTCAACTCGGCCACAGCCCTGTCACCCCACGCACACACCACAGCATTTCCTGAGGGCAGAAGCTGATTCACATCTCAGGGGCAAAGGTTTCTGTGCAACGAAGCCTCCATCCCGGCTGATAGGGCCAGAAATGAGCATGTGACCCGGGTCAGCCAATGCAGAGGCAGTTCAGCAGGGCTCCCAGGGGTCAAGAGAGGTCAGGGCCACTCTCGTCCTGTTAGAGCTTTCGGTGCTGTTAAAAATATCGGAATGACACAACATTTCAATGCCTACACTGAACAAATTAACAATTCTAACACCCAAACACTTATGACTAATTATGCCCTCCATAAGACAGTGAGAAGAGTTATAAAACATTAATTCATGGTGCACTACAGGCAGAATGTCTGTTAATGAGAAACAAATTTAAATCTGGAAGATGAATGCCATCTATCGCCTTTCAATCCTGCCAGCTTGCCTCTCACTAAATGTGTAAGTTCAGGAGGCTAATGGAAAAGCACGTGGGAATGAGGCCTGCGTTCTGGCTTCCCCGCAGCCTACCTCCACCCATCCTCTCTGACCACGTGCAGACGACACCTTAACGCCCAGCAGCCTGTGGCCGCGTCCCCAGAGTTCTACTGAAACAGAGATACTGGTTACCGGCGCATCACAGTCACCCTGGCAGAAATTCTGATAAACTATCAGTGCTAGACTATTGCTTAGCGCTGCTGTGGATCTAGAAACATCTGTCTGTCTAGACCCAGCCAAGGACCACCCCTCCCATCCTTAGCTACTCTCGAAACTCCCGCCCTTTCCCCTGTGTCGTCTGCTGGAGTAGCATTCCGGCTGGACACTTTCTGTACCTCGAACCTTGAAACCAGGCTAATGCCACAACTTTCTGGCCAATTTTTGCAAACCTCAGGTCAGAGAAAAGACAAAAGCCCTTGATAGTCATGAAGGCCTGGCCCCAGTTCCACCAGCAACAAACTCCAAGGACGTTCAAGTCTTTTGTATCAAATGCCATGGTTTGCATATAAGCGATGTATATCCTCTGGTATGGTTTAAGCCATCTCTAGGTAACTTACGGCACTCGATGGCGTGTGCATGCTCCTGTGATAGCTGTTATTCCATGGACTCAAGGAACCGGGACCAGGAAAGAAGCCTGCATATGCTCAGAACAGATGCAAATTAAAGATAAATATTAAACTAAAATCTGCAGTTACTGGAATGCCTTGGGGTGGAACACAGCAACACAGTAAGTCTCCCTCACTTCTCCCTTAACAAATTGTCCCTCCTTTGTGGCCGGCATTGGCCTCTCTCTCCATCAATTTCACCCTCAATTCCTCAGCTCCTTTCTCCTTACAAAAATCTCAGTGTCAACTTCCTGTTATTTCTGGATTCTTGGGAGACTTCCAAACAGAGATTTTAGGGTAAAGAAAATGACTACATTAAATATATGTGTTGATTCTTAACCCTTCTAGTGTCCTATCTGTTGCTCTAATAGAATACTCAGACCAAAAGCAAGGAAGAAGGGTTTATTTCATCTTACACTTCCAGGTTACAGTTCATCATGATGGACACCAGGGCCCATAGTTCCCTAGCTTTCTCCTGCAGACCAGGAACACCTGCGTAGGGATGGTGCCGCCCATAGTGGGCGGGGCCCACCGAACAAACTGATGAAGCCGGTTCATTACTCAAGTGAGACTCTAGAGTGAGTCAAGTTGACAATCAAGTTCAGCCAGGGCACTTAGATTAGCTGGCATTTCAGACATAGTTAACAGATTAATGTTTTAATGTAAAGAAAGTGTCCAGCTAGGGAGAAGAGGCTGAAGGAGAAACACCGGAAGGGGGCTGGTAGCAGAGCAATGGGTACTGTGACAGGGTGTTAGGTGGCCACGGTGAGCTTAAAAAGTAGAAGGGAAATGAATGCAAGCAGAACTCTGTTCCCAGGACGCACATCAACCTCTTTGAAGCTTTCCAACTCCACAGAACTTGGCCCGAAAGCCATCTCCTGACACTGGGTGGATAAGTAAGGCCTGGCTGGTGAAGAAGCTACTACAGATCCACGCCAGCCTCTGAGCTCCACGTGAACACAAGCCCCTCGGCTTCCTCACACTCCACAGAATCCTCCTCTCTCCCCATCCCATCCCCTCTGCTTCCCTCCCACAAATTAAAACCCCAGGTAGAAGGAAGTGGAGGTGAGGACGCAAGAGGTTACTGCTTCTAAAAATATACACGAGCCCTAAGCCCTGTTCCTAAAGAGGCTGCCATGCTCAAGAGGAAACCTGGAGCTCCTAAATTAGTTCTGCCTTAAAATGATGCTGATGGACCTGGGTGAGAACCAGACAGCATCCCACCCTGATGCTGCTGAACCTGGGTGAGGACCAGACAGCATCCCACCCTGATGCTGCTGGACCTGGGTGCTGGTCTTGGGTGAGGATGAGACAGCATTCCACCCTGATGCTGCTGGACCTGGGTGAGGACCAGACAGCATCCCACCCTGATGTTGCTGGACTTGGGTGAGGGCCATACAGCATCCCACCCTGATGCTGCTGGACCTGGGTGAGGACCAGACAGCATCCCAACCTGATGCTGCTGGACCTGGGTGGGGACCAGACAGCATCCCACCCTGATGCTGCTGGACTTGGGTGAGGGCCATACAGCATCCCACCCTGACGTTGCTGGACTTGGGTGAGGGCCATACAGCATCCCACCCTGACGTTGCTGGACTTGGGTGAGGGCCATACAGCATTCCTATCAGGGGAGAGTCAGTATGAGAGACCTCTGTCAGGTGACTCTGCCAAATGTCACTAAACAACAAATGAGAAAAGCACACTGAAGGAGCTCTGAAGGGGCTGAGGGGCCAAGTGCTCGAAGCCCACCTTCTGCTCTTGAAGCCCACGCTGCATGGCCTCACTCCCCAGAAAACATTCTGAGGCCTCAGTCTCCTCCTCTGCTCAGTATCAGGGCTGACCAGGGGGCCTCTAAGGACCAGGTGGCCTCTAAGAACCAGGTGGCTTCAAAGTGCCCGTGAAAAGCACCCGTGGCTCTACAGCATGCTTTCTGGGCCTTAGCTCTCCTCACCTAGGGCTGTCCCGACCACAAAAGGAACAAGACTGTATATAAATACCAATTGAGAAAACATAGGTCCTTAACATGATAGTAAACTCTAATTCCCAAATGCCCCAACACTAGTTATTGAAAAGTTTTTTCTAAATCTTCACAAAAAAAGAAATATATGTGTCTTAAGTGAAATTTATGAAGTTCACATTTAAAAGAAAATACTAAAATACATTTTTAAAAAACATCAAAATTATTCAGTCAGATCTGGACATAAAACATCATATAGTCCGAGTTTTCATTTTGTAGACAAAATTACCCAGGCACAGAGAGATTAAGTAATTTGTCCAAGGACATGCAGCTAATGAGAGGCAGGATAAGTAGGAGAATCCAGCCAAGAACAATTTAACTATTCCAGAAGGGTATTAGAGGGTGTTAGCAACGTCTGGTAGCAGCTCCCAGCCTGCGGAGGCTGATGTTGAGAGGACAGCCATGCCCTCCCACGAAGCATCTCTCCGTGTTCCACACAGGCCACAACCCCAAGCTGATGAGCATGGGATGCATGTATCTTTGCTCACCCCTTCCCATTCATGTCAACGGTGGTCCCATCCAAGTCCTGCATGGCTCAGCAGTTGACACCCCTTCTATGTCTGCAGACAACTCCCACATGGTCACAACCCTCTCAGATTCCAAGCCCAGTCTCCCATCTCATTGTTGTTATTGTACGTATGTACGTACACACACACACACACACACACACACACACACACACACACACACACACACAGAGTCATCTCACTAAACCCCAGAAAGCCAAGGCAAACTGTGCCAGCCCACCAGCTGAGCAGCGGCAGCTGCCCCAAAGACATCACTCTAGGCCCTCACTTCCTGTTCTGGCAACCCTGCCTGTGTCTGTGCCAGTTCGAGGTCTGGCCCATCAGTTTCAAAGCTTAGAACTGGACAGGTCCCAGATATCCAAGAAACCATCTGTTCTAAAACCCTCCCTCCTCCAACTTCACTTCTCCGCAAGCCTCAGCATCTGCCGCCATCCCAGCTCTTCTGAAGAGAGGACATGGGGCTCCCTCATCTGCCACCTGGGAGATGACCATGCTCATTCAGTGCTGGCCCTGAAGAGCCACTAACTCTAAATCCAATGATACAAAACAAACAAGCCCACATTCTACCTGGCAGCATGAACTACCACAGACGTCAGAAAAATGTAGCAAAGTACATTCAGTTTCCAAAAGTCCTCATTTCACCTTACTGTAGCACGGTTAATTAAAAACTCAGAGGCAGATATTGGGGTTCAGCCTGAAGACCAGAAGAGCAGAGCAGCCAGCCGCTGGCTCTGACCTCTTACCTGCCTCCAGGAAACCTCAGAATGAGACTGAGACTGAGAGCTGTCTCCTCCCATTTCACAATCCTCTCTAGGGCCGGGATTAAAGGCATGCACCACTACCGCCTGGTTTCTAAGGCAAACTAGTGTGGCTACTGGGATTAAAGATGTGAGCCTTTGTTATCTAGTCTGAAAGGTTGGCCAGTGTGATTGTTTTAGCTTCCCGATCCCCAGACAAGCTTTATTTATTAAAATACAAATGAAATGCCACGACAGCTTCTATTCTTTTTCCTGCATGTGTATGTGAGTGGAGTGCATATGTTTACACGTGTGTGTGCGCCCAAAGTCGAAATGGGCTGTCCTCCTCAATTGCTCTCTACCTTATTTATCGAGGCAGGGTCTCTCAATTGAATTCAGAGCTCACTGATTGGCCTGCTTCTGCCTCCTGAGTGCTGAGATTACAGGCATTTGGCCATGCCTACAGCTTTTCACATGGGCACTAAGGATTTGAATGCTAGTCCTTACGTTTGAGCAGTAAGTGCTTTATCCATTGAGTCATGATCTCCCTGGCCCATGTTTACTCTTTACTAGAAGCTTTTCAAAGCAAAATCCTCAAGGATTAGACAAAGGCAAGCTGAGAATGGTTTCACTAATACTATACTAACAGTCCAAACCTAAACCAGAGTAAGCTTTCTTGCCAATGAGAAACACAGCCAGAAAAAGATCAGTCTTTATAAACCATCCAAGTACTCTTCATATAAATTCCAAGTAGACCCCAAGCAGTTGTGTCTATATAACTAATAACCAATATTGATTAAATGTTCTCCACCTGACAAACCACACTAGATCATTACAGGCATAACCGAACTGACTCCCGACAGACACCTCTCTCAGCCCCTTTCCTTTTGTGAAGGGGTGAGGGGAGACATACGGAAGGTGACTAACATGTCTAAGGTTATATCGATACAAGGTGATAGGGTTAAAGTTCACACTCAGGTCCATGCAATCCGCAGTCAGTGTTTCTTGACACTATACTGCACTGCCTTGGGGGTCTTTGCGGTAGGGGGAAAAAAAACAAAAACTGAACTGTTAATCACAGAACCATCTCACCCTGCATTTTAAAAGGTCCTGTGCAAAGCTGCCTGGGAATTTTACAGGCAGAGAAAGGAAACTGGCACTTGTCTAACAAGCCCGACACAGCTGTCAGGCAGCTGTGCAGACGCAGGGAGGTAAGTGAACGGTGTCTGGCACGGTCACATGTGCCTCTCCTCCACCTAGAATTTTTACAAGAGATGAGGAGCCAGGCAGATGAGAGGATGTCAAGCTAAACTCCACAGGGAGTGTTAAATAAACACAGTCACCCCCACAAAGCTCTGAGAAAGGCAGTCTGTTAAATATAAAAGCGTTCCACATCCCACCTTGCCGCCACCCAATAAACACAGAGATCCATGAGCACACACGGCCCTATTAGCGACGGCCTATTTAAACCTTAAATTTTTAATTCTGTTTATTTGCTTTGGGAGAGGCATTCGGCAAACATTCAGTGTCACTTTTACTTATGTGGCCGTGTCTAATTGCAGGTGTCAACAAAGCGGCCTCGCTGCCTGCAGGATGAGGACCAGGGAGATGGTACAACCAAGCCACCGTCACAGCTGCCTGCAGGATGAGGACCAGGGAGATGGTACAACCAAGCCACGGGTCACAGCTGCCTGCAGGATGAGGACCAGGGGGATGGTACAACCAAGCCACAGTCACAGCTGCCTGTAGGATGAGGACCAGGGGGATGGTACAACCAAGCCACGGTCACAGCTGCCTGCAGGATGAGGACCAGGGGGATGGTACAACCAAGCCACGGGTCATAGCTGCCTGCAGGATGAGGACCAGGGGGATGGTACAACCAAGCCACGAGTCATAGCTGCCTGCAGGATGAGGACCAGGGGGATGGTACAACCAAGCCACGGGTCATAGCTGCCTGCAGGATGAGGACCAGGGGGATGGTACAACCAAGCCACCGTCACAGCTGCCTGTAGGATGAGGACCAGGGGGATGGTACAACCAAGCCACGGGTCACAGCTGCCTGTAGGATGAGGACCAGGGGGATGGTACAACCAAGCCACGGGTCATAGCTGCCTGTAGGATGAGGACCAGGGGGATGGTACAACCAAGCCACAGGTCACAGCTGCCTGCAGGATGAGGACCAGGGGGATGGTACAACCAAGCCACCGTCACAGCTGCCAGCAGGATGAGGACCAGGGGGATGGTACAACCAAGCCACAGTCACAGCTGCCTGTAGGATGAGGACCAGGGGGATGGTACAACCAAGCCACGGGTCCCATGTACTGTTAATCCTGGCTCAGACTGCTGTACAGGCCTGCGATGCTTATGGTTTTTTGGGGTTCTTCTTTTCTTCAGTTTCTATCAATTTCCCAAGCTCCTACTCTGTTCCAGCCACTGAGAGGCTCGGAATCCAACAGCTGGGAACATAAGCCTACCAGCCTTGCTGGAAAAGCAGAAGTCAATTAAATCATGATGTAAGGGAGCGCATGGTTTACCAAGGGGCACTGTGAAGGAACACAGATTGATTAGTGCCTGTCTATGCAGGCAACCGCTAAATGAATTTACCAGGGAGGAGTAACTACAAAACAACAGCCATTTCTTCTCGCAGGATTGGGGCACCTGAAGACGGAAGTCTAGTGGAGGCTGCTTGCTGCTCTTAGATGGCACAAAGAGGCTGCCTTGGGCCTCCTTTATAGGAGCAAACGTCCCACGTCATCTGGGGCCAATTCACTTCAGAATAGCCCCCGGGGCTTAATATTATAGGGCTGAGGAATAGACTTCAACATATGAATTGGGGGAGGGGGGACCTCAAACATTCTGACAATATAGAACTGCGGTTATAAAACGCAGCCTCGAATTCCAGTTTGTTGTTCACTGGGAAGTGATACCTAAGGCCACTGTGCATCCGGGTGGGCATACGGAGGAAATGATGCAACGTGACTTCAAGGTTAGAATAGAGGAGGCCATGCACAGCGTCTTGCTTATTTTTATGTCTGGAATTCCGGTCCCTGGAACTCTAAATGCCCTGGGGGAGATGTGAAGACCCTGAGGTCACCTGCTATGACGACGTCTCAGCCGTGAAGGAGCCGGGTCAGGAGCGCTGAGCCTCATCTCAAGTCATGCCAGTCTGGACACACAAATGGAACCTCTCCCCAGCGTTCACATCTCCCAGGAGGCTCCACGCGACAGGAGAGAACTGCCACCTGACTGCGTCCTGTCTGAATTCCTGGCCAGCAAAATCCCGATGAGGAGGAAAATGGTGGCTATTTAACCAATGGCCTTTGCTGTGCTTTGCCACACAGCGGTCGGTCACTGGAACACAGGGCTATCTGTGACAATGAGGCTGTCCTATGCTGGGAGGTCACACAGGGGTTCTCCTGCAATCTGACACTGGGGCCGCAATGTCAAGGTGAAGAAATGTCCATCGGGCCGCAGACAGAGGCAGCTGCCAGGCAGAGGGATGGAGCAACCAGACGCCATGGAGTCGGACCGTGATAAGGGGTTGAGCCTCTCTGATGTTGGAAGTCCGGGAGTGTTTGTTTGCACTGTTACCTGTGTGTGTCTTTATGTTCTCCTTATTTTTGTTCTTTGTCTTTAAATTTGTTGTTGTGGTGGTTGTTGCTATTTATTTGTATGTGTATGGGTGCTTTGCCTGCGTTGACTATGAGCCACTTGCATGCCTGGTAACCAGGAAGTCAGAAGAGGTCACTGGATCCCCCGAAACTGTGGTTACCCATGCTGGGAATCAAACTCAAATCCTCTGCAAGAGCAACAAGTGCTCTTAACTGTTGAGCCATCTCCCCAGCCTCCCCTCCTCTTCCTCTTCTTTCTTAACTGAAGTGAATCACACAACATAATAGTCACTGCTCTAGACTAAATGGTACCCCCCCTAAATCATACATTAAAGCCATAGCCAGAATTTCAGTGTTTGGAAACAGAGTTATTACAGGTATATTTAGCTAAAAGGAGGTCACCACAGGTGGACACAACTCCAGTATAACTATGGCCTAATAACAAGGGGAATCTGGACAGGTCCACACAGGGAGAATGTCACACAAAAATGAAGGCAAAAATAAGGTGAAGGGTCTCCAAGCCACTGGCTGCCAGATAATTCTCACACAGGTGCAGGGGAGGAGCCTGGAGCAGACTGGCCATTGAGCCCCTAGAGCAGCTCCACCGGCTCACACCTCCATCTAGGTCCTCCTGCCTATCAAACTGTCAGACAAGCTTTCTGATGCTCCTGCCACACAGCTGGCCAAACTTGGTTACTGCAGCCCTAGGGGACGGGCATAATCACCACCTACACTATTTTTAAATTTTAGTAGCTTCATAATATAGCACATCTTTCCATACTGTCCCCAACCAGAAAACATTTTCAAATCCCTCCAAAGAGCCCTCATCCCTCTCTCCCTGTCACTGTGGGTTTGCCTGATCTGGACACAGAAATGAGTCACACACGTGGTCCTTTGCAGATGGCTGCTACAGTTTAGCATAACTTTCCCCAAGCCCAGTCATGTTGCGGCATGCACTGCTGCTCTCACTTTTACTGCACCATACGAAAACAGCACAGTTTGTTTACCCACACGCGCCACTGCTGGAGAGCTAGAGTTTTGTGTCCTCCATTTTCCACTCTTCCAAACAACGCTGACACCGAGCACAGATGTGTGCATTCCATCCGAAGACTTGCTTAGCAGTTCTCTTGGGAACGCACACGTGGAGTGCTAGTTCTTACGGTAATCCTATGCCTAACTTTTCAAGAGCCCATTTAAACTGGCCCATAGTGACTGCGCCTTCTACATCCTCACCAGTAGAGCCATGCACGTGTGAGGCCCTTCTGAGGGCTTCACGCAAATCGGGGGAACAAAAGCTACGGGAGCACGCTTTCATGAAGGAGCAAGCAGTGGGTTATCTGGCTGGGTCTGAAAAGCCTTTAAAACAGTCAATGGGCCTGGTGGGTAACAGAGCTGCTCTGGCTTAGGAATGAGGTCGATTAGGACTCAGTAGCAAGGAAGGATTCCTCAAAAGAAAATTCCAAGGGGTGGGGAGTGGAGGGCTTAGCCTAAGCTTTGAGGAGTTCCAAAACTGTCTGGCAGGGTAAAAAGAAGCAGCTCTGCGAAGAGGAGTGTGACTAACGGAACTTTACAAAATTACAAATCAGTGATGAAGAAATAAGAGACCGAGTAGATAAGATTCACCAAACTGCTAAAACCCGGCAGATCTGAAGAGGCTCTAAATTCTGATACCTCGAAGATAAGCACCATCCCGGTTCTCTATTTTTCCCTTTCCCTTTTTGGAAGTGGGGATAGAATGGGAAGAAGCTGTTAGCTTCTTAGTCTGCTGTGTAAGAGGTTAAACTACTTTGACCCGCTATCAGAACTGGTGAATAAACGCATCTCAGTCCGGATGCCAATCCTATCTAACTTCAAATTGTCCTTTCCTTGGGGGATCTGTGTACAGTCTGATCACGTCCTTAACAAATGCTATCGTCTCTGCAAAGCAGTGACACCTGGCGGGAACAGCCGGACACGGGGAGGGGACAGCCGGACACGGGGAGGGGACAGCGGGACACCGGGAGGGGACAGCCGGACACACTGGGAGGGGGGCAGCCGGATACCGGGAGGGGACAGCCGGACACCTGGAGGGGGCAGCCGGACACCAGGAGGGGATAGCCTGACACCTGGAGGGGGCAGCTGGACACCAGGAGGGGACAGCAGGATACTGGGAGGGGACAGCCTGACACCACTGCAAAGGTCACTAGGAAATCAGCAGAGATTAGTACAGGTGAGTATTAGCATTCCTCAACATGCACTCCCTCTGGCAAGCCAATCATTTAATTACAGAGTCCAATCAAAAGATGGGACTCCCAAGACCAAACCTGTAATAATCTCCTCTGTCCTATCACAAAATTACAGTTGAGAGCTGTTCTTCCTTCCTCAAAAGACAGGGTTCCAGAGACTATAAAACTCTCTTTATGTATCAATCAAGAGTGTAAACTAATCTTCAGGTTTACAACACAAGGGGTTGAATTGTAATTTAGTAATCATGGGAACAAAGGGTTTGGGGATTAAACAAATACTGCTTTGTGAAGTCCAGGCAGGAGGCCTCACTGGGTCCAGCCCCGGATCCTCTCAGGAACCAGACCCATCCAGATCCACCCTGTACTCCTCCAGTGGTGTGTACCAAACCAGGGTAAAAAACAGCATGTTAGGAAAGCACCCTATTTGAATATCATACACACATTCACATTCTCTAACATTTTATCCATGGACAGAAAGATGGCCACTGAGAATTAGTTATTTGAGATAACTCTACATTGGGCAAAAGTCCATTACAATACTAAGACTCAAAGAAATACCTTCTTTTGCTGCATATGAAAATGTATTATATTACCAAATAGAGTTACACTAAAAAATAATAAAGTCATTTTATTGCCTATATTTAATAGTCTCTATCCCCAAATAGTAGGCATTAACATCTCTACAGTGCTTAATATAAGAACACACACACAAACACATTGCTTAGACTGTCTCTACCATCCAAGGTATCCATTAATCTGCAATGAGAAATGTCAAAAGGTTGCTGCCTGCTTCAGACCCAAGTGCTACAAGATGACAAAGTATCAAAAATAAAAGATGCTGGGGCCCCCAAATCTAACTAATTACTAAGAGGTAGCATTTTCTTAGAGAGCACTCTGAGAAGTTACTCCATTAGAGTTCTTTCTTCTCTAGCCAAGGGAGGGATAAAATTTTAGATCTGGGGAATGACGGCCACATAAAGTAACAGGACACGTTTTAAGAGACAATTTCCCCACACTACATAAAGAAAAGCCCTTTTAATCAACGCCCCTGCTTCGGAGAGCAGTTTGACGCTAGAGCTCGGAGAGACCATCAGAGCAGTAACTGATGCCCATTAGTACTTAATGGACTAGAGCCACAAACATTAAGTTATTCATTAATTTTCATCACACGTCCCTGAAGCAAGTTGGTGCCCACCTCTTTGGCAGGGAGAGAAGGGTGCTGTTGTGCACGGACAGCAAGCGGCTTCCAGCCGCTGCTGACCATAAACCCAGGCTGAACAACACCAAACACATTGTCTCGTGGGCAGAGGACACAGGTGAACATTTCCAGGCAACCCAATGCTACTCTTCCTCCAAAGAGCAGTACCTAAGATAAGAGTCTTCTGTATTTCAGAAGGCAGACGAAGACTTGAAGTCTCTGAAATGTGATCGTGGTGATAGTAATGATCGTTAGGAAGGAGAGGAGAAAGGCTAATTGTTGAGTGTTTATGTCAGGCTCAGTGGTGCCTCATGAGCATAAATTCCGAGCCGTTGGTGAACTGAGGAAGCAGGTACTAATTGTTCCTTCCTTGGAGGAAACCCAAGGTAACACGACTTGCCCATCAGAACGGGATTCCGACGCAGTTTGGTTCCAAAGGCTGTGTGCACTTGACTTCAGCATCAGCCAGTGAAATCATGACTCATTTTTCTTAATTGACCCAATTCTATCCAGGCAAAATAGAAGTTAATTCACAAAACAACCAAAACTTCCTCAAAGCTTTGTCCTTCAACAGCATTTGGTCCGAGGGCCAAACTCTCTCCTTCCTTGAAGCTCTGGTATAATGCAAGGGCCAGCCAGATCTGGTCCACTGGGCCCAAGATTACGTACTGGCTATTATCCATCTTTAATGGCTTCATCCAACCTACTCCCCGAATCCAGCTTCCTATTGAAACATTTAATGGCTTCTTTGTGAATGAATCCTGTGAGTAGCATTCATTCATTCATCCTGCAAACCATGCATTTAGGGGGCAGAAAAAGAGATTGTCAGAGCTTTGTGTTTAGTCCATAAAATATGTACCTTCTCTCAAATTAAAAAAAAAAATAATGCTGAGCTTAGTGATATCTTTTGTGCCAGATAAATATTGAGAGAAAATTCATGCTACATTTTTAAGCTGAGTAATGTGTTTGTAGAAAATAAGGCCGTGAGTCTGAAAACACTTCACAGCTAAGTATCTCTAAAGGATTTTCCATAACCAGTTATTCACTCATCACCAAATCGCTCCTGTATTCATCAGCATCTGCTTCAAGGACCACTCCCACGCCAGTACAGGTGAGGTCTGGAGAGTTCCAGACTCCTAGTGAAGTCACTGACAAAAAGCCCAGGTGAGCCTCATGTGTTCTGATGTTGGAGGTGAGCAGGAAAAGCTCTAAGCACCATGCTTGCCTGACATGCATGAGGTTCTAGGACCAATCCTCGGTCAGGCATCATGGTGCACACCTTTAGTTCCAACACTCCAGAGGCAGAAGCAGTTGGATTTCTGTGAGTTCAAGGCCAGCCTGGTCTACGAAGCAAATTCCAGGCCAGTCAAGGCTACTTAGTGAGACTCTGTCTCAAAAAGAATAACAGTAATATGATGGCAGTGATGATGAATCTGATAACCACTGAGTCCCTCTGATAAGCCAAGAGGGACTTTACCCTGGCCTGCTTTGATTCTTCTCTCTGTTATCTTTAACCTTGGCCCTCACCTGTTCTGCTCTGCAAAACAAAAGGAGGAGTTCTTCGTGACACAAATCAGAACACGTAGCGTCTGTGTTGGGACTCTCCAATCATTTCTCCTCTCCCTTACAGTCAGTACTGGAACAACACCTTTCTGTTTGTACCCATCTCTGACGACCAGGATGCCTCTCAACAAGCCTTTGCTCCAACGGCTTCCGCTGGGCAAGACTGCTCTCCTGCCCTGCCCTTTGTCACTTTCCTGAGATCCTTGCTCTATAATCAAACTCATGGGAGACTTTCCCTGACCTCTTATCAAGAACTCTCTCTGTCTCCCTCCCTCTCTGTCTGCCTGCCTGTCTCTCCCTCCCTCCTCCCCTTCCTGATTTGATTGTTTCAGCATTTTTTACTATCTAACATGTTTTCTATCTTATTCATTTCTAACTCCCACACTAAAATATGAACTGCATGAGATCAAGATGGCATAACTTACCAGCTTTACTCATAAATGTAGGCCAGAGTCCCAAAGCATAGCTATCCTTCAGTATCCTTGCAGGATTGCTTCCAGGGCTCCCAAGAACACCAAAGTCCTTGGATGCTTAAGTCTCCTCCATAAAATGATACCTTGTTTCTACATGACCTATACATATCCCCTTATGTACTTTAGAACATCTCTAGATAATGTATTATTCCTAGGAAATGTAAACTGTATGGAAATACCCATCATGTTACGTTGTTTAGAGAACAATGTAACACAAGGTCTGTACCCAGTGTATACAAAGGTACGTGTGCACGTACATGCATATGCATGTGTGTTCTGAGACAGGGCCTCACTATGTAGTCCTGGATGGCCAGGCTGGCCTCAAACCAATAGAGACCCACCTATCTCTGGCTCCCCAAAGCTGGGATTAAAAGTGTTTGCCATATGCCCTATGACTTGTGTTTTGTGTGTGTGTTTACTCGGTTAAAAAATAAACATCATATAAATACCCACATAAAGAATATTTGACTAAGGAATCATTGTAGGAATCTAGAGGAGAGAATCTCCAGGTCTTAGTGAGGGCACCCTGCCTCTCTCCCAGAACAGGACACACACTCAGCCAGTATTGAAGGAAGATAGAGAACAGAAAGCATCCTCTGAGAAAAGAAAGGACATTCTGTGCATCAGCTGACTCTATAATCCCCCCAAAATGTCACAGCCATGGCCAGGTGTGGTGACTCATGTTCTGCACCCGGCACTCGAAAGGCCGAGGAGACTGAGTGGGTTGCAGGCCAGTCTGGGCTGAAGACAAAGACTGTCTCGGAGACCTGTAAGGCAAGGGCTGAGAGAGAGAAAGGAGGAAGAACTCACGCAGACCAAGGGGAGGCAGAAGACGGGAGTGGAAGGCACCATCCTGCCCCACCTTCTGCAGCTACCGGGACAAACGTGAAGAACAGAGTTCTACGGAAGAGCTCGGTGTTCTTTTTCTCTTTGAACCCCTCTCGGTTTGAAATTGTTTCCAGAAGAAGGGCTAGAAAACACTGGGGAAACTAGACTAATAGGAGCAAACGACACGCATCAGATAATCTAAATGAGATGCAAAGAAAACAGGGGGAACGATTTCTTCCAAATGTTTCTCCTCACCTTGCTCCCCACCCCCTGCCTCCAAGAACAATGTGGGGCCTATATCTATGTGGCTTAGAGTCAGTCCAAATATGGTCACCGTCCTTTCCATGTAAATGCAAACAAGCCCTCTGGATTACGGTGGGAACACGGCACACAGCAGAACGTTCATCCGTATGAACTCTGTTGTAAGTGACATCTCCCTTCTCCCTACAGAGTCCGAGCTTGATCTCCCTCAACTGCTATAACTCAAAACACACTTTTTACATAAAAATAATGATGGGGTTGGAAATAGAAAACATAAATCTCTGGACTGGACCAGTGTTGTAAGCCACAGAGAATGATTAAATATAAAACAAAGGGGGAGGCAAAAGCACTAGGTTATAGAGGAACAGATTGACATAGATTTTTTTTCGAGACTGGAAGTTGCAGGCAACATGCCTGGAATTTAGATGCCAATATTAAGGCCTGAACACTCGCCCAAGCATCTACGGCTCCCCGGGCAGGTCAAATCTCATTACAACAAACACCAGAGCTATAACAATCTCTGCGTAATCTAGAGCAGGCAGAGATAATGACCTCTTAACTCAAGCTGTAGACGATCCCTAACAGCAGTCCCCATTCCGAGCACGAAAGCGCAAACGCACCGCAGAAATATACCGAGTGATTACTCGCTTGTACAGAGACCCATCAAAAGCCCCAACTTCCCATCTGGGGGAAGAGACTACTTAGAAATTTCAGGAGAAAAAGAAATTAACTTGCAAACAGCCTTGGGAAGGCAGAGATGCACACAGGATAGCCAACCCTTCAAAGGACAACTGAAAGCAGCCACGTGACCGCTGTGCCAACAGGACGGTCCTCGGATATGATACAGTTCCAAAGGCTCCTGCTTCTCCCCAAATGTGCCCCCCACTGATACCATCAAATGCTGTTTGTTTTCATTTACATTTCCTCTCTTCTTGAGTATGGAAGTTGATAAATTCTCAACTGAAAAATACACGGAGTCCCAGCTACTCCTGGAAAATGGTTAGATCTGGCAACCCACGCGCACACTCCCAGGTCAACTATCAACTGGAGGAGAGTAACGCCCCCTCTACAAGGCACCAGATTGCCAACCTGGTTACCCTTCTCTCCAGAATCCCACAGTTCATCCCCAGCACTCCACACTGCACCCCAGGACTGCCCACCTCCAGTGGCCTGCAACCCTAACAAGACGTTAGAGAGCATGTGCTGGCTACTACGACCTAGAAGTTACTTTAACATTCTTCTATGTGGCCCAGCAGCAAAGGCAAAGTTCATCCTTCTTAACCGGCTTCACTTTGCTCTGGATATGACAATGTCCTGAAGGTCTCTCAGCAATGGACATGTGACAGCACCGTTTTCAAATGGGTTCAAAACTAACCATCATGGCTATGTACCTGTTTGCACCACGAAGTAAAAAGAAACGGCACTACATAAAATAAACATATATACCTCTTAAAAGAAACATTGAACATAAACTGGCGAAAGAATATTATAGTCTGTTTATGAACAATTTCAAAATCTTCCAGTTGCAATCTACGTTGTCTAACCAGACACCTTCCATTTCAGAGGGGTTATTTGTGGACACAAAACCATGGCCACGAACAACTTTTCCATGTCCCAAGCCCTCACCACACCACATGAAGAACAGCGCAGGCACCTCATAGCTCACGGGGGTATCTGGAGAGTTAATCCAAGCTGGCATATGCAAGTCTGTGCCAACCACATCGTACGTGCTACATGAGAAAAGTAAACAGAAACTGCTGCCAGTCTCCTGTTATCTTGACACACCGGCCGAAATCAGCAATAAGTTATGTACATCTGGACACATCTTCATCTCCACCTTGGTGAGTCCGCCTCAAGAGTTTCTATCCGAAACACACTCCACTATCATCAATGTCAGCTGCTGCTAAGGCTCACAAGTCATTAATGAAATGTGCTGATTTCTCAAAAGGTTTTTACCCTAAAAGGTACTTAATAGAAAAGAATTAACTCTAAGCCACTATCTAAGTGATAAAGATTTATCAAAATAATTATCAAGTTGGAAGAAAATCCCCAGAGCAGTAAAAAACAAATATCCAAGGTTCAAAAAAAAAATCACAGAAGAAAAAGTCTGGTATAAGAAAGGAATAGCTTATGAGTGAATGAATGAATGAGGATGGGCTGCCAACCACAAGTCTGCGCCTTTCTAAAACAAAACTAATAGTATGTGTGTCCGTGAGGTGTGGTGTGGTGTGGTGTTGTGTGTGTGTGTGCACGCTTGTGCACACAAGTGTGCATGTAGAGACCAGAGTTGACCACGGTCATCTGTCTTACTCTTTTGCTCTCCACTTACTTTCTGAAACAAGATCTCTCACTGAGCCTGAAGCTCATGATTTGGCTAAAATAGCTGGCCGCTGTCCAAGGATCCCCACGTCCCCATCCTTAGTGCAGGGACATGCTCCATTCTAGGCCTCTGACGCAAGCAGTAAGAGCTCACATATCCTCAGACTTGCACAGCAAGTACCTGCTGACGGGGCCACCTCCCCAACCCTACAAAAAGCACCGTTTTCAAAATCATACACACTGAAATACTGAAGTGGTGTTGAACAGTTTGTCACAATGACCTGCATAAACACACTCTACCTATCTGCCCTAAAGTCAGCCTGAAAGCCTGCTGTTTGTATGTGGCTGGAGCAGTTCCTGCCTTCAGTGAGTTACAATCAAGGTGAGCAAGAAAAATAACAGAAAATGACCACTTCAGTATCTATGGGACTGAGTAAGAGCTTCAAGTAGGAAGCCGGGCTGTGGTGGCACATGTCTTTAATCCCAGCACTGGGGAGGCAGAGGCTGGTGGATCTCTGTGAGTTCAAGGCCAGCCTGGTATACAGAGCGTGTTCCAGGACAGGCTCCAAAGCGACACGGAGAAACCCTATCTGGAAAAACCAAAAGAGTTTCAAGTAGGGCACACCCAGGGTAGGCTGCAAAGGTTTTCTAAGGCTGAAAGAGAAGAAGAGATGAGACCCTCAAAAGAAGCCCTGTTGCTATTATAGGTCACTGGGCCACATGGAGAAATATGGCCCATGTTCTGCTCAGCAAATCCCTAATGGTCCTTCACCCGCACAACATAGCTTTGAGCAAGCCCATCTGCTCCACCCTCAGGCTTTCACACTGCTGTGTGTGTGTGTGGTGTGTGTGTGTGTGTGTGTGTGTGTGTGTGTGTGTGTGTGTGTTTATATGTCTTCCCTCCTCTTCCAAACTGCTGGAATAACAGGTGTACCCCCACCACACCGGGCCTTGTGCAAGGCTTTTTAAAAGACACCAGGCCCACTCTGGCACCCAGGACAGACAGGGACCAATAGTTCACTAGGTCACACCGAGGAGAGGGACTAAGACATGCCTGGGTTTCCAAAGCTCTCCTCTGCTCACTGGCTGAGAAGCTGCCATCTGGAAGGCTCCACCGAGGAGAGGCATTGCCATGGTTCTGTCAGAATTATTTCTGGTTGGCAGAGAATGCAAGATGCCAGAACTTGGGAAAAAAATCATGTAATTATGATTACCTCGGTTCACCTTGCTCTTCAGCCAATCCAAATGCAGCCTGCTTTCGATATTTAACCATTAGCGAGGCCTTGCAAAGACTCCGCTGAATCATCGTGAGGCCTGTGAATCCCCCACATTCTCTTGCCGGGGTGGCTCTGTTCTCCACAGCAAGCACAGCGCACCCCGGCACACAACCTTGATACCCAGAAAAACAAGGCAGGCCACACTTCACGGAGCCCCTCATCCCAGCCTCATGTGCATGCTGGCAGGTCACAGCACCTGGCACAGCATGTGCAGATTCCAGCCTGACGCCAAGGAGGTACCTGAACGTGAGAACGGTACACACCCGCCCTCAGCGCACACCGCCCACCAGCCAGGGCTTTAGCGGTTCATTTCATTTCCTGGCACCTCCTCCTGACTGCGCAGGCCTCTCAGGGGAACATTCCTTAGGTACCCGAACCTGCTGCCTGGCCAGCATCTGTCACTTCAAGGGCTGGTCCAACTGCAGTGCGGGAGTCAGGCCCTAGAAGGGCTCTTTGCTGTTGTGAGTCCTCAGGCTACAGAATCTGATAAAAATTATCTTCAGACTGGAGTCACAGAAAGCCCTTTTCCCCTGCAGGGACTGAGCAATTTGAAAGTGCCTTGCAAAGCCTGTTGTGCATCCGTTCTTCAGAGCCTTCCCTGAGGCAGGCCAGTGTCAGCCAACTCAAAAGGGGGAAACTGAGTCTCCGGGGACATGCTGAGAGCAGACCTTAGAAACAGGGCCTCATGCCACCGTTAGGTTACTGTTCTTCCCGATTCACCAAGCCCGGCCTGGCACCGTCCACACTATCTTCTTTGGGTATGTAAACAGGCACAGAAAGGGGAAGGCTATGCCCCAACACAGCTGGCTCACACCGATCACATGACCCACACTCACCAACGGCCCCCGCTAATCACACCACCACAACAGTCTGTCCACTCACCACATGGCCTTCACTAATTATAGCGTCTCCAACCACGTGATCAAACTAGCAACATGCCCCCACTTATCACATAGCCCCCATTAATCATGATTCCTCGCTAATAATGTAATCCCACTAATCACACAGCCCCCCATCAAATAGTCTCATTAATCACACAGTCCTTACCAATGGCCACCTGGAGACCAGATTCCTTTGGAATGAGAACATCTCCCCAAAGAGTAGGAGGCAGCAGCCTCCACCCATGCTGACCAAGTCCGTCTGACCGGTAGAAGGGCCTTCCTTACTACCTTCTATTTTCCAGTTCTGGAACAGTCCAATGCCCCTCACTATCACATTCCAAGATCCCAGGTGCATACAGAGTGTTCTTCCTTCCTCAAAACATTAAAAAGCCTGGGCGTCTACATATGGTGACAGAGGTTAGAGCAAAATGTATCTTCAATCAGGAGTGAAATCAAACCACAGCATCTGCAACCTGGCTCGCTTTCTCTAGAACCTGAAGATGAAATCCTTTATTTCAATGGCTTTGGGGCTTTAAAAAGGATCACCATACATATTGTCACTTCAAATTAGTAACTGTCAAAGTCAAAAGGGGACACTATTAATAATTTTGTGGGGATTACAGGTGTGAAGCACACTCTCACTGAAAACCAAGTCTTTGGGAGCCTTTTAAGACCCTGCTTGGATGTAGAGTACACCATCAATGGCTCCACCACCTTACACTGGATGCCGAGTTCCCAAATAATACCAGAATATGCAATAGTGATCTGATCTACTTATGATAGACATGTGGGAGGAAACGTCCTGGAAGTATGACAGAATAGTTCAAGGGTTAATCTAATGGGGAAGCAGGGGAATCGCTGGAGCAACAGAAGAAAGCATAAGGTCTCAAGGTGACCCTGAGGAATGAAAAGGGTCACTTATAGACACAGACATTCTGACCACAGGAGGGAGTCGGGAGGCAGGTGGTAGAACCCTTAGCACAATGAAGAGGATGGAGGCTGGAGTAGGGTGATGTCAATGTAGGATGGAGGCTGGACCAGGGTGATGTCAATGTAGGACGGAGGCTGGACCAGGGTGATGTCAATGTAGGATGGAGGCTGGACCAGGATAATGTCAGTGTAGGATGGAGGCTGGACCAGGATGAAGTCAATGTAGGATGGAGGCTGGAACAGGATGAGGTCAATGTAGGATGGAGGCTGGACCAGGGTGATGTCAGTGTAGGATGGAGGCTGGACCAGGGTGATGTCAATTTAGGACGGAGGCTGGACCAGGGTGATGTCAATGTAGGATGGTGGCTGGACCAGGGTGATGTCAGTGTAGGACGGAGGCTGGACCAGGGTGATGTCAATGTAGGATGGAGGCTGGACCAGGGTGATGTCAGTGTAGGATGAAGGCTGGACCAGGGTGATGTCAATTTAGGACGGAGGCTGGACCAGGGTGATGTCAATTTAGGTGGAATACAAGAAGCACTCCAAATCTGGAGATGGGTGAGGGGATTACCAAGATTCTGAGTCAGCTAGAAAAACTGGGTCTAGATGTTAAGAGAGCCAAGAAGGTTCCTTATATAACCCTGAATTACCTGAGGGTGGCCTCATAATCTTATTCACACAGCCTCAAAACTCCCTGGCGACTGTGGTAAAACAGAGATGGAAACGTTAAAACGCACCCTGCCACAGTTTTCCATGTCCATAAATCAACGTACTGTTCAGCAATCTCAACAAGACACATTCGCCTGAACAACTCAGTGATTCTCAGTGTATGTGGTGACCTGCTCAGAACGTCACCCAACAGCACTGCCAAAGATGAGGTTGTTAGCGTTCCGAGGGGCGCTGACGTCAGCCTTCTGCTTCAGACGAAGCGTTGCAACCCTGGGTGCTTTCCTGAACAGAAAATCTTAAAATCACATCTGGTCCCTGCTTATTTTCATCACTCTGAGGAACAATTGTGTTTCTCAAACAATTCACAATGATTGACAGCCACCCTTCCGCAGAAATCCAATAAACAAAGGAACCACAATGGTTACAATGGTGGCACCACCCTGAAATAATGACTTCAAAGTCTACATTTTCTGAAATACATCATACATAGGGAAAGAAACAGTATCTAGACTTTCCTGCAGACAAAACCAAGGATCCCAGGCACTTATAACATGACCAGGGCTGGTGACGGGGCGGGCACTTGCTGCAGAAGCTTGGCACCCTGGCTTCAATCCCTGGGACCCACAGTGGAAGGAATGAACTGACTTTTGGAAGCTACATTCTGATTCTCTTGCCTGAGCGCTAACACATACATGCACAGACACATTCATAACTCGCGCTTGAACGTTAACACATACATGCACACACACATTCATAACTCTTACCTGAGTGCTAACACATACATGCACACACAAACACTCATAACTCCTGCCTGAGCGCTAACATGTACATGCACACACAAACACACTCATAACTCCTGCCTGAGCTCTAACACATATCTGC
Organism: Microtus pennsylvanicus; assembly: GCF_037038515.1. Classification (NCBI taxonomy): domain Eukaryota; kingdom Metazoa; phylum Chordata; class Mammalia; order Rodentia; family Cricetidae; genus Microtus; species Microtus pennsylvanicus. The sequence continues at coordinate 81,371,966 of NC_134585.1, forward strand.
AAACACAAACACACTCATAACTCCCGCTTGAGTGCTAACATGTACATGCACACACAAACACACTCATAACTCCTGCCTGAGCGCTAACACATATCTGCACACACAAACACACTCATAACAGTTTGTTACTTAGAACAAAATGATAAGCCACAGTAAAAGCTAATGACTACTCCCATTTCAAATACTATCAAATTACATGCACAACAATCTACCTTCCCTTTTTGTTCTTTATAATAAATTCCATTCATTAAATGGATACTTTAACGTCTGCTATTTTTAAATGTTTGCTATAAAAATAAGTCCACACATGGAAGGGGTTCTTTGGTAGCTGCTCTGTCCCAAAATGAGACTCTTAAAAACACATAGTGACCTCACCCTTATCTTATCAGATATATCCCCCAGTTCACTCAATAAAGGGTTCCAGAAAAATCCATAGTGAAGGCTCTACAGATCTGGAAGAAAAGATATTTTGGACACATGAAAATGGTGGTCGATAAAATCCCTACACATGAAGACAGGAAAGTGTTGGAGAGAATTAGGCAGAAATGGTTCTAAGTCCATGAGATGAGGCAGGTAGAGAAGACAAAAGCTAGCCCCCCCTTGGAAGGAGCTCTGGGTTTGTTATAGACGGAGACAAGAGCTGGGATCACCGGCTTCTTAGAGGCTGTGCCACATCCCAGCCTGGACAAGGATGTGCTCCAGGGCAAGGGAGCACAGAAAGACTAGGGAAGAGAAAGGCCAGTGTCGTGGGCATCTCCATCAGCCCTCCTCTCTGCTGCACCTGAGTTCGATCTACTTTGCAGATGGGGAATGGGGATGACAGGGACGGGGGGGGGAGGGACCAGGATGGGGGGGGACCAGGCCGGGGGGGGGGAGTGGAAGTAACTCACACATGACTAACACTTTACAGTTAACTAAGCACTTTCATGTTTTCTTAGGCACTCAGGCATGCAAAACAATTTATGGAATGCCTTCTGGGAGCCAAGCCTTGCCAAAACCTAGGTTGGAACTCCTCATCCAGGTCTTCTTCTCCCACGCGGACCTGACAGATCACTGGGACATGGGCTCTAAGCGACTCACCACCCCCGCATTATGAAAAGGAACTGTGATGTGCCGTCCACCACTGGACCCTACATGAGACAGTGGGATGCTGACTGATGGATGCATCTGTGTCCTGTTTTCTAAAGCCATTGCCACGGTGGACCCAGTCAGACAGACCCGAGCCCATCTGATCTGGAAACCTGTAAAATTCAGTTTAATAACAGGTTTGTAAATTAACCATTTAAAAAAGGTGACTTTAATAAAGCCCTTTAAAAAAAAAAACATCTGCTGCGACTTGAAAACCATCAGGTAAGAAAGTGAGGTGCAGGGATGGAAAGGACAGGCTACAAAATAGAATAAAGATGACTGCCCAGAGCCAGCCAAACCGAAAAGGAAACAGGGCCTTTAGTGGCACTTTTGGCTGAGGGAATCCATATCCACACCCCATGTGCCAAACTGACCCAACACACACACACACACACACACACACACACACACACACACACACACATATATATACACATATATATATTTATATATATACATATATATAAACTCTCCTTTTTCATTTTACAAAAAAAAATACAATGTTGTCTTGTTTTTTGATGCTACAGATGGCTAAGCACACACTCCACACTAACCCACATTCCTAGCATTAGGTGTGTTGTAGTGCGTGCATGTGTGTGCGTGTGTATACATATGTCTGCCATGTCAAGCATACGGAGGTCAGAGGACAATGCTCAGGGCTCAGTTCTCTCCTTCCACCTTGCAAGATCCAGAGATCAAACTCACATCAGACAGATGTCCCTAACCGGCGGAACCATCTCGCCAATCCCATAGCTATGTTTTTGATGACTTTTAGATCTTCCTGGGAAGAGCTGTCATGAGTGTACGCTGATGGACCCAACTCCTCAATGAGGTCTCCCTAAGTGACAGACCAGCATGAGGGGCAGAGGCTCAGGAGAAAGCAAGCATGGCTTGGAACTCTGGAACCAGCCCTTACAACAACAACTGTCACAGAAATGGCAGCAGCTAACCTGGCTTCTGAGGTCAATGCTTTGCACTCGTGACATTTTTACCTTTACAGTTTCGTTTTGGTCCACCCCACACATGCGATCAAAGACAGGGATGGTGAAATGTCAATGAAAGCGGAGATTAGCACAAAGCTATGGGACTGGAAAACAGCAATTCCTCAAGCGTCATGCCCCAGCGGCACTCAGACAGGCCAGGTGACACCTGCCTACACTATGGACGCAGCATGGCTAAGCCTGGGGCACAGAAGGAGGAAGTAAAAATAGGAATAAAACCACGGCAAAGTCCTTGCTATGTGCTTGGTGCTAATCCTGTTCAGAGCTCAGCCCTACCACCAGAGAAGGGGAGAGGTGCACTGTCAGGAAAAAGAAGGAGGGAGGGAGGGAGGGAGTGAGGGAGGGAGGGAGGGAGGGAGGGAGGGAGGGACGGAGGGAGGGACGGAGGGAGGGACGGAGGGACGGAGGGAGGGAGGGGAGGAGACATCACGATAGGTGAGAGAGAATGGCCGGAGTCAGAGGATGAGGACCAGTGAGAAGACACAGAGCAGCCCACACTGAGAAAGTTAACACCACAGCTGATGCTCACGGTACAGTGCAAGAATCAGCCTAGGCAGATGCTGCTAGCTACCAAAGCAATGCTTGACACCCTAGGATCACCCTAGGATCAGCGATACAGAACGAACAGTTGACTCCTGCAAAGAGGATGCCTAAATGACAGTCCCCCCAGGCCCAGGTTTTCAGTAGTGGAGAGATGGCACGCCACAGTTCCTTGCTGTCATGACCCCCAATGGTGTTGATTCAGTTAGAGGCCCGTTCCCCAATGGTTGTCCGGATACTTGTGGGAGAAGACCTAGATGATGGGGTTTCAACCCAGGTTCTGGCAGGGCTCAGCTCCCAGAAGGCATGAGCTCGCTGCCCAAGCCCAGATTCCCACAGGACATTGCAGAGAGCTCATAGTGACTGAGAACACCTGAGCATAAAGAACCCGAACATTGTGTAATGGTCATCAACTTTACAGAGCTTATTATTATACAGACATCCTTGAGCTCAAAAGCAACCAATAGCCTAATGCTGGTGACCATGTCAGAGGAGCGTTTGAAGTTGGCGTCTGAAGTTCAGGTGTCAGCCAAATCACTGATGGGTGAATCTCAAATAGACAAGCCACCCCCCACCCCCCAAACCCCAGACTCCGGAATGTCTTTTGCTTCTGCTGTGCCTTTACATGCTTGTGGCTGCCATCTTTCTCTGGTATCTGGCACGGTGTGAGCGGGTGTGTGGAGATCCCCCACTGCCTGTAATGTAGTGTGTTTATCTCATGGATACGTCCCGTTCTACTGGGCATTTTTACCTGTGGATTATTGTGAAAATGATTTCTTCTTAAGCTGTTCTGTCTAACTGATAATAATAATGTTAGTTTAATAGAATTTTGATGATAAAAAAAATAAAACAAGGAAGTGTCACCCAGCTGGAACACGTGAGTTTCTATTGAGGACTCATACAGGCTGCGGCTTGGGTTAGTTAATGATTAAGGAAGACAACTGACTCCCTGTAGTTCAGTTAGTTTAAATTCCTCTCATTGTAATGTTGGAAGACATGTTCACAGGTTTCAGAGTGCATCATAGCTAAAACAAAGCTTTGAAAATAACTTAAGGTTAGACTAAGATGGTTTTGCCAAAGACCTTTGAGGTGAAAAACTTGAGAAGATAATCTAAAGTTTCAGAAAAGCATATAGAAACTCATTAAGGTCAGGGAATTAGAACAAAGCAGTCCAGTTATTATTAACCAGCGTGCCTGTCTTGCTAGGACCAGATGATGACCAAAGGTAGTGATTAATTCCTTATACCCATTTCTGCCCACAATGTCCTGACCTAAAAAAAAAATATTAATAAGTGGGTATGTACCCTAAAATTTTAAAGTAGAGCTGACTGATTCTTTTTCATATATGAAAGATTAGATTTGTGATTCCTTTAAGATTCCTTATAAGATTACCTTTCAAGATAAGTAATAAAGTGATTGGTCCCTTCTTTGTAACCACAAAACACAGCCAGACAGTAAAAACAACTGCTTGCTTGCCGACACTGTTAATCTATAACAAGGTGCTGGGGTTCTCGGGATACTTTGTTTCTCACCTGCATGTAAAATGTTTAATCATGTTAAGGGATAGGAAAACATGCTGAATTTCACTTGTATTCATGTAATCATTCACTTGAAAAACAGAATGTAACCGCATTGTTATTTCTACATTGCTGGAAAGAGTTGCTGGGGTATATAAGCTGCAAGGGAAAGAATAAAGACAGAGTTAAAATGAGTTAGAAAACATCAACAATGCGAGAAGTTAAAATGAGTTAGAAGGAAAACATCAAGAATGAGAGAAGGAAAGAGAAGGAAATCAGGAAAATAAAGAATAGAAAATATAAAAGAAGAATAAAGAAAAAGTCTGAAGGAAACCATCAAGAGAGTGTGTGTCTTTTTCCCTTAACCCCCTCAGATAAAAAAAAAAGTCATAGTAGCCACCGACTCTGGATTACTCTGTGGATTCCTCTTCTGCCCTGCGCTGCTGGAGGCTAGGCCCCCAGGCAGCGATGCCTTAACTAGCCCCCACCAAAAAACACTAGTGACCCACAGAGAACTACCCAACACACTCACCTCATCTACAAGGAAACCAAGGCTCAAAGTGTTTAAGCCGAGGCAAATAACTCCTGGAAAGTAAGAGAAGGAAGTGCTGGGAAAGTATTGCAGAGACAGAGTACTTGTCCTGTATTTATGAAGCCTTGGACCCAATCCCCAGTACTGCCATCACCAAGAGAAAAATGAGGGGAGGGGAACAGAGAGATACAAACTCAGACTTTCCGACAGCAAGCGCTGCGGTCCTATTACACAAGCTTCTTGTAGAGAGATGGAGAGAAAGGGCATGACACTCAGGACAAGATCTCTATGTTCTTATGAAGGTGCCTGACCCAGCCTCCTCTGAGCAGGAACCAAGACAGGGGCCAAGGGACCAGGAGAAGTTAGCATGGGTTGCTTCAAAAGTCAAACTGTCACACAGAATAGGTTCTTACAGCAGGTAACTGTGGTCCCTGGATGTGAGGTGGGAAGAGTTCCATATCCAAATGTGGTCTGCATCCTCTCCGGTCCCCTGAAAAGTCTTCATCTTTTTAGGAGAATTTATGTCCAATGGTAATGAAAAATGTTAATATTCAAATCTCTCTCCTGAAATCATTTGCCATAAAATAACTGTATATTAAAAATTATCTTTCACTGGGCATGGAGGTACATGCCTTTGTTCCCAGCACTCAGGAGGCAGAGGCAGGTGGCTCTCTGTGAGTTCGAGGCCAGCCTGGTCTACACAATAAATTCTAGGACAGTCGGGACTATAGGAAGAGACCGTGTCTCAGAAAACAACAAAAATTATCCTTCTATTAACCTATTCATTTAAACGTCTCATATGTATAATTGAGAGGGAAATTGCTTTTTTAAAAAATGGTCCACAGCCCCTTCATTTTGATAACAAACACACTGTGCCCAGGAGCTGACGTACCACTCTCTACAAAGAGCCCCACAGACATGCAAAACTGCACTGTAGAATTTTTCAAAAGAATAGAATCATTAACTAAAGATAAAAATCACAGCCAAGGGACAACAGTTTTGTCCCTGAATGACCATTGACTCTCACTGGCAAACAACGAACGCTTCCTTGACTTTGAGGGCAGCTTTAGCAACCACTGTGTTTGGTGTCCCCGTGGGGACAAGCAGAGAAGTACACACAGTGGGAGGTTTCTCGGACCATTCCTCAAAGTTCCCCTGCCTCTGAGCCATCTTCACCACTTGGAGGACTTCCTCCCCCTGGGAAGGAAGCCCCATCGTGAGAAGTCCCTCAAACCTCCCACCAAGCTTCTCTTCAAAATGGGAGAGACAAGATGTAACTCACACCACCGGAAATGCCCGAAGACATTCAACTTTAAAAGAACCGTCCACTTTCTATGCCACTTAAAGCTTTCAGCGGCAGCCACTACCCCAGTTTCCAATGCACACAGCACAGCATCAAGGAAAACCATCCCATCTAGAAGAGCTGTGCGGTCCACAGCCTATCTGTGGCAGCCCTCAGACACAGGGGTCCCCCTCCCATAGATATCATCTCATTAAAACCTACTTCCTGACCCATGCTTAATTTACGCTATTTCTGAATTCATGGTTTCCAGCTTGATTCCTGCTGGATCTCAATTAGCAGACGCAGCCAGGTAATAATTTTCTCATATCATTAAGTGAACAAAAAAAAATGTTATTTCTGTTTAGGGTCTGACAGATACCGGTAAGATTCACCCTGGAAACAACAGGAGGAAAGTTCAACATCATATTTCCTACCTGGGAATCCCTTGCCATTTAGTGCCTTAACTTTAGGCCCACTTAAAGATATTATTCTTTTTCTTGGGGAGTTAGAGGGGCGCACTGCAGATTAACAAGTGCATATGCTTACAGGGAAACCACAAAGAAATTGTACACAAAATTGTTCTGAGCCAATGTCTGCACTTGGCTCTGACCAGCTACATGACTGGTTAATGTTAATCATACCTTCTTCCCTAACTCCCCTCGGCCAGCTGGGAGGTGAGCTTGGAAGCATTCTCCAGCACCGTGGCCAAGGGCCTGAAAACAACTTACAAATACCAGACAGCCGATTTCAGGGTCTTTCTGGCCCCATGTCATCAGAGGCCAGCTGCTGCCAAGACATACCCTTGCTGCCTCGTCTCATAATCACCTCGCGAGGGCTCTTCCATCTCCAGCTGTTATTAAGGGCCACACATCTGGGAAAATTCTGCATTTTTGCTTCAACTGAGCTGCAGTTTGTGCAGCCCCCAAAGGAGGCTGACTACACCCCTGGTTTCAGGCTCCTCTTCCATAGCCAACAATCACACATGGACTTAACATGCTCGGTTTCAATATTGCCCAACACGGGACACAATTCTTGAAGGTCTTTTGAAGCACAGTGACATAGGAAGAAGTGTCTAAAGGCCCTCCTTGGGTCTAAGAAACCTGACAAGCTGTGAGGGTACCAACCCCCACTTCCTAACTATGCTCTTTGTGGAGGATGCCCACCTGAGGATTCCCACGCAAGGCGCATCTAACTGGATATATAGAAAATCTGTACACAGAGACCCAGTCCGGTCTAGATTTGACTTCACCCCATAGACAAGCTTATAAATTAACCATTGTCTGCTTTTTGAACCCTGGAAGAAGACAGATTCCTGGACCAGGCACACAGAGTACAGCAGGCGGCAGGAACAGCACTCTGGCCTTGCTTCTCTTTGCTCTAAAGGTCGAAGAGGGAATCTGTAGCTGCAGCGGGTAGGCATCAGAGCTGAGGACCAATGTTTGGGATGCTGGTGCCTCACTGTCCACAGAGGCTGCTCTTTGTCTGGAGAAAGACATTACATCACCTCTGAAGGCTGCTCCCTGCAACCACAACCCAGAGCAATGACCCAGGTAGACTCACTTGTGGTATAACTATCAGGTAAGATGTACAACGGATCTCCCAATGCCTGTGGTGACTTCCAAGGTCAGATGGCTATGTCTCTGCAGCTCACAGTCCCAGCCATTCCTTCCCAAGAGCCTCAATGCTCTCTTCACATCACAGGCCATAAAGGCAGCGAGCAGGCAAGCCATCCCTGGAAGGGGCTTTGACACTGCCTGAGTTAACATGAAGCCAATGGCTCAATCTGCTGTTCAATTGCTGTTCTGCAATGCTCAATGCTCAGGCATGCAATTCCCTCAATGGTGGCCCACCCAGCTTTGGCTTCGCGTCCCCCTTTCCAGCCCACTTTTTCATCTTTAGACACTTGTCTGTGTTTAGAGACACGTCATAAAACAAGAAAGTGAACCACAACACCATGAAGAGGCAGAAGCTGCTCCCAGTCTCGGTAAAAGTTGAGTTCCAGGAATCTCCTATGTCAACAAAGGAAGAGAAATCACCAGTGATAGCTCAGAAGGTGGAAATCAATCCAAACTCTGCTGGAGACGCTCCCATCAGAGAGCTACCATCTTTTACTATAGGGTCAACCATTTTTCTTTTAGACGTAGAATGTTACTTCCCAGACAAAACAACAACAATAAAAAAAAATACAACTCAAAATGCCAGAGTCCTTAAGTTCAGCAGCTCATAGACACCATTTGTTTAAAAATATTTTCAAAATCGTAAGCGTACAGGGGCAAATTCAATTAAGAGAATGCAATATTCGGGATAAATTATATGTTAATAAACTAAGTAATTTCATAAACATACCTATTTGTGTGTAACATATTTTTTGTAGTGGGGGCCAAATGGATACTTATTTTGTTCCTAAATTAAAATTACTTCAAATTTAATTAAATTATTTCAATGGGTAATTATTACTTTGCATATTTAAGGTGTTTTAGGCATACTTATGTATATTTAATTATAATTATGATGCATATATAAATGGCCTCAAAAGACCCCTAGCTAGGGAGATAATTCAGTGGGTAAAGTACTTGCTAGGCAAGTATGGGGACCTAAGTTTGATTCCCTAGAACCTTTTTTTTTTTTAAAAGCCAAGTCCAGTGGTACACATTTGAAATCCCAGTACTGAGAAGGCAGGGATAGGAGACACCAAGTAAGCCAGTGTGGTCTACTTAGTGAGTCCTAAGCCAATGAAAGAACCAGTCTCAGAAAGCAAGATAGACGGCACCTGAGGAATGACATCCTAAGTTGACTTCCGGCCTCTGCATACCCACCCACACACATGCACCTTCACACACAATGCACACGTGCAAGGACCCCCATGGGTGAACAGGAAAGCTTCGAGACAGCACAGGAGCGGACCACAGCAACTCACGGCTGCAGTGGGCAGTTAAACATGAGAAGAGGTGAGCAATGTGAGCGTGTGGCAGCTGTCCCCACTGGAAAACCTTAGGAGCCACCGGCAAAGAAAAGAGATGGACTCCCAAGTTCCTTCCACAGGAGGACGGTGGAAAGCAAGCCTCAAAAGTGGCCAGTTCTACCCTTCAAGGAACACATCCCTAACATGAGCTCTGGAGATTCCTGGACATGGACAACACCCTCCTTAGGTGACAGTGACTCAGAGCACACAGTGACAGTGGGGTGCTTTCTTGCTGTCAGTGTTCTTGGGCGACCCTCAGCAGACCGGTCCCGGCAATGACCCTAAAGGTGTTGCCTAGATACAATCACGCAGGTAGGAGGTGTCAGACAGACATCTGAGCCCAGGCTGTCTCCTACCCACTGAAACATTCCCTGCCTAGCTTGAGGGTGTGGAGGAATAACAAAAATAAAGAGGAGACATCTGTTTTTCTCCGGCTATGTCATTCCATACTCTGGAGCTCATCAGAGCAAAACAAACAACAAAGATTCCACGGATATTTGCATTCGATAATAAAAATACAAAATGGGACATATGTGAACTCATAGATTGTTTATCACCCCCACATCTTCAGACACCTAACAGCTTTCTTAAACATCAGAGACAACAATCTCAAACAATGCCTATGCTATCTAGCTTAATCTATTCAGTATGCAGCCTATGTGCCAATTAATTGCGTTTCTGCTAACTTAACAGCTGCATATGGAGTCCATATGAGGCAGAAGTTTTTGGCCCCTCATTCCAAAGCGTAAGAGTAATACATAATAAATAATCCGAATAGTTACTTAACATAAGCAAGGTTGATGTTAATCAAAATGACTGTGCCAAAGCTGCCAAGCCGAGCCAAATGGAGTTAAAGTGTTGGAACTTGGCAGCCTGGGCGACTCGGCATGCAGGCTTCCTACCAACAGCACCCTGGTTCAGTGTGTAAATGGTGTGCAGACACTCTCACACTTGGCCTCAGCTGAAGCCTGACCTGTGGGCAGAGCCACAGGGACCCCCGCTGGTCCTCCCTGCACACTGTCGCTGCAAGTGAGGCCCAGGGCGTCTCAGACCCATGAACTGCTGAGCAGCCAGGAGAAAGGTCTGTCCCCTGGCTTGTAACTTGTGCTTGGAGAATAAGAATCCATCATTAAGAGAGATCGGGTGAGGAAAGAGAACTTTGATAAGAAGCAGAGACTAGAGAACATACAAGTCCTAAGGTTACGTAATCAAGTCTGCAAAGGGCCAATTAAAACATGGTTCCTTCCAGTACTCTGCCCTAAATAGACCAAGCAAGGAACAATGAATTAAATATTTGCACAGCCATTCCTGTTCAAAAGGATTCCAACCTTCTTTCTTCCTGCAGTAGGCTAACCTTTTTTAAAGACTAAGAAAGATTCGGCTTCCCTGAAGAAAACTCTCTGTTTCTCGATTCTTGAATTAAAGTCACAGAAAGAAGGGAGCAGCGAGGGGAAGTTCCATAGGAAGGACCTTTAAAATTAAAACTGTGTTTTGAAAGGTGCTTAGCAATAATGAATGAGCTGTTGGCTGTCCCCAGCTGAGATGCAATAATCTCACAGTTCAGGGTTTATTTTTCTGCTCCCATCTACAAATCAAAAACGCAATGGTGCTCTTTCTGCATGTACTGTAAATATTGAAGCTGTCTCTAGACTTTATTTTGGACTTCAAAAGGGTTCATTTCATCAGGTCTGGTACCTCATGCCTATAATTCCAACACTGGAGAGGCAGAGGCAGAAAGATTGCCATGGGGTTGAGACTAGCCCTGGCTAGTGTGTTTCAAACAAATTAACGAAAGGTCCTATAGAGTTTCAAATCTTATATATGCTATGATAGACATTTTATTCTCTTAGCATGTCTAGAGGTCAGACCACAGTAATTCGGGTCATCCCCCCAACACACACACACACAAAGACAGTACACATCTATGATTAAGAGAATCCAAGGATTTAAATTGGAACTTAGTATCCAGTAACGATACATATCCATATTTAAATTCAATAATCACATATTTCACAGAATACAAGAATTTCCATGTTGTTGTTTTGGGGCCTTCCATTCATTTCTAAAATACTGATCCTTCTCTTAAAGAAAAATCAGTAAGACACTATTTCAAACTTACATACAGTTATTTCAAACCCTCACAGAATAGCAATTTAAAACTCTAAGCATACAGCGAGAATACCAAGAACTATTAAATATTACAGACTTAGGGAAGAAATGAAAATGCCACATACAGTTAGATCATCTAGACAGCACTTCATTCAAGTCATTCTCTCAAAAGCCAACAGACGAAGTGAAAGGAACTGGGACCAACACACACACACACACACACACACACACACACACACACACACACACACACACACGCTTTTCCTTAGTATTCCTGCTATGACATTCAAACACTAGAGAGCTCCAGAGCTGTTCTCCTTGAGCGTCCTGGGGTGGTGGCTGCCCTTCCTTGGCTGCACGGGGCGCCAACAACGAAGCAGGTGATCAGACTATCCCAGCTACAGTACGCTGCCCACAGAAAGTCGCAGTCAAAAAAACACAGAAAAGAAGACTAGAGCTCTCATCCTGCAGCTCCTCGTCACTGGCAATCCCTTCTAAAAGTACACGGTTTTTCAAATGCCCGCAGGAGATTTATTGATTTTGCCTCCTTCCCCCCTCTTTCGGGTTGAGTGAAACCAATGTTTATGCACAAGGTATTGCTCTATATACTGAAAACACTTATTCTAAATGTTATCCTGAGGGGGAAGACACTGGGAAAGTCAAAGAACAAGCTTAAAGGGCAGTGATGTAACAGTTTCCACCTCAAAGCTGAGGGACCTTGGTTTGCTAAACACACAGCCTCACGGATGACTAGCGTGAAACTCTGAGGTGTTTGCCTGGTTGGCTGGCTAGCTGCTCAGTTTGGTGCATTTGTCCACTCTTTCGGCAGTTGGGCAGGAGTTTCCAGTCTAACACAGCTGAATAGGAAGAATGGGATTGGAAACATCTTTCCTTCAAAGTTCTGCCAATGTTTTCGTATTGCTTTCACAATAGAAAAGCATACAGAAAGTGCCCTGCTTTAAAATGCATCAAACAACAATACTCATTCCAAGCTGAACCTAACAGTAAGATGGGACGGGACGGGGGGAGGGGGGAGACGAAACTCCTAAGCCAGACTTCCAAAGCATTTAAGGTTTACCTCTTGTTAGTCTCAGACACAGCCTCAAATTATGTTCCCTTCTGTGCCTGAACTGCTCCTCAGTGATCATTACTACGGGGTTCACAACTTTTCAGAAGTGGAGACTTTTGCTTCCCATGCCCAGTTCTCGACAAGAAATAGAACACAGAGAAGACAAGCATGCAGACGCATTCTGCAACCACAGCACCTCAGAGACTGTGACTTAAAGCCCGTTTGCCTTTTCAAACTGTTTAAACATGGGGTTTCCCACAGTAAGATTCCTAGAGATTCAGGGTTCCAGGAGACAACTTCAACCGACAGCAGTAAATAACCCTGAATAAGGAAGTTGTTTCCTTTCTGCCCCCTTTTAATCCTTTGCTCTAGGTGAGAAGAAATTCTTCATTTGGTGCCACACTCATACACCCTCTAACGTCCACTGCAACACAGGAAACAAGCTGGTAGCCTAGCAGGCCAGCAGGTTCCACCAGCTGCCTAGAAGTCAATAAGCCATATTACTGTCGTTGTGTGCCTGTGAGTAGATATGTTTAATTTTTTTCCCTTTTAAATAGCATATTTCAGGTTTACGCACAGAACTTATTTAAAAGAATAAGCTTAGCCGGGCGGTGGTGGCGCACGCCTTTAATCCCAGCACTCGGGAGGCAGAGGCAGGCGGATCTCTGTGAGTTCGAGACCAGCCTGGTCTACAGAGCTAGTTCCAGGACAGGCTCCAAAGCCACAGAGAAACCCTGTCTCGAAAAACCAAAAAAAAAAAAAAAAAAAAAAAAAAAAAAAAAAAAAAAGAATAAGCTTGAAATGGATGGTCCTTGTGACTCAAATGCCATCAGCAGACTGGGAGCATCGAGAGGGAGATTGCTCAAGGCACATGCCACATCACTGGCTCTCTTCTCGACTACCGAATCCAAGCATGGGTACCAAAAGTGAGAAATTAACAATAAATAAACAATAGCTATGGATTCATGGCCTGGTCTTCATAATAGGAATTCTGTGTTATCCCAAGACAGCAAAAAGAGCACTGTGAAATAGATGGATCTATTTCTCTTTAGTTATCCTAAAAGTGCATTTATGTAGACAGAACAGTACAGAGAACAAAAAATATGTGTTACACTGTAAAATGACCTTAATGGTTCCAAAGAAGGGAGGGGAAGCCATCAAAGGCATGATGGTACTGAAAGACCAGTGGTAATTGCTGATACGGATAGAAGACTCCAGGCAGTTTGCACACGTCTTTCCTCTCATCCTCATGTTGAGATAGATTCTAGGTTTTAATAAACCTGTTAAGAATATTAATTAGCCAGTGGTATATGCTCCTTTAATCCCAGCACTCAGGAGGCAGAAGCAGGCAGATCTCTGTGAGTTGGAACTCAGTATGGCCTAAATAGTAAATTCCAGAGCAGCCAGTGATACACATGTCTCAAAGAAAGGAATAGTAATTAAGATGGGGTTTACCTTGATGGTCAGACTCTTGCTTGCTTGCCTGGAAAGAGTGAGGTCCTGCATTCAAACACAGGACCCAGCACTAAAATCCTATGAAAACTACTACTGAAGATGCCATTTGGCAAAGGAAGAAAAGATTTAACTAGCAAGTAGGTCTTCTGTCTCAGGTCCTAAGGCTGGGTGGAGCAGAGTGAAAACTGCCACATTCTTGAAGCCCAAACTCTTAACAGCAGACTCCACATAACATGAGAGCACCAGGTGCCTTGGACAAAGTGCACTACGGATTACTATGTACTACTATGTACTGCGATCTCATATGAACAGTTGTCCTAAGCTGGATGTGGTGGCACGTACCAGTGATCTCAGCACTTGGGATCCGAGGCACAAAGATCGCGAGTTCAAGGCCAGTCTGAACGTAGAAGAACATCTCGGGAAACAAAACCAGGACTTTTCCTAGAAAGTGAATTAAAGGCCCAAAGTCCTCGCCAGTTAAAGGTATGGGCCACAGAAGTGCAGACTTCAGGACTGAACGTCAGCATGGCTGGGCAAAAGAGCTACTGGGCACAGTCAAGTTTTAAGGCTGCTTGGTTGGAATAGTACCACTGGGAGAAAATTTTTGTTAGAAGCAAAACATTGTACTTTGAGAAATGCTTAGGGCTAGTGCTCCTCTTTCATTAGGACAACTTAATTGAGTACACAGCATTAAAATAGCTGGCCTGAATATTTATTAGAGCGCCAGCTGTTCCCTCCAGATTTTTAGAAATGCAAGCTTTGGTGCCAAGTGTAATTTGGAAAGAACGCTGGACAAGTCGAAGAGCCTATGCTGTGTGTGATCTCCATATAAACAGTAAACAGCCGCAGGAAGCCGACAGCATCACCAAGCCTGTGGCGAGGGTGGCAAACTGTCCCGCCACCCATCCTTGAACCTACTCTGTTAATAAGATTGGTGATTATATATTTTTAATTATACCATACAATACTTAATTAGCAATCATTTACACACATGTGGATAGTATCACAAGGATAACCATAGGGTTTGTATGCCACGCTGATTTTATGGTTTTTTTTAATTTGATTTTATTTTGTTTTTTTATTCTAGGAGTGGGGCTAGCCCCAGTGAAATGTCTCAATGGAGATTTTTATTCGCAATTTCAACTCTTTCAAAGTATCTCCACTTTAGGTACCTGGGTATAATCAAAATATACCATTTTTAAGGGGGTGGGGGAAGGAAGAGAGAGACTGGGGATAGAGAAGGAGGGAAAGGAGGTAAGAAGGAAAGAGAAGTGAGGGAGGGAAGGAGGGAGGGAGGGAGGGAGGGAGGGAGGGAGGGAGGGAGGGAGGGAGGGAGGGAGGGAGGGAAGGGGAAGGCAAGGCATCTGCACCATGCAGAATACTCTGGATATTAGAGGGAACCTTCACTGTAAGGAAAAAAGAGACATCGTAGTTTGGCAGCACTGCGGAACTAGAACTGGGAGAAGAAATGTCCCTTCCATGTCCTATAGCAGAGTCACCTGTGAAGCCGTCACAGCGGCTGCGCTGCTGGCTGGCCTCCCTCTCATGAGAGCGCTATCAAGGTCAGAGGTTCCAGCACCCCAAGACATGGAGGCCAGCAAGAAGAGCTGCTGTGGCCGGAAGGGTGGTACGTCAGAGGGGCAACGGTGCGTGGCAAGCACCTCGCCATCTCTGGCTACGCAGGCAGACCCCACCGAAGGGTGCAGTTTTCCAACCTGCTTCCTCTAACTGCTTCTAGCCCTCGATGGCCCTGACGGCTGACATAGTCACCGTGGTACATGTTCCTTTTAAAGACATGCTCTCGTTTTGTTTTCAGGGCCCTCGGGTTTAAAAATAAGACTGGCACTTTTGGATTAGTAAGAAATTCCTTGCGGGATTAAATGGGCTGCATCACAGCTTCCTGTGCTGGAGTCAAGCACCCTTTGCTCATGTGTGTACCTCCTACCTCTCCCTCAGAAATGGAGGGCCGGTCAGGACACGTCTCTCCCACCCCCAAAAATAAAGCGCAGCCTAGTTATGGGAGTTATCTGTAAGACTTTGGTTTTTTTAAGTACAACTCTAATGCCACCAATTATACCCTGTCTGGACCTACTGAATCAGATTCCCCAATGAAAACATGGAGGTTTTCTAGCTTGCTAGTATGTCCAAGGAGGGGTAAAACTGCAATTCGTCATATCCTACAGAAGTCATATCACCTACGATGAACACGGAAAGAGAAGATGCCATATCAGCGCTACTGTTTAATCTGTTTGCGTAGTTGCTTGCCTTCCTGCCTTCTACTCACCTACTACCTACCTACCATTTTCATTCTTGACACTGAGGAAGCCAGGGCCCTGCACACACTGAGCTAGAATTGCACCGATGAGCTACTTCCTCAGCTCCAACACCAAGGTTCTTAAACATACTTTAGCCATTTAGGCTTTCTTGGCAAAAACAATGAATCCCATGGACTTCTAAAGGCTGCAATGATTTCTGTTCTTCATCCTCTTCATCCTCCTATCTTCTAATTTAAGCGGGAACCTTCTGCAATGATGTATACCACATAAAGCATGAAATCTTAGGTGCTAGCTTCTGGGACTACTGAGAAGAGGCGGAGCCTTTAAGTGCGGAGCTTCTCCAGAAGGCAGGTCATTGGAGGCAATGCTTTGAAAGGAATCCTAGGACCATGACCCTTTCCCTGCCCTCTCTCTACAGCTCCATCACCATGGCCTGAGTAGCTTCTACACACTCCTGCCAAGATGATGTGCTGTGCTTTCATGGGCTCAAAACAACAGGACCACTGAACCAGGAACCTCTGAGACCGTGAACGAGAACACACCTCTCAAGCTCTGTCAGAGTGATGGAAGGCTGACTAATGCATTTCTCTCTCCTTTTTTTTTCCCATGCAAAACACTTGATGCAATTCCAAGATAATGAAAGTAACAGCCAAGCTTTTCTGGAGAAGAGAGACACACTGGCTCAGACTCCCCCGTGCGCAACGCCCCTACAGCTCTTGAGGACGCTTAGGGATACTGCTGAGTTGGGAAAGCAATGGGCCAGGATAAACATTTAAGCAGATCTATGCAATGCCAGACCCAAATTGAAACCGTTACTATGAAGGGTATGGCTCGAGAGATTAGTGCCCACCCTGGGTGCATAGGCTTAGCAGGTCACTTGGAAAGAAGACGGAGGGTGTAACTTCACTAGAAATTCAGCCTGAGCTAACTATGTTCCCTGGCTGTCAGGAGACGACTGCAGTTGATCTGCCTCTTACCAAGTGCTTTCGCAGGTATAATCTCATTTAATGCAGGATAACGACTCTGGAAACGTCGTTTCCCAGGCTTCCCGATGAGTAACTAAACACTGCTCTCTAACGTGAGAGTTGGCGCCTCCAAGTCAAGTCAGCACAGGAAAGGCTTCTGGCTCAGTACCCAGCTCTGTTAGAAGTGGGGAGCTCAAGGGTAAAGGCGCTCTGGAGGCTTGGAAGAACTTGGAAACGTGTTCCATTCTGGTTCCTGCATTCGTGACAGTGCATACAGATGAGACCTTGGGCGGAGCATCGTGATCAAAGCCTATGACCAGGCCAAAGCACAGCCTGTCCGTGAGCTACAACGAGGACCTGGGATCCTCGAAGGATGAAAAGTGGGCTTAGAAACAGTATCGTGGCTATTTTAAAATAAGGAAGAACCACAGGAGAGGGATAATAAGCCTTTGGAAAGGACAAGACAGGTGTCTCATAAAGGTTCAAGTAACAGAAGAATGTGGTAGATCCTAGAGCTTGTACCATAGGAAGAAAGATGTCCCCACGAGGGTGAGGGGTTGTGGTCCAGGGTGCCTGAGCAGTGAGTGTGCCTAAATACCTTACAAAAGCAACTCAAGAGAAGAGGGACTCATTTGGGTTCACTGTTGAAACCATACGAGGATGGAAAGGGGGAAGCCATAAAACATTACTGATACTACATTAGTTAGCTGGAAAGCCAAGAAGAAATGTGCTAGTCTATAGCTTCAAAGTGACTTGGCAAAAAAACAGTTCTAAGTCACGATGCTCCTCCCAAGGTCTCAAAGCAACCAAAGTGGCTACATGAGCAGAGAAGTTTGGTGGACAACACTGTAAGGAGAAGTCACTGCTCCCTGATGAGATGCACAGAGTCGCAGCATCCCCTCTGGATTCTGCCTCCCAAAACACATAGCCGGAACCTAAGCATCAGTAGCCTGCAGGAGCCCACACCAAAAGCAGTCGGTCTGCCATCCGCTCACAGTCTTCCGAAGTGGCAAGGTCCTAAAAGTGAGGGGCCGAAAGAGACTTAAAAGACACAAGCAGACATGATGCATCATTCTGGCCTGCATTTCTTTGCCCTAAAGATGGCATTATTGAGACTGGGAGAGTGAAGGAGACCCAAGGACTGGGAGGTAGAAATGTGTAACTTCCCGACTTCAATGGTGGTACTGTGGCTATCAAGGAGAACACCCCTGAAGACAAACTTCACACTGGAAGTGTTTGGGAGAGCCATGAGGGAGACAACTTTGTCACGAACCATGACAAAGACAAGTGGAAAACTTAAACACGAATAACTTTGTTAAATATAAAACTTTATCAGTTGTTATTTTCCTATAGGTTTGAGATTTAAAATTAAACTGAAAAATCAACACTAGGGAGCTAGAGAGATGGCTCTGTGGCTCAGAGCACTGGCACCCACAATGGTGACTCACAACCATCTGCTCTAGTTCTAGGGGATCCAACACCCTCTTCTGGCTTCTGCAGGAACCAGGCACACATGTGGTACACAGACACACATGTAGGCAAAATACCCACACAGAAATTTTTTAACATTTTTATTTAAAAAAAAAAAGGAAGATCAACAGTAAGTTGGGAGGCTGAAGATTTCAGAGAGACATTACATTGGGTTTGAAGACAGATGCAACTCTCTAACCAAATGTTCCAAAGACAGACTCCCTTAGACACTGGCTGCTGTTATAGAAGCAAAGGGTTCCTTGACTGGAAAGCCAAATCCTATGGACTTTCTCAACTTTCTGAACTTCATTCATTCAACAAGCATCTATTAAATATCTCTGTGTTTCAGACAACATGTGACGCACTGGGCATAAGGAAATGATGGGGAGAGGGTCCCCACACAGGAGGCCCTTACCATCCCCTACTGAAAGATAAAGTCAGAATCCTGAAGATGGTCCTATTATGTGTAGATATAAACACATATAACTCAAAAATACCCTCCTTCATACTCCAATTGTCACTTATGAATTTTTCAACAGCCATAATAATTTACTATTCTCGCATACTCTTTAAGAACATTTCATCCTAAACTTTTCGGTGTGTGCTTGTGGGTGGTGTTAATTGTGGCATATGCAAAAACTTTATCACTTTTCAATTATGAACAGATGTAAATGACTTACTTGATGTTTAATTTTAGAATAACAAGCATCTTCTAAAATAAGTTTCAGACGAGAAACTGGGGCTCTAGCTCCAGAACAGACTTGACACTCCCAAAGCGAACCCTCTAACTGCTCCAACACCGCAAAAGCCGTTTCCCATCTCGGTGCTCCAATTTCTTTATTGGTCACAAAACTAGCATCGTGTGTTTTTTGTAAGAAATCTTTTGCAGGATTTTTAATTGCAGAGCGGTGGCCTTTGAAAACGCACACAGTTCTAGGCGCACACGGCAGTTTGTACCTACAGCCCCAGTTACTCATGAGACTGAGGAAGGAACAGCAGATGAGCCACAGTTGGAAACCAGGCTGGGTTAGACAGCAAGACCCCACGTGAAATCCAAAGAGCGCCTCGCTTCCACTTTTGTAAGGAACGACGTGCCAATCTGAACGCCAGGACAGAGCGACCCAACTAAATGAGCTCCCAGCTGCATGCAACTCTACTCGAGGCGGAATGTGACCTGCTTTTCCAACTTTTGCCTTTGGCGCCATCTCGACCTCTAAGCACACCATCCAGCGAGGATGCGCACCACAGAGTGAGCGGCTGGAAGGAGGAAGACGGTGCGTCTGACTCTCCCCTCTGAGGTCTGCACACCTTCCCTACCTCCTCACGTCACACTGTCATAGCCACATTTAGCTTTCTTCCTACCATCTCCCTGTAATTCAAAAGGCAATTTAGACTCCCATATGGTTGCCATCGAAGCTAACAGATGTCTAGCAAATTAAAACAAAAATTATGACTTATAAAGTGCTGATGTACCATCATTCCAGAACATCTCGCCATTTATACTGAATCATAAGATAAGACCTCCTCCGTGGGGCCCCGCCCCTAGCCCAAGGTTCCCCGAATGTCCCTTCTCTTGGAATTTAAGCCCTGTGGAAATAAATCATATGCAAGCGCCTGTCATCTATTCTGGATAAACCTCCGCTGGACACAAAGTCGCATCCGAAAGCACACCAGAGAGACCTTTGGCTTCAAACAGACAATAGCTGCTCTGGTCCTCGGACAGCACAGAGAACAAAATAACAAGTGGTCCCACCGACTAGCTCGGGGCTTCTGCTGACCAATGGGGTCAGATTTTCTAATAAGCCATTTTCTAAAGATGGCTGAAATCATGTCTTAGATTATTATTGCTGTGATGAAACACCATGACCAACAGCAACTTGGGGAGGAAAGAGTTTGTTTCACTTATAGTTCCATGTAAGAGTTCGTCATCAAAAGCAGCGAGGGCAGGAACTCAAGCAGAACAGGAACCTGGAGGCAGGAACTGATGCAGAGGCCATGGAGGGTGCTGCTTACTGGCTTGCTCCCCATGGTTCGCTCAGCCTGCTTTCTTATAGCACCCAGAACCACCAGCCTAGGGAGGTCACTACACACAATGGACTGGACTCTCCCCCATGAATCACTAATTAAGAAACTATCCTACAGCTGGATCTTCTAGAGATGTTTTCTCAGTTGAGGTACTCTCCTTTTTAGATAACTCTAGCTTGTGTCAGGTTGACGTAAACCTCACCAGACCACCACGTAACCTTTGACAAAGTGACCTTAAACTCACAACTGAGAAGACTCCATGGGGGCTTGGATTAATGTGCCAAATGGTGGTGCAGTTAAACTGCCTGGGAGCTGCTTCAAGCCTGAGAGACAGCAGAATCCATGTGCCATGCTACAGCCAACAACAACAGCTGAGCCATCAGGAAGCTTCGCCTGCCACCACAGGAGAGCGCCAGCCTGGGCTCCCCACCCAAAGGAGACCTCAGAAAAGGGATAGCCACAGCTCGCAGCAACTGTGCAGAAATCCCACAGTAGAGCCATCCCCAGGAGTGGTCCCATCACCAAATTGTGAACTGTAATAATGAGGTTTTGTTTTAAACTGCTAACCCTTAAGGCACTGCTCTGTGCAGCCACAAGTAACCAGGATGGGCGCTGACGTTCCGTTGCTTGCTGAGAAACAGTTTAAGTAGAAGTGTCAAGGTTCAGAACAAAACATCCACCAATGGTCAGTGATGGGACTCAGGGATTCACTCCCCAAAGGACTGACCTTAAAACAAAACACCTCTCCTCCCCTCTCCTACGCCCCAGAGACAACTCAGTGTTTCTGAGAAATGTCTTCCTATGAACACCCTCAATAAAATCAACTCCTGCTGGCTCGATTTCTTCCAACATGGAATAAGAAAAACAAGGTTTTTCCCCACCACCCTGTGATAACTAAGAAGAAAGAAATCTGTACAAGATGCTGGCTTTGTTGCTCAGCATATCGCAACTGTTATATAAAAGAACTGGGACTTTACACATGAAACTGTAATTCTGATAATAAAAATATAGCTAATGACTCAGAGGACTACACTGGAGATTCACGGTGCCGACAGGGAAACAGGCCTGCCATGCCAATAACTCAACGAACAAGGAGAATTCAGGGAGAGGTATTTTTTTTTCTCAAGTGCAAGGCTCATTGAGGAAGAAATGAAAAACAAATTTGTCTGTGAGTGAGTCTCGGTGAAGCACAGCCCATAACTAGGCAAGTCTCCGCGTCCGTGCCTTTCCCATCGCAGACTACTGCTCATCTCTTCTAGTTCACCTTGCCCGGCAGAGTAGAACTCAACCAAGTCTTTGTCGAACCCAGAAAGAACCTCACAATCCAACCAAATCCTTCACCGTAAGAGCTCAGTAACAAAGGCCCGGGGCAGTTAAGTGACTAACAGTCAAAGTGCTGATTAGCAAGAGATCCCAACTGTCACAGCTGCCACTGTGTGTTCGCGTTTATTTTTACAAGAACTATTACTTTCAAATGTCTTCAATGAATTTCTAATTCAGTCTGCATGTCATTGTGAAAGTGAGAGATTAGGAACCCGCGGTCTCTGTTGGCAATTTCCCCTTCATAACTGTACAGCCGAAGCACCAGCTCTGCCGTTTCTGGCAACCACTGGCAGGCCGGAGGCTCAGGAGGGCCAAGGTGTGCAAGTTTTTACAGCTGCTGCCAGATCTCCAGTAACCAACATTTTAGTGTGGATTGCTCTAATTATAACACGGGCGCTTTCTTGCTGCTGTCTCCTCAGAGCCCCGGGTCCTGATAAAATGGGACATTTAAATGTAAGGTAATTTGGAGATGATGAACGGTATCGAGAAAGGGCTAAGGGTGGGCCTTGGTACTGAAAGGGACAGGGAGTGAAGGGACTCTCTGAAGTAGGCGCCTACTCAGCAGGGCTGCCCAGGAGCGCCCATTTAGTTCACAGCCTCAGTCTGTTCTCTGGCTTCCCACAAAACTACCTACCGCCCACAGGAACACCTTCAAAATCAGACAAGATGTGGGCCCTATTCTGGAACGCTGCACGCCATCAGCAATCTGTAATTTTGTAGATGCTCTCCGCTCAGGGGCTTTGTGGCAGCCTAATCCAGAGACGGGGCTAAATTTGCCTTTGTGCTCTCTACAAAATTACGCCAAACTGCCAGGGAAACAGTCCCCCAATCCTTTTTATTTCCTTCTCACTCCCTGCTATGAAACTGCAGAGAAAGCCCGTGGGTGCTTTTTGTTGCCTGGTAGCCGAAATGTGCAACTTTCGGAAGTGCTCAAGCAGAACGAGGAGGCCTGCACACACCACCCCTGCAGTCCCATTCCATGGCCCTTGCGTCTCATAGTTCAAAGCTATCAGAATACCTCCCCGGGAAGCGTGCCTACCTACCACTTTCAAACATTTCCAGAAAGGGTCCAGGAGAGAAGAAAAAAAAGAAAAAGAAAACCACTTCCTCTTGCTCTATTTACAGTAGTTGGGGGGGGGGATGCTCCCAGGAACCTTGTACTATCACTGGCTGACAAAAAACTGATTGTGAATGGTTGGATATGGTTATCTATTCCCATGCCCCCTCATCAATCTGGTCCAGTCCTGAGAACAGATGACATGCTGCCCAAGTCCATGTCCTTTCACAAAACACACGTGGTCACTCTGACAAAAAAAATAATAATAATAATAAAATAAGCGGGTAAGTGAGGGGGACCCGGAACCTAAAGAGAATCTATAACTATTTTCACAGATGTCTATATATACAGCAAACAGCCACAATTAAGGGAAGTCCAAATTAAAACGTTCTGTATTCAGACCGTAGGATCATTGTTTATTTACCTCGCAGAAACTTGGGGATGCCCCCCACGGATGGCCACCATCTTTACCTCCCAAGGAGAGAGGGTGTCAGGGAGGAAGACGATCCAGTAGGAAGAGGTGGGCTGAAAAATAATATAATCTTCCAACCAACCATTGTCCCCTCGTCCTAGAGAACTCTTTGTCTGGTTGTTCAACACGTTTGTGAGGTCGCAGAAAAGAATCAAAACAAAAGAGTTGGGTCCCAGCCTGATTACAATAGACGCCCCGCACACGGCAGTGCCAAGCAGAGCACGGTTTGAAGCCGGTGTGCAAGCAGCTGCTCGCCTGCTTAGCCAGTAAAACAGGTCTCACACACCTTCTTTGCTTTTCTGAGGGTTACTAAAACCCGGCCCGCTGTGTGTCACCCCTTTAAAAAAGGGAGGACGTGAGGCACGCGCACACTGAAACATATGTTGACTGGTGACTAGTTATTCCACAAGGATACACAGAGAAATAAATCCCTCCACCCCACACTCCCACTTGATCAGTCCATTATGCAAAGGGAGTGCTTTACAGCAGGAAAGGAGCATG
This sequence comes from Microtus pennsylvanicus, assembly GCF_037038515.1. Lineage (NCBI taxonomy): Eukaryota > Metazoa > Chordata > Mammalia > Rodentia > Cricetidae > Microtus > Microtus pennsylvanicus. The sequence goes on from NC_134585.1 coordinate 81,395,650, forward strand.
CAGGACGTGTTATTTACGTGCACATTACAGAACCACACACCACGGCATCTGCATCCTACACAAAGCCCGAGATGGTGCAAGGAGATACACGCTGAGCACGGCACAGACCAGCCGCGGCAACATCGAGCCAAGCCCTCGGCCAATCAGAACGGCGCTGGAAGGTGGATCTCGGGGTCGGCTCTGCCCGATTAGCCTGCCCCATTATGACACCACGCTCTGCCCAACATCCAGATCCCCCGGGAAGCACATCTAATCTGTGTGCTCGCTCGTTCCTCAAACTACCGAGCCCTCCTCCCATCCGTACTCAAGCCATTCAATCCCCTTTTTAAAAAAAAGAAAAAAGAAAGAAAGAAAGCCACCCTTAGGCCTGGCTGCCCCCTGCCCGGCTCGGTTCCTCTTTTCACCTCCTCCGGGTCCTGGAAAGGATGAAGTGTTTCTCTCCCCCGCGCTCGAGCCGGGAAGGCGGAAGGTAGACGCCACTCGCCCCGACTAGGGCAGACGCCCCAGGGGCGGCGAAAAGTAAAGACAGAGACCCCGGTGGGGGATCGTCGCCCACCCAACCGCCACAGCACTTGAAAGCCAAGGAGCGCTCCAACTTACCCAAAATATGACATTGAAGCCAAAAATGAAGTATTTGATGCAACAACTGACTTCAGGACCCTTGTAGTGCTTCCCGGACATCCTCTGGGTTCATGAAGACACTTTCCCCCCCAGCCCGAGTTTGGAGCCCCGGAGCACCGCTGCTCGGAGCAGCCCGGGGAGCAGCGGGGCACGCGGGGCTCAGCCGCGCGGACCGAGCGGCTCCGGCACCTCCAGTCGCGGGCCTCCGAGGCCGCCGGGACGCGGTGGCCGCGACCGCAACCGCCGGGCAGACTCGCCGAATCGGCACGGAGCACAAAGCAGGAACCTCGCGTCCGTGCGCCAGGCGGCGGGTCCGGCGCTCGGTCCCAGGGCTCCGGGCAGAGGCGGCCGCGCAGATGCCGGCGGAGACGCTGCCCGCCGCCCGCCCGCTTGCCCGCTCGCTCGCGCGCCTCCCACCGCTCGCTCCGCCCGCCGTTCGCTCCGCCCGCCCCGGCCCGCAGCTCCGCCCGGCGCCCGGGTCGGCAAGGCGCGCGCGCGCTCGACTCGTGCTCGGGAGCTCCCGAGAGGCGGCCGCGCCACGCAGTCGCGCCACCTTTGTCGCGGTCCGCCCGTCCCTCGGCTTCGACTCCTTGCTCCCCGCCCCTTATTCCCGAGCCCCAAGCTGCCCGGGGATCCGGGGGAACAGCCCGCAGCGCGCTGGTCCAGAGCTGCCCGGACAAGGGACCGACCGCGATGGATGAGCTGTTGGTCCTTCTCTCGGCCACCGGCTACTCTGGAGGGACCCCAGAAAAGAGAGTGACTTCGGGGCACGAGGGTGGGTTGGGTGACCCCCCTACACACACATACACACACACACACACAAACACCTAGACAGGGTCCCCTTGCTGCCTAACCTCTGTGTCCTCCTCCTGCACCGCTATGCAGACCCTTGCTACACAACAGAGTAGAGTGTGACCACAGGCTTTGCTGAGGGGTGCGCAAGGGGAGTTAGGGTGGGGGTATGGGGGTCGCAAAGGATACTCTGAATCTCTCTGTGACTAACCCAACCTTCCCGTTGGCCAGAGAGACGAATTTCATCCTGCAAATGGGGGTAAGAAAGGGGAGCCTCCCCGAGGAGTCTTGTCCCAGGTCCACTTCCACAGCACGACCGTCTTCCCATCTTTGACGGAATAACTAACGCCTAAGGAACACAACTGCTTCCTAACGGAGGAAGTGATCCAGGAGTTACAGAACCGTCTTCCTTGGGGAGTTGGGAGGGGTGTCAGCGGGTATCCCATATCCCAATTGGCTTTAGAGACGCAGACCACTGTCCTCTGGGAAAGGACAGAACTAGAGAGTGGAAACTGAGAAGTACCCGTGAGCAGGTACCCAGTAATTGTGTATCCACACTCTTTTCACGAGTGCCGGGAAACAGGTGCCAGTGTTTCGTGGGGAGAAAAGGAAGAACAGCTAAGAAATGTGTGGCAACATCTATGGAAATTTGCTTACGTCTTCAAACATCTATGATAGAGATAAAATAAATAAATAAATCCAGAACCACCCAGTGAGATTGCCATACCGGGCCCAGAAATTTGCTTGTTTAAAAAGCTCCGCAGGCGATAACTTCCCAGTCTGGGGAGGCTTGAGGTTCAGAGCATTCTGAGAAGGGTTTTACAAGTAACTTTCCCTCTGCTTTTGCTCAAAAACTGGCTTCAAGCTGGCAACCTGCAGTCAAGTTTTGGTAAGGCAAGTTTACTTTTGCCTGCAGTAAAATTTCTAGGTGGGCCCGCCTGGCCTGCAGAAGGATTGGGGCTATGTTAGGGACACAGTTATGAGTCAGGGTACCCAGAAGGCCAGAATCCTACCCCGTACATGACACTGGCTAACAGCGGATGAAAGAAACTTCTTTCCCTCCATCCAGCCCATCCAGAGAAAGGTCCTCTTCCAGCAATAGATTTCCTTTATTAAATAGAGCACTGATGAGCTTACCTAAGCCTAACCACGCTGCTGTAATTCTTCCCATATATAAATAGATCTGCCGTTGCAGAATTCTGGGGAAGTCAGAGGAAAGGTCTCTCCTAAGCTGTGTGGCACACATTTCAACAGAGGACTAGAATTAAATCCAAGTGATGGCTGAGATTTATCCTTAAATGATACCTCAAGTGCCTTTGCCCTCACACACGCATAGTTTCTGGCTTTACCATCATTCCGCACCAAAGGGGTCTGTTTGTGGCAAGTGATGAACCTTTGCTGACATATAATTATCACTCAAATTCCATAGCTTGATGAGGGTCCGCCTCTGGTGCTGCACACCTGTAGCTTAGATGAATGTCTAATGAAACATATCTCTTATTAGAGCGTCACGCCACATATTTTCTTTGTCCTAAAAACCTCAGTGCTCTGCCTAGACTCTGCACTTCCCTTTGCCCCAAGCCTCTGAGGTTTTATACCTCCATAGTTTTGCCTTTTTTTTCTTTTTGGAATTTCGTATAAATTTCATACCCCATAGGTAGTTTTCCTCCTCCTTCGCCATGAACCTAAAACACCTCTGAAAGTAAAGCCTTAAACATGGATGAACTGTGGTGGTGTGTGTCTGTATTGTCAACACTCGGGCAGTAGGAAGAGGAATGTTAGGGGTTCAGGGTCATCCTTAGCTACATATTAAATGCTAACCATTCTAGCCTGCCTGAGGTGCTATCTCCAAAAAGAAAAGACAAAAGGTCAATGGAAAGGGTGCAGTTCAATTACTCGTTTCCAATTTGGAGGACCGTTAATAAAACAAACAAACAAACGCTAGCTGAAGAGTCCTGTGTCATATATATCCGAAGTTCTGTGAAGATTAATGAGCTAACCCAGAAAATAGAATATTTGTTAAACTTCATGATAGAAATATTCCTTGCCTTAGAAACAATGGAAGGAAATGATCATTGGCTGTGACTACGTGCGCCCTCACAACAACGTATCTGTCAGACAAACCAGAAAAGGCTATGGGCAGCAAACATGAACAGGAAGTCTAAATACCTGTGTCGTAAGAAGGGCTCATCAGAGCTAAAGTATGGAATCCCTTTGTCTAAACAAAAAAAACAAGCCGGGCATTGTGGCACACACCTTTAATCCCAGCATTCAGGAGGCAGGGTGGATCTCTCTGAGTTTGAGGCCAGCCTGATCTATATAGCAAGTTCCAAGACATCAAGGGCTACACACACAAACACACACACACACACATACACACACACACACATACACACACACACACAAAGTCTCAAAATAATACATACATACCAAAAGATATAAGAAGAAATCTAAATTAACATATATGGGGAAATTTAACTTTCTGGTTATCAAAGAGTATACATTAACTTAATGATAAAGGTTCAAAGATAAGGAGCACTGCTTTACACACTCATCCTTGCAGTGTATCACCAGGCCTAGGCAGCTGCAACATGTGAGAGCTAGGGTCCATTTGGAAAGCAGTTTACCCATATATCTCAGGTCAAAGTATTACATTTTGACTCAGCAGCCTCACGTCTGGGAAGGTAGCCAAAGAAATACTCCGAGATATGAAAAGAGCTATATACTACAAGTTGTATGTGGTAGCGTTATTTATATTGAACACTTGACCACAAGTTGGTAGATCAAGTAGCTGGGGCTGTCCCCGACTCTTACAGTCGCCTGACTGCAACGATCTTCCCCACATCTGTGCCTCTGCACCCTACGCATGCTCCTGATCTCTGGCTAGGGTTCTCTTGCCTCATGTCTATGAACTAACTTGCCTTACTGATCCTTCGGTGCCTTTGTCTTCGGTGCCTTTGTTTAACATCTTGGAGGCTTCACCCTCCATTCCTACAGCACCCACACAGGCACTTAGCAACAGTTTGTAACTACTTGTTTACTGGGCTGTCTTTTCCAGGCTGAAACTCCTTTTAGGGTGTGGCTTGTCACTTCTTATCTGAGATGCACCAGTGCTCCACAGGTGTGTAAATATTAGAGAATGGAATGAATCATTTGCTCGGGTTTTATAGCTATTAAGGGTGAGCATTGTAAAGAACGTGCCGATGTATTGACATATTAGAAAGTTTAAAAGCACAGTATACAGGATGATCTCTAAGTGATATTGCTTAATGACAAAATAGAAGGTGCATAGCAACATACACAGTAGGTTACCATGTTGTAGAACAACTACGTTGGCAAGAGAGTATGTGTACACATAATTCCTTGATGAGTAAGCGATCCTTCTTAGTTTACTTTCTATTGCTGTGATAAAACACCATGACCAAGTCAACCGTGGGAGAAAACAGTTTATTTGGCTTACAGGTTGCAGCCCATCACTGAGGGAAGCCAGTGCAGGGACCCGGAGACAAAAACTGAAACAGAGGCCACAGAGGAATGCTCCTTACTGGATTGCCTGTCTGCTTAGCCAGATTTCTTGTATTCCTGAGGACTACCTGCCCAGGCGTAGGACCACCACAGTGACCTGGACCCTCCCACATCCATCATTACTCTAGAGAAGGTTCCACAGACTTGCCTGCAGGCCAGTCTGAGACAGGCAACTCCTCGGTTGAGAGTCCTGCTTCTCAAGTTGACAAAAATCAAGCAGCACACTATCTATGCTAGAAAATTAAAAAAAATTTAAAAAAAGCATAGAGGTGGGACTAGGAGACTCGAAAATATTGGTGAGAATGGGATCTGCTGTATATTTATAGATGCATTTGCTTTCTGGATCTTATCACATATATGACACATTTGTTTGTCCCATTCTTGTACCATGTATATGACATAGTCTACGGCAATGTTCACAATCACATAGAAAATGGTAAGAGTCATCTCTCTGCAAATAATAACGGTTGTGGATGTGGCACAATTGTAGGGCTGATGGCTGTGCTAAGCTATCCTACCCTCAGGATAAGGGTATACATTTGCTTCCAAGCAGGTCAACTCAGACTAAGGCCATGATGGCCTCTGGGCAGAAACTCAGAATGAGTGAACCATTACAAGCCCCAGCTGCAGTCTGGCTGAGGGTTTCATGGCATGGGGGCTGAGAATTCCACACTTGAATGAGCAGGCCCAGAGCATCCAGTCTGAAACCTAGTGGCTCGTGACACCTTCCACTGACACCTAGTCCCAAGAAGAAACAAACTCACTATGTAAAATACATTCCTCAGTAAAATAATGAGGCTTCTGTCTAGTCGTCCAGATATCTGCCCCAGTCCACAGGACATAACCACCTCCTTTTTGACTACTACAAAGCGAGGCACCTCCTCTCGCTCCCAGCCACAGCCCTGCCCCTAGAAGCCTCTAGACACAGCGATGCCCACCACAGCTGTGATCTTGTTTTCATGTCTCTGGTCTTCAGTTTTCAATGAAATAAAACTATATCGCCTTTATAGTTAGAAAGCAAAACATAAAGACAGAAATAAGTAAGCAATCACGCTTCATATAAATCCATCACAATCCAATAAATTCCAGCTTGCTTTGAGGAGAGAAGAGATCTGCGGGGACTTTGCTACAACCGTCTCATTTAAGATTCTGAGGTTGGAAAAATGGTTAATAAGTTTAATTACAGAAAAGCTAATGGGTTTTTTAAATGGCAGTGCAAACAGGTAAAGCGTGTTCTCATAGTTGCCTTGATGAACAGCAAGATACGACAACCGCATTTCCGCTGCCAAGGCTGCATTTAGCAAGCTCGCCAGCCCGCCTCCATCTTGTTTCTCTCTCCCTGCCTCCCTCCACTCTGACTCTTTTGTCAAGGTCTCTTTGCTTCCCTCGGCTCTGGATGTCCTATCGTCTACTTTCTAGCCCATACTTCTGGTTGCCTGCCATTGCCTTCTTTTGCCCAGAACCCTAGGTGTTTGCCAGTGTGGAGGTCTCGCTTTCTTTTCTCTCTGCCACGTGTGATAAGGAGAATTTTCTGAGACTTCTTGTATCTAAGAAATGACCTCACCTTGCCCTTGAACTCCATCCACCATGCTACCTGAGACACCTGGTAATAAAGACCACACCGATGATAGCAGAGCACAAAGATGGAAGAACCTGGGCGGTCAAACTACGTTGTGTGACCGATGTATCCAGTCTTGAAGGAATTCTTTCTCGGGACTTCCTGCCTGTGAGACCATTTTCTTAGTTACGACACTTTAAGAGAAGGAGCCATTCCTATACATCTGAAAAAAAGCTCCTTGACTTGATTGCCTTCCTTCCGAGGTCCTGCACTGGTTCGGCTTTGTCACCTTGCCGCAAACTGGGATCATCTCAGGAGAGGAAGCCTCGGTTGAGGAACTGCCTATGTCAGATTGGCCCGGGAGAACGTTTGTGGGACTATATCTCGATTCATGATTGATGTGGGAAGCCTCACCGACTGTGGGTAGTGTAAACCCTGGACAGGTGGTTCTGGGTTTTATGAGAACACAGGCTGAACAAGCAAGCCATGGGGAGCAACCCAGTGAGCAGCACCCCTCCATGGCCTCTGCTTTAGTTCCTGCCCTCTGGTTCTTACCTTTCACTCCTGTCTGACTTCCTTCAGTGACCTTAGAGTTATAAAATGAAACAAATCCTTGCCTTCCCTAAGTTGGCTTTGGTCTGTTTATTATCACAGCAGCAGAGAAGTCTAAGGAGGATAGTTTCTCCTCTATCCCCCATCTTCCAGAATCACCACCAACGCCTCCCACATTCCTGCTACACCACCATCTGTGGGCTTTGCTCTTTCTCCCCCCAGGTTCTGCCTCTGTTCAGCATCCACAGGGAACTTCTCAGGCGACCTAACAGCTCACACTCACTCCTTTCTCTCAGACTTTCACAAACCCCAAGCCTGCATGTGGACCCCACAACAACCAGAGGGAATACAAACTAGGTCGACCCCAGACTCCTCTCTCCCCAGCTGGGATCCAAAAGCAAGGGTGCCCCTGACTGCAGATGGAGACAATGTTTCCAGGCTTTTCCAGGGGAGTGCCAGAGCCTCCTCTGCAGAAAGAAGGGAGCCTAAATGAGAAAAAAAGCATCACCAGCTCAGACAGCAGGAGCAGCCGCCTAGGCTCACACATTCTGCACTCTAAAAGCCTGCGCTCTCTAAGACTTCCCAACAGGGCTCCGAGCCCGAGGTTTACAAATTCTTCACACAGAATTATTCTACCACATTTTCTCACCCTGGCTTTACATACTTTGGAGTGAGTGTCTCAAATTTGCAAAGCAAAGAACCCTAATAAAAACCATGGTCACCCCAACACAAATACTTTGCAAATAGAATCAACCTAACACATTTCTCTTAGCAAACCATGATATAAAATCAAACAATACTTTTGTTATGTTCAATGAATATTGTGCCCTCTTTTCCATTGCAAAGTAAGGAAACTACATGCTATGTTTCTCTAAACCATAGATAACTAACTACTCATCCAGGATTATTCTACCACTATGGCCTCTGGTCCCGTGCCCTGTGCATATTCACTAAAGAGGACAAGTTCTGGGCTCAGGCAGGTCTGGGCAAGCCTGGGTCCTCAAAGCCCGGGCCAGTGAGAAGACATCCACAGCCTACCTGGAGCCCTGTGGCGCCAGACAGGTGAGTGCCATTATGGTGAGCCAATGTGTGGTAGAAAAAGGAGAGAGAAGGAGAAATGGAACTGTTCCTGTGCTGTGGAAAGAGCTGGACTGGAAGAAGAGAAAGCGGTGATTTGGGTAGTCTGTCTGACACCCAGGACATGGTGATATCAGGTCCCAGGCTGCTGCCAAGGGCCATGTCTGGGTTTATGGCCTTACAGCAGCCAGGAACTGAGTTGATGTCAGTGGCTCCTGTTGCCATCAAGGGCCGTGTGGATGCCCGGGTCTGCTCAGTCACCTGAGACCATGTTGGTGTCTGAGGACCATGATGCAGCCAGGACCATGTCAATCTCAGTGTCCTGTGGTACCACCTGGGGCAATAGTGACATCCAGACTCAATTGCTGTTGGGGACCATGTCTGGGTCCATGGTCTTACCACAGCCGGGGTCTGTGTTGAAGTCTGTGACCCATATTGCCACAGGGGGCCATAGGAACCATGTGTGATGTAACCAGAGGACAGTGCTGAGCCAGTCCCGCCCTTTGCTGGCCCTGGGAATGCTGACCCTGCCTCGCACTGGACACAGCAGCAAGCGAGTTGGCCCTGCCCTTCAGAGAGACCCTGCTCTCTCCCCTGCACTCCAGAGAGTTGGCTCCACCCCTCACCCTGACAGCATGGATGTAGAAGAGCTGACTCTGCCCCTCGTCTGAGGGGAGCATCCCTGTTGCCCAGACTGACCAGCTCAGCTACCACCCAGGCCCATATCCTGGACCCTGGATTATCCTGCCCTAACATCTACCCATCTATGGCCTGCTGGAGCTTGCAAAGGGACTGGTCCTGTGGAATGATACCTGCAGGATCACCATGACTCAGGGCAGCAATGGGATATCCAAGAGGAGTTTCAGTGAGGGTCCGGTGATGATGGAATGAGAAACCAGAGGCCTTGAACCAGACCAATGACTCAATGCGATGAACATTTTCAAATAAAGCTGACTGGACAAAAGGGTCTAGCATGTGGCACACACAGCTCCCAATGCCATAAGACAAAGGAAGAGATTCTGGAGAGCCAAAAAAGATGGAGGAGTGAAGAGGGTTTTTTGTTTGTTTGTTTGTTTGGGTTTTTGTTTTTGTTTGGTTTGGTTTTAATTTTTTAAATTTTCTTTTGGAGAGGATACTGCAGATATGGGGACCTTGGAAATGAGTGGAATTAAGGTGCATGATTCCCAAAGAATCAATAAAGAAGTTATGTTTTAAAAAAATGAGTTTTCAGAGCCCCAAGCAAAAGATAACAATGTAAGACAGAGTTGCTACACTTTAAAATTATTACAGCTTGAGCTGATGAGATGGTTCAGCAGTCGGGGTACTTGATGAAAAGCCTTGACTACCTGAGTTTGATCCCTAGCTGGACCCACGTGATAGAAGGAAAGCACCCACTCCCGCTCTAGAGCTATGACATAGACATGCCTACATGGACATATATGAAAAGGAAATGGATAATAAATTCAAATTAGGACAAAGAAGTTATATATATCTGCCATCCTATTTCCTTTAAGTAAGAGTCCCTCGATTTCTTCTGGTTTTGGGAACAGCTGAACCTATGAGAATCTGGGAACTAGGCCCTGCCCTCTCCATATGAGAAGTAGAGCACAGGTCACCAAAAGCTCCCTTCCTGACACTTAGGAGTGTGAGAGAAAAACCACGCACCCCCTGGGCTTCCCTCCTTGATGGTCTGGAAGAGCCAGTGGCTGTCCTCTGGACGAGCAGTGACTGTCCTCTGCATGAGCAGTGACTGTCCTCTGCATGAGCAGTGGCTGTCCTCTGGACGAGCAGTGACTGTCCTCTGCATGAGCAGTGGCTGTCCACCTTCCAAACCTTCCTGGTTCCCCTGCCCTCCCGCTGCTGCCATAAGCGAGCCTGTGTCTTCCCAGTGAATTTTCCTTCTGACTGATTGAGTTAAAGGCTCTCTCTGCTGTTTAGACCAAAACATACTAATCAATACAACATGAACTTTCAAAGTTTCACCTTACAGAGACAAATAAGATACCCTCATTATTTAATATTTAGAAGACAACTTTAAAGAATCCTTCATGGAAACCAAACAAAGAAAACTATTATGGATGTTTTGGCATATGTTTTCCATTAATACACAATATTCTGGATTTTATTATACAGAGAAAAATCTTGTTCATTAAACCTTACATTTGTCAGCATCCAAAAACAGAGCAGAGAAATCCTTCACCAGAATGGGAGCTTTTTCCAGTTCTTTTCTCAGACTGTGATTGTCAATCAAGAGCCTGGCCTCAGTGCCCAGGGCATTCTGGAGTGGTTTTCCTTCTCAATCTGCTTCATTCATAGAAGGCAAACTGCTTGCATGTGCCCTTTATTTCCAACCTCATTCAAAGTTCCAGATAGCTCTGAAATGCCATTTCCCACACCACAGACCCCTCCCTCCTATCTTTCACAAATATTTTCCCAGGTTCACTATAATCCAACTCTTTCTGTAGCCTGCTCCATTTAACTCTAGGCATGCTAACTGTATCCAGGAATTTCCTCTATGAACATTGATTTTTCTTTACCTCCAAAACCTTTGTTTCTGGGGCTGGAGAGATAGCTAGCTCCGTGATTAAGAGCTCTTGCTTCTCTTGCAAAGGACCCAAGTTCAGTTTCCAGCATCCGCATAACAACTGACAGGGTCTGTGTGGTGGTTTGAAAGAAAATGGCCCCCCAAAAGAATGGCACTATGAGGAGATGTGGCCTTGTTGGAGTGGGTGTGACCTTGCTAGAGGAAGTATATCACTGTAGGGGTGGGCTTTGAGGTCTTCTTTGCTCAAGCTTCATGCAGTGTGAAACTGAGACTACTTTCTGTTGACTGCAAGATACAGGACTCTCAGCTACTTCTCCAGCACCATGTCTGCCTGCATGCCACCATGCTCTCCATCATGATGATAATGGACTGAACCTCTGAGCTGCAAACGAGTCACCACAGTTAAATGTTTTCCTTTATAAGAGTTGCTGTGGTCATGGTAACTCTCTTCAAAGTAATAGAAATCCTAACTAAAACAGTCTATAACTCAAGTTACAGATTTGATGGCCCTTTCTGGCCTCCCTGGGCACTGCATGCTTGTGGCGCATTTACATACACGCAAACAAAACACACAGATAAAGTAAGGAAAAACAAAATCTTTGAAAACAGAACTCTGCTTCTGTGACACTTGACTTTCCAATGCAACTGTTTTGTGGAATATTTGATTTTTGCAAAGATGTGTTGCATTTGTTTAACTACACAAAGATATGTTGCTTTTGTTTATGTTGCAAAATATTTGTTTAACTACATAAAGATTTGCTGCATTTGTTTAATTATGTAAAGATGTGTTGCTGTTTTACTTTTCCTGCTTAAAGCACCCGATTAGTCTAATTAAAAAGTGAAGGACCAGTAGTGAGGGGAAAGGTTTAGTAGAACTCCTGGGCAGGGAGAGTAAGTAGGAGGAGGAACTTAGGATCTGAGGAGAAAGAAAAGGAGACAACAGGGAGATGCCAGGGGTCAGTCAGCCAGGAAAGTAGGGCATATAGAATGAAAGAAAGGTAAAAAGCCCCAAGACAAAATGTAGATGAACAGACACAGGTTACATTAAGTTAAAAAGAGCTCGTGGGACAAGCCTAAGCTAAGGTTATAACTAATAATCGGTCTCTGTGTCTTTAGTTGGGAGTTGGTTGGCAGTCCAAAGAAAACTACAACTACACAACTGTAATTACTGACCATTGAACTCGGTGTCTAGAAACAGGAATGGGTATTAGCAAACATATCGTGTCTGTTCGGGTTTTATTATCCACAATCAATGGACTCAACAGTCAATATTTACTGAGCACACAGCCCATGGGGGCATGTGTGCTCGGCCTGTTCTAGTGATGCAGCCTGTAACCCTCATACACAGTGGAGGCAGGAGGGTTGTGAATTGGAGGCAAGCCTGAGTCATATAGTTGGACTGTCTCTTCAACCACCACCATCCCCACACAGATAAAACATATCCAGGATTCCCGATTGAGCCGGTAACTGGAAGAAATAAAAGTAAATGCATGGGTCAGAATGGATTAAGTGCAGCCTACAAGACATATGTGGTTAATGACCAGGATAGAGTTATACTAGAAACACCTCTTCCACTCTGTTTTTCTTCCCCCTCCTTCTGCTCCTTTTCTTTTCTTCTGTAATAGAAATTACTGAATACAGCTTCCAGGAACAAAAATCGCATCAATCAAGACCGTCTTACACTGAGTTGTTGATTTGAATGAGGTCAAGCCTGAAAGAGTGAATTTTAATTTTTACATTAAGCCACTAGGTTCTAACTGCTGTGGAAAACCCTCCAGTGGTTCATCAGATTGTTATAGAAAATGTCCATAATCCCCAGAAATTCTAGTCCTCAGCTCATCTCAAAGAACTGAGGATAAGAAACCAAACAAAGACAACATCAGCACTGACTACTGGCCATCCATCAAAGGGTAGGAATAACCAACTGGACATCAACAGCTAAATGAAATGTATATATCATTATATAACTAAATTATACATCATAATCATTTATGTGCAACTGTGATGGTTGGTTTTAATGTGAACTTACCACAACTTGTCACCTGAGAAAAGCGACCATCAGATGACAGATTGGCCATCAGATTGGCCTATGGGCATATCGATGGGGCATTTTCTTGATTGCCAGTTAATGTAGGAGGGCCCAGCCATCATGGGCATTACCATCCTTGGATAGGTAGGTCTGTGCTGTGAAGAATGGTAGATGGGCATGCGCCTGGAAGGAAGCAGGAGGCAACATTTGTGGTCTCTGATTCAGAAGCCTTGGCTTCTATTGATGATGTAAGCCTGGAAGCAAGCCAGGAAGCAGCATTCGTGGTCTCTGATTCAGTTCTTGCCTCGGCTTCTATTGATGATGGGCTGAAACTTTTAAACTAAAATAAACCCTTTCTGACCCTGAGTTACTTTTACCGCAATGGTTAGCGTAGCAACAAAAAGCAAACTGGGATAGCAACTACATTTTATATTAAGTATATAATATTTCTACCTTAAAAGGAATGAAATTCTGACACCTTTAAAAAAAGAATACTTAGTGTGTATGTATATATGTGTACATGCATTTTCTCTCTCCGTGTGTGTGCATGTGTGTGCATGTGTGTGTTGCGTGTGTGCATGTGTGTGTTGCATGTGTGCATGCGTGCGTGTGTGTATACAAGCAGGTGCACATGCACTGTGGTACAAAAGTGAGGGTCAGAGAACAAACCTTGGGGGAATTGGTTCTCTCCTTTGTTGAGGCTTTCCTGGTGTCTCTGCTATTCCTCATTCTCTAGGCCAGCAAGCTTCCAGAAGCATCTTCTCTGCTCCCACCTTGCCTGAGAAGCGCTGACTGAGACCACAGCTATCAGCCACCAGACTTGTGAGATCCAAGAACTGAACACAGGGCGTCAGTCTTCCATGGCAAGCACTTCTAGCCATTCCATTCCCATTTTGGGCCATCTCACTGACGTGAAATTCTGATAGCTGTCACAACATGGATGAACTATGAAGGTATTAATACTCTGCTGAAACAATTCAGACATGAAACAATACATGCTGTGTGATTCACTGTAAGAGATGCTGAGTATAGTATTAAACTATAGAATACGTAGAATTGAGGGGTTAACAGAGACCGAGGAAAAGAAAAGGGGCCATTGATGTCTAATGAGCAGAGTTTCTGTTTGTAATCATGAAGAAGTTCTGGAAATGGTTAGAGGCGACACTTGCAAGGCTCTCCCACTGTGGAACTATCCTTTTAAATTGGTTGAAATCATAACTATGATATCATGCATAATTTACTATAGAAGCAAAATCCACTAACAAGTGACAAACAGGTACAGTTCAAGACAGAAATAAGCTGCTCTTGGAGTTAAAATGTGATAAAAATTTGATGCACACCATACGCATTCTACAGTTGAGTTTTGCGTGTCCTCACTTTTGGAAATCAAGCAGAATTGAAAATTAAGAGTATAAAACATTTATTCCAGCATTCTTTTATACAGGGAGCTGTGCCTCTACTAAACTATCAACTGCTAATAGCTCCTTAGACCCCCAAGGAAGGCTGATGAGAACAGTCTTTGGAAGAAGAAGCTAGGAGGCCCCTGAATAGGAGCCCCAGAAACTGAGTCCTTTAGGAAGTGTCATTCAGACAGCCCCTTTCTGGCCCCTCTGCTCTATCAGAGGGCACTGAGGACCCCACAGGTGATCCAGAATGGGATGGTAAGACCACCTTCTTATGCTGTTCTCCTTGCAGGGATTCAGGTCTTCTCCAGCAGACTGCAAGAACCAGGCTGTGTCTGTGTAGGGCTGCCTTACCAGTATCCTGCATATGCTCATGTACAATATTATTTACATTATATAGTATATTATATTAGAATAAAGAAACATAAACGACCAAATGAATTAAAAGCTTTCATAGAAATGTCAGTGGACGGTCCTGTGGAATAGGTCACTATGATTGGTTTAATAAGAAAGCTGACTGTCCAACAGCTGAACAGGATAAACTTAGGCAGGAATGTCAAACTGAGAATGCTGGGAAGAAGAAGATAGAATCAGAGGCATCACCAAGAGACACAGAGGGAGCAGATATGCTGGAAAACAGGTAAAGCCACAATGTGGCAATATATAAATTAATAGAAATAGGTTGATTTAAGTTGTAGGAGCTAGTTAGTAATAAGCCTGAGCTATAGACCAAGCATTTATAATTTATATTAAGTCTCTTATGGCTATTGGGAGTAACTGCTAGAACACAGAAAAACTCCACTGATATCAGGAAGTAGTCTAAAAAATAGCATCCAAATTCCCAAAATATTGTTTATAAATGTTTGTTTTCATTTAAAGGGGGTTGGTTACAAATTGTTACTGGTCATAGTCAATCTCTTTCTAAAAAGAAAATGAGATGATATAGAAATGAGAAAAAAGTTATACTATTGAATCTAAATCCTTAATCTATAAAACAACTGTTAATCTCAAAATATTTTATAGACAAATCTTTATCCAAACTAACCAAAAGGCAGAGAGAGAATATCCAAATTAACAAAATCAGAAATGAAAAGGGGGACATAACAAGAGACATGGAGGAAATCCATAGGATCATCAGGTGGTATTTTGAAAACCTGTACTCCACAAAATTGGAAAACGTAAAGGGAATGAACAATTTTCTGGATAAATATCACTTAACAAAATTAAATCAAGACCAGATAAGTACATTAAATTGACCTATAATTTCCAAAAATATAGAAACATTATCAAAAGTCTCCTAACCAAAAAAAAAAAAAAAAAAACCCATGGCCAGATAGTTTCAGTGCAGAATTCTACAAGATTTTCAAAGAACTAGTACCAATACTCCTCAAATTATTCCACACAATAGAAACAGAAGGAACATTGCCAAACTCTTTTTATGAGACTACAATTACCCTGATACCTAAACTACACAAAGACTTTACTAAGAAAGAATTACAGACCAATCTCACTCATGAACGTTGATGCAAAAATATTCAGTAAAATACTAGCAAACCAAATACAAGAACACAGCAAAAAAAATTTATCCACCATAATCAAGCTTCATCCCAGAGATGCCGGGATGGTTCAACATATGAAAATCTGTCAATGTAATCCACCATATAAACTGAAAAAAAAACCCACATGATTATCTCATTAGATGCGGAAAAGACTTTGATAAAATATAATATCCCTTCATGATAAAGGTCTTAGAGAGAGAAGGGATACAAGAAACACACCTAAACATAATAAAGGCAATATACAGCAAGCCAAAAGCCAATATCAAACTAAATGGAGAGAAACTCAAAGCGATCCCACTGAAATCAGGAACAAGACAAGGTTGTCCACTCTCTACATATCTATTCAATATAGTACTTGAGGTTCTAGCTAGAGCAATGAGACAACAAAGGGAGATCAAGGGGATACAAATGGAAAAGAAGAAGTTAAATTCTCACTATTTGCTGATGGTATGGTAGTTTACATAGGCAACCCCAAAAATTCAACCAAGGAACTTCTACAACTCATAAATACCTTCAACAATGTAGGAGGATACAAGATTAACTCAAAAAATCAGTAGCCCTCCTTTACACAGATAACAAATGGGCTGAGAAAGAAATCAGAGAAACATCACCCTTCACAATAGCCACAAGTAGCATAAAATATCTCAGAGTAACTTTAGCCAAACAAGTGGAAGACCTGTATGACTAGAACTTTAAATCTCTGAAGAAAGAAATTGAAGAAGATACCAAAAAATGGAAAGATCTCCCATGTTCTTGGGTAGGTAGAATTAACATAGTAAAAATGGCAGTCTTAACAAAAACCATCTACCGATTCAATGCAATGCCCATCAGAATTCCAGCAAAATTCTTCAAACACCTCAAAAAAACAATACTCATCTTCATATAGAAAAACAAAAAACACAGAATAGCCAAAACAGTCCTGTGTACTAAAGGAACTTCTGGAGGCATCACAATCACTGACTTCAAACTCTACTAAAAAGCAATAGTACTGAAAACAGCCTGGTATTGGCATAAAAACAGACAGGAGGACCAATGGGACCGTATTGAAGACCCAGAAATCAATCCACACACCTACAAACACCTGATTTTTGACAAAGAAGCAAAAAATATTAAGTGGAATAAAGAAAACATATTCAACATATGGTGCTGGCATAGCTGGTTATAAACATGTAGAAGAATGAAAATAGATCCATCTCTAACACCATGCACAAAACTCAAGTCCAAATGGATCAAAAACCTCAACATAAAGCCAGCCACACTGAACCTCATAGAAGAGAAAGTGAGAAGTACACCTGAACACATTGGCACTTCCTAAATATAATCCTAGTGCCACAGACACTGAGAGAAAAAATTAATAAATGGGACCTCCTGAAACTTAAAATCTTCTTTAAAGCAAATGACACAGTCAACAAGACAAAATGGCAACCTACAGAATAAGGTCTTCACTTACTCCACATCGAACAGAGGACTGATCTACAAAATATACAAAAAAAAATAACTCAATAAAATGGTTATCAAAAGAAAAAATAATCCATTTTTTAAAAATGGGGTATAGACCTAAACAGAAAACACTCAACAGAGGAATCTAAAATGATGGAAAGACATCTAAAGAAATGCTCAACATCCTTAGTCATCAGAGAAATGCAAATCAAAACAACTCTGAGATTCCATCTTACACCTGTAAGAATGGCCCACATCAAAAACACTGCTGACAACTTATGCTGGAGAAGATGTGGGGTAAAGGGAACACTCCCCTATTGCTGGTGGGAGTGCAAACTTGTACAGCCTCTTTGGATGTCAGTGTGGTGATTTCTCAGAAAATTAGGAAACTACTTCAACGACCCAGCAATACCACTTTTGAGTATATACCCAAAGGATGCTCAACTGTACCACATGTGCTCAACTATGTTCATAGCAGCTTTGTTTGTCATAGCCAGAACCTGGAAACAACCTCAATGCCCCTCAACCGAAGAATGGATAAGGAAAATGAGGTACGTTAACACAATGGAGAAAAAAAAACAGCAGAAAAAAACAACATCTTGAAATTTGCAGGCAAATGGCTAGAAAACATCATATTGAGTGAAGTAACCCAGACCCAGAAAGACAAATATCATATGTACTCACTCATAAATGGGTTTTAGACATAAAGCAAAGAAAACCAGCCTACAATTCACAGCCCCAGAGAACCTGACAACAAAGAGGACCTGAGAGAGAAATACATGGATCTAATCTACATGGGAAATAGAAAAAGACAAGATTTCTGGAGTAAATTGGGAGCATGGGGACCATAGGAGAGGGTAGGAGGGGAGGGGAAAGGAAAGAAAGGGAGCAGAGAAAAATATATAGCTCAATAAAAACAATTAGAAAAGACAAACAATTCAAATGAGGGAGGTGATGGTGGTGGTACACACCTTTAATCTCAGCACTTGGGAGGCAGAGGCAAGCAGATCTGTGAGTTGGAGGCCAGCCTGGTCTACAAAGTCAGTTTCAGCACAGCCAGGTCTACCCAGAGAAACCCTGTCTCAAAAAGAAAAATCAAGTGATACACATAATTTTATACATATTTACTTGTTTAATTTTTAGATGCAGAGTCTCATGTGACTGGCCTTATTAACCAGGGGTGGTCTTGAACTCCTGACCCTCCTGCCTTTACCTTTCAAGGAAAGGGATCACAGGTGCATACCACCACACCCATCTGACACACAACTTTGGAAGAAAATTACTTCTCAGAGCATGGAGTAGAACTAAGCCTACAATTGCTCTCTCCTTACCTACAGGAGGGACATATTTTCTACTGAATCTGTGACTTTGTCCTGGACCCCAGATGCACCACATTTGCTGGGTCCCCAGTAAGCACAGCTGTCAGCATGAATGGCAAGGCAAAAAATAGCTTGCGGTACTTTTCATTTTTTACAAGTGTGGAGAGCATATTAAACCAGCTGCTGATTAAGAATGTGCATGTTTTGACTTGCATATGAGTTAAATTATCATACATAAATCTAACATCTTCACACCACTAGCATAACAGCACTAAGTAATATTCAGCATTTCTTTCAAATCCGTCAATTCCAGAGTGACGTGCTTAAGTTACTGGGTATAAAATACAAAGTAATTTATAATCAAAAACCTACTTTTGTTTTCATTTCAATTCAATTACCATTTAACTTCTATTAAAAAGTTTAAAGGCATAAAATTGTTTAAAAAACTTGAATTTTACATTCAGTTTTACTCCATAAATATTTAATATTACCTAGGGAAACTAAAGCTTGAGGTATAGAGTAAGAATTATGGTCCTGTTGGGGGAGAGTCTTATATTTGGGTTAATTTCATTGGTTAAATAAAGAGACTGCCTTAGCCCTTTAATAGGACATAAAATTAGGTAGGCAGAGTAGACAGAACAGAATGCTGGGAGAAAGAAGCTGAGTCAGGCAGTCGCCATGATTCTCCCACTCCAGACAGATGCAGGTTAAGATCTTCCCTGGTAAGCGCACCTCGTGGTGCTACATAGATTATTAGAAATGGGTTAAGAGGCTGGAACTAATGGGACAGGCAGTGTTTAAAAGAATACAGTTTCCATGTAATTATTTGGGGTAAAGCTAGCCGGGTGGAGGGAAGCAGCCCGCTGCTCCTATTACAACATGGTCCCTTAGCTTGTTGAACTAATCCGAAGGCAAACAGTGTATGTTGAACCCAGTGCCTTCCTCTGTTATGCCACCCCAGAAATGATCGTGCTCCTGACTTCCAGCTTCTGTAATGCTACCTTCTTGCCTGCATCTCAGCTCTAATTTGTCCATCACCACCTCCTTCTCTCTACGGCATCTGGGCGGAGCAGAGTCTCTGTGAACTGGAGAAACACTCCGCAGAATGCGACTCTAATGGACCATGCCACCGTTTGGAGAGGAGGAACACATCCAAAGTGCATACCTGGGACAGGATCTAAGAGGTTGGAGCCAAGACAATTAAAAAGGAGTCCAATTTCTCCTACTGAGAGACATCGTGTCCCTTCTCTTAACTCCTCAGAACTCAGCAGGCCCCAGAATACCTCCCTGGGGTCAAGAATGTAGCCCATGGGGACCAGCATCTTGTACCCTGCTACCAATATAACTCTGACAGTTTAAATCTGGTAGAATATAAACACCAAGAACTTTGGTTCCTGGGTCTTCGCAGAACTGCTGGCGTTGAGCCTCGGAAATCTTTATAGCGTCTTTCCAACTTTGTGTGGTAGCAAGAATTTTCTAGGACAATTGATATAAACAGATTTGCAGGCCCTTTTTCTGGGTACTTCTATTTATGTATCTGCTTGGGATCCAGGAATCTGAATCTTTAACAAGTACCAATATGCTGCTCTTCAGTGGAGAACTCTGGGAAATCTTAAGCCTATATGATCTTCAGAGTGTCCCCCAAGTCTCCTGTTGGAGGGGGTAGCCCTTCATGTATCCAAGTATGATGGATTACTGAGATAAGGAAGGCTTTGTCTATAGTAATGAGAAAGCACTTTCCAGAGCAGCCTATGTACATCCAGGCACTGTGGTCGTTGTCGGGGTCATATACCTTTTATCCACAAGCACCAAATAATATGCGCACCCAGGGTGGGACGCTTCTCGGTACACAAGACTCTGAGTAGCCAGAATGCCTGAGATCCATGAATGTGGAGGGGGAGGGGGAGTGACCGAAGGTGGAGGCAAGAGGTAGGAAGAAGGGCCAAGCCGGAGTCTAGAAAACCAATGCATATGTATTTCAATCCGCAGCTGCTTTGGCTATTGATATAAATCAGACAGAGAAGGTGGGAGAGGTAGGGAGAAAATGTAAACAGCTGGGAAAATTCAATCCTGTGTTAAATAAGAACTTTCAGATATTCCAGACTGAATATGCTAGTTGAATTATTCATTTTTCTCGACTTCCAATTTTATTTTTAGTTGTACTATGTGAGCAAATTCGAGTTTGGGAGACACAGCTAGATGCTGAGATGAGCGCCCGTGTGATGAGTTGCTGCGCGAAGTCGGGGTGCCCGTGTGCTCGCTCATTTATATGAGGACAGAGGTGGGAACCTTTTCTACCCTGCCAGGTTTCCTGTTGAGTTCCTATTCATTAAAGATGGATGACTGTCTTAGAGTTTCGATTGCTGAGACGAAACACCGTGGCCAAAGCAACTTGTGGAGGAAATAGTCCAGGTACCTTACTCCTCCCCTCCACGTCGCTGTTCATCAATGAAGGACATCAAGACAGAACTCAAGCAGAGAAGGAACCTGGAGGCAGAAGCTGATGCAGAGACCACGGAGAGGAGCTGCTTACTGGTTTGCTCCCCATGGCTTGCTCAGCCTGCTTCTTAGAACCCAGGACCATCAGCCCTGGGGTGACACCACCCACAATGGGCTGGACCTTCTCACATCAATCACTATTAAGAAGATGCCCTGTAGGATTCCCTACAGCCTGATCTTATGGAGGCATCTTCTCAATTGAGGCGCCCTCCTCGCCAATGGCTCTAAGTTGTGTCAAGTTGACACAAAACTTATCAGCACAGTGTCAGAACATAGTTTCCCCACAAATCAAAGGTCCGGCCCCTTCCCTAAATATTGATAAAGAAAATGTGCAATGATATCAGAAATGAAAGCACTGAGTATTGCTGCGGTGTGCTGGAAGACAGAGATGGCAAGTGTTCTCTGTGTAGGAGAGAAACCCTTGACCCAGGTCTCCTTACAAAGAAGATGGAGGAGCAGGAGGGATGGCTCAGTGGTTAAGAGCATAGACTGCTCACCACCCATGTCTGGTGGCTGACAGCCACATGTAACCGAGCTCCAAAGAGATCCAAAACCCTCTTTTGCCCTCTGAGGGCACCTGTGCACAGCACATGTATATACACACACACTGACACAGACACATACACGTAACGAAAAAGAAATCTGTTTTTAAAGATGGATTCACTCTCTGGAGCTTGGTCTGACAGTTAGGCTGACGTTACCATCTCATTTCGGCATGCAATAATGCAGATACCAATAGCCCAATCCTGCAAAGGTACCTTGTACAAGAAACTCACGTGCGTGAGGAAGGCGGGGAGAGCCGCCTAAGTACAGCTGTGTGGAAAGACTCCTTCAAGTGTCTGCATCAATTCAAGGGGGAGAGAAATGTCATCTTAACTTCACATTGCAGGGGTTCATCTTAGCCTCTAGGAGCGTAGTTCCTCCTCTTCTGGCAGACGTTCCCAAGTATACAAGTTGTAGCCAGGCAATGACTTTGGGATCATTAAAAAGTATGTATGCAGTGCATAAAGCTTATTAGACGGCAAATGAGCCTACAGTGGCCTCCTTGTCAGTCACCTAAGACAAGCAAAAGTTACTTAACTGTCCTCATTTTCAGTGGTAAGCTCATAGTCTCAGTGCTATTTCCTAAGGCAGATACACACACACACACACACACACACACACTATAATTAATTCCCAGAATATAATTTCCATGGCCATCCTGACGATAAAATTTCAATCACTGAAACGTTCCCTTTAAAACTAACAAGGTTTTGTTTTTTTTTCATCTCCCCACACGGGCCAGATAATGATCGCACAGGCCATTGGAATTACCAGAGAGACTGAAAGTGGAGCAGCCTAGATAAATGAGATCACTGTGGAGTAGCCAGCAGAATCCAGGGCAGTCCAGCCTTGCAGCTCTTCTGCTCACTTCACCTTGGAGCAAAGCTGCTGGGGAGAATTCGGTTGCCCGTGCTTCCTATGGGGACAGACAGCGAACGACCGAGATGGACCCAGAGAGGAAGTCGCCATACTATGTGAAGGAAGAGAAACTGCCCGAGGATTTAGGAGTTTAACCATGTAGCCTGCCTTCATTAGTGAGTTCCCACTCAAAAACCTCCGCGTTTGAAAGGAAAAAGCTGGACAGAACCTGTTTGGGAGAGATTTCGAAGACTCTTCCAAAGTACCTGGGTGAAGCACGTGGGAAAGGATGTGGGTTCCGGGCGGTGGGCCCTTAGAATGGTTCATACACTGTTCGTACACAGAGGTTTTGGTCTCTGAAATGCTAAGGAAAATTTGCAAACCCCTGACCTTAGATTCTTTAGTTTCCAACTATAGCACCCTCCAGCTAAAGCAAGCAGAAGATCTGAGCGCAACAGAGCCGGGCAATGAAGAGGTGTTCTGAAGACACCAGATGCCCACGCAGGTGGGCCTCCAGCACGGGCAGAGTCCACTCACCCTTTCTGGCCTCACCTTGCCAGTGGTTCCTGCTCTGGCTGCCCAGCAGGTCTACCAGGGCAACCCTTTGTTCAGAATGAGCTTGATTTGGTTTTTAGATTATTACACAAAGATTCAGGACTTGTATGTTAAATGTTAAATAGCATGTAGCCCTGGCTGTCCTGGTACTTGCTTTGTAGAGCAGGTTGGTTTCAAACTCACTGAGGTCCTCCTGCCTCTGACTCCCAAGTGCTGGGATTAAGTAAAGGCGTGCAACACCTCTGCCTCGAAAAAATAGTGTTTCTCGCGAAGGGGAACAGCAAAATACAAAGATGCTGGCATAGGGCAAGGCTCAGGGCCACCCAGAGCACTAGTGATATATTGCTATTGGTGCAAAGTGAGGGAGTTAGAGAATGGAGAGGCAGAGGGAGTATGCCAGAACATGAGGGAGCCTATAGACAATAAAAGGACGTGGAGTTTGTCTTCAGTCTGACAACTGCGCTTGTCCAGCTTGGAGTAAGCGCTTATTTAATTTGTAAAACGATCTACCTGAAGCCAGGTGCGTAGGCTCAGACCTCGGAGGTAAAGATGGGAGGATCTGGAGTTCAAGGTCATCTTGGCTACTTGGGAAAGGCCAGCCTAGGCTATGTGAAACACTGCCTCAAAAGAGGCTGGAGATTGGGGAGATGGTTCTGTGTCGACTGAGCAAATGTGAAGACCTAAGTTTAAATCCTCAGAGCCCTACTGTGGAATAACCCTTCTCTACACTGCGAAGATGTATTGCTCTCATTGGTTTAATACAGAGCCAACCGGCCAATAGCTAGGCAGAGAGTCTGATGGGAGAGCCAGACTGAGAGAATGCTGGGAAGAAGATGGGTGGAGTCACCAGCCAGATGGGAGAGGGAGCAAAACAAACAAGATGACAAGTAAATGCCAGGAGTTATGCAGCAACATGCAGACTGATAAGAGTGGGTTAATGTAGGTTGTAAGAACTAGTTAGCAGCAAGCGTAAGCTATCGACTGAGCATTGGTAATTAATATTAAGTCTCTGTGTGGTTATTTAGGGAGCAGCTGGTGGGTCAGAAAAGTCCACCTACCTAACGCCCACAAACAGCTGAGCACACCTGTAACCCCACAGCTAGGTGGCAAGCAGTGTGTGCTCTCCAGCTTCAGACTCCGTGAGAGACTGCCTCAAAGGAAGACAATGGTAGAGGAGATACCTGCTGGTCTACCTGTGAGGCATGGATGCGCTCAAGTGCGTGTGCACACACACACATCTGTCTGGTCTCCATACTGAGGGCAAAGAGGCTAGAGATGCTGAGAAAACAGAAGGCTACAGTCAGTAATTTAGGCTGAAGAAGTTGTGCTCATAGTAGTAGCATGGGGGTGGGGAAAATCAGACTGCATATGTATTTGGAGGTAAATATAAAAGACTTGCCAAAGCTGGGCATGGTAACATGTTCTGTTACCCCAATACTCAGGAGGCCAAGGCAGGAAAATCTGAGTTCAAGGCCAGCCTCTGGTCTACATTGTGAGACCCTGTTTCAAACACAGCACAACACAAGACAAAATAAGTCTTCCTCCTGGGCTGCGTATAAAGTATAAAGAAGAAAAAGGAATCAAAACTGTCTCCTGGGTCTTTGCTCCGAAGCCACTGGTGGCTAATCCCAGTGAGGAAGACTCAGGAAGGATCTAGAACAGATGTTTGGGTCCTTCTCAGTGTGGAGTGTGATTAGACTTCAGGTGGAGACTTCAGGCGGTTGCTCCAGTCTGGCTGTCAGAGGAAGCATCTTTGACCGTCGCCAGAGAGATAGGGGCAGAACCAGAGCCTAGACGAGGTCGTCCATAGAGAGATGC
The DNA here is from genome assembly GCF_037038515.1 of Microtus pennsylvanicus. NCBI lineage: Eukaryota > Metazoa > Chordata > Mammalia > Rodentia > Cricetidae > Microtus > Microtus pennsylvanicus. The sequence continues at coordinate 81,420,343 of NC_134585.1, forward strand.
TCATGGAACCTCCAGGAGTACCACCATGAATCCGAGATAAAAGATCCAGCAGAGGAGACTGAGGGAGGAAGCCTGATGAAACAGCAGACAACCCACGAGAGTTTGACATCCCGGAAGACGAGGAAGTGGTTTAATATAAATCCCATTAAAGGATCCATGGTTTATCTTTATTAACTGACAAAATGATGCTAAGCCACGCCAGAGAAGTGTAATGTATGTCTGGGATAATGGACCGTTCTACCGCATCCTTTCCTTTCTAGCAACTGATATGGATATGGTGCTTTTATGATCTTGAAAGGGGAAAACTAAATTATCCTTACTTTAAAAAAGAAAAGCTCCTTGCATACGTAAGCATTCTGTCTCCTACTACATAGCACCTCCATTTTATCCCGGCATGCTTCTCTCAGTCACCTTGTTGGCACTCTTTAAGAAAGAGAGAGAGGGAGGGAGGGAGGGAGGGAGGGAGGGAGGGAGGGAGGGAGGGAGAGAGAGAGAGAGAGAGAGAGAGAGAGAGAGAGAGAGAGAGAGAGAGAGAGAGAGAGGCAGGGTATACTCAATAACCTGGAGAATGGTCTACAGTAGCCATAGTTTTCATTTTGGAGGAATGAATGTATTGAGTGTCCAGCCAGCTCAAGTAAAATATAAGTAACAACTACCAGACAGACTGCCAAGCATCGCACATACAAAATATTCAGCCTCTTGCATGGTCCAGAAGGTGCCATGCAGAACACCGGAAGAGAAAAGACATCAATGGTCTTACCTAGCGCTAGACCCTGTGTGCTAGAATACCAACCTGCCATGCAAGACGTACCCAGTGGAGCTGTGGGGGCATGACTTCTACAGGGTAAGTAATTGGATTTGAGGCCTGCCCACCAGACAGAGTTACATGCCTAGGACTGTAATCCTTATCAAAACTCATAGCTGAGGAAGCCATAGGCTCTAAGGTAGAACATGCTATTGTTATTTTGCTAAATGGCCATGCTGTCAAATTATTTTCTAAATATTTATGTTTACACCAGTAGAACTGGGTTACGCTCAACCTTGGTCCGGGAATTTTCTTTTTGCAACAGGCAATAAATAGTCAGTGCAGAGACTCAACTGGTGAGAGTACCGAAAAAAATATATTGAGTGCTCAACCCCAAATGCAACACCTATATCAACCCCTCCCACCAAGGCTCTGGGAGCATCACAGGAAAGTGGGTAAGAGCCAGGGAAAGGAGGGGTGCCCCTTCTCTTCTGGACACGACAAGGCTGTTGCACTCACGAACTCAGAACAGCCACCTGCAGAAGATCAAACCAGACAAAACTCCATCATAGCTGGGATAGATGATCTCCAGCCCCACCCCTTACCAAGGCACTATTGGTAGTTGGTAGTTGCTAGTGAAGGGAGAACCATTGCTTTTGGAGGATATGATCACTGATAGGAACCCCATGCTTCAGTGGATGGCCTGGCACTCATACGCACATGGAGGCTCTAACTGGAATTAGTAAGTTATCAGAAAAAAAGAAAAAAGAAAGGACAGAAAGACATGAAGTTGAGAGGGGGTTGTTGAGAGGGGCGTGTGGAAGAGCTGGAGGGGGAAATGTGAATTAAATGGCATCTTATTTCATTATTTATATCTATGCAATTCTCAAGAATAAAGAAAAAATTTAACTCAGCAGAAGTCAAACAGGGACGCCCCTTTAAGGCAAGTAGTAAATGATTCCCAATAGAGTTCCATCCCCTCATGGGAAGCTTCCAAGCAAAAGAACAAATAGCAACAAAAGGTAACACCATCCAAAACTGGGGGCTTACAACCATCCAGCAGAAAACAACTGAGATAGCGTCCTTAAGGCGGCCAGATGGGTAGCCCCAACAAGAATCGGGAGCAGACCTCACATCTCCTCCCTAAATAGAAGCAGGTAGAGAAGACAATGGCAGGTCAACACCCAGCCCAGCGGAGACCAACAGCTGGAGCTGGGCTCCTTTTCCCATGGCTGAGATCCTGGCTTTCTTTCCCACAGAAATCCTTCATATCATGAGATAAACAATAGCGAAGTTGGTTGGAAACAGTTCACCTTCTAGCTGCTCTCAAGGACACAGAGTTTTGTTTTGCTTTTCCTTGGGTTGTTCTGTTCTTTTCCCTTCCTGCCACAGAGTCAGGGGAGTCAGCTCATTCCCCAGATAAGGGGCCTTAGAGGACACTTGGAGACAAACAGGCTTGAGTGTGAAATGGGCAAGTGGACAGCCGTATTCCCAGGGCTAGCTCCTGAGCAGGTTCAAGTGGCATTTGGCAACTTACCAACTCAGTGAACATTACCACAGGGGCTCTGCTTGGCTGGCCTCAAAATCGTGACCACTCTACCACAGGGGAGTTCCATCCCACCAAGTTGACTATAAAAATGAAAGTGTCTGTGTAAAGCAATTACAAGCTAAATATTAAAACATGAAGAGGTTTCCAATAAAATATTAAAGTCGATGCACGTTCTATACAAACAGCTCATGCAAATAGATATGAGTATCAGTAATGCCCCAACTAATAACTGGTTGATGGAACATCTGTGGAAACATCGTTCACCAGAAGGGAACCTTCAGCCTCTTTACTCACATTCATAAGAAAATTGAATGTTATAGTAATCAAAGAAGTAGCACAAAAATGTGTGACCATCCAAGGCTGCTGGCACACTCAGCCTTGTGGTTGTGATTGTATTTTATTAACACTGTTACTAAAGACTAGTTTTTAAGAGGCTCAGTAAAGAGGATCCCTTTTGTCCCAATAATGCAAATTCAGAGAAGAACTTAGATCTGTACTAAACCCTTTCCTGCAGAAAAGCCTCCACTCAACTGGCGACCCAGCCTCGAACACTTACAGACTATCTTAAAGGAATACAAACCATCCCACAGAATAAACAACCCACAGGGATAAACCAACACAGCATTACATAGCAGCATCTTTATGTGGAAGTAGTATAAACACTTTTGCAGAAACACTGGACAGGTAATGGTTAAATTCGAAAAGTATTTTGGCACAGTCAGAAATAATTTTTAATAATGTTTCAAAGGCAGTTGGTGTTGTTTTCATATTCCTACAGAGTGGGCTCTCTCTGTAACCCTGACCTTGATCAGAATATTACTTAGTCCAACAAAGGACAATTTAGCTTTCTAATCATACCATGTGGGCAGGACCTAGAGACCGCTGACCAGGGAACATGAAGAACCCAGATTAAAGGGCCAGAGCACGAACTGCCGGGCTGTGAGAAAAGACAGCGAGCCCCTCTTCAGATAGATAAACAGGACGGAAGGTTGGAGGAGCTCATTGAAGGGGAAGAAAACCTCCTTTGAAATAAAATAGATAACGATTGTTATTTTAGACAAATGCAAAAACGAAGGCTTTTTGCAGAAAAAAAATAAGGGTTTTTTTGAAAACTGGTATTTCTGCAAATCCTAGCATGAGACCACTCATGAGAAAAGTCAGTAAAACTCAGGTGAGAAAAACCAGGGGACTGTGGTCCGGACTAGACTGCCAGACTTTCTGCGTGAGTTCAGTCCTTTACCATGGTTGTCATTCATTTCTTTAATCCAGTGGTTCAGCCAGTATATGCCACACACTAAGCAAGTGGGAGGGAATCCCTTAGCAAAGTATGCTGTCAGAGAGCATATCATAGTGCAAACTCACAGCAAAGTAATGATAATATACATTATCGTTTAAATCCAAAAGGACCAAATAGTAAAGGTTAGTGTCGAGACCAGTGAGAGTGAATGCCAGAGAATCTCAGAGACAGAAAAACTGACATTCTTTTGCTTTTCTTTTCTTTCTCTTTTCTTTTTCTTTTTTTTTTCTTGATTTTTTTTTTTTGAGACAGGGTTTCTCTGTGTAACATTCCTCGCTGGCCTTGAACTCACTGAGATCCACCTGCCTCTGCCTCCCAAGTCCTGGGATTTAGGGCCTGCACCACCACTGCCCAGCAAAACTGATATTCTTAATGAAAATTTAAAGGTAAAGAAATTATAGTGCTGCGATGGTCATTGTTACCAGTTTCTTAGTTCAGAAGGAACTGGGGACTGAATTATTTGACCTTTTTCATTAGTGGCTCACTGAATATATAATAGGTATTTGTTCTATGTGGTTAACTTATGTATAAATATAATTTTGTTCCACTGTGTGAATTTCATCATGAATATAATTAACACATTTTGTTAGTTTTATAAAGATATGTTTATTATTTTTATAGAGACCTAAGTTATGGTGGATATTCAGGCTGGGAAAACTTTTCACCTACTTAGTCTAGACTCCAGGGCTTAACAAGATTTACCCCTGTTTGTGTATTCATTGCTAGGACATTGGTGTAGGCATTTCTACATCATGCAATCTCTATTTAGTCCATACTGCACACTAATTTCTGTCTTTGAAGTTGAGGAAAGAAAGCCAGACAAAGTTTCTGATTTTATGGCATTTTTTTAACATGGTGTGAACTTAAATTCTGTTTTAGTTGTTCTAATTGACAATCTCCATAGCAACATAGAAGAATGATTACTTCAAAAGATTTTTTTGTTTTTTGTTTGTTTTTTTGTTTTTTGAGACAGGGTTTCTCTGTGTAGCCCTGACTATCCTGGAACTCACTCTATAGACCAGGCTGGCCTCGAGCTCAGAGATTCCCTGCCTCTATCTCCCCAGTGCTGGAATTAAAGGCATGCATAGCCACCGCCAGGCATTATTTTTTTTATCACTTTTAATTTGTGTGTGTGTGTGTGTGTGTGTGTGTGTGTGTGTGTGTGTGTGTGTGTGTGTAACACAGGTGCCCACAGAAGCCAGAGGTGTCAGATGCCCTGGAATCAAAGTTATAGCCGTCATAGCCGTCATAAGCCTCCAGGTGTTGTTTCTGGAAACCAAACTGCAAAAGCAATGTGTGCTCTTAACTCCTGAACCACCCTTCCAGCCGCAGAAATGATCACTTTACTGCACTGTATGCTCGTTAACATTTGGTGTTATCTTTGCTTGCTTTTATAAAGAGGGGAAAATGTTAATAGGCCATTGGGCAATTCTAGGTTGAACTGTGTCTCCACAAAAAGATAGATTGAAGTCTTAATCACTCTACTGTAGAATGGGAGCTGCTCTGGAAATGGGCTTATGTGGATGTAGATAAGACAAGAGGTCATTAGAGTGGGCCTTACCCACCATGACTGTTATCCTTACAAAAACAGAAAGCCAGTTTAAACATGGAGGTATGTATCTGTAATCTCAACTCCGGGGAGGGTGAAGTAGGAGCATGGAAGATTTGATGCCAGCCTAGACCACAAAGTGAGGCCCTGTCTCAAAAATAAAGAACAAAACAAAATAAAAACTGGGAAATTTGGAACTCACTGGTCAAGCTTGTTTAGAACGTACACCACCACTGTAGATTTGATCCCCAACACTGAGCTGGAGAGGAGAGGAGAGAAAAGGAGGAGGGAGGGAGGGAATGGGTCTAGGCACAGAGCCGCACACACAAGAACATCTAGGGAGGGTGGAGGCAGGGGGCAGAGGTGCAGCTGGAAGCCAAGCAACACTGATTCCAATGAGTACCAGAGGGTAAGGGAGAGACCAGAAAAGATTCTCCGCAGCCAGCCCTGTTGATGCTTTCAGCTTACACTTCTGGCTTCCAGTCACACAGTTGGCGGCACCGTGTATTATTAACCTTAAGGTAACTTTCGGGCTCCCCTGGAAACAGAGGCAGAGTAAAGAAAGGATGTGGGTGCTAACTGATCTCTGTTCGACCCTTGTGCTCAGAACATCAATCTAGCTCCCAAAAGGATCACACTGTGGTTTTGGGTTACTTCTCTGTATTGCCTTAGACACAACATGACCAAGTGAAACAAAGACTTTCAATGAGCAATGAACCATATATTGCCAGATTTGGGTAATGAACTGTTTTTCCAGAAGCATATAGACTAGGGATGTGCCTTAGTCCTACATAAGCAGAACTTTGGGTTCAATACCCATCCAGCACCACCAAAAAGGGCACCAAATAAAATAGGAATGTAAATTTTTGTTTAAAATAAAAATACATGAAACCTTGAAGTGACATTATCAGAAGAGGGATTCCTACTGCCCCCTTCCCCTTCTCTCTCTAGTGCAGTGGTTCTCAACCTTCCTAATGCCGAGACCCTTTAATACAGTTCCTCATATTGTGGGGACCCCCAAACATACAATTATTTTTATTGCTACTTCATAATTGTAATCTTACTGCTGTTATGAGAGATAACGTAGATATCTGATATGTAGGATATCTGATATGCAACCCCTGTGAAAATGTCATTTGACCCCCCCAAAGGGGTCGTGACCCACAGGTTGAGAACTGCTGCTCTGGTGTGGTCTCTTGCCTGTCTGATTTCCAACACGAGATGAGGCTGTGAGAAAACCCTCATCAGATGATGCTTCAGCCTTGAAGCGTCCAGACTTGTAAGCAATCAATCTGTTCCTTACAAATCACTCAGCCTCTGAGATTCTGTCATAAAATGGATTCAGAGTTCCCCTAAATCTAGAAATATAGATTAATGTTTTTAATTCTCTGGTTCTCTTTCATAATACATCATCTACATATTTTAATACATATTATTTTATCATCTCTTCATATCAATTTTGCAAGAAGACTTTCTATATAATGACAAAAAAGTGAATTCTCAACAGATAGCTTTGTATTCAGTTCAAAAAATGAATTCTCAGGCTGGAGAGGTGGCTCAGCAGTTAAGAGAACTGACTGTTCTTCCCGAGGACCCGGGTTCAATTCCCAGCACCCACATGGCAGCTCACAACTGTCTGAAGATCCAGTTCCAGGGGATCTGACACCTTCACACCAATGCACATAAAAAAAATAAAGTTAAATAAACCATTAAAAAAATTTAAAAAAAATGAATTCTCATCTCTTCTAGAATTGCTGGCCAAAATTTGTGTCTTATTGATGGACTGCATAAAGCACATAACCTCACATAGATGCACTGTAAGAGAATTGTGTCTACGCAAAGATCTATTCTCTGTGATATGCATAAAATACATTTGCATTTATAATTATATATAATGTATCATCAAGCGCGTTCCTGACAGGAAAGAATGTCTGTCTAGATGAGAACCTTGTCCTTCACTTAGAGAGGTTTCCCACAGAAAAACTTCTGGCTCTGTTAAGTTTTATGTTGATTGTGTCCCTCCATGCTAGGGTGTGAAGGACATAGTCTTATCTTCTTCCTTCAGCATGATACTAATGGTTGACTCCAGGAGCAAGAAGCATCCAGAAGCCATCTAGACTGGCTCCACCAGAAACCATCTAAGTGTATAAGGAGTGACCACATCTTCTATAACTATGTCCCATTAAACCAAATGCTAATGTCCCAGTAGACTGCATCATGGCAGATGGTCAAAGTGGAAAGGCGCAATGACCAGTTACTATCCAGGTAGTTTACTTTTGGGAACTCTATAAAACTCTGGAACTGACTATGGGCTACATGGGGCCTCAGCTGTATAAGGGGACCGGCAAGGAGAAAGACATGAAGCCCAGATCTCATTAGCTTCCTATTACACATGCCCCTCACAAAGCTCAGGGAATGGTCTCGGTGACTTTGCCACTAGTAAACTCTACATATGCTAATTAAATTAACACACTAATTTTTGACCATTTAGTCACTGGCAGCAGGGAATAAAGTCTAGTTGAGTCCTGTGGGGCAAGCAGGGTGTGGTGTGTAAGCCAGAGAAGGAGTAGCGAGAGAAGGCTGCAGAGGATAGGAAAGAGGAAGTGTGCATGGCATTGACGGGGTATGGGTGCAGAAGAGCAATCCCTTTCAAATAAAGGCTAGCTTATTAAACAGAGGGCGTAAGCTGCTATCAGCAAACCTGACGAGACTTAGAGACATTACCTTGCCCCATATTATCACATATGCCTGAGATTAAATGCTTGTTCTTTATGTCTTTATACGTGGAGAATGGTTTTAGTTCGTGGGCCTGCAGGATTCTGCTTCGTTTGTCTTGTTTAGTCCAAGCAAAGCCACCAGCGTTAAGAGAAGGCAAATGCATAGCTATAGGATAGTCTTCTCTGTAATAAAGGGGCACTCCTAATTAGTAATTAAAGGCTGACAATGTAGCATCTATCTGACTCTTTCATCATTGTATGGTCTTCTAGAGCCAGTTGGGGAAGGGGTGGTTAGTCTGGGCTCTCCTGGATAACCCAAGACATTCTCTGCATACCACAGTTCTTAATCATCTCTTAAATTCCCCCTTGGCCACAGAAGCGAAAATCTTCACAGGTTGGGGGGCATTAAAATATGAACATTAATCTTTGTGATTCCAACTATATTCCATACTATAGGACATTCTCAGTCTAAGCCACTGTACCCAGCCCCTTCTTCCTCTACTAAACAGGGTATTTTACAGAATGTCCCCATCCCTAACTCCCTAATGCATGAAGTATTTCCAACGTGATAGTTTAAGTGTGAGGGGCATGGAAAAGGCTTTTCTCGTGATAATAATGCCAATAAACAAATGGTGAGCATTGGTGAGACCTCTCCTAAAAGGATCTCTTGTTGATATTGTGTCTGAGTGAGTCGCCTGAGCATACAGCCAAGAGATGAATAACCGTACTGTGATTGTGTTTGTCTTGGCCTGAATTCACTGCTGATTGTACAATGAAGCCAAGGGGCATCAAAGCCCACTTCCAGACTTCTAGGCGGTCCATTTCCTTTCATTGCTCCTTTGCCTTGTTGGTGATTTCCTGATTTTATCCAAATATTTGTGATTTGGGTGGAGGCCACAGTTTACCAATGAGCCCAAAATTCTTTTCACCTGCACACTATTATTCAACTCTTAGACTAACACAGCCACTTTGAACTTTACATATCAAAGAAAAATCATTCTTTTTTAGATTCACTTCAAAAGCAGCCCAGCATACATGGAGGAAGATGTCACAGCTGTAAATGAAATAGAGACCCAAGGGAACTCTTTTGGCAGCTAGCCCTACTGACTAGGGAGGCTGATTTTAGAAAATTATTGTTTTTCATATAGGTGTTGGCTTCTACTAACAGCCTTTCATCGTTTGCCATCGGAATTATTTAGATTCACAACACTAATCTCTAACGTGTTTCTCGTTTTCCTCTTTGTTCCAGACCCGCCGTCAGGGCAGTGTGCTGTTTATTACAGGGATAATTCAATAGATGAACGAGCTCACAGAGGACACGATGCTGTCTTGGCGGTTTGTCCACATGGAGCGGGGTGGTGCATGTCTGGGTTCTTAGCACTTGGGAGGCTGAAGCAGAAGGAAACCGAGTTCGACGCCAGCCTGCGTTGCACACTGAGACCTTTTCACACGTCCTTCTTTCCTGTACTGGGCATGGTCCTTTCTGTAACATCTCCACACCCTTGACACATCCCTTCGTGTTTCTATCCTTCGGTTCTCTCACCTAGAAAACGTAAGTGACAATGCCTCTCTTGTAAGTTTATTGCCAGAATTTGAGATAATGTCTGTAAAGCCCATGAAAAACTGAAGCAGGCAGTAAGTCTCTCTCAGCAGGAACTGGTGTTTTGCTCTTTGGGGATTTCACGACTAACCGTCCATAAACCACATGTGGCTTTTCTCCCTGCAAATCAGCTCCAGGACCAGTTTTGAAAGTAAGAAGATTTTCCCATGAACTCCTTGCTTACTCCTGGCTGACTTCCCACCCCCAGTCTCGTGTGTGTTTATAAAAATGCAAACAGCTTAATATGAAGCCATGTATTAAGTTAGTAGGGAGGTAGAGGGGCAGCCACAAGTTAGATACATTAAAAAGCTAAACATAGGAGACATTGGATTCTCCAGCTTGCAGTTACTTGCCAAGTTGCTGAACTCGATAGATGTAAGCATTTTAATTTACTGCCCTGAATGGAGAAACAGAACAACCTGTTGTGTGGTTTTATAATTTTTAAATTTTTGGCATAACTCTTAAATCATGCCTGTGTGTGATTTAACACAAATATTAATTTTCACACAACAGCCTTTTCTGACATCTCAAATATTTGCTGTCACTGATTCAGCTGGGATTATCTGATCAGTCACGTCTCCCCTCAGCTCCTTGCCTCGGCCCCAAGAGGGAAGTGCTAATGGAATTGTGGCGGGCTGATGGGGTATCAGCCACTCCACCACTCTGAATCCTGGAGATTATTGGAGAAGAGGCAAGGTTAGAGGCACGAAAGAAGGTTGGGATGTAAATATGAGGGGGTGCTGGAAGGGCAGTGGTGGAAATCTGAAGGGGGACCTTGGGTTATCACTGAGAAAAGTATGGCATCATAAATCCAGACCAAATTAAAGAAACAGGATTTTTAAATTAAAGATAATGCATGTTATGAACAGCCAGTGCATACAAAATTTTAAAGAAAGATAACGGTAAAAAAAAAAAGAAAGAAAGATAACGGTATTAAGTATTCCTGAGGTTTATTGGTGAGAAAATGAAATATAAGGAGAGGAAAGGAAGAGTCTCACTCACAGGGCAGGGCTGTGTCAGCTGCTCCCCACCATATTAGGAAGGATGGATGAGGGCTGGTCCCATGGATGTCTTCTTTGCTAACGGGACCATCACTGGGACAAGGTTCCGATACCAGAAAAGCTGCTATTTAAAATGTGTAAATCAATGCATTGTGTTATGTTCTGTGTACTAGTCTGCCCCTTGTCGTGATAATAAAACACCTGAGGCAATTAACTTGTAAAGAGAAACGTGAATTTGGGTTCGTGGTTCTAATTGATGAGTCCCCACTCTCCTGGATTCTGAAGACCACATCCTGGTGGGACCGTGTGTTGGAGAAAGCGACTTACCCTGTAAGCCAGAAAGCAAAGAGAAAGATGAGGTGGGTCGCCCTGATCCCGCCCAGGGGCGTTCCCCCAGTGACCCAGCATCTCCACAAACTTCCGCTTAATAGAGTTCCCAAACCTCCCCGGGCTGCTTCACCCTCAGCACCAAGCTTTTAGAACTCTGGGAGGAAAGGCTGATCCACACCACGAGGTTCCGGTGGGCAGTCATCACAATTTTAAGGCATTTTCATCAGCTTCAAGAGAAAACCTATACCTTTGAACAATGACCTCCCCACCCCCAATATCTCCCTATTCGTCCCACACCCCTAAGAAACGCCTATTCTACTTCCTGATTATAGATGTCTTATTGTAGACATTTCATTAAAAAGGATTCACGCAACCTGTCATCTTCTGAGCTGGCCTGCTTTACTTACCGTAATGTTTTCACACTTCACCCACAGGAAGCACGTCAGTACGTCACCTTGTGCTGATAGGTACAAATATGCATGCTACGTATTTTAATGCTGCAAGTTTTAAAGTGGCACAGAGGTAGACATTGAAATGTGAACAATCTTAATTTGTAATACTTAAAGTGTGCTCCCATGGACATGATTACATATCCTCTGCGCTAAGAACAATTCTAATAAAACCGCCTATGACTGTGTAGAGAAGAGAAGCTTGCCCACAAGCAATATCTTGGTTTTCAGATCACATAAAATTAAAGAGTAAAAGAATGCGCCTCCAGTCTGTGTGCCTGTGGCCGTTACACTAAGCATATGTGACAAGAGATGGGGGACTAGGGCAGCTGTCTTGTTGGCTACGAGCAATGAACAAGTAGAAGCCAACAAAACAGCCAGCAGGTGGATTAGGAGCTCTCACGGTGATGCTGAGAATCTGCCAATCAACCTGAGCCTGCCCATTGCCAATGACAAGGTGGTAGCTATAATCCTTTCACTGAAAATGAGCGTTTGTAACTAATAATAATAACCTTATATGTGAGTGTCTAGATGCCGGATCCTAATGTATGGGAAAAAGTCTATCATCCAGAAGTAACTACAAAGTGAAAATAGAAAACAGAAATGCAAAATGAACTCCAAGCGTTGTTTATCAACACCAAAGGGGAAACTAAAACTGAAAGGAACAGAGAAAATGAGGCTGAAGCAGGATGCCAGCGGCTTGTCTGTGTTAGTAGAGCTCACCTGAACTTGCTTTTGCATATCATCAAAGGAACTGACACCATGCCATTATGATTGGTCTATTTCTCATTTTGTAATCCTGCTTTTAATCACTAAAATGCTGCTTCCTGCCTCTTTAACATAGGCTGTCATTTTCCCTCGTATGCAGTTTTTTTCCCCAAAACATATTCATGAAATTAGATTTTTATTTCTCTGCATACATGGTTCACACCACACACACTGAGTGAGTGGTTCCTCTTTTTGTTTTAAAGGTTTTGTTTCAGTCTGATGTCGCTGTCTCTTGGTGAATTCAAAATTCATCCTCATACCTAAAAAGTGTGCTCAGAATCGCTCGATGTCTGTTGCATGAGTTGGTTTCGCCACGCCAGTCACATCATTATCAGTCCACAATGAACACAAGTGACGACAGCGGGGTTCTGAGCATCATGACTTGAGCATCATGACTTGAGCATCATGACTTGAGCATCATGGCTTGAGCATCATGAGTTCAGCATCATGACTTGAGCATCATGACTTGAGCATCATGACTTGAGCATCATGACTTGAGCATCATGAGTTCAGCATCATGACTTGAGCATCATGGCTTGAGCATCATGAGTTCAGCATCATGACTTGAGCGTCATGGCTTGAGCATCATGACTTGAGCGTCATGACTTGAGCATCATGGCTTGAGCATCATGACTTGAGCATCATGACTTGAGCATCATGAGTTCAGCATCATGACTTGAGCATCATGAGTTCAGCATCATGACTTGAGCATCATGGCTTGAGCATCATGAGTTCAGCATCATGGCTTGAGCATCATGACTTGAGCATCATGACTTGAGCATCATGACTTGAGCATCATGGCTTGAGCATCATGACTTGAGCATCATGACTTGAGCATCATGAGTTCAGCATCATGACTTGAGCATCATGAGTTCAGCATCATGAGTTGGTTTCGCCACGCCAGTCATATCATTATCAGTCCACAATGAACACAAGTGGCCACAGCAGGGTTCTGAGCATCATGACTCGGCCACACTGGCCAGGTTTCAAGGTCTTTGTCCACTGGGGCACGTCACACCATCCTGTATGACAATACTCCCATGCCAAAATACCATTAGAGGTGCTTATAAAACTGAGTTTCCTTCTCAGTGGATTTTCTTCTCTTTATACTCGCACATACATCTTAAATCTAGGTTCCACACATCAGAGAAAACATGAAGTATTTATTCACCTTTCTTAGTCTTATTTCCCTTAATTTAACGACTTCTAGTTGCATCCATTTTCCTGGAAATGTCACGGTTTCATTTTCTCTCCGTGGATATATAAAACTACATTTTATGTTGTTTGATATTTTCTTTATCGGGTCATCTGTTGATATACATCCAGGCTGGTCTCTTTCCCTGACTATTATGAATAATGCAGCAATAAGCAAGGATATATACAAGCATCACTGTGGTATACTAAATTACCATCCTGTGGGTGTATACCCAGGAATGTTATATAAGTTCTATTTCCAGATTTTTTTTAAGGAACCACCATACTGGTTGCCATTGTTTTATATGGACAAATAATATTCCACTACACTTCTATATCCCATTGTGTTTATACATTCATCAACACATAGACATTTAACATCAATATATAGACAATTAAGTTTCCACTTTGTTACTATGATAGGGTGCCCTTCTGTATGCTGTGAATGTATTTTAGTGACAATGGTTAATAAAGAAGCTGCTTTGGCCTACAGCAGAATAGAGTATAGCAATTTGGGAAAGCCAAACTGGATACAAGGAGAAAGAAGGCAGAGTCAGGGAGACACCAGCAGCCACCAGAGAAGCAAGATGTGAGGTAGCAAGCCACCTGACTCTTGGTAAGATATAAACTAATAGAAATGGGTTAACTTAAGTTGTAAGAGCTAGTTAACAATAAGCCTGAGCTAATAATCCAAACAGTATATAATTAATATATTAAGACTCTGAGTGTCTATTTTAAAAGCAGCCATGGGACCAGGTAGGACGAGATTTCCAGTTACAAATGACACCCAATGTATGGAATGGATCCGCATAAGATCTAAAAAAGCTTTAGAAGGGTTCTAAATGCACAAAAATGGAGTCATACTGGATTCCCAGTCTCTCAAGCCAGCCACAGTACAGAGAGTCTCCCAACAGCCTCCTGCAAGATGGAGCCAGCCACCAGCCACCATGAGCTAAGTGACATGGTAGGTTTCCTCGGTACAGACATACTCATCAGCTACACATTGTGGGGTGAATTTAGCTTTTACTCATACAGACAAAAAATAAGTTTGTGGGCTGGCTGCATGCTACCTGATGACAACATTGGTGGGGGGTGGTAAGCATGACACTCATTGCTACCTCCACCATTGCTGAAAAGTAAAGTGGGGAAGAACCATCAGCCAATGCCGCCACTCTGGTCCTAGCCACACCCACTTATGCAGATAGGCAATAAAGACACATTCAGACAAAAATAATGGGACATGCTGTGTTTAATATATGTTCATAGGCTTAAAAATGGGTATAGACAGTTATAGAAAGAAAAATAGTTTTTAAAAATTAAACAAAGTTTTTAAAGAGATAGTAAAAATAATAAAAAGCTACAGAAAGATAAAAAATTCACAGAGATTCTGGATTATATATACTATCATGTTTTCTTTTAATTTTTTGACTATTAATGAGTTAACTAGAGAGAGTCAGTTCATTGTTGGGGCTGCTAAGCTAAACCAATGTACAGGTATCTTGACTTCAAAATTTGGGTCTAAGGATATGTTGCTTTGGAAAAGAAGTTCTGCTTTTGTTTCCATAGAAGATGGAGAAGCTGTGGATTCCTTCTGGGGTAATATGGTTTGATCAAGTAAGACCCCTTGTGAGGTCTCCATTGGAGCAGTGGCCCAGGTGATCCAAGATCCAGAGCTTCAAGGCAACTGGCTGAGATGATATAGCCTCATAGACTACTACAGCCACATTTTAACCATAATTCTAAATTTTCTCAGGATCTCCATAAGATTACCAGTGCCCCCAATTAGTGGAAAGTAGTTCAGAAAACTATGCCCAAATTCCCAAAATATTGTTTATGTTTTCATTTAAGGGGGGTTGGTCATAAATGCTTAATGGTCATAGTCAATCTCTTTCTAAAAGATGGGTGATATGATACAGAAATGAGGGGAAAGGGTAGATTATTGGATCTAAATTCTTAAAACAAAACCCTATTAATCTCAAAATATTCTATGTTGGTATGGATTTTGGCTAATTGATACAAATTTAAAGTCAATTTTATTATACTATATGTATACTTTTAGGTTTGTTTTTGTTTTTTGTTTTGTTTTTGTTTTTTTTGGCTTTTCAAGACAGGATTTCTCTGTGTGTCAGCCCTAGCTGTCCTGGAACTAGCTCTTGTAGACCAGGCACCTCAAACTCACAGAGATCTGCCTGCCTCTCCCTCCAGAGTGCTGGGATTAAAGGTGTGCACCACCACTGCCTGGCAGGTATTACTACTCTTGTTTAAGGTATTATGTTTATGCAGCTCATTTAAAAATGTAATGTATAGTTAAGAAATACAAATTAATAGGCATCTATAATCATCAAACTTATGGTCATGTTAGGTTTTCTTGATGTGCAGAAATATAGTTCAAATAGATAGGTACTTTTCAAACACTTCAAAGACCTACAGAATATGGCATTTTAAGAACTTAGACTTTTCTCGACAATGAGGCACATCTGCTCCTAGCAGTACCAATTACTTCAAGGGAATGATGAGCATCAAAGATGCTCCTTATTGAGTTTGCTTTCGATGTGGTGACAATAGCCATTTGAGCAAGAAACTGCTCTTGACTGGACCGCTTGACAATATGCTGTATAAACTAGATATACAGGACCCATAGGAAAATGACTGCTAAACTTGCCATCACACAGTGGGACAGTCCTTTAGGGTTCCTGCTTCATGAAAGATCTGCCAGACATTTTGCAAAATGTATACAAAAAAAAGTGACTGACAATTTTGCCAAAATAATCAGGAAAGACTTTCATTGCTTCATTGAAAAGTCTGCCAGATATTATGGGCCTGTAGGCTGAAAATGGATGCCCCAGTGTTACAGAAGAACTTTGGGTGACTGTCCAGGCAGCCAAATGTCTCTATCATTTCTAGAGTTTTGAAAATTGCTTAACACTTCCCAGTTATTTAGGTAATATATCCTTTTGGAGTCTTTGATGGAGTTAAAAACTAGATAGTTAAAATTATAGATTTCCTTAGTTATTATGAAAGATAAATTAAATATGAAAATTTAGACTCACAAAGATAGGATAGATACTATAGTAGTGTCTTTAATTTTGCTAAGTACAAATAGACTAAATATTATAACTATAATTCTTGCTTGATAACTGTTTTATTATATGCAATTTTACAATGTTAAAGTTAAAACCTTCCTTTTTAATTAGACAGAAAAGAGGAGATGATGTGGGACACCCTTCTTATGCTGTGGATGTTTTATTACTATTGGTTAATAAAGAATCTGCTTTGGCCTATGGCAGGGCAGAATATAGCTAGATGGAAAAGCCAAACTAAATGCAGGGCGAAAGAAGATGGAGTTGAGGGAGATCCAAGCAACTGCCAAAGAAGTAAGATGTGTGGTGACAAGCCACAGGTCTCTTGGTAAAATATAAACTAATAGAAATGGGTTAATTTAAGTTGTAAGAGCTAGTTAATAATAAGCCTGAGCTAATAGGCCAAACAGTATGTAATTAATATTAAGCCTCTGAGTGGCTATTTTAAAAGCGGTTGTGAGACCAGGTGGGTGAGAAGCTTCCAGTTATATCATTATTGCAAATATTATGAAAAAATGCCCACACAGATGTTTTGTGTGGGCACAGGTTCCCATTTTTCTTGTCTACATACCCAGCACAGGAACTTCTGAGCCATGGTAACTCTGTGCTTAACTGCTAAACTGCCACGCTCTCCCCAGCACAATGCTTCTCCTGCAGCATGGGAGGTTCTCCACATCCTTGCCTGTCATGTCCCCTCCTCTTCTGGACTTACATAGCTACCTCCGCATGACAACATAAAGGAGAAAAAACACTTTAGGGGCAAAGGGACTCACTGTTCTAAGAAACATTCAACTCCTACTTTATGATTCTGCTATAAATGCAAGATGATTTTCTTTCCAAGGATATTCTAGAACAATTTGAAAGAGAAACCGAATACTGAGTGTGAAGTGTGTGTGTGTTACATATATACATACACACATATACACATAGTTTCTGCATTGTCACTTACATAATCCGAAGTGAACCTGTACCTCATGGTTCTCTGCATGCATTCTCAAGTCACTTGCTTGTGATAAGCCACTTGGAGTAACGTTCCCATAGCATCTCTGCTTTCTCCCACTAAATATACATCCAAGTTTTTGTATTCTTATTGGATGACTACCTGTCTTGCCTGGTAGTGTCTCAGGCACTTGGGCCAAGGGACCATGACCGTCTCCCACTGTGACTCCTGCAGTTAACACGTGCATGTACCAGGTGGATTTGCTGAATGAAGCAGCGAGAAGGATTTTCGTGACGTTTTCTTGCTTACGAAGCCTTTCAGCAAATGCATATAAATTAGGCTTCACTGAGATGTGTGTGCTTGGGATGAAAGCCCATGCTGTGCAGCCCAGCTCTCTGACACACTTGAGAGCTGACTTGTCTTCCCAGCACATTCCTCTGAGTCGGCTAAAGCTCAAGTCTTTGTCTGGAAACAGCCCCTATTCGTTCCTAACATGGGCAAGAGAGCAGCTCAGGCAGCTCTTCTGAGGTATGGGGAGCTCTGATCCTGCCACTCTCTCTCTCTCTTCTAAGCAAAGCCCAGTTTTCCTGTTGGGTGTAGCCTGCCCTCCCACCTAATAAGGCTCAATTGTCTTTCCATTCCTCTAGTGAGCAGGGAGCCACCTGTCCAATTGAGATCAGAGCCATGGATGTCAAAGTGTCTCATTTTTATAGAGATGTGCAGCTGCCAGCGCAGGCTCAAAGGCTTGGCTTTAATGAAAATAAGCCATTCTCATCGATACGACTGCAGAATTTATATGAAGACAGATACCTGGATCAAATGATTGGCATTTCTATTCTCCAGCTCCCGCTGTCTTAGCAGTGACATCCACGCATCTTTCCCCACATCAAGAGCTCGGCTCGGCTCTCCAGTCCTGCCCCTTCCGCTACAGCTCCTGTGCCAAGCAACCTCACGGCAGGTTCTCGTGATCCAATCTCACGATGTTTTAAATCCATATAACATTTTTAAACTAAGGACTGGTATTTACAAATCAGAAGATTTCACATAACAATGCGGATGAGGCTTGGGGGTTTAGCTCAGTTGGTAGAGTACTTGCCTAGCGTTCACTAAGCTCTGGTTTGGATCCTCAGCCTTGCATAACCTGGGCATGTGGTCTATAGCTATACTCTAAGCACTTGGAAAGTAGAAGCAAGAGGAGCAGAAATTCAAAGTCATTCTTGGTTACATAATGAATTCAGGGCCAGCCTGGGCTACATGAAACTCTGTCTCAATACATAAAACAAAAAGAACAATTCCTAATTTTCTTTCGTTACCTGTAGCACCTGCACTAGGGGATGGTACGTGAGCCAGGAAGTAGTCTGGAGATTTAAAACCACACGCACATGTAGTAATAAGGGGCGGCTGCAGGGCTGCGTCCCCAAACACCCCAGCCGCCTGGCTCGGCTAGCCTATGCCCCGAAATAATTACACAGATACTGTATTCTTTTAAACACTGCTCTGGCCCATTTCTAATCATCTGTGTAGCGCCCCTAGGTGCGCTTACCGGGAAGATTCTAAGCCTAAGTCCATCCTGGGTCGGAGCTTCATAGCGCGCGTCTTCCCTGGAGCAGGTAGCATGGCGTCTCTCTGAAGGCGTCTGCTCTGGAGAAGAGAGCTGCGGAGTCTGACCTCACTTCCTCTTCCTCCCGGCATTCTGTTCTGTTTACTCCACCCACCTAAGGGTGGGCCTATCCAATGGGCCTAGCAGTTTCTTTATTGCTTAGAGCCAATGAAATCAACAGATTGATATATGACACTCCCACATCACTTCCCCTTTTTCTGTTTAAACAAAAAAAGGAAGGCTTTAACCTTAACATAGCAAAATTACATATAACAAAACAGTTATCAAGTAAAAGTTACAATAATCTTTATCATAACTAAGGAAAACTATAACTAACTATTCTTAACTCCATCGAAGACTCCAGAAAGATACAATACTATCTAAGCAAACAAGAAAAAAGCAACTTTTAAAACTCTAGAAATGACAGAGACATCTTGCTGCCTGGACAGTCACCCAAAGTTCTTCTGTACCGTTGGGGCATCCATCTTCAGCCTTCAGGCCCATAGTTTGCAGCAGACATTTCCACAAAGCAGGAAATTTCAAAGGCAGTCACTATCTGCTTATCCTGAAGAATGTCTTGCAGACTCTTTCATGAATCAGGAACCCCGAAAGATCATCTCACCTTAGGCAAGTTCAGTAGTCCTCTCTCTGCGGGTTCTCTTTGTCCAGTTTATGCAACAGTCCAGGCAAGAACAGTTTCTTGCCCAAATGGCTATCAAACTCCATAAGGATCCTCTTCGATGCCCATCTTCTTCTTGAAGTAGATTGGTGCTGCCAGGAGCAGTGTCTCATTGTCATGAAAAGTCCTCAGTTATTAAAACATTAAATGTCCTATTCTGTAATCTTTGAAAGACATGAAGAATGTCTATCTAAAATATATATATATATATATATATATCTAGAAAATCTAACTAACATGACTATAAGCTTGACTATTACTGATGATTATCCATTAACAACCTATATTTCTTAATTATACAGTACATATTTAAATGAACTACACATTCACAATACCTTAATCAAAATCAGAAACACTTATACATATAACAAAATTGACCTTAAATCTCTATCAATAAAGCAAAACCTATACTACTGCAAATTATTCATATCTATATCATATCCCCCTTTAAATGTAAAAGAACATTTATAAACAATATTTGGGAACATGGGCGCAGTTTTTTCTCTCCAAACTGCTTCCTGCTGAATGGGGGCGTCGTTAATTAGGTCTTTCATGGTATAACCTGTGTGCTAGTTTCATCTCAGTTGGCAGTTGAGCGAAGCAATTTTCTGAAGATGTTCACAGCAACCCTTCAGGAGGACGTGGTCCATCATACCAAATCGGAATAGAAGAAATGAACAGGGTCTCATCCTCTGTGAAAACAAAATAAGAAACTCCTTTCCAAAGCATCATGTCCTTAAACCCAAATTCTGAAATCATACCCTCATGATATCCGTTCTGGTTCCACTTGGCAGCCCATATAATGAAATGTCTCTCTGTACTTAGCTCCTTCACAGTCAAAAATTTTAAAGAAAACACAATGTACATAATCCAGACTCTCTGTGAATTTTCCATCTTTACGCGGCTTATTTTTATTTATATCTATAACTATCTGTACTCTGTCTCTTTAAAGACTTTACTTTTACTTTTTTCTTTTTAAACCCTTAACTTTATTCTCTATATTCTTTTTCTTCTTTCTCCCAAGCCTACGTACATTCATCCAACAGTGTGACTCGTTTAGTGGTCTGAATCTGTCCTATTGTGAATCTGCAATTTTTTACTATCCAGGAGCAGTTTTGATTTGCGCCTTTAAATCATTAGGCGCTTAAGAATCTAAGCTGTGACATTCCTAAGTTAACTTTTTGCTTTTTGAGCGTACATCTTTGACCAGGCTGTCTTTGAACTCTCAGAGATCCGCCTGTCTCTGCCTCCCAGGCATTGGGATTAAAGGTGTTTGCTACTACACCTTGAACTCACAGAGATCTGTTTGTCTTTGCCTTCTAGGCACTGGGATTAAAGGCGTGTGCTACCACACCTTGAAGTCACAGAGGTTTACTTTAAGAATTTTAACTTTTAGTCTGCATATATTTTTAACACACTTTAAATCATTCAGAAATTTTCTCTGTCTTTGAATCTCTCTTTACTGTATATCTCTCTTTTTCTGACCACATGAGTCTTTAATTTGCCAAGCAATCTCAGTAGGACTAAAGGCGTGGCTTTGCCAGCTAGATCCAGTCCATTCCTTAGCTTTCCAGCCTCCTGGTTGAGGTACTGGCTGCAAGGTCCCTGCCAGCCAGCGAGCTACAACAGACAACACTCAAGTCCTCTCTCTGTAGCTGGCCCTCCTGCCTCAAACAGTCAGAGTTTGCCCTGGCAGGATGGCCTAGAAAGCCGGCATTTTTAAACGGCACAGCTTTTTTCCTGCTACGGCTGAAAACCGAAAAGCATGTGTTCAGCTTTTCATCAACACTGTTTAAGTGTTTTGTGGCAGGACCTCTTAATGAGCTGCAGGGTTTTGCAGCTAAAGCTGAGTCAGGAAGCCTCTTGGGGCTACCAGGTAGGAGCGGCACTCAGCACTTTAATTCTGAGACTGAGCGTGCAGCACAGAAATTCTTTTCATCCAAGTTACATCCAAATCTGACATGCAGAGCACTGCGCAGTCTGAAAACACATCTCTGTATGGCGGCAGGAATCCGCCATGCTCTTCCGCCTGCCTAAGCCTGATTCTGCCTTCTTCCCAGGAGCAGGCGGGGAGCTCTGAGTCATCTTCACGGTCTCAGAGCACTCTCCTTCCGATCCCAAGCGGGAACACAAACATAAAGCCAGAGTTTGCACTGGCGGCACAGCCCCGGGAAGCCACACTTTAAAATGACACAGCGTTTTTTCTGCTGCTGTTGCCGAATCAGGAAATCTCTCTACAGCACGCCACCAACAAACAGCAAAAATCTGTGTTAAACTCTCTCTCCCTTATTTTTAAGCCTTCTCAGGTTTTTTTAAGTGGGTTTAGTCCATCACCTGGGCGCCATTTGTAGTAATATGGGCAGCGGTGGGGCTGCGTCCCCAAACACCCCAGCCGCCTGCCCTGCCCGGCTAGCTCAGTCGGTAGAGCATGGGACTCTTAATCTCAGGGTCGTGGGTTCGAGCCCCACATTGGGCGCCATTTTGTTGTAATATGGGGCGGCGGCAGGGCTGCGTCCCCAAACACCCCAGCCGCCGGCTCCGGCTAGCTTATGCCCCGAAATAATTACACAGATACTGTATTCTTTTAAACACTGCTCTGGCCCATTTCTAATCATCTGTGTAGCGCCCCTAGGTGCGCTTACCGGGAAGATTCTAAGCCTAAGTCCATCCTGGGTCGGAGCTTCATAGCGCGCGTCTTCCCTGGAGCAGGTAGCATGGCGTCTCTCTGAAGGCGTCTGCTCTGGAGAAGAGAGCTGCGGAGTCTGACCTCACTTCCTCTTCCTCCCGGCATTCTGTTCTGTTTACTCCACCCACCTAAGGGTGGGCCTATCCAATGGGCCTAGCAGTTTCTTTATTGCTTAGAGCCAATGAAATCAACAGATTGATATATGACACTCCCACATCAAAGAGGAGCAGAAATTCAAAGTCATTCTTGGTTACATAATGAATTCAGGGCCAGCCTGGGCTACATGAAACTCTGTCTCAATACATAAAACAAAAAGAACAATTCCTAATTTTCTTTCGTTACCTGTAGCACCTGCACTAGGGGATGGTACGTGAGCCAGGAAGTAGTCTGGAGATTTAAAACCACACGCACACAGACAGAGACACGGGGACACAGGTCATCCTTGAAACAAGAAGGCCAACTTTATTGTGCTCCAGGGAAGCCTATATAGAGATCCTTAACTGATAGCCATGCCCCAGCTCCTGGGACTTCCAGCTGGAAAGCCCACCAGAATTCACTCCCCTGCCATCAGGAGCCCATGAGGGTCTCGTGCTCAGAGCAGCCGAAGGCACCGGAAAACAAGTTGTTTACTCCAGCAGGGGTCTGAGGCAGGCAGAAAAAGTCAAGGGGCCAGGGGTCTGTAGCCACCAACCATTAGCCACACTGAATAGAGTCCCTAAAGGCAATCATCACAGCATAGCCACAGGAATGGTCCTCAATGACCCTTATTGTCTAGTGTGCACATCCTTGTCGAATGTCCTCCCCTTGTATTGGACTTCGTTGGCTCATCTTTGCCTTCCCTCCCCCCCACACACAGGGTTTCTCTGTGTACCCTGGTTGTTCTGGAACTCACTCTGTACACTAGGCTGGCCTCAAACTCAGAGATCCTCCTGCCTCTGCCTCCTGAGTGCTGGGATAAAAGGTGTGCGCCACCACCTTCTGGCTATCGTGGATCACTTCTTTTTTTAAACTCTGTATTTACTCTTTGTGTCTTTCACACCACGCATCAATCACATTCATCTCCCATCCCTTCATATCCGGCTTCTGCCCTTGCAACCTCCCCCATAAAATAAAATAAAATTCAAAAGAGAAGAAAAAAGAGAGAGAAAGGGAAGAAGAATCTGGTCATGGAAGCTGTAATGTGACACAGTGAGTCACATAGTATACCCTTTAGTCCATGTATCTTAACTTGCAAGTGTCCATCGCCAAGAGTCATTGGTTTGGTTTGAGGCCTCTGGCTTCTGCTACAGTATCAATACTGGGCCCTCAGTAAGACCCCTCTTGGATATTCTGATGTTGCCCTGTATCATGGAGGTCCTGCAGCTTTGGATCTAGCGGACCAGCTCCTTCATGTGCTTTAGCAGATCATAGATGGAGTGGGTGTTGAAGTAGGCGAAGTCATAATCCTGCTTCTGGGCCTGGGTGGTTGCAGAGTTGGTCAGTCTGCCAGCTTTCCCCAGTCCTCACCACCAGGGTGGGCTGGTTCACCCCACCTAGTTCACCCAATGCGGCAATGAGCAAGGGCAGGGACTGGTTCTGTTTTCATGCCCCTGGTGTCAGCACCTACATCACCAGGGCCAGCTCTACTATGCTGCCCAGGAGAGGCACAGGTGCTGCAGCTGGTGATGGACAGGGACGGCTCTCACGCTCTCGTGACCTCAGGGCCAGCTCTTCCAGCTGTCACAGGTGAGGTGGGGTGTGTCTCTCCCTCGCCCACACCACCATGAGACAGGTGACAGGTGGGGTCAGATCTCCCATACTCACATGCACAGGGCTGGCTAACCCACGCCCCCTCCCCTCACCCAATCAACAGGGTCAGCTCTACCATGCTGCCCTGGTGGGGTACAGGCTTGGCTTCCTGAGTGCTGCAACTGGTAAGAGGGAAGGTTAGTTCCCTTGCCCACCACAGGGCATCTTTCCCTCACCCAAGCCACCACATGGCAGATGGGGGGCGCTGAACCAGCTCTCCCACTCCCACACCCTCAGGGCCAGTTCACCCATAACCCCCCATACACCCACCACCACCACCACCACCACCACCACCACCACCACCACCACCACCACCAACGGGGTCAGCTCTATTGTGCTGCCCAGGAGAGGCTGCTGGTAAGGGGCAGGATCAGTTCTCCCCAGTGTTAGAGCCAGGGAGGGCGGGACCAACTCTGTTCAGCTTTATCCTCTCAGCCTTTGGTGGTACTAGGAATAAAAGACATCAACAAAGACCATGGCTGCATTGGCCACAGACTCAGAACTAGACAGCAAGCATGTGGTCCTCAGGAAGAAGAAAGCATGCCATCTAGTTCTGGTTTGAATGGTAACTGTTCCCCCAAACAGGGTGATATGTTTGAACACTTGGTCCCTGCCAGTGATGCTGTTTTGAAAGGTTGTGAAACCTTCTTTAGGAGGCAGAGTCTCACAACAGGAACCACTGAGGTGACTTTCTGTGGCTGCCACAAAAACCTGTGATTGAATTTGCAAATGGCCATAACCGCAGACACCTGGATTAAGGCCTTTTCACAGACTCAGAATAGAGGACCCAATGCCAGGATTGCTGACCCACAAAACCGTAAAAATAATACATGTTTGTCGTTTTAATCCAGTAAGTTGGAGGCAATTTTTTACACAGCAGTAGATAATCAATACAGTAACCATTTGTCACCCTTGCTCTACACTGTGAAATGTTTTCCCATCCATTCAATATCCCCACCAGGACCCAGCATCATCCCTCAACCCACCTCTGGGCTGCAGGGAGTGCCTCTGGATTCCTCTCTCCTCCTTCACTCAATGTTCTTACTGCTCGATCCCTCAAGATGTCACAACTGGACACAGCAACAGACTCCTAATTCCTCTGCCTTCCATCAACTCACCTCCAATTCATCTCTTCCCACCAGACACACTTCCTCAGCACCGTCCAATATAACATCCCCAATGTTGGCCTGGCTTCTAAAACCCTCTGGAACCCAGTTAGCCTCACTTTCCAGCTCTACCTCTCGGCCTGCTCGGGGAATCTTAATCTCCTCACTAAGGTTACATGTGCCGAACTATCATTGCCTGTGCATCCTACACCTCACCTCCAATAAAATGTCCTTCTCTCTCTACACTGCTACCAAGCACCTTATCTTTCTGAAACCACCTGTCCTGTGACTCCATTAACAAGTCTGTCCTAGGTCATTGACCGTTGCTTCCTGGTGGCTGGCAGGTGGCTCGTCCGCTTGCTCACTTTGGCTGCCATTCCGCTCTCATCCAGTACGATCCTTCTGGAGGAAAAGCCACCACTGTCAGGCTTCTATGGCTAACTAGTGGCTTAACTCTGCACTCTGATCTCCAGGCAAGATTACACATAAAATATCACTACAGACCCACGTTCGGGCTTCCTTGATCTCCATGTCTACCCCGATAGTTAACACTGTCAGTTTGACAGAATCTAGAATCACTAAGGATACAGGTCTCTGGGCATGCTTGTAAGGAATTTTCCAGATTACATTAAGAAGGTGGAAGTCCAGTTATTCAATGGACTGGGATCCTGGAGTCTAGAAAAAGGAGAAAGCTGGCCAAGGGCTCATCTATCTCTCCAGTCTTCTTAGCTGTGGATGAGATGTGAACAGGGGCTGCCTTGTATTTTTGCCCCCATGCCTTCCCCACAGTGATTGATTGTACCTTCAAACTGTGAGCCGAAACCCACCCTTTCTTCCTCTCTCCTTCCCTCCCTCCATCCCTCCTTCCCTTCCTTCCCTTCCTTCTGCTAGTTGTTTTTGCCAGGGATTTCACCACAAAACCAAGAAAAGTAACCAACAAATCTACACACTTTCTTAGTTCTAAAACCTTCTCAGTATTGAAAGACTTTGGGGGATCGGGCTTGATACTTTGTTACCCAGAGCTGGGAGTGTAGCTCTTGAAAGCTAGACTTAACACGGTTTGGGTTGCTACCTGTCAGAGAACTCAGAAACTCTTTAATCCTAAAGCAGATGGTAGCTATGTAGACCATGTGACTCTCCTTCCACCACAATCCCCAAGCGCCTTTCCCTTCCATGTCATTGTCTTTGGGGGAGGAATAACAAAGCCAGACTGGCTTTCTTTGCATGCTCTTTTTTCCTGAACATGCCTGTCAGCACACTGCCATCTTTTCCCGAACATTCCCGAACCTCTGATGGCCCCTGTCAAATGTGCTGCTTTCAGAGCTAACTCTCAGAGCTGGATTAAAAGACACAGCCCTGAGCCAGTGTTGGCCTGTGGCCGTGCGCTGCATCTTTAAGGACCCGGAGCGCCGCTGAGGTATGAAACGGCATATCTTTAAAAACGAATTACCTCCTTTCCACTCCGCAAAAACGCTGGCCTCGTTATTTATGTGGATTACCTGTCCTCTCTTTACAAATCTTGAGAAATTTTCATCTCTGTTGTCTAATGTTACGGGTTTCAGGGGTTCAGTTTCCACTCCCTTTGCACAGACATTTGCTTTCAAAAGCATAAGTTAACCCTGCAAACAGATGAGTCAGCACTGACAGAGTAGGGGCCTCCAGACGCAGCTTGGTGACCCCTGCTTACTGTGCTCTTCCTTGTTTGGTACATGTCCTTAGGAATCATGACACAGTGTGGGAGGGGAGCACAGAGTGGCCATGGAAGGAAGGTCTGTTGACATCTGTGGTCAGTTGTCAGACATCTGCTAATAGCCCACTCAAAGACTACAAGGTGGGTGCATGCAGGAAAGCTGCACTAATGAAAAGATTATATAACTGGCCTTATATGTGAGCAGCGAGGCCACTGCCCTCTAAATAGTTAATATGAGGCTCGTAGGAAAGATAACTGTTGGTGTTTTAGTAGAGTTCAGGCTAGATTCACGGTTACCATTCATTCAACAGTTCAGAGGCTGAGGAAAGTCAGATGTAAAGCGGATCAGGACCAAGGGTAGCATGCTGAAGTCCAGGTGGGGGCTTTAGTTCCGCTCTGGCAAATAATTTCCTCTCTCCGAGCCTCATTTCCTCCATCTCTAAAATAAATGCAACTCTGTGAAGTTACAAGAATCGCCTTTGGGAATATCGGTGAAGACTCTGATAAGTTGCTTCTAGAATGTTAAACTGTAGGCTATTCCTTCACCTCAGCATGCCCAAGGCTAGCCCACTGATAGCTTTTTGCCATCTTTCTCAGTGCACAGCGTTGTCTCGTTCTCACTCCTCTTGAGTTCTCTTGTGTTTGTTCATCAGCGCACAGGGAGAAAACCCATAAGCACAGCTGAAAACTGCAAGCATTGGCCGGGCGTAGGAAATGCTGGTACAGGCAGCTTCTTCAGTCATCCAGTGGCAGATGCTCATTATCATCTTAATGCAGCTGCTGGCTGCTGTACAGCTTGGTGAGAAATGATACTGTATCCCCAGCACACTGTGACATGTTCACCGTGGAGAGCTTGAAACCCCTTTCCCTTTCTAGAACCTGCAGGATCTAGAAATGAAGAGTGGAACAGAGGTCAGGGAAAGGCTTGTGGTCTGGACAGAGACTGACCACTTAAAATAGCCATGGGACCATGGACCAGCAAAGCATCCTGTCCTTATCTGCCTCCAATATGACATGAAGAGATGAATACTGCATCCTTGGTGTATCAGTGTTGGTTAATATCAACATTTGCATCATTTCAGCTTTTTGGTTATGGGATGTGAGTTAAGATGAGATTCCACGGGTGGCAAAGAGTTGAGAGCCCCTTCAACAAGAAGAGAAAAGAGGGGAGCGTCTCTGAAAATGTGGAATGGGAGCACAGGGCTGCAGTATCTCCTGTCTTTCTCCCTGTGCACACACATGTACAGACACATACACACACAGGTGCACACAGGATTTTTCATTCTTTTCCTTTACCATTCTCCACTTGATACAGCAATCGTGATTCTGTTCCCCCGCACAACTTCACTTTATATGTCATGTCATCCCACCACGAAAAAAGCCTAGGCAAGGCACTGCTGGTCTTTAAACATAAGACTTTCACAGGCATGTGTCTGGCCATGAGCACCAGCCTGTGTTCAGCGAGGTTCTAGAGAGATGCTAAGTTTGGGCAAGACGATAGATTTCTTCTTCTGGGCTCAAATATGCTGACCACTAGCTGAGCTGATGATTGATGTGTAGGTCACATGATATTAGGTTCGGACCATGGAAGGCAAGAAGGGCCAAGTAAACGCCAAGCAGAAGATCCAATAGAAACAAAACCTACAGAATTCAAATCTTACTTTTACTTTGAAAACCCTTTATTTTCATTGTCTTTTTCATGATAACAGATACCTTATTCAGGTCATTGCAGTTGGCAAGTGAGCTAATTACACAGACACAAGCATGGTATTCCTAATTGTAAGTGAACCTGTGGAGGCCAATGGTGAGCACAGATGTCTCAGCGTCAGACCTGACCAGGAATCCAGCACTGAGGGCTGGGGGAGGTGCTGAGGCCACACCGGCTGCTGCCTTTCTATATCTGGTGTCTTAGTTAAGGTTTCTATCACTGTGAAAAGACACCTTGACAAGGAAACATTTTGTTGAAGTGATAGTTTACAGTTCAGAGGTTCAGTCCATTCTCATCATGGTGGGGAGCAGGGCAGTGTGTAGTAGACGCGGCGCTGGAGAAATAGCTGAGAGTCTGCATCTTGCAGGCAACAGGAAGTCAACTGAAACACTGGCGGTATCCTGAGCATAGGAAAACTCAAAGCCTGTCCCTATAGTGACACACTTCCTCCAACAAGGTTAGACCCACTCCAACAAAGCCACACCTCCAAATAGTGTCACTCCCTGTGGAATTATGGGGGTCAATTACGTTCAAACTACCACATTCCACTCCCTGTCCCCCATATGCTTGTAACAGTATTATAATGCAAAATTCATTTAGTTCAACTTCAAAAGTCCCCACAACCTATCACAGTTTCAACAATGTTAAAAGTTCAAAATGTCAACAATGTTAAAAGTTCAAAGCTTCTGCTGGAGAGTCATACAATCTCTTAACTGTCATCCCCTGTAAAATTTAAATCAAAAAGCAGAACACATACTTCCAACATGGATGGCACAGGAGATACATTACCATTCGCAACATAGGAGAGAAAGCACAGTGAGAAAATACTGGACCAAAGCAAGACCAAAAACCAGTTGGGCAAACTCCGAACTCTGTATCGCCATCCCTGAGTCAAAGCACTCATTAGATCTCCAACTCCATTCAGCTTTGCTGACTGCAACAAGTTTCTCCTCTTCATCTGGTTCTTCTCCCTGTCAGCAGCTCTCCCCAGCAGGTATCCCATGACTCTGGCATCTCTAACATCTTGGATTCCCCAAGGCAATCCAAGCTTCAACTTCACAGCTTTGTGCAATGGCCTCCCTGGGCCTCCGTTGAGGGACACCCCTGACACATGCCTGGCCTCGGCGACTTTCCTTGGACTCAAGGGTAAATTCCATAGCTTGCTTCTTCTATCCCTAACTCTAAAGCCAGAACCGTGTGGCTGAAGCTGCCAAGTTCTGCTGCCTGCTGGGGCTGGAGCATGACCCCCTCATTCAATTACAACTTCACCAACTTTCTGTCTTTTATTGCCTAAGCCTGGCTGCCCTGAAACTGGATCTCTAGATCAGGCTGGCCTCAAACTCAGAGATCCCCAGCCTCTGCCTTCCCAGTGCTGGGATTAAAGGTGTGCACCATCACACCCGGCTCCAAACTTTTCTTTAGTTCCTTTCCACAAGTTAGAAACTTAGCTGGGTGGGTCTTGCCCTGGGGCCACCATTCCCTTTGTTCTATTTCTTAGTGTTATCTCCTTGAACACAGGACTTATTTCCATTCCACTTTTTGGTGTTCCTTTTCTCCTTAAATTTTACACACCCTGCTCAGCTTGCTCCTTTTCATTCTATATCTTCATTAGAATTAGCACTAATAACTACACAACAGTCTATACTAGCATATTTGGAGATTTCCTCTGCCAAGGGAATTAATTCAAAACTCTTCACTTTAGCCTCAGGCAGACTCTTCCAATAAGGGCAAAAGGCAGCCACATTCTTTACCAAAATATCACAAGAACGATCTCTCTGTCACATCTCTGAAACCTCTTGAGGAAGCCCCCCCACATATCATCAGATCACACCCAACACCACTGTCTTCCATGCTCCTCTTAGTGTGGCCCATTTATTAGCCCTTAAAGTATTCAACTGCCCTTTCTCATCCACAGTCCCAAGTTCCTTATTCCTTCAAACACACACATGGTCAGGCCTATCTCAGATATACCCTAGTCCGTGGGACCATCTTTTGTCTTAGTTAGGGTTTCCATTGCTATGAAGAGACACCATAACCATTGCAACTCATATAAAGGGAAACATGTAAGTGAGGTGACAGTTTACAATTCAGAGGTTCAGTCCATTCTCATCATGGTGGGGAGCAGGGCAGTGTGTAGTAGACGCGGCGCTGGAGAAGTAGCTGAGAGTCTGCATCTTGCAGGCCACAGGAAGTCAACTGAAACACTAGCAGTATCCTGAGCATAGGAAACCTCAAAGCCCGTCCTCAGAGTGACATACTTCCTCCAACAAGGCCATACCCACTCCATCAAAGCCACACCTCCCAATAGAGTGCCACACCCTGTGAGATGATGGGGACCAATGACATAAAAACTACCACTGTGGGTATACAGCACAATGTGTCTCCCGCGTCAAATGATTGCCTAAGTGTGAGGGGACCTGTGTCTTGAGGCACCGTGGAGGCGGCTGCTTTGTTGGGAAGCAGTGACCTGTGATACTGTGACACCGTGCCACTGGGAAAGGAAAAGCACAGCTCTTCAGTATCTCCTGGTCTGGGTCCATTCATCTACGCTCCCACATACCTGACCTGAATGTCTCATACCACAAGTCCCTTAACGGCCACAGCTGCTTCCGAAGCACAGCCTGTGAAGACAGCTTGAGGCACTGAAGAGAGAAAAGTACCTCTGGAGAGCGATCCTCTGAGAAAAGACCCCTCACTCCTCCTGTGCCTCCCTCTGAGTGTAGTTTGGAAGACCGATGTAGGAAGTGGAACATGGACAAAGATAGGAGACAAACTCCAGAAGGCTGTGGTGTGGGAGGGGTGACCCAGGTGCTGATGAGGTTCACAGATAATCTTACTTGAGGGCCACAGCATTGTTGGACATGTCACTTGGGGAAACAACACACTCAAGTCCATAGCTGATGGTCCACAAACTGCCGGAGAATTCTGCATACAGGTATGAGATGGTGAGAGTCTCGCTTACCTAGTCTAACTCCTGGGGAAAATGCCAAATCAGGAATGGACAATGTAATTACAGCATTTTACAGGTAGGGGAAAGCTGTCCAGAGGAGAAAGGTTTGCATGGTGCTAGCCTTTGCTTTTAAAGATCATCTTGACCTCCATTTAGCTTTACTTGAGATTTTTAAAGCATAGATTTCCTTTTACTTTATATCTATGAGTGTTTGCCTGCAGGCATGTACTGCACCACAAGTGTGCCCACTGCTAGTTGAGGCCAGAAGAGGGCGCTAGACTTCTTGGAATTAGAGTTACAGAAGTTGTATGCTGCTGTGTGGGTGCTGGGAATGGACCCAGGTCTTATGCACTGAGACATCTTTCCAGTCCTGAGCACTTATCTGTCGGGGATAGATTTAAGGGCATTTTATTTATATTCATCTCTTCTGGTAAAATAGAAACGTCAGCCATGGTCATAATTCCATGAATGCTCTTCAAAGGGGTTATTGTTGCTTTTAAATAGCATTTTAACAAATAATACATAGCAGAAAGAAGGGATCTTCAAGGCAAGAGCAGAAATCTTTGCCAGCATCTTAAACACAGCATGGGTCAGCCATGATTACAGGAATGAGGCGGTCTCGTACAGAGAAACAGGCGTGCAGCCTGCCAGCGTCACGGATTTCTCTTAGGGAGTATGTTCTTTCCGGGGGCGGGGAGTGCGCGTTAGAAATCTGATTTCCCAAAGGTTTAAAATGCAGTTCCTAGGATAATGACAGACAGCTGGGATAGCTAACTCAGAACAAATTGCTCTCCCTTGAACCGACGGCATTCACTCCTTGGCTACATCCTGTCTGGATTCCAGTGCTCGGGAGCGTAGGAAGTCCTCGTACTCTTTACCGGTTCACTCGTGGTCTGTAATCATTTGCGGGGAGGGGCGTGTATTAAAACAAAAGCACATTTCCTACAAATGTGTGTGGACTAATAAGACAATCACTTTAGAAATAATGGCCCAGCATAGGTAGGTGGTGCACACCTTTAACCCAGCACTCATGAGGCAGTGGTAGGCATGTCCCCTTCCAACAATGGGGACCAAGCCTTCCATGCCTGCATTTTGGGGGACTTCTTTTCCATAAATCATAACATGACTAATCTGTCACAACCTTACACTCCCTGAGCTGCTCATAACCACTGTTTTTATGAGATCAGCTTCGTTGGATTTCAGATGAGTGAGACCGTGCAGCATTTGTCCTTTGGGGCCTGACTTACCTCACTTTACATAACGCCTTCCAGGTCCACTCATCTTGCTGAAAATGACTACAATGAAATGAAAACTGTTTGAGGTGACGGATATGCTAATTACATATGATGTGCTCATGACACAATGTATATGTGTCCAAACATCCCTTTGTGTCCCAGATAACAATACGATTGTTATTCATCAGCTTAAAAAATAAGATGAAAAAGAAATAAATTATGCATACTTGAATCTTTCCGTTGAAATTTGGTCTCAGAAAAGTTGGACCATGAAAAACTATGTTGTGGGCCTGAACACACAGCTCAGCAGTGAGGAGAACTTAGGTGCTCCTACAGAGAACCTGAGTTCAGTTCTCAGCTCCTACATTTGGCCAGGCAGCTTTCAACTGCTTTTACTTCCAGCTCCAGGAGAGCCAAACTCTCTTCTGGCCTCTGTGGGCATTTGCACACGTATGGCATAGACTCACAGACACATACATACAGATAGCAATAAAAATAAAATAAGTCGAAATTAAAAACTATGTCACCAACTAAGAATTGTGTATAACCAAACCATGGAACAAATAAAGCGAATAAAAATATAAAAAATTCTTCATCCGATCACCATGAGGGTGTTAATGTCATTGATGGATTAATTCATACACTAGTTCATAGCTGAATGGGCTCTTAGGAGGTGAGGTGGGTTGAGAAGGTGTTGTCCACTGGGGTATACCTATCTATTCTCTCTGCTTCCTTCCTGCTGGGAAACAAGCGATTTTGTTCTCACATTCATTTCTGCTTGTCACAGGTCTAAGGGCAATGGAGTCAGATAACTATGTACTCATATAAACCAAATAAACCATTCCTCTTAAGCAGATCCTCCCCACCTCAAATATTTTCTCATAGCAGTGAAGTTTGAGTAAAAGTGACTATTTACTCATCCATTCACTCACCCATCAACCCACCCACCCACATATCCATCTATCAATTTATCCATCCACTATCTCCCATCCACCATCCACCCATTCATCCATCCATCTATCCATCCATCTATGCATTCTCTATTCATCCATCCATCATTGATCTATGCACTCTCTATCCATCAATCTATGCATTTTTTATTCACCCACCCATCCATCTATACATCTATCCATTGATCTATGCACTCTCTATTCACCCACCCACCCATCCATCTATCCATCAGTCTATGCATTTTCTATTCATCTATACATCTATCCATTCATCTATGCATTTTCTATTCACCCACCCATCCATCTATACATCTATCCATTGATCTATGCATTCCCTATTCATCCATCCATCCATCCATCCATCTATCCATCCATCTATGCATTTTCTATTCACTCACCCATCCATCTATACATCTATCCATCCATTGCAGTCTTGGAGTCTTAAAAGGGGGCCTTGCATATACTAGATGAATGTTCTACCAAAGAAGTATCTTCCTTCATAATTTCTTTTTAAGTTGATGCCAGAAAACATATGTAAGATACTGTGAAGACATACAAAGAGAGAGAAATTTCCAGTCACTGTTGCTATGTAAAATTATTTATTGGTGGTATTTAAAAAAAAACCCGGCATATCATATACAACATTTTCTTTAACAGGAGTCCAGGACTTTAGCTTTGAGCTACTGCAGAACTTCAGGCATCTGAAGGCTCTTCGGGGCTATCAGGTGGTTCTGAGGGTCAAACAGGTTGGCACACGAGCTGTACAGTAGGGACTTCTGTATTGCCAGACTTCTCACCTGATGTGTGAATTCCTCAAGAGAGAGCATTCAACAGAGCAAGCAGAAACTCATACCCTTCTCTGGTGCAGCCTTGAAAGCCACACAAAGTCACTTCTGCCTTAGGGTTTTAGTTAAATCAGTCAGGTCCCTGAAGGAGAGGGGACCTAGATGCAACCACCTCATGAGAGGAATGATGAAATGTTGATAGTCAAAACTAAATCACAGTAAGTCTATCAACTCTATGTAATTAACCTAATACATGTTATAATCAGAACTGAGCTCTGATGGTGATGTCGTAGAAACCCGAGTGTGGGAAACATCTCACGATTGCCCCTGGGGAAGTTGAGGAAGGTAAGACGGCTCACTGTCAACTTCCCACGAGCAATTGGTTAGGGTTAGAGAGGTTGGCAGGAGGAGGGCTGAGCATCCAGTACCCTAGCAGAGGCGTCCAGCCGGTTCCTGCCCAGAGGAAAGCCTCGGGCAGAGTATCTGGTGCTCATAGCAGCAGCCTCGCAGGGACAGAGCTGTGTGTGGAGATGAATGCCAATGGGTTCTGAGCAAAGAGCTCAGTCTCAGAAAGAGCACTTTTCCTTATCATTAAATATGCATTGTGACAGCTTCTAATGGTTACACAGATATTTTACTTTGTTTAATTAACATCTTCTTTTACAAAGCCAAGGAATAGAAAGAAAAAACCCAGTTTTGCCACCTAATGCCACTCCACACTCTCTAGTTTTACACTCTCACCAGCAGTGAAAAGGCTTCTGATGTCTCCACATTCTCAGCAGCATCCCCCGCCTCCTCTTCTCTCCACTTTTGCCTCTCCTATTTATTTTTGATAGCTATCTCCCATTTGTGTAAGGTGATATTTATCTGCAGATTTAATCTGCATCTCGCCAAGAATTCATGATGCTAACCACATTCTTATATTTGTAGCAGGTGATTTAGATCTTTGGAGAAATTATTTTCTACCCTTTGGGCCATTTTTAAATCGATCAATTCGTAATTTGGGAGCTCTTTTCTTATTGTGGATAAGAAACCTCTATGATGCCCTGGCTGATTTTACGTCAGCTTCACACCAAGCTGGAGTCATCTGAGAGGAGGGAACCTCAACTAAGAGAACCTCCAGAGATCGGCTGGTAGACAAACCTGTTGGACATTTCCTTAATTGGTGATTCACGGGGGAGGGCCCAGCCTTTGTAGGTGGTGCCATCCCTAGCTAGTGGGTCCTGAGTTCTCTAAGAAGGCAGACTGAGCAAGTCAGAAGAAGCCAGTAAACCCCTCTTCTCCCTGGCCTCTGCATCAGCTCCTGCCTCCAGGTTCCTGGCCCGGAGTTCCTGTCCAGACTGCCTCCCATGCTGGACTATGATAAGCAGGTGCAAGTGAAATAAACCCTGCCCTCCCCAAGTTGCTTTTGGTCATGGTGTTTCATCACAGCAACAGAAACCCTAACGAAGATAGATATTTTTTGTAAATATTTTTTTCATTTTGTGGGAAGCCTTGCTGTCCTGTTTTTGTTTGTTTGGTTGGTTGGTTTGGTTTGGTTTTTTGAGACAGTTTCTCTGTGTACCAGTTCTGGCTGGCCTGGACCTCGCTATGTAGACCAGCTGGCCTTGAATTCACAGAGATCTGCCTGACTCTGCCTCCTGTGTACTGGGATTAAAGGTGTGCACCACCACAGCCTCGCTGTTAATAGTGGTTTTTATACATTTCAATGTATCTACTTTTCATTACCTGGTTTTTGTTTTATCCAAGAAATCATTCCCAGATCTAATAGTGTGTAATTTTTACCTCTATTTACTTCTGGGAGCTTTACAGTTTGAAGTGATTGATCCTGTTTGAACTAACATTTTGTTATTTCATATGGTTATCACCTACAGTATTCGGTAGGAGTCCAACTTCGTTCTTTGCTCATTGATATCTGGTTTTGGACACTTTCCTCCTTCAGAGGACATTCTCGGCACACATACCAAGACCATTTCCTTGCACATGCCAGGATCTCTGCTCTGTTCTGTTGGCCAACATGCATGTATGTCCTTTTACCAGTATTACTCTGTTTGCGTTACCGTGGTTTTGTAGCAAATTTTAAAGTCAAAATGTGTGACCCTCACTCCCCGCTACAGATTTATTCTTCTTAATAACCATGGTGGTTGTTCAGAGTGCCATGAGATGTCACAGAAATGTTAGGGAGGGTTTTCTTCTACAGGACAACAGGAATTTGGATTGGGATTGCATTGGACCTATAGATTGCTTGGGTCGTACTGTGGTTTGAGTGTGAAAAGTCCTCCATAGGTTCATGTGTCTGAACACCCAGTCTCCTGCTAGTGGTGCTGTTTGGAGGGTTGGGGACCTTTAGGAGATGGCATCTCACTGGAGGAAGTGAGTTCTAGGGTGGGCTTTGAGGTGGTATAGCCCCACTCAATTTCCGATTCTTCCTGTGCTTCCTGAATACTACCAATGTGTTGTGGCCAGGCAGCCTCCCACTCCAGCCACTATACTTTCTCTGTCATGATGGTATGTCTCCCTTCAAACTAAGAGCTGAACAAACCCATCCTTTCTGAAATTGCCTCTTGACAGGTATTTAGATGAAGAAAGCAACTAATACAAGCAGTATTGACATCTTGACAAAGTAAAATCTTCTACTCTACTAACAAGAGATGAGTTTCCACTTATTTATGATTTTGCAATTTCTTCCACCCATGTTTTATGTTTTTAGTTATATAAATCTCACCTCAGTTAATCCCTAAGTATTTTGTTATTCTTGATGCTCTAGCAAAATTAGATTATTTTTGAAATTTCCTTTCCAGACTGCTCATTGTTTGTGTCTAGAAATGCAACTAACTTTTGTGTGTCTAGCAGATGCGCGTGGTGCAGATGTGCGTGGTGCAGGTGTGTGTCGTGCAGGTGTGTGTGGTGCAGATGTGCGTGGTGCAGATGTGCGTGGTGCAGATGTGCGCGGTGCAGGTGTGTGCGGTGCAGGTGTGTGTGGTGCAGGTGTGTGCGGTGCAGGTGTGTGTGGTGCAGGTGTGTGTGGTGCAGGTGTGTGTGGTGCAGATGTGCGTGGTGCAGATGTGCGTGGTGCAGGTGTGTGCGGTGCAGGTCTGCGTGGTGCAGATGTGCGTGGTGCAGGTGTGTGTGGTGCAGGTGTGTGTGGTGCAGGTGTGCGTCATGCAGGTGTGCGTGGTGCAGGTGTGTGTGGTGCAGGTGTGTGTGGTGCAGGTGTGCGTCGTGCAGGTGTGCATGGTGCAAGTGTGCGTGGTGCAGGTGTGTGTGGTGCAGATGTGTGTAGTGTGTGTATGCATGTGTGTGTGTGTGTGATCATTAGGATTTTCTATGTATAGCATCTCTCATCTGTGAGGAGAGGTAATTTTAATCCCTTTCTGATTTGTATTAAAAATATTTATTACTTCATTTCCCCTTTATTTTTTTACTGCTTTTCTCCTTTCTTATCTTTCTTTCCTTTTCTTTTCCTTTTTTCTTTTCTCTTGGCTATTATACCTAGAGCTTCCAGTATTGTGTTAATAAAAAGTTTTGAACAAAGGCAGAATCTAATTGTTCATGATTTTACAGGTAAAGATTTTTAGTCTTTCAGCATAATTTATGAAGTTAACTGTTAACTTCCCTATATGCCTATTACACTTCAGTACCTTCTATTTCTAGTTTGTTGAGTATTATCATGAAATATATTAAATTGTGTTAAGAGTTTTTTTTCTGAACCCATTGATATAATTATTCTTTTTATTATGCTATTTATTCATTGACCAATTTTAATGGGTTACACTATTCTTGTATATGATGAGAAGTTCTTGTGGTGGTTTGAATGAGAATGCTCACCCCCCCCAACACACAAAGTAGGCTCATATATTTGCATGCTTAGTCCCCACTTAAACTGTTTGGAAGGATAGGGACAGTGGATCTCAACCTTCCTAATGCTGCGACCCTTTAACATAGTTCCTCATGTCATGCTGACGCCCAACCATAAAATTATTTTCATTTCTATTTCATAACTGTAATTTTGCTACTGTGATGAACCAAATGTACATATCTGATATGTGACCCCTGTGAATGGGTTGTTTGACCCCCAGGTTGAGAACTGTAAGCGAGCCACTCAGTTAAATGCTTTCTATTAGAAGAGGTGCCTTGGTCTCCTCACAACCACAGAACAGTAACTGAGGCAGTTCTCCCTTGGTTATATGCAGAGTCCTCCAAATATGCTGTTGAATTCAATTTCCTGGTATTTTGTGGAGAAATTTTACAACATAGAGCCTACAGGGTACCCTTTCTTGTAGTGATTCATCAGGGTTTCGATCAGGGTAATGCTAGCCTCATAGAGTAATCTAGTAAATGTGTCGTCCCCTTCAAGTTTTTTGAAAGTTTTTTTAGGAGAACTGGCATTAGTTCCTCATTAAGTGATTGGCAGAACTCAGTAGTGAGAGCACTTGACCCAGAAAGGTTTTTGATTACTGATTATGCAACTAATAACAGATTATCAAAATATATTGAAGCAAAACCTCACA
Source organism: Microtus pennsylvanicus (assembly GCF_037038515.1). Taxonomy (NCBI): domain Eukaryota; kingdom Metazoa; phylum Chordata; class Mammalia; order Rodentia; family Cricetidae; genus Microtus; species Microtus pennsylvanicus. The sequence goes on from NC_134585.1 coordinate 81,459,250, forward strand.
CCACTGAAAGGAGTAGCATTATCAGCTCACATTCCCAATAATGGCTATAACAATCAGGCCCAATATAAGTAAGTTTGGAATTTTTAATAATATACCTGCCTTAGGTCTCCTTCTATGTCTGTGATCTCTCCTGAGAAGATTTGGTGTTCTAGAACTGGGCCCTTTCATGCTGGCTACCCTGGTACTAACTTACAATGCCTTTTATTTCTATAGTGTAGGTAGTAACGTTTCTACTTTTATTTCTAATTTTAATAATTTGAATCTTTTTTCTCTTTTAGGCCATCTAGCTAAAAGCTTGTCCATCATTAATCTTGTCAAGGAAGTTTCTTTTGGTCTCACCAATTTGCCCATTGTTTTTCAATCCTCTGCTCCATTTACCTCTGCTCTTATCTTTATTATTTCCTTTCTGTGGATAGTTTTGGAACTGGGTTGCCCATCTTTTTCCCAGTTCCTTAAATTGGAAAGTTGGGTTGTTAATTTGAGTTTTCAGTTTGAGATTTGTTGGTTTCTTTTTTAAAAAATAAGCGTTCAGTGCTATAAATCCCCCTCAGTCTGTTCTGCTTTTGATGCACGTCATAGACCTCAGGTGTATTGTTTTTTTTTTTCATTTGCATCCAAGTGCTTCCAAATTTCTCCTGGGATCCTTCTTTAACTGGTTGTTTATTGATGTGGTGTTTAGTTTCCCTAAATACAGGACTTTTCCAGTTTTCCTGCAGCTACGGCTCTCTAACTTCATCTTTTGTTGCTATCTAATCCTCTAAGGTCACTGAGACAATCTGAGGAACAGCATATAAAAGTGCTGTGTGAACCAGAGGAGGTGGGTATGACTATCATCAGGGGGTGTGCCTCTGCAGGGGGCTCGCTACAATCCCTCTTTCTTTCCCCTGTGTCTGTTGTTCTGTTCTTTACTCAGAGTGAGGTAGTTAAGAATCCAACTACAACCAGAAGCCTATCTATGTTTCCAGTTTGTTCTTATGGAATAATATTTTTGAACACTGTGAAGAGGTGCCCTTGCCAAGGCACCTTCTGGTTAGTTTAGTGAAAGAGCTGCCTGGCCCACAGCTAGGCAGGAAGAGAGTTAAACTGAGAGGATGCTAGGATGAAGGGCGGAGTCACAGAAAGTCTCAGAGATGCAGAGGAAGCAGGAGATGAATATACTCTACTGAGATAAGGTACTGAGCTATGTGGTAGAATATAGATAAAAATATGGGTTAACTTGTGTTGTAAGAGCTAGTTAGTAGCAAGCCTAAGCTATAAGCCAAGTATATATAATTATAAGTCTCTGTGTGATTATATGGCTGTTGGGATAAAGCTGACAGGTGGTCCCCATGAAAAAACTCTGTTCTGTTGTGATTTGCTTCATATATTTCTAATGACCTAGTACATAAATACTTACAATTTTATCTCTTAATTTAGTTACCACTTATAAATATGAAATGCCCACCTTTATCTTTTGTTTCCTATATAAAATCTCTTTTGCCTGCTATTACCATAGCTTACCCCTGCTCCCTTTTCTTTAGTATTAAAGTTCTTCTTCCATTCTTTCATTTTCAATTCAAATGTGTCTGGAGCTTTAAAACCATCTCTTCTAGATAGCATGTTTGCCCCTCGTGTATCCTGTATTCACCCTGCTGATTTGTCTTTTAATTAAAAGATCTTCATACATTTTCATCTCAATCAATTATTGAAAAGAAAGATCTTTCTATATCATCTTGCCTTTTGTTTTTCTATGTGTTTTGTAATTTGATGGCTTTTTTTGTTTTTTGATTTGTTTTTTTGAGACAGGCTTTCTCTTGTGTAGCCCTGTCTGTCCTGGAACTCACTCTGTAGACCAGGTTGGCTTCTGCCTCTTGAGATGAGAGCTGGGAGCAAAGGCCTGGGTCACCACTGCCCGGACTGCTCATTGTTTTTAATGAGACAGAATCTCATGTAGCCAAGTTGACCTCAAACTCACCACAAGCCACAGACAGCCAAATGTTACACTTCCTAAAGAAGAATATGTTATATATAATATAATTTATATTTGATATAATTTAACAGAACACAAAGGTGGGGGGGGAGGAAACGGTTTGATGCACAGGCTCTAGAAGTAGGAATTAAATTGCTCAAGCCCTATGTGCCCACCATTATCCACGTCTAAAAGGAACTCTGATCTGGGTGACTGGGAAACATTTCAATCTCTTATTCATAAAGCCATATGTCCTAGGGTTTTTACTGCTGTGAAGAGACACCATGATCATGGCACCTGTTATAAGGAAAACGTTTCATTGGAAGGTGGGGGCTCCTCAGAGTCCAAAGGTTCAGTCCATTTTAGAATGGTAGTGGGCATGGCGCTGGAGAAGTAGCTGAAAGTCAGCAACAGGAAGTCAACTGACACACAGGGCAGTATCCCAAGCATAGGAAACCTCAAAGCCTGTTCTCACAGTGACATGCTTCCTCCATCAAGGCTATACCCCACTCCAACAAAGCCACACCTCCGAACAGTGCCACTCCCCGAGATTACGGGGGTCAATTACATTCAAACCACCACATTCCGTTCCCTAGTTCCCATTAGCTTGTAAGAATATCAGAGTGCAAAATTCATTTAGTCCAACTTCAAAAGTTCCCATAGTCTATCACAGTCTCAACGATGTTTTAAAGTCCAAAGTTCAAAGTCTATTCTGAGATTCAAGCTAACTGTTAACTGAATCCCCTATAAAATCAAAATCAAGAATCAGATCCCATACTTCCAACATATAATGGCACACGATATGCACTACCATTCCAAAACCCAGGGGAGGGAGCATAGCAAGGACCAGAGCAAAACAGAAAACCAGCTGAGCAAACTCCAAACTCTGTATCTCCATGTCTGATGCCAAATCGCTCCAGATCCCCGGCTCCTTTCAGCTTTGTTGACTGGAACACACTTCTTTCTCCTCGCTGGCTCCACTCCCCGTTAGCAGCCCTCCTCAGCCAGTATCCCACAATGCTGGCATCTCTAATATCTTGGGGTCTCCAAGTCAACTGAGGCTTCGACTTCACAGTTTCATACAATGGCCTCTCCACTAGACCTCCATACAGGGATACCCCTGACACAACCCTGACCTCAGTGTTTTATTCTGTAAATCCCTCCTCTTCCTGTAACTCTGAAGCCAGAACCATGTGGCAGAAGCTGCCCAGTTCTGCTGCTTTCTGGGGCTAGAACCTGGCCACCTGTCTTTTACCGCCTAAGCTTAGCTGTCCTGAAACTTACTCTGTGGATCAGGCTGGCCTCAAACCAGGAGACCTGGCAGCCTCTGCCTCCCAGGTGTTGGGATTAAAGGTGCTCTAACCTGTTCCTTAGTTTAAATAGGAGACTCAGCTGGGTGGGATCTTGCCCTGAGGCCACCACTCCCTTTACTCAATTTCTGCTATATTCCATTTCCTGGTATTCTTTTTCTCCTCCAAATTTACATTTTCCAATTTACCCTGCTTGGCTTGCTCCTTTTCCTTATACCTCTGCATTAGAGTGACCACTAATATCCACGCGACAGTGGGGTTTTTTTTGTTTTTGTTTTTCGACAGAGTTCAAACTAGGCCGTTTTGCAATTTCTTCTGCCAAAGGAATTAAGCCAGAACATTTCACTTTAGCCTCAGGCAGACTCTTCAGATAAGGACAAAAGGCAGCTATCTTCTTTTGCCCTCTTTCTTGCTCCAAGCGGAAGTGTGTTCTTTCCTCACAGGCTGTCGTGATTCTTCCACGAGCACGTGGGCTTCTTTATCTAGTGTTAGTTACACAAAAACACTTAGTATTCTTGTGGAGGAAGCCACATTCATAAACGGCCCAAAGCCTAATGTGTTCAAGGACCAATGCTGGAAGCAGGACTCCACAGCGTGCTAGGACTCTGTGGACATCACAGCTGCTACTCCTGTGCTGCTAGGTCAGAAAAGGGCATCAGATCCCCTAGAACTGGAGTTTCAGATGGTTGTGAGCCACCATATGGACACTGGGAATCAAACCCAGGTCCTCTACAAGAGCAGCGAGTACTCTTAATTCCTGAGCTACCTCTCCAGGCCACCGTTGAATTCATTTTTAATAAAATACTACATGAAATGAGCATCTGGTGTTAGGTTCTGTATGGCTTTCAGTGGTTTCCTAAGGCTGTGCAGCCACTGATGAAACAAAAGGCAAGCGGCTCAGACTGAGTTCATGGCTAATACTACAAGTTGTGTGAAAACCCCTGCAGTACACAGTGGTACATCCACCATCCCAGCACTGGAGGTAAGAGGGTTGCAAGTTTGAAGCTAGCTTGGGCTACACAGTGAGACTTTGTGTGAGAGCAAACAAAACACATCCTAGAAAAGTCAGAAAGTCAAGTCTCATCATTTTAGTGACTGACTGCAAGGGGAAGGGAACAATAGGAAAGCCTCTTCACAATAAAGACTTGGTTTCCATGGGGAGATGATGAGAACATATATTGATTTGACGCTTGCTGTATGACAGGACCCTCCCAATTGTTTTATATGTGCTGCCTTACATCATATTGTTAAATTGTTATGAGACATTCATCACTGTGATCTGTTTATCACAGAGGAAGTGGAGAGGGTAAATAGCTTATCCAACGTCGTGTGGTCAGGAAGTCACAGGGCTGGGGTGTTAGCCATCGAATTCCTATGTTTATCTTTCTGCCACCCCACCCGTGTGTGTATATGTGTGAAGCTGTTTTTTATACTAGAACTTGCTTTATAATGAATAATAGACAGTTCGATGTCAGCCTCGATTGGCGTTATTACTTTGATGAAATACAGAGTCCATTGTAGCATCCTATTAGAGTGTGCAGAGTGGGAGAGAAGGCACGCACTGTTTGCTCCTCCCAAACGAGGTCTGGCCTGTGCGTTTCATGCCATGGGTGGTTCATGAATGAATGGAACTAAATAGTCTATCTGTTTAGGAGACTCCTTGAGCTGAGTGAAAATGAATATTAAAATACGTTTAGTTGTTATTTATGAAAATCCCTGCTGGGAGATGGGGCGTGCATCTTTAATCCCAGCACGTGGGAGGCAGAGGTGGATCTCTGAGTTTGAAGTCGTCAGGTTTATAGAGTGAGTTCCAGCACAGCCAGTGATACATAGAGAAACCCTGTCTTGAAAATCTAGTCACGTGGCTCTGACAGATTGCTATAAAGCACGCAGACAGTCCTTTAGGAAGAGAGGCACATTAAAAGTGAGACTTGGAGATGTCTCAGGCTCCCAAAGAAGGCCAGCAGAAGCAGCCATGGGACACGGGAAGGCCACTGCAAATCTCTGAGCCTGATTCCTTCCTTAGTCAAACAGGAATAACTCTTTGTTAAGACTATAGTTGGAGATACTGGATAGATGGGGGTTTTATTGTTAAAAATGTGATTTTTTTTTGTTTTTTCGAGACAGTATTTTTTTCATAAAAATTCAATGTAATGGTTTAGATAAAATGGGCAGTTCTGGGCCACAAGGGGCAGCTGGTCCCACCAGCAGAGGCCTCTGTGGTCCCAGGCTGGTGGGAGCCCATGGGGCAGCCAGTCCCACACGGGAGTCATGGTAGGTGAGAGATGGATACACACGCCATGCAGAGACTGTGGGTATAGTTTATTTAGTGGGTTATGGAAGGGAAGAGGGGAGGGACAGGAGAAGGAAAAGAGGCCCCAGCCACCTCTTGGGAAGACAGATGGGAGAGAGAGTGCGGTCTGGAAGGAAGGAAGATATCCACTTGCCTCAGCAGAAGAGGGAATGGGCGGAGCTCGTCTCTTAAAGGGACAGGACAAGTCAGCAGCAGGTCATAAGTCGGCAGAGGTTCTACCCTGTCACAAATGTGTGGGTGAGGCCCAAGCCCTGGGCCACTGAACAGATGAATACCTTCCCAGCTGCCAACCTCTGCCCAGTCAGAGTGCACACCCGTGTTGCTCATATTCGTGGACGGATTCCAAATCCAAATGAGTAATCAATCCTGTGTCTGTGCAGGTCACAGTGGGCAACACGGAAGGTGGCCTGACTCTGAACATCCCCTGAGATAGAATCATTGGGCCTTGGCAAGTTACATATAGAGTATGTCTAAAAGAAGAAAAATATCTCAGCAGGTAAAGACCCTGCCTACAAAGCCTGGTGGCCTGAGTTTGATCCTTGGGACCCTCGTGGTGGAGGGGACCAATGCCCCCAAGTTGTTCTCTGACTTCTAAATGTCTTGTGTGGCATGTGCACCTACCACCACTGTGTGCATGTGTATGTGTGTGTGCATGTGTGTGCGTGTGCATGTATGTGTGCATGTGCATGTGTGTGCATGTGTGTGTATGTGTGTGCATGTGTGTGCATGTGTATGTGTGCATGTGTGTGTATGTGTGTGCATATGTGTGCATATGTGTGTATGTGTGTGTGCATGTGTATGTGTGTGCGTGTATGTGCATGTGTGTGCATGTGTATGTGTGTGCATGTGTGTGCATATGTGTGTATGTGTGTGCATATGTGTGTATGTGTGTGCATATGTGTGTATGTGTGTGCATGTGTATGTGTGCATGTATGTGCATGTGTGTGCATATGTGTGTGCATGCGTGTGTGCATGTGCATGTGTGTGCATGTGTGTGCATGTGTGTGTGTGCATGTATGTGTATGTGTGCGTGTGTGCATGTGTGTGCATGTGTGTGTGCATATGTACACATGTATACACTAAATAAAGACAATTTCTTTGAGAAAGATAATTTTCAGGGGTTGGGGATTTAGTTCAGTGATAGGGTATTTGCCTAGCGAGTGCCAGGACCTGCTTTCCATCCATGCAGCACTAGAAAGAGAAAGACTGACTTTGCGGATCTTCACTGACTTGCACAGGTATCTGTTTCCCCTCTGGTCTGTTCTAAGGCACCAACATCTCCTCACTGGCTGCTGCTTTAAGAACATGCATGAGACCTGGTAACAGCCAATCGGTTATTACCAATAGCCAAACAGTTAAGAGACAGAACTTGTCTCCTAAAAGAGGAGAGCCACCCTTTCCTGTGGATACAATTGTGCCTGGAAATACTTGGAGAATCTGCAACCATCTTGGTACCAATCTGAGGATAAAGCAATGTGGAGGTAGGCTGAGCTGGATGCTAGAAAGAGCATGTGCACTGAGTTCCTTCAGTGAGGTCCGTAGCCAGTGAAGTCTAGTTCTGAACCTGTGGTTTGGGGGAGTAGATTTCTGTATTATTTAAGACAGCTGAATAGATACAGATAGGATTTCTGTTATATGCAGCTTGAAGTACCTAAAGCCAAAACCTTCTTTCGTAGGGCTTTTATCCTTCTTAGAGTGAAGTAGCAAAGGACTTAGAAATGTTGCCAATGACCCAAAACAACAGGCCTGACGGTATAATACTCTTGGCTGAAGGAAAAAGCTTTGGTAGGAGGAAAAGGGCTGGATGAGAAATCAATTCCGGTGTGAGAGCAGGCAACAAATCATACGTACATTGATTTATGACACAGAAGGAAACAAACCAGTTGAGGAATTGTGTGTGCAAATCTGCAGTGCCCCGGAGCAGTGGTTTCCAAATGTCGTCTGTGACCTGCTCATGGGTCGCACAAACAATTTATCGGGTCCAGGCCAGCGTTCACAAAGTAGAAAAGAACAAATAGAATATGATAGGCAGCCCAGAACTGTCTGAGGCATAATGCCCCTTGGCCCTGTCCTTAGAATAATGAAGTTGGAGCTGAGAGACACCCTGCTGTGGCCCACAGTCTCCAGGGGACGGTGGGGGGGGCACTGGGGGAGGGGGACTTGGTATAAGCTGAAGAGGCGGTATCTCTAGCTGGGCCTTGGAAACAATGTGCCGATGATTTGAAAGCCTGTTTGTCTCTTTTCCTTGCCCCTTCTTCCTGTTCTTTAGGACGACCATCCAACCACAATGCCAGAACCAACACCCCCGTACAGGACTTTGTCATCAGGCAAGCTTGGGGTAAACCCAAATTCAACAGAATCAAATTTACTTGAGGAAAAAAGGATGTAACTAAAGGAAGCATCTAATGAACCCAAATAAAACCTTTGCGATGGTGTGTATATCTAGATGTTTTTATAAGAACAGTAAGCAGCTTTCAAGTTTTTAAAATTTATTATTATTTGAACATAGGGTCTCTCAATGCAGTTCTCCATGTCTTAGAGCTTGTTATGTAGATAGGACTGGCCTTGAATTCACAGCGATCCTCCTGCCTCTACTCCTGATAGCTGAGATTAAAGGTAGGTGCCACTTTGCCCAGCCTAGCAAGCAATTTTATAAAACAGAAAGAAGGAAAAAGAGTGAGGTAGGGGGACAAAGATGACCCTGGGAGGGACCAAAGAAACTAAGGTCAAACCACAAAAATTAGAGGCAAAATTTAGAAATGACACAGAACAGAGGTTCATGGCCTGTGATGACTTGATAAAAATGGCCCCATAGGCCCAAAATCTTGAATTACGTGGTTCCCAGTAGGTGGACTGTTTGGGAAGAATTAGGAGGTGTGGCCTTCTTGGAGGAGGTGTGTTAGGGAGATGGGCTTTGAGGTTTCAAAAGCCCATACCAGGCTAGGCCCATAGTCTCTGTCTCTGTCTCTCTCTCTCCTTCTCTTTCTCTCTCTCCATGTCCTTTGCCTTGATGGTTATAGACAAACTCTCTGAAACTGCAAGCAAGTCCCCAATTGAGCATTTCCTTTTATAAGTTGCCTTTGTCGTGGTGTTTCATCATAGCAAAAAAAAAAAAAAAATAGTCACACCAAGGAGTACAATGGTCCAACGGGGACAGCCAGCAACTAAACATATGGAAAACCTGCTGGGAAGGGCTTGCCCTGCCTTTATGCCAGCAAGAATTCCCAGGAAAACTGGATAACTGAAAATACACTTACTTTTTTGTCCTAGAGAATAGTCTTTCATAAATATCCAAAAGAGAAAATAGGTCAATTGAAAAAAAAAAGTGACTTCCCAAATATGGTATATCGTGCTTAAGAGGTTGAAAAGTTTTTGCTAATTTTGAGAGAACTGGAAGGCAACTGGATTATTAAGGCACTACTGAACACAATTTATTTGAGTATCAAATACAACATCATCTTCAGACGCTCCAAGACAGTCTGCTTGGCTCAACTGGTGCCTAGAGAGTTCTTTGGGCAGGCTGATCTAATAAAAAGTTATAATTTATAATGTGTGATAGTTCCTACCTAATGCTTGACATGGGTTTATCATAAGCATGTTAAATACTTTGCTGTGTTTTCTTCTCTATCTATTGTCTATGAAGAGGATAACTTTAACCCACGTGTGGTGTGCGTGAACTCACACAAACACACATCTGTACATTAGAATAAGAAATCTTTTGGAAACAACACAAAGGTATTTTTAGCAAGGTGAGTCCTCATCCAGCCTTGCTCTAGGACATCACAAATGGCGCGTCAGCCGACATTAATGGCACACATTTTCCCTGACGTGCGCTGACAGAGTATGACACGCGCAGTCTGAGAACCCCTAATTTTTTCTATATTTAACCTTGGTCAGGCCCTCATTAGCGTTGAGTCAAGCTTTGGCTTCTGAGTTTCTAGAGAGCTGAAGAGGAATTGGAAAAGATCCAAAGGGAAGTGACAGAAACCATTAAGAGGATGGAGGCTAAAACCAGGGGAGAGGTGAGCAGAGTTCACCTAGGAAACTGGACTGAGGGCTAAGATTGACTTAATAACTTTCATCAAGAATAGGGTGGTTTGTTTGAAGAAAGATGCTAGTTGGCTTCCCTCCATCTCTACAAAAAGGAAGAAATTGAATTAGGATGCAACAAGAGAGTTTTCTTTGACCCAAGGCAGAACTCAGCCACAAAGGTGATTAAATTCTGTCATTACCATCACTGGGGAGCTTTGAAAATATGCTCAACAACCAACAGTCTGGAATGGTTTGGGCAATTCAATGGAGGAGGAAATCCCCTTCAATGCTACGTCTCCATGAATTCTCAAAAGCCGCCTTAAAAGGGAGGTCGGTTGGAGAGGGGTGGCTCACCACTTAGGAGTGCACTCTGTTCTTACAGAGGACCCCGAGTTCGGTTCCCAGTATGCACATCAGGCAGCTGACAGCTGTGTTTGAAAGTCCAGCTACTGAATTGAAGTCTGTTACATGTCTACTGGGGTTCTGCTATGTTTCAAGGAGTATGTTAGTCCTAGGGCTCCCATGTTAGATAGAACATCTTCACCTCCAGCTAGGCAGGTAAGTGTGGGGAATAGCTCATCAATCTGGGACTCTGCTTGGCTTGGGCTATGTGCATACAGTGCCCTGGTAACTCTCGTATGTGTGGTGCATGTACATGCCTCTTCTAATAACATACTTAGTGACCTAGAACTCCATCGCCTTGCATGTACACCCTGCTCTGAACAACGGAGTAAGTTTATCCTCCCCTAAGAACTAACAAGGATTTTCTTTTTTGGATAGTTTGTATTCTAGAGCACACATGGATTTGGAAGATAAGGCTCCAATCCAGCCTAGACTGGTTTATGATGCACACACAGAAGACAAACGTGTCCTTGATAGAACACCTAGGAAAACCCCTATTTACCATCTTATACTTATCCTTAATGGCTGTGTATATGATTAAAATCAGATGCAATATAGAAAGGCACATGTAATAGAAAATAGATTATATTACTTAAATATATCAATCAATGTAGAAGACCACTCAAATAGAAGCTATCCCTTTTTCCCTTTGACATCACAAAAAGAAACCCCAAACAATAATCCAGGCCCTCCCTGCCACCAGAACTCTCCCACTCAGGTGATCCACTGACTGTCCTGGTCATGTGGTTCACTTAGTTCCTAATAAAACTTTCTGCTACTTTCCTTCTCGGGAGTGTGTCCTTTTTAATTCCTTGGATAAGACACTGAGATCCTGGAAACACCTGGTCTAGACAGCAACCACTAGTAGCACCAAGAGTTGACAAGCTGGTCAGGCTCTAGAGCTGTGTTACCAGATGTCATGGATGTTTAAGGTTAGTAAGGGACAGCATCATGAGGCCACTTGTACAGGATGGGCATTCAGGGAACATCTGCTCAAACAGAACTCTGGAAAGGAACTATGGAGACGGATCAGGTGTAAATCTATACAGGCGTTGTCTCTTGGAGAGAATAATGTGGCTGTTAAAGTAATCATACAAAGAAGCCAGGCATGGTAGCACATGCCTTTCATCCTAGCCCTTGGGAAGCAGGGGCAGGCAAATCTCTGAGTTCGAGACCGACCTGGTCTACAGAGTGAGTTCCAGGACAGCCAGCGCTAAAGAAAGAAACCGTCTTGAGAAAAAGAAGGAAGGAAGGAAGGAAGGAAGGAAGGAAGGAAGGAAGGAAGGAAGGAAAGAAAGAAAGAAAGAAAGAAAGAAAGAAAGAAAGAAAGAAAGAAAGAAAGAACAGAAAGGCTGGCTTAGCAGTGCTGACTGTATCCCCGGTGACATACTGTATCAAATACCTAGTTAGCGTGAACTCTTTCAATCAACACGGCCCATATCCCTGACACATACGTGATCTGTGTTCCAGAAACTATACACTCCACAGTGAGTCAAACATGGAGTCTCTCTCAGATCCCCATGCAGCACAGAAAACTGTCCAATAACTATGGAATCACTCTCCATAGTATTTTACCAGGGTTTTAAATGACTTGCTGAAATTGTGACATATTTATATAAAACATAAGGTATCCCCAAACTATATATCTCAAATTAGATGTGCAAAAGTTAATGCACTTAAGAAAACACTTGGTATTCAGTTTTTAAATTTATAATACACAAAACCAGCAACCCTATTAAATCTTAGAGATGGGACGGCAGTGCCCAGTGAACCGTGTTCTGTGAAGTTTTTTTGCTGTGCCCAATCTAATCCAGCACTATATGACCTCTTCTTCTTTGCCTTGTCAAAGCTCTCCAGCATAGCCGTTACTTAGCTTAACTCTATAGTTGCTGGAGGTATCCTCTTGCTTGTTTTTTTTAAAACCGTGTATTCCAGAATGGCCTCAATTTGCTACATAGCCAAGTATAACCTTGAAGTCCTGATTCTCCTGCCTCTGCCTCCCATCTGCTTAGCTTATAGGCATTCACCAGTATGCTGGTTTTATACAGTGCTGGGGATCAAACCCAGGGTCTCCTAGATACTCTACTCTCTGAGCTACTCCCTCAGCCCTCATTTATTTTGAAGGAAAGCCTCATCTTTCCAAAGCCCTTCTTTTATTAGTATAGTTTCACGTGGTCCAAAGAACACGCAGGAGAATTCCCAAAAAGTCTGTTATGCCTGATTGTAATAAGCATGTTTTTACATACTGACAGGGTAATTTTTAAACAGTCACATCAACATATCCTGCTTCAGTGATATTGCATGAAATATATACAGAAATTTAATTCCATGTTTACAGCCTCCACCTGAGAAGTCTTATTTGTCAGGTCTGGATAGAAACAGGCATTTTGGAAGAGAATCAACTTTACTGTTAAATGGAGCCTTCCTTGTGTCTATGTTGTCAGGGCAAGGCAGCAACCCAAGGAGGAGGAAAGAGGACTTTACAAGGCAAACAGAACTCCAAACACCACACTCTCAGATGGCTTTATGGACACACAACTAAATATGCATATTGAAATATATATACTTATTTAAAATAACTCCTTAATTTATCATTTGTTAATACATTAGCCTGGGATAAAACTGCTGAATTATGCTTGGAAATATTATGCCTGTAATGACGGCAGAATGACCCTGTGTTTAAACACATGCACACGCAATTGTACATATATGTGCATACATATCAACTAAACTTAAATGCAAATATTAAAAATATAAGGAACCTAATATAGCAATGCTTAGTTGGGTTCATCACGGAAAGGAGATCTGAGAGCAGAAATGACAGAGCTGGTTTCCCAGGCATCTCATGGTTCTCCCTGCGAGTAACTGAGCTTTCCACTTCTGTTCTTACACAGATAATGGTCACATTCAGCTAGGGTCCAGCCATGGGAGCCTTGTTAATTATCTGATTAAAGGTCCTATTTATAAGTAATGCCTAACATTTACTGAGCAACTATAGGCAGGAAGTACTTTGATGTGGCATTTATTTGACTGGAGAGATAGCTCAGTGGTTAAGAACACTGGCTGCGCTTTCGGAAGTCGTGAGTTCGATTCCCAGCCCCCACATGGCAGCTCACAAACTTCTGTAACTGTAGTCCCATGGGATCCAAAGCTCTCTTCTGGTGTGCAGTTGTACATGCAGACAAAACACCCATATATACAAAATACACAATTAAATCTTTAAGAAAAGAAATGCGTACATTTATTAGCTTGTCCTCTACCAATCACAGAAACAGGCTGTGTCCTCATCTTCAGCATCCCGTATCTTAGATCCTATCACTGTCTGTCCACCACAAATCTCCCTCAGAGTCCTGCCTTCCTCAGTCCCACACTGATGTCCAGACTGGTCCTGTAGCATCTGAGTGAGGACCTGCATCCTCCTCCTGTAGGATTATAGGTTTGTACCACCTGGCCCAGCCTTTACCTCCTCTAGTGATGCAAGCTTCATCCTTCCCATCTTTTACATTAAAGAACTCAACACTTCCTCATTCTTCTCTTTCCCTGTCTCGGGAATAACTCGAATGACAGTACAGGCTATACAGTACACATGGTAGAAAAGTAAGCCCGCGTCAACCATCTTCTAAGAGATGGAGGGAAAATGTCTTGATTACAGGGCGTATGAGTACGTTGCCCTTCTCCACTGAATATCCCAAGCCCTCCTGGCCTCCACCCTTCCCGTTCAGCCTCTCAGCACAGCGGTCAGTCTCACTTCATACAGCCAGTCCCCATCAAGCCAGTGCTCTGAACCCTCCAAGGAGCTTTCAGAGGGAAAAGCCAGTCCCGACCACAGCCTCTGGGTTCTTTCCCTGGTGCTCTCTGGCCAACTCCCTCCCCACAGTGCTAAGCAGAGCTTGGCTCAGGCCCCTCCTCTCTCTTTTGTTCCACCCGCTTCCTGTCTGCTTTTAGGGCCTCACTCAGAAGCTATCGCGGGCGTGGCCCTTCCTGGGAACTCCACTGAAAGATCACAGCTCTGACCTATCATTTCCTTTGTGAGTTCTCCGCCGCAGCATAAACCACTACTGAATTAGTGTGTGTGAGAGCGTGTGTGTCCCTGTGGGTGTGCAGGGGCACATGTGTGTGCACGGGAGCCGGAGGTTGCTCTCAGCTGGTGATTCTTGGGATCCTCCACATTTTTTTTAGATAGGTTTTCTTGTAACAAGCCTTTCTCTGTCCCGCTAGCCAGCTTCCAAATAATGACACAGAGAGACTTCTTGTTAATTATGAAAGTTAGGCCTTCACTTAGGTTTGTTTCTAACTAGCTCTTATAACTTAAATTAACCCATTTATACTAATCTACGTTTTATCTCTCCTCCTGCATGTCCTGCTTCCTCTCCATCTCCTCTAACATTTCTCACACCTAGATTCATCTCTTCTTGTCTCTCTACCCAGAAGTCCCGCCTAACCTCCACCTGCCTACCTACTGGCTCTCTATTAAACCCATCAGAAGGCTGCTTGGCAAAGACACACCTTCACAGTGTATGAGAAGATTACCCCACAACCGTTTCTCACTGGGACCTGGGGCTCACTGAATAGGATGAGCTGCTGGTCAACAAGCTGGTGACCTGCCTGTCTCTGTGTCCCCAGCAGTGGGATTATGGGTACTCACCACCATGCCTGGCCTTGCACATGGAAACTGCGCTCTGACTCCGGACTTCATGTTTGTGTGGGAGCAGCTTGCCTGCTGAGCCTTCTGAGCCACAGTGAAGCTGAATGTCACGTGATGGCTCCAGACCCCAGGAGGACAGTGTTTCATCTATGTGGTTTAATGTGGGACTATGGCATTAGATCAGTCGATGGGGAAACACCTAATACATGCTTGTGAACCTCCATCGGAAAATGGAGGCCATGAATGGTTTTTGGCTTTTTGTTTTTGTTGTCACTGTTATTGTTTTGAGACAGGGTTTCTCTCTGGGTCACTCTGGCTGTCCTGAAACTTGCCCTGTAGACCAGACTGGTCTCAAACTCAAAGATCCTCCTGCCTCTGCCTCCCAAGGGCTGGGATCAAAGATGTGTACCGCCACTGCACAGCTACAAATCTCACTAGAAGTTCCTTCTTCCCAAATGACCCTGACTTGTGTCAAGTTGACGAGAAACTCGGGGTAGCAGAAAGCTAAAGCAACCAGACATGGCACATGAGCGAACTGAGAAGTGCGGATCTTTGAGAAAGAAACCTAGCATCACTGCCCCGGTGTGTCTGAGCTCTTCCACACAATTTATTATTATCCATCTGTTTACACATGCATTCGCTCTTTCATTTGACATCTACTGGATGATTGCCCCATGATGACCTACACTAAGTTTAATGGCTCTAAAGACAAGCAACATGGGACCCTGCACTGCGGTGGAGAGGGAGAGAGAGAGAGAGAGAGAGAGAGAGAGAGAGAGAGAGAGAGAGAATAACTTCTCTCTGTGAGTGTGAGCGTAAAGGATCAGAAGGCTGCCTTTCAGAACAGGAAATCCTTAATCAGTTCCTTCTTGGTACATAAAATTCATTCCGCGAGGAAAATGCTCAAGGGGAGGGGGGGCTTCCGAGCAGAGGAAGGGGTTTTCAAAGGCAGGCAGGCAGGCAGGCAGGCAGGCAGGCAGGCAGGCATGTCTCATGGGCCACGGGAGAACTGTCACCCTGGTATGAGTGGAGCTGGGAGACTGGGAGGGGAGGAGCCAGAAGAACTTCAGGTCCTTAGATCCAGCCTGCATCTCAGAGGACTCTCAGGAGACCAGATGGAGACATAAGGGGAAGAAGCCAAAAGGAACGAGACCGCGGAGGCCTGGCACGCGCAAGCTGCTTCTTAGATGCAGGTGTTTTTGATGGGGTGTTTCAAATTGGCCTAAAGGTGATTAAATTTTCAGCTTTCCCAAATTACCAGGTAATTATGCAAAACAGCTGTCTCACCTCA
The DNA here is from genome assembly GCF_037038515.1 of Microtus pennsylvanicus. Taxonomy (NCBI): domain Eukaryota; kingdom Metazoa; phylum Chordata; class Mammalia; order Rodentia; family Cricetidae; genus Microtus; species Microtus pennsylvanicus. The sequence goes on from NC_134585.1 coordinate 81,475,192, forward strand.
ACCCGGATTCTCAGTCCCTGCCATCTCCGGCATCCAGGATGCACCTCAGGAAAGGGCTGGATGTTGGGGCCAAGGTTGGGGTCATGAGGAAGGTGAGAATTCGACATCTTACCAACAGAAGCACACATGCCCCAAAGACTCTTCACTGCAGGCGCCATCCTCATTAGCACGCAACAAGCACACCGTTCTACCAGGTCTCAAATCTCTGGCTCCACCCTGACTGTTACAACAGAGGTGCTGTTATAGAAGAAAGCAGGCTGAGCAAGCCAGAAGGGAGAAGCCAGTAAGCAGCACCCCTCCATGGCCTCTGCATCGACTCCTGCGTCCATGTTTCTGCCGTTTGAGCTCCTGTCCTGACGTCCTTCAATGATGAACAGTGATATGAAATTGTAAGCCAAATAAACCTTGCCTCCCCAGTTTGCTTTTGATCATGATGTTTCATCACAGCAATAAAACCCTAGCCAAGACACCTGGTAAAATATAACATTTTTAAAATTTTTAAATTAAGGGACTGGAGAGTTGGCTCAGCAGTTACGAGCACTGGCTGTTCTTCCAGAGGACCTGGTTCAATTCCCAGCATCCACATGGCAGCTTATACCAATAGGTAACTCCAGTTCCAGGGGATCTCAAATGATACATTCCTACCAATACACATAAAATAAATTAAATAAATCATTTATGAAAACAGTGAAAATCTTTAAATCAAGATGATAGTTCTGGAAACAGTTTATCATTCCCTACCCACCTAGTTTATTCTGAGCCAAGAATCTGATGATGGTGAAGCCTCCTTTTCTTGTCTTCCTGCCTAACAATGATGACAACATTTTATTTCCACAACATGTCTTGCCAAGAGGTTGTATTTTAAATGACTCCAATGGGCCTTTTCCAGTGTAGAAATATTGAGACAAAAATTTGACGCAGGCTTGCTTGTAACTTGAGAACTGGACAAGAGGGTGTGGGTGAGAATTCCTGGAAAGAAGCTGTGTGTACGAAGACTGATTGACTAACAGAACTTAGTGATGTGGAGAGGTTGGAATGTTGCAAATCCAGAGGCTAATGACATTGTCCTGAGCTAGCATTAGCCCCCTAAACAGCCATCCCTTGCCCATCTCTGTGTCAGAATTAACGTCCTGTGGCTCATAGGTAAACCCTTTCGGAAGCTATTAACTTAAGAGACCACGGCTTCCACCAACCAAAAAGCTAAGACAGTCATTAGACAGCATCTTAGGCCTATAGAAAACTCCCCACCTCCTGTCCCTGCCTCTCTGATGCGCCCACCAATGGATTTTAAACTCACTTTGATTTGGGCCTTTCCTTGTTCTATAAACTATGAAATTTCATGAAACTGCTTTCAGGTTGGAACATGGAATTTGAAGCAACATAAATCTGTGTTCCCTGGCCATAGGCACTTAAGATGGCTCCAGAATAAACTATGTTTCATTCCCTTTAAAATGAGGGCTGTGGTTTTGTGTCAACAGGGCAGGTATGCTTCATTTATAGACACTTTAAGTTCTAGTTCTACAGAAACAAAGAGTCTAAAATAACTCTTAAACATGTTCACAGCAAGTGTGAAAAGAATCCATAAAAGAATAGGCAGAAGCTTTCTGTTTGTACCTTTGGGAGCTGAGGGGAAAGCCACACCCGGAGTAAAGGTGCGGCAAGGCCAGGCAAATGGTGGCACCTTCCCGTCTGCACAGAGCCGGAATGCTGTCCGTCAGAGCCAAAGTAGCTTGGCCTATCCTTAGTCCCTTGAGACCCCTATCTGATTGGAGTGTATCAACAGAAGCCCAGCTTCCACCAACCTAAGAGCTCTGAACGTCATCAGGTACTGTCTCAACCCATAGCCAAGTTTCCTTCCCTCCTGTCTATAACCAACCGGCCTGGTGTGTCCAAAAATGTATCTGGGGAAGTCCTTGACGTGTGGCCTTGTGTCTGGGACTAGAAAAGCTCCTGTCCCGCCTTCCACACTGTAACATGGGCTGTGATCAGGTACAGCCATAGTGCCAGGCTATGGTCATACGTCCAGCTCAGCATAAAGTTTCTCTTATTCCCTTTGAAGTGAGAGCTGTATGTTATATGATCCCCATCTTTAGGCATTACACCCCCCACACACACACACACAGGTTGTATGTATTTTCTGTGAATTTTGCTTCCAAAGTGTTAACACGGAGCTCTTGACCAATTTTCTGTAGATGGTTGCTTTTTCTAAGTTCCATGGTTAAAACAAATTATAATGTAAAGCTTTTAAGCCCCAATAAGCTGATTTTTTTTTTATAGTTAGGGAGCTTGTTTTGTGGCTTCAAGCTGGGATCTTCTGTAGCTCCTCCACCGCCTCCTGCAAAGGCTGCCCAAGGCTAATTGTTTCTGCTAGTGGCGCAGTGAGGGGCAGGCGCTGCCTGTTCCATATCACAGGAGCTCACTCCTTCTGTAGGAAGGAGTCTCAAGCACACATCGCTAATGGTTTGTTTATTCTGCGTTAACCATCAATCTGGACGCCGTCCAGACAATTGGCTTAGTGGGAATGGGAAACTCAGTGACCTTGGTGTTTGTGACCCCTCCCCCTGCTACAGACAAGAGACTGAGGAGGAGAAAAGCCAAGACTGCTCACCTGGCCACAGGACAATACTGAAGTCGGGGATGATTGATTGACTGCCTTTGTTTCCCCCACTTTATAATCGGTTAGCTAAAGGTGAGAAGCAGACAGACCTGCGGGACGCTGAGGCGTTATCATCTCAGATTGCTGGATCTCTGAACGGAAAGGCTTAGAGAGTCAGGCCCTGAGTTTTGCCTGCTGCAGAGCCACTTACATCCCCAGGGCAGACAATGAGTCAGCACTGGTCCTGTGGCACCCAGAGAGAAGCCAGGCCTGCGGTCTGCTGTGATTCCCAGGGACAGCAGTGTGGCCTGCCGTGGGGAAGAGTTACTTGGTGGACGATCACATCAGAAAGACATTTGGATGATTTCTGGGGGTCACTGGGTTCACTGAGCACGTGATCATTAAAGTCTTAATGAGTACAAATATTGCCCCCTCTTCCCAGATGAGAAAACTGAGCCTGTGAAGACAGGTTAAAGAGCTCACCCAGGACCCCACAGTCAGAGCTAATTCCCAACCCAGTGTGTCTTATTCCAAAGCCCAAGCTTTCATCCCAGCTCTCCAGAACATTCCATCCTGAAAGGGAATTTGAGCGTTCAAGCACAGATACTTAAGCTTCTCAAGTGTTCAGTCTTACTGTGTTGTACCAAACTGTATCTCTCAGTGTGTTCCTGAAGCATTTCATGGAAATGAGGGCACTGTGTTTTAGAACTGGAGACACCCCAGGTCCCAAATCTCACATCGTAGGATCCGGCAGAGCTTTCAGGAAACTGACCCGATGGAGAGTAAAAAGACAGATGATGAAATGAGTTAACGATGCGGTCCAACTGACTTGTAATGCCGCCCCGGGGAACACAAAATCCAAGCCCACTTCGAGGAATCCAGGCTGTCTCTGCCAAGCCTCCACAGCATCTCCCATTAAGACCTCGGTCTTCGGTTACATCCAGTGCTTGGTTCACGTGAGCTAACTGAGAACATTTCTGAGCTCGCGCCATTTTCTGACTGCTGGTGTGTAAAATCCCCTTCCAATAGGTAGATCAGAGGTCCCCAATGGATTCAGGCCAATTTAGATTGAATTCAGTTCACATCTGCAAGCGAAGGGTGACCTTCAAAAGCCACGGGGGGGGGGGGGCAGGTGTCCTGTGCAGCCTGCTGCTGAACTCAGAGAGATGTCCTCACAGCTTTGCTGTGGGATGTTTGTGGATCTGGCTCCCCTCATAGAATACGGCAAAGGACAGGCCAAATCAGATCTTCAAGTTTTGTCCAAAGTAGAAGCTCGGGCCCCTGGCAAGCAGTTTCACCACAGAGATCTCTTTGAATTTTTCTTTCGCTGACTGGTTAAGAAGAGCCCATGTGGTCTTGTAGCAAGAGCATGGTGCTATGAATCAGACCTTAGTGTCTTATCCTGTGTTGTTCAGGACAAGACACTCCCAGGTCTGAGCCCCAGTTTCCTCTCTTATAGGCCACAGATAGTATCTGCCCTCTGGAGCAAAGGAGCTGAGGCCGAATCCGGAGCTTAACTATCAACACTGTAGCTATTTAGTCGCAACTATTTTACAGGCTCAAAACTCATACAGATTGAAGCCACTTGTCCCTTAAGACACAAAACAAGGGGACTAGAGCAAAATCTCAGGGATTATGGTTTCCAGCACCCCGTGCGGTAGCTCCAGCAGCCTGCAACTCTAGCTCCAGGAGACCTGACATCATCTAACCTCAGGAGCACATGCGCATCTGCAGGCGTGTTCATTTCCCAAATACAGACATACACGCATATACACAGTTAAAAAGAACTTTCTTTTCACATATCTCCTTCAGGTTTACTGTTACTATAATTTTATTTTCACCATGTGTACTAGAAATTTAAACCCGCAATGTATCCCAAATGACTGCAGCCCAGCTTGTCTTAGTGCCGCCCAAGGAAGAGCCAGTACTCGGGTCTCAGAACCAGGTACAAGAATGTTTACATGCCTGTTGCTATGGTATCAACTGCTATTATTCAGTGGCTATTTTTACACTAAGTAACTCAGAGTGCAGACAACATCCTGTGTGTATTCTTTGTCCGTTAAACCCCTGTGAATCATGGTCAGGTAACACTATATTATTGCAAGTGACTTCCCACGGGGCGTTACCAATACGACACACGAAAAAGTGGCAGTCTGCTGCCCCTAACCAAGGACGGGATGCTGGCAGACGGCTGGACAAAGTTAGTAATTAAAATAATACTTGCACACGAAAAGGTCAAAGGATACCAAAAGGAAGAAGATAGTGGGCTAGTTTCCTGCTTTCTTGGCTGAGGAATCTGGTCTGAAAGTTAAAGTACATCTTGGATTTGGGTAACCAGTGTGTCTCCAAGTAGTAAACACTGCTTTGCTAATTTACAGTTTCTTATTCAGTATTTTTCTAGCAACTGACTGTAGAAAGCCTATTCATTAGGCAACTCTAAGCATTCTTTAGTTGCTGTAATACGGAAGGTTCTATTTGACTATCAGTAGTTATTACAGCAGGCAGCCCAGCTGACAGACTTCTGTCGGTGCAGTGTCTGCTGTGTGAACACCCACAGTAGTGCAGATTGTCACTCCTGGGCAGGCGTCCAGAGGTGCGTCCTGTAAACCTGGACAAAGGAGAGTCACCCACATCTCCTGCAAAGGGATTGAGAGATTAACAAACACAACCCCAAGGAGAGCGTGACAGGCTGGGGACAGGAATCCCTATCATATGACCTCACTTATGAAAGCCAGCTCATAAAAGTAGAAGGCGGTTACCAGGGCTGAAGGGGAAAGAGAAAAGTGGGGATTCGTGGACCAGAAAGACATAGTTTCAGTCAGGCAAGAGCAAGTTGTAGAGGTGCGCCGTGCTGCATGACTGGAGAAACACCCTATGATTGGCAGGACTATAAAAATACCACATGATTGACAGTTGCTAAAGTAGACCTTAAACATTTCTACCACACAGAAACACACACAGGTGAGGTGACGATGCAGCACCTGGATTGAAGATTTGCACAGTGCACACACAGACAAGGATAACACACGTAACACATAAGCACATGCAATTGTGTCAATTAGAACTTGATAAATGTTAGGCAGAGGCAGGTGGATCGTTGGATGGAGTTCAAGGCCAGCCTGGTCTACAGAGTGAGTTCCAGCACAGTCAGGGCTACGCAGAGAAACCCTGCCTCAAAAAACAACAACAAAAACTTGATAAATGTGAGATAACTTGTTCTGTAATTTTATGAGCCGCTTAGGTATATAAATATATATTTCAACCTCACCTTTGCCATTCTTTCTCTGACCACTGCTTGTATATGCTTTTGTTCATTTTCTGGTAGTGAGTCCCTTCCTCTCAAGATTAGGAAACCATTTTTATACTTTAACACACATTTTCCATACATGATGCAAAGATTTCTTTCGTAGTATGTATATTTATATGTTGAATCTACATACAAAAAAATTGACTCAGGACCTTGTGCATGCTAGACATACACCCCACCACTGGGCTGTACCAGCTGGGGATTTCATCATTTACCCTCTTAGGTTCATCTTTCTTCACTTTCTCCATCACTAGCATTATGTGTGCAATGATCTTTCCCTCTCTCATAGTTATCAATCTGTTCTTTTGTTTTATATATTAAAGTAAGGATCTAACTTTATTTTTTTTCAAAATAACCAGTTTTCCCCAGGATTCTTTATTGAACAACCTACTATAAAGATTTAAAAATGCTCTAAGTCCTTAGGAATCGGTGACTATCTTTTCTACTGAGTCTTTTTTTTTTCAATGCAGAGAGAAAGCAGGAAGGACCAGGCCTCAGAGACATGGGGAGATCTGAAGTCATTGTCACCTCGACCTTACAGAACATGGCAATGACCTAGAAATGAAGGCATAGAACCTAAAAGCATAAACCATCTTCAAGTGTGTACAAGACTCTAAGTGATGTTTTCCTCTCAGTTTTTCTTTGATGGGGCAGGCTTTAAAATCAGAGCTCAAGCAATGATTATACATAAATTATACATACACTTAAACACTCCTTTTCTATACTAGTCCACACGAGTTTTCCTCATAAATAATGTATTAAGAAGAAAGATTTCCTAGTGCAATCATTAATCCTTAGTTACAAAGGCATGGCAGAATCTTTCAATTTAGGCCAAAAGAACCAACACCAGGGTCTCCCTCCCTCCCTCCCTTCTTTGGTGGCATAGTACCTCCCAGCTTAGCCTGCTCGGGCGCTGGGACCTAACCCGAATCGGGAGGGCAAAGGGGAGGGCAGTAGTTCCTCTGTCTCCATAGCCTGCCTGCAGCAAGCAGGGTGGGCCTTTGTTTGCGAGCTACCCAAGCAGCACAGAGATCTGATCTGGACACCAGGAGAAACATCACTGGGGAGTGACATCACTGGGAAGGTACATCAGTGGGCAAGAAGAACTGATCCTGTAAGAGAAGATCCATAGGGGAGCATTCGGAAGAAAAGATGGGCAGGCGCCAAGGCAAGAATTCACCCAACAATGTGAAAAACAACATGAAACCACCAGAACCCAGCGACCTCACAACAGGAGGACATGAACACCTTAATCAAGAAGAAGTAGAAAAAACTGACTTTATGAAAGTGATAGAGGCCCTTAAACAGCATATAAAAAACACACTTATACAAATGGATGAGAAGTATAACAGAAAGTTTGAGGAATTGAGTAAATCAGTGAATGATACCCTAGGAAACCAAGGAAAAACAATCAAGCAGATAATGGAAACAATTCATGACTTGAAAACTGAAATGGATGCAAAGAAGAAAACACAAACAGAGGGCCGGCTGCACATGGAAAATCTAGGTAAACGAATAGAGACTACAGAAACAAGCATAACCAGCAGAGTACAAGAGATAGAAGAAAGAATCTCAGATTCTGAAGATAACATAGAGAAAATAAATGCACTGATCAAAGAAAACAGCAACCCAACAAACTCTTATCACAAAACATTCAGGAAATAAGGGACACAAAAAAAGACCAAACCAAAGAATAATTGGAGTAGAAGAAGGAGAAGTGCAGCTCAACGGTCCAGAAAATATACTTAATAAAATTATAGAAGAAAACTTTCCAAACCTGAAGAAAGATGTACCTATGAAGGTTCAAGAAGCATACAGAACACCGAATAGGCTGTATCAAAAAAAAAAACATCCCCTCGCCATATAATAATCAAAACACAAAGCATACAGAATAAAGAAAGAATATTAAGAGCCACAAAGGAAAAAGGCCAAGTTACTTATAAAGGTAAACCTATCAGACTTACACCTGACTTCTCTATGGAAACCATGAAAGCCAGAAGGTCCTGGATAGATGTACTGCAAAAACTAAGAGACTACGGATGCAAGCCCAGACTACTGTACCCAGCCAAGCTTTCATTCACTATAAATGGAGAAAACAAAATTTTCCAGGATAAAAACGAATTTAAACAATACATAGCCACAAATCCAGCCTTACAGAAAATAATAGAAGGAAAATCACTAACCAAGGAGTCCAACAATGACCACAATAATTCAGACATCTAGAGACCCTTCACCAGCGCAACTCAAAGAAGGGAAACACACAAACCCGACGACTAAAAAAGTGACCGGAGTTAACAATCACTGGTCATTAACATCACTTAATGTTAATGGGCTCAACTCACCTATAAAAAGGCACAGGCTAAGAGGTTGGATAGGAAAACAGGATCCAACATTCTGCTGTCTACAAGAAACACACCTCAACCACAAAGACAGGCACCTACTCAGAGTAAAGGGCTGGGAAAAGGCTTATCAAGCAAATGGACCTAAGAAACAAGCAGGTGTGGCCATACGAATTTCTAACAAAGTTGACTTCAAACTTAAATCAATCAGAAGAGATGGAGAGGGACATTTTATACTCATAACAGGAACAATTCATCAGGATGAAGTCTCAATCCTGAATATCTATGCCCCTAATATAAAAGCACCCATGTACGTAGAAGAAACATTACTAAAACTCAAGGCAGCCATCAAACCGCACACACTAATAGTAGGAGACTTCAACACTCCTCTCTCACCAATGGACAGGTCAATCAAACAGAAACCTAACAGAGAAATTAGAGAATTAATGGAGGTAATGAAACAAATGGACTTAACAGACATCTATAGAATATTCCACCAAAAAGGAAAGAATATACCTTCTTCTCTGCAGCTCATGGAACCTTCTCGAAAATTGACCACATACTCGGTAGCAAAGCTAACTTACAGTTACAAAAAAATATTAGTAACCACCTGTGTCTTATCAGATCACCATGGATTAAAGTTAGAATTCAACAACAATGCTACCCCCAGAAAGCCTACAAACTCATGGAAACTGAACAGTCAACTACTGAACCATACCTGCATTAAGGAAGAGATAAAGAAAGAAATTAAAGTCTTCCTTGAATTCAATAAAAATAAACAACATACTCGAACTTATGGGATACTATGAAAGCAGTCCTAAGAGGAAAGTTCATAGCACTAAGTGCCCACTTAAAGAAAACAGAGAAAGCTCACATTGGAGACTTAACAGCCCACCTGAAAGCTCTTGAAAAAAAAGAAACAGACTCACCTAGAAGGAATAGGAGACTGGAAATAATCAAACTGAGGGCTGAAATCAACAAAATAGAAACAGAAAACAATCCAAAGAATCAATGAAACAAAAAGCTGGTTCCTGGAGAAAATCAACAAGATTGATAAACCCCTATCCAAACTAATCAAATGGCAGAGAGAGAATACAGAAATTAATAAGATTAGAAATGAAAAGGGGGACATAACCACAGACACAGAGGAAATTCAGAGAATCATTAGATCTTACTACAAAAGCCTGTATAACACAAAACTGGAAAATGTAAAGGAAATGGACACTTTTTTAGATAAATACCATATACCAAAGTTAAACCAGGAGCAGGTGAACAATCTAAACAGACCTGTTCGTCGCGAAGAAATAGAAGCTGTTATCAAAAACCTCCCAACCAAAAAAAGCCCAGGACCAGATGGTTTCAATGCGGAATTCTACCAGAACTTCCAAGAGGAGCTAATACCTATACTCCTTAATGTATTCCACAATATAGAAACAGAAGGGTCATTACCAAATTCCTTTTATGAAGCTACAGTTACTCTGATAACAAAACCACACAAAGACTCAACCAGGAAAGAGAATTACAGGCCAATCTCACTCATGAACATCGACGCAAAAATCCTCAACAAAATACTGGCAAACCGAATCCAAGAACACATCCGAAAAATTATCCATTATGATCAAGTAGGCTTCATTCCAGAGATGCAGGGCTGGTTCAACATACGAAAAACTATCAATGTAATCCAGCATATAAATAAACTGAAAGAAAAAAGCCAAGGGCGCCAAAGGGGAAATGATGGAGGAAGGTCATTGGTTAAATAAAAAGGAACTGCCTTGGCTCGTTTCATTGGTTAGGACATAGGTGGGAGGAGTAAACAGAACAGAATGCCGGGAGGAAGAGGAAGTGAGGTCAGACTCCGCAGCTCTCCTCTCCGGAGCAGACGCAGGAGAGACGCCATGCTACCTGCTCCAGGGAAGATGCACGCTATGAGGCTCCGACCCAGGATGGACTTAGGCTAGAATCTCCCCGGTAAGACCGGTGCTATACAGATGATAAGAAATGGGCCAGTCCAGGTGCGAGAGTTAGCCTAGAAGAGGCTAGATAGGAATGGGCCAAAGCAGTGTTTAAATGAATAGAGTGTCCGTGTAATTATTTCGGGGCATAAGCTAGCCGGGCAGGCGGCTGGGGTTTTGGGGATGTAGCCCCGCCGCCGCCCCTATTACTACATATGATCATTTCATTAGATGCTGAAAAAGCATTTGACAAAATTCAACATCCATTTATGATAAAAGTATTGGAGAGATTAGGGATACAAGGGTCATACCTAAATATAATAAAAGCTATATACAGCAAGCCGACAGCTAACATCAAATTAAACGGAGAGAAACTCAAAGCCATCCTGCTAAACTCAGGAACACGACAAGGCTGTCCACTCTCACCATACCTCTTCAATATAGTGCTTGAAGTTCTAGCAATAGCAATAAGACAACATAATGGGATCAAGGGGATTCGAATTGGAAAGGAAGAAGTTAAACTTTCGTTATTTGCAGATGATATGATAGTGTACATAAGCGACCCCCAAAACTCCACCAAAGAACTTTTACACCTTTAGTAATGTGGCAGGATACAAGATCAACTCCAAAAAATCAGTCGCCCTCTTATACACAAAGGATAGGGAAGCAGAGAGGAAAATCAGAAGCTTCACCATTCACGATAGCCACAAATAGCATAAAATATCTTGGGGTAAACCAAGGAAGTGAAAGATCTATTTGACAAGAACTTTAAGGCATTGAAGAAAGAAATTGAAGAGGATACCAGAAAATGGATGGACCTCCCTTGCTCTTGGATTGGGAGGATCAACATAGTAAAAATGGCAATTCTACCAAAGGCAATTTATAGATTCAATGCAATCCTCATCAAGATCCCATCAAAATTCTTCACAGACCTGGAGAGGACAATAATCAACTTTATATGGAAAAACAAAAAACCCAGGATAGCCAAAACAATCCTATACAATAAAGGATCTTCTGGAGGCATTACCATCCCTGACTTCAAACTCTATTACAGAGCTACAGTAATGAAAACAGTGTGGTACTGGCATAAAAACAGAGAAGTCGACCAATGGAATCGTATAGAAGACCCGGATTTTAACCCACAAACCTGTGAACACCTCATTTTCGATAAAGGAGCTAAAAGTATACAATGGAAGAAAGAAAGCATCTTCAACAAATGGTGCTGGCACAACTGGATGTCAACCTGTAGAAGAATGAAAATAGACCCATATCTATCACCATGCACAAAACTCAAGTCCAAATGGATTAAAGACCTCAATATCAGCCCGAACACACTGAACCTGATAGAAGAGAAAGTGGGAAGTACCCTACAACAGATGGGCACAGGAGATTGCTTCCTATGTATAACCCCAGCAGCACAGACATTAAGGGCAACATTGAATAAATGGGACCTACTAAAACTGAGAAGCTTCTGTAAAGCAAAGGACACTGTCACTAAGACAAAAAGGCAACCTACTGACTGGGAGAAGATCTTCACCAACCCCGCAACAGACAAAGGTCTGATCTCCAAAATATATAGAGAACTCAAGAAACTAGACTTTAAAATGCTAATTAACCCAGTTAAAAAATGGGGCACTGAACTGAACAGAGAATTCTCAACAGAAGAAGTTCAAATGGCCAAAAGAAACTTAAGGTCATGCTCAACTTCCTTAGCAATCAGGGAAATGCAAATCAAAACAACTTTGAGATATCATCTTACACCTGTCAGAATGGCTAAAATCAAAAACTCCAATGATAGCCTTTGCTGGAGAGGCTGTGGAGGAAGGGGTACCCTCATCCATTGCTGGTGGGAATGCAATCTTGTGCAACCACTTTTGAAATCAGTGTTTCGGTTTCTCAGGAAATTCGGGATCAACCTACCCCTGGACCCAGCAATACCACTTTTGGGAATATACCCAAGAGATGCCCTATCATATGACAAAAGCATTTGTTCAACTATGTTCATAGCAGTATTATTTGTAATAGCCAGAACCTGGAAACAACCTAGATGCCCTTCAATGGAAGAATGGATGAAGAAAGTATGGAATATATACACATTAGAGTACTACGCTGCGGTAAAAAACAATGACTTCTCGAATTTTGCATGCAAATGGATGGAAATAGAAAACACTATTCTGAGTGAGGTATCCCAGACCCAAAAAGATGAACAATGGGATGTACTCACTCATAATTGGTTTCTAGCCATAAATAAGGGTCACGGAGACTACAATTGGTGAACCTAAAGAAAGTAAATAAGAAGGTAAACCCAAGGAAAAACATATAGCTATGTTTTTCTTGGCTATGGGAAGTAGACAAAATTGCCGGGGACAAAATTGGGATCTTGGGGGTGGGGTGGGATGTGGGTAAGGGGTGATGGGGAGAGAAAAGTTAGAAGGGAAGGAGGGGGGCAACTTGGGGAAACAGGAGGATTGGGATAAAGGAAGGTTGGACAGGGGAGCACGGAACCACAATTCTTAGTTAAGGGAGCCACTTTAGGGTTGGCAAGAGACTTGACCCTAGCGTGGCTCCCAGGAGCCCATGGTGATGTCCCCAGTTAGTCCCTTGGGCAGCTGAGGGTAGGCAACCTGAAATGACCCTATCCTATAGCAATACTGATGAATATCTTGCATACCACCATAGAACCTTCATCTGGTGATGGATGGAGATAGAGACAGAGACCCACACTGGAGCACTGGTCTGAGCTCCCAAGGTCCCAATGAGGAGCGGAAGGAGGGAGAAGTTGAGCAAGGAAGTCGGGACCACGAGGGGGGCACCCACCCACTGAGACAAGGGGGCTAATCTAGTGGGAGCTCACCAAGGCCAGCTGGACTGTGACTGAAAAAGCGTGGGATAAAACCGGACTCTATGAACATGGCGGACAATGAGGGCTGATGAGAAGCCAAGGACAATGGCACGGGGTTTTGACCCTACTTCATGTTCTGGCTTTGTGGGAGCCTAGCCAGTTTGGTTGTTCACCTTCCTAGACATGGACAGAGGGGGGCGGACCTTGGACTTTCCACAGGGCAGGGAACCCTGACTGCTCTATGGACTGGAGAGGGAGGGGGAGAGGTGTTTGGGGGAGGGGGAGAAGGATGGGAGGAGGGGGAGGAGGCGGATACTTTTTTTCTTTTTCTCAATTAAAAAAAAAAAAAAGAACCAACACCGGAAATTTTTTTCCTTGAGATAAAAATAGAGGGGAAATGGCCCCTTCTCCTTCAGTTAGGACCAGCCAGGATAGTTGGCTACATCCACAAAAACACAGACAATAGATGATCTCACAGCAGCAAATCCTCAAGAAGGGAAAAACACACAAAATAACAGCACCAACAACAAAAAAATAAATAACCAGAACTAGCAGTCACTGGTCATTAATATCCATTAATATGAATGAACTCAATTCACTTATAAAAAAACACAGGCTAACAGATTGGATATGAAAGCAGAATCCATCCTTCTTCATCATACAAGAAACACACTTCAACCTCAACGACAGACATCACCTCAGAGTAAAGAAAATTTTTCCAATCAAATTGACCTAAGAAACAAACTGGTGTAGCTGTCCTATTATCTAACAAAATAGACTTGAAGCTAAATCAATCAAAAAAAAAAGGACAATGCTCAGTCGTACCTCAAGGACATGTGCTCAACTATGTTCATAGCAGCATTGTTTGTCATAGCCAGATTTTGGAAATGGCCTAAATGCCCCTCGACTGAAGAGTGGATAAGGGAAATGTGGTACATTTACACAATGGAGAACTACACAGCAGAAAAAAAATAATGACATCTTGAATTTTGCAGGCAAATGGATGGAGCTAGAAAACATCACACTGAGTGAGGTAACCCAGACCCAGAAAGACAATTAACATATGTACTCACTCATAAGTGGCTTTTAGGCAAAGCAAACCAGCCTATAATTCATAATCCCAGAGAACCTTGACAGCAATGAGAACCCTAAGATAGACATACATGAATCTAATCTACATGGGAAGTAGAAAAAGACAAGGTCTCCTGAGTAAACTGGGAGCATGGGGACCTTGGGAGAGGGTTGGAAGCGAAGGGAGAGGAAAGGAGGGGAGCAGAGAAAAATGTATAGGTCAATAAAATCAATAAAAAATATAGTTTTTCAGCTGAATTCTGCGTCAGTGGTTCTCAAGCAAATAACTGGTCCTAGCCAATTCAGACCACTGTATCAAAAATATCTTAGACTATTTGTCTTACTCAGTGTTTTGTGGTGCGACAAGACCTCATGGCCACAGCAACTCTTATAAAGAAAAGGATTTAATTGAGGCTGTCTTACAGTTTCAGAGGATTAGTCCATATCAGCATGGTGGGGGCATGGCGACCGGCAGGCTGACATGGTCCTAGAGAGGTAGCTGAGTTCTACATCCAGATCCTCCCTCAGGCAGCAGGAAGTCAGAGACACTGGGAAATGTCAAAGCCCACCCCTAGTGACACACTCCAACAAGGCCACACCTCCTAATCCTTTCAAGTTGTGCCATTCCCTGGTGACGGAGCATTCAAATCTATGAGCCTGTGGGGGCCATGGTCTTCCAAACCACCATTATAATTAGTTATTAATTTGTAACTAGAATTTACTGCTCACAGTTCTGATGTCTGGAATGTCTAAGATCAAGGTGCCCCTAGATTCTGTGACCAAGTTCATTCACAAGGTGAGGGAGACAGAAAAGTCATCATCAAATTCTGCCTTTGTGATCTAATCAGTTCCGAAAGTATTATGCCTAATACTGTTGCCTTGGCAACTAAATTTAAACATAGGAATTGTGGGGGATAAATGTATGGCTTACAGGAACTGGATACAGGGAGGCCAAAGAAATTTTGACTTCCTGTCTAGTGTTTCACTCATGGTCCAGCTGCCACTTCTCTTCCACACACCCCTTTCCCCTGCCACCCTCTCAGCAGGTGCTGTGGATCCAGGTCCCAGACAAGTCACCTAGACTGAACACTGAAGTGTGGAGACGGTGCCACATGAGTAAAATCTCCTAATCCCTGCAGTTAGGGGGCAGAGGCAGAAGGACCACAATGAGTTCAAGACAAGTCTGGGCTGTAAATAATAAGGTCTCATTTCAAAACAAAACAACAAAATCCCTGTTAGAAATATTTCCTAATGCAAGCTCCCTGCAGACACAAAATTCCCAATCAAGCCAAATCAAAACCAGCCAAATTAAGAAATATCCATCCAGGTTTAATGGGAGTTCTGGGCTCTAGGGGGGGAGGGGGGAAACAACGACACGGACCGGGAAGTCAAGTGAATTCAGGGAGCCTCTTTTGGGGGCTCATTTAAATACCCTGGGGAAGTGGTCCTGATCCCACCCCCAGGGAGGGGTCAGGCCTGGCCTGTTGGGATTTGGAGTCCAGGTCTTAGGGCTGGGATAGATGCCTATGCTCCCAACTTGACACCCTCCTTTAAATGAAGAGCTCCCTTTCTACAGTTTAAACCAGTCAAATCACAGTGGCAAACTCTGGGTGATCAGGGTTTGGGCCAGGTGTGGGAACTCCACAGCAAGCTAGCATATTGATACCTTCAAATTTATACTGAAAAAAGAAAAAAAAATCTCTCAGCCTGGCGGTGGTGGCGCACGCCTTTAATCCCAGCACTTGGGAGGCAGAGGCAGGTGGATCTCTGTGAGTTCAAGACCAGCCTGGTCTACAGAGCTAGTTCCAGGACAGGCTCCAAAGCCACAGAGAAACCCTGTCTCGAAAATCAAAAAAAAGAAAAAAAAAAAAGAAATCTCTCAAATTCAGCTCAGAGTGTGAAGGATACAGCAAATACTCTGATAGATGGGAAGTTGGAGGATGCGGGCTGGTGGGAAGCCTGGGGAAGCTGGAGAATAGGGGAATGTGGAGGAAGGGGGAAGGGAAAGGATTAGGAGGAGTAGGGAGTGGGGAGGGTGAGAAAAGGGGAGGATGAGGGAAGCTGGAGCACGGGGGAAAGTGGAGGATGGGGAAGGTAGAACACGTGGAGGGCAGGACTTGGTGTTTTCTCTGTTAAGTCATCGATTCTGCTCTGTGGTCTCCAAAGCAAACAAAGGTTTAGTGACTGCACTCGCTGGCACTTACCTGCTTCAGCCTCTCACAGGCTCTCAGCCACAGCCCAAGCAGCAGTACTCACTCCCTGACCCCTGCACCTTGTCCCATGGCCCTTATACAAGCCCTGGAGAAAAGTTTAGTGAGTGAATCTTCACCTTCCCATGATATTTTAGAGGTTTCCTAACACATGTGTTCTTGTGCAGCTACACACGCACGCGCGCGCGCACATTGGCCTGGGATCGGAACCCTCGCACACCGTGTCTGGGTCTAACTGTTGTTCACTGCCCCATCCTTTCTGCATAGTTAGCTCAGTGCAAACAATTCAAAACTGAAAGCGCTCAGAGCGGTTTACAGAACACACCACAACAGGTTCTGTTCTCAGATTCTCCGCACAGGCAGGAAGTGGTTCCCAGCAGGTGGCAGAACCTCCGTGGGATTGTTCTGTTTAGGAAACAACCTCTCCCAGCAGCAAGCTGCAGGCACCAGAACGCGGTTATTGTTTTAACTTGGGCACTTGGGCCAGCTGCTGTGACATTTCATGGTGCGAGTGACTCAGTGGGGAAGCAAAAGGCAGCAAGTCCTTGAAGCCGAGCCTGGAGAACTTTCTGGAAAACATGTGCACCCTCAGAAGAGAACTAAATACACAGGCAGCAGGCATTTCCGTCTCCCTAAGGACTGAGTCCCCGGAGACTAGTTAAAGAGTACCCAGTCAGTGGGTGTCCCCACACCCACAGCGAAATGGGCATTTTTTTTTACTCAACATTTTTTTTCATGCGGGGCGTGATCAGTTTGCTTTTAACCCCAGCGCTTGGAAGGCAGAGGCAGGCGGATCTCTGAGTTTGAGGCCAGCCTGGTCTACAGAGTGAGTTCCAGGACAGCCAGGGCTACACAGAGAAACCCTGTCTAGGGAAAAGAGAGAAAAAAAATTCATTTCCTGCTGAAAGTAACGGCACTCAGTAATGTTTCAGATCTAGGTTGGAGCCCATGAACGGTCTTCCTTGAGCAGGCTCTCTGAGAGGCTGTAACTTCGTGCCTGGTCCTGCTGTGCTCAGTAACTTTGAAATAAAGCACACAGGCAGGAAAAGGTCCCACCTCCTGAGCAGGGGAGCCTCTCCCCTCCGGACTGCGGATGCCTCTCGGCTCAAAGCAAGATTAGGAGAATCCAGTGTTGGCAACAGATAAAGGGATCAGTGGAAGTAGGGGCAGCAAAGGCCCCAGGAAATTTACATAAGCCTGGTGAAGCAGTGGCTCCGAGTGGCAGAAAGGGTCCCCGACAGAAAGCAAAGCAGAAGAAAATATCTGTAATGAGCCGCAAGGGCTGGCGAGCGGCAGAAGGTTCGAGCAGCCACCTCTCCACCTACACAGCAATCAGACAGCTGCCAAAGCAAGCCCTTTGCAGCTGGCATTTCTTGCATTGTCCTTCCCTCCCAAGGCTGCTGAGCCTTTGAAGTAAGCCTCGGTGTGAAGAGCAAAGCGGGAGGTTGTGCGCCGAAGACGCCCTTTGAAAAAGGTTTCGGGGGAGCGGCTGGGCTCCCGAGAAAGCAATTGCAAGGTGGCCAGCGGGGAGGGCTGCCAGAGGCCAGACAGGCTGGATTCACACTAGCTATAGCGAGCGCGCTTTCTCACAGTGGCAAGGCTCAGCTTCATGAGCCTCATCCGGCGCCGGAAACATGCATCCCATTTCCCTCCTGCAGAACCGGGAGGGCAGAAAACACAGTGGTCCCAAGAACGGCGCTCTAAGCCACAGTGAATTCCCAAGGAAAATAACTTTTGGGCTGCCAGCATGGCTCAGTGAATAAAGGTTCTGGCCACCATGCCAGACGTGAGGGGATAAAACAGCTTTTACAGGTTACCCTCTGACCTCTACAAGCGAGCCATGGCATGGGCACCACGTACATGTACAAATAAGTATAGTTTAAAAACGTAAAGAAAAACAGCTTTTAGCAGGATGACAAATGCCCACAATTCCAGGACTTGGGAGGTAGACGGAGAAGGATCAGGAGTTCAAGGCTAGCCTCAACTACATAGTTGAGGTAAGCCTGGGCTACAAAAGACCCTGCCCCCTCCCAACAAAAAAGCAGAAATAGGGTGCTTTGTTTTGCTGATCTATGCTCATGAAAAAGCAATGATCTAAATGTTTGACGTAATACGTTTACCAAAAAAGAAGACAAGGAAAAATGGAAAGGAAAGCAAAATCTAGTGACTAAATTGTGGGTGGCCGCAGACTATCCGAGCCGTGGATCCGGATCCAGCACCTGCTCCGAGGGAGGCGAGCCAGGACCAGAGCACAGCTGCGGAAAGGAACGGCACCCAGAGCAGGCACTGAGGGCCGGAAAGAACTGAACGAGAGGGCCAGAAAGTTTCTGGCTTTCTTATGACTTCCAGGTGGCCTAGATGGGGATCCAGGGTATTTTACATGGAGAGAGAGAGAGAGAGAGAGAGAGAGAGAGAGAGAGAGAGAGAGAATATGAGAGAGAGAGAGAGAGAATATGAGAGAGAGAGAGAGAATATGAGAGAGAGAGAGAGAATATGAGAGAGAGAGAGAATATGAGAGAGAGACACAGAATATGAGAGAGAGAGACAGAGAATGAGAGAGAGAGAGAGAGAGAGAGAGAGAGAGAGAGAGAGAGAGAGAGAATATGAGAGAGAGAGCTGCTGAGCCAGAGTGGGAGTCTCTGAAGGAACAGGGCTGAAGTGAGGGAGGAAGCCCATGGTCTTCCCCTCATGAGTCCACCAAGGACTTCGCAAATGTTTCCCATAGGCGCCAGAAAAGGGAAGGTTAAAAACTCTGAGGGAGAGGGGATGTCTCAACAGAACTGCATTTCCGTTTAGAAGGTACCAAAAGGCCGCTTGCTACCCAGAATGCAACACTGAGAGCCAGACTAATTCAGGAGCCCCCAAAGCAGGTGGAAGACGTCTCACTTAAGTAGGAGAAACAGAGAAATTAACTAGTCAGGGTCATCCAATTAGACAGGACTAATGACATAGGTTCGATCTTGCATAAGGAAGAGCATTAAGAGGCCGTGGTCGTTTCTGTGATTTTCTTCAGATTCCTGTTCAAGGTGCAAGGTGCAAAGGTATTCGCAGACAAGCATGGAATATATATATTCAAGGATCAGTAGTACGCTAAATGTGTAGTACGCTGTTCTAAACCAGTGGTTCCGGGGCACAAGCCTCTTCCCGGGCCTTTTTCTTAATATTATTAAATACGTTTCACCTTTTTAGTTCTCCTGCTTTCACATTGGAGTTCTCCAAAAGACTGACAAGACACTTAATGCCGTCGTTGCTCTGGGAGCTAGGGGGAGCTATACTTACATGATTTCTTGCTTTGAAAACATGCCAGTGGGGACTGGAGAGATAGCTCAGCAGTTAGAGAGCATACAGCTCTTAGAACTCAAGTTCAACATCCAGGGCACACTTCAGGCTGCTCACAGCAGGCTATAACTCTAATTTCAAGGAATCTGTCTCCCTCTGCTGGCCTCTTTAGGCACTGCACTCACATGCACACACCTGAGCTCAGGCACCCATGTGCACATAAGTAATAAAAAAAAATTAAAATTAGTTACAACATGCAAGTATTGAGAAACTTCCTCCACATGAGCAAGGCCATAATTTCACAGTTTAAAGGAGTCTTAAAAAACATTTGTGAGAACTCAGGCCCAGGCAAAACAGTCGAAGTGTGGTCTTCCTCATTCTCTGCATTAGCAATTCAGTAATAAACTTAGCATTGGGGCTGCAAAGGATTTTATTTTGGTAAAAAACATTTAGTGCAATTGGATTAAGTTTACTTGAAAATTCAAAATTCAGTCATATTTAAATCTGATTTGAAAGTTATCATGTAATATATTTGTAAGTATCTAAGAAGAAAACATCTTTTTAAATATAAAATAACCGAATTTTTAGATATTTAGTAGAGTGCCATTAAAATTAAAATATGTGGAGTCTGTGTGCATTTTGAATAAAATATTCAAATTTTAATCCACAAGTATTTACTATCAGTCAACCATAAATTGGGTAAAAAAAAAATTCCTTGTAACAAGATGAGGAACCATGACCTACAGAAATAAGCATGAAATAACAAAAAATTATGAAATATATAATTACTAATTTTATATTTTTTACTTCATTATGCTTTTTCTTGTTTTTATTTTATGTGTATGAATGTTTTGCCTGCACATATGTATATATGATATATGCATTCCTAGTGCCCAGGGGGTCCAAAAGAGGGCATAGGATACCCTAGACGTGGAACCTCAGACTGCTGTGAGCCACTGTGTATGTGCTGGGAAATGAACCCAGATCCTCTGCAAGAGCAGCAAGTGCTCTTAACCACCGAGTCTTATAAAAACGACCAACCCGGGCTGGAGAGATGGCTCAGAGGTTAAGAGCACTGATTGCTCTTCCAGAGGTCCTGAGTTCAGTTCCCAGCAACCACATGGTGGCTCACAACCATCTATAATGAGATCTGGTGCCCTCTTCTGGCATACAAACATACATGGAAGGAATGTTGTATACATAATAAATAAATAAATCTAAAAAAAAAAATCTTAAGAATTATTTGAAAAAAAAAAAAAAAAAAAAAAAAAAAAAAAAAAAAAAAAAAAAAAACGACCAACCCACCACCAGAAAAACTTTAAATGTATTCTTGAAGTTATTCTTGAAGCTCTGTATACACATAGAAACACAGCAGCCCAGCCCCAAGTTTTCAGTCACCAGCATCAAGGTGGACTTTACATGTGATGTGCCTGTGAAGAGGAGACGCACATCCCATCCAAGGCATGATCATGCGGAGAGTTTCGTGGCGTGTGCTTCCCCAGAAGTGAGGGGCGCTTACACACACCATCCCACCCAATAACATTTTGAAAAAACAATGTTCATATTTCCACGCTGCAGGAAGTTCATTGAACCACAGGGAGGATTGGCTTTCCCAAGCTCGTCCTTCCATCCCCTTATGCTGGGCTTGGGTTGAGCTGAACCAAAGCCTGCACAAACTCTAACAGACATGAAGTAAACAGTGGTGGGATCTGAAATACCCCAAAGGGACGAGAGCTTGGAAGACTGGAGTTCATTTAGCATTGGATTTTCTGTGTGTAGACTAAATATATGTTAGTATATGGAACTTTTAATTTTAATTTATAAGTATTTTGTCTTTACATACCACTGCACGAAGTGCAAGCCTGGTGTCCATAGAGGCTAGAAGGGATGTTAGATCCCCTGGAACTGGAATTATAGACAGTTATTAAGTCACAATGTGGCTGCTGGGAATTGAACCTGGACCATATGGGAGAGCAGCCAGTGCTCTTTACTGCTGAGCCATCTCTCCAGCCCTTATATTGAACCCTCATAAATCATTTTTTTAAGAAACCAAATAGGAACCTACAAAGAAATAAAACACCTTTAAATCTATAGCCCACTATCCAGAATAAGCAAAATATATATGCAAGGGGACATTTCTTCCCAGTTAGCTTTGTGTGCAAATGCACACATGCCCACACACAATCAATCACACACACTTTGTGTGCAAATGCACACATGCCCACACACAATCAATCACACACACTTTGTGTGCAAATGCACAATGCCCACACACAATCAATCACACACACTTTGTGTGCAAATGCACAATGCCCATGCACAATCAATCACACACACTTTGTGTGCAAATGCACACATGCCCACACACAATCAATCACACACAATTTGTGTGCAAATGCACAATGCCCATGCACAATCAATCACACACACTTTGTGTGCAAATGCACATATGCCCACAATCAATCACACACACTTCTAAAAATGCGATGGCGACATAGATGCTGTTGCAGTCTGTCTTTCCATCATCCTGTGACCACCTTTCCACTTGAAGTAAACTGGAGATAATTGTCTGAAAATTAAACAACATCCCAGTTCCCTGGATGTCACTTATTGGTGAACGTTAGACAGTTGCTGATTTTCAGAATTTTGGTGTGCTTGTTCAGTTATTTTCCTAGGGGAAAAATGATGATACCAAGTTTTGGTGTCATTTAAGGCTTCTGGTGTCTTTGCCAAACTCCCTAACAGTGGTTGTCTAACTTCAAATGGTCCTGATGAGACCCATGTACCAAGACCTCTGCCTGTGCAGCATGCTCTTTCCCTTTCGTCATTGCCAGTTTCCCTGGCCACTGTGATAGATAACTCATAATTATTTAATTTGTATTTCTCTGATTACAGTGAAATAAAATATATTTTACTATGCCTTCTGGCCACTTTTACTTTTTTTAATGAACTGCTTTTGTTTATAGCCAGCACCTTTGCCTGCTTTCAAATCGAGATGAATGTTATATTTTTAAAGATGCTTTTCAAGAGTCTCTTTAGTCTGCTTTAAAGCCTTTGAATTACTTTCAAAAGTACACATTTTCTTCCATATTTAAAAGCATGTTGTATGAGGGGTGTGTGTGTGTGTGTGTGTGTATGATATGGTGTGGGTGGTGTGTGGGTGTGAGATGTACAGTGTGAGTGCTGTATTGTGTTTATATGTGTGTGTCATGTTTGGTGTGGGTGGTGTGTTTGTGTGTGTGTGTGTGCATGTGTGCCTGGAGGCCAGAAGAGGGCACTGTGTGTCCCCCTCTCTTGCTATCCACCTTATTCCTTTGAGGCAGGGTCTCTCCCTGATCCTGGAAGGCTCATGTTTTTTCTAGGCTGGCAGTCAGCAAGCCCCTGAGATTCTCTTGTCTCCCCAACAGAGCTGGGGATACAGGCGTGTGTGAGACGAAGCCCAGCTAGTTTTGAGGGTGCTTGGCTCTGACTCAAGCCTTCATCATGGCACAGCAATACTGTTAACCATTGTGCCATGTCAATGTGCATGTATTGATGAGTAATCAAATGTGAAGAACACTGTAGAGAAAAGGCAAAAACCGCCCACAATCTCTTTCTTCTTAAATTGTAAAAAGTAAACTCAAACCTATTCCCTTCTTATCTCTACATTGTAGCTTTTTTAGTTGGTCAATATCATCAGGGAAAGACTTTTCCATAGCAAAGAGCAACATCAGGAACCATGAAGAAACTATGTAAAATTCTTAAATTTTTTCATTAAACTTTCCATTTTTTCTTAGAAGATAATTGTTCGATTTTATATTCTTCTGATAATTATATGATTTCACTTTTGACTATTAGTCTCTTGATTCATCTGGAATCTCTACTGGCATTTAACTCAGTACTGGCTGAGTGATGATCCATAGCACTTGTTGAATTAGCCAACTCTTTAAAATTGGCTTTACGTGCTGTAGAGATAGCTCTGTGGGTAAGAGGGCAAACTGCTCTTTAGAGGACCTGAGTTCATTTCCCGACACCCACATCAGGTGGCTCATGACTTGCCTGTAACTCTAGCTCCAGGGGATGCTGTGCCCTCTTCTGGCCTCTGCAGGCACCCGTACTCACATGCGCACATATGTACAAATATACACATAAATAAAAATAATAAAAAATAAAGCTTTAACACTGGCTCAGAAGTTTTATCTTTTGTCGTTTTGCTGCGTGATTTTTTAAGAAAAATTTATTTATTTGTTTGTTTATCATGTATACAGTGTTCTATCTGCATGTATGCCTGCAGGCCAGAAGAGGGCATCAGATCTCATTACAGATGGCTGGAAACCACCATGTGGTTCCTGGGAATTGAACTCAGAACCTCTGGAAAAAGTCCAGGCTCTTAACCTCTGATCCACCTCTCCAGTCCCATTTGCTGCAAGCTTTGGAAGTCTGGTTTCACACTAGCTCTTCCAGGACAGTTACAGTGTAGTAGAGTCTTTGATTTAGACGTTTTCTAGCTATTCGGCTTACTCTTCTGATGAACATTTGAATTACTTTGCCAAGCTGTTTTAGGAGTTTGGATAATTATGCCACACATATATATTTTGGAGAACATTTGCTGTTTTCTTTATATTCTTGTTTGTATTTCCAGGCAGAGTCTCTCAGTAGCCCAGGATGATCCAGAATTTGCTATATAGTCCAAGTTAGCCTCAAACTCAAGATCCTCCTGCCTCTGTTTCCCTAGTGTGGGATAACAGACATGTACTACTGTGCCTAAGTGAGACCAGTACTTTGAGCATCTAGGACCACCATATATTTCCTCTCTAATCATTAAAGTCTTCCATATTCCTCAATAGAGCCCATCTGGATTTTTTTTGTACTTTTATTATTGGAATATTTTATTTTTTATCCATCAGGATGTCTGACTTGTCAAAACTAGGAAAAGATGAAGCTTTTTCAAAGAGTGCACTCAGGCCTGTCAAAGTCAGTCAGGCAGAGCGGAGCACTGTGGGGAAAGGATGGAACGCCCAACCCTGCTACTCAGGAAAGGCACACAGACATTCACTGGGAAGTGGGGTTTCTGTCTCCTCCATGTGGCCCATTAGTTTCCAAAGAAACACTATTTTTTTCTAATGTTCCCCAAGCTCTAATAGAGCTCACAAAAGTGTCAATTTTTCTTCAGTACCTGGTATTATATTTTTTGGCAGTTCCTTTTTCTTACTGGTGACAAGCACTTGAGATCTCCATTGCTTTAGCGCCAGAGAGTTCTGACCCCGGGCTGCTGTGTATACAATGTTCCGGAAGGCCTCCTGCCCTAATGGGTCTTCTAAAATTTCATCATCATCAGGTGTGATGAAATGAACAAAATTCATAAAAGTGGGGAACGTACATCGTTCGGTGACCTTACACCAAGCATCAGCTTGGTGACCTTTAAAAACTCCAAGAAAGCAATGGGGTCACCAACACTTTCCCAAGCAGGTCACAGACAGAACATATTCAAAACTCATGCAGCCCCAATTACCAGAGGAACACGGGTGACCTCGCACACAAATGGACAAGCATAAAAACATTAGATATTTGCTCAGGTATTTCACAGAAGGAAGACCGTACCTGACAGTCAAGAAACGCTTGAAAAGACAAACCCCTTCAAGAGCTGTGAGGCTGACACATGGCTTCCACCCCAGACATCACTTCTCCTTTAAAAAGGGTTCTGGTACCAAGTGTCAAAGCCGCTAGTCTGTGGGTGTCCGTGCAAAGTAGTTCAAGCAGTGCAATTAGACATTACGAAATGAGACTATTCGTCCTTCAAAATTCAGCAGTTCTATTCTGATTATATTCCCTAGAAAACTGTTTGTGCGCCCCTCAGGGACGCACGTGTTAGGATGTTCTGCAGTGTTGTTTACAGGAATGAAGAATAGGGACAACTTTTAAGTCATTAACTGGAGATCCAGAATGTACCTATTACATTGTAGTGTTGTGTTGTATTGCATTGCCTTGTACTGTATTACTGCGTTTCCTGTCGCTGAGACAATCTGCTTTTCAAGAGGGGGAGCGGAGGCTGCAGAAGCGGTGCAGTGGTTAAGAGCACTAACTGGTCTTCCATCACACGCAATCACTTGCTCGCACTGCTTCTGGTCTACGATGAAGCATTAACATGGGGGGGGGGGGTTGTCAAACGGGAGAAACTGTCCCCGTGGCGCTGTGAGGCAAAGAGAAAGAAGGAAATGGGCAGGAGCTCCAAGATCCCCTTCCAGGGCACTAGGAAGGTCTGACTTCCTCTCCCTGGGCCCCGTCTGTTACAGGTCCCGCGATCTCCCAGTGATGTCACAGGCTGGCAGCCAGGCTCTCAGTACATGAGCCTTGGGAGGATGCTTCCAATCTGAACTCCAGACAGAGATTCAGAAAGCATTTTTCTACTGAGTCAGAGAAATCTTCAGACCCGGAGGATGGGGAACCGCTATTGACAGTGACTCACCAGAAATAGCTGAGTGGAGGTTGACTTTTTACCACCTAAAAACTGGACATTAGCAGAGAGTACACGTTATTCTTCCACTGAGCTCCAGGAAGAAAAAGCCAGTTCTGCCCAAAGATATTAGAATTTTTATGAGGTAATAAGAATTGCATGATTCATATTCCCTTTATGTCTGTATTTTCAGAGGGCTGAGGGAATGTGCAATTAGCTCGATTCTGTATCTTATTTCGGATCCTAATCCTAGCTAATCACCTGCTGATGTATCCTATATGCTGTTAAATTTTCCATGTATTATTTATCTGCTCCATTTGTATATGTTCACAGTCTTCTTAGGTCCGTGCAGAATGAAGTATGTGTTAATGTAATAAGCATTTCATTGTTGGGTAGGTCGGTGGGTAGGTAGATGGATTTATGAAGCACCAGATTATATTATTAATTTCTCCTGAGAAATATAGCCACCAAGTAGACTGAGAACATTTTTCATCTGCTCAGTACATTTACTTAACACGTGAAGTCATATGTAGGAAGAAAAGCATTCCAGGGCCAAAGTGTCCCAGGGCCTAAAGAGATGGGTTGATGGTTTAGAACTAGGGCACACTAGCGAATGACGCAGGGGTGACTCCCAGCTCCCTTGTGGGCAGCTCCCACCACCTTGCCATTCCAGCCCAGGGCATCCGGTGTCCTTTCTGGGCCTGTAGAAGTACCCACACACATGTGGCACACAGACACACTCATATACATACATATAAAAATGATAAAAATTAAAAATAGTATGTTATCATGGCCCCCGAACCTTTGGGAACCCACATTTCTCTTTGAGCTTACGTGGAATTCTTTAGCTGAGCATCTACAAGCTTCCAATTAAATATTCTAGTTTGCACGTCTTTTGTGCCCAATGTTAGCTCTTTGCCTCAGTTCTCTGAGCACACTCCACTTCCCAAATTCATCATTTAAAAATACTATTCTTGTGTGCTTTCCCCTCCATAGAAAGCTATTTGCGCTCGCCCATCCATCCCAGCAGGAATTTAGTGCTAACAGCAGATAGTCCTACTAACTTAACCCTAGACAACTCTATATAGATTAGTGCTAACAGCAGATAGTCCTACTAACTTAACCCTAGACAACTCTATATAGATTAGTGCTAACAGCAGATAGTCCTACTAACTTAACCCTACACAACTCTATATAGATTAGTGCTAACAGCAGATAGTCCTGCTAACTAACTTAACCCTATACAACTCTATATAGATTAGTGCTAACAGCAGATAGTCCTACTAACTTAACCCTACACAACTCTATATAGATTAGTGCTAACAGCAGATAGTCCTGCTAACTAACTTAACCCTATACAACTCTATATAGATTAGTGCTAACAGCAGATAGTCCTGCTAACTAACTTAACCCTAGACAACTCTATATAGATTAGTGCTAACAGCAGATAGTCCTGCTAACTAACTTAACCCTATACAACTCTACATAGATAAGTGCGGGTGACCCCATCTTACAGATGAGAAAAACAAGCACAAACAGGTAAATAACCTTTCCAAACATAACCCGCTCATGGGAGATGAGGCCCAGCCAGCTTGGCCCTAACATCCTGCTCTAGCCCAGCGACTGGAAAGACTGGCCTGCCCCTCAGCTTTGATGACGGAATGTAAGCCTCCCAGTCTCCGAATCCTCTGGCCCTTATCCTGATGCATAGGAGGTAATATGTCTCTGTCTGCTTTTGTAGTAGGTAAGATCTCTGGCACCAAAGCCAGAGACTGAATGCCAGCTTGGTCATTTATCATTTATGTGGCTTTAGACGAATTACTTAACCTCTGAGAGAGAGCCCCTGGAGTTCTTTTTGGACATTCTAGCAAATATCCAAGCCATTCTTGCGCTCAGTAGGGGCAACTGAACTTTCTTGACTACGGTCTGTACCAGAAATTCTTTTACCACTGCTAGACTTGATCCCCTAAAACTTCCCACAATATAGTCTACATGATTTCTCCTTTTATACATTCTTTCAGGGTGCAAGAAAATAAACTATAGCTCTAGAAGACGGAAGAGCCACTTAACAGAAGGAGTGGGTGTTCCTGACCGGCAAGGGATTCCCCAGTCCACCTCCACTCCCCCAGACTGAACTACGATCATGAAATTAGGCTTATTGCAGTCAGCTGCTGAGAACTGGGGGGATGTTAGTCTTATTAGGCCTTTTTGATGTCACTGAAGAAATCCCATGATATTATCATCATTAGGTTCTCCATAATCCCAGAATCCATATTTTGCTTTTTAAAAGCTTTATTACATTTGTATTTCTTTACTATGGTGAGTGAGGGTCGAAGGTGTGCATGTCACAGGTCACGTGTGCTGGTCAGAGCACAACTGATGAGAGTTGGTTCTCTCCTTCCACCATCTTGGCCCTGCGATCAAATTCGGCCTTGGTGGTAAATGCCTTAACCCACTGAGCCATCAAATTCAGCCTTGGTGGTAAATGCCTTAACCCACTGAGCCATCAAATTCAGCCTTGGTGGTAAATGCCTTAACCCACTGAGCCATCAAATTCAGCCTTGGTGGTAAATGCCTTAACCCACTGAGCCATCTTGCTCACACAATGTTCTGCTCTTTTCTCAGCTCATGAATCTGCTGGTTATAATGAGTCCTTCAGACCTTCAGTCCATTAGCTGGTCAGTTGTGTCTGGCTTCCCACAGTCAGCCAGTGTGGGGACACACCCAGGTGCAGTGTGTGTTGGGGTGCCACACCTTTTTACACCACATGACACCCCACTGAGTGGATTATGGCATCTCGTTTATCCATTCATCAGTCATGAACATGGGCTTTCTTCCTTTTTCTGTCTGTTCTGAATATTGCTGTTATAAAAGCCAGCATACAAGCTTTGGGAGGACTTATGCTCCCATTTTTCTTGGGTGCACACACAGGAGTATATGTGTTGCTTTTATTGGTTAATGAGTAAAGAAGCTGCTTTGGCCTGTGATAGGGTAGAGTAGAGCCAGGCAAGAAAACTAAACTGAATGCTGAGAGAAAGAAGGTGGAGTCAGTGGGACACCATGTAGCCACCAGAACAGACAAATGCTGGAAGTTTGCCTGGTAAGCCACAGCCATGTGGCAATACACAGATTAATAGAAATGGGTTAAGATGTAAGAGTTAGCCAGTAAGAAGCCAGAGCTAATAGGCCAAGTAGTGTCGGGTCTGGGCAGGTGGAAAATGAACGAGCAACCTCTGCCAACAGGTAAGCCCATGTTTAACTTTTTGAGCTCCTGTCAGCCCCTGTCTTCTGCAGCTGCACTGAGTTTAGTCTCACTTGCAATGAACAATTCCTCTCCTTTTTTTTTTCTTTTTTTACAATAATCCTAGTGGGTAAGGAACTGTATCTTATTGTGATTTTAACGTGTATTTCTCCAAAGGTCAAAAGTTGTCCAGGATGTTTCCATGTAGGATTTGCTTATTTGTTTATCGAGATAGGACCTTGTGTAACCCACACTAACCTCAAACTTGCTCTGGAGCTGAAGCTAACCTTGAACTGTGATCCTCCTGCCTCTACCTCCCAAATACTTGGGTTACAGGCAGTGACACTATAAACTACTGCCACCCCCAGCTCTTTGTAGGCACTTGCATTTAATCTTCCAAAATTCCTTGCCCATTTTTTAAAAATATTTATTTATTTATTTATTTATTATGCATACAATATTCTGTCCAGACCTCATTACAGATGGCTGTGAGCCACCATGTGGTTGCTGGGAATTGAACTCAGGACCTTTGGAAGAGCAGGCCATGCTCTTAACCTCTGAGCCATCTCTCCAGCCCTTCTTTGCCCATTTTTAAATCAGGTTGCATTTTTATAATTATTTTAAAAAATTCTTGATAAGTAATGAATATGTAACCCAATATCCTTTAGTCCCTTAAACCGTTTTTTTGTGTGAAGCACAGAGTCAAGGTAGGTTTTTCAAACATACCTTTTAGCTCAGTACTTTTCTCTTCAGCTGTATCTTCATATGCTATTCAAGACATCTAAAGATGTGACCTTGTATTAAATGATTTAAATGACGCCTTTCATACTAAAGATATAGTAATTATAACTTAAAATTTGTATTAATGTCTTATATACACATTTCTCAAAACTACTTGAATAGTACATCTAAAATATGTACCTATGCTTGTCTAAGCGATACCAGCCCTTGTACAAAAAGATTGAAATCTAAGCCTTACCAGCCAGCAGGGTCACCTACGGCTGGTACCAGAGGATGGAGGAAACAGGATCGTGAGATTAAGATCAGCTTGAGCTGTGTAGTGAGACTCTGTGTCAAAATCCAAACAAACAAAAAATCCTAAAAAATTATTTTAAGTCTTTGATTTTTTTGTCCTACTCAGATTCAGCTCCAAAGAGTTAATTGGTAAATAAGATGGAGGATAAAGCGGAGGCTGCAATAAGTTCAAGCCGAGGTAAAATAATAATTCAATAAATGTTCACTTAAGGATCATTACCTGAATGAAAAAACCCAATAGGCTAATTTAGTAAGATTGATCTTCACAAGTCCCTTTGTGAAACCAACGTCATTGTTTCCGCAGAGCAACTTTACGGCGCTCCCGGTTTCCCCGGTTTCCCGCGGGCGTTGTTGGTGACTGCTGACCTACATGGCAGTTGGTCGGGCTGTCTTTGTTTCCTCCCGGCACCAAGAACTGAGAAGCATCAGTGTTGTTACCAAGGAAACTTAGATGATCTTTTTAGGAACACGTTTGAGAGCTGGGTTTTCTCTGGGCTGAAGTGATATTTTAGCACAAAGCCCACGAGAATGACTTTGGTTCTAGAGTTTTATGAAGAAGAAAGTGATTAGAGAGAAGCAAGCTATCAACGTGTCTGCCTTTGCCTGAGCACGACTCTGCAGAGATAGCCTGAGTGCTTGCTTGGTGCGCACACTGTCTTCGCAGCCCCTGGTAGCTTCCCAGGGAGAGCTAAGAGACTTTGGCGCAATGAACATGTTTTACACGTTTGAAACGTAATTGTGATTTTCGCAGAAATGGTATTACAGTCTTAAAGCCAAATCCTTGGGAGAGCTTCAGCCTGCTTTCTGGGTGGGTGAGGCAGCCGCCAGCTAATGTCATTTCTTGTTTATATATGCCTCCAGTGGATAAAAACTGACCGGAGGCTCAAAATCATTTTCTTAAAGGAAAGTAATTATAAAATATATAATAAATATGACAATTCAGAAAATGTTTCTGGACAGCGATCAAAGACAGAGCAAACAGAAAACATGAATCTGTATGTGCTGGTTAAGATGATGTGCAAATGATATCATTTCGCACACGTGACACAGATGGAAATGCAAAAAGGAAGCATACAGGATGAAAACATTTAATCCAATTTCCCTGGAGCAATAAACTGTTTATAGAACTATTTATTCCTTTATAGAGAGTTTTGAATTTTTTGCCCCAATTTTCAAATAAGAGTGACGTTTCTAGTAAACTAGTGAGGTTTTTCTAGTACAAGTTCTAATGGTGACTTTTTGGAGGAAATAATGTATGTATCTTGTCATGAAAGACAGATACCAGTGTTCCTAGGGCATAATAGTTTTATTCCTTATTGCAAAATTAATATAGGAAATACTATTGCCAATTTTTAATACTTTTTAGATACTAAAATATAATGCTGGAAAGAAAACACTGAATTATTAAATATTCTTTTATCAAATGCATCCGCTGCATTTTTCTAAATTCATTTTTATGTTCATTGGTGTTTGGTCTGCATGTATGTATGAAGAATGTCAGATCCCCTGGAACTAGAATGACAAACAGGTGTGAGTTATCATATGTTTGCTGGGAAACATCATTTGTTTTCCTCTGGAAAAGCAGCCAGCGCTCTTAACCCCTGAGCCATCTCTCCAGGCCTGAGCCACTGGGTATTATGTGACACAGAAATATTGTCATGCATTCATGGTCGATGTTCCTTCAGGTGGATGGAACCTCTGGTCCAATGAGTACGAGGCCCTTGTGGACACGCATGCTGTGCACTCATAAAGGAGAAATGCTTGATCATTCTCATCATCCAAATCCTATGACACCAAAAGGAGACATTTACATCGCTTATATGCTCTTCTGGAAGGGTGCATGGCCCAGGAGTCAGCTCTTCTGGAAGGGTGCACGGCCCAGGAGTCAGCTCTTCTGGAAGGGTGCATGGCCCAGGAGTCAGCTCTTCTGGAAGGGTGCACGGCCCAGGAGTCAGCTCTTCTGGAAGGGTGCATGGCCCAGGAGTCAGCTCTTCTGGAAGGGTGCACGGCCCAGGAGTCAGCTCTTCTGGAAGGGTGCACGGCCCAGGAGTCAGCTCTTCTGGAAGGGTGCACGGCCCAGGAGTCAGCTCTTCTGGAAGGGTGCACGGCCCAGGAGTCAGCTCTTCTGGAAGGGTGCACGGCCCAGGAGTCAGCTCTTCTGGAAGGGTGCACGGCCCAGGAGTCAGCTCTTCTGGAAGGGTGCACGGCCCAGGAGTCAGCTCTTCTGGAAGGGTGCACGGCCCAGGAGTCAGCTCTTCTGGAAGGGTGCACGGCCCAGGAGTCAGCTCTTCTGGAAGGGTGCACGGCCCAGGAGTCATGGGGTGATGCTCACAGATATGGACATCCAGAACGAGGGTGCCATCATGACTCCAGCATTCCTTCATTCATAGATCATTACCATTCATTGACTCCGTTGGTCTTAATTTAGGGTTAAATAGGTATAATGCAAACTATAAATGTGATCAGATTATATGGGTTAATGATGACTCTGTGTTGCCTGTATATTAATCAGTAGTCTGTCACTTTAACAAATACATGGGGGGAATCACCTTAAGAGAAAGATGTAGTCTTGCTCAATTTCAGAGGCTATGCTCCATGGTCACTGTGCACAGATGTCTGTGGGACTGTGATGAAGCAGAACTCCATGCGAGGGTGGAGAAAAGGGGCTTTGGCAGAGGAAGCTGCTCACCTCACGGTGGGAGGAAAGTAAAGAATAAAGGGGATGAGGTGTCAGGGTCACAACATCTCCTTCAAGGGCACGTTCCAAAAGTTATGTTGCATAACTTCCCATCATCTCCCAAGAACACCAAGCCTTCAGCATCAACGCCGGGCCTTGGGGTACATTAAGAACCAAACCATAGCAGCATGACACAGAGTGGGGGAGTGAGAAGCGGCTAATATATTCATAGGAAAAACACCCATATGAAACCACATACAGAAATGTAATTTTATTCAAACATATTCACATGAGCTATATAAGGAAGCATTTCTGCTTTATATAAACTATATATGTGGGTGCCAGGAAGAATTGGGAGGACCCATGAGTGACAAGGACACTTTTAAGAGTGAGAAGAGGCACTTGCGATTTTAGCAGCAGGACAGATGAACTGGGAATGTGTGTCCTGCTTAAGGACATAGCTATGGTTTCAAATGAGTTGTTGAAATACCCTACGTATTAACAAGAGATCATGTAGCATTAGACTATCGTTCCTGGGCTGAAATTCAAGGATTCTAGAGATTGAGGATTCGCTAGTAATGGTTCTTAGAAATAAATGCCAGCACGGGAACTTGTGGATATTGCAGGGTGGGTGGGGCAGGGCTGAGGACTGAACCCAGAATTTTGCACTTGCTGGGCGAACACCCTGAGCTACATCCTTAGCTCAAGACTTCAAAGAGAATAAGTCATGATACACATAGCTTGATTGCCGAGCACTTCAATCTTTTTCTAACCCTCATTCACCCTAAGGAGCTGTAGTTATCAGTCCCAAGGCAGCTGGCTGTGCGCTACGTGAGATGAACTTGAGATATCCTGTATTCCCCTTGTGTGACATTGCTTGATTAGCTTCCTGCTGACTTGGACCCAATGCATGATAGATTTCTGCTGACTCCAACCACTTCCCCCTGCAAACTGTATATAAGATGTACTTATTTTTAATAAGCTTGCTTAGCATAAGACAAGGCTTGTGCCAGACCTCCGGCCCGAGCTTTCCTAGTTTCTTTCTCTTCTCTTCCCCTAGTCCACTTTCTCAGGAACCTGTCACCAAAGAACAACCTGCTGGCCCGGGTCAGTACCTCACTGGCTCTAGTCTTTATAAGCAGACATTGCAGTTTGGTAACCAAACAGTCCCTCCCCCTGCTCATTTCAGTCAGGTCCTGGGTTTTGTTGTTACTTTGTTTTCCAGGGAGTCAGATCAAGCCTGTGTGAATGAAGCCAATCAATACTCTTGTGTCTTACCAAAGTGACAGTTTTATAAAGACACATGACCCAATTTTAGCAAATGAGATGACACGGAATGTTCTAGAATGGTAGGATTTCAGGATAATTTCCTCAGCTCATTTAAAGAGAAGAGAAAAATGGTTTCTTCTTTAGTTTCCATCAGGATAGGATGCCTTTTGGTCCTAAGATTAAGAAAGCAGCTTACTTTTTTCTCTATTTTAAAAAATATTCATATTTTAATTAGTAAACCAAACAATGGGTTTCATTCTTGCATGTTCATGTGCATATATCGGTTATACTTTGCTTAACAGGACCCTATGGCAGCACTTCCTCCTCTTCCTCTCCGCGCTGCTTCCCTTCTGCCTCACAAACAGTTCCCCCTTTCCTCCCATGCCGTGTGTGTGTGTGTGCACATGTATATCTATGTGCATAGATGTGTACATATGCATGCATTTAAATATAGATCCAGAGGAAGTTCATGCTGTCTTTGAAATTTTCGGTGATGTGCTTTCTGAAGTGCCGAGGACGGCTGAGGACAAAGTGGAGAAGAACGCTGAACTTGGTCACCCTGGGACTTGCTTTGGCAGCTCTTGTTATGTCTCCTGGTTTTCCTTGTGGTTTAACCATTGTGAGTTGTTCGTCCCTTGGTCACACCAATTAAACTCCTGCTGCAGAAGAGATGGCGTAGGAACAGAAAGGAACCCGCCTGTCAACACTGGCTCTCTGGGAACTGTTCTTCCACCTTTCCAGACTAGTAAAGAATCAGCCACCAGCCCGGAGGCTGCCCCGTAGGGATAAATGGAATGAAGAAACTAACAGATATTAGCTTCCTGTTTGCCTGCCTTTGAGTATGCCATTGACCAACTGCAGGGATGGCAGACGCCCCAGCTGGTGAAAGGAATCACTGTGAACATCTATTCTTTCGGCAAGATGTAGAAAATAAAATCATGTTCATGCTGAACCAGTTTCATCACAGGACTGGGATGAAAATATCAAAATGGTCCAGGCATGGTGGCACATGCTCTTAATCCCAGCACTCAGGAGGCAGAGGCAGGTAGAGCTCTGAGTTCAAGGCCAGTCTGGTCTACAGAGTGAGTTCCAGGACATTCAGGGCTACACAAAGAAACCCTATCTTTAAAAGAAAGAAAGGAAGAAAAGAAAAAAAGAGGAAGGAAGGAAGGAAGGAAGGAAGGAAGGAAGGAAGGAAGGAAGGAAGGAAGAAAGAAAACTAAAATATCAAAATGGGTCACTGAGAGCCATGTTCCCCTTAATTGGGTGCCATAGCTCATTTGTAGCCTCCCATCTGGAAGCGAACCCTACAGACACAAAAGCTTCCTCCAAACCGGGGGCACTTTTTAACAGCAGGACTTAGAAAACTGTGGGTTTTGCATCACGTTGGAGAACTGGAAGGAAAACACTTGGATTCTTCTGCAAACCACCTGCCTGTGGCGGACTTCTTGACCAGCGACGGAAGAACGACCACCACACCAGGATTCCACTCAGATCACGCTTTACTGGAGTGCCCTTGATTGATGGGGAGCAGGAAAGGAGGGGGCAGGAAAGCGAGGGACAGGGAGCAAAGGGGCAGGGAGCACAGGGGAGAGGCAGCAGGAAGCGAAGGGGAGCAGGAAGTGAAGGGGAAGCAGGAAGCGAAGGGGAGCAGGAAGCGAAGGGGAGGGGCGCACTTAGGCAGCCACGGGTCGCCCTGTGATTGGCTGCCACCAACAGCTGACACCAGACCGCATCGGGATAGGCTCAAGAATCTATATCCACCGTGCATGCGGGAAGTGGGGAGCGCAGCTCTCAAAGCCATAGCCAAATATGGAGTTGTTTGTAACAAACAAGACAGGATGTCGGCGCCATCTTGTAATGGCGATCCTGTCCGGCTCACTACACCTGCCACCAGCAAAGGTAGACTTGGCGAAGACAACTTCCAATTAGATGCTGTGCTCTGGTCCTCCAGACAGAGCTGGCCGAGTCCTAATGCTGGCATGCTGACATGTCAACTCCACTTGGTAAAAACAGCAGTCCTTCGGATAACAAAACCATCACAGGAGCCAACTGTGTTTTCTGTTCAGCAGCTCAGTTTCTCTTGTTCTCAGCCCATTTCTCTATTTGTTCCCTGCCTTCCAACTGGGGCAGGACTCTCTTGCCGTGTAGACAAAAAGCCCAAGGCTGCCATATGCCATATCCACCGTCGTGAGGATAGGTAAGGTTATTATGAAAACCTACTGCTGAGAGAAAAGGTGTAAATATTTCCTCTGTTTCTAACTGGAAAAGGTGTCATGCAAACAAACCAGAGGATGCTAAGCAGGCCTGACCAAGCATTTCAGTGTTGGACAGTGTTAGAAAGATTGTGAAAATAGGAAAGTGTTAAAAAGCATGCATGTTGAGTTTGTGAGTAAAAATATGACAAGGCTCGGTCGGGCTGGGTGGTGGAGAAGAGTGTGAGGGTGGTGTAGGCAGGAAATGGCCTCAGGGATCGTGTTGTTTTGCTTCCAACTGCACTTAAAAAAAAAAAAGGAAACAGAGGGATGACTCACTGAGTAAAGGCACTTGTGACCAAGCCTGACGACCTGAGTTCAGTCCCTGGGGATCACACAATAGAAGGAAAAAAATCAATCCTATGAGTTGTCCTCTGACCTCCGTGTTTTGATCGGTAGGTACAGCACACCCACACACAACAAATAATAATAACAACAACAACAACATTTTAATTGTAAGCAGGATCAGGTGTGATATTTGTCTTTAATGTTAGAACCTGGGAGGCTGAGGTGGAAGGATTATGAATTTGAGGTCACTCTGGGCTACACAGCAAGATGCTGCCTGAGATCTTTTCTGTTTAATCTAGCCAGAGTTATAGAAAGAAAGAACAAAACCCGAGACTGCCCTGAGAACGTAACGGGTGGGCATCTCTGTTTCCTATCCACTATGCACACGCTCACAGATCTGCCACGGGTTTTGTGTTCTGGTCAGTGTCCTTTTCTCCCCAAGTGCGCCAAGGCTGCCCTCTCCATATTACTATAGAGTGTATAAGCTCTAGCCTAAGTGTGGGATCTGGCTGCTGTTTTTGTTTTTGTTTTCCTGACATTTTCTTGGGTTGCTTTTTATCCTTTAAGTTATACAGACCATAGTTAGCCTCTCAGTAAAAGGGGATGGTGGAGCGATGCTGAGATTTTGACTGGGTTAGTTTGATCTAGGCCAATAATTTAGGGGCATTCAACAGCTTTAAGTCAATGAACATAGCCAGGCAGTGGTGGTACACACCTTTAATCCCAGCACGTGGGAGACAGAGGCAGGTGAATCCCTGAGTTTGAGGCCAGCCTGGTCTACCCAGCAAGTTCCAAGACAGCCAGAGAAACCGTATCTTGGAAAAAAAAAAGACAATGAACATTTCCATCCCAAAGTCTAGGTAGGTTCCAATATTTTACAATGGCATTTTTGTTGATACTCAAAATCATCAGTTTTCTTATGTTTTTAAAGCATCTGTTGCTAGTGTATAGGAAAGTAACTCTCACAGAGTAGAGATTATTTTGGACTTTCTTTGTGGAGTTCCACAGAGTAAGTCTTATGAGTCATAAGCGTATCCTGTTGTAGACAATGGCAGCTTTACTTCTTGGTAATCCACGTGCTTCTCACTTGTTTCTTTCCTGGCCATTGTTTTCTGTTGCTGGAGATTACATTGAACCAGGGCCTCATGCATCTGGGCAAGCACCCTATTTCTAAGCTACATCCCTGGCCCTCATCTGGTACTTTTAATTTCATGTATTTTGAAGACTTACTCATGTCCTTTCATGTGTATGAATGTTTCGCCTGCATGTATGTATACATGTGCACCTTGTTTGTGTCTATGGTTGGCTCTGAGCCGTTTTGTGGGTGCTGGGAACTGAACCCTGATGTTTTGTGAAAGCAGCGAGCACTCTTAGCTGCTGAGCCATCTTTCCAGCCCCCTGACTTAAGACTTTAAAATCACTATTCTGAAAGCAACTCTTCATTATTAAACAGATACAGTGAGAATGGATGATTGTCCTATGTAATGGAATGTTTTCATTTCTCATGCTCATATATGATGTTTTGGATGAATTTTAATAGAATCTATGAGGTTAAAGAAAGTTTCTTCTATTCGTAGATCAGAGATTTTTATCATGGTGTATCGAATTTATGAAATAATTTTAAAATCAGGCATTCAGATGATCATGTGTTTCTTCTCATAAAATAATATGGAAATTAAATGTTGCAGGAGAATTGTTTGCACTGCCACACTGTGGTGCCAATAAAGCCACCTTGGATCAAGGACAGAGTCAGCTATTGGCTGACAGGATTAGCCACAGAGACATTGGAGGACTGAGGAAGTCAGGTAGAGGGGGACAGGAAGAGAGAAGGAGGGGCTGAGGGGGTTTTTTGGCTCTGCAAAATGTGGAGATTAGGGTCAGTCGATCATCCCTCCATTTTTCCTTGGAGTTATCAGGTCTTGATCTCAATTTCTGGGGCAGCTCGAACAATTCTCCTGAAACAATTAAGTAATCGATTCTTATCAGAACTATGCATGAGTATGTTTGGGGAAAAACAGTGAATTACACAGCATTCTGCACAGTGTGTAAGAGCCCTGGTCCTATTACCTTGTCATCCACAGTTGGCATTTTCAACCATGTGTTTCATTTTAGTCTTTATTGAGGATGAGGTGGCATTTCATCTTTCATAAAATTATGAACTTTGTAGTTCCTGCTGGGACTAACAAAATTTGACCAACATAGGGTGAGTTTCATCACAATTTCTGGAAGCTGGATCAACTTGCATGACAATAGTTCAGTCCAAAGATGGACTGCCAGATTTCCAAACCTTTTGGGGCTGTTCCAAGGACTTTGAGAAACCATTACTCACAAACTACGTCAGTAATAATTTAATTTTGTCTGTAATTAATAAAACAGTAACTATGTGGTTCTGGGCTTTCTTTTTAGCCTTACAATGGTTTTCTTGTGATAAGAAAGAAAACGGGCCACAGCCTGGGTTTGAGGCTTGCTTCTGGCAACTGATAAGTGTATGATTTAAGATAAACTCTGAAACTTGACATTTTCATGTTGTAGAATTGGAACTGTGAAAGGACCACAAAACGGAATCACACTGATAATAAAATTAGACAACCCATCCAGAGTTAAGCCAATGTCCACATGGAAATGTGTGCTCATTAAAAGTCTGGCTGTTAGGCTGGGCATGGTGGTTATATGACTTTAATTCTAGCAATGGGAGGCAGGGGCAGGCGGAGCTCTGTGAGTTCAAGGCTAGCCTGGTCTATATAGAAAGTACCAGGCCAATTAGGGCAAGAGAAGTAGAATAACAGTTTTGTTGTTATTATTTGTCAGAAAGCTTTGGACACTGGTGGCTTTGATTAGCAGAGGAAAAATAAAGCAATCATCAAATCCAAGTAGGACTGGATCAAATATAGAACGGTCGGTCGTGTGGCTATCTCTTGGGCAGTCAGAGAATAGTCTTGCCAGTTTTGAAGACAGCAGGCAGCTGCAGATTGGTGGGAGATTTGGAAGCCAGAACAGCCTGGAAGCTAATGTGAGGCTCAGGTATGTGTCAGAGGTATGTGTGACTAGGAAGCTAACCACCAGAGGTAGGGAGAGAGGGGAATTAACGACTCTTCCAGACAATGGAGACCCTTTTCACAGGCCCCTGAGGAATGCTGAGTGTACACTTTTATCTTGCCCCCGAAATCCTTCTGTTTATCCTGTCAGAGCCCAGGCAGAGCTGAGCCCAGACTGTATTTTGACATTGGGCAATGGCCTTTTGGGAGGCTGGGAGTTGATCCGATGGCCCAGATTCCTTCCCAGATCTAAGGAACTGGGATCCCTGAAGGCATGACCGAGAGGTGACCTAGTTACCATGCTGTCTAGAGATGCAGGAACTGGCTTGTTTTCTCTGCCAGTTAAAGTCAAGAAATCCTGAGAACACCCAGCACAGCCATTATATGATACCTAAGAAATCGTAAACCCTATTGGGTTTTTTTTTCTTTATTTATAAAATAATTTTTTGTTTGTCTTTCTTTTTCAAGACAGGGTTTCTCTGTGCTTCTCTTGTTGTCCTGGAACTTGCTTTGTAGACCAGGCCAACCTTGAACTCAGAAATCCCTCTGCCTTTGTCTCCTGAATATTTGTATTAAGAATGTGTGTCACCCCCTCCCCCCGGTGTCATTCATAAAATAACTTAAGAACGGACACAAACAGAAACTAGGAAGGGAGGAGGAGGAGGGTGAAGAATATGAACAAATCTGTGCTTCCCGGACAAGGGGGCAGGGAGGTCCGTTGCCCGGCTCCAGGTAGCTACAGGCAGTTGGGACTGAGAAAGGACTGTCCTCAAGGTCAAACCTTGTGG
Organism: Microtus pennsylvanicus; assembly: GCF_037038515.1. Taxonomy (NCBI): domain Eukaryota; kingdom Metazoa; phylum Chordata; class Mammalia; order Rodentia; family Cricetidae; genus Microtus; species Microtus pennsylvanicus. The sequence continues at coordinate 81,515,809 of NC_134585.1, forward strand.
TGACTTGGCTTGTAGGGACAACACTAGGAGGAGAGAATTCTGAGAAGGAAAAGGTACAAAACCAATCACACCAGGTCTGAAGGTGAATTCACCTCCCTGAGAGTGGCCCTCCACCAGGTCCCTGCCCTGCCCCATTGGGTGAGCCTTTAGGAGAGGAGACAGTACTTGTCTCCACCTAGAGGAAGATTCTATTCTTTACAGTTGATGGAAACCCGAGAGGGCTGCTGACTGGCCACTGCAGGAACCACACTGTGGAAGGAGTGTTGACTGTCACTATACAGGATGGACGGGAAGCAGTGGAAGGCCTTTGGTAAACTTCTACAGCCAACCACACTTCGCCAGGGCCCAGCACCCACAAGGCAGTGCTATGCATTGACTAAATCTCCTTGACATCACATACTGAAATTCTAACCTCCAGCACCTCAGAATAAGACTGTTTTTAGAAGACAGGGTCTTCAAAGCATTGCCTGGGGTAGACATGGGCTTATGGTGTATGTTAGGGCCTGTGTGCCCTTGAAAGAAGCAATCAGGAAAAGAAACATAGAAAGAACAAACACTGAGTGGGCACAAGGAAAAGATGGCTGTCTAGAGTGAAGGAAAGAGCGGAGAAGACATCGATCCTGACTGCACCTGAGCTTGAACATGTAGCCACTAGACCAGCCCTTCTCAACCTGTGGGTCTCGAGCATCAGAAATACGCCTTTTTCTGATGGTCTTAGGAACTCCCCCAACCATAAACTTATTTTCCTTGCTACTTCATAACTAATTTTTCTACTGAGCGGCATTGAGAGCCTCTGTCCTAGCAGTGAGAGGAGTCAGTCCTATGATGTAAGCCCCCAATACGTGGTACTTTGTCATGACCGCTGCAACAAATTAATGTGGGATGCTTACACGCAGGGCTGACAATTTGGTTGTCAGAATGTCTCTTATTACTGTTGTTATTAAAACATGTTTCCACAGTAGATACTAGTAGGGCCAGCTTTGAATGGTGCCATTGCCTAGACAAACCAATGCACAAGCTCCTGGTACAGGGAACTGTTGTTCTTAGCCCTAAAGAAAAGGGGTAGGGCAGGAATCTGAGACATCCCCTAGAAAATGACATTTTGAAAACTGGGTCCTGCCGGGTGGTGGTGGCGCACGCCTTTAATCCCAGCACAAGGGAGGCAGAGGCAGGAGGATCTCTGTGAGTTCGAGGCCAGCCTGGACTACAAGAGCTAGTTCCAGGACAGGAACCAAAAAAGCTACGGAGAAACCCTGTCTCAAAAAATCAAAAAAAAAAAAGAAAGAAAATAAAAGAAAACTGGGTCCCAGCTTGTGGCAGTGTTTTGGGAGGTTTGGGAAATATTGGGAAGTAGGGCCAACGTGGAGGAAGTAGGTCACTAGGGACAAACCCTTGGGAGTATATTATCCTTGCTTGTCTCCTGTCACCCTGCTTCCTGGTGGGAGATGACTGATAGATAGATAGATAGATAGATAGATAGATAGATAGATAGATAGATAGATAGCTGATGGATGGATGGATGAATGGGTAGATGATAGGTAGATAGGTAAATAGGTAGATAAGATAAGTAAGATAGACTGATTGATTGGATAGATGATAGATAGATAAATAGATAGATAATAGATAGGTAGGTAGGTAGGTAGATAGACAGACAGACAGACAGCTGATGGATGGATGGATGGATGGAATAGATAGATGATAGGTAGATAGGTAAATAGGTAGATAAAATAGACTGATTGACTGATTGATTAGATAGATAGATAGATAGATAGATAGATAGATAGATAGATAGATAGATAGATAGATAGATAGATGGCAATAGAACCTCACTGCAAAATCCACCGTGTTGGGAGGGGCTGGAACAGAGGGCAACCTGCTGCTTGTCCTTCAGGACTATGAGAAAAGGCAGGGCAGGGCACAGTGCCAGGCTGAGTTCAGGCTGTCTTCTGTGTCCTGCAGAGTTTGGATCTAGGGAGGGATGTACTCAGAATTGATTTGCAGACATAGATCCCTCTGGTTCTATTCATTGAAGCAGACAGATCCGCCATGGGGAAAAACACGCTAGTGATAGAACCTGACTCTCCTCGGCCTCCCTTTCCCCGTCTCCAGAGTTTAGGGCCTCTCTTTAGTCTGTTCACTTCCTGTGGTTGCTCTTTCCATTCCAATCACTGTGACCAAAGCAAGCACGCCTGCGGGTCACAGTGCCCCTGAGGAATGCCCAGCACAGACCACCCACCACCACAAGACACTTATGCCTCCAAGTTCCTGCGCAGCTGCAGCCTGGCTCCGGGCCATGAGCCCTGTCAGCGTCTGCAGAGGGGAGCTGGTGTGTCCCTGTGTCTGATGACTCCACTCACCCAGCACCAAGCTGTGCCCACCCACTACAGCCTACGGCGTGCCTTTCTTCACGTGGGATGGGGGCTCCTCTTTCTGGAAGGATCTGGAATGCTGTTTCCCTTAGCACTCCCAGCAGGTACAGAAAACTCCAGAGTTATCTCCGGCCAAGGATCCGACAGCTGTGTCCCCACTGTCTGAACAGAACAAAAACACTTTGACCAAAGCCACGCAGACACAATCATCCAAAGATAAGCGTGGGAATCTGAGCTGCGGGAGGCACTGTTATCTGGAATGATTTGCCTTCCCCAGGAGAGAAAACCTTATCTGAGAGGCACTGTAACCATGTTTTATACCTTCAGATAACAAATTTCCTAGGGACTCCTCCATAACAGCTATGGCTCTCCATCCCTTGGACTAGGGGGAAAAAGGCAGTGTGTATTTCTTTGCTTTCTGTGGCTGAGAGGACCGTTTGTGTGGTGGCGGGAGTAGAATTTGAGAAACCCCAGTCTTGCTCTTAGCAGAGAGAGCTGTAGTGAGCCCTAAGTGGGGACGGTCTCCCAGGATGAGGGGGCATAGATGAAGTAGGTCTTGAAAGCCCTGGAAAGCTCCTGCCGGCTCTGCTCCCCAGAGGAATTCCCTTCTCCGATACACTGTGTCAATTCTTTCAGCAGTTTTCAGTATGGGCTGTGTCTCCAGGGGAAAGAGAGTGGAGACAGGATTCTACCCCTCTCGTAAACAGGAAATGCCAGTAGGTACTAAGTCTGGCCAGAGGCTTTGATGACAAGCACTAGACCCGGGTGGTCGCAACATATCTCCAAGACTGCTCTCTAGTTCAAGGTGGTAAAAACATTCAGAGACCAGTTTCAGAAACCAGGGATGACAGAAGACAGGTACCGTGTGCCTCCCAATGTGGCTCCCAGTGACAGAGGCAGCATCACCTCTGTGGCTTCATGGACAAGAACACGAAAACGAAGAAACAGCTGCAAAAATGAAGACTCTTGCTCTCTACAGGAATGATGTGCATGTGGGAGAGGGAATCCAGTCTTCAAAAAATGTCAAGGTCACTCTGGTGGAGGCTGGAGGATATTCACCACCAGAAAGCATTGCTGGAGGAGGAGTATGGGGCATATTTCTGAGTCTTCTTAATCTCCTTGTCAATTAGAAGTCCTCTACAAAATCTAGGTCTTCATTAAAGCAAGCCAGTGTCATAACAGACAGCAAAAGTTGGTGTCTCAGATTGGAAGATATTAAAGGAGCATGGGAACAGATGTTGCCCAGACCCCGGGCTGGACCATGTGCTGAAGGAGGATGGACTAGAGAAAACACCACTGAAGAAGGACAGAAAATTGGGTAGAGACTGTCATGGTGCCTGAGAGCTTTATGTCAGTGTAAATTGGTGGAGCTGATATCTGTGCTGTGGCTACAGGCCACAGACGCTGATGTAGCTAAGGGAGAAGCTCCATGGTGGAACTTACATTCATCTGATTCATAAAGAACTGAGGGGGGCGGGGCCTGGGGGTAAAAGTTTCCTGGAGAAAGGAAGAAGGCACAAGCCCTCTGTGCCTGCGGAACATCTTTTTCCCAGAGAGATCCATGTACAAGGCTGGACCTACCTAGTGCCCCACCATAAAGAAATGGCCTGAGGTATGAGATAAAGCCCAGAGCTCTGATTAGAATCTGCTGTCCTGAGAGTCCCCGTGGGATCCACAAGCTGACACAGCCCCCTGCAGTCCGCCCCCAGCAGGACAGGACTGTTGGCTGACATAGAGAGCAGAGCCCTGGTTCTCAACCTGTGGGTCGAGACCCCCTTGAGTTGCATAGCAGGTATTTTTACATTACGATTCATAACAGTAGCCAAATTATAGTTATGAAAGTAGCAATGAAATAATTCTATGGTTGTGGGTCACCACAACATGAGAAACTGTATTAAAGGGTCACAGCATTAAGAAGGTTGAGAATCCCGATGGGGAACTGCAGGGAACCAGAGCCATCAGGAAAGGAGGTGTAGAGAGATCTGAGCCAGAATCCAAGGCAGAGAATAGTGTGAGACCCAAGCTCAGCCTCCTGATGGAGACTGTGGGCTCTGGGGAAAGGGGGCAGCCCTCTATAAACAACCCTTAGCAAGCCTCAGTAAGTGGACGTGGGGACGATCCCTCCTGCTGCCTGCACTCCTGGTTCCCTTCCAAGGTCTCTCAGGTTGAAGAAGTTTACAGACGTTTACAGCCTGCTCCCAGGGTGCAGACAGGGGCAGAAGGACGAGAAGCTGGAAGGGCAGATGGATTTAGCAACCAGAGATACGTTACTGCGGTGAACACTTAAACTTTATGGGAACAACAGGAGCTGGCGTTCGCCATAACTGGACAGATGTGTGCTAGGAGCAGACAGAAGAGCTTTGAAGTTATAGGGACGTTGAGACATGGAGCACAGCCTTCTTTCTGGAAACCTGAGTGGCATTCTATTGAAAATAATTGGTTTCTATATAATACATTCTGTGATCATGCTTTCCGGTCCCCTACTCCTCCCAGATCTCCCCCACCTCTCTACCCACCCAATCCACACTCCTCACTTTCTCTCTTTAAAACTATAACCAGGAAGCAAACAAAATACCCAAGAAACACACGCACACACATGAATCCCTGCAAAAATGCAAACAAAAACCAAAATATGCAAGCAAAAAAACAATAAGACAAAAGTGTACCCAAACAATATGAGACAAAAAGTCAGGAAGAATTCATTTTGTGTTGGCCAGCTACTGCTGGGCATGGGGCCTGCACTGGAGTGTGGCTCATAGACCCAGTGAGACGCTAGAGAAAACTAATCTTTCCTTTATAAGCGGGAACCAGTTGAAAATAGCTACGTGGTTAGGGGTGGGGACCTGTGACAACTCTTCCCTCAGCACTAGAAACCCGCCTGGCTCAAACCTGTGCGGCCCTGTGCATGTTGCCACCGAGTCTGAGTTCATATGTGCGTCGGTCCTGCTGTGTCTGGAAGACACTTTTCTTGGAGTCCTCTATCACCTCTGATTCTTATAGTTTTTCCAGCTCCTTTTCTGCATAGGTCCCTGAGCCCTGAAGGGAAGGGTTGATGAAGAAGTCCCATTTGGAGCGAGAAGCATAGCTTGCTTAACCATTGAAATGGGATTTATCTATTTATTTGTTTGTTTGTTTGTTGAGGCAGGGTTTCACTATATTACTCTGGCTGCCCTGAAACTCACTGCGTAGACCAGACTGGCCTTGAATTCACAAGGGTCTGCCCTACCTCTGCCTTCCTACTGCCAAGATTAAAGCATGCTGTACCAGCCTGACTCCTGAAATAAGATTTTTTTTCTGACTCCTTAATTTTTAGAAGTAATTTGCTTTTCAGAAAATGAAAAGTGAAGTCTAGAGGTGCTGGGGTACACTTAGCGGTTGAAGGTTTGTTCAGTATTTGTGAGGCCCCAGGCTCAGTCCCCATTAATGCAAAAGGAAATAGAAATGAAGAAAGAACAGAAGAAAAATGAGGCACAGGAACATCAGAGAATAATACAGCAGAGACGCTGATTGTCGCGGGAGAAATTCTATTTTTCTGGAAATAGAACAGTTGTTAGATTTAGCCAAAAGGCTGCACACTTCTGAATGCCCCGGCAAACTGCAGTGCACACTGTGTGAGGACCCAGTGGGAGCCCCCATACACACACATGCACGCACGCACACACACATACACAATCTGAGGTGGTACAAAGGTCAGTGGGCAATAACTGAGGGCTTCTGGGACAGAACGAATCTAGAACAAACCAAGGCTATGGCCTAAAACACACACACGCACACGCACATGCACACACATAGAGGCACACGCACACAATGAAGAACAGGGGTGCAGCCTATGACAATGCCTGGTGGCTTGTTCAAAACCAAGGCTGTTGGAGGCCAGTGCACAAGCACCGTCAGCTGTTTGCTCTGGTCTGGGGTCAGATCTCATTTCAGGCGTTTTATGACTGGGGCTCTCTACATAGCTCATGCTGCCACTATAGCCCAAACACAAGATCAGTCCTGGATTTAGAAAGCTCATCGCTGCCTTCTGGCTGTGTGGTGCCTTTCCCACCACACCCAGCCCGTTCCTCCATGTTCTCCTCATAAGGACTTCCCCAGCAAACAGTGCTCTTTCGCATCCTAAATTTCGCATCCTTTGAGCACAGGCAGACTCCAGGTCAAGTGCCGTGACAAAGGGACAGCAAGATGCCTTCATTGTGACTTCTCTTTTTCTGCCAGAGCAGTCCAGGATCAAGGGGACGCTGTACCACTCGGCCATCTGGGGACCCAAGCTCCCAGTATCCTGTTTCTTCCCCCATCTCCTGGGGTTCTGAAGCCTTGTCTGGCAGACAGAAATGCCAAGGTCAGTGTCTTTGCCCATCAGGAGACTCGTAAGTTACACATACAGCTGCCACTTACTCTCCTGTGACTAGACCTGTTCATGTTAAGGCGCCTCCGTGCCAGGGGACTCTAAAGGAAGGATTCTGGGTGAGGGCCATGTAATCCACCCGGACACATGTTCTTCAGGACATGGGGGATAGTTAGAAGCTTCTACCCCTGTCTGTGATGCTTTGGTGTCAGCCTGGAATGGCCTCTGCTGACCTTGGCCACTTCCCCTCCCTTCCCTTGGTGACTTAATGAGAATCAACCTCTTCTGTGCCTCAGCCCAGCGTTTTGCTAAAGTCCTTTGTGTTGTAATTATGTGGACAACTTGGGCTGTGAGCTGAAGCAGAAGCCGGGAATAAATTACCGGAATCACTACTGCAGTTTAACACCTTTTATAGTGCCCATAAAACCTCTCAGTTATTGCGGCCTTCACTTGGTCACTCTGCGGAACAGCAGCCGGTGAAGGAAAGCTGTGTATGGCGCTGGCCACGTTCTTGATGAGCACTAAAGACAAAGAGCTTCGGTGACCAGGAAATGGCTTTGCTGTCATTCCTCACTGTGTCCCCTCCGCACTGTCCACATCGGAAGCAGGCATCAGGCAGCCCCAGCGGCTGCCATCGGGTACCGAGATGAAATTTGTACTGACCACACATTGGCAGCTCGTTTGTGAAGCCAATAATACGGAGAGCGAGCACACGTCCTTTGACCAAGCACCACGGGTGGAGAGAACTAATGAGAACGGGGGACTCATTCGTTCAGCAAATAAATGAATTGATAAGTGATGGGACATAAGAGAATCTGGTTATTTAGCTGACGTCACCACTCAGCAGCACCTGCAACTTCCTGAGTTCATTCCTCGATAAAGTCACAAGCATGCTAGTCTGCTAATCCTGAATCTAAAGAAACTCCAGCCTGTATCTCATTACCAAATCACATGTCGTGTGTGTGTGTGTGTGTGTGTGTGTGTGTGTGTGTGTGTGTGAGCTCAGAGTGATGGGATATTTTAGGACCACCCTAACAAAATGAATCACTTGAATAACTCCAAAATAGCAAATAGCAATAGAATTACAGTAATTTATGCCATGCTTTTAACTAGAGGGAAAAAATACCACTGCTGAATGCAGCTGGAGACTCCTCCTCACAGAAGCACCCTGAGGTTTAGCTAACGGGAGTGAACAGAGGCAACAGGAAGGCTTGGGCTCTGTTTTAGGGCAACTCTAAGCTGGTAAAATAGATACACAGTATTTTAGCTGTGAGGGAGGTGCAGCCTAAACGGGACTGGAACACATCTAGAAGGACCTGGTGAGGGTAGACACACCCCGGAATTCCCATTTCCAAAAAAGAGCAGCTCATGGCAGAGAGAGGCGGAGCAGTTTAGAGAGGCCATCGTTGTATCCCCGCCCAGCAGCTGGTGTTTCCTGAGCAACCCAGACGACATCTGCTGTTTGGTGAACTGGCCTTACCACAAGGAGAAAGAAAAGGTGACATGATGCATTCTGGATGGGAAGCAAAGCCAAGCTCTATCGCGACACCACCCTTAGACTCCACTCTCTCTGTTGAGGGAGCTTCTTCTGCTCCTTCAGCCAATAGCCACTGAGATGCCAGCCCACTGGGGTGTAGTCTCTCTCCCTTTAAAAAAGCAGCCACTTCCCTCTGCGCTGGCTCTGGCTTCCCGCTCTGCTTCCAGCGAGTAGGCTCCATTCCTGATTGTGCAGAGGGCTGTTGTCTGGGACTGTGATTTGTAAGTTTTTCCCCCTTAAAATAAATAACTTCTCTAATAATCTAATTCCAAACTGGTGTGGGATTGTTTGTGACTTACGCCTTCATCTCCCCGTTCATTTTTGCTCAGTTCTGGATGGGTCTGGACCACATGACTTCTGAGAATTTCCCAGTCATAGTGTTCTCGAACTCTAAGGTGGAACCGTGGCCCAACATCAAATTAGCATGGTCTATAGCAAGACTAGTAATGGGGCCAGAGCATGAAGGGCCTGGGAGCCTGGAGAGGCTCATGTGTGTTTCCACAGAAATGAGGGGCCCATGCTCTTCTGAACCCTTGCTTCCTACTGCTGTGTTATGCTGAAGCCTGCGTTGGTGGCCTGAAAATGGATGGACCATTGGCTACTGATGGAGAAAGAAATCACTCCTTCTGGTCCTGCCAAGATGTCGCATTCCACAGGTGACGGGAAATAAAACCCAATAGAAATGGAAACAAAACACAGTGGCTTTCACATTCGACATAAGTTTGCAAACCTGTTCTGACTGGTACCAAAATATCGCTGGCATCTTTTTCCCCTTCCAGTGTCCACTCACATTCTGCCTTTCCGTTCTTAGTTTGTTTTCTGTCTTGTTTGTATTTTGCTCTTGTCCCTTTTCTGTTTCCCCTTGGCCTCCAGAGAAACCCATACAGCATGTCATCGGGGACGACGGTATAAACACACAGTAACAAATACACAGGCTCCAGAATGCTCCAGAATGCTCCAGCAGCACACAGAGTCTTATGTGCAGTCGTGTCTAGATAATGAGAGAACAGAGAGAAAGCAAAACAGGCTTTTCCCTTTAACGAATGACTGCATTTGTCCCTATTAGGAGATTCAAAACGTTCAAGGGAAATTAAATATGAAATTCTGGTCTCTATTGTCTGAGGCTGATTTATTCTAAGGTGACTGACATACTCGGAAAGTAGATATGGTAGCAGCTTGTGATGTAAGCTACTGGTGAGTGTTTTAGAGAGTTAAGTGACCATCGTTCTGCGGAGGGGGACACTTGTTGATGACATCAGTGAGCCAGTGTTGAGTGTCTTCCTATGACAAATACTGGGCATTGTCCTCTGTGGCCATGTGGTTTCCCTGGTCAATCAGGCCATAGGCAATAAGACCCTCGTGACAATCTCACCTGGTGCATACGGCCATCACAGAGAAGAGTACAGACGTTCCTAAAGATAAAAGTTTAAAATAAGGCAACCATACATTCTAGTGACTGCACTCTTGGGGATACAGAGGAAACAAAGTCAATGTATCCCAAAGACATCTCATGTTTGTCACCCTGCCCACAGTCGCTAAGACAGGGAAACTACCCAAGTGACTGTCAAAGAATGCACAGACAAAGGAACGTTGTATCTTTTGTTTTGTTTTGATTTGTTTTGTTTTCCAAGACAGGGTTTCCCTGTGCAGCCCTGGCTGTACTGGAACTCACTCTGTAGATCAGGCTAGCCTCTAAGTCATAGAGATCTACCTACCTCTGCCTCCTAAGTGCTGGAATTAAAGGTGTGTGCCACTTTCGCCTGGCTTGAAATGTGAAATGCTATTCAGCCCTAGAGAAGAAAACCTTGGTTATGACGCCATTGGGCTAAGTGAAGTGAGCTAGGCATGGAAAGGAAAGCACAACATGATCTCACATGCGGAGGGTGAGATCCTCAAACTCAAATAAGCGGACACTGGCAGGTTGGTTACTCTTTGCTATGTAACCACAAGGACATGGGTTTTATCTGCAGAACGCAGTTTTTAAAAAGAGGGACATTGTGACTTCTGCTTGCCATCATAACAGGGAGAAGGCAGAGAGAGAGATTTCTGGAGGTGGCTGATTAGCCTAGCCTACTGGTAAATTCCAGGCCTTTGAGTATCCAAAAAAAAAAAACCTACAAAAGTCACTGTCATGCCTTCTTCACCTCTATAGACTCCCCCTCTGGAACTGCAAGTCAAAATAAATGATTTCTTCCATTAAAAAAAAAGAGACAGTTGGCTGTCCTCTGCCTCCATCACACATATGCATGTACGCACACACACCATGCACAACTGCATCTAAAGAGCAGGACCCACACACCGCACACAACTGCACCTGAAGAGCAGGACCCACACACCGCACACAACTGCACCTGAAGAGCAGGACCCACACACCGCACACAACTGCACCTGAAGAGCAGGACCCACACACCGCACACAACTGCATCTAAAGAGCAGGACCCACACACCGCACACAACTGCATCTAAAGAGCAGGACCCACACACCGCACACAACTGCACCTGAAGAGCAGGACCCACACACCGCACACAACTGCATCTAAAGAGCAGGACCCACACACCGCACACAACTGCATCTAAAGAGCAGGACCCACACACCGCACACAACTGCACCTGAAGAGCAGGACCCACACACCGCACACAACTTCATCTAAAGAGCAGGACCCACACACCGCACACAACTTCATCTAAAGAGCAGGACCCACACACACCGCACACAACTTCATCTAAAGAGCAGGACCCACACACACCGCACACAACTGCATCTAAAGAGCAGGACCCACACACACCGCACACAACTGCATCTGAAGAGCAGGACCCACACACACCGCACACAACTTCATCTAAAGAGCAGGACCCACACACACCGCACACAACTGCATCTGAAGAGCAGGACCCACACACACCGCACACAACTTCATCTAAAGAGCAGGACCCACACACACCGCACACAACTGCGTCTAAAGAGCTGGATGACGTCGCTGAGATTTCCTGGCAGAGTGTTACACAGACTGTTCGGATTCTTCCTGCTCCTTAGAGCAGTATGTGAGAAGAGTGGTTACTGGAGAAAGGTCAGTCAAAGAAGACAGGACTGTCTGATTCTGAAACTGTTCCAGCAATGGGCATCAAACGGTAGAAGGGCTTTCAGTCAAAGATCCACTCATAAAAACATGGTCTGAGGATAAAGTGGAGGTAACTGACTTCACAATTTGTTTTCATGATTTGGAAAAATGTTTTACAAATACTTCAGAGGACTACAGTGCTCCTACAAAACCCAGAGGCATTGTCACTCAGCTGTTTCAGCAAAGCCCCACTATAAAGAGAGACTTATCTTAAAGAGATGGATCGGTGTAGCATTTGCCTAAAGGAATGAATGAAGCCTTGTGCAGGTAATGTACAAAGTTTGGGAAACACACATTACCAGAAACTCTACAGGGTTGCAATGAAGGTACAGAAACCATACGACATTAAAACAAAACCCACCTTCGGATACACCAACTCTGATAGTCAGGAAAGAGGAGGGGGTACCTCTGTACTGCAAAAATATGTTACCTTTGATGTACTTGGGGAAGTCAGAAGGCAGAACAGAAATACCAGGTCTCACAGACCAGAGCCAGGGACAGTCGATCCCAGGACAGAGTCAATTTGAATCCTAATCAGAGCATTTCCGGCATCTGTCTGGTTGGACTGAAAACTGCCTCCTGTTACCCATTCAAAATGGGGAACTCCATAGCTGCCATCCTACACAGTCCATCTTTCTGTGTCAGAAGTAGGAGGGGTGGAAAACATGTTGTTAGTCACAGAGCTTCAGGTACAAAGGGACTGATACCCTGAGGGGTCTCATCTGCCCCTGGACCCAACTCAGATGGTAAGATACTGGGCTAAGCCCAGAAAGGACAGGTGTGTTTCACATGTGTGAGGGACAGGAATCAGATAACAAACTGGAAGAGCCAGCCACCTCAATCACCCTCAGTAATTCTAACCCCCCACCAACACGTATCTAAAACTGATCCATGCAACCAACAGGGGGCACTGTTAACACATCAGTGACTCTGTAGAAGGCACCCAGCTTCCATGTTGGGGTCTCTCTGATGGCTCACTATGGGAGAAGCTCCTGCCTTGTCATGAGGACACGCAAACAGTCCTATCGAGAGGCGCGGGTGAGGTAAGACAGAAACTCGCACTGGTAACCAGCACTAACTCACCAAGCCGGCTGTGTGAGAGGCCTTCAAAGTCAACCCTCCATCCTCCGTCAAGTCTTCTGATGATCCCAGCTTTGGTCATCGTCCTGACTCGAACATCATGGTGGATTCAGAGGTAGAATGGTACAGCCAAACTGCTCCTGGGTTCCTGACCCACAGAAATTGGGTAATAAATGTTTATTGTTTGAAAACATTAAGCTTTAGAGCAAACTAAAGCTCTGTTTTGATTGATGGGTAACACAGCCTTACGTCAATTCCCAACACTTAAATAAAAACTGAGCCCAGAGGCATGTGGCTATAATCCCAGAGCTTGGGCAGCAAAGACAGGGGAATACCTAGCACTTGCTGGCCAGCCAGTCTAGTCAATGAGTGAGCTCCAGGTTTAGGGAGAGATTGTGTCTCCAAATAAAAGGGTCAAGAGAGATAGTTAGGAACACTTGTTCCTCTTAAATGGGTTCATCTCCCAGCACCCACAAGGGGGCTTACAACCATCCATACATCCAATTCTAGGGGATCCAATGCCCATTTCTGACCCCTGCAGACCACAGGCACACATGTGGTACACATACATACACACAAGCAAAAGGTTCATATACATAAAATACAAAATAAATAAACTTTTTTTTTAAAAAAAGTAAAGGTCAATTAAGAAAGATATCCAACCCAACATGCACATACACACATGTGTGCGCGCACGTGCGCGCGCACACACACACACACACACACACACACACACACGGTCAAGTGTGTTACAGACAGTGATGGGGAAAAACTAGAGCTATTTTTTGATTGCATTCTACCCAATTCAGCTCCTGCAATAAAGAAGTTACACAAATTCCTATGATAATTTTGACTGCAGAAGACTTGAGCACCACCTGTGAACTCTCAAATGTGTACGTGTACTTAGAATTACAAGCTATTGTGGGGAAGTTGTTGCTGGATTTGCAGCCACAATTAGCAGGAAGAGAATAATGAAGCATCTGGTGGTGGAAGCAGTGTTTCAACCTGAACCAGCTCACTCATTACCCAGGTCCCTACGGCCTCTCACAGCCCCCAGACATCTCCTCCAAGAGGAATAGGCCAGTTCCCTGCCCATCGGCATCCTGCTCTCTGGGGCACTGTTGAGCCACCCTCTTCAGCGTAACAAACTCTATCTTCTGAGCTGATTCCTAGCCCCGACTGTGTGTTCCAGCTCCAAAGTCTTGTTGGGTTGCTTCTTGACCCTTAAGCTGTGTGTCTCCACTCCTGTGATTGCAAGGCTTGGGGCTGGGCAGATCCTGTGTGATGCACAGACTAGCTGTGGAGTTTGGCCATCCTTGGCCAGTTGCCTCAGCCCGTGGTCGATTTCATCAGTGTCAGGTTCAAAGGAGACACCCTCAAAAGGGCAGGCCTACTGACTCATCCAAAACTGAGTCTAGACCCAGCTCAACTTGGACTTCAGAAGGATTTCTGGTGGTTAGATAAAAGCCAGCATTCCTCAGGAACTGATGAAACCTATTTCCATCTAGCCAAAGTGGTCATTTCCCTTTCCTCCAGTTAAAGAGACAGATGACTCTGCAATTAGCACGTATAGATGATGACTATCAGCACTTCAAAAGTCCACGTTAGCATATTAGCCTTTCTCACTTCCTCCAGCTTGTGGGTTTCCCTCCCTGCAGCTGCTCCCCCTTCTTACAATGCAGCAGTACCCGCTGTTTCTCCCCCTTTCGGTCCTGCTTCTGCCATACCCCACTAAGCTTTCTCCCCCTCTCTTACAGGTAACCCCTAGTCATGTCCGATCTGCTGGCCACATTCAGTCTATTCCTTTTGCTGGGCTCCTCCAGATGCCTCTGGCTGTTCTCTCTCTCACATATCTGCAATAAAAACCTTAGCCATACCATGGAGTGGCCATGTCTTCAGAGGTGTGCCTCTGCCTACTTAATCTCCCATTCCCTAAAGAGGATATCAGCAGCGCAGAGAGAGGAGGGAGGGGTGCTCATGGGAAAGAAACTAAGGGAGATGAATGGGCCAAGAGAGCAGCATCACTGGAGCTGCAGGGTGTGTGAGCATCTCACCCAGCCCTTCAGACTCTGTTCTCCAGGTACCAAGGGCTAGAGTAATGTCTCATGACATTTGACCTTCCAGCCACGCAAGTCAGAAATTCCTAAGGCTACTGTGTGTTAAAGCATAAGGCTGTTTTTGACATCTGCTGGGTAAAATCTTAGAAAGATGATGTAGAAAGAATGATGACTTAGGATGTTCTGTGAGTATTCATCCCTGCGGGGTCTCCAACTATGAAAAGATGAATGCCTTTAGGAGGAAACCCTGCAAGCACTGCACATGGGACACTGGTTCGGGGAAGGTGGGGAGAGAGAGAGAGAGAGAGAGAGAGAGAGAGAGAGAGAGAGAGAGAGAGAGAGAGATTGATTCTCCATATGTAAGGCAGACGAATTACCTGAAACTAAAATATAGAGCAGCTTGTAACTTTAAGTTTTGAATCAAATTAAAATGAAAGGTAATTTAATCTGTGTGCTCTCTCTAGTGTGCATTGGGAAGACCGGACCCTCTCATTTCAGAAGGTAAAGAAGACACTCAAGGAACTTGTTTGTTCTTGGATGGAGAGCACCAAGCCAGAGCTTGTCATGTTTACCCAGAGTAAACAGCGTCCTGACCTTGCAAGAAACAGAACAACTGGGTTTTCAGTGGGCACAGAGAAAACGTGAGAAAGCTCTCCTCGGGTTTCCTCCAATCGGGAAGCTATTAAAATGCCACAGCCTGGAATCTCCAGAGTGCAGGTGGGTTTTTTTTTTTTTTTTTTTTTTGGTTTTTTTGTTGTTGTTTTTTTTTTTTTAGCACAGGCTCAGAGCTTTTTGTGTTCAGCCCATTTGTCTCAGGAGATACTGAAGACTTCTCCAAAACACATTCACATCTGATTATATTGCAGATTAATAGTACTGTTGATATGGTGAGTCAAAGGGAAGAGTCTTTAAATGAAATGAAATTAAAAATTAGTATACTGTGATCTAAGGAAATATTTGAAGATCGTAGCCCTGTAGGTAACTCCAGAATAACAAGTGGGGATGAAAAGGAGAGAGAGCAGCACAGCATCCTTTGGGGAGCTCAGAGGATTTCAATTCTCAGGAGTTAGCCCTGCACATGGGCTTGGGATGTCACTCAGTTGGCAGCATGCACGGGACCCTGGGTTTGATGATATATGTATGTGGTGGTATATGCCTGTAATCCTAACACTTGGCAGAAGGATCAGGAATTCAAGATCATCCTCAGCTACAGAGGAAGTCCTAGGCCAGCCTGGGCTACACAATTTCCTTGTTTGTTTGTTTTAATCAAAACAACAACAAAACCCAGCAGTATGCATCTGAGGCTATAACTAAGTTACGTTCGGACTCTCCTGTGTGGCTTTCCCTGAGCAGGGCAGTGGGTGAACACTGAAAGAACATTATGTCAGCCCAGAGAAGATTCTGGAAGGTGACATTTTTGCAGTCTTCTTAGCAAACACAAACAATGGCCGAGTCAGATCAGCAAACACAGTGCAGAGCTGGCTGCAGGCCCTGGTGACCCCCAAATGCCACGCTGCCAATAACATCTCAAAGCCATATTTTATACTGACTCCGTAATGAATGGGGCCCATCTGGGCTCGGCTTTACTCCCCTAATTACATTTTTGCTTGTGGTAATATTAAAACTTGCCTGCATTCAAGTCACCTCTGGGAGAGAGAGTGTAGGAGCCTGATGGGCAATGAGATAAGAAAGGATTGAGAAGGCCCGAGTGTAAAGAGTTTTGTAATGAAAAGATTAATATCCATGAGTTTATAACATGACTTCTCTTTCAACCTTTATTTCTTCCTCTCTGCTCTGCCCTTTCTTTTTCTTCCTGAGATGAATAGATAGCTCATTGGACGTATAGAAATAGGGCCTGGAAGGATGGCTGGGTGACCAAGTGTACTCATCCCGTAAGCGTGAAGACCTGAGTCTGGACCCCAGCACTCATGTAAAAAACAGACATTGCACACGCTAAGTCTGGGTGGCAGAGACAGGAGGATCACTGGGCCTTGCTGGCCAGCTGGGCTAGTCAAAAAGCACTGAGCTCCGGGTGCAGCACAAGAGACCTGTCGTGAGGTAATAAGATGGAAAGGGACAGCCAGGTACCTAGTGTCCTCCTCTTGCACTCCCAGGGCACGCACACACCTGCACATGCAAATGTACACAGAAACACATACACACACACTCATACACGCACACTGGGAAATGTGTGTTGCGATCTTCATGAAATCATGGTTTGTGGGAAAGGAAAGAAAATACTCTCATTTATTGATCCCCCTCAAATGGCTGTTATCACATAATTGTCTGTTTTCATCTTCCCTAAAACACTAAAAGATGTATTATCAGTTTAGACATGAAGAACCTGAGGCTTGGAAACACTTACATAACAAACAAAAAGTTCAACTTTTCATTTGGATATTGGCGTTAAGACCTATGGCCTTCCCACTATATAATCAGCTGGAGCCTTTACTATTCCAACCTGCGAACACCCAGGGATTGTTAAACAGAAATCACAGGAGGCTGATTTTTGAGCTTATTGCTGCATTTGGTACTAACAGATTGGACCAAACCAGAATGTAACTGCTCATATTAAATGCTGTAGAATCAAGGTGAAACCTCAAGGAAATAGATACTTCCCTCCAAAGAGACCAGATTTTCCTGAGAACAAGAAATTCCGGTCTACCTGAATCAGCAATAAGTGCCCTTGGCTTCAACCCTTCTATAGCGGCAGCCCAGAGAGCGGCAGCTAGACTGCCCCCGGCTCTACACCATCGCTGGCTCTGCTTCCTGGTAAGAGACTCCATTCTATTTGTACAGAAGTTAAGAAACTACCTTGAGTTAATTAGCATTTTAAAGTCTAGTTTCTTGAGTTCTTTATATATTTTGGAGATCAGACCTTTGTCTGTTGCAGGGTTGGTGAAGATCTTCTCCCAGTCAGTGGGTTGCCAAGGACAATGGCACTGGGTTTTGATCCTACTTCATGTTCTGGCTTTGTGGGAGCCTAGCCAGTTTGGATGTTCACCTTCCTAGACCAGGATGGAGGGGGGAGGACTTTGGACTTTCCACAGGGCAGGGAACCCTGACTGCTCTTCAGACTGGAGAGGGAGGGGGAGAGGAGTCGGGGGAGGGGGAGAGGAGTGGAGGGAGAGGGAGAGGAGTGGGGGGAGGGAGGGAGGAGTGGGAGGCTGGGAGGATGCGGAAATTTTTTTTTCAATAAAAAAACCTTTCTGGGTAACAAAAATGTTTATTTGAGTCAAAATTGCAATGATATACAATAATTAAAATCCACTTTTTATTTTTTTTAAAAAAAAGAAAGAAACTGCCTTGAGGTGGCCACAAACGCAAAAGGGAGAGGACCTTGTAATAGCTAATCTTACTAGTTAAGACATATGTCAAGAGTTCATTTATTTGGTTGAAGTAACTGGAAAAACTCATCCCAGGGCCTGTATCCCCAAGTAGCTAGGAGTAAAGCCAATTAAGAAATCACTCTCAAGCTGGGTGGTAGCGATGCACAGTTGTAATCTCTGGCACTCTGAGGCAGAGGCAATCAGATCCCTTGAGTTCAAGCCCAGCCTGGTCTACAGAGAAGTTCCAGGACAGCAAGGGCTACAAAGAGAAACCCTGTCTGGAAGGGGTAGGGGAAGAAGTTGTTCTCATACAGGCTCCACTCCGGAGGGTACCAGGTCACTAAGAGTGAGGAAACCCACTCTCCTGTAAATTCCCACCAGCAGTTAAGAACGGCCCCAGGCATAGAGTAGCTGCCTGGGGCACTTGAGTCTATTCGCTACAGGTTTGGGTTGTGACATCAGGGAAGTCAGGGCAGGAAGCCAGCCCCTTTGGCGATTGCTGTGTGACTTCCGTGTGTGGTTAGGAGGATTAAAAGTGTTGTGAAATCATCTTTGTACACTGTGAAGATGTGTCACTCTGATTGGTTTAATAAAAAAGCTGAGCGGCCAATAGCTAGGCAGGATTTCCAGGCGCAGAGGACGCTGGGAAGAAGGAGATGCCGAGCGCGCAGAGGAAGTGGCATGGGCAGTACAGAGTAAAGGTAACTGAGCCATAGAAAAGAACGTACATTTAAAGAGAGGGGTTAATTTAAGCTAATAAGAGCTAGTTAGAAACAAGCCTAAGCTGTCAGCTGAGCTTTCATAATTAATAATGAGTCTCCATGTCATTACTGGGGACATTATTGACTGTCCCGACGCAAAAGTCCAGCTACAAGATAGAAGTGTGTCTGCTTGCCATGGCATGGGGCCTGGTACATGCTAAACTTAGCAGAGGAGGGTTAAGCTTCCACCATGAGGACTGTCTCCTACTGTGCTCTTCTGTCCCCTAGAGAAGGAAGTGAACAAGGAGGCTGAGGGAGGGGGCAGCACCCCACATCTCAAGTCAAAGCCAAACTGCTGTGTGGGGCACCCTGTACTGGGCAGCTGTTTTCCTAGGAAAAACTGAGACCAAGTGCCCGCTGTACCCTGTCAGAGAACACAGCTGTTGATTCTTGGCTTGCTTCCCGCCCTCATATGGGAGCCTTTAAAGTAACTTAAAAATAAGTCTTGCCTCTGAGCTGAAGGAGATCTGAGTAGGGACAGGGCCATTCACTGGAGAAACAATAGTCCACAGAGCGCCCCTCCTCCCAACCACACCACATAGTGTCTCTCCCCAGCTGCTGCCCTGATGTCTGCTCGTGACTCACGGCGGTACAGCAATGGTGCACAGAGCAGGCAGGCTGGTGGGTCACCGCAGGACAAGGTCCAGACCAAGCCCAGATGCATATCTGGTGCCACGGTTAGAAAAACTTCTTGTTCGGGCACTGTGGGTATTGTTTACCAACCTGAGTCCCTAAAGGCCAGACTGCTCAGCCGCAGCAAAGTGAAAAAGCCCCACAACAAAGCTGCCATGTAACTCTGCTAGGACAGTCACCTTTGTGGATGATGAAACCCAAAGCCAGTGCCACCAGGAACGCCTGAAACAGCGCTATCAGCAAGTCAAAGATAGGTGAGCGTGTGGAGGAGGCACAATCCTTGCTGTCACTGCAAGGCGGATAACAATGATTACTCTGGCAAGATCAAGCGGAAAACATAAAATGTTTCATTGTTTAGTTAAAAGTATCTATCTGAGCCTGCCTAGTGACCAGTACCTATAATCTCAACACTGAGACGACAGAAGCAGAGGCTATGATGTTAAGGCCAGTTTGTGCTATACAGCAAAACCTTGTGTCAACACAAATACACACACACACGCGCGCGCGCTCCTTTGATCCAATAAAGTACCATCACCTTGGCTCCCTGATCTAAAATGAAAGGCTTTTGAAATCCAAATATAGCTAGATCCAGGTGTGTTTTACTTAGGTCTATAATTAAGACCTACCCTCCCACTAATGCCCACAAGCCACTGTGTTTAGAAATAGAAGCATCGAAAAGTCACAGTTTGCAAATCTTTCTCGGATCTTTCCCTCCGGTGGCCCTCTGCCAGCATTTTGTCATTTCATCCATAGAGCCGACGTGACAGACATAGCAAACAAGAACTGTGGGCGGCAAGGGAAAATACCCAGTCCATCAATCTGTCAGCATCCTGCTCACTCATTGTGGTTATTAATATTTGCTTGGGTGAAACTGCCACCATCATTGACACCATTAGTGCCTGCAACTAAGTGATGTATTTGAAGAGCCCAGCTTTTGGCATTTCGCAGCTGGGGCCCAAGGATAATCAAAACGCTCATAAACCCATGCGTGGTCCAAACAATGTATCCTCAAGATAACAAATAATTATGCCCAGACAATGACTCTGCTACGTGACTTTCATAATGACTTGTCAGTGCTATATCCACTAACTGTTATTAAAAGTGTCTCCAATTACTATTCGGAGGATTTTTTTTCCGTTGAACATTCAATTACAGGCAACTTCTGACTTATGATGTTGATTTCTAGACTTTACGGTGGAATGAAGGCAACATGCATTTTACAGAAAGCACTGGAATTTTGAATGTTGGAATTTCCCTGGCTAGAGCCCTGTAAGGCACAGTTGTCTTTCAGTGGTGGGTAGCAGTTACAGCTCCCAGACAAGTCATCTGATTGTGAGGGTGCGCTGTGTTCCAAATCACAGCTTTAAAAACAGTGTAAGCTTCCAGTGGGGTTGTTAGACAGAGTAAATCCATCAGAACTTGAGGATCACCTGGCCACTGTTGAATGTGTATTGTTGGGGAAGCCTTAGGTCCTAGATAATGTTCTGGAAACTTTAGTCCTATCCAGATTCTCTTCATGGATAACGGTACCTGGCTCCTGGGCAGTGTTTACTAATGATGCCCAGCTGTCCCTTCCCCAGAGACCAGTTGTGAGACACTTGGCCTGGAAGCTGTGCCATCTTCCCTCGGTGGGTCAGACGACTCTCTCAACAGAGGGACCAATCTCTATAGCATAGCTCTTGCCCTGGAGCTTCTCTGTGTGTCCACCCTGGAGCTAGTCTCTCATGGATTCCACACGCTGCTATACTTCCCATCTCCTCAGGCAGTCTGTAAAAAGACCCAATATACTAGTCTTGTTTCTTTTTTCTGTGATAAAACAATGACCAAAATAAAGTGGGGAATGAACAGGCTTAGACTTCCCTATCACAGGGCATCAAGAGGAGTCAGGAACTCAAGGCAGGAACCTAGAAGCAGGAACTGAAGCCAAGACTACGAAAGAAAGCTCGATATTGGCTTCTTCCCTGTGGCTTGCTCAGCCTGCTCTCTTACACAACCCAGGACCACTCACCTTTGCGTGGCCCTGCCTATAGTGAGATGGTCCCTCCTGTATCACTCATGGATCAAGAACATGCCTCCCCCCCCCCCAGATTTGGCCACAGGCCAATCTGATGGAAGCAATTTTTAATTGAAGTTCCCTCTTCCCAGATGACCCAAATTTGTGTCAGATTGACAAAACTCATTAGCACACTCCGCTTGGAAAGAGCCCAACCATGCTCAAACACTAAGAATTCTTCTCCCAGAGCGGGACCAGGCTTCTGCCCCATGACCATACTCTTTTCAATCCTTGAGGCAGGTAGATCTTTCCCCTTGTGTTGATCTAGATGTTTTCCCCCAAGAGATTCCTCAGATCTCAGGACTGTTTCATAAACGTCCAGTCCCTAGCTCAGAATTCTCTTCAGTTCCAACTGTCAAAAGTCCTTCCTGCGAGTCAGTTAAGACAAACAAATCAAAACCCCAGTAGAAAGCCAGCGTAGTAAAGAAACAATCACAGCTCACTGAAATGAAAATTGAGATATGAAAACAGAGCACACAGCACCCCCACTTACGAGAGAAGTGGGAATCAAGGCTACCCTGGAGTACCTGCTCTTAACCACTAGATTGGGGGGGAAATCCAGCATAATTTTTAGTCTTGTATATCCATCCAATCTAGTAGTGGTGGGTTCCTTTTTCTTTTGTTACGAATAAATTGCTTCTCAAAAAATAAAATGCCACTCCAAGAGAAGAGTCCACCTCTGGGAAACGACCCTGATGCAGCTCTGCAAAGCCCTTTAGAGCAGAGGGTGAAAGGGCTGTGCAAACCTCAGTTATTAGCAGGGCTCTCGCCTCCCCAGGAAGGCTTTGTGTTTATTATTTTGCCTCTCAGGTCACAAAGAACGGATTGCTTCCTTTGTTCCTTTTGTCCTACCCCAGCAAGAGTCTTTATTGTTAACTTTTTCTATTTCTTTCACTTCCACCCAAAACCTCTCTCTCCACAAGGCCATAAAATACCCTGCTGATTGAAGAGCCATGCCTTCAACAGGTTTGCCTTCCCACATCCCTGTCAGGGTTAGGGGAACAGGCACTTTCTGTGCCACTGTCTGTGTTAAGTGTCTGTGTATGTTTCCTTCGGAGATCAATGTGACTCGTGTTCCTGCTTCCTCTCTCCACGGAGGCATTTACTTCTTTCTTCACCTCAGCAGCGTCAAGCTGGGCCAGTGACACGGGGTGGGGGGTGGCATTGGTCATGTCCAGTCAGAAGCTTAAAGACCCATCCTGTCAGTCACCATCACAGCCATCTGCAAAGTCAGCACATATCAGCAAAGTTCTCTCCCTTCGTCTGAACCCTGGCATGAGACATGAAGGACTGTGTGACAGAGAGAACCAAGCCCTCAAGGCCCGAGCCCCTCGTATTTGCAGGGTGCTGCCTAGTTTTCCAAGAGGTCTTTACGTCCTAATAATTCCCATCATTCCCTTCTGTCCCAAATATCACCTTTGCTGTTATAGAATCATTTGACTAAATAGAGCGTTCCTCTTGCTTTTATTCTCGTCTCTTCCCTATTTTGTTAGGAGAGAGCACTTTTTGTTGATTTTATTCATTTGGGTGGGGAGTGCCTGCATGTGGAGGTCAGAGAACAGGTGGTGGAGTCGGGTCTCTTCCTCCACCACGTGGGGATTGAACTCAGCTTTGGCAGCAGACACCTTTAACCTCTGAGCAGTTTTGCCGGCCCCTCTCTTCTCTTTCTGAATTATTCAGTACAAAATCAATTATGTAAAGCCAAGAAGGTAGTTGTTTGGTGACTAGAGAAGAAATGTGGTGGCCCAGAGTCGGGCTCCAGTACCTAAAAAGGTTTTCCTCCTAAAACATAAAAACCAGGTTGGTAAAAATAATGAGACAAATGTATGCAGTCCACTAAGCAACATAACACCCAGGAGATGAGCTCTGCTCTGCATGCCTGTGCCTCCAGGGTCTAGGGTTCATCTCTTCCCGCTGCAGCTGAATTATTAGAGCACGTGCTAGCCCTGCTGTTGGGGAACCGGTTTCACAGAGATGTGTAAAACCCTTTTGAGCTGTGGGCTCAGATCAGATAAGTGAGTGCAGTGTAGATTGTGGGCGGGGGTTCTCTTATCACTGAAGGGGGAACCATTCTAATGACTCCTGTTTAGTAGGACTCGAATTGGAGATGTACCATGATGGGGGCTTCCCAAAAAACAGATGCTCCCTTTTCAGCCTGCTATGCATGACCAACAAATGGAAGCAAGATTGGGGATATTCAACACGTGCCGTGGTTCTACAGCCTTGAACCTGCACCGTGAAAGAAGCTCAAGAGGAGTGGCAGGAAACTGGATCCAGAAGCCTAGAATTTTATTATTATCAATTTTATTTGTTTATATTGCTTTGACGAGTAGAATGTTTTTTTAATGGAAAAGTATAAAATTCAAGTAATAAAAATACACCCTTCCCCTAACATGTGCACTGGCAAACGGCTGCAGTATCTAGAGGCAGTAACTCCTGCAGTGATTGACACTTTGCTATCATTCCTTGTTTTCTGTGGTGGCTACTCTCCGCATCATTATCATGGCATACCTGTCGTGACATATGCCACAGGCACCTGGCAGAAGTAACTGCCTGGGGCCCAGACTGATTCTGGCCTAGGGTTACTGAAGGATCTCAGTGCATTGTGGTGGGGAAGGCACCGCCGAGAAGCTGGTATATGGCGGTAGAATCATGAGACAACCAGGCTTCACAGGGTGGGCTGAGCAGGAAATAAGTTGGTGTAACCACTGACAGCCCACCCAGAAAGACCTATTTCTGCCAGCAACCTCCCAAAACAGCACACCAGCTGGGGACCAAGTGCGCAGGCACGGGAGCTGTGGATTTATATTCAGATAATAATATTGCCTTCTATGAATCCCAATCTAGAACTGTACTTATCACACCACATATTTACAACTCCGCATGTCATCCCGTTTCCAAACGACTCTATCATTAATTAACTAAGGAAATCAATTATTTGATAGCATCTTAATGTTCCAGCAAACCGACTTCTTTGTAAGCATTATCTGTTAGGAGTTTCGCTTCTTGTATTCAGACACATAAAGGATGTTTCTGTGTGTAACCTTTTTGATGTTTTAGAAGTTGAAATCCTGGGTTAAAGTTTATAAAACTTAATAGTGTGCTTGATAGCTATCTATATTGCTTTCCGGAAAGGTTGTGCCTGCACCAATTTAGATTACCCTTAGCAATGTATGTCAAGGCCTTTGTTACTAAACCCTACCAGCGTGGCAGAGAAATTTTAAAAAAGAAGTTTTCATGAAAACGAACTAATATTAGATGCAGCACTCATTAAAATGGTGCCACATTTTAATTTTACAGAAAAGCCTGCATTTCTTTTCTCCCTGTAAGATTAGATGTTCTTACACTTACTAAATGTTTGCGCTCCTCTCTGGAAGCTACTGGCTCTTATAAGCTGTCTGTCAAAGAGCAGTTGGTCTTCAAAAGTCAGTGTACTTGCTGGGTGTTGATGGCACACACCTTTAATCCCAATACTACAGCAGGTGGATTGCTGTGGGCTCAAGGCCAGCTTGGTCTCCAGACATCCAGACAACACACACACACACACACACACACACACACACACACACACACACACACACAAACTATCTTGAGAAAAGAAAATTATTAGCTGAAAGCATTTCTTTTCCCCAGTTTGTTCTTTGCATTTTCTGTGTAATATATTGGGAGAGTCAAGGGTTTGTGGTTAATTTTTAGATAGAATTGAAAGCAGTCTGGGGCTGGACTTGGTTGCACAAACCTGTTATCCCAGCTACATGGGAGGCTAAGGCAAAAGGACAGAAGCCTAAGCCCTGCCTGCTAGGGTTATGAGAAAGTTTGAGGCAGCCTAATGAGAACCTGCTTTGAAAGCTTTTACAAACAGGCCGACTCTTTAGTTAGTGGTAGAGGGTTTGCATAGGTTAGTTAGAAGTGTGTTGTTCATTTGGATGTTTTTTAGCTATCTTTCTTCTTGATTTCCATTTCAATTCCATTATGGTCAAGGAATATTATTAATGTGATTTCTATAGTCCTAAATTTGTTAAGGTGTGTTTTATGAACTAAAATGTGTATCCCACTTTTGCTGAATAAAGTATTGTATAGGTATCAATTAGAGCAAGTTGATTGATATTTTTTTCATCCTTACCTTCTTACAGCCTGTGTGTTCTAGCGATTGTGAATGGGGTGAGGGCTGTAGAACTCCCCGGCAACCAGTGTAAAACCCTGAGTTTGGACTCCCAGCACCCACATAAAAATCTAGGTGTGGTGGCACATGCCAATCATCCCCGAGCTGGGAGGCTGAAGTAGGAGGCTCCGAAGCGTGCTGGGAGCTAGTCTAGCTGAATCAGTGAGCTCCAGCTTCAACTATAAAAACCCTGTCTCAAAAGTTAAGATGGATCTAGGTGGGGTGGCATACACCTTTAATCTCAGCCCTGGGGAGGTAGAATCAGGAAGCTTTTTATGAGTTTGAGGCCAGCCTGGTTCACCTAACAAATTCCAGACCAGCCAAGGCTACATAGGAAGACTTCAATAAAAAGAGAAAGAAAGAAAGAAAGAAAGAAAGAAAGAAAGAAAGAAAGAAAGAAAGAAAGAAAGAAAGAAAGAAGAAAAGAAAAGGAAGGAGAGCAATTGAGAAAGACACAGGCATCAACCACTGTCCTCCGGGATCACACATATGCACTTGCTCCTCCCACACACATGAACATACAGAAAGAAACTGATATTGTCTGAAGTTAACATAGATACTGAAGAGTTTTCAGTCTAATGTTAGTGTGGTATTTCTTCTTTCCATTCTTCTCTATACAAACATATGAACTGAGTTTCTGTAGACAATGTATAGTTTAGGCCTTTAAAAGACAAAAACAAGGAGGCCAGCCTGGTCTACAGAGAAAGTTCCGGGACAGCCAAGGCTACCCAGAGAAACCTGTCTTGAGAAACAAACAAACAACCCAAACAACAAAAACTCCCATTTGTGATCTTTTCTTTTTTTATTTATTGAGAAAAGGAAAAAAAAAAGTATCCGCTTCCTCCCAGCCTCACGTTTCACTCCCCCTCCTCCCACCCTTCTCCCCCTCCCCCAAACTCCTCTCCTCCTCCCTCTCCAGTCCATAGAGCAGTCAGGGTTCCCTGCCCTGTGGAAAGTCCAAGGTCCGCCCCCTTCTGTCCATGTCTAGGAAGGTGAACAACCAAACTGGATAGGCTTCCACAAGCCAGAACATGAAGTAGGGTAAAAACCCCGTGCCATTGTCCTTGGCTTCTCATCAGCCCTCATTGTTCGCCATGATCATAGAGTCCGGTTTTATCCCATGCTTTTTCAGTCACAGTCCAGCTGGCCTTGGTGAGCTCCCACTAGATCAGCCCCCTTGTCTCAGTGGGTGGGTGCACCCCTCGTAGTCCTGACTTCCTTGCTCATCTTCTCCTTCCTTCCGCTCCTCATTGGGACCTTGAGAGCTCAGACCAGTGCTCCAGTGTGGGTCTCTGTCTCTATCTCCATCCATCACCAGATGAAGGTTCTATGGTGGTATGCAAGATATTCGTCAGTATTACTATAGGATAGGGTCATTTCAGGTTGCCTATCCTCAGCTGCCCAAGGGACTAACTGGGGACATCACCATGGGCTCCTGGGAGCCACTCTAGGGTCAAGTCTCTTGCCAACCCTAAAGTGGCTCCCTTAACTAAGAATTGTGGTTCCGTGCTCCCCTGTCCAACCTTCCTTTATCCCAATCCTCCTGTTTCCCCAAGTCCCCCCCTCCTTCCCTTCTAACTTTTCTCTCCCTATCGCCCCTTACCCCCATCCCACCCCACCCCCAAGATCCCAATTTTGTCCCCGGCAATTTTGTCTACTTCCCATAGCCAAGAGGATAGCTTTATGTTTTCCCTTGGGTTCACCTTCTTACTTAGCTTCTTTAGGTTCACCAATTGTAGTCTCCGTGACCCTTATTTATGGCTAGAAACCAATTATGAGTGAGTACATCCCATTGTTCATCTTTTTGGGTCTGGGATACCTCACTCAGGATAGTGTTTTCTATTTCCATCCATTTGCATGCAAAATTCGAGAAGTCATTGTTTTTTACCGCAGCGTAGTACTCTAATGTGTATATATTCCATACTTTCTTCATCCATTCTTCCATTGAAGGGCATCTAGGTTGTTTCCAGGTTCTGGCTATTACAAATAATACTGCTATGAACATAGTTGAACAAATGCTTTTGTCATATGATAGGGCATCTCTTGGGTATATTCCCAAGAGTGGTATTGCTGGGTCCAGGGGTAGGTTGATCCCGAATTTCCTGAGAAACCGAAACACTGATTTCCACAGTGGTTGCACAAGATTGCATTCCCACCAGCAATGGATGAGGGTACCTCTTCCTCCACAACCTCTCCAGCACAGGCTATCATTGGTGTTTTTGACTTTAGCCATTCTGACAAGTATAAGATGATATCTCAAAGTTGTTTTGATTTGCATTTCCCTGATTGCTAAGGAAGTTGAGCATGACCTTAAGTGTCTTTTGGCCATTTGAACTTCTTCTGTTGAGAATTCTCGGTTCAGTTCAGTGCCCCATTTTTTAATTGGGTTAATTAGCATTTTAAAGTCTAGTTTCTTGAGTTCTCTATATATTTTGGAGATCAGACCTTTGTCTGTTGCGGGGTTGGTGAAGAACTTCTCCCAGTCAGTAGGTTGCCTTTTTGTCTTAGTGACAGTGTCCTTTGCTTTACAGAAGCTTCTCAGTTTTAGTAGGTCCCATTTATTCAATGTTGCCCTTAATGTCTGTGCTACTGGGGTTATACATAGGAAGCGATCTCCTGTGCCCATCTGTTGTAGGGTATTTCCCACTTTCTCTTCTATCAGGTTCAGTGTGTTCAGGCTGATATTGAGGTCTTTAATCCATTTGGACTTGAGTTTTGTGCATGGTGATAGATATGGGTCTATTTTCATTCTTCTACAGGTTGACATCCAGTTGTGCCAGCACCATTTGTTGAAGATGCTTTCTTTCTTCCATTGTATACTTTTAGCTCCTTTATTGAAAATGAGGTGTTCATAGGTTTGTGGGTTAAAATCCGGGTCTTCTATACGATTCCATTGGTTGACTTCTCTGTTTTCATGCCAGTACCACACTGTTTTCATTACTGTAGCTCTGTAATAGAGTTTGAAGTCAGGGATGGTAATGCCTCCAGAAGATCCTTTATTGTATAGGATTGTTTTGGCTATCCTGGGTTTTTTGTTTTTCCATATAAAGTTGATTATTGTCCTCTCCAGATCTGTGAAGAAGTTTGATGGGATCTTGATGGGGATTGCATTGAATCTATAAATTGCCTTTGGTAGAATTGCCATTTTTACTATGTTGATCCTCCCAATCCAAGAGCAAGGGAGGTCCATCCATTTTCTGGTATCCTCTTCAATTTCTTTCTTCAATGCCTTAAAGTTCTTGTCAAATAGATCTTTCACTTCCTTGGTTAGATTTACCCCAAGATATTTTATGCTATTTGTGGCTATCGTGAATGGTGAAGCTTCTCTGATTTTCCTCTCTGCTTCCCTATCCTGTGTGTATAAGAGGGCGACTGATTTTTTGGAGTTGATCTTGTATCCTGCCACATTACTAAAGCTGTTTATCAGCTGTAGAAGTTCTTTGGTGGAGTTTTGGGGGTCGCTTATATACACCATCATATCATCTGCAAATAATGAAAGTTTAACTTCTTCCTTTCCAATTCGAATCCCCTTGATCCCCTTATGTTGTCTTATTGCTATTGCTAGAACTTCAAGCACTATATTGAAGAGGTATGGCGAGAGTGGACAGCCTTGTCGTGTTCCTGAGTTTAGCAGGATGGCTTTGAGTTTCTCTCCGTTTAGTTTGATGTTAGCTGTTGGTTTGCTGTATATAGCTTTTATTATATTTAGTTATGACCCTTGTATCCCTAATCTCTCCAATACTTTTATCATAAATGGATGTTGAATTTTGTCAAATGCTTTTTCAGCATCTAATGAAATGATCATATGACTTTTTTCTTTCAGTTTATTTATATGATGGATTACATTGATAGATTTTCGTATGTTGAACCAGCCCTGCATCTCTGGAATGAAGCCTACTTGATCATAATGGATAATTTTTCGGATGTGTTCTTGGATTCGGTTTGCCAGTATTTTGTTGAGGATTTTTGCGTCGATGTTCATGAGTGAGATTGGCCTGTAATTCTCTTTCTTGGTTGAGTCTTTGTGTGGTTTTGGTATCAGAGTAACTGTAGCTTCATAAAGGGAATTTGGTAATGACCCTTCTGTTTTTATATTGTGGAATACATTAAGGAGTATAGGTATTAGCTCTTCTTGGAAGTTCTGGTAGAATTCCGCATTGAAACCATCTGGTCCTGGGCTTTTTTTGGTTGGGAGGTTTTTGATAACAGCTTCTATTTCTTCGCAACGAACAGGTCTGTTTAGATTGTTCACCTGGTCCTGGTTTAACTTTGGTATATGGTATTTATCTAAAAAAGTGTCCATTTCTTTTACATTTTCCAGTTTTGTGTTATACAGGCTTTTGTAGTAAGATCTGATGATTCTCTGAATTTCCTCTGTGTCTGTGTTTATGTCCCCCTTTTCATTTCTGATCTTATTAATTTGCGTATTCTCTCTCTGCTGTTTGATTAGTTTGGATAGGGGTTTATCAATCTTGTTGATTTTCTCCAGGAACCAGCTTTTTGTTTCATTGATTCTTTGGATTGTTTTCTGTTTCTATTTTGTTGATTTCAGCCCTCAGTTTGATTATTTCCAATCTCCTACTCCTTTTAGGTGAGTCTGCTTCTTTTTTTTCAAGAGCTTTCAGGTGAGCTGTTAAGTCTCCAATATGTGCTTTCTCTGTTTTCTTTAAGTGGGCACTTAGTGCTATGAACTTTCCTCTTAGGGCTGCTTTCATAGTATCCCATAAGTTCGAGTATGTTGTTTATTTTCATTGAATTCAAGGAAGACTCTAATTTATTTCTTTATTTCTTCCTTAATCCAGGTATGGTTCAGTAGTTGACTGTTCAGTTTCCATGAGTTTGTAGGCTTTCTGGGGGTAGCATTGTTGTTGAATTCTAACTTTAATCCATGGTGATCTGATAAGACACAGGTGGTTACTAATATTTTTTTGTAACTGTGTAAGTTAGCTTTGCTACCGAGTATGTGGTCAATTTTTGAGAAGGTTCCATGAGCTGCAGAGAAAAAGGTATATTCTTTCCTCTTTGGGTGGAATAATCTATAGATGTCTGTTAAGTCCATTTGTTTCATTACCTCCATTAATTCTCTAATTTCTCTGTTAGGTTTCTGTTTGATTGACCTGTCCATTGGTGAGAGAGGAGTGTTGAAGTCTCCTACTATTAGTGTGTGCGGTTTGATGGCTGCCTTGAGTTTTAGTAATGTTTCTTTTACGTACATGGGTGCTTTTATATTAGGGGCGTAGATATTCAGGATTGAGACTTCATCCTGATGAATTGTTCCTGTTATGAGTATAAAATGTCCCTCTCCATCTCTTCTAATTGATTTAAGTTTGAAGTCAACTTTGTTAGAAATTAGTATGGCCACACCTGCTTGTTTCTTAGGTCCATTTGCTTGATAAGCCTTTTCCCAGCTCTTTACTCTGAGTAGGTGCCTGTCTTTGTGGTTGAGGTGTGTTTCTTGTAGACAGCAGAATGTTGGATCCTGTTTTCGTATCCAACCTCTTAGCCTGTGCCTTTTTATAGGTGAGTTGAGCCCATTGACATTAAGTGATATTAATGACCAGTGGTTGTTAACTCTGGTCACATTTTTAGTCGTCGGGTTTGTGTGTTTCCCTTCTTTGAGTTGCGCTGGTGAAGGGTCTCTAGATGTCTGAGTTATTGTGGTCATTGTTGGACTCCTTGGTTAGTGATTTTCCTTCTGTTATTTTCTGTAAGGCTGGATTTGTGGCTACATATTGTTTAAATTTGTTTTTATCCTGGAAAATTTTGTTTTCTCCATTTATAGTGAATGAAAGCTTGGCTGGGTACAGTAGTCTGGGCTTGCATCCATAGTCTCTTAGTTTTTGCAGTACATCTATCCAGGACCTTCTGGCTTTCATGGTTTCCATAGAGAAGTCAGGTGTAAGTCTGATAGGTTTACCTTTATAAGTAACTTGGCCTTTTTCCTTTGCAGCTCTTAATATTCTTTCTTTATTCTGTATGCTTTGTGTTTTGATTATTATATGGCGAGGGGATTTTTTTTTGATCCAGCCTATTCGGTGTTCTGTATGCTTCTTGAACCTTCATAGGTACATCTTTATTCAGGTTAGGAAAGTTTTCTTCTATAATTTTATTAAGTATATTTTCTGGACCGTTGAGCTGCACTTCTTCTCCTTCTTCTACTCCAATTATTCTTAGGTTTGGTCTTTTTATTGTGTCTTTTATTTCCTGAATGTTTTGTGATGAGAGTTTGTTGGGTTGCTGTTTTCTTTGATCAGTGCATTTATTTTCTCTATGTTATCTTCAGAATCTGAGATTCTTTCTTCTATCTCTTGTATTCTGCTGGTTATGCTTGTTTCTGTAGTCTCTATTAGTTTACCTAGATTTTTCATGTCCAGCCAGCCCTCTGTTTGTGTTTTCTTCTTTGCCTCCATTTCAGTTTTCAAGTCATGAACTGTTTCCATTATCTGCTTGATTGTTTTTCCTTGGTTTACTAGGGTATTATTCACTGATTTACTCAATTCCTCAAACTTTCTGTTATACTTCTCATCCATTTCTATAAGGGCATTTTTAATGCTGTTTAAGGGCCTCTATCACTTTCATAAAGTCAGTTTTTTCTACTTCTTCTTGATTAAGGTGTTCATGTCCTCCTGTTGTGAGGTTGCTGGGTTCTGGTGGTTTCATGTAGTTTTTCAGATGTTGGGTGAATTCTTGCCTTGGCGCCTGCCCATCTTTTCCTCCGAATGCTCCCCTATGGATCTTCTTTTACAGGATCAGGTCTTCTTGCCCACTGATGTACCTTCCCAGTGATGTCACTCCCCAGTGATGTTTCTCCTGGTGTCCAGATCGGATCTCTGTGCTGCTTGGGTAGCTCACAAACAAAGGCCCACCCTGCTTGCTGCAGGCAGGCTATGGAGACAGAGGAACTACCACTCTCCCCTTTGCCCTCCCGATTCGGGTTAGGTCCCAGCGCCCAAGCAGGCTGAGCTGGGAGGTGCTATGCCGCCAAAGAAAGGAGGGAGGGAGGGAGGGAGGGAGACAGGGGGTGGGGGGATCTGGATGTAAGCTGGATGGGATGGGAAGAGAGAGGAGGTATTGGGCAGTATAGCCCCTGCAGGATGACCAGGAAGTGTAGGAGGGATGAGGAACGTCTGAGTTCCCTGTTCCCGGCTGCCGCAGCACTCACTCACCACAATGATGTCTCCCCGTGCCCAGATCGAAACTCCATGCTGCTTGGGTAGCTCGCAAACAAAGGGCCCACCCTGCTTGCTGCAGGCAGGCTATGGAGACAGAGGAACTACCGCCCTCCCCTTTGCCCTCCCAATTCGGGTTAGGTCCCAGCGCCCAAGCAGGCTCCCATTTGTGATCTTTTGCTAATACAGAGCATTTGTCAGAAAATTTCGCATGAAAAGCTCCTAAGCTCCTAGACTAGGGTACAACACAGAGTCTCCCCCAAGATCAGGACTTAAGGGACATCTCATCCCATTCGCATACTAGTCTGATCTTAGCCTACCTTGAAGTGTGAATACGAGAGTGAGCAAGCGAGGAAGTGAGCCAGCGAGTGTGTTTAGGGCAGAGGATAGCCCTCTGAGTCGGTTCTCTGCTTCAGCCATGTGGATTCAGATCCCAGGGACTGAACTCAGGTCATATGGCTGACAACAAAGATCTGTATCTATTGATCCACCTCTCTGGTCCCCACCTTACTTTTAGACAGAGTCTCTTCCTGAACCTGGACCCAGAACTCAGTGACTCAGCTAGGGTGGCCAGCCACAGTGTTCTGGAGATCTGCCTACCCCGCCTCCCAAATGCCAAGATGACAGGTGCACGCACATGGGCGCCTGGGACCCAAGGCTCTGATGCCCACATGACAAGCGCTTCACTGGCTGTCACCTCTCCAGCCACTCAATGCTCACTTAATCCTTTAAAATTGTTACATTGCTTTATTGTTCGCATGCACACATGCACATAGGTCATCACAGCACACATGTGAAGGTCAGAGGTCAACTTTCAGGAGCTGGTTGTCACCTTGTACTATGTGGATATGGGTCCTGGGGATCAAACCCCGGGTTTTCAGGGTTAGTGACAAACATCGTCACCTACTGAGCCGACTCTCCGGTCCATGAGTTAATGGACATCACTGGCAGTGTGGTCCTCAAAGGCTCGAACATGTGTAAAAAGACTGGTTATTTTCAGATATGTGATGATAGCTTAAGCATCCTGTCTAAAGAGCATTATTTTAATGATCAAAGAAGAAAAGCCTTTCAAAAACGCATTTGTTGGGGCTAGAGAGGTGGTTCAACAGCTGAAAGAAAATAGTGTTCTTCCATAGGACCCAAGTTTGGCTTCTAAACACCTCCCTGGCAACTTATAATCACTGGTAACTCCAGCTCCAGGAAATCTAACACCCTCTTCCGACCTCCACAGGCACTGAGCACGCGCACACACACCACAAATAAAAATACATAAAACTAAATTTTAGATGGGCTTGTTTCTAAGACACCAGGAGCATACAATCACTTTACAGATACAAGAGTGGCCACAGAGCCAGGCATGAGGAGCTGAATCAACAGGGGATGACTCAGGAGGCAGAGTGGCCATGCTCCCAGAAACAGTGGGCCTAAGAGCCTCTCAGAAGCTTAACAGGAAGTTCATGTCTTATGCCCAAAGTGCCTCCCTCTATCCTGCTGGAGTCTGTGCGTCTGTCTAGTAAAGCTGCTGGGTTTACACGGCTGAACAATGTCACAATGTGAAATTGAGCCCTACAGGAATTTCACAATCCTTCACACCTTACATCCTCCTCAGTACGTGAATAAAGGTTCCAGTCCAAATTCAGAGTGCAACTCCTCTCTGGACAGCTCTGAGAGAGTCTTTTACAAGACACATGGACTCCATAAATGGAAGACATTGTTTACATTACTGCAAAATTTAACCTCCAGGGAGACTGTATTAATCAAAGCTGTGACGTCCTGGCGTAAGGATAAATGTATCAATCAATGGCATAGAATTGAAAACCTAGAAATAAAAATGTTTTAAAAATGGAAAAACTGGGGCTCAGTTTTCACTGAGCTGGCTCAGTGGTTAGGAACATGTACAGCTGTTCCAGAGGATGAGACTTTGGTTCCTAGCACCCTCTGGGCAGCTCACACTACCTTTAGCTCCAGCTTCAGAAAGATCAAACAACTAAGAACCTGAACACACATGCATACATGTACACATACATGCTCAAACACACATGCACATACACACACAAACACATATACAAAGACACACTGACACAAACACACACATGCTTGCCTGTGCATCTCAATGGAATACAAGAGCCAAAAGAGTTAATTTTCAGTGATGAAAGTTGGAATAATTGCTCAATAAAAATCAAAAAATGGGGGAGGGGAGAGCTAGAATAATTGAGCAGCAAGATGAAGGCATGTTGAATTGTTAAGACCAACCATGAAATACACATCCCTAAGTCCATACAGGTACAAACAACAGAAAGAGAAGGGGCAAGTACTACGTGCAGAATTCTGCTAGCATGCCAGTGTTCTTCCCTTCTGAGGTGGCACACAACTCCTGTCTTCCTGTGGACTGTGCACGACAACTTCCTTGACGAGGGTTGTAGGGCTGCACGGGTGTGGGGGAACACCCTGGCAGACTGGAGGTCAGGAATTCATGAGCAGGATCAATACTAGGTTTTTCCAGCTGTGTGGAGAGAAAATGGCATCATACCTATGCAGTCTTTCCCCTTAAAACACAGAACCCCCGTCTAATCATGGGGAAAATTCCAATGGTAAATCCTACAGAACACTCAACTGTCACCCCAAGGAGGGGATGGAGGAGTATAGGGGAGCAGCCGATGCTGAGCACCCACAAAACCTGGACTCAGTCCCCAACAGCACACAAAACCAGCCGTAGCCCCCAAATATCCTTCATTCAAACTGTCAAGATCACTGAGAACAAAGATCTGTGCTCATTACAAACAAGAGGACCCTAGGTCAATACAACACAGTACCCTAGATTCTGGAACGGAAAAAGGGTATGAGGTACGGTAGGCTGGGGTGGGGGACTAGCTAAATATTAATAGGGCATAGGCTTTAGTTAGCAATAAAACACAATAATGGGCCAGTAATTACAGATACACCATGCTAATATATGTTTATGATAGGGAAAATTAGGCTGGCAGAGTTCTAAGGGAAAAGGTTTATATTTTAAAAGATGGGGCTGGTGCCTTTGCTCAGTGGGTAAAGGTATCGACTGCCAAGTTTGACCTAGGATCTACATGGTGGAAGGAGGGAACTGACTTTCAAAATCTGTCTTCTGAGCTCCACAAGTAAGCTCTAGGCACATAGGCACGTGTACACACATGCACACCACACAAATAAATAAATGTAATGATTTTTTAAAAAAAGATTCAATACAATAAATAAATACAAGTCGTATAAACAATACAATTTTAAAGTGGGCAAAGATTTGAGTACACATTTATCTAAATGCAATCTACAAGAAAGATGTTCAGCCCCATTGCCAATAGGGATTCACAAAGCCCAGCCATGGAGTTGATTGCCAAGCACGGTAGCGGCATGGCTGCAATAGAAAAGATACGCAGTGAGGAGCATCAGCCGGGACGGAAGCACATCAGAACTCTGGACAGTGCTGGAGGCAATGGCAAGGGCACAGCCTACTTCAAAAACTAGTCAGTCTGTTAGATCCCCAAAAGCTAAAACATAGAGAAGCTGTGCAACCCAGCAGTTCGGGCAGGCAGGGTAGTGCACACCCTTAATCCCAGCAACCAGGAGGCAGATGCAGGTTCCTTTCCCTTTTCCTGACTGAAGTCTGTGAGTTCAAAGCCAGCCGGGGACATCTAGAGAGACCCTGATTCAAACAAACAAAACCCAGCAGTTCAGGAAGGCAGGGTAGTACACATCCTTAATTCCAGCAACAAGGAGGCAGAGGCAGGTTCCTTTCTCTTTTCCTGCTTGAAGTCTGTGAGTTCAAGGCCAGCCTGGGATGTGTAGAGAGACCCTGCCTCAAACAAACAAAACTCAGTGTTCCACTCCTACAGCTCAAGAGAATTAATAAATGTGTCATGAACATGAATATTTAGAACAGAATTATTTATAGTCACCCTAAAATAATAGCAAACCAAATATCCATCATCTGGTTGGATACTAGTAAAAACCTGGTACCATCGCAACATGGGTCGTAAAAAGCTAAGGAAGGAAATGAAGTGCTGATACATGCTAAGAACATGGACAAACAGGCTGAGAACATGGACAAACAGGCTAAGAACATGGGCAAAGCTTGAAAACGCTGTTCTGAGTTAGAGGAACTGAGCATGGAAGACTGTGGGCTGTGATTTTGTTTGTATGACATACAGCTGGTGAATCCATAGAGACATAAACTAGATTCGTGGTGATCACACTAGGGCCAAGCTGGATGGAAGTGATTGCCAGTGTTAATGTGTACAGAATTCCTGGGGCAGGGCAAACCTCGATTTAGTGGCAAAGCTTTGGGATATAGAAACCCATATGTCAAGCGATAACGGACTTTACTCTGTTTTCTTCCTAAGACGTGAAGACTAAACATCTGCGATTTGTAGAGAAACTGAGGCATAGACAGTGCTATGGGATTTCCATCCATTTAGCTAAGGGCTTTTGGGGATTATCAATGCTGGGGTGTGGTCTTGTCTGCAGATGTCACAATTTATAAGTTTAGGGAGAGGGTCTCGCTCTCTCTTGTTCCCGTGCTCTCGTGGGTGGTCGGAGTAGAGCAAGTGGCTTGCTCTTCACCCCTGAACTGAATGACTGGACAAAGGCAGCTGGATCAGCGGTAGCATCTAAACCATTCTATATCAGTGGGTGTTTGCCCCTATTTTATAAATTCTTGAGAACCCTTAACTAACTCTAGGGGCTTCTCACTACATAGAAAGGGAACTACTGCTATCTTGAAGAGCAACAGTCTGGCCCCTGGTTTGGGTAGAGCTGGTGTCAATCCCACCCAGCAGAAGGTAACGCAAGGTAGGCTGAAGATTGCACCCTTATTATGGGGAGTGCAGGTCCAGGTGCTTGGAGTCATTTTCATTCACATAAGACAACACAACTTCCACTTTAGAAGACTATATGATCATTACCGTGTCAGATCTGGCAGTTAAACTGTGAGAGAGAAAAAAGAACCATGGCCTACTGTGCCCTTCTGATTTCCACAGCTGTCAACGAGTTCAACAGAGCATGAGAGACAAGACTGAGGGCCTACAACACGCAGGGGTGTTTACTTTGTGCAAGGACGAGGAGCACAGTCTGAGGAGCACCCAGGCACACAGCTGTGACAGCTGCCGGAGCAGGTACACGGTCTGGCGCCATGACACATGAAGCTCCACGCGCGGAGTTGTAGGGCCTGGGAACCCGAGTGTCCTCCCTGCCTGTACGGGGGCTGGAGAGGAGAGCACTTGTGGGAGACAGGGGTGTTCACGGGGCAGGAGCAGCAGGTGGTCAGCTGAGGAAGGCTAAGGGGTGACAGCGGCGGAGGAATCTAAGCAGCACCACAGCACCGAATCAAGGCAGAAACGCTTCACGCCCAGCGCTCACAGCTGGAGGAGGAAGCTAGGCTGGTGGTGGAAGCTAGGCTGGTGGTGATGACAGACATCGTGAAGCATTTCCTTCACCACAACAGGCAAAACCCAAGAATGCGTGTAAATAGCCAAACCAGAGAACTTAGTCCACATGACCCCACTGAGATCAGCCGAAGCAAGAACGCTGGTGTTACTAGGAAAGTGGGGACCTGGATAAAGAAAGCGTGTCTGCAACAGATATGGAGCCAACTTCAGAGGAATTTGAAGCCGAGAGAAGAGTAGGCTCGCCTAACCTCAACCCTAGTCCAGCTGCTCAGTCACCTGTTGTCAGTATTTATTAATCAAGGATCTCTTGAACAGAACCAACAGGATGACTGTATCACACGCATGAATACATACATACACACACACACACACAGCCCGCGCTAACAACATCCAAATCACACCTGAGAAGCTGAGCCTCCAGTACTTACTTGCCTCTGAACCTGGCAGTCATCGCAGTCTGAGTAATCCCACAATGGCTGTCTCTCCTTGAAAAGACCGATAACCCAGCATCTGCTCAGTCCACAAGGCTGGATGCCTCCATGGTCCCAGTCTGCCATTGAGAACCTGGGAGGTTCCTGGAGAGCCGCTGGTCCCTAGCCCCTGCTGGAAGCCAGGGACCGCTGGCTCTGGTAGCAGTGAAGGAGGGGCAGGAACAAGCACGAGGCAGGATAATGGTCCTTCTGCTGTACTCTTTTGATCTGCGCCGCTGCCAAAGGTGCCGCCCATCAATCAAGGTGATGTACAGGTCTTCAGCTGAGGCTCCGGACACAGGTGGGCCTAACGGTGTCACGTTACCATAGATATTTCTGGTACATGGGCCTATATCAGTTATTTTTTTAATTTAGGCCAAATTAGCTTTAATTTCTGTCCCTGAGAAGAGGAAGAGTTTATCAGTCTGGTGGATGAGTTCAGCCATGACCTTTGCTAAAAATGTAAACAAGCAGTTTGGGGCGAGAACCACGTCAAGCTTTTTGCATGCGTGTCGGGATCCGAACTCAGGTCCTCATGCTTGCACAGCAAGCATTTTGCAAGGGTGTCATCTCCCAAGTCTTCGCTTTTTCATTTAAATTGTCAAACGGAAGGGATTATAATGATAATTATGATAAATAAAAGGCAAATCAACTGTTTAGTTATTAACAGCCATTATTGTTATTTTTAAATGGACATTTTAATATCAGTTATGATACTATGGTAGGAAGGAAATTCCCTTTGTACCCCTAGTCTTATAACACCTTTCAAGACAGAGCTGGGTGCGGAGGCCTAAGTTCAGGAGCCCAGCACTCAAGAGGTAGAAGCAGGAGGATCAGGAGTTCAAGGTCACCCTCAGCTACTTAGTAACTTAGAGATCAGCCTGGGCTACACAAGACCCTGTCCTAAACAGACAAGTAAAATCAAACTAAATCTCTTCTTAGCCATGTTAAGACTAAAATCTGATGGCTCGTTTTCAAAGGCATCTGAGCCAGGTGCACATGGACAGAGACCTCCAGATTCCGATAACACGGCAGGCTTGGCGACCCTATTCCATCCATCTCTGCTAACTAAGCTTTACCCTCTCCGCCAAAATAGGAGTTTGGAGAAGAGCATTGCCAGTGGCCAAGCTTGCTTGCAAGGTAATGCACCGCCAAGCTTTAAACACAGAAGATGTAAAATGTAAAACCCACGTACAGTTTTTGTTGAGAAAAAGACATAGGTAGGTGGCGGTGGGGAAGGTAGGGCCCAGGCGATGTGGAAGATCACACACTTCTCATTTCCAAAAATTTAAAAAAAAATGCAGGAAAGGGTCCTGTGTTTGGGTTTATAAACTGTGCTTTGTGATAGGCAGCACATATGTCTTGTTCCCATCCCTCAGTCTTCAGGAGTCTTTTTTTTGTTTGTTTGGTTTGGTTTTTTGAGACAGCGTTTCTCTGTAGCTTTGGTGCCTGTCCTGGAACTAGCTCTTGTAGACCAGGCTGGCCTCGAACTCCCAGAGATCCGCCTGCCTCTGCCTCCCAAGTGCTGGGATTAAAGGCGTGCGCCACCACCGCCCGGCCCGTCTCCAGGACTCTTATCATGAAGTGAGGGTCTTGGTCGCCTGCCCACGGTAGAACTGGAAATGCTAAGTCTAGGTGGAGACAGACTCATCTCCGAGAGCACTCACGCTCCCTGAGCAGTTGGAAGGGGCTGCAGACCCACACACCCTACTGCGAGCATTGCCTTGAGTCCTGCTCACAGCCTAGCAGAGGCCTCCAGGTGCTTTTGAGTGGCAGCTACTTTGTTTTTTTCTGTCTTTCCCACAGCGGTTCCCACTTCTTCTCAAGTCTCCCGGCTAAATGTACCTTCACTCTCACAGGGGAACTCTCAACATCTTTCCAACAAGTCCACCTAGTGGCTTCTGTGTCTCTGTCTCAGACTGTGAATCTCTCTCCCTGTCTCTCTTTGTGTATGTCTCTCTCTCCTTACATTATGCCTTCTTTTCAAGTGAGTCAATACGTATGGTGGTTTGAATAAGAATGGCCCTCATAGGTTCACATATTTGGGTGCTTAGTGACCATGGATTAGGAGGTGTGGCCTTGTTGGAGGAAATGTGTCCCTGGGGTGAGCTTTGAGGTTTCAAAAGCTCATGCCAGCCTTCTCAAACCCCTCCCACCTCCTCACCCCCTCCTCCCCGCAAAAGAAGCCTATGCCCGGCCCAGACTCTCTCCTGAGGCTCAGAATGTAGCTGTCAGCTATTTCTCCAGTGCCATGAATGCTGACAGGCTCCCACCAGGCCCCTGCCATAAGGATAATGGACTAACCCTCTGAAACTCTAAGTAAGCCTCCAGTTGATAAAATTATAGAGCCAAAGGCCTATGGCAGTGGAATCATGTCCTTCCTCAGAAGGACAGAACTGGGCTCGGCACCAATTTTTCCTCTCAAATTTATCAGTTCTGTAACTCACCCCATTCCAAAAGCAAGAGAAAGAGGTGGGGCCAGAGGCCAGGCATCAAGAACTGGTACCTTCCTTAGGTAAACCTTGTGACTGACTAAGCAGTTCGCCTTTTGTGTTTTCAATTTTTGAATCATGAAGCTGTATCATCTCCTTCCTTCTGTTCCTTTCCCTCTTTCTACTCCAGGCTGACCTTGAATTTAACCCTTGGAAGACTCTTGGAAGGTAGGATTATTGGTGTGGCTCATTATGTCTGGTGGAGGCTAGATTTCCTGTTCAAATACAGTAGTATATTTCCTGTTCAAATACAATCCCTTATCCATGGAAGATTTCTAAGATCCTCAAGCTGTGTATAGTACTGAGCCCTCTATATTCTATATATTTTTCCTGTACACAGCCCAATAAGTGTAACTGGAAACTTACAAGGCAAAACCATGGTCAAGGAGGAGGAACAATGTAAGTAAAAATACCTCCATGTGGTCCTGTGAAGGTATTTGAGAGCCGTGTGGAAAGAGCGAGGCAAACAAGCCTGGGTTCGCATACAGCTTGCTGCACACTTCATGAGAGGCATGGGTTTTACCTAATTTGAGAGCGTTAGAATTTTTTTACTAAGAAAAATGAGCCCTACCTGGAAGGTGTTATTTGTTTTATCTTTGGAGGCCATTGAACCCCACAATCATGATAAATCCCTAAAAGTGGAGGTGTCTAGACTGGATTAAGGCTCATTAAGGGAAAACTACTTCTTCCTGGAAGAAATGTCTGGCCTAGGCAGAGAGACACAGCAGTCTAAGCAACCCAAAGCATTATATAATACTGTGTTCTCCTCTTGAGAGCTAAGGCAGCTGAGCCTGCCAATCATCTAACCAGGAACTTACAACCAAGTTCGCCCTGCTTCAAGAAAACCTGATCCACTTACAGACATGCTAAGAAAGGGGAAGGAGTGATATCACTTAATGGTGACATGCTGTGGTGACTTGAATAGGAATGGCCCCCATAGACTCATGTGTTCCGATGCTTGGCCCTTAGGGAGTAGCACTGTAGGCAGTAAGGTGTGGCCTTAGAGGACGGGTGTCGCTGTGCAGATGGGCTCTGAGGTCTCATATGTGCTGAAGCTACACCCAATGTGGTCCACAGTCTCCATCTGCTGCCTGCAGATCAAGATGAAGAACCCTCAGCTCCGTCTCCAGCACCATGTCTGCCTGCATACTACCATGTCCTACCATGATGATAATGGATTAAACCTCTGAACTATAAGCCACCAATTAAATATTTTCCTTTATAAGAATTGCCATGGTCATGGTGTCTCTTCACAGC
Organism: Microtus pennsylvanicus; assembly: GCF_037038515.1. Classification (NCBI taxonomy): domain Eukaryota; kingdom Metazoa; phylum Chordata; class Mammalia; order Rodentia; family Cricetidae; genus Microtus; species Microtus pennsylvanicus. The sequence continues at coordinate 81,558,056 of NC_134585.1, forward strand.
AATGGAAACCCTAAGACAATGTGCTTACTTCTCCTTTTCTATCTCCTTTTCTTTCGGATACTAGCCAAGAGCCTAAGTGTGCTTCCCCTGGGGCCGAGCTGTTCACTTTTTCTCCAAAGCATCTCCACCCTGATGTCATGCCTCTTCTCCGTATCCACTGCAAAGGGAATGGCTTCTTCTCCCCTCCTCTTTCCTAGTCCCCTCTTCGCAGCAACTGCTAAGATTTACAGCTTGACTGCTCTATTTTTGTTTTTGTTTTTTTCTCAAACTCTTAATAAAATTGCACTTCTGAGTCTGTTTTTAAATTCTTTTATTAACAAGACTAAAAACCTGAAAGGGAGCCTTGGGTTCTTGATATTAGTGATATCTCTAGGATATTTTTAGTGCTTCTGCAGGACCTGCCTCATTTGCCCAACAAGAGAGTATAAGGCCGGGCAGTGCTGGTGCATGCTTTTAATCCCAGCACTTGGGAGGAAAAGGCAGGCGGATCTCTGTGAGTTTGAGGCCAGCCTGGTCTACAGAGAGCTCTAGGACAGCCAGAGCTACACAGAGAAACCCTGTTTCTCAGAGAGAGAGAGAGAGAGAGAGAGAGAGAGAGAGAGAGAGAGAGAGAGAGAGAGAGAGATGGAGAGAGAGATGGAGAGAGAGAGAATACGTGGCTGGATATAGGAGAGTACTTTAAGGAAGATCCTGGGATGTCATATGTGGTCAGAATAACCCATTGTCCACACTTGCAGCTCTTCGATGGGCAAACAGCCTCTGAGACATCCTGCAAAAGTCACAGTGAGCAACATTTATGACATGTAAGTTTGTCTTCTGTGGACTACGGAGAGTGTCCTCTGTATCCTAGCATCAGCATACAGCTGTGCTGACTATGAACAAAAGACAACATAGATTTACTCTTCTTCTGTGGGTCTGCAGACAGACTTGTCCTCAGGGACACTGACCAAACATAATACCACTCCCTAGCTCACACTGTGGCCCTGCTAAGCCAGTATTCAGGACCAGGAGGCAGATTTTTAGCTTCTCCTGCATGATAAACCCTAGAATTCCTTGGGTTTGTTTACCTTTTAAATTAATTTCCATAACCTTTTCTACCCAGATTCCCATATCTCTAATAGTCTCTCTAAAGTATCAAAGTATATATTTAAAACAGGTCCTATAAATAGGGCATGAGAGGCAGCCAAGTGAAATGTCACCAGGTCACTGTGGCACCAAGTGAACATTCAAAGGACAACGGGCTCAGAGTGCCTCCTTCACGGACTGAGGCAATGGTGAAATACACGTAAACAAGGCAATCAGGACGAGCACCCCCTCTCTGCCCCCTGCCCTTCACTTCTTCCCAGGGAAACCGGCTCCTCCCTGACTGTCTTTGTCTATTTAAATAGCAGTGTTTACAAGAAAGCCTCGGAACACCAGTCAGAAGGGCTTGTACCTTGGGCCAGTTGGCCATGCACCTCACAGGGCTCTGGCTGTCCAGGCAGGGAGGCCATTTACCCATCTCCTACCTGGAACAGTGGCGGGCTGCAAGGCCAAGGAGTTTTGTGACATCTGTCTTGATCCGTGTGAGCTGATGTTTTGTGTAGCTGGAACTCAGCTCACTCTCTCATTCACATCGTTCCTAAAATGTTAAGATTTTGTTTTATAATCATAGTAAATGGTAATTGCTTTGAAATATGTTCTATTTAATGATGTTGAATGGTTAGGAATGCTCCCTCCATGTCCTAGTCTACATGTGTGTTTCATTGACCCAGGAAATACAATAACTCAGGCAATACTGGGTTGAAACACCTGTTAAGGAGTCCCTAGCACTACCGTGTTCAGAAGATATCACTATGGTCCAGTTGTTATGCCCAGTCCGTGGAAACTCCAAAAGACCACCCGGGGAACTGACTCACTGAAATGCCAAAGCAAAGTTTATTGTGTGCACAATACAAGCCAGCAGGGACCTCCTCAAAGCGACTGGTGCAGCAGCAGCAAGAAGAGGTGCCCTGCCCTTCTAGAGGGCACTATTTAAAGGCAAAAACCAGAACAGTTACATTGGCAGGGTATGGGTGACAGGGTCGATCCTGATTGGCTCGTGTCTAGGGACTTTTAAGAAATTTTATTTTTGAACCTCGTCTGTTATTTGTCAAGTTTTTTTTACTGACCTTTGGATGGGGACATTCTGCAGTTATCTGTGCTTTCCAGATGGCTACCCTGTTACTTTTGCCCCTAGCCATTTCTGAGGACTGGAATGTTTTATGGGAAGTAGCTTACACAAGACACAAGAAGGAGGCAGAGGACAAAATGGAGGAACTTTGGTTCTTCATAGTGTGCTTCAAGTGAACAGCAAAACTAACAGTAGACCAGCTTAGTAGGTTCCCAAATGATCTTTTATTTTCTTTGTGTATGTGTGTTATATGTACCTGTGCAGAGACCCAAGGTTAACATCATTCAACTTTGTGTTGGATTTTAATCTTTTCAATGTTTTTACTTGCATATATTAATTATACATAAAAAATGTCAGATTAACTACATACAATGTTTCACTATGACACTTTCATACATGTATGTATTTTTTATCATATTTGCCTGCTATCCTTACTTTTCATTCTCCCACTCCCATCAATCCCTTTTCTCTTCCCAAATAACTTTCTATTTTCATGTCTTTGTTGGTGTGTGCACATGTGTGCATGTGTGTGTATGTGTGTGTGTGTGTGTGTGTGTGTGTGTGAGAGAGAGAGAGAGAGAGAGAGAGAGAGAGAGAGAGAGAGAGAGAGAGAGAGAGAACATGAGCACAGACACCTCTGGAGACCAGATGACACCAAATCCCCTGAAGCTGGAATTACAGGTGTCCGGTGGTGAACCAGCTGATATGGGCGCTGGGAACACGTGTGTATGCATGTGTGTGGTGTGTGCATACATGCCCATGGAGGAGTGAAGTTAGAGAATGTCTGGTGTCTTTCTCTCTCCTTCCCCACTGAACCTGGAGCAATGCTGAGAGTCACCAAGCCCCAGTAATCCTCCTACTTCTGCCCCAGCAGCACTAGGTTACAGGCACACTCAGCCACACCCAGCTTTTCACATGGATTCCCAAGGATGTCAGGTCACAGCAAGCACTTGCCCGCTGAGCCGTGTCCTCACCACTCCCACTTCTTTCTGGCTTCTTGAGGTAGAATCTCATGAAACCTAATCTAACCTCTAACTTGCAAAGTAGGGATTGCAGGTTTCTTACTGATTTTGTAAGTTCTGGATTTTGCTGTTTTGAGATCTGCCTGCTTCTGCCTCCCAAGTGCTGGGATTAAAAGCATGTGCCACCCACTGCCTGGCCTATAAAAGTTTTTTTTGGGTCTGGTATTATATCTGGCTTGTATTGTGCACACAATAAACTTTGCTTTGTTTGGCTATATGTACTAATGGTTTTACTTTACTTTTTACCTATCTTAGTGGTCTTTTATAAAATGAACACTCTTAACTTTAATGTTTTAAAATTATTATTTTTAATATTAGTGTTTCTGTTGAAGAACCAAAGTTCCTCCATTTGGTCCTTTGCCTTTATCTTGTGTCTTGTGTAAACTATTTCCTATAAAACATTCCAGTCCTCAGTGATGGGGGAGAGTCTTCTGTTTTGTGTTAATTTCATTGGTTAAATAAAGAAACTGCCTAGGCCCATTTGATAGGACAACCCTTAGGTGGGTGGAGTAAACAGAACAGAATGCTGGGAGAAAGAAGCTGAGTCAGGCAGTCGCCATGGTTCTCCCACTCCAGACAGATGCAGGTTAAGATCTTCCCTCGTAAGCCACCTCGTGGGCTACACACATTATTAGAAATGGGCTAGTCCAGGTGTGAGAGTTAGCCGAGAAAAGGCAAGATATAATGGGCCAAGCAGTGTTTAAAAGAATATAGTTTCCGTGTAATTATTTCAGGTAAAGCTAGCTGTGCTGGCAGCTGGGTGGCGGGACACAGCCCCACCGCTCCTATTTCAACACCTCAAAAATGGCTAAGGGCAAAAGTAACTGGGTAGCCACCTGGAAAGTACAGATAACCGCAGAATGTCCCCATCTGAAGTTCAGTCAATAAAAAAACTAGACAAGCAACAGGCGAGGTTCAAAAATAAAATTTCTTAAAAGTCCCTAGACACTAGCCAATCAGGATTGACCCTGTCACCCACACCCTACTAATGTAACTGTTCTGGTTTTTGCCTTTAAATAATGCCCTGTAGAAGGGTGGGGCACCTCCTCTTGCCGCTGTTGTGCCAGTTGCTTTGACGAGGTCCCTGCTGGCTTGAATTGTGCACACAATAAACCTTGCTTTTGCACTTTGGTGAGTCGGTCTCCCTAATGGTCTTTTGGGGTCCCCATGGACTGGAGATAACATTGTCTCTTAAAAACCTTTCCCACTGCCAGTAGCCATGAAGATGCTACCTTCTCAAAGCCTCATTGTTTGGCACTCCCTTTTCATCTTTATCATACTGGAGTTGCTTTTTGTTTATGAACAGTATGAGTTTGGACTCAACTTTTCCATGCAATATAACATTTTGCCCATGCCATTGGGTGAAAAATCCATCTTTCCCCACTTCCCAATGTTATTTTTGTCATAAATCAAGTGTTCATAAACACATCAGTCTCTTTCTGGGCTTTGCATTATCCTATTGGTTTGTCTTCTAGTTTTGTACCCAAAATTCACCATTTTAAAAAATTCCCAATATGTTAAAATAAATCCCATTGCTTGGCCAAGCAAATTCTCTACCCAAGTTCTATTTCATGAGTGTCTTTTCTATTTTTAAATTTTTATTTCCATATATAATTAAATTACTCTTACTCTGCACAACTTCCATCACTATTTTGATTAATATTGTATTGAATTTTGTACTTTAAAATAAAGGAGTTTAGCCAGCAACTTTTTAACACAGTAGGCAGTACTTCAGTCTCATAGTCCTGAAGGTCGCAAAGAATAAAGGGAATTTTATATTAGAAGAAAAGAACTAAAGATAAAACAGCTAAGCACAAATCTTCAGAAGTTAAGAACTAAGAGGAAAGAAATGGTAAAGATAAGAGAAAGAATGGGACAAAACAAATATACAAGAGTTGAGAAAGCAAATGCTGGTTCTTTATTAATAAAATTGAATCTGTTGGATTAAATCAAGATGAAAGCATGGCAAGATGAAGAATTTTGAATGATCTCACATCATAGTCTAAAACACTAAAAGAAATATAACAGATGTTTTTGAAGTTTCTGCAAATTTTAAAGTTTATATATTTGAAAATCTGATTTAAATGGACAAATGTCAACAAAAAATGCAATTTAACAAATATGTAAAAGCAAAGGTCCTGTTGCCAGTGGAGTAAAAGCATCCACCACTGTGAATCACCATACCTGGAAAAAGTCCCAAACCTCTGCAGAGGTAGCAAAATGAGTTGTTCAAACACTCAGGTAGAAATAATCCCAACTTTCCAAATCCTTCCACTGAATAGAAAATGAGGGAAAAAATTGCACTGTGTGGTAGTTTGAATGAGAGTAGCACCCACAGGCTCATACATTTGAATGTTTGATTCCCAGTTGTTGGAGCCGTTTGGGAAAGACTCGGGGATATGGCCTTGTTGGAGGAAGTGTGTCACTGTGGGCTGACTTTCAAAAGAAAAAAGAATGGTTTCAAAAGCCCACACCATTCCTCTCTTCTTCCTGCTTCAGATAAAGATGTAAACTCCCAACTACTGCTCCAAAACCACACCTGCTGCCTGCCTGCACCATGCTCCCTGCCATGACATGCATGAACTCTAGCCTCTGAAACTGTGAGTTCATGCTCCCTGCCATGACATGCATGAACTCTAGCCTCTGAAACTGTGAGTTCATGCTCCCTGCCATGACATGCATGAACTCTAGCCTCTGAAACTGTGAGTTCATGCTCCCTGCCATGATACTCATGGACTCTAGCCCTCTGAAAGTGTAAGTTCCAAATAAACTCTACCTTCTTTAAGGTGCCTTGGTCATGGTGTCTTATCACAGCAACAGAAAGGTAACAAACACAAACTAATTCTGTAGGCATAGCAAAGTTAGCTAAAAATCCAACAAGGGGACAGCAAGATGGCTTATCAAGTAAGGACATTTGCCACAAACCTGATAATGTGAGTTTGTTCCTGGGGCCAGTGTGGTGGAAGAAGAGAACTGATTCCCCAAAGTTGTACTCCAGCCTCAACATAGGCTCCAAGGTGCATGTACACACACAATAACAAACAATAAAAATAAAACAAGACATGTATATGATACACAGACATACATGCAGACAAAATACGCATACATATTAAATACATAAATACACACACATACACAACTAAATACATACATATACATAAAAGTTATATGTTGATCTTGACTTTTGGGAGAAATGTAAGTTTTCGGTAGTAATAAAGGAAAATTCTTTATAGACAAATGTCATCTAAGACACATAGAAGGAATGATTTGATTGAAGTCCTTTATGCAAGTCTTCAGGACAAGATTCAGAAAAGAATGCTCAAGCACTAGGTAAGAAGTCACTGGAGAAGACACAGACATAGCAAAGAGCTGACCCAATAAGTTGCCTGCTTATTGGAAGGAAAAACACAAGTCCACAATGAAGAGGTCCTACTCTTGTCCCAGCCAAGGGATAAGGTTCCAGGCAATGAGCTTGCTGGTGACATACTATGTGACAGGCAGCACCAACTAGGAAGCTTAGTGGAACCCTCACTAAACCGTAGGCCTCATATCAACCCATTGGAAATGAATTGAAGATGATGGAGAAACAAGTTAATGAATTGGGAAGATCCTAGGTAATGTGAAATAGTAGAACGTTATGACTTAGAGAACAAAGGAAACAAGATTTTGAAAACACAGGATGAACTGCCAATAGTATTCACACCAAGTAACCAAAGTTCAGTACTTTACAAGATTCATTATTGCTCATTTGTTTCTAAACAGTTCTAGAAGTAATGTATAGTCAAACATGACAGCACATGTCTGGAATCCCAGTAGTCAGGAGGCTGAGGCAGAAGGACCATAGGTTTGAGGCCAGTTGAGCTAAATAATAAATTTCAAGGCCAGTCTAAGCCATACTGTAGGACTGTTTAAAAAAATGGGTTGAGTGGTAGAAGACTTACCTGCCGTGTGCAAGGCCCTGAGTTTGATTAATAGCAGGAAGGAAGGAAGGAAGGAAGGAAGGAAGGAAGGAAGGAAGGAAGGAAGGAAGGAAGGAAGGAAAGAGGGAGGGAAGAAGGGAAGGAAAGGGGATGGGGATGAAGAGAGGAAGAGATGGAAGCCTAGAAAATGAAGGTATAAAGTGAGCTGCTGACCCTTTACATTAGCAACAAGCCAAACACTGAACATTCAGACTGCATAGTTTTATTATATAAACCATTAAATAACACTTAGAGTTTAGAGAAATTAGTGTTTCAGGAAATTAAACTTTTACTTAAATTTCTACTTAAAACTAAAACATTCATTATATTCAGGTTGTATCTTAAGTTTAACAAATAATTTTTTAAGATTTATTTATTATGTATAATGTTCTGCCAGCATACATGCCTGTATGCCAGAAGAGGGCACCAGATCTCAGTATAGGTGGTTGTAAGGCACGTGCGGTTGCTGGGAATTGAAGGACCTCTGGAAGAGCAGCCGTTGTTCCTAACCTCTGAGCCATCTCTCCAGCACCTTCAGAATGTTCTTTGTTAAAGGGCCTGGAGAGATGGCTCAGAGGTTAAGAGCACTAGCACCAAGTCCAATTCCCAGCACCCGCATGGAGGCTCAATAGCTAGCCCTAACTCTAGTTCCATTAAGATCCAGTTCCCTCTTCTGGTATGCAGACATGCATGCAGATAAAACACAGAAAATAAATGACTGTTTGAAAATACAACGTTTTAAAACATGAAAATGAATGCACAATTTTCATCTTGAATGAATATATTTAAATGTATAGAAGTATGGTGGTTTGAATAAGTGATCCCCACAGGCCCACAAGAAGTAGCACTATTAGGAGGTGTGGCTTTATTGGTGGAAGTGTGACATGCCAGGCCTAGTGTGTCACTGTCATTCCCTGCTGCCCGTGGATGCAGATGTAGGACTCTCAGCTCCCTCTCCAGCACCATGTCTGCCTGCACGCTGCCATGCTGCCCACCATCATGATAAAGGACTAAATCTCTCAACTGTAGCCAGTCCCAGTTAAATGTTTTTCCTTCATAACAGTTGCCATGGTCATGGTGTCTCTTCTCAGCAATAGAAACCCAAACTAAAACAACAAGCATTTTATATTACTGCTATCAGAATAAAAAAAATTAAGAATGAAATCATTTTTCTATAATAAAGATAAAGAAATACTTTCAAATCTTCAGAATAAAAATTTATAAAGACCGTGGAATAGCGAAATATATATATGTATATATAACAGAATAAAAATAAATAAGGATCCTGAGAGATCTGAAACAAAGAAACAAACATGAACCAAAGACTCTCACCCAGCCCCCAGGTACAACTCAGACAAGTGCACCATCTAAATTCAGTTTCCTGACATTTGCACATCATCATATAAAAATTCCCTCACTAAAGTGAGAAAAAGGAATGCTTTTATCTGCTTAATTAAACATTTTATAACTAAACATATTATTAAGAGTTCTTCATTTGAACTCTTGTCTTGAACCCTAAGAGCATTAAAGATAGGCCTGACTGCAATTTTTCCTAATTAAAAGAAAAACTTAAAGTATATGCATGTATGTATGTACGTATGCTTGTTTGTATGTATGCATGTATTTACTTACTGTACTGGGGATTGAACCTAGGACTTTGTACATGCTAGGTAAGACTCTACCACTTAGCTATAGACTTGACTGAAATTTTAAATGTCAAGAATCATGAATAGTATTAATCATTTTCTTTTCTTTTTTGGTTTTACAAGACAAGGGTTTCTCTGTTTATTCCTGACTGTCCTGGAACTTGCTCTGTAGACCAGGCTGGCAATGAACTCAAGATATCTTCCTGTCTCTGCCTTCTGAGTGCTAGGATTAAAGGTGTATGCAACCAAGGTTGACTATTTTCTTTTTTCCCCATTTATTAAATGTAATGAATTTAATATGTTTTGGGATATTTGATGGTATAGTGAAATGTCCAGACTGTGTTAATAAAATTAACCTTGGATTACAGCGTGGAGCCAGCAACTAGTTGACAAGAATTAGCCATAGAGAGTACAGAGGACCTGGGAAGATGGACAGAGAGACACACGCGAAGGAGTAGAGAGGAACTTTTGTTTTAGTACCAAAGGAGAGACACTTCCTGGATCTCTGACCAATAAGGAAGGTCAGTTGGTTGCTTCTTGGCTTCTCTGACCTAATTGGTTTTCCATCCCAATAGCTAACTTCTGAGTCTTTTTTGATAAATAGAACAAATTAGATAAAACAACATTCGGCATCCAGTGTTGCATGAGATCACACGGTAGCTTCTGAAGCCCCCACCTCTCCCCCACTGCTCAAGGAGCAGCTTCTCTGGCAATTCCCCTGCATCTACACTCTAGCCCTGAGTGTCTCATAGCCCACTGCCACAGACGTCAGAGCATGGTTGGTAAGACACCTGAGAAATCCAAAGAAAAATCTTTCCCATGTAAGAATGGGAAATATCATAATGCCGGGATTTAGGACTGTGTATGGTGACATAATGGATGGCTTGAAAATGGAAAAAATAAATGAAGGGATAATCAATTTAGCTGGGATTGACATAATGCCAATTATATAGTTACTATCAGTTTGGTTTCATAACTTATCCCTAAAAAGTAGTTTAATAATTATGCCAAATATGAAAATTTCACTGATAAGATACAAGCCTTAGAAAGGCCTAGAAAGATCTATTAATGAAAATAACAAAAATACTCAGATATAGACAGAGAAATTTAGACATGGAACCTGCCACAGCACTGTATGACGAAACTGAAGAGGGATGACCCCAGGTTATTAGAAAACCAACCTTAGTTTATCCAGTTAATATAAAAGAAAGACCAGCAGACAATAGGCACCTCCATGGTTATGTAGAAGTTAATGGAATCCTATATTAGGTTTGAGGAGATTTAAGGAAGTGGTCATTTTATGATATACATCCACCCTATGTGAAACAGATGTTAAATTCATGGGCAACTCAGAATAGAACTATCACCCAACTGGAAAGGTTTAGCCACAGCAATATTGGAAGCTGGTCCTCAGGCACAATGAAGAAAATGGTGGAAAGAGGAAACAATGGTAATAGAATAAGAAAATAGGCTAGAGGTGGTCATATTTCCAAGACCAGTTTATTGGCAATGGTCAATATGCTGGTTTGCAAAGACCGGTTGAATCTGATGAACACACCTTGACCTATGTCATTTCATAGTTCTGAATGCTAGGAGCAGGTTGAAAACTCAGGAAAGAGATCTGAGTCGTTTACTAAAATTATGCAAGGCCCAAAACAAGCCTTCATTCATTTTGAGGGGGAAGATTGACTTCAGCTGTAAATAGAATAGCATCACATCCAGAATTCAAATCTTGGCTTTTTAAAAGGATAATTCAGAATGCAAAGGGTGAGTAAAGAACAGCAGCAATAAATGAATGGATTAGAAATACAGCTGGATCTCACACCCATGACGCTACTTTGATAGAAGTGATTTTCTTAAATAAAAGATTTTAAGAAAAATCAAGATGTCAGATGCTTTAATTGTGGTAAGTAAGGTCGTCTGAAAGGGGGATGTGGGCAAACTGTTCCTAGAAACAATGTTTTTTCTAGAGATAATCCAAATAGAAGCCTCCCCTCCCCGCCTTCTAGAGTATGTAGGTGTGGGGAAAGCCAGTGTGGACTAATGAATGCAGATCAACAAGGGACAGGCAAGGTAACCCTTTGGCACCAGAAAATGCCTTAGGGCGCCTCCCACGACACCAATAACAAATTGGGTCAATCATTCCCCCATTAGCGTTGGAGAAACTCACCCACAGAGCAATTAAAAGACTTAATGCCTGTTGTAAAAAAAAAAATTGTGCTGCTCCCAATGTGGTTAAGGACAGAAAAGCTTCAGCAGATAAAACAAAAAGTTCAGGAAAGTGTTGGGGAATATTAAGGTGCGTTCCTTTTGTTTATGTTGCATTTGTTTAACTGTGATTCTTTGCCTGTCTAAAACACCTGATAGCCTAATAAAGAGCTGAATGGCAACAGCAAGGCAGGAGCAAGGAGAGGCAGCACAGGCAGGCAGAGAGTATAAATAGGAGAAAATGAAAAGGAAGAAGAGGAAGAGAACAAGGAGTGAAGGCATCAGAGGCCAGCTACCCAGCTACACAGTAAGCCAGGGAGAAAGAAGTAAAGAAAAGTATACAGAAATAGAGAAATATAAAAGCACAGAGGCAAAAGGTGCCAGGATAATTTAAGTTAAGAGGGCAGAAAATAACCCACACTAAGGCTAGGCATTTATAAGTAATAATAAGCTGCCATCTGTTTTATTTGGGAGTTGAGTGGCAGGCCCCTCAAAAAGCCCAAAGAGTAAAACACCACACAACTGGAGAGACATAAAACAAGGATTTTGGCAAACCTCAATAAATTATTAAAAACCAAAGCTAAAAATACAAATAAATGATATTGTAGTTGAAGGATTACTGGGCAAAGATGCAGATGTAACCATAATTTCACCCAAATCTTGGCATCCAGATTGGCCTCTTCAGGAAGTAAATATTCAGCTTTTAGGGACTGGAACTTTATCTCAAGTAAAACAAAGCACAATATGGGTCAAGGGTATAGAGCCAGAAGGGCAGAGAGGAAAATTAAAGCCATATGTGGCTAACATAGCAATGAATTTATAGGGACATGATTTGTTGTAGCAATATAAAACACAGATTAATATTCCTCCAATCTCAGAAACACACCATAAAATAAAGAATACTTCTGAGAGAAATATTTAAAGGTATCATCAAGAACAGTCACAGACCGTTCAGGTTGTACATAAGCAGGGCACAACAGCTGTTGGTCTTTCAAAGATATCAACAGCTCTACCTTTAAATGGTTAACTAATAAACCTGTGTGGGTAGAACAATGGCCTTTGACATCAGAAATTTACAGGCACTGGAACATCTGGTACAGGAGCAGCTAATGCTCAAAATATTGAGAAATCAACCAGTCCTTCAAATTCGCCTATATTTGCTATTAAAAAGAATCTTGAAAATGGAGAATGGTAACAAATCTGAGAGCTATTAATGAGGTGATCCAGCCAATGTGTTCTTTAAAGCCTGGAATTCCCTTGCCTTCTCTACTACCTAAAGGAGTTATTGATTTTAAAGGCTGCTTTTTTTTTTAAAAACTATATCTTTACAAGAACAAGATAGAGAAAATTTTGCCTTTATAGTTTCCACTTTTAATAATTCCCAGTCTGAGCTGGGCGGTGGTGCCACATGCCTTTAATCCCAGCACTTGGGATGCAGAGGCAGGCAGATCTCTGTGAGTTCAAGACTAGCCTGGTCTACAAGTGCTAGTTCCAGGACAGATTTCAAAGCTACAGCAAAACCCTGTCTCGAAAAACAGTAACAACAATAATAATAATTTCAAGTCTGTTAAAAAGTACCACTGAGCCGGGCGGTGGTGGCGCACGCCTTTAATCCCAGCACTTGGGAGGCAGAGGCAGGCAGATCTCTGTGAGTTCAAGACTAGCCTGGTCTACAAGTGCTAGTTCCAGGACAGATTTCAAAGCTACAGCAAAACCCTGTCTCGAAAAACAGTAACAACAATAATAATAATTTCAAGTCTGTTAAAAAGTACCACTGAGCCGGGCGGTGGTGGCACACGCCTTTAATCCCAGCACTTGGGAGGCAGAGGCAGGCAGATCTCTGTGAGTTCGAGACCAGCCTGGTCTACAGAGCTAGTTCCAGGACAGGTTCCAAAGCCACAGAGAAACCCTGTCTCGAAAAACCAAAAAAAAAAAAAAAGTACCACTGAAAAATTCTTCCACAAGGAATGTTAAAGTCTCACTTTACATCAATATTTTGTAAAACAGCTGTTAGAAATAATTTGGATCATGGCATGGAACCAGTGACTAATAGACAAGAAATAGCTTCTCTTTTTGTCTCTCTTTCCAACAGGCAGCTTCCGTCTCTCCCTTCTCCCCACTTCTCCCCTTCTGTTTCTGTCTCTCTCTCTCTTCTCCCCTTCCCTTCCATAACCCACTAAATAAATAGCTAACTTCACTCTGCATGGCATGCCTGCCCATGTCTCTGTCTCTCACCCGTCACGTGGCTCTCTGCCCAGGACTATCTGCCTTTGGAGACCTGCGACATGGTCTCATGGCATGCCCATCTGTCTGTCTCTCTCACCAAATTAATAATAATAATAATAGACAAGAAATAATCATAGAGTACAGAGGAACTGGGAAGCTGAATAGAGAGATACATAAGAACAAGTAGAAAGGGACTGGATATTCATAATCCTTTTTGGTTTGGGACAGACAGACTCTCTCTCACTGGGTCTCCAGCCAAAAAGGAAGGTCAGTTGGTTGCTTCTTGACTTCTCTGATCTAGCAGGTTTTCATTCCAATATCTGATTCCAGAGTTTCTTTTCGTAAATAGAACTTAGATACAAATAAATGTATCTGATCATTTGGCCTGCGTTTATGTCTGTGTATTACATTGTGTAGTGTGTATGAGGTTTCTCTTTGACCCGCCAGTTCCTGAGGCTTAACATTAATTACAAACTTTTGGTGTATTAGCTCAGACTTATTATTAACAAGCTCTTACAATTTAAATTAACCTATTTATTCTGTATTTTACCACGAGGCTTGTGACTTGTTACCTCACATCTTGCTTTGCTGGCAGCTCCTGGTGTCTCCCAAACTCCACCTGCTTTTTCCCTGTATCTTTGTTTAGATTTCCTGCCTAGCTATATTCTGGCCTGTCATAGCTCAAAGAAGTTTCCTCATTAACTAATGGTAATAAAACATACTCACATCATACAGAGACATCCCACAACAGTAGTGTCTGCAGAGGCTAAAAAAGGGTACTGTATCTCCTGGAACTGAAGTTAAAGACAGTTGTGGAGTACCATGTGGATGCTGAGAACCAAACATTGATCCTCTGAAATAGCAGCCAGTCTCTTTTCCATGGAGCAAATTCTCCACCACAGTGTTTACTGTTTTCTAGAAAGGAAAAAAAAAACCAAAAAAAAAAAAAACCAAAAAATACTACCCAAGATTGCCAAACCACTTATACCTATTAAAAGTTTCAAATAGTCAAAAGATTAGAAAACATATTGCATATGAATCCTTGGAAAACTCATATGATGATATCCACCAAACCTAAAATGAAGAGTTTGGGATGAGGTTTCAGAGAAAGCAACAGGGGGAAAGGTGTTCTCACTGCTCAGCTGTCTCAAATTCAGCTAAGCATCAACAATTGTCCCAGAAGACAGGTACAGAGTATCTGAGTTACCCTAAGCCAATCCAGCTTCTCTGGATGGAAGGGATGCAGAATATTTCCTTCAAATCCAGGAAAGGCTCAGGGACTTGTAGAATGAGCAAGAGCCTCAGCGGTGAGAGCTGTAGTCACAATATAAGACCACCTGAATAGTATCAACATTCCTTTTGTCAGCTCTAGTCACAATGAACTGAGAGATTGCTGACTACTTCCTGTCCCACATCCGAGCATCTTAATAGTGAATAAACCATCTTCTGATTTGGATACAATTGGCCTCCCAGACAGAAACAGCAGAGCCTCTCAGAGTCAGGAGATCTCTATGCATTGCAGGCCTGTCAGGGCTGCATGATGAGACCCTGTATCAGTAAAATAAAATAAAATAAAATAAAATAAAATAAAATAAAATAAAGGGGCTGGAAAGATGGCTCAGAGGTTAAGAGCACTGGCTGCTCTTTCCAGAGGTCCTCAGTTCAATTCCCAGCAACCACATAGTGGCTCACAACCATCTGTACTGAGATCTGGCACCCTGTTCTTACGTGCGGGTATACATTGAGGCAAAATGTTGTATAAATCTTTTTTTAAAAAAAAAACAAAAATAAAATAAAAATCACACAAACTTCTAGGAGGAGGGAGAAAAAAGAGACAGAGAAAAAAGGAAGGTATTTGAAAAACAAAAACCCTCTGTCATTACAAGGAAATCAGTTTCGTCAAGAATAGTAAGCCCTTTCTGGAGTATTCAATTCTGCTAAGATAGTGTCCATGGCTGCCAAGCCTCTGAACATCTTCATTTCTAAATTTTTTCATTCCTCAAGTATATATAGGATATCTTGATGTGGTAGCTGACCCTGGTATAATCAAATGTCAAGTGGCTATTACCTAATCACCTCTCCCAGCCACACCATACAGCTGGTGAGCCTCATTTTAGAATACTGTCCCCATGCTTCACAATTCCATGGTATTTTTAAAAAATAATTCATATTTTATAGATGAGTAATCAAAGTGCAGAGGTTAAGAGATTTTCAATTGGCTTTTGTGTGTGGTACAGGCCTTTAATCCCAGCACTTGGAGGCAGAGACAGGTGCCGGGAGTAAAGGCATAATACCACCACACATGGCAAAGTGCATCTAACGCCTTCAACTGCTCTGGAAAAGGTCTTGCTGGGCAGTGGTGGCGCACACCTTTAACCCCAGCACTTGGGAGGCAGAGGCAGGTGGATCTGAGTTTGACACCAATCTTATCTATAGAGTGAGTTCTAAGACAGTCAGGGCTACCCAGAAAAACACTGTCCTGGAAAAAAAAAAAAACTTTTACTACAAGTGTAAGTTGGTCTTTGCTGCTCTCAGCCAACGTGCATTCATATTCAAAAGTCATATATAGGAGAGACATATACAGAAAAATGGAAATACATGTAGACACAGTGGCCATCAATCTGTATCCTCTAGTGATAATGGAAATATACTTGACTTTACAATTTGTGTGTAAAAAAAAAAAATCCCAATTGAAGTCAATAAATACCTGTAAAAGTATAATGTTAAACATATAATGAGTTAGCTCTTAAAAACAATAGAAGTGCTGGGGAAGCAGATCAGTGGGGAAGTGCCTGCCGTACAAGCATGAAGATTTCCAGATTCCCAGCCCTATAGGAAAATGTCAGGAATGGTGGTGTATGCCCGTAAACCCAGAACTGGAAAGTTCGGGAAGTCAGGTTAAGGAACAAGATCGCTGGAGCTCTCTGACCTGCTAGACTAGCTGAAATGATGAGCTTCAGATTCAATGAGAGAACTATCTTATCAAATAAGACTTGTGGAGATGGACAAAGTCCTGAGACAGGAACCAATTAAGTCCTGACATTGTTTGATATGAGCACTGCTTCAGAAGACCCATGGGAATGACAGTCTCTCTTTGGTCCATGTGCAGATGCTGATATTGTGTGCAGAAACTGTGGACTGCAGCTTTCTCCCTTGGTGTGTTTGCAGCCTGAGACTGCTCCCTCCTTTGCCTATCTATATACAAGAAACTTGCCTGTCCCAGGCAGCTGTTTAAGACAAACACCAAGTTTCTGGGCTTCTCCTGGTGCATATCAACTCAAACAAAAACGGGGTGGTGATGAGGAAAGAATTTTTTGGCTTTGGTCACATAAAAGAGGATCAGAAATATGGAAACAAAAAAACAATATGGAAAAGGGGGTCAGAGATGAGAAAGAAGAGTTAAGGGGACAAGTGATAAGGGTTAGAGCCCTAACACAAGATACAATTGAATAAAATGACGCTTTGCATTAATGTGACTAAGACGGGCAGGGGGTGACGTGTGTATAAAGGCTTGTAAGAACAGTATATGGGTATGTACAAATATACACTTAAATCTAGCTCCCTCTGCTGAGAAAATGGGAGCAATGATGCTTGGTAGCTAATGCAGATCAATGGCCCACATCCTGAATACTCAAGAAACCAGAGCTGCATGGAGAAATGATTGAAGGCTGGAGTAGGCACAGTACAAGATGAGCCAAGATGGACCTAAAAAACCCATTTGGACTCCAAAGTAAATTACACTCAAAGGATTTCTGACATGACAAAGGGGAGTTCAGTCAGCTTGAAGGCTCACACAGGCCAAACAGACACTGCAAGGACCAAAGTAGTGACAGAGACTATTGTGTTGAGCAAAGCAGAAATAAATAGAACGAGAATGCTTTATTTACTTATGTATACAATATTTTGTCTGTGTGTATGCCTGCAGGCCAGAAGAGGGGACACAGACCCCATTACAGATGGTTGTGAGCCACCATGTAGTTGCTGGGAATTGAACTCAGAACCTTTGGAAGAGCAGGCAATGCTCATAACCTCTTGAGCCATCTCTCCAGCCCCCAAGAGAATGCTTTTTTAAAATTTTTAAATTTGTGGGTTTGTGTATGAATGCTTGCCTCCCTGCACATATGTACATGCACCAGGTACATGCCTGGAGGTTGCAGAATCAGAAGACATGGACTCCTCTGAAGCTGGAGTCAGTTCTGAGTTAGTGTTGAGATAACTTTGTATCTAGGCATGTTTTCATTTGTTAAAGCCCAATTAGAAGTTAAGGGAGAACTGATAATGGAAGCTGTAATGGTTTGGATAGAAATGGCCCCCATAGGCTCATAAATTTGAATGCTTGCTTCAGGGATTGGCATGATCTGTGAGGAATTAAGAGGTGTGACCCTGTTGGAGGAAGTGTGTCACTGAGGGTGGGCTTTGGGCCTTCAAAAGGTCAAGCAAGTCGTAGTGTCTCTCTTCCTACTGCCTGCAGATCCAGATGTAGAACTCTCAACTTCTCCATCACCATGTCTACCTGAATGCAGCCATGCTGTCATGACAATGAACTAGACCTCTGAAATTGTAAGCAAACCCCAATGAAAAGGTGTTTTGAAAACATTGCTATGGTCATGATGTCTCGTCACAGCAAAAGAACACAACAGGCCATTGATTTCAGACTTTTATAACTTTCACAGCCCCCATTACCATACGGAAACCTCTTATGTCATCTCAAGCTGCAGCTGACTGGTGACAATAGCAAGTCCTAATATTGAGAAGAGAAGGGAATAAAGACTGGAATAGAAAACCTCAAAACTCATTGCATGTTACATTTAATAGCTTTCTGGTTTATAAATAGGGACATAAAACAAATTTTTAAAATGTTTGTAGTGAAAAAATTGGCAAGCTATTTTTATGCTCTTTTGTCTTTTCGCAAGACAGTGGCAACTCTCAGGTACCAGACTCAACAAAAGGAACAGCAACCCATTCTAAACTGTTCTAAAACAACCGCTCTTCAGACACTTGTCTGAAAGGAAAACTCAATACCACAGAGACCCTTAAAAGCTCACTTGAAGAACAGCGCAGCACAGCTGCCAGGAGGACGCTTGGAGATGGTGGAATACGCCGTCTTAAGTGTGCAGGACAGCCACTAAACAAATGGCAAGCACTTGAGATGCGCTGCTGAGTGATGCGCAGGCAGAATAGCCAACTTGGTTAGTGATTCCTGCGTCAAGACAACACACACCAAACCTCATACTTCTTATCACCATTTCCAATACCTGGATCCCAAAGATTGCTGTGGAAATCACCTGGTGACACCTTAGGAAGAATCATAGGCCCGAGACAAAGCAGCCAGGTTACTGGTGTACATGGTAAACTCTGAAAGGCACAGGTTCAGTTGTTTCCAGTGACAACGCCAATTAAGCCCTACTACTGACAGTCCTGGGAGAACTTATAAGAGCAGTCATTGATAAATGAATGCTAATTTTTAGGGATGAAAATCCATACAGAACATTCAATGGGAAAAGTAAATGACATTCAAGTACCTTCCAGAAGTAGAATGAAGCAGCGTTTAAAGAATGTAAACCTAAACTCTCAATTTTGAGACATGATGTTGACTACAAAGTAAAGGCTGGCCTGGAAATGTTAATCCTCTTGCCTCAGCCTCTTCAGTGCTGGGATCATACGTAAGTATTTTCTGCACAAGTTGAACCCTGAAATTTCCAGCAGTATCACATGTAAAATGAGAAGATACCACTGCACAACTACTAAGTGCCCTTTGCCATTTCAGAGTAGCTACATCCAACAGCTGTCACGATGACAGGAAGTAGGCACACTCCAATTATAGGTCACTCCATTAGATACTTGCCAGAGCTAAAAGTCTTTTTAAATCCTAAATAGCATGTACTCTCATCAACCATCATGGCATAGCCATGTGTAGGGTAACATAACTTTACTCTATCAAAAACTATGAGGGTTTCTCTCTCCTCTCTCTCTCTCTCTCTCTCTCTCTCTCTCTCTCTCTCTCTCTCTCTCTCTACACACACACACACACACACACACACACACACACACACACGGAAATATGCCCCACAAAAGACAAAGGTTCTTAAGTGTAGGCTAGCATCATATGTGTCAGAAAGAGAAAGAAATGTCATTTAGTACTGCTGAAGCAAAGCAAACTATCTTCCTTATATAAAGACAGAGCTTCATGCAGGTCTGTAGAGACAGGAAGCACAGCACTAAAAGATAAATTAAAAAAAAAAACACCAAGGCAGAGAAAATACTGCTTTCCATGTGCACCAGGAGTCCAAGATTATTAAACAATACTAGTATAGTTAAGATCCAAAAGAAATAACATACACCAAGTACACATACAAATGTCTAATGTACACACAGAAAAATCTGGCATTTATAGCAAAGTCAAGAAATGCCTTGAAGTGAGCAAAATTAAGGTACACAGGACATATTGCTTACCTTCTTTAAGGAAAGTGGGCATGTTTTGTCAAACATTAAAAATCAGTTCAGTATTTGGAATTGGGGACTAAAGAAAAGACTTGCTGCTACCCTCAAAACATAGATCAATGCAAAATTACAATGAGAATACACTAAAATTATTTTCTTAAAAGAAATCTAATGCTGTCGTGCAATCAGAGCTATGGGGCTGAAGTGATGGCGCACGGTTAAGAGCGCCTAATTGTTCATGCAGAGGATCAAGTCGGTCCCTAGCATTCACGGGGTGGCTCGCAGCTGTTCAGAACTCTGTTCCAGGGGATTAGATGCACTCTGCTGACCACTTTGCAGACACGTGGTACACATGCATACGTGAGACAAAGTGCCCATACACATCTTGGAAAAAGAAAAGGCCACCAAGTTGTAACCTGGCACTTCCATGTACTGGCTTGCTGGAATCACTGAGACTCAACATTAGAGCTGAGACTCTCCAAGACAACCAGGCCTTTTATGTTATTTTGCTATTTTCCAAGACAGAGTTTCTTTGTAAAGCTTTGGATGTCCTAAAACTAGCTCTGTAGACCAGGCTGGCCTTAAACGCAGAGATGCCTCTGCCTCCCAGTGCTGGGATTAAAGTAATGTGCCACAAACTGCCTGTATTTTTAAAAACAACAAAAACCCCTTCAATTTCAATAAAGCTGTTTGTAGAACTTAATGGAGGCTCTCATTCATTTTGAAAGTCTGCTTTAGAACTGTCTTTACAGTAGTGGCCTAGCACATCCTGTTCTAGCACACAGGAAAGAAACAGGCAAGTGAATTGTACAAAACTTCTGAGTCGTCATGAGGTCAGGAGAGCAAAATTAAAATGTTAAATTCACCCCTTTGGGGCTGGAAGGCAGAGGCAGGCAGAGGTCTGAGTCTGAGGCTAGCCTGGTCTACAAGAGCGAGTTCCAGGACAGGCTCCAAAGCTACAGAGACCCTGTCTTGAAAAACAAAAGGACTTCATGTGATCACACGCATACCACCTCACTACTTCCACCAGCGGACCAAACACAAGGATCTCCATGTCTATAGCCTTACTCTGGCTAGTAAGTGGACAGATTTAATGCTTGGAATCCACAGCAAGCAGGATTCAACAGTTAGTTATTTTAATTTGCTGCACAACAGAACCAAAACTTGACACCCAAACCGTTAGCTGTACGGTGCCAGGACACGTACCACAGGCTGCTGAGGATTAGTGGGCAGGTAAGTGTTCTGGGAAAACACAACAGCGGTCTTTCAAGAGCTCTTTGTGAAGAACAACCAGTCTAAATCTCCTATACCGCCAGACACGACTCTGTAAAACATATCCCTTTTCTATTAGTGGGAAATGATCACACATGTTACTGTTACAACGTAAATTGCTGGGGAAGTTTTTTAAGATACTCAGCCATTTCTACACCAGTTCCAAAGTGTAGTATTTCACTTGTAGTGAATACACTGACCTGCACTCTGGAGAAACAAGACAGACACTAACACAAACCGCTCATCATATCATACAAAGAACTAGCACATGCATGACAAGCACGCTAACGAGGCATGATCCCAGCCCATATCTTTTTGAAAAAAGGCCTGTGTAGTCCAGGTTGGCCTCAAACTTAGAATCATCCATCTGTGATCAAAGAATGCACCATCATCCCACACCATTTACTAACTTAACAAGCATTCAAGAACTTTATAAGTCCTAACAATTTGAACACTTTGTCATATCTTAGATGACTTAGAGCACCAATGAAAACATCCATTTACACTAACTCCTGTAACTTTGCCTCCATGGTTATTTGTGATGAACTTAGCTGGTTGTTAACACACTAAGCCTAAAAAAAAAAATCTATTAGCTTCATTGGCAAAGGCAGTAAAATGGAGAAACATTTATATGCCTATAATATATATACTATATCTTATATACTGGCTGAATGTAACTGAGGTAACTTACTACAGCCCATGAGATTTTACATTTCCTGAAAGCGACTAAGGACCACTGGAAGCAAATTCTACGACTCAAATTCATACTTCACATCTGATAAAAGCTTTAACATTATTTAACTATTAATGCTTATGTTTCATCCTTTGTAAATTGGAAAAATGATACCTATAGTTATTATGCAGGCCAATGTATATGTGAAGTGGCTGAAACACCACCTAACAATTAGTATTATGTAAGTGTTGCAGCTATTTAATTCCTATATAGTATACACTAAATCCTTCTGTGGAATTGTTAATTTATCCATTACAATGTTGTGGGATAATCTTTTCGTACATTGTAAAGATGTGTCTCCACCTAAAGCACCTTCTGATTGGTTTTATAAAGGGCTGAATGGTCAATAGCTAGGCAGGAGAGAACAGGCAGGCCTTCCTGGGAGAGAGGAACTCAGGGTTAGAATCTAGGCTCACGGGAGACACCAGCAAGACACAAGCAAACTAGACATACAAAATGAAGGGAGTAAAAAGCCACATGAGATTAACAGAAAGAGCTTGATTTAAGTTGTAAGAGCTGGTTGGGAACAGACCTAAATTAAAGGTCAAGCTTTCACAATTATAAGAAGTCTCCATGTCATTATCTGGGAGTTGGCAGTCCAAAAGGAAGTCTGACAAGTAAGAGCAGCTAGATCACAATTTTTCATCCATTATAAATCATTTCATTTTTCTATTACAAAAATGCATCCTACTGAAAGCTTTTAACTTTAAAATTGTATTTTGATTCTTCCTCTACTTAAAGTTGATACTTCTAATTGAATTATACTCTAGAATTAAAGGAATATGAGCATTCTAATAGGCCAACTACTAGAATTCAATTTGTTGGTAACAAAGTCTCATCACCAGCACTTTCATGCCTACACATTGTATCCACTAGCTTCAGGTGTCCGCCCTGAAACTCATACCCACAAAATAGCCATGAAGGCAGCCCAGCACAGACCATGTTACAGTGATAAAAGGATGGAACATCCCCGAAATACCCACATTTATGCAGAAGATATTAGGTATAGAACACTGAGATGACAAACACTGCTACCGCTAGAACACTCAACAGGGACTGTGACACCGAGCAGTCAACTGGCAATCTGTGGGACATCTTAAAAGGCTGTAATAAAAGCAATGCTATTGATTCCATATTTATTTCAGAAGGATCTTTATCAAGTTTATCAGTGTGAAAAGGATGAGTTCATAATAATAACCACTTAAAGACAGCATTTTTCTCAACTAGTGATTTCCATTCTGCTCCCATAGTTCAGCTTACCATTTAGCCTATAGTAGCCACACCTCATTTCATAGGATCTGAACTATACAATTGTGTATTGCAGACAAAATATCTTCAAGTTTACTTTGAAATGATACAAGGAAAGAATAGATCAAGGTTTCAAGTTTACAGAAAACCATACTGTAACAATTGACCAATATAAATAGTTCTTAATACTTGTTTATTCTGTTTTATTCAGATAATAAACACTAAGAATCCTAACACATGTTCCCCTATACTCTCCTCATGCTAGTTTTCTGCTCTTTACGTAAAAACATCTCAAAGTCAACAAATTTATAGCCACTGTTCCTATCAAATGGTGATACACCAAAATCCCAATTCTCATGAATTTTAACATATTCAAAGTACATTATTTAACCTAAGACTGAAAAACTGTGCCTTAACTTTATTAAAAAAGATAACCACATCAGTTTAATTACATGTGATACTACCTATTCAATTTATTAAAAATTGTAATAAACATAATAATAAACTAGTGCTCCAAACTTTGACTGTGCATGGGGAAGACACTATGAAGACACAAGAGACTGCCTTGCAATTGGAAGTACAGATTCCTTCTACAGAGATGGAGAAATAAAGGACAATTCTAGTTGTCTAAAAGACAAGTCACTGTACACATTTTATTTACAGTTTTGTACACTGTCTTAATATGAATGGGACTGCTTTTCTACTTGAGCCATTTGTAACCAGAACAAAAGAACCTAAGTAATACAAAGTGTTAAAGTACAGCATAAAGATACAAAAGCAGACATACTAATTCTAGTTAGGAATGTAATTATGGTGTTACATTTTTATAGTCCACAATTATGTTTAGGGATCACACAGACATAGATCACTGATTTGAATGAAATGCATAAATTTGTAGCAAAGCTTTGTAGTTACAAAAAAACAAAAAATTACCAAAGAATGCACAAATTTAATGTTTATTCCATGTTTCTGTCATATTCCTGGATCCTTCACCAATGTTACATGAGGAAAAAAAACAAAAGCAAAACAAATGAAAAACTGAAATCAGAATCAGTAATGTTATCAAGGAGGGAAGCAAATAAATTAAACTCTAGCAGCCATCAGCAAGAGGCCAGCAAGGAGAACGCTGTGGAAGGACACGAGGTTGCTGGACAACTGCACGCAGACTCTCACCAGCATAACACGCTCCTGCACGGAGTGGAGCAGAAACAGATCTTTTCCTGCTAAGGTAACAGAAATGCAAGTTCTTTTTCGAATACTGTGGAAAGGCAAATGTGTGTATCATGGTAATTCTACCCAGCTGTTACAGTGCGGGCCAGGAACACACCTGCGGATTCTGGGGTGGCGTATACTGTAATTCTTTGATTGGGGTAGTGGACACACTAGCAAAAATTGGGGAGGAGGAAGGGAAGAAATGAACACAGAGGTACAAGACAAAGGCGAATGAGACTTCTCTTATATCTTAGCAACATTTAGATGGAATCAAACTTCAGTGCAGTCCACTCTGCTTAGATGAGGCTTTGGTTCAGCTCCCAATCTCGATTGCGTGACGCAGTCTCCTGTGAGAACACTCAGGTGTCTTCTTAAACAACAAACCTATTTTTAGTGGTGGAGCCGCTCTTTGTAGCCGTGTCTGCGTGGGACTGATAACCAATTACTATCTTTGGAGGAAGTCCTAACCTTTCCTTGTATACCCTCCTATAAGACAAAGAAAAAAAAAAGGACCATTAACTCTTCTTTTTTAAAAAAAGTTTTTTAAAAATTCATCCCTTATTAGCCCTTACATTAAGTAATGCTCACAAGAAGCAAAACAAAATATTTTCTTTCAGCATAACTAGAAAAATTAAAAATTAGCATTTACTTTCACAACCATACTTAATCACTTTACACATATTTGTAATCGCACTAGTCTGTGTAAGGAACTACGATTACTATGACTAAATCAGCTATTACAGTGTTATCTCATACTAGATGCCAGATTAGTTATTTCAAAAAATACCTGTTTAGAAGAATTTTAATTCTGCTCTGTGAAATTGAGTCTTTCTCCCTATTTTTGAGTGTTCGGTATTTTTTTACCTGAGAAATGAAAATTCAGATTTCTGAAATTGACAAATGAGGTACATGCTCTTTTTCGGGTATTTTGTCAGCTTGTTTTTCATATCCACTCAAAATATATAGCCATGCAGATTGCATTTTTTTCTGTAGCTTTTTGTTGTTTCTTTAGATGTGCTTCATTCCTTGGAAGCTTTTAACACCCGGACGTCTGTGTGTTTGCCCATCCATTCATCCATTTATTTTGAGTCAGCATCTACAAAAACCTGGCTCGTTCTAGAACTCACTATATAGACCAGACTAGCCTCAAACTCAAAGATCTACCTGCCTCTGCTTCCCAGGTGCTGGGATAATGTCCAGCCAACTTATGGGCTTTTAAGGAGAGATTTTCTTAATATTGCAGATTAGGTACTCTAATATATATAGCTCATACTCATATACTTAATCCTGTTTAGTACACAGCACATTTCTGTTTTTTTAAAGAAATACAACGTTCCTACAAGTAAATGTTGATACTAAAAGATGAAAAATGACAAGTCAACAATGAATCTCTTTCTTATAAATCACACCTAGAATCAAACTTGATTTTTCTTTTTACCAATTTACATGTAGCCAGAGAGAATTCTAGCAAAATTCTAGAGGGAAGAATGGGGGAGAATGATCACATTTGTAAAGAATAAAACTTACCAGAACAAAATACAAAAACTTATAAACATGTGAGTTCTAAATATGGACAGGAACCATGACTCACTACCTGCACTCAACTGTTCTAGACAGTGCACACACCACTGCTGCAAAACCATTCTACAGAGGACAAACATATTCAATGTCATCAGGGTCCAAATTTCTAAGTGTTCATGAAAACATTTACAAAGAAAATAAGTCTGTAAACTCCTAAGTTTTTAAAGCTGGATGTAAAAGACTTCTAGATGTAGTTAATACTGTCCAAGAAGTAGGTAGGTAGAGCAAAACGCACCCTATGTGTGTGACTGCGTCTCTGTTTTCACACTCAGTAGTCCATATTGCTATCTTATCACCTTTAGCTCTAACATTGACAACAGCTCCACATACATCATCGCTGTAGTCATCAAAAGATTCTCCAATAAGGCACAGCAGCTAAAAAAAAAATTGAAAAATAAAATCCAAATTACATCAAATATATCAACAGTGAAGAAAGCAAAGGTCTCTTTTCTAGGTGTACAGTTAAAAACTTAAAGCAGCTTCTAAATCAAGAGTTGACTTCTTAAACAGGCAAAGGCAAGTTGCCAAGTTTGAAGCAACAGAGACAAAGAAAAAACCCAAAGCAAATAAATAAAAATAACTGATTCTTAATTTTTTGTTGTTGCTATTTTGTTGGGGATGGAGGCAGGACATGCATGCCATAGCAAACTAATACAAGAGAACAATTTGCAGCAGTTGGTTCTCCCATTCCACCCAGTAGGTTCTAGGAATTGAACTCAGGCGGTTAGATTGGCAGCAAGCCCCATCTGACCTGTGGGCCACAGACCAACCTATGAACTGACTTTTAAAATGTCTAAATTTTACTAATTTATATTGCTTTTTGTCTTGGCTTTAAAAAAAATTCAAATGTTTTAACATTTTTTGCAAATTGGTCACAAACAAAAGTGATCTCATTAATATCCATCTGCTCAGCTGCTTAGCATGTTGGCAAACAATCAATAGCGAGATGACAGAAACAGCTACCCATTTAACTGCCATGTTCTAACAGTTTCAAAGCAGAGTTAGTGGTATTAAACACATTTAACATTATTGAGCAACTGTCACTACCATTGCCATAGTTTTTTTCAACCTACAAAACCTAAATGTTCTTTTTCCTACGGCAGCAGGCCTCAACCTGGGGTTCACGTCCCATTTGGGACAACCCTTTCACACATGGTTGCCTCAGACCATATCAGAAACCATAGGTATTTACACTGCAATTCTTAACAGTAAAAACATTACAGTTATGAAGTAGCAACAAAAATAATTTTATAGTCAGGGTCAGCATAACATGATTAAGTATTAGAAGGTCGCAGCATCGGGAACACTGAGAAGCACTGTCTTCTGGGATTTCCTCACTCTCCTCCAAAAGAGTAAATAAATCTTCGCTTTAAAATATTACTGATACAGACATGTAAGTGCTTATTTGCTTTGTTAGTATCAACTATAAATCAGGTATTGAGTACAAGTGGTGACAAAAATGCCTGACTTCATAAAACCAAAGTGCTAAAAGAACTATATCAAAACACACACTAAAGAATGTTAATCAACAACTTTACTGCTCGATTAGAGATTTCAATTTTTTTTTTTTTTTTTTTTTTTTGAGACAGGGTTTCTCTGTGGCTTTGGAGCCTGTCCTGGAACTAGCTCTGTAGACCAGGCTGGTCTCGAACTCACAGAGATCCACATGCCTCTGCCTCCCGAGTGCTGGGATTAAAGGTGTGCGCCACCATCGCCCGGTGAGATTTCAAAATTTTATAATTTTTAATTAGCAATGCTATAAATGGGTTGTAAAAAGTTTAATCACAAAATGTGAGAGCCTATCATTTTTGGTTAATGAAACGGGCAGTTGACTGTAGAAGGTGGAGTGGATGTCAATCACTTTTTATCTGACTTGTAGAATAATAAAAGCCATTTATGGAATTCACATGTATATGATATTCCCATGATAGAAAAAAAAAGGTTATTTGCTGTATAGCACACGCTTATATAAGCACATCACTCAAAGGCTGGAGGCAGTAGGATCCTGAGCTCTAGTCCCAGCAGAGCAGTAGAACACTGCTTCTAAGAAGAGGGTTGGGATGATCTTCCAGCAGGAAAGGTCACACCTACACCTAAGCACTGCCCTTCATCTGTCTCCATGTATTTTTATTTTCACCATGGCATCTTCATACCTGTCATTGTTTGCACTCCCCACAGCTGGCTCCCTTTCTCTTAACCCCTCCCTACTACATGTATTCACTGGCCTATTTTCCACCTCATTAGGTCTTGTTAGTTTGATGACCTGTAAACACACATGATGGAACAAACACACACACATATATATTTTAAGCCTAAGCTCTACATATGAAAGAAAACATGTCACATATTTCTAAGTTTGGCTTATTTTGGTTAACACAATACTTTCCAGTTACATCCAAAACAAAACAAAACAAAAGTCTCAGGAATCTGAATCTTGAACATTTTGTTCCAATTTTAGTGTATACAATGCCATGTGAGCACAAGGACTTTTCTAGAACAGGAAGCCTGAGTAAACACCAAAGAAAATACATCCTAAAGCTGGTCTGTAATTTTAAAGCCTTACTGTCTCTAGCCAAAAGCGATCGAGGTCACTTCGTCTCTGCTGCTTGTTCAATGTAATTAGCCATCGACCACCCCGTTTGTTCTTCTCATCTTCCCACATAGGCTCAATACCATCCTACAAAATAACAACATAATTAGGCTCAGCAAGCAACCACACTGACAACTTTTCTTTTAGTCCCTACACCCCTGCAGTTGGTATAGCCTTTAAAAGCACACAGGAACTGTGTGCCAGAGGCATGCGACTACAGGAGAGTGCCACTCATCATTTAACCATCAGATCCTCAGGTCTCACTTCATCTGAAGGATCTTTAAGTTCCTGAGAAGCAGACACCTTTCAGAAGCTACATTAGAAATTATGTAATATGAGCCAATTAAAGTCCTATCCTAGCACCTGACAAAGGTCTGTTTATAAATATCTCATGGGTTAAAAATGAGTTGACGAAGTCAGTCTACGAGTATATCCAGGAAGGGCTGCACAGGATTAGCAAGGTTCAAAGTCAATCCCAGGATGTACCCATGAGTAACTATGTCACCAGACTAGTGTACTCAAGCCTGGTAAAGCCAACTGCCTGAATTTGTGGCCAGTTCTTACAAATACCTGAATGTTCTGGTCCTGTAATAAATATAAACAATCATTGATTAGGCATACCTTAAAAAGTGAGTAGTCACAGCCAGGCATTAAATTACTAGACAACTGGATATGGTTGTATAGACTAGGTAAAAGAAAATAATAATTAAAAACATAATATGTAATGCAGGATTTGGGTGCTTACATAGATATATATACAAACACACATATACACATATTTGGAAAATATGAAAAAACAAAAGTTTATGTATATTTATTTGTTTTCCTTTTTGATTCTAATATCTGAAATGGACAAAACCAGTCTTAATAATGATTACATTCAAGAAATTTTATAACATAGATAACTACAAAGAACTATCTCAAATGACTTTATTTTAACAAAAATATTTCTATACATTTGTTTGTGAATTGGAAGAAAATGAAAACAAACCACCCATACTAAATGGTTTAATTAACTTATCATCTCAGCAAGTATCCAGGTACAAACACAACTCCAACTCCAAAAATGGTTCCAGGTTGGTCACACCTGGACGCTGGGGAGCTCGGGCACATACCAAGCTCACAGCCATATACCAACAGTTGGACCTGTATTTCCAAAATACTTAAACCATGGAACAGTATTTGAGATGTTTGATATTCACTGCCTGGCGGGAGAAAACGCTTCTCACTTATCTCTTGCAGTCTCTTAAGAGTAAAACTGGCCTATCTTTAACACTGGATGGCAGACATTATCTCAGTTACAGGTCTGCAAACTTTCAATGGCATTAAACGAGGCACGCTCCTATGCTAACTTTAATTTTTGTCCAGCAATATTTTAGACAATTTTAAGAAATAATTCTACATTTTCAAATTACACAGATAATCCAGCTTGAATAAGATAACATTATGCATAAGGTATCTAATGGTTCACTATTCCCAAACTACAACCTCAAGAATCTTAATATTATACGGACTAGATTAAAGCAAAATGGACTAAAGAATTGTTTAAATAAAATCTGCTACAAAAGAGTAAGAAATAAATAAGTAGCCTAATATGTACAGAAAGGTAAAGGATTCTTTCCAATCTCTCAGTTACAGTACCCAATGGTTTAGCTTATATTAACTAAACTGTGGGTCTGTGTTCTACAAGACAACAAATAAGAAACACAATTATATAAACTCGTAAAAGCCAAACAATCCAGATTACATGCAAATATGACTGGAGGTAGGGTTCAAGACTCTTCTTTTCCTTAGTAGGAAACTAGAGAGCTTTTTTGTTTGTTTGTTTTTGTTTTTTTGAGACAGGGTTTCTCTGTGTAGCTTTGGAGCCTGTCTTAGAACTAGGTCTTGTAGAGCAGGCTAGCCTCAAATTCAGAGTTTCCCAAGTGCTGAAATTAAGTGTGTGCCACCACGTCTTTAGTTGAGAGTTTCTTTCTGTGTGTATAAAAGGTTTCGTTGTAGTTACTTAAGAGTCTTGGAGTAAGCACAATTAGAGTATAAAAACCCCTTGATGCTTTCAAGAACTCCAATTAACTAGAAAACTAATTAATTAGCAGAGCTTAAATATACTTGTATCATAAAAACACTACAATGTTCTTAGTAGAAAAAGTGAATTCAAGAGTTTTATTCATTTTATACTTTGCCTTTTTTAATGATGCAATGTATATTAAATGTCTATTCTAAGGCAAGCATTGAAAATACATTGAATACTGACTGTGCCCTTGAAAAACATACAGCTGTGAATTACATGACTATAACCCATTTTTTGTATTCAATTCAGCATGTATATGAACTTAACAAATATATAGACTAGGTAACTTTGAGGTAACTCAAAGCATTCTAAAATTTTGCCTTTCACATTCTTAAACAGTATTTCCCTATATCTTCTCCAGGGAAATCAAGAAAACTTTGGAGGAGCTGGAATGCAGCTCAATGGTACAACACCTGCCTATCACATTTAAGTTTCCATTATCTAATCCTCAGAAAACAAAGACTAAGCTTCTAAGGCATAGGCGGTGTACATGTGCTATGCCTTGGGAGGTAAAGGTTAGTTCTAGGACATCCTTAACAACTTAGTTACATCCTGTCCTAAACACACTTTTCAAAAAAGACTTTCAGCTTATATTCTACTTTAAAATCTTGTAAAACTTTACAATTCCAAGTCAACATTTTCCTACACTGCAAACTAAACCTAAAAGATAAAATATCTATTACTTGAACAAATTTCGATAAAATTGATGAACTAACATCGCAGATACCATCATTCTCTTGACACGTCTCTGAATTCTAATCACTTCGGCTTTTGGTATCCTGAGCAGGGGAATTCCAGGTATTGTACTGAAAACTGCAGAAATAAGGCTCTCCAGAACCCAGTTATGACACAAATATATCTAGGTGACTGCACATGGGAACAAATTTCAAAAATGTCAAAAATTCTAAGACTGTAAAAAGAGGATTCTCACAGAAAAATGAGGAACAAAGACTATTCAAATCTAAAGAGCTGACTATAAAAACCCTGTTTCTTTCTGCTGCTTGTGGGGGTGCTGGAGATCAAACATAGGGCTTTTGTAGAGACTAAACAATGTATAGTAAAAGTATAATCACCAATTCAAACATTTGTGAAGAGACAGATACACTTCATCTTTCATTTTGTGAATGATGCAAGATTAAAAAAAATTATACAACTTAAAAAAGTATAAATATCTTAATTACTTACGCCCAAAAGTCTTCAACAGTATCAAACTTAGAGATCAATCGAAGGTTTGCTTGCCAAGTTTTGCTTTTATCATTTTTAAAAAACCAGAGTGCCCACCTAAAAATAAAAAGCCAACATATAAAAAAGTTGTTTACCCATATTCATAGGAGAATTATTTACTAGTCAAAAGGCAGAAATGTCCATCAGTAAGAAAATGATGTCAAATTATAGCACTGACATACAATAGAAAACTATTCACCCTTCAAGAGGAAATTCTGACACTCAGTATAACAAGGATGAATTCCAAGACCATAGGATCGTGTGAAATAATACCACCCAACATATACACACACACACACACACACACACACACACACACACACACACACACACACACACAACTCTATGACTCTACCTACATGAAGTGCCTAAGGTAGTCAGATTCAAGGAACAAAAGTGAGGCCAAGGGCTGGAGAAAATGGTGCTGGCACTTATTTAATTAACTAGTTTCAGTTTAAAAGATGAAAAAAGGGTTAGGGAAATAGCACAGCAGGCAAATGCACTTACAGTGGAAGCCTGGTGACTGAGTTTGCACAACTGGAACCCAGGTAAAAGCCAGTTTTGGTTTGTCCTGTGATCTCCTGTTTGTGCTGTGACACAGGAAAACCTTTAGATATGTAGATGCATATACACAAAACTAAACATATTTTAGGCGAGGGAGGTCTAAGACAGGGTTTCTCTGTGTAACCCTGGCTGTTCTCAAATTCTCTTTGTGGACCAGGCTTGCCTCTATGCTAGCACTAAAGGCATGTGGCATCATGCTAGCTCTAAAGGACATTCTCTACGGATGAAAACAGGTTCTGTTACACAACAGTGTGAGTGCAACTAACATCACTAAGCTGTGGATCTGAAAGGTTAAGAGGGGCCGGACAGGTGGCCCAGTGGTTGAAGGTTCTAGCTACTCTTCAGTGGACCCAGGTTAATTCCCAGCACCCTCATGGTGGTTCACAATTATCTTTAACTAGTTCCAGGATCTGATGCCCTCTCATGGCCTCCATAGGCAGTATATACACACAGTGGGTGCACAATCATGCATGCAGGGCGAACACCCACCCATATGCATAAAAATTAATCTAAAATGTTAAAAAAGAAATAAAGTTTAAGATAAACTGTTATTTGAACTTTACTATGTATATTTAATAGAAAAAATTTAAAAAGTAGTTTTTATTACAAAAGCAAACAATAGTTTTCATATTTTTCATTTAAAAAGCATGGATTTTAGCTGGGAAAATAGTGCTTTACTAGTATATGCGAGGCCCTAGGTTTGATCCTAAGCTCCAAAATTAAAAATAAATATAACATTGTATATCAACTACATAACAGATTCGCTGCAAAACAGACAATTATAGTGTACAAAATATGATAGCAGTTAAGAACAATTGTTTAAAGGCAAAATAGAGCAGAAATTAGCTAAAAGGAAAAAGGGGAGCAGAGAAGGGGAAAATCATTAAATGTTACGTTGTGGTCTAACACACTGAAAAATAAAGTTAAACAGA
Organism: Microtus pennsylvanicus; assembly: GCF_037038515.1. Classification (NCBI taxonomy): domain Eukaryota; kingdom Metazoa; phylum Chordata; class Mammalia; order Rodentia; family Cricetidae; genus Microtus; species Microtus pennsylvanicus. The sequence continues at coordinate 81,591,137 of NC_134585.1, forward strand.
TCTACAGATATGTTTTGAAATAATGTATGACAATTTCTGTATATTTGTGTATGCTTCTGGCTAAAAGTTTTACTTCTATAGTTTATAGAAGCCTTACACACACACACACACACACACACACACACACACACACACACACACATATTTCTAAGGGTAATAAATTCTTACTCCCTGAAATACTGTACAGTCATCTCTCAGTACCCTTAGGTTTGACATGCTCAAATACAAGCAACTTCAGAAAATATTTGGGGAAAGCACTTGCATACATTCTGAAGAGTATTTTTCCCTGTACAATACAACTCAACAATCATTCACAGTGTCTACACTGTTGATGTGGGATTCCCTTCTGTATGCTGTGAATGTTTCATTACTATTGGTTAATAAAGAAGCCACTTTGAGCCTATAGCAGGGCAGAATAAAGCCAGACAGAAAATCTGAACATAAATATATATAGAGAAAGTAGGCGAAGTCAAAGAGATATCATGTAGCTACTGAAGGATGCTGGAATGTTAATCAGTAAGCCACAGTCTTGTGGTGATACACAGACTAATAGAAATGGGTTAATTTAAGATATAAGAGTTAGTTAATAAGAAGCCTAAGCTAATAGGCCAAGCAGTGTTTCTCTGCCTACAAGATGGCACCCATACATTTGTGGCTAACACGCATGGCCAGCCACACACTTTGGGTCTGGGTGCTTGTAGACCCACTCGGGGTTAGGAGGAAAGTAGCTGAGAGCATGCCTGCTGTTCAGCACCCCCTCCTGGGCAAGCGGCTGGATTGGCATGCACAGGCAGGAAAGCATGGTGGATTCTAGCTGCCATACACGAAGACATTTCCAGGCTGCACAGCACATTGCATGGCAGATTTAGCTTTTACTTAAGACACAAAGGGTTTTTTCCATACAGTCTTTTCCAAAGTTAAGGTGGTCAGCATGGCTCCCACCCAGCAATACTAGAGCTGGCGGTAAACATACCTCTGCCATATTGAAAGGCAAAGAGAGGTGGGGCCAGCATCCAGGGCTGAAGCAACCATACTGCTTACCATTTTAAAATGTTCCATGTCAGAAAATGATTACAGATATGCAATATAGACAGATTCAGATAAAAATGCCCTCTGAATAGGTAACAGTGTTGGGTAAATGTATATAGGCTTGGAACAGAGAAGAAAGAATAGAGACGGTAATAAAAAGAAAAAGGATTAAAAAATACAACCGAGTCTTTAAAGAGACAGTAAAAGAGTACAGTCCGTCACATATTAAAGGAGTAGAAAAAAATAAGCCATATAAAGATGGAATATACACAGAGAATTATGTATACTATTGTCTTTATAATTTTTGACTGCAGAGAGACATTTGATTGTGGGAGCTGCTAAGCTAAACCAACATATATGCTTTAAAGGTATCTTTAAATATTTGGGTCTAAGGATATGCTGCTTTTTTTTTTTTTTTGGTTTTTCGAGACAGGGTTTTTCTGTGGCTTTGGAGCCTGTCCTGGAACTAGCTCTGTAGACCAGGCTGGTCTCGCAGAGATCCGCCTGCCTCTGCCTCCCGACTGCTGGGATTAAAGGCATGCGCCACCATCGCCCGGCAGGATATGCTGCTTTGGAAAAGAGGTTCTGGTTTTGCTTCCACAGAGGATAGAAAGCTGTGGATTCTTTACCAATTAATACGGTTTGATCAAATAAGACCCTGTGAAACAATGCCCAGATGGAGCTACCATACAGGATACCCCCAAAAGTCCTGATCAACAGCACCCCCATCAGCTGGAAGTATTCTAGAAAACAGCACCAAACACCCTAAATGACTGTTTATAAATATTTGTTTACATTTAAAGGGGGATATGTTATAGAGATGAATAGTTTGCATTGGTATGGATCTTGGTTTATTGCTACAAATTTAAGGTCAATTTTGTTCTGTGTGTATTTCTACCCTGATTAAGGTACCGTGTTTGTGCAGCTCATTTAAAAATGTAATATAATTATATTATAATTAATATAATAGTCAAGCTTGTAGTCATGTTAGGTTTTCTAGGTGTAGAGAAATATTTCAGATGGATAGGTATTCTTCAAACTTTTCAAAGACTAAAAGAATATGGCATTTAAAATGTTTTAAGAACTTAGGACTTTTATAACAATGAGATACATCTGCTCCTGGCAGCATCAATCTGCTTCAAGAGGATGATGGGCATCATAGAGGCTCCTTATGGAGTTTTTTTAGTCATTTGGACAAGAAACTGCTCTTGCCTGGACTGCTTGATAATATGCTGTACGAACTGGACATGCAGGACCCACAGAAAAATGACTGCTTAACTTGCCTAAAGGTGAAGACAGTCCTTCAGGGTTCCTGCTTCATGAAAGAGTCAAATGTACTTTACAAAAAAAAGATTAGAACTTATAGAGAAACTGAAATCTCTTAGGAGATCCACTAAGATTGAGTAAATCTGTTTATTTTCCGTGATCTCACTTCTTTCGAGTACTAAGGTGTGGATTACTTCCCTCCATAAGAGCAAACTAATAACCCTGCTCAGATGACTAAACGACAAAGTAAGGTGTATGTGTGTGCGTGCGCACGCACGCGCATGTCTGGTGCCATGGACTCGTGAAGGTGGACTGGATCCCCTGCAACGAGAGTTACTGGCGGTTGTGAGATCCACTGGAGTCCTGTGAAGCAAACCCGGGTCCTCTGCAAGAGCAATCAGTGCCTGTAACCATGGAGCTCCAACCCCTAGGGGTAGCATTCATAAAACACCACAAAAAGGACAAAATGAACTTTAGGGTTCTGGTGTTGTGCTATCACCTTGAATTTTATCAACTTTTTATGATTTGTTTTTGCAAAACTGAGGGCCAAACCTAGAAATTTACACTTGCTAGGCAAACACTCTACTACTGAGCTACATCCCTAGTCCTCATCCTATTTTTCTTGTAAAGACCATTTAGGACCAGTGACAATCCTCACCATCATACAGAATTAATTATGCTCCTCACTGAGGGCAGATACACTGAATCAAGGGTCTCTCCTATGAAGAAACATTTTACCTATCATTTTAGTATGTCAACAATATGATAAAGAAGGACAAAAATATGACAATTACAAACAGGCCTGCAGACTTTCAAAGTAAATTCAGTGAAATTTCTGTCTCAGGCAAACATACATAGAAACTAGAAACTGGGCCTTCATAAGTCAGTTCCAATGTACTTTTCTCCAGGTTCATGTACATTTCAAGGTTCCATTTTCTTTCCACCATCAGTTGTCAGTGAATTAAAAATTATTTTCATTACATAATCTGAAAAACCAGTTAACTAAACCAGAAACAGACTGGGAGGTATAGGTATAGCTAGAGAAAACTTTTTTTTTTTTTTGGATTTTGGGAGACAGGGTTTTTCTCTGTAGCTTTTGGTTCCTATCCTGGAACTAGCTCTTGTAGACCAGGCTGGCCTCGAACTCACAGAGATCCGCCTGCCTCTGCCTCCCGAGTGCTGGGATTAAAGGCATGCGCCACTACCGCCCGTCTTAGAGAAAACTTTATAGGGAACTCTCACCCATCTTCCCGTTGCACTGTTAAATTATGAAAATGGACCTTCTTAGTCTCCATCTCATCTCAATGTGCCAACCTCCTCTCACCTCCACATACCCATCTCCTTTCTCAGTCTGCCTTTGCTGTCCATTTTAGCTTCCTATGTGCTATACACTTTTCAAATGTTTCAATCTCTCATTCCTTCACCTATACTTTACTAAAATCTTTGTTGAAGTCAGCAAAGAGTTATTTAAATTGTCCAATCCAACACAAACTGTGGAACCTTGACTCAGCCATGTTCCTGGTTCTCATGGTCGACCACTGTCTTATTTTTATGATTCTATCCTTCAGAGAAGCATTCCTTCTCCTAACAAAAATCCTCTGAGGGATGATACCTGAGCATGTATGCCTAAAACCAGTCCTACCGAGTCTGTGTGAGAAGCTCACCTGTTCTGGAGAGGGTGTTTGATATAGTGCTCTGGGTTGGCAACCTCCTGACTGGATTCTGTTTTCTCCTCTTCCGCAGGTGGGGGATTAGTAGTAGGGGTGGTTTCCTAATGGAAAATAATACACAGTAAATTTTAGGTTTTTTAAACAAAGCCACGACAGCATACGATAAACACGTTTTATACAAAGAATTAGACTACAAACCAACCTCTAGGACAATTAGACCACTTTTCATTAAGACAAAAACGCTTCTCAAATTTAAGTAATTTTTATAAAAAAAATGTAGTTACCCTATTTGCACACTTTTAGACCATCAAAGATTAAAAGATTATATATAAAGTTAAATGACTCAACTTTTTTTTTTTTTTTTTTTTTTTGGTTTTTCAAGACAGGATTTCTCTGTAGCTTTGGAGCCTGTCCTGGAACTAGCTCTTGTAGCCCAGGCTGGCCTCGAACTAACAGAGATCCGCCTGCCTCTGCCTCCCGACTGCTGGGATTAAAGGCGTGCGTCACCACCACCCGGCTCAATTTTCTTAATATGTTAAAATATTTTATTTTTTTGAGACAGAGTCTCATTAATATAGCCCTGGCTGGACTAGAAGGAGATCTGCTTATTTCTGCATCCTAAGTGCTAGGATTAAAATCATATGCCATGACATACAACTAAGCACATTCATTTTTAAAATGTTGCTTCCTACAGAGTACAGATGGTGGGGCTGCACTGCATTTATATATTTAAAAAAAATTTTTTTAAATGGGCATGGTGCTTTGCATCTGTAATTGAAGGACTTGGGAGGCTAAATCAAGACTCAATGTTCCAAGCCAGCCTATGCTGTCTAGCCATTTTGAGGTCAGTCTGTGCAACTTTGTGAAACCCTGTCTCAAAAATCAATGTAGCTGAGGCTGGTTTCCAGCTCACCACTGTAGTAGATGATGATGATGATGACCTTGAGTTTTAGGACTACCAGTGCACCCACCATGAATGCCTGCTTTTTCCAACCACATCTGAAACACCCACATTTTACCAGGATTGTCAGATTTGAATGCATTTGAACAAAAAAAGTAAAGGCTAACAATAGATTATGACTACTCTCAAAATAACACATTTTTAACCTAAGAGACAGGCTGCCCTTGAATGGCCACGGTATATAAGTAATCACACACAGGCAGACCAGAGAAGAGCACAGCCATAAAGTGGTGTTGTGTTATCTAGAGAATCATGAACAATACCTGAGAGCAGGATGGTCAGAGAACTGAAGAGTTTGGGCAGTATGCTACAGAGACTATGACGGCCTCAGATGCCAAGCTAAAGTACACCTCAACGTTTAAGCAGTGGAAGCCACTATCAGGTCAGAGAGATTAAATACCCATAGCAAGTAAGGGAAGAGAAAAATACGTCAGTTCAAGCACAAAAGAATAAACTTGGTTTTAGATCAGCTAAGTTTATAGGGGTCAATTAAAGAGTTTAGTATTGTACTTTAGGGATCCCAGGATTAGTAAACTGTTGTACCAACAGCAGAAAGTTGAAAAGGAAGGAAAAAGCCAAGCATGAGCAGGATAAATCTAACTAGCTGGAAAGAAACCACACACACACACACTCAGCCTTTTCAGTATTCTGTAAAAATTATCACATGTCAACAAGTTAATATTATCAATGTGTCAGTCCTAATGTGGCTCAGTGTTTCCTGGGTCCACCCTATGTCTGTGCTATTTTCTACAATAAATGTGATGAAATTTTAAATTCTCACTTGGATCACATCAATTTTTCATTAGTTCCTGGTATGCTTGTTGTGGTTTTAAATATTCAAATCTGTCACCAACTAGCAAGGCAAACATGCATTTAATCATCTCTTCTGGACATAAAGATTAGTGTCTACCACCACCTTCACACCACAAAAACTGGGGCTTTCCATCTAGAAAGGACATCCTAACCTTTCATCTTCAAGTGTATAAAGTGTAAAAAATCCTCAAGTTTAGCACATAGCTCCTTTAGCACTAATAAAGATTCGAAGCAGTAACTCCAAGTGTGACCCCACACCATACTGCTGGTCTATAGGGAAGTTATTGAAATGTAAAATAAACATTTGGGAATGTTTACAGCACCTGACAGTAATTATATATTTACTAAAATCAATCACATGCCTTTTTCATAGTGAGTATCATTTTATAAAAACTTTTTTGGAGGCAAGATTCCATGTAGCTAAACTGGCCCCAAAGAGATTAAGAAACAGAGGGCAGAAGAGCTTGAATTCCTGTTCCTCCAGCATCTACCATCTAACAGACTAAACCTAGCTTCAGTCAGCAATTTAAAGAACACAAGTTTTTCACTCCTACATGGGATATAGTGGGCTCGATTCCTATCTACATCCATGTTATAACCCAATTCTGTCATTCATATTGTGCAATTTTGTATCAGTTTTCCTGTCCCTCACCTTCCTCATCATAAAGTCTGCATCACGCACTAGTGGTGCATGCCTTTAATCCCAGCATTCCGGAGGCAGAGGCAGGCGGATCTCTGACAGTTCAAGACCAGTCTGATCTACACAGAGAGAGTTCCAGGACCACACAGAGAAACCTTGATTAAAAAAGCCAAAAAGATAAGCACTGCGGCACTTCTCTGAGAAGACTCACTGCTGGAACTAGATGAATCAACAGATGAAAAGCTTTCCTTCAACTGTCAATCTACTAGGAATGTACACTCTACCAGGAATAACCTGACGGCATTTCTATTACAGAGCTTCATTTCCTTATTTATCTGGAATGGTTCCAGAATTATAAACCTTTTAATAAATGTATATATTTAATTACATATGTGTGCACACGTGGACTTTGTGCACATGCATGCAAGTGTCCACTGAAGCCAGAGGCAAATGATCCCTCCTGGAGCTTATAACCAGTGGTACCAATGTGGATGCTGGGAACCAAACTGGGTTACTATGGAAGAACAGTCCATGCCCTTAACCATTAAGCCATCTTTCCAGCCTCTTATTTCATGTTTCTTAAAAAACAGGAAGCTATGTTGGGCGATGATTGTGCATATCTTTAATATCAGCACTTGGGAGATAGAGATAGGCAAATCTCTGAGTTGGAGGCCAATTTGGTCTACAGGGCAAGTTCCAGGCCAGCCAGAGCTACAGAGGGAAACACTGAGAAACTATATACTAACTACATTGTTCTTGGTTGCAAATACAGTGTGTGGATGGAGATTTTACTAGGTCTGCTATGATATGCACATTTTGCTCTCCTCTCTGTATCATGTCTACCCACTGTTTCTGGGGAGCCAGCAGGAGTTGTCACTGTAGTCCTCTCAGACTAGAGAGACCCAACACTGTGAAGTCATTCTACAGTAACACTCCAGACAACACAAAAGACACTCCTAGTCCCTTTTCTGTTCTGAAACTTGGACCTCATTTTCTGTGTTTTTGTATATTTTAATGAATGGCTAGAACATAATATGTAGCTGAACTATTTATTAAAGGAATATAATGGATACCAAAGTCAAGAACCAAATTAAAGATCAAAGGAGCTGGAGAAAGAAATATACTGCAGGTCTGGCATACTTGCTCACCTACCATCCTAAGGTTGCAAGCAATGCTGCAAATAAGAGCTCCCATTTCCCAGGCTCTGACTTCACTACCACAAATTTCCTCTAGTGACATGAATGCAATCCCAGATCGGCCAATCTCTGATGGACTAAGAGGAAATATTACAAAATAGGGTGCATGTAGGGGGAGCCTACAGTACAGATCTAGTTGTAGTCCTTATCTGACAACTCCTTTAAATTTTCATTAGTTGGGTGACACTTTTTAAGAACAGGGATTTAAGTGACTAAAATTCCCTAAGCATCAACTCATTTGCAAAGAGTTGTGAGGGGTTTTTAGTGATAACCCTACAGTCTGGCAAACAACTCATCAACAGGTGACAATTTCAATTAGTCATCAGTTCTGTCAGGTGCTATGACTTTGAAAAGCCAGCAGATGAGTAAATGAAGCATACTGAAAAGATTTCCAAACTCTGGGGTGCTCTGGCTAGACCCTTCAATTTTACCATAAGGAAACAAATCACAAAGTTGAATCGTTAGCATTCATATCCCAGCAACTTATCACAGGAGTAATGATGACCTAACCCTGCCTGGTGCATGCTCTTTAAATTACAGTCTTTGACTCAACAGTTCTGTCTATCCATCAGACCTTTCCAACCCAAGCACAACATAGCAAATGTAGTTACGTAAAGAAAAAAATGCTGATGACTTGTTTGGAAATGACTACCCACATGATCATCATACCCAAAATGACTTCCCTTCCTGAAGAAACCAAGTAATTATGCAAGCATAATGTCACAGCGGTAACTAATGGACAAAGCAAGACTGGTAACTAGCTCCAGTGCCCCCTGTATATCCCTTGCTTTGCTGCTTACAAACTTAACATCAACAAGGTCAAGGCCCTAAGTCAAAGGTACAGACGAGGACTGGTGAAAAACACAGAAACAGCACTTTGATTTTTCAAAATGGGAACTTCAACCCTCACATCTCATGAAAACTGTTAGTTTTCACTTTTTGTTGTTGCTTTCTTGTTTGAAACAGAGTCTCACTTAGGCATCAGCTGGTCTCAAACAGTAGTGATGCTCCTGCCCCAGCCTCTGGAATGATAGAATTACAAGTATGAGTCATTATACCAGTCTCCTGAAAAATTTAACTTGATCAGTGTTAAGTAGTTACTGTCAAGTAATATGCTACCTCTATGTTCATTATCCCTATACATTCAAACATCACAGTGCCGAAGAGATGGCTCAGCAATTATGTGTACTAGCTTCCTTCCAAAGGATTAAACTTCGGCACCCCTCATGTGGGGTGGTGGTTCACAACCACCTGTAAATCCAACTTCAAGGAACCCAATGCCCTCTTCTGGCCTCCACAGCCACCTGCATTCACGTTCCCATACTCAGTCATAGACTCACACTCATACACACACACACACACACACACATTTTAAAAGGTAACAAGAGTGCCTATCTTATAGGTAACCAATCAAATGTTTTAATGAATAATTGTACTATCATCTCAGATAACTATGTGTAGGAAAACAGAAGACAGTGGGGATGGAGCAGTATTATACTGTAGCATGATTAATACAAACCCAGAGACAGAAATTAGGGTTCAACCTGAAGGTCAGAAAAGCAAAACAGCCTACCACTGGCTCTAACCTCTACCTCAGTCCAAAATGGTGATCCTGTCTCCAGGAATCTCAGAATGAGACTGAGAGCTTATCCTCATGTCATCATCTCTAGTGCTGGGATTAAGGGTGTGTACCATTACCAACGGGTTTCTATGGCAAACTAGTGTGGCTACTGGGATTAAAGGTGTATGTCACCACTGTAGGCTGATCAGTGTGGCTGTTTTATTCTCTGATCTTCAGGTAAGCTTTATTAAAACACAAATGAAATGCTACTATATTGTTCTGAAACCTATTTTTGTGTGCTAACTTAAAAATATTAAAAACTATAGTACAAAGCAATTAAAACACACTAGTCAGCAAAAGCAGAAAGAGGGACACTGAGAAGGCAGAGGGACAAGAGGTAACTGTATCAATGCAGAACAAGCTGACAGTTCCTTCAGTGCAGTAAAGGGATGTGCTGAAAAAAAAATCTATTAAGGAAGCAGATTCCTCAATTCCCTCTGCTATTCTCAACTGCTGTCCTGAGTTCAAAAATAAGTAGAATCTTGAAGGAAACAGGCAAAGAAAAGTATGAGTGCACGCACTCTCTCTCTCTCTCTCTCTCTCTCTCTCTCTCTCTCTCTCTCTCTCTCTCTCTCTCACACACACACACACACACACACATACACAGAAAGAAAACCAAAGTTATGATTTTACATGCACATATAACAATTACAGGAAGCTATAAAAATGTGATATTTTGTTTGTGATGTAACAAATAAAGCTTGCCTGAAGATCAGAGTGCAGAGTTAAGCCACTAGTTAGTCATAGAAGCCAGGTAGTGGTGGCACACACCTTTAATACTAGTACTTGAGAGTCACAGGCCTTTAATCTCACCACTAGGTAGGTGAAGACAGGAAGCGATATGGCTGGGCAGAGAAAGGAATATAAGGCGGGAGGAGACAGGAGCTAAGGATTCAGACTGAGGATTCATAGCAACAGGATCTTGCTTATTTGGTCTGAGCATTCAGAGATCAGAACTCTGGTGGCTAGCTCCTCTGCTTCTCTGACCTTCCAGTTTGACTCCGGGGTTTCATTTAATAAGACAAATTACAATTCACACAACAAAAAGAACATTCAAAAGACAAAAAAAAAAAGGATCAGAAAGAAAAACACTGACAAATTAAAAGATCATGGTGGATCTCAGTGAGTTCGAGGCGAGCCTGGTCTACAAAGCAAGTTCCAGGACAGTTGGAACTATTACTCAGAGAAACTCTGCCTCAAAAAAAAAATCAATCAATCAGACCGAAAAGATTAGGAAATACATAAAATTTCCCCCAAAATAATCTAAATTCTGAAGAAAATAGAGGAAAACTGTTAGAGAATGAACACGAATGGACTTGTCAGTGATGGATTTGCGCTGTCATGTCTAAGAATATCCAGCCTTCCTGCTGTGTGACTGGAGGCAGCCAAAGTGTGACTTTCTTAGCTGTCCCAAATCTCTCAGCTCAGACTCCAGCCGCCTCCACCATGCCACCTAGGTTCAAGCAAAATCCTGTGTCTGAAGTGCACAGGTTGTTAAATCTGCCTGCTCTGCTCCTCCCCTCAAAAAAAAATACATGAAAATAAAAATAGAAGATTGGTGGCGTTAAAAGACAAGAGTCATGAGCACTACGGTGAGACCGACCAAGGTAAGAAAGCACCTGTCTCTGCCTGGACTATCAAAGAACTGCCAAAAGAAAAACACCACCAAGGAGAGGAACTCTTTTGCTGCTGTTTGGTTTTTTCGAGGCAGGGTTTCTCTGTTAACAGCCCTGTCTGTCCTAAAACTCACTTTGTAGACCAGACTGGACTCAAACTCATAACTCCGAGATCCACCTGCCTCTGCCTCCTGAGTTCTGAGATTAAAGGTATGTGCCACCACCACCACCTGGCTGAGGATAACTATTATGAACAAAGATATCGCAGAACTTTGTGGAGCTACTGCAAAGTCTGTGGCTGCAATGCTGCTGGCTACCACCTTCATGACACCAACAGTGGTACAGAGGAATAGTCAACTAGCTAAGAATTACCAAGGAAAATATTTCAATAAATAAAATTACAAAAATGAAAAAATTCAGGAGGCACCAGAACAATGGATGAGAACATGTATACTAATAGGTACAAAAGGAAAACAAGCCACTGTGTAAATGAACAAAAACTATGAACAGCTACAATATATGCTGAAGACAGAGTGGCTTCAAATACCAATACAGGCATAATACTGCTTAGTTACCAAGGTCTCAAAACCATTTCATTTCCATGTACACCTACTTACTTATTCTGACAATTTCATACATGTATATGAACATTCATCCCCAGAGCCCTTTCTTACCTCCCACTCCCAATAACAAGCCGTTCTTCCCCCTCCTATTTTTTCTGTCTAATGTTTTGTGACCCTCTGAGCTCAATCAGAACCATCTGCATGACCGTGGGGGTGAGGGGATTACTTGATGGAGCAAAGGAAATCTCAGTGGCTATACCACTGAAGAAATGATTCCCATTTACCTCAGCCCATGTACCATTTCTTAAAAAAATAATGCTGTTCTAACCAAGTGAGACAAGAAACTAAACGAAAAAGACAATGGGGCACAGCAAACAGACTAGTGCAAGTCACCCAAAGAAGGGAACCAGAAACAGTGGACTAGATAACAGAAAGCGGTATATGATTTAGGCGAAAGTGACAAGTGATGTGATTTGGCGGTCTATAATGCCAGCATGCCCATTATACCACCTTATCTAATAAACACAAGCAGAACACTAGTTCAATGGCAGAGCATTTGCCTTGCATTTGTAAGGCCTGAGTTCGGGTAACAGCAGCAGTGCAAAATATAAAAATAAAACTTAAAACACACCAACTGTTGTGGTATGTCTGGCCCAGATCTTAATTTATACATTACTCATTTTGACCACATCAATGAAGCTTTTTTTCTTCTGATCAGCTGGCTTGTACATTCACTAAAACAATCTAGCTTTAGTCTAATCTTACTCCTCCAGACTGTAGGAGTCCTTGCCTGGCTCACAGACAGAACAGTAGAGGCTGACCTTCTCAGGTCATGCCTGCAATTTTATTCACGGCCTTCTCCAGGAGGACTTACTTATACTACAAGTTCTAGAAGCTGACGTCAGATTACAAGTCCAAAATTACACTCCATTTGTTTCTGGTTTTTTTTTTTCCTTCAAAATTTCTACCCAACAATGGCAGCAGCATCTTTTTCTTATACATGATATAGGTTTTTCAGGGTTTTGTTGGTTTTTTTGCTTGCTCGTTTTTGCCACCAAAGCTGAACAGTTAGTGAGACCTGTTGTTACAGACTTGTAATTCTAGAAGCTGAAAGGTGATGACAAGTTCAAGGCCTACACAGGTTACAGAATAAGTTCAGGACCAGCCTTAGGCATCTCACAGCCTGTTTCAAAATAAAAACAAAACTAAGGCAGACCACTTTCCTTCTCAACAAGTACCCTAGACTCAATCTCCAATATTATTAGTATTAATGTAAAATGCAGCTTACTATTAAGTAAATAAATACATGGCTGGACAGTAGCAGAATGTTCCTTTAATCTCAGCACTTGGGAGGTAGAGGTAGATGATCTCTGAATGTGAAGGCTGGTCTACAAAGTGAGTTCCAGGACAGCCCCAGGATTACAAACCCAACCCCCCCCCCACCACATGCAAAAAAAAAGGGGGGGTGGGGTGTGTGTGTGAATAAATAGGAGAGACAATGTCCGAACTAGATACCTTATTCCACCAAGTAAACCCTCCAGTGACCAGGAGTAAGCTATTATCATGCTGAGTCACTGAAGAAAGAATTCCATAGACACCCACCTCCACCCCAAACATCACAGGCTATTGTCAAGGCTACTGGTTGCTCTCCACAACCTCATGTTAAGGCTATTACTGAAGACAACGCTTAAGTCACTGAACACAAAGGTCCAGCTAGTGTCTAAAAGCTTCACCCCTACTGACTACCATCAAGGTACTGGAATGTACTCTGCATGCTATCAAGAGATCAGTGCCTTATTTAACCCACATCTAAGACACTTCTTGCAGTGAGAATTAACAGAGATCCACAACCGGACAATTTGCAGAGAGAAATTGTGTGGGGCACGCAGTCCTGAATGGGATGTCTTCATTAAAGCACTCCCACAAGGCTCAGGGATCTATGTGGAAAAGGCAGAAAAACGGTAGGAGCCAGAGATGAAGACACTCCAAGAACAGTGTCTTCACAGGATTCACGCCCAGATGTACACATGCATGTACGACTGTCACAGCACAAACAAGGCCCGGTAGAGAGGGTCCTAGCACTAACAGGGAGAAGCAGACACTGGCTTCTACCACTAACCAAGAAGCTCTCTCCAACTGATGATACCTGTTGGCAATGGGAAAATCATTTTTCTCCAACTGAATGTCACTGGGCATATCAACCACACTCCAGGGCAGGACCCAGGCCCAGGGGAGCTGGCCAACATAAAAAAGAAGTTCAGTGGTATTTTTGTGAATTTTTTTCTTTTCTTTTGCTTTGTTTGGGTTTTTCTTTTTTGTCTTATTGGTCTTTTGCTTGTTTTCATTTTCATTTTGGTGTGTTTTAAAGAACATAACATTGTATGGGTAGGGAAGTGGGGAGAGACTGGGAGGAGGCAGAAAAAAACGTGGTAAGAACATATTGCGTGAAAATTTTAATTAAAAAAAATATCACAGGGTAGTGGTGTCATGATGTGGGATTCCACTCTGTATGTTACGAATAATGTATGTTTTATTACCATTGGTTATTAAAGAAGCTGTTTCAGGCAATGGCTTAAAAGCCAGGCAGGAAATCCGAACAGAGATATGGGGAGAAAGTAGGCAGAGTCACAGAGATGCCTAGCTGCTGAAGGAGACAGAAGCGCCCCAGAACCTTACCGGTAGGCCACAACCTCGTGGTAATACACACATTAATAGAAATGGGTTAATTCAAGATGTAAGAAATATGCCCAAGTCATTGGCAGAACAGCGTTGTAATTAATAAAGTTTCTGTGTGATTATTCGGGTGTGGGCAGCCGGGAAACAAACAAGCAGTCTCCAACTACAGTGGCGCATGCCTTTAATCCTAGTACTCAGGAGACAGAGGCAGGCAGATCTCTGAGTCCAAGGACAGCCTGGCATACAGAGCAAGTTCCAGGACAGCTAGAACAGTTACAGAGAAAAACTCTTTCTCAAAAATAAAATAAAACTTCTATAGTAGGAAAAAAAGAGGAACAATTGTCACAAGTCAGAACAGTAGGTAGCAGCAGACAGACAGAAAGAATACAGAGCTGGAGAGAAAGCTCAGTGGGTAAGATCTCTTGCTGCTCTTCCAGAGGACCCAGGTTCAATTCCCAACACTCATATGGTGGCTCACAACTACCTGTAAGTACAGCTCCAAGAATACAATGTCTTTTTCTGGCCTCCTCCAGCCCCTTCCCACACACATAAATAAAAATAAAACATATTTAAAAGACTCTTTTTTTAAAGTATGAATGTGACAATGGAGTAAAAAGAAATTTGATTTCCCAAGTGGTTTCTAGTTTATTACTATAAACCATATATGTATATAATGTACTATTACTCTAAACCATATGTATGCATATAGGTATTATGTATATATGCACAGGCATATATAATTTCCATTATTTTTTAACTCAGAGAACAATACCAATTTCATACACCAAATGATAATCTCTAAAATTTTTAAACAGATGTGTTTTTAGGATAAATTTAAATAATTTATCTAGCCAAATAGAACACCCTCAATTTGCTTTCAAAATTAAACCAAATACAAAACACATATAATCCACACGGTGGAGAACCAAATCTCACAGCCCCCCCCCCCATCCTCTAAATCCCCTTAGCATGTGTCCCCTCACTAAATAAGTGTAATAAAATAAAATTACTAGAAAACAAGCAAATAAGTAATATTTAAACTGATCTGGGGATGGGTAAGAACTACTTTTCACAATAAAAGGCCAATGTACACACCTTAATCTCAGCACTCAAAAGGCAAAGGCTGGTGGATCTGAGTTCTGGGCCAATCAGAGATACGGTGAAACCTTGTCTCAAAAACAAAAATGGGGTGTGTGTTGTTAGCCTGTGCACGCAGGGGAAATGGCTTAGTGGTTCGGAGTACTTGTTGCTCTGTAGAGTATAAAGCACCCACATGGGGGTTCACAACCATTTGTAACTACATACAATTCCAGAGAACTCCACAGGCACCCACATACACATTCACAAAGACTTATACACAAGTAATAAATAAAAAGCAAAGTAAGATATGACTCAGTCTCAGACAATTGATGCATTTAATGTTTCACATTAATTCATGTTTAATAGAAAATAATATAATTAGTTTTTTCTGTACTCTTAAGCATTTCACAGCAGTTGAATTATATTATCAATACAATCGACAATTTTTTCTGTAATTCTGTTCATTTTATATAAAGCATTTAAAAATTTTCAGATAGATTCTATCCATAGCACTGCAAAGAGAAAAATCTAGAGTATGACTACAGACTTCATCACCAAATACAATGACAAATGCTAAAGAAATCTATTTGAATTCTGGATCATGAGCATGAATTAATTATTTTTAAAAAATTCTAAAAGCACAATAAAGGCTAAATACCATTATAGAGTTTATAGAGCCAAAATAAAAAATAAACTATACAATTTCAAAAGAAAATATATGCTTATGTGTACATTCCTGTCTGTATCTAATATACACATTATACATTACATATATAATTCATAATCTTACCTTCCAAGTCATATGGCATACTTTCATTGGAATGATTTCATATTAACTTATTCATGTTCAATAATGACCTAAGCATCAATTTTATCTTCAATGTACAAATTTTACTGAAAGCAGAGTTGAACATTTTAGTTTTGGTTGAATTTTGATGCACTTCCCCCCAACATCAATACATCAATAATGCTTGAGATTTAGCTGTGGGGCGTTAAGTCCTAACTCACTTAGCACCTATATAATCTTGGTAAGATAAAATACAATTTGCAAAAATATAAATTCCTTACCTATAAAATACTTAATTCATCTAAACTATAGGGAGAAAAAATATGCACTTTTCACCTTTCTACTAAGAAATCAGATATCCTTGCCTTTGGCAACACTTAAAATGGACAGACATTGTGGCTGCCAGGCTACTGTCCCCTAAGATTTCATATGGAAATACTAATACATTGAATTAAAATCTGTCACTGTAAGCCAAACGGCGGTGGCACGTGTCTTTAATCCCAGCACTCGGGAGGCAGAGGCAGGCAGATCTCTGAGTTTGAGGCCAGCCTGGTCTACAAGAGCTCCAAAGCTACAGAGAAACCCTGTCTCAAAAAAACAAAATCTGCCACTGTAAAAGCAAAGACCAACTATTACAGCTAAATTCTGTACAGTATGTTGCAGTTACAAGCTTCCATACATGTTAATATGCATTACAGCTCAATTGTTCCCCAAAATAAATTTCACCCTGGAAAACCTCACTAAAATGACTTGGTCTACAGTAAGTAAATTCCTGTCTGTGATTTCTTTTCTTTTTAAAACTTCACTGAAACTTTCCACTAGCAAAATATCCTAAGAAGTAAACAAGATCAGAAGGAAAGCGGTCACTTGCTGTCTTTTGAAATCTACCTAAAAGTGCTAGACCAAGTACTAAAACATGTCTATTACACAATGAACTCTCCATATTTGTGGGCTTGCTATCAATAAAATCAACAAACTTTAAACATAAGATATTCTAGGTAAAAACAGCTCCTACTCTGAAAATGTACATGATTTTTTGTTACTATTCCCTAAAGAACACAGGTAGACCTTGCTGTGGCATTTGTGTTACACTGGATATATTATCAAGTTCACAGCAGGATGTCTAAACTACATGGAAACACACCACTGCATATGAGGCAAAAGTTATCTACAGGCTATTTTCTTAAAATTCTATGGTTTTTTTGTTTGTTGTTGTTGTTGTTGTTTTGGATTTGGATTTTTCGAGACAGGGTTTCTCTGTAGCTTTTTTTTGGTTCCTGTCCTGGAACTAGCTCTTCTAGACCAGGCTGGCCTTGAACTCCCAGAGATCCGCCTGCCTCTGCCTCCCGGGTGCTGGGATTAAAGGCGTGTGCCACCACCGCCCGGCCAAAATTCTATGTTTTAATTCAACATGATCATGCAAGCATTATCTTAAAGCCTATCTACAGACTCTTAAATCACAGCTGAAACAAAGCCCCTGGTAAGCTTATCGACACTAAGCTCCCTTTCTGAAGATCCCCTGCATGCCCAGCAGATGGACGCCAGGGTGATGCTTGAGCATACTCTAGGCTGCCTTAAAGGTCTCCTCATCTGTGAAGTAAGAATAACTCCATTTATCTAACAGAACTGCTGCAAGCATTGAATGAATATATATAAAGTACTTGCTATGTGATGACTGACACACACTAAGTTAGCAATTAATAAAGATCTGCCTATTATATTAAAAATAGCCACTACAAAAGCAAACAGTTGTTTCAAACAGGCGGTGATTAAAAGGTCATTTTTTAAAAAATCACTTGCTTAGAACACTAAATCCACATTCCCGGAAATACTAGTCAGGCTTGTTATGATTCAACATAAATCCACTTGGCATAGTATGACTAAACCTCCCATCAATTTCCATAGAATAATGTATTTTTAAAATTACGATACAGGCAGAGAGATACACGCACACTCTTGTACATACACACACACATTAAGTGACAGCTACTTGTTTCTGACTATAAGACAAAAAATGATTATTTTTTAGATGAAAGGAAATCCTTTCTTCTCTAGCTGTGACTAGACTCTTCAGTAAGGACAGGAAAGGGGACAGACAGTACCTGAAGCTGTTATAAGCTTCCCATTGCTTGCTAATGGCCAAGGATTGGCAAGCAACTATTTCCCAGCAGCAGACGTGTGCATACAGAGAGGTTCCTGTATACAGAACCTTGATCTGGGTATAAACAAGAGATCCACAAGTCACAAATATCAACTCTGAATACATTTAAAAATCAGCATCACTTTAGGATATTTGACTCCCATTTTCAACAAGACTGAGGAATTTCAACGTTCTCCATCACAGAGAAATTTAAAAGAGACTATACAAGCCATGCTCATTTCTACTTCTCAGTCATCTCCCTAAGAAAGATGGCACAACTTACAATCTAACAAGAGACTTGATCATTGCTAGGGCAGCTATTAGACATTCTTTTATGAAGCCCAGTACTTCTACTGAAGTTTATATTCTTAGCCTTCTACAGCAGTGGCTCAACCTTCCAATGCTGCTACTTCTTAACTGGAATTTTGTTACTTTATGAATCATTACATAAATGTGTTCTCTGATGGTCCTAGGAGACCCCTATGAAAGGACTGCTCAACCCCCAAGTAGAGAGCTGTTCTAGAAATTAAGTGTTTCATGAAAGTGCTATTTGCTTAGGACTCTTGTTCAACGTGGATTAAGCCAACCTGACTCATTTTACATCTCAATCTATGTAACTACGATGTGTGAAGTGTACATTCACATCTCATTTCTCTAAGTTAAATAATGACACAGATTGAGTATAAAGTGAAGTGAAATGTGAAATAAACACTCAACATAGCTCCTAACAAAATGGGTTCCTCACTTTTAAAAAAATGCCAAAGTCTGCTTACCAATCAAGAGCTTTTTGTTGATTTTATAACATCTGGCTCTTTTTCTGTTTTCTTTTAAAGCTTTCAAACATATATTATTTATTTTTCTATGTGTGTGTACACTTGCCTTGGTGTGGCCTTGGAAGTCAGAGGGTCAACTACACATGAGGTCCTGTTTGCACCATGAGGGTTCCAGGTCTCCAACTGAGATCCAAAAGCAATCACCCTTACCCCTAAATCTCAGCCTATCTTTTTTTTTTAAAAAAAAAAAAAAAAAAAGATTTTACTTTGCTTTGAGACAAGGTCTTGACATGTAGGCCAGGCCATACTCAAACTCACAATTCTCTTGCCTCCACTTCCAAGGACTCAGATTACAGGCACGCACCAACACAGCTGGCTTCTACATGTTTAACAGTCTTATTTTAAAAGTGGGTTGCTAAGTATAAAGAAAGGAACTATCCAGACTAGTAGGTGTGGTGGTGTGCACCAGTAGATCCAAACACTGGGAAGGCAGAAGAACTCCTCCCCAAGTTTTAGGCTGACCAGCCTGATCTACAAAGTGAGTTCCCAGAGCTACACAAAAAATGATTTTTTTTTTAAACTAATGAAAGTATTCTCCAAATAACAAGGAAAACCTAGCAGAAGTACCTGACGAGAAGCACAAACCACCAGACGGCAGTGGAGGGCACAGTCTGCAATCTTCACTCCTCTGATGTTGACTTGCCTACAATTCCAAACTAAGAGGAGTAGCCTTTGTCCACACGTTCTGTGAAACAATACACTTCCCTTACCCTTTTGACCTTCTCAATTTATATTTGTAAGCTATTACTTAACTAAGCTCAAACATTTAAAAACATTGCAGTATCAAATTGAGAATGACTGATCATTGACAAATATTTATAAAAGGATATGAAAGGGGAGAAAAATTACCTACTCATGACTCTAAGTGGTTCTCAACCTTCCGAATGCTGCTACCCTTTAAGACAGTTCCTTATGCTGTGGTGACCCCAACCATAAAATTATTTTTGTTACAACTTCATAACTGTAATTTTGTTACTGTTGTAAATCGAAATGTAAATATCTGTGTTTTTAGAAGGTCTTAGGTGACCCCTGTGAAAGAGTCATTCAATCCCCCAAAGGGGTCACAACCCCACAAATTGAGAACCACTGCTCTAAGTGCTTACAATCAAGCATACTGAGGGGGAGGGGGACCTAAAGAAACTTACATGCTAAATGAAAATAGCAATGATCAAATAAGATTGCAAGCTTTAATACAGTTCCTCAACTGATCCAATAGTAAAATAAATCAGCTGCTTTAAAAAACTGGAAAAGCACTAGTATAGTTTACTAAACTAGTAGAATATGATTAGTATGCACCAGGCCCTGAGCTGAAATAAAGCACCAAAAACAAATCTTTTTGCTTTTCAAGACAGGGTTTCTCTGTGTAGCCCTAGCTGTCCTGGAACTCACTCTGTAGACCAGGCTGGCCTCGAACTCTTTCCACCAGCCTCTGCCTCCGAAGTGTTGGGATTAAAAGCATGAGTCACCATAGCCAAGCGCCAAGAACAAATCTTAAAAATATTAAAAAGAATACCACATGACTAGTCTAGAAGCAGGGGTACCTCAATGCCATTTTGCACATTATCCTCAACTAGTTTCAATGCAACTTTCACAACAGGAACATCACTAGGAGTATTTCACCTCTGGCCCCACCACAGGCAGCAAGGCCCTATAAGAGCTCAAATGAACAAGTACAGACCATACTTTGTACAACTTTGTACTCTAAATCTCACTCCTTACCCCACCCTAAAAATATCAGCAGCTCTGTACTGACTGGGCTTTAACACAATCCAAGACTTAAATGGTAACAAGTATCACATAACACACTGCTATTTTATTGCTCGGGATCTTCTCAATTTTGCCTCTATCACCCATATTTTCCCCTAACACTTGGTAGAGAAAGGTAGAAAATTCAGTTAGATGTAGACATCAGAACCTGTCAGGAGAGTTTAAGTTAAATGTAAAGCTTCCCTCTTGTTCTTACATAACACGGATACTATTAAAGTCAGTTAATTTCACTAGCAATTTGTGAGGCATTTTTGCAGACAACCAAATTGTCATGAAAACTGATATCAATAAAGAACAGTAAATCATGCCAAAAAAAAAGTTGCCTTGAATTCTGCCAAGATAAGTCCGTTTTGCAAACTAATCAAATATCTTTAGCCTATAGGTGAGTTTTTAAAAATTTAAAAATATCTGGCAAAGGTAGTCTACAAAGGTTTCTTGTTGCTAGTCTATACCTTTAATCATCTGAGACCTTATCACACAGGTGTGACATTCCTTAAAAAAAAAAAAAACCTGGGAGGGATGGTCAGTGAGCCAGCTGCTGGCAAATCCAAACCATGAAAAACACGTAAGACACCACTCTTCTGCCTTCCGGGTAACTACCAACGTGCTGCTCGGTGAGCATCTCGCTTCAATCAATTTCGGAATAGAGCTTTAATTAAGAGGAAAGCAGTGCAGGGTAGGTGGGGGTAAAAAAGCCAAATGAAAAAGCAGTATTGAGGGGCCGGAGTTCAGCAAAGACACTTGAATCTCGATCCTCTGGACTCCAAACGCTGTCCTTTGACTTCCACACGCGAGCCACGGCACGCGCTGCAGTCCCCATGCTAATTTCCTTTTTCATTTAAGTAAAGGCAACCTGAAAGTTTCTATTTCCAATATTAGTGTTGGCTGGCTCTCTTCCAGACGATCGAGTCGCGTCAGAGCACAAGAATCTACCGAGTCGTCGGAAGCGTGCGCGCTGCGCCGGGAAGATGAATGAATGGAAGCCCGGCGCGTGTGAAAGGCAGGTCTGCGTCCAGCCGACCCGCGGCTGCGATCTGTAGGCCTCGCTCCTCCCCCTCCATTTCTCCCTGACAGCCCTGTCCCGGTGTGGAGGGTCCGGGACAATGTGATCACCTTCTCAGCGGCCCCACTCGCCCGGCCCCGAGAGGTGCGCGGCACGACCCCGGGGCGTGCGTCCTCCCCACTCGACCCCGCAGCGCCGCGGCTCACTGGTTGCGCTCGCCCTCTTGCCGCGCCCCTCCCTCCCGGCCCCGCGCGCCCACCGGCCCCGCCAGCCCACCCTCCTCCGCATCCTGCGCCGCCCCGCACGAGGATCCCGGCGGCGAAGGCGCAGCTGCCCCCAGGCTTCTCCCTCCGGCTCCTTCCAGGCCGGGTTCACCGCCCACCCGCCCCGCCGAGCAGGGTGCCCGCTAAGAGCCCGCCCCGCGCCCCCGGGACCCGGCGCCGATCCCCGCGCCGGCCCGAGCCGCCACCTCGGGGCCCGCGCGGCGCCCCTCCCCCACCGTCCCGGTGCCCGGGCCCCCACACGGCGTGTGCGCTCCACGCTGCCGCCGCCAGCCTCCGGGCGCCAAGGCTGCCGGCGGAAGGTCAGGCCGGGGGACAGGGGCCAGGCGCGGCCGGGGGCGCCGTGCGCGCCGGGAACGCCGTCCCGCGGGGAGTCCCTGAGCGGAGGGAGCCGGAGCGCGGGGACCTCGGGGGTGGGGGCCGAAGGCAATACTCACCGGTTCCACAGTCGCCATCTTAGATCGATCTGATCGCACAACCGCTCCTGAAGGGGGGGCGAGAGGAAAAAAATGAGATTCAAACCGGATTGGCCGGCTCCTGCCCACGTGACGGACGTGTCCGTTTGGCCCTGGCGGCGCCTGCGCAAGACTGCAGCTGCGTGGGGACCGAGAGGCTTCTGGGAAGTGGAGTCTCTTTTTTTTTTTCTTAAGGCGAAGTTTTTTTTTTTTCCTCTTTTTTAAAAAAAAAAATTGATCACGTGGTCGCTGGCGAGGGTGCGCGGCTCCCGGCGCCGCGGGTGCTTGCTGCAGAGTAGGTTTTAGGCCTCTGCGGTGCTGCGAGCAGAGCTCCGGTCGCAGTCACTTACTGCGGGGCATTCCTGCTGTGCCCTTTGTCGCCCAGTCCTCCCATCTTTCCTAGAAGATTGGGAACTGCAGGCTCAGCACACGCAAGAAGGCTTCATTTGCTTAGCTGAGGTTCTAGGACAAGTTGCTTGTGTGTTTTTTTATTTAGTTTTCTTTTCGCCTCCCACCATTTTCTCTTGGTTTCAGAAAGAGGCGGCGATGGAGAGTCGTTGATGCGGTCTACGTTCCCCTTGTCCCCGGTCCACTAACGCGGGTGGTCACTTGTTTCCATCGCTGCCCTTAGCGGGTGGGCGGGGTAGCCCACGGTACCCACTCGTACGCTTTGGGGGAGGGGGGTGTGCACGCGTCGGCTTTTCCTGTTCCCAGTCCTGAGATGAATTGCGTCAGGGTTGAATCTTGCTGGACGTAAAAAGTTTGGAAGTTCTGTCCAATCGGTTTCAGTATTCTGCTTGAACGTGAACAGAAATAGCCTACGTCCAGGTGCCAGTCAGGGAAGCCACTCGGGGCTCCGCTGACTCAGCCCTGGACTGAAGGTCAGGAGTCGTTAAGCCGGGTCAACTATGACTCTTGACGTTGACTCATGCTCCTTAGGCGAGTGACTTAATCGCTCGGTGCCTCAGCTTTTTCATTTATGAACCAAAGATGATAATACACTTACCTCACAAGGGTGTGCTGTGGTAAGGACTGTAACCAGCTTTGAAAACGCTTCGGAATCTCAATGCTTAGCAGCAAGCGCGTGCCTTCCTAAGGACCAGAGGCCTCTCCTCCGCTACTTACTGTTCAGTAGTTTTCTTCTCCTGATACAGGCTAGCCCAGGCTAACCTCGAACTTGCGGTGTAAGGGAGGATAGCCTTGCTTAAACTGTAGATCTTCCTGCCTCCACCTCCCAAAGTACTGGGAGTGCTGGCTAGTGCCGGGGTGGGGGTGGGATAATGCAGAGATAGGGATGGAACCCAGGGTTTCCTGAGTGCGAGGGGAGCCCCGTACCAACTGAGCGACATCCCCAACCCTTTACAATGTTTTAAGCTTTTCTTTTGTTTGCTTTGTTACGTTGCCTTGTACACCAATGCAGTTTTAAACTTTCAAAATCTTTTTTTTTCTTTTCAAATGTAGCTGCTCTCAACAGAAGCTTTAGTTGAGGAAATTATGTTCATAACAACTTCTAAAAAACAGAAATGTGTCCCAACGCTGGCATGCTGCATTTTCTTCTAAGTTGCTGGGCTATCGTTTCTCAAGACAGTGTTGAGTTCTAATGAGGAAGACGGATCTCATTGCTATTTCCACGGGGCTTAAGAATGCTATCTCCAGGAAAAGCAGTGCGAGCTGGCTATCTGTGCCTGCCTCATCCCGGAGTTGCTGTTGTCTGGAGCTGTGTCATGGCTATTATTGAGTGCATAATGGATGCTTGGGTTGACTAACACATAATTGAAGCTGTGTAAGAACTCAAAGCCAATACCCTGTTGATGTTTTTCTTTACCAGAATGGCAGAAATGATTTAAATGAAAGCGTTTGTTTACTCAGCACCAGTAGATTCTAAAGTAGAAACAGTTCTGCAAACTAAACAGCTTGGTGAATTTCTCTGCACAAATCGGTTCCACTAACCAAAGGAATTACAGTTGATCCCTCTATTTTCTGTTGTTTGCAAAATGATAGCTGGTTAACTTTGGTGAAAAGACAGCATGGAATGCTGGGAACATAGCTCAGTAGAGGACTCACCTAGCAGGCCCCATCACTACATAAACCCAGCATTCTGAAGGAGCAGGACTCCAAATTCAGCTACATGGCAAGTTCCAGGTCAGCCAAAGCAACATGAGAATCTCTATTCAAGGAAAGAAAAGACAAGATAGCATAAATATCCTGTTTTATTAAGCTGCAAGAAAATATCCCAATGAGCCGAATAGCTACTGATATAAAACTTGTATTTGAAATGGCTTTCATTTATATTGTATTTTCCTTCAACCTTCCTCCTCTATTGCCAATCAAGACTCAGAGATAGAATGTTTGCCTAAGACTGTCTAGATTCCATTCCCAGTACTCCTGGCTTCCCCTTCTCTCCCTTCTCAAAAAAAGACAAAAAAAAAAAAACCCTTGTGCTTTTACAGTATTTATGTGTGCCCATTCTTTATAGTTAATTGATCTCCATATTTGTATATGACTTGTTTCATATTTTTGACATTTCAGATGTGTTTGCCTAGTGTCAAGACTAAGATTTCATCAGGTCAAATATATGGTGGCCAGACTTTATGTGTTATGTCTGTCTGTATGTGACTGATTTAGTTTTCCTTATTTATTTGTTGAGTCAGAGTCTTGCAATGTGCGATCTTGAACTCATAGATTCAAAGGATCCTCCTACCTCCTCCTCCAGAGAAGTTGGAACTAAAGACGTAGGCTGCTGTGCCCAGCTCTGTGCTAATCTTAAATCCACACAGCAGAATATATTATGTCTTATCTACTTACAAAACATGCTACCATGTTATCACCTTGCTACCATGTCTATGCTGGCTTATTTTTAAAAAAGTTTAATTTTTGAGTCAGACTTATGAATGAGAGACGGTGTTGTAATGCTGCCCTATATGACTGGGTTGTCTAGCTCACACACAACTATTTTGGCCCAGTGTAGTATCACTGTATATATGTGTTCCTTATAATCCTAGGCTGATTGAATGTTACTAAGCATTAGTAAATAATGATGTTTTTTTCACTGTAATATATTCCTCAGACTGGTATATTACCAGTGCTTTGTAGATTTAAGTAACGTTGAGGTTTCAAACAATTTGATAGAGCACATTAGTCGTTTCAGATGTATACTTTGTCTCTGGAGTTCTCGTTCCCTGGTTTAGATGAATGAAGCCATTGTTTTGCCAGACTATTTGACTGTGTTTCTGTGGTGATATTTGTTTGTGATCTAACAAATAAAGCTTGCCTGAAGATCAGAGTGCAGAGCTAAGCCACCAGTTAGCCATAGAGGCCAGGTAGTGGTGGCATACACCTTTAATTCTAGCACTTGGGATGCAGAGGCCGGCAGATCTCTGTGAGTTCCAGGCCACCCTGGGCTACAGAGATTGATCCAGACTCAAAGAGAAACAGAGTTCACATTCTTGATCCCAGCACTTGGATCACATGCCTTTAATCCCAGCATTGGGGAGATGGAGATGGGAAGGGATATGGCTGGGCAGAGAGAGGAACATAAGACAGGAGGAGAGGAGCTCGGGTATTCAGTTGAGGCCTGTAGAGACAGGATACTCCATTCGATCTGAGGATTTCGTAGAGGTAAGGACTAGTGGCTGGCTGCTCCGTTTCTCTGGTCTTTCAGCTTCCACCTCCTAATATCTGACTCTGGGTTTTTATTATTAAGACCAATTAGAAATCACGCTGCAGCTGGGCAGTGGTGGCACACACCTTTAATCCCAGCACTCGGGAGGCAAATACAGGTGGACCTCTGTGAGTTCGAGTTCCAGGACAGGCACCAAAGCTACAGAAAGACCCTGTCTTGAAAAATAAAAAAAAAAAATTAAAAAAAAGAAAGAAAAAGAAATCACGTTGCATACTTCAAGCTAATCATACCTGCTATGATCTGTATAAAATTATTACTGCTCACTATCTTGGGTTTTCATTGTTGGTTTTACTTAAGCAAGCTTTAGAAGTCTAGACCTTCATAGTTACTAAATTCTAAGCAGCCATTTTTCTTAAGTCGGCTTTGAGACAGAAAGTATGAAGTTGGGTGATCAATTACCTCAGTGTTGTAAGCTGAACAGTACCTAGAAATAAATTCTAGCTACATCTTTCCCTTCAATCTCTCTTCCTTGAGATGCAATACTGCCTGAACTATAATTTATGATCTTTTAGTATTGTCATTTTTCCTTCAGGAAAGATTCAACTCAGTGTTTTCTACATGAAATTAGCCTTAGAAATTATTCCTGTAGCTAAGAACGTCTAGGGTGGTGCCAAACTCTCATACTACAAACGCTGCTGCTCACTTTGTGTGGATCACGGACAGAAGACTTTAGTCAGTCTGTGTCTCGTTTTTCTCATGAGTTATAGTGTTTTATTTGGTAACAGTGAGGAATAGTGACTGTTTCATGTAGTGTGTTTGGAATAGTTTCTAGAACACAGCAAACATTCAACATTACTGATCATTAGAGTGACAAAATATTACATTGATGTAAATTTCTTTCTTAATTTTCTTTTTCTTTTATTTTCTTTTTGGTTTTTCGAGACAGGGTTTTTCTGTCTCTGGAGCCTGTCCTGGAACTAGCTGTTGTTGATGAGGCTGGCCTTGAACTCACAGAGATCCGCCTGCCTCTGCCTCCCGAGTGCTATGATTAAAGGCATATGCCACCACCCATCTTAATTTAATTTTCTTTGTCATATATTAGACAAATGCTCTATCATTGAGCTATTCACAGCCCTCTTTTTATTCTTTATTCTAAGACAGGGCTCACTAAGTTGCCCAAACTGGCCATGAACTCACTTTGTATCACAGGCAGAACTTGAATTTTCATTACTTTGTATCAACCTTCCATATAGGTGGCATTATAGACCTTTGCCACCAAGCCAGGCTTCTTCCTTTTTTGTTGCTGCTGCTGCTACTGTTTTTAAGACAGAGACTCACTGTGTAGCCCAGGCTGGCCTGGAACTGCCTAGTCCTCCTTTATCTGTTCCCTGAGTACTGAGTGAGACTGAGTGTGTGTCACCATACCTGGCAACAGAAATTTATTGTTTCTTCTCTTTCAGTAAAATGTAATATGTGTAAGAGTTCGTTTGCCTCAAGAACCAACTGCTGCTTGTTATCCTTTTAGGATATTTCCAACTTGTGTAACTAAAAAGTCAGCTAACATGGTTTGGTCTCCTGTAATGTGCCAAGTATTTTTCATATGCATCACTTCATTTGACTTTTATAATCGTGTGAATGAAACACATCATTCCTGTGTGTTGTTGTTTAAACATAAACAGAGCGATTGCTATTAAGTGGCATGTCAAAATCCACAGATACAAACCATTCTTCTCCACTCCCAGGATTCATGCTTTCAAACCATAGTTGCTTTCTTCTGACTGGGTCTTCCAGATGATGCTTATTTTTCTTTGAAATTTTTAAAATTGGTTTTTGGTGTATATGTATATGATGGGCTGGGGGTAATGGTGGCAGGAAGTGAATGTGGAACCCAGAGGACAACATGCTAAAATCTGTTCTCTCATCCTGCCTTTGCATGTGTTCGGCAAATCAAGCTCGGGTCATCAAGTTTGCTCAGTAGGCACCTTCACCACCGAGCCAGCCCCTTGTCACCCACGGAGCCATCATCTCCTTGTCACCCACTGGGCCATCCCCTTGGCTCTCTTCAAAGCACTTCTAATTACAAGTTGGTTTGTAGGCCTGACAAGAAAGCATCGAGGAGGCACTAAGTCATGGGAACTATGTGCTCAGTTAAGGCTATTTAAAGACACATGAAATAGCCGGGCGGTGGTGGCGCACGCCTTTAATCCCAGCACTCGGGAGGCAGAGGCAGGCGGATCTCTGTGAGTTCGAGACCAGCCTGGTCTACAAGAGCTAGTTCCAGGACAGGCTCCAAAACCACAGAGAAACCCTGTCTCGAAAAACCAAAAAAAAAAAAAAAAAAAAAAAAAAAAAAAAAAAAAAAAAAAAAAGACACATGAAATAAATATAGGCACTTCCCTCCTAGATTTTGAAATCTGCTTGGTATACTAAGTCATGAGGTATAAATAATCCAGTGTCCATGTGAAAAGGCGTGACTAAGAAGCAAGAGGGTGCAGGGAACCACAAAGCACCCTATGAGGAGTGGCCCGGTCACATAATTGCTTCCCTCATTTCATCCAAGCCTCTGTCCCATGTCATCTGACAGATGCCTTCCTTGCTCACCCCTGTAAACTAGCTTCCCCATTACTCTGTCGCAACCCTGCTTTATTTTGCCCTTACTCTAGGCTTGACCTCATGCCAAACATTCTTTAATTATTGATCACCTCTGACATGAAGATACTAGCTTCTGGACGATCTGTGGGCACCGTGTAATATTTAGAGGAAGCTCAAAGACATTTTTTCCTAAAAAAGTACAGCCTTAGGACTAATAAAGTAACTATCAGGAAAAATCCCTCAGTGTATGCCAGCTAGGTCCTTTGTGTGGGTACCTCATTCAGAACAGCAGTCTGAAGTAGGCACGCCTGGTAGTTCAGGTGAGGGAGCCGCTCTTGGCCAGTCTATGAGACAGACCAGATTGTAACTGAACTGCATAATGAAGGCCATACTCCAAAATAGTGGGAAAAGAAATCATCTGTGGGTAACGTGGAAAATTCATGTAAGTAGTATATTAGGCCAATAATAAGGTTAAATAAAAATAATTACTTTATACGATTGAAATCTGGATTTAGACCAGGTCATCCTCTCACAAAAAAAAAAATGACATGGAGATTTAATATTGATTATGAAAGCTTGGTCTTAGCTTGGGCGTGTTTCTAACTAGCTCTTATAACTTAAATGAACCCATAGTTTTAAATCTACATTCTCCCGTGGCTCATTACCTCATCTCTTCATGCTGCTTCCTCTGCATCTGACTGGCGACTCCACCTTTCTTCTTCCTAGAGCTCTCTCTGTCCAGAAGTCCTGCTATACCTCCTGCCTTTCTATTGGCTGTTAGCTTTCTATTAAACCAATCACAGAGACACATCTTCATAAATATAAAGGAATATTCCACAACTTTTCCCCCTTTTTGTCTGAAACAAGTTTTAATTCAAAACAGTAAAAGTATGTACAATAGGAACAATTATAAGGTAAGAATTGAATTTATAGATGACTATAAATTTGATTGTTATAGATGACTATTAACCTGTATTTCTTATTATTCTAACTAGCTTTTAAGGACTAAAATTTTACATTTTTAAATGAGCTGTATAGATACAATACCTTAAACAGAAATGGAAACATATATACAGTATAACAAAAATAACCTTAAATTTGTATCAGTATACAAAAATCCATACTAATGTAAAATATTTGAGATTAGTGGTTGTTTAAAAGTAGACTCAACAATCCACCCTTTATCCCATCGTTTCTATACTATACCCTTTTTCCCATTAGAAAGAAATTCCTGAATCTGATCTCCTTTGTTTCCCTTTATACCTGACCATGACCAGTCACAGTTTGTAACCAGCCTCCCCCCACAATCAATAACAAACATCCATAACCCACCAAACAACCAAAAACCAAATAGTCTGTGAGGCTGGATCACCTCACTAGCAGCCTTGTTGGTTTTTTTTCCTTTGTTTGTTTGTTTGTTTTTTGGTTTTTCGAGACAGGGTTTCTCTGTAGCTTTGGTGCCCGTCCCGGAACTAGCTCTTGTAGACCAGACTGGCCTCGAACTCTCAGAGATCCGCCTGCCTCTGCATCCCGAGTGCTGGGATTAAAGGCGTGTGCCACCACCGCCCGGCTTGAAGCTGTTCTGAATGCAGAACTCAGGAAACTGCAACCAACAGTGTCGCTCTGAGAGGCTGGACCACCTGTGCTACCTGTTTTCATTGGTGTCTGGTCCCCTTGCTCTGAAAACACACAAACTTTCAAAAGTAACATATATCTGCATTAACACAAGCAGGGGGTCTGCCCTCATCAAAGCTGATCTCTATCAACCTTGAATGAATCCACAGCTTTTCATTTTCTATGGCTTTAAAAGCATAACCTCTTCCACAATGTAACATATTTTTTACTTCCATTTTGAAGTTAAGACTTTTGGCCAGGCAGAGGTGGCGCACGCCTTTAATACCAACACTAGGGAGGCAGAGGTGGGCGGATCTCTGTGAGTTCGAGGCCAGCTTGGTCTACAAGAGTTAGTTCCAGGACAGGCTCCAAAGCTACAGAGAAACCCTGTCTTGAAAAAAAAATTAAAATATGTAGGTTGGTTCAGTTTTGCAGTTTCCACAATCCAATGTCTCTTAGCAGCTATTTTTTGCTCATCAGCAATCATAAAATTTAAAGTCAACAAGGTCCATGTAGAATCCAAATTTTCTGAATTTTCCATCTTTACATGGCTTATCCTTTTATACTATTTTATTCTCTCTTTAAAGACTTTATCTTATTTATAAATTATATTTTTCACCCTTTTCTTTTTTTAAGCCTCATACATGTTTAAAAACATATTGTACCTTTTTAGAGGTTTTATGTGTCTGGACCTGGCCTTATTCAGCATCTGTAGCATTCCCTGATCAAATGAGACAAATCTTAAACTGCTATGTCAGCTACTGGTGTGGCTCAGTTTAGTATGGCACTGGTGGGTGGCTCCAGTCCGCAGGCGGTCTCAGTAGGCTGAGCCTACCTGAGACCTTGCCAAGTTTGACTTCTGTGTTTTTTCTTTCTTCTTCCTTCCTTCCTTCCTTCCTTCCTTCCTTCCTTCCTTCCTTCCTTCCTTCCTTCCTTCATTTATTTATGTGGCCAGACATTGGCCACCCCATACAGATGGAATTTCCTCTGGGCTGCTGGCTCACAAAAACGACACCCACCTATACCTTCTGCCTAGCTATTGACTGTTTAGCTTTTTATTAAACCAACCACAGTGATATATCTTCACACAGTGTAAAGGAATATTCCACAACACCTGGGAGAAATAAAAAACGCATGGGATAAGATCAGTAACCTTTAGAAAGAAACCAGCATTGTAAATACTTGTCAAGGGGCTAAATACAACTATTGGATTTCAAGGTTTTAAAGACCGAGTCTTTTTTCAATGCTAGAGTCAGCTAACACTTCGCTCCACAAAATAGGAGTGCTCTAAAGAGTCAAGCAAAGGAGGTTAGACTCATAAACATAGAAGACTGATGAAAACAGAAACAAGACAAAAAACAGATTGGTCATTTCCAAGTTCTTTGCCATGTAAGATGAAATGATAATAGGAAGATTCTGACAGTCTTGGTTCATCTCAGTGGAAGGATTAAAGCAGGGGGGTTTCATTATTATACTGCCTCAGACTGGTCTTTGGGGGAATTTTGGCTCTTACCTCTATAATGCTAATAAACAGTTTAGTTTCATTATGGCGATGGACCGTTATTTGGGTCCAGTGTAGGAACGTGGTCTAAAACAATGGTCTTTAATTTTCATTTAGAGTACCCAAAATTTAATCAGAGATCTGGTTGAGGGAAACACGTCCAGGTCTTCATTGCTCCGTACACTGACTTTACATACAGTGTTTGATTCATCAGGAGCAGCGCTTGCAACCTATAAGAAACGTAGATGACAATGCTTGGACTGTGTCCACCTGTCCCAGGGACAAGGCTTCCAGGGTGCAAATGCAAATCCAGTTCTTGGAGATATTGCCTCAGGACACAATTAATTCACCTTAATTTCAGACTCACCAAGCAACCATACAGATAATCCTACATTTCCATATTTATTTGCACATAGAGCTTCTAAGGAAATACAGATGTGCACACAATAGTAGTTAGGTTGTTTTAAGTCACTTTCTAAAGGGGTCCTTGGCTTTTGGGGTTATTTACTTGTTGTAATTGTTTTCTGTGGGAGAAACTGAAAGAAAGCTCCTCGTAGGACTGCATCTCTTCCATGTCCTGAGATTGGGAAAATCCGCTGAGGAAATGCCATCCTGTGGGAACTGTCTGGGTGGTTGACATCCTTCACCAGCGTTTCCCATATGCTTCACTTTCTTTTCTTTCTTTTTTCTTGGTTTTTAAGACAGGATTTTTCAGTAGATATAGAGCCGATCCTGGAACTTGCCCTGTAGACCACGCTGGCCTTGAACACACAGAGATCTGCCTGCCTCTGCCTCCTGAGTGCTGGGATCAAAGGCACGTGCCTCCACTGCTGCCCATGCTTTATCTTTTACTCTAGCCATTTCACTAGAACTAGCTCTTGTAGACCAGGCTGGCCTCGAACTCCCAGAGATCCGCCTGCCTCTGCCTCCCGAGTGCTGGGATTAAAGGCGTGCGCCACCACCGCCCGGCTCTGGAAATTCTTTTCAAAGAGTAGTTTACTGCCAGGAAGTAGTGGTGCACATCTTTAATCTCAGCACTCAGGAGGCAGAGGCCAGCCTGCTCTACAGAGCTAGTTCCAGTACAACAGAGAAACACTGTCTTGAAAAACAGAGAGAGAGAGAGAGAGAGAGAGAGAGAGAGAGAGAGAGAGAGAGAGAGAGAGAGAGAGAGAAGTTTACTGTATTCTAATAGCAAATTTACAGAAAGAATACAGAAGATAAATGCAATTAAAAGCATGTCCTTGCATGCAGATCAACTCATATTAGACAAGTAAGTGTAGAGAACAGACAATTCACTGTGTGATGAAGGGTCTAGAAACACCATGTTGCTGTCAACAGGAAGTTTTCTTCTCTTAAAAACAGTTCCAGGGCTGGAGAGACGGCTCAGTGGTTTAGAGCACCGTCTACTCTTCCAGAGGTCCTGAGTTCAATTCCCAGCAACCACATCGTGGCTTACAACCATTTGTAATGAGATCTGGCGCCCTCCTCTGGCGTGTGGGCATACATGGAGGCAGAATGTTGTATACATAATAAATAAATAAATCTTAAAAAAAAAACAATCCCAATGTTGGGTTGGAGAGATGGTTCAAGTACTTAAGAGCACTTGCTGCTCTTACAGAGAGATGGGATTCAGCTTCCAGGACCTATATGGTTGACTTACAACCATCTGGGGGATGGATGCCCTCTTCTGGCCTCTACAGGTATCAGGCAGACACATGGTGCATATACATGCAAGCAAATCACTCATATACATGAAAACCTTTTTTTAAAAAAAATAATAAATGTTGGTGTTATCCAGAAAAAAAATGTAACAAGTTCATTACAATTATAATAAACTACTGAAACATGCTCAACGATTTACTCTGAATTGTATTTGTGTTCGCTTCTTGAGTGTCCTGCTTTCATTTCTGTTGTGATGATAAAAATGCCCTGACTAAAGCAACTTTAAAGGAGAAAGAATTGACTTGACTTACAAGTCTAGGATCCAATCACTGAAGGGAAGTCATGGGAAGAACTTGAAGCAGCTAGTCATGTCCACAGTCATAAGCAGGAAAAGGATAGAGGTATGCATGCCTACTCATGCTCAGCCAACTCTCCGCCATGGTACAGTCCAGGGTTCCCTGTCTAGGGAGTGGAGCTGCTCACAGTGGGCTGGGTGGTCCCACATCAATTGACGTTAGTAATCAAGGCTATCCCTCACAAATGTGCCCAGAGACCAACCAGATCCAGAATATACCTCATTGAGAATCTTCCCAGGTGATTCTAGAATGTGTCAAGCTGACAATTGAAACTACCCATCACAATGAGTGCCTGTATTCTTAATTTCAGAGTTTGAGAGACTCTGCCTTTCGTTGTATATTCACAACACTTCTTAAAAACCAAGATATGCTCAAAGAACTAATATCCCAAGCATTCAAAGCTGCTGCCCGACAAAGTCAGGGTGTGGCCATCATATAGAGACTGCCATTCTATATTAGTATAATTTCCTTCTCCAAGAAGTTGATCTGGGAAGATTTCCATACTTCTAGCTCTACTCTGTTATTCAATGGTCCTAGCCTCTTCTTTCCATCAGGTCCTCCACTGTAATTGTGGACCAGGCTCCAAGATTGCTGTAACCAAATCTTGAGGGATAATTCTATTACAAGTTGACCATGAGTTTAACATCTGCTTCAAAATGGTGAATGCATGCCATATGAGACTATTGCTTCCTTGAATCTCCTTAAATCTAACATTGCCACAGCAGTCCAGTCAGCTCTTACAGAGCCTTGGGGATATCTATAATTTGGCAATTCCTGTAAGGTTACTGGAAATATTAAGGTTAGTTGTTTGAAAACCTCAGGCTGTTCCTATCTAACCTTATAATGCAATGCTGAAATTATTTCTCCATTAAATTTCTCTGTCTGGATTTGAATATTTCTATGATCTGTTTATTAAGTTTTTCTAAGGCCTGTATCTTGGCACTTGTATCAAACAACATTTTTAGAGAAAACTAAGAATTATCAAGATGATAATTAACATCATGTCAATCACAGTTGATTATTACTTCATTTCAATTTTTTCATTTTTAAATCATGCATCACGTAATCATACAGAGACATAACTGTCTCTATTGTAATTCTGTTTCCCATTTTTTTAATGTGGGAGAAAAAAACTTTTTAAACTAATTTAATTAATTCCTCCCTTTAAGAATTCCCAGTTTTCTCAGCAACCCTGCCACTGATGCTGCCGATGAAGTGTGAGGCTGACTGCTGCTGTGTAGAACAGTACAAGCCTGACTGAATGGCAAGGCAGAGACCTAGTTTGGCAGCAGCCAGAGAAGGGGGTCCAGGCGAAGGACATCAGGAAAGAAGAAAGGAAAACCGCAGGGCGGTGACTCCAGCCCTGTGTGGCTCCGACCTATGCCTGTGGCTGCAACGCCACAGACCAACGACTTTTTCATGAATTTGTGCCCCAAAAGTTGGGTGCCAAATGTAGGGTGAATTATTATTGGTCTTAATAATAAAAGTCTGGGGTCAGCTATAGGGATTAATGCTGAAGATCAGAGAAGCAGTGGCGATCCACTAGAGAGTTCTTCCCTCTACCAATGCTCAGACCAAAGGGGCAATCCTGTCTCTATGAATCCTCAGACTGCATCTCCAGACTGCATCTGAGCGCCTGTCTCCTCCCTCCTTGTATTCCTCTCTCCACCCAGCCATATCCTTTCTCATCTCCACCGCCCTGGTACTGGGATTAAAGGTGTGAGCCACCACCACCTGGCTCTGTTTCTCTTTGAGACTGGATCAGTCTAGTGTAGCCCAGGGTGGCCTTGAGCTCACAGAGCTCTGTCTGCCTGTCTCCAGAGTGCAGGGATTAGAGGTGTGTGCCTCCACTGCCTGACCTCTAAGGCTGACTAGTGACTTAGCTCTGCACACTGATCTTCAGGCAAGCTTTATTTCTAGATTACAAACAAAATATCACTTCAACTCTGTCTCAAAATTTGAAAAACAAGAGTATAAGTGATTGTCATACCAAGGAAACATGCTATATAGTTTAAAATTGTTCCATCCACTTTCGTCCTTTGCTGAGTGATACGTGCTTAAAGATGATAAGAACTTGGAACACACTTCCTCATCTCTCAAGAGTCTGACATCATGCCTTATCAGACCCCATATGTGAGGCCCTACCCTTATGAATGAACTCATTCATGGATGCCATTAATTAATCAATTATTTCAAGAATAGGTTTGCACTGGGCATAGTGGTGCACACCTTTAATCCCAGCACTCAGAAGGCAGATGCATGTGACTATGAGTTTGAGGTCAGCCTGGTCTACATAGTGAGACCCTGTCTCAAAAAACAAAACAAAAACAGAATAGGTATGCTAGAAAGGCCAGTTTAGCTAGAGCTGTGCCCATTCCTGCCTCTCTAAATGTAATGCTTGTGCACCTGGGGACTCTACAGTACGAAGGCTACGTAGATGTGACTCTGTGGCCTTGGCGCGGGGGTGGGAGGGAGGGTAATGTGAGCCGAAACAAGCTGTTTTCGCTATAAACGGCCTGGTTAGTGGTGTTATATTAGCAACAGAAAATGGGCTAAGATATGAAGAATGGGCTTGTTGCCCTCAAGATCTACTTTGTACTTTTGTAACTGGTTTTGACTGGAAAAATAAGCATACAATATATATGTATATTCTATGCGCCTTGATCATACTCAGCTCCTTTCATCCCTTTGATGATTTTAAAACAAATTGTCAGTATTCTTACTACTAAACACTTCAAAATGCCCTTCACTGAGGAGGGCTCACTATTTGTTTGCAGCATGCTTCTTTAGACTAAATTTATACAAAATAAAATGCACAAATACTAGTAATGCATTGAAAGAACTTTAGCAGATAATAAGAGTTGTACAATGCAAGACTTTATCAAGATGGAAATGTTATAAAAACACAAGAAAGAGTCAAGAACATGTAAGGTATTTTGACCAGCCCTCTTTCCTAAGCAAATACAGCTCTTTCCCCCAACAGCCCCACTGTTCTGACTCCTTTGCAGTCAGCTGGGATAGTTCTACTGTTTCAAGCAAGTGCAGTTCTATACTATGTACTTTTCTTTGCTTTTTAGTTTTTTGGGACAGGGTTTCTCTGTGTAGCCCTGGCTGTCCTGGAACCTCCTCTGTAGTAGACCTGACTGGCCTCGAACTCAGAGATTCACCTGTCTGCTGTGGGAACTCCTTCAGCCAATAGCTTTTAAGATACTGGCTCATTCTGGGTGTGGCTACCTGGACTATATATATACAGATGTTAAAAAAAAAGTGTGCAGCCCCTTGGCTGCTGGATTTGGTTTCTGTTCCCTGCTCATGCAGAGGACTGCTGATCTGTGAGTCTACCTGTCAATAAAGAGACCTTTTTATTATACTCCATTCTGAGCTAGTGTGGGATTACTTTATTGTAATTGACCACACCTGCCTCTGTCTCCCAGAGACTTCTGGAATTAAAGGTGTGCACCGCCACAGCCCAACCACTGTGTACTTTCGAACACAGCTACTCTCAGTGTATATGGAAGTCCATATGTTCTGTATTATCAAACATCCTATACATGCTTTTTTAAAGTGTATACTTAGGTACCTCATCATCTCTGGCATGACTTTTTTTTTTACTTAGCATAGATTAATTATAAATGATAATGGGTTTTATTATGAAGTTTTGGCCTGGTGCTCACTATGTAGGATTACAGGTTCCTCCATGCTCAATTTAAGAAAATTTTCAAGACGTTAATGTTGAGGGCTGGAGAAATGGCTTGGTGGCTAAAAGCATGAGCAAGTGCGCCCTTGCAGAGAACTCGAGTTCAGTTCCCAGCACCCATACCAAGTGGCTGGCAACTGCTTGTCTCCTGCTCCATGGTGCTGGCTGGCACTTCCGGCCTCTACAGGCACCAGGACCACTGACCCTGCCAGCCTCCACAGGAGTCTTTGCTGACATGCACGTACCTGACACATACATACATACATACATACATACATACATACATACATACATACATAGAATTTAAAGTTTTTAATCTTTAAATTAGAACTGGGTGTTACGGTGCATACCCTTAATCCCAGCTCTTGGTAGGTGGAGGCAGGCAGACCTCTGAGTCCGAGGCCATCCTGGTGTGCGTGTTGAGATCCAGGCATGCGGAGTCTATTTAACGAGACCCTGTCTCAAAAACAACTAAATAAACCAGGCGCTGGTGTCGCATGCCTTTAATCCCAGCACTTGGGAGGCAGGGGCAGGCAGATCTCTGAGTTCGAGGCCAGCCTGGTCTACGAAGTGAGTTCCAGGACAGCCAGAGCTGTTACACAGAGAGCCTGTTTCAAAAAAAACAAACAAACAAAAAATAAAGGCAAATAAAAGAATACTAATTAATTTGATTTATAGCTCACCAAGAGAATGCAAACGGAATTGATGAAAGGTATTTTTTTTTAACTATGAAAATATGTCCACTATGCAAGGAGGGACTATGCGTGATTCTCTTTCTCACTCTCTTCCTCTCTTTCCTTACATTGAAAATAGAATTTTTTTAAATCAGTGTTATTGACTTCTGGCCCAAATATTTCATCTATGACTCTGCTCCCTGTACACTGTCGGTCAGGTGCTTAGGGACAGAGAGCTTGCATTCTCCTTGTGTCCTTGTGTCCAACCCACTTTTTCATGCACTGTTAGCCCTTGAATAAACTGCACCCTGGGTTTACATCTTCTGAGAGTAAATAGAAAAAACAGAGCTCTGAACAGTTATGAAAATTGGACAACAAAAATTGGACATCTTTTGTTCCTGGGCCACCGACATGGCTGAACAACTCCAAGCCCTTGTGCAAGCCCCACAACCCAACTTGGTCTTTGAACCCATAAAAAGCCAGATGTGGTAGGTCGCAGCTCTACTTCCTGTATTCCTATGGGAAGACGGGAAATAGAGATAAGAAAATGACCCAGAAGCCTTCCAGCCAGCTAGCCCTGCGTGCTCAAAGTGACAGAAACAAGAACAAAAGATACCCTGTCTTGACAAGGTTCTGAGAGAGAACAGACACCCAGAATTTGTTTTCTGTTCCCCACATGCACACTTTGGGATGTGGGCACACACTGAAGCAGAATAAGGTAGAGAAGACCAGTTATTGGGCCAGATACTGATTTCGTGATTCATTTAGTGATTTACGTAAAGCACGGTTTGCATTACCTATTTGTCATGCATGACTTCGCTCGCTACCTGAAACAAAATGACCTGGAGAAACAGCCGAAACAATGGGTCATTGCCCTTAATAACCTGCTGACTGTCGCATACACTTCTGTCAAATCTTTCTTACTCACCCCAACCTTATGATTTTAGGGTATTACATAGAGTACAAACTGGACCCAGGATCAAAATGTTCAGGAGCTGTCAGAGCTCCTGACATGGCTCCACTGCTGGTATATCGTATCTGATATCTTCCACTCTCATTAGTGCTAAAAATACTTATTCCAGAGATATTTCTGCAATGGCACAAAATAATAAAATATTAGAGCCCCGTGTCCCTCGGGACGGCATGACTGATCTAGCACAATGGAGCCAGAAGCTCGACTATCTGGAGCACCCTGAATGGTTTTATGTCCCTGGTTCTCTCTGAGCAGCTAATATCCTGAGATTGAAACAGCGTCCCCCTCCGCCACTGATAAGTTTTGTAGGCTTTTAATAATTCAAGGGAAATTTCCAAAGTAAAGTTTCCTCCCTGATAACTAGAATTGTTATCATCTAAACAAAGCAATATTCCTTCAACGGAAGATTTACCTTTCCGAGGTACAGAATAAGCACAAGAGAAATTGCCCACGAGTCTCTTCGTGGAAATAACAAAGACAGTAGCGTAAGTGGACCGTAGGAACAGAGAACTTGAGCGACTCCAGAAATTCCTCTCTTCCCTACACTCTGCGTGTCTGTGTCGTCCTCTCAGTGAAAACTGGCTTTCTCCAAATTGCAGGAAACCCGCTCCCAGGGATTCTGAACCTCACCGACATCTTTACCACTACATTTGTCACATGGTCCGTGGATCCTTCTTAAAGCCTTCAATTAAAGGAAGAGCTCCAGGTACTCACACCTGGGCTAATCAATGATACATAGCAGGAATGGGTGATGAGACTGGTCAGATTTCTGGCCCAGCCAGCTCTGCCTGAGAGCGAGACCGGACATTTGTGATCACGGAGTAGTGATCAGGGAGTAGGAAGAGGGAGGAGCTGGTTACGGGAAGGCGGAGGAATGACACATTGCCAACAGTATAGTATTTGCCACAACAGATAACGCCAGACAAGCCCTTGACTAACAGCACACAGTAACTAGCCAGCTTGATCAAATAAGACATCATAACATGAATGAGCTCTGACAATAGAGTAACAACAGAAGCACTTTTCCAAGCGGTAACGGGAGACCACCAGGAAGATACGCATCAATGCATCAGCAACAATGACGTCTGAGAAATAAGCAGGGGAGGGGGCCATGGAAGGACACTGACATTTTGTGCTTGTATAAGCGTTTAAACTTTTTACAAATATGTAGATATATGCATCTGTAATATAGAGAAACAAGTAAACAGCAAGGCCCAAAATTTCTTAAAAGTTTTGTAAGCAGTGGTAAAAGGGGAATACGGTGTACTGAGAACATACCAGATGCCATGGGTAACACAGAGAATGTAATGTCGTGCGTTCTATGTCTTTGAAATGGGGGAGGGGTGTTCTACTCTTTAAAGAAAAGAATACACAAAGAAAATGTACCCAAGTGGATACCATAAGTAAGGTGGTTCCATGCAATCTGGACAGATAAGAGAAAATTACACAATAAGTGTAATAAACTTATTACAACAAATAAAATATAAATAAAAATTTTGACTGGAAAACGGTAAAAAATATTTCTGTGGTTCTTGATATAGACCTATAGCAAATAATTTAACTCATCATCACCAAAATGTTGGAGGCAGAAATGTAGAGTTTATAGAACTACAGAACAAGGCATGATGTGAAGAATCAGGAGCACGGGGGTGGAACGCTTAAGGAAAAGCGCTGCCTGGCTAGGAGGAAATCGACGCTTGGTTTACAAGCTTGCAGCCTGTCAGCTGCTACTCCAAACTGAGACAAAAATCTCACTTCAGAGTGACACCCTCCCTCCTTTTTCCTAAGAAGCACTAACGTGATTGCTTTTCATTAAGTGAGAGTAAGAACTCCAGAGCCGCTTGTTCCTTTCCCTGCATCTGGCAAAGTCCGCCCCTCCCGATATTTCCGGGCATGCAAATGTTCATAGAAAGCACCGAGACCCCTAAGTGAAAAGGAGCCAAGACCTTGACCCCTTCCTTTCTGGTAATTCCAATTTATTAGATCTATCTGATTAGATGGACCTAAGGGGTGTCACGGGGCCGAAAAGAGCAGTAATTCACAGGAATTAATCAAGAAGAAACATCTGGAGAGGAGTGGCGCGCCTAGGTGGTTCAGCACACGGCAGACCAAAAGCTGTTCATCACTTCACATTCTACTCGCCTTGGGGAATTTGTTCTCCAATAAAAGTCATAACGCTACAGCGTTAGAGACTGGTGTCCCTCGGGACGGCATGACTGATCTAGTACAATGGAGCCAGAAGCTCGACTACCTGCAGTACCCTGAATGGTTTTACTTCCCTGGGTCTCTCTGAGCAGCTAATATCCTGGGATTAAAGCAGCCTCACCCCCACACTGGCAAGTTTTGTAGGCTTTTTAATAATTCAAGGGAAATTTCCAAAGTAAAGTTTTCTCCCTGATAATTAGAGATTGTCAAAATTAAATTAAAAATTACCACTTTTTGGTAGACTATTGGATTGTGAGGTTTTTTTTTTCTTTTGAATCAGGGGTTTCTCTGTGTAGCCCTTTCTGTTCTGGAACTCCCTTTGTAGACCAAGCTGACTTCTAACTCAGAGATCCTCCTACCCCTGACTCCGGAGCACTGATACTTAAAACATGTGCCAACATACCCTACCATTTCCCTTATTTTCAAATTCTTGAAAGTTATAGTAAAATAATGCCCCACAAAGTAACTACCCAGTGCAATCCCAGCCTTGGCCTCCATTTTTGGAGGCCTCTCCCCTGTGCCCCTCAAACCTTGACCCCTCCCCGAGGAAAGGTCAAGACCACTCCCTCAGGCTACTTAAACTGCTCCCCAGAAAATAAACTCGTGGTTTCCCCTCTTCCTCTGGGGTGGGCTTCCCATTTCCTCTCAGGGCCACCCAGGAGCGCAGGTGTTTAATTAAACCTGGATAGCTCTTAATCTGGTCTGATTTGGTTTGGTTGGGATTATTTTGCAAGCGGCTCAGTTAGGAAAATATTCTTAATACCCAGTTTTCAAGCTTTCTGGTAAAACAGAGGTGCTCTAACTTATCATTTCATTCTTAGTAAAGTGAATTCTTATCAAGAGTCAATAAGTTTGAGTAAAAGACACAGTCGTCTCCAGCACTCTAGGTCACAGGTACCACAGGCTTTCACTAGAGGCCGTTTCTTTCCACCGATTCTCAGAGTCCTTTTGTCTTGAGTTTTTATTGCTGTGAAGAGGCACCATGACCATGGCCACTCTTATGAATGAAAACATTTAGCTGAGGCCCTCGCTTACCGCTTCAGAGGTTCAGTCCATTATCATCATGGTGAGGAGCATGGCGTCATGCAAGTCCTACATCTTGACTCAGTGCAACAGGAAGTCAGTTAACCGGCACACTGAGGGAAGTTTAAGAAAAAAAGAGACCTCAAAGTCTGCCCTCACAGTGACACACTTCCTCCGACAAGGTCACACCTCCTAATAGTGCCACTCCCTTTGGGGGCCATTTTCTTTCAAACCACTACTCTGAAGCTACTCATTGACCTGTTTTGCTCGTCTTCTCTTTACTTGAAGTAGGGTTTATTGAGTATTTACCAACACTGTTTAAGGGAACAGTTTCTTCACCTATAAGGTGGAATAGCTTCAATAGGGGTTCTAAGGTTTTTTTCTACCTTTGAAATGATTCTTCGGAGAAGATGCTACAGCAGTGTTGAGTCAGGGGGAGAGAGGATGGGGGAAAAGATTGTGCACCTCCTTTGCATGGAAGAGTTTATAACAACGGAGAAAAGTACTAAACAAGACTTCAGTGTTCATTTTAAATCCCCTGAGTAGATTTCTGTGGACTCACAGTGGAGGACAAACTGACCAACATAGTCAGAGAAGGCTTCACGGGAAAGACAGAAGTTAAGCTGGGCTAGAACAGAGTCATGGTGGGGAGGGGATTCAGACACACGGAGATTTAATTAAATATTTAAGATCAAATGTAGGTGTGGCCTGTTGACCCCCACTTCACCTCTGTCCACTCTGTTCCCTCCAGCTCTGGCCCCGGGAGGCTCTCTGCTCTGCTTGACGTACTTGCCTTCTGACTTCTGGGTGGTTCCAGCTAAGCTGTAGGTAAAGGAGAAATAGGACAGCAAAGCAGGCCTTAGGATGGCTTGTTCCCTCCACTGAAGGTCTAGAGCGGTGGTTCTCAACCTTCTGCTGCTTCATAACTAACTTTGCTAGTGTCGTGAATTGTAATGTGAGTATCTTTCTTCCAGTGGTCTTAGATGACCCCTATGAAAGGGTCGTTCGGCCCCCACAGGGGCCAAGGCCCACAGGATGAGGACCATGGGTCTGGAGCTTGTTCTATACACTTCCTTCTTTGGGTTCTGATGTTTCCTACTTGGCATGCTTAATCTTCACCATCAACTGAACCGGATTTAGAATGACCTAGGTTACACTTCTCTGGATGTGTCCAAACTGGTTTGACTGAGAACGGAAGGCCTAACCTCGTGTGCACGGGACCATTCTACCAGTCGGGATCCTGGACTGAATAAGAAGGGAGAAAGGAGGGCAGGTGAAATGGCCTGGGGCTTGCCAGCAAACTGGCAACCTGAACTCAGTCCCCAGGACCCTTGAGATAGAAGGAGAGAACTGACTTGCTCCAGTTGTCTT
This sequence comes from Microtus pennsylvanicus, assembly GCF_037038515.1. Taxonomy (NCBI): domain Eukaryota; kingdom Metazoa; phylum Chordata; class Mammalia; order Rodentia; family Cricetidae; genus Microtus; species Microtus pennsylvanicus. Next base: position 81,634,824 of record NC_134585.1, read on the forward strand.
CTGGCATACGCAAAAGTGTGACTTGTATGCATGCATGTGAACATGTATGCATGTGTGTGCACACATAAACACACTCAAATAAATAAATAAATAAATAAATAAATAAATAAATAAATGTAACTTTTAAAAGAAAAGAAAAAAAAACAGAAAGATAGCCCTAAGCAGCATTCACCTGCCTCTGCACAAAGACTGGCAATTCTGTGACCAGCTGTGTTAGTATTCTGACACACCCTGGCACAGCACCTCACTCCCTGCGCCTGCCTGTACAGCAGGTGGTACCCTGTTCCTTTAAGAGACAAGCTCCACCCACTCTCTGTCTCTGTCTCTCTCTCTCCCTCTCCTCCGCTCCTCTCTCTCTCCCTTCTCCTCTCTTTCTCTATCTCTCTGTCACTTTCCCTTCCCTCTCCCGTATCCTTTCAATACATACAATAAGCCCCACATTCAAGCTCTTTCTGCATGGTGGACATCACGTCTTATAAGCAGCCTCATGCTTCTGCCTCTAGGCAGAGCCACTCTCCCCACCAGGCCTTCCCTACAATGAAGGACATGTAAAACAGTGGTTCTCAACTTTCCCAATGCTGTGGCCATTTAGCACAGTTCTTCATAGCATAGGGGGTCCCAACTATAAAATTATTTTGTAACTACTTCATAACTGTAACGTTGCTACTGTTATGAATCATTATATGAATATCGGATTCACAGGATATCTGGTATGCAACACCCAGAGGGGTCGTGACCCACAAGTTGAGGACCACTGGTGTAAATGGCAAGCCAAAATAAGCCTTTCCTACCTTAAGTGGTTTTGCTTACGTAGTTTGGTACAGCAAGGAGAAAAGTGATTGATATCTCTCAGACACAGAGGCTTTAATGCCCACCCCTTTATTCAAAGTCAGCCTTGCCCTTGTCTGTAAGGAATTCCCTTATTACCATCTCCCCTAGTTACTCAGGTTAACACGCCACCCATTTCTTCTTGTTACCCTGATATTGTAGGGGTGACTGTAAGCAGCAGGTAACATAGCCTTTCATTTTAATAACTGTGAAATCACAATGCATTTTATCCATATTTATAGGTTCCATCCTCTCTCTCGGTCTCTGACCCAAAAATTGCTTGTTAAAACAATGCTATTTTCACAATCGGTGACATCTTGGCATTGAAAAACTAGCACGATACAGTAAAAGATACTCTAGTGAGCAAACTTACCTTGGATTCAGTAGAAAATCGGCAATTTGAATTCTATTCTATAGTCAACCGAGAGCAATTGTTGAGCCTCTGAGTGGAGTGTCATAATTAGGCGTGTGATCTAAGAACACACTTGCAGGGTGTGAAGGAGGGCTGAATACAGGAAGGCCAATTAGGCTGCTGTTGCTATAATTTAGATGAACGCGATGAAGGTCCAAAAGTGCAATTAGAGTTGAAATAAAGAGGACAGGATAGGTATCGCAGGCTGTTATTGCCGCCGTAAAAACGAGCTGGGTCTGAATAGCCCAAGACCTGCCTAGGAGGTGCAGGGACTCCGGAATGAACTAGAGCTGACCCCAGATCCACCTTCTCCTCCTTTCCAGGGATCTCATCAACCTCCTTCAAAAACTGAGATGGAGGGAGGGGCTGGAGAGGTGACTCTGAAGTTAAGAGGATGTACTGCTCTTCCAGAGGACCAGAGTTGGGTTCCCACTGTCTATGTCAGGAGCCTCATAGAGACCTGTAACTCCAGACACAGGGGCTCTGGCACCATCTTCTGGAGTCCACAGGCACCTGCACTCAAGAGCGTATACCCTCCCCTCTACACACACAAGATACACATATACACACCATTTTAAAAACAGGGACTGAAGAGATGGCTCCTAAGACTATTCCATGTTCTTTTTTTTTTTTTTTTTTGGAATTTTTGAGACAGGGTTTCTCCATAGCTTTTGGTTTCTGTCCTGGAACTAGCTCTTGTAGACCAGGCTGGCCTCGAACTCACAGAGATCCTCCTGCCTCTGCCTCCCGAGTGCTGGGATTAAAGGCGTGCGCCACCAACACCCGGCTTATTCCATGTTCTTACAGAGGACCTGGGTTTAGTTCCCAGCATCCACATGGAAGGTGCTAGTTCTTGGGTATCTGAGGCCCACATACTGACCTCCTATGGCATCAACCAAGTACACATGTTGATCATGCATTCATGAAGGTCAAATACTTATGCACATAGAATAAAAATAATTTTGTAAAAAAAGTCATAATAAATCTTGAAAAAAATTGTGATGGCCATAAGAACATGATAGTTACAACTGGGATGTGGTAAATATGCTTTATTATTGTATTATAGAAGTTTTAAAGTATATTTAGAATTTTCCACATTAAAAATAATATTTTTAACTTTCAAAATGTTTTTCCAAGCATAGATTTGTTTAGACTAAACTGGAGAAAGAGTAGACGAAAGCATTAGTGGTTATGAAAGCAATCTCTAAGCAAGACTGTCTGAGATGATTTTTAAATTACATGCCAAGACCTACAGGATTTTCTTCTAATGGCCCAGATCTCATTCTTTCTCTCTCTTCCCAGCCTCACAAAGGCAATTATGCTAACAGCCCATGGTTGCAGAGCCTTGGCCATGTGCAAAGATCTCCACTATTTGCCCGAGTCTGAGCCCTTCTCTCCCCTCTCTTCCCAGCCTCACAGAGGCAATTATGCTAACAGCCCAGGGTTGCAGAGCTCAGCCACTTGCTAAACCTAAACTCTGCAACTCTGCTACAAGGATTAACTCTGTCAGTCCTAACAGTTTCACTTTGCAGATGAGGAAGTTAAGAAGCCCAAGGGCACACAACTAACAGGCAACAAGACAACCAGACATTCTGGTTTCAGAAGTCGGTTTTGTGCATACTATTTGTGGCAACAGCTGCTGTGGCCATTATGAGAAATTAAGTATCTATCCTTGACATTAGGGGACAGTGAAGAGACTGTGGGTAGTCAAGAATTCACCAACAATGCCTTTGGGGAGAAACTCAGATTTGTATGTCATTGCTCATAGATGGAACCAGGAAAATAAGAAATAAACATACAAAGTAAAAGTGAAAGAGCATGCTACGGAGGCTGGAGAGATGGCTCAGTCATTAAAAGCACTGTCTACCCTTAGAGAGGACCAAAGTTTGGTTCCCAGCACCCATATGTTGGCTCACAATCACCTGAACCCCGGTTTCAGGGGATCTGAACCCTCTTTCTATCTCTAAGTACAGTAGGCATGCATATAGTGCACACATATGCAGGCAGGAAAAACACACATGCACATAAAATAAGCTAAATCTTTTTTTACATGTTAAAACACATAATACAATGAGAGAATAGTTTCAAAATCTTGCTAAGATATTCTAAATAGGCCAATAGTTAAAACTTATTAATAGTACATGAAAGAGAGGCTAATATATACACTCAAGTCAGTCCAAGTATAAAATAAATCATATGCACTTTCATAAACATTAAGAAAAAAATTAAAGGGGGAACCTGTGAGACAGCTCAGTGGATAAAGAACCTGCTACCAAGTACGACAACTCATTGGATCCCCAGAGTCCACAAGGTGAGAAAGAGAGAATTGGTTCTTTCGAATTGCCCTTTGATAGCCGCATAACACTGCAGCATGCTCCAACTCCTTACAAAACATACAATCAAGTGTAAAAAAAAAATAGAGACAATACAATACAAAAAGTTCCCTTAACATATAAGAAGTTTCTCAAGCCATATAAAAATGACCACTAGTAGCCAGGCGGTGGTGGCTCACGCCTTTAATCCCAGCACTCGGGAGGCAGAGGCAGGCGGATCTCTGTGAGTTCGAGACCAGCCTGGTCTACAGAGCTAGTTCCAGGACAGGCTCCAAAACCACAGAGAAACCCTGTCTCGAAAAACCAAAAAAAAAAAAAACAAAACAAAACACACACACAAAAAAAAAAACCCAAAAAAACCCCACTAGTCACAGAAACATGGGCAAAGAAATGAAATACCCAGAAGTAAATAAACCAAAACATTGGGCTGGCAAAATGGCTCAGTGGGGAAAGGTGTTTGCTGCCAGGCCTGACAAACGGAGTTTGATCCCCAAGGACCCACCTGGCAAAGAAAAGAACCAACTTCTGCAAATTGCTCAGTGACCTCCATTTGGACACCGTGGCACCACAATTTGCATATATGGGAAATAAATAAATAAATGTAATTTAAAAAAAATAGACCAAGACATGGAGAGGAAAAAAAACAAGGAGAGGGAAGGGGAGGAAATTACAAATTCTTAAACACCATGAAGGACTGAACCCCATTTATCAGAAAATACGAAAGCTAGAATGACATATTTCTTAAAATTCCTAGAGTACAAAGAGATTGACCATTTGCTTCCTCTGACAGAGTGTGGCACAGTCGGGAGTGTGCTAATGAGGAAGATGTCTGGAGAGATGGCTTGGGAGTGAGGAGCACTGGCTGCTCTTCCAGAGATCCTGATACCCTCTTCTGGAACAAAGGCATACATGTACATAGAGCACTTGTACTTAAATAAATAATAAAAAATATGACTGCCCTGGATGTTTTACACACTGAAGCTTTTCCCTAAGACTTCTTATGGAGTCTATCCAACAGACTCACGTGCAAGACAACACATGTATATTGGGCCACTCTATCCATTAAAATCTTTTCTTCTTTTTTTGGGGGGGGGGTGGTTTCGAGTGTAGCCCCGGCTGTCCCAGAACTCATTCTATAGACCAGGCTGGTCTTGAACACACAGAGATCTGCCTGCCTCTGCCTCCCGAGTGCTGAGATTAAAGGCATGCGTCATCACGGCCCGGCTTAAAAATGGTTTTCTTAAGCACATAGAAGACTTCAAGGTACTGGTCATAAACTATTCTTCACCTACAAAACAGAATTATTTATAGTCGATACAAAAAGTAAGCTAGTTCTCAGCCGATAGCATGACCACATGCATGAAGGCAATTGCTACCAAGCCCGATGAACTGACTTGAATCTTTGGGACCCCTAGGGTGGAAGGAGAGAACTGACTCTCACAAGTTGTAGTGTGATCTCTACATACTAAGTAAACATGTACACACAAAATAATGATAAATAAACAAAGTGAAGATGCAAAATAAATAAAAATGTTAAATGAGACAGCTCTCAGTATTTTGTGTTAGATATTATAAATATTATGCATAAAGCAGTACAACTTACAACTACAGTATAGTCACATTTAAGTAACATATGTACTGGGTGCCTATACACACACACACACACACAGCAGTCAATACAATTTGCTGTAGATAGGAGATCATCAACTCAGTGTGTAAAGAATGCAAATTCCTGTATTTCCCACTTACAGCCTGCATTTCTCCCGTTCTCCCGCCACACCCTTCTTCCTGGAACTTGTTCCTTCATATGATGATGTAACCAGTCTTTCTCCGTCCCGACTACCAGTTCACAAATAATCACACGAGACTATTAATTATGAATTCTTGGTCTTAGCTTAGGCTTGTTCCTAACTAGTTCTTATCACTTAAATTAACCCATATCGTTTAATCTATGTTCTTTTACGCCATTTGGTTGCCTTCACTTAGTACTGCGTAGCCTGCTTCCTGTGCCTGCTGGCTACTTCACCTTTGTTCCCTCAGCCTCTCTGTCCCCAGAGGTCCCACCTAGCCTCTTCTTGACTAGCTATTGGCCGTTCAGCTCTTTTCTAAACCAATCACAGTGATATAACTTCACACGGTGTAAAGAAATATTCCGAAACATGGTGGCCGTAAGAGTTAAGTAGTAACATGCACAGACAACCGCTAAAAAGAAAAGGATGCTATTGCGCCAATTCCACTCTTACCAGAGACCCTCTGGTGGATATCCCCTTAAGGACTGTTGCGCCTGCTCAGTCTTAAATTCACCGCAAGCGTAGGCAGCTCATCAAGCGCACCAGACCGGTTTCAACCTGGGGTGGGTTTTGTTTTTGTGTTTATTTTGTTTGCGTTTGTCCTCTCTAGAGAATAATCAGCAGCAGCTGGAAATTCCCTCAGTTGTCAGGTCTTAGGGAAAGGGTGTGTCTGGCGTCTGCTGAGCCGTCCCTACATCCAGAACCCCTCACTGCCTTAGACTGAGCAACTCCTCCTGGGACATCATCCACTGTGACCCGGAACACCTCGACTGGGATGAGGTCAGTTTTCTGCCCGCACATTTTCATGTATATTTCCCTCTCTAACTTCCGGACCTGGATCCTGTGTCCCCATCTGAGGCCGGGTTAAGGGTGCTGTGAGAGGGCCACATGGGTAGAATAAGAGGGGAGGAGACCCTCGAAAAGATGAGAATTGTGGTTACTCGGAAAAGCTGAGTTTGTTACAAATATGGAGACAAGAACATAAAAGGAAATGCTGAAATCTGCTGGATTTACTAGATGTGAAAAAGAGACCCAGCACCTGGAAGGATTCCAAGAGAAAGCAGACTGTGTTTTTTTAAAATGTGCTACTCTCGATGTTGGTCGGAGATGCTTCTTATTGCAGTGGGTAACGGTTACTATTCACAGTGCTGAGAATAGGGTTGTGAGCGCTCAGCAGCAGAAGAGTCATCTTGTATTCACCCCCACCTCACCATAGCTCATGGAATATCAACAGAAAAGGAGTGAGAAGAATTAAGAGCCAGTAGATGTGGACAAGTGTTAGCCTCTGGACAGGGCGTGGCTATCACATGCATGGCCTCACAGCACCCATGGCTACCTGCACAAGATTAAACCAGTTAAAAATTCCAGCATAGAGGATGGAGGGGCTCCCAAGGTCCCATCCCTAACCAAGCAGCTCTTGGTAGTTGGTGGCTGTTGAGAGAGGGAGTTACTTTTCTTTGGGGAGGTTTCACAGCCCTGCCCCCAGGTTGTCTGATCTACCTAGGAATTTCCAGTGAGATCTTGTTTCAACAACAACAACAAACCCAAACAATAGAAAAGATAGATGGTTCTTCCCGTTTTGACTAGTTGTGGAATTCTGCCATAGGCTCCTCTGCTGTAAAAATAAGCTTCCGGTGTGGGATGTCCTTCTATATATGTGTTGCTTTTATTGGTTGATGAATAAAGGCTGTTTCAGCCAATGGACATGCAAAATATAGCTAGTTGGGAAGTCCAAACAAAGGTTCAGTGAGAGAGAAGGGGGAGTCAGAGATACACCACATAGATGTCGGGGAAGCAAGATGTGAGGTAACAAAGTCACGAGCCTCATAGTAAAATATAAACTAATAGAAATGGGTTGATTTATATAGAGATAGCCAGTAAGATGCCTGAGCCAGGAAAAACTGTAGCTGACATTAAGTCTCTGAGTGGTTACTTGGGAGCAGCTGGGCAGAGAGAAGCTGGTCCACTGAGGCCAGACGAGATGGAGAAAATTCTCCTCTACAAGCTGGTTTGGTGAGGGATTATGGCATTTAGAATGTTATCGAGAGGGAGGGGAGGCCCAGTGGAGATCTAGGTTGATTAACTCAGCTACCGCCCAGGTCCAGATCCATGGTCTGGAGTTGGCCCATCCCAACATCTACCCCATCTATGAGGTGCTATAGCATGTGAAGAGGCTGGTTCTGTGGAACCACAGTAGCAGGATCTCCGTGACACAGGGCAATAGCAGGATGCCCAAGAGGAGTCTACCAGAGGGCCCAGGACTGGTGATGTAGCAGAAGCCAGAGGCCCTGAATCTGACCAGCAACTAGTTGATGAACATTTGCAAGTAAAGCTGTTTGGACAAAAGGGTACACTTCATGGCACAGGACGGCTTCCCATGCCACTAGGGCAAATGCACACGCGATGGAAAGACAGAGGGGCAGAGTGGTGCGTGTACAGAACTGGAGATGTGACAGCTGTGACCATGGAAGAGAGGGCTGCGGTTGATAGAAGAGCAGGTTGTTGCCCAGAGGGGTTGGCGAAATGTTTTTTTATTTAATTTTAATTTTATTTCTTACTTTCTTTTTTTTTTTCTTTTTTTTTTAAGATTTATTTATTTATTTATTATGTACACAGTGTTCAGCCTCCATGCCTGCAGGCCAGAAGAGGGCACCAGATCTCATTATAGATGGCTGTGAGCCACCATGTGGTTGCTGGGAATTGAACTCAGGACCTCTGGAAGAGCAGTCAGTGCTCTTAACCTCTGAGCCATCTCTCCAGCTATTTCTTACTTTCTCTTCCTTCCTTCCTTTCTCCCTTTCTCTTTCTCTCTCTCTCTTCCTTCCTTCCTCCCTCCCTCCCTCCCTCTTCCTTCCTTCCTTTCTTCCTTCTTCTTAAAGGTGTGTGACACCACTGCCTGGCTCTTGTGTTCTTTTTTGGGGGGGAGGTGGAGGGCAGACATGGATGCCTGGGAAATGAGTGGGATTGGGGTGCATGATGTGAAATTCCCAAAGAATCAATAAAAAATTATATTCTTTTTTTTCCTTTAAAGATAAATTAGTAGTAAATATTCAGATTCTGGATTCTGGGCATAGAAATTGAATCTGATCTTGGATGGTGGTGGTGCACACCTTTAATCCCAGCACTCGGGAGGCAGAAGCAAGCAGATTTCTGAGTTCAAAGCCAGCCTGGTTTACAGAGTGAGTTCCAATACAGCAAGTGCTATACAGTGAAACCCTGGCTCAAACAAACAAAATCTAAAAAAGAATCCATTCTTATGGAAGATGTCACATGTGTTTTGTAGCTTGGAGATCATTTTAGATCCTCTCCTGGACCCTTAAAGCTATAGAACCCATTCTTATGGGAGAGATCACAGCATGTACTTTGCAAAAGATTTCAATGTAGTCATACCTTAAGCATTATTGTGATAATTGTCACCAGGAAAATTTCCAAAGTTGAACTGTACTTAAATATGTCAAAAATAAACTACCCAGTATCAGACTCTAGAAGTTTGAACCAGCACTGGCTACTGATTCCTGATGGACCAAACTTCCTTCTTGCCTCATGTGGATCATTCCTCTGCAACCCGATTTTGCAGAGACCCCCACAGAAAACCTTCTGGCTCTTATTTTGAAGGGCAAACTTCAGCAAAGAAGAGAACAGTCATGTACAAAAAGTGACTCAGGAGAGTTGCAGTCAAAGAAATCAGTTCAATGAAAGAAAAATAAGATTCTACAAAATTAACATGGACCAAAGAGATTGAGTGTTGGGCTTTGAGACTCAAATGATGCTCTCAGGTAATATTTCTAGTAAGTGTGAGTAAGACTGATTGCTGCAGTCTGTGGTGTAGCTCTGTGGAAGAGCTCTTGCTTTATATGTATGAAGCTCTGTGCTTTATCTGCAGCCCTAGGAGTGGGGGCACAGATTGAAACAAGGGATGGGTGAAGGGTGAAAGAAATCCCAAGCATGGACTCCTCAACCACGACAAAAATAACCTGTGAGCAACCTGGTACAGACACGTTAAGAGTCGCTGATCCTGGGGGCTGGAGAGATGGCTCAGAGGTTAAGAGCATTGCCTGCTCTTCCAAAGGTCCCGAGTTCAATTCCCAGCAACCACATGGTGGCTCACAACCATCTGTAATGGGGTCTGGTGCCCTCTTCTGGCTTGCAGGCATACACACAGACAGAATATTGTATACACAATAAATAAATTTTTATAAAAAAAAAGAGTCGCTTATCCTGAAGGGACGGCATAGACAGGGCATGGCCAGGTCTGTGGAAAGATGACCAGTGATCAGCGGGCTTTTTGTTACCCATCTCCTGGAGGTAACACATGAGTCCAGCGCAATGAGTGATCCTGGAGGTTTCAGTCAAACGCTGAGAATGACCAAAGTTAAATTCCCACATATCTGGTTGAATTAGAGAGCGGACATGATTCAAAAGTACATTGAGGTTCCGAACATCTTTTGTACATTTGTATCTGAGCCCTGAGGCTCAAATCCTCTGCGTCCACGTTATCAATAACAGAAAAAGAGCCAAGGTCACTTCTGAGTCTCAGATGAATCACAGGGGCTGTAATGGCACGCTCTTTTAAATCACAAACCTTAGAGGCATAATGGGAGAATCTTATTCTTCCTGAATAAAGAAACAAATATCTGTATTAGAGCCTGTCCCTTCCAAGGCTGGGGCCAATCCAGAAGATCACATGAATGCTTGGTTACCAGTTTTTGCCATGTGGTTGTGGGGGCCAGCCATGATAAGCTAAGTATAAACAGGTTACCCAAAGGAAGTTCTTTATTTCCAACCATTATCACCTGACAGAGTAGAACTCCGGCCCTTGATAAATTTAATAAGAGGCCCAAGTCTCAGTAGTTTACCCTGAAGCCATATCTGGTAGCAGGAAAGAACCATAAGCTGAGATAACCCAGCCCCCACCCAAGAGCAGACCATTCAAAGGAAATACCTGGCATTCCAAGCTCTGTAGATAGAAACACCTGCCAGTGCACATTCACTGGGACACCCCTAGACAAATGTCAGCCAATCAGGGGTCTTGAAACTCAGATATCCCTCACCCCCACCTTTGCTACTATAAAAACCCATTTCTTTTTTTTTATTTATTTATTATGGATACAATATTCTGTTTGCATATATGCCTGCAGGCTAGAAGAGGGCACCAGATCTCATTACAGATGGTTGTGAGCCACCATGTGGTTGCTGGGAATTGAACTCGGGTCCTTTGGAAGAGCACGCAATGCTCTTAACCGCTGAGCCATCTCTCCAGCCCCCTAAAAACCCATTTCTAATTGAGCTTGGGGCTCTCTGGTTATTCCAATACGTTGGACATGTGGAGAGACCGAGTTTGCAAATGATTAAAATAAAGGCTCTTTGCTTTTACATATGGGACTTGGTTTCCTTGTTGGCCTTGAGGGGACTTCGTGGATTTGGACATAACAGTGGTCTCTTGCTGTTGTGAGTCCCTGATGCCATCCTATACCATTCTGGCAACTCAGCTACTTTCTCTAGCTGCTGTTCCTGCTGCCGTGCAGGGAACTGGCTTCTGTCCATTGTCTGTCTTAGCTTTGGCCATTCATAGTTTCTGACTACTCTCGACTTTCATTGTCCCATAGCTTCTGATTGTTGTTGTCTTTTCTCTGGCATTTCACTTTCTGAGCTCCACTCAGCAAATGGCTGGCTTTCTTTGTGTGTGACCTGCTCAGCTTTGTCAGAGCGAACACTGGTGTGTTCACTACACTCTGGCCACGTCTGGTAAGCAGAGTCATTACTTCAGATAACACGCTTGTCCCCAAACTACACTGTGGCTAAGGAAGGGCTTTCAAGCTTTCTGAGCCCATCTCACAAGGGGCTCTTTTTGTGGTCTATTCAATGGACATGTTAGTGATGATTTCAAAACCGACAGCTTCTATGGAGTGGTAGCCGTGGGCCAGAACTGTTTCAACTACTTTAGCATTAGTCTCTTCAAACTTCTAAATGACACTCCCATTTCAAAGACAAGAAGGGTAAACTGGTTAGCATGTGCAGTGTTTCCAGGATCACCTACCCAGCAGCACAACCCCAGGATTTTAGTTTTATTAATCTAGTTTTTAACCACTGCATCTCTGATGCAAGTGAACTTCAAGAAACCTCTGTTCGAGCTTTTGCGTGTGGCAGAGAATGGCATAGGAGAATACCAATGACTTCGATTCTATGTTGGCTGTGTCCAGTTGTAACTGGGAAGTGTTTCTCCAGCTGGGGACTATCCCAGAGGAGGCCAGGGGTTTTTACTCCCTTGTAAGGAGGGTGTGGTAGATAAGCCTGTTGCTACTGTTACTGTTGACAGCATAGCTCAGAGGGTAAATGAGTATTAATTGAGTACTTACTGTAAGTCAGAGTAAGTGCTTGGTTCTTTCACTGAATTTTCTCCCTGTAAGGTCAGCATTACTGTTTTCAGTGTTCCTTTACTTTATTCTGATACAGAGAACAAAGTCCAGGGCCTCTTGTATGCTAGGTGAGCACCCATTTTTTTTGTTTTTATTTATTTATTTTTTCTTTCAAAGACAAAAGTTGAGAGCTGAGAGACTCATCATTGGTTTCTCTTAGGATCTAAGTAGGAGGAATATTGGTTCTAACCCATGGGGACAAGGCTGGTATGCTTCACCTGTGAGTCAAGGGTGTGATTTGCTTATGCTCTGTTCTTACACAGAAACCTTAGAGCCCATCAGATTTAAGATTGCAACCTCTAACCAGGTACCTACACTCTAGAGGCAGAGGTGGACAGATCTTTGTGAATTTGAGGTCAGCCTGGTATACAAAGTGAGTTTGAAGACAGCCAGGGTAATGAGAACCCCTGTCTTGGAAAAAAAAATATTGCAACTGCATAAAATTCAAAGTGCCTGCTTCTCTGAATGGCTATTCTAAAGACCTGTCCAGAAGATTGCTCAAGCAGGGACATCTACCAATCTTCAGTAAGGAAAAAATTAATTCTCAAAAATTCATAATCATTTATAAATGGCCTCTCTATTATGCAGCCCTGGAACTCACTGTAGACCAATCTGACCTTGAACTCACAGAGTTGTCCCTTCCCACATCCCCACTCCCTCTCTCTGTTTTCTAAGTGCTGGGCTTAAAAGTGAGTATCACCATGCCTGGCACAATATTTAAAGCACTGAGATTTAAAGATTGCTATAGCAGTTAGGATAAACCAATAAATGTAAGATGAAAACCCCTCCTTCTTGAATAACGTAATAATTTGTTGACAAATAGAGTTGTTCTAATTATGTAAACGTCGTAGACACTGAAATGCCTTCAACAACTTTGACAAAAATGCTGGGAAGGAAATACTGCAAACATGCACGGGTCTCCACTAAAGATTTGCACCTGTAATGGGCTCTTCTGTTCCATGTGTGCAGTTACACGAGTGTGTTGTATTCTGGAAAAAATGCTAGAGAATCTTTCCTCAGCTCTCCCAGTACCTTGTCTGGATAATAAGGATCGTCCATTGGGAGGCGAGGACCGCTTCCACATTTGCTGGGTCCAGACTCTGACAGATCTAGATAGCGCATCTTCCAGTGTTGTAGACTGAATTGCATTGCAGTCAAAATTCATGCGCTGAATTCTTCCTTTCCAACACTTCACAACATGTCTGCATTTAAATACGTGGCCTTCAAAGAAGTAAGGGAAGGTAAGAGAAGGTCCTAGAAACAGGCCTTCACTCATATGTCAGGGGCCCTTATAAAGAGATTCAAATGCAGACAGTGCAGACTGAGGAATGATTATAGAAGGATCCAGTTGGAAGGTAGTTATCTCCCAGCCAAAAAGGGAAGGCCTCAGAAGAAACCAAACCTGCTGACACCTTGATTGTGGATTCCTAGCACCTAAGTCTATGGGACATAAGCTTGTGTTGTTTAAGTACTTCAGTCGGTAGTGTTTTGTTATGGCGTTGTTAGCAAACTAATACACACTAATATACACTCAGTCCTCCTGAGTCAGCACAGCTGTAACAGACAGTAGGGTTTTGGTATCTTAACCACTCTCAAAATTGGAAACACAGACATTCTATTGTGTTAATTCCACAGGCAAGTGGTCTCTGCTTGTCTCCCAGGAATCCATTTCCTGCAGACGCTGCTGCTTGATTTTCTGAGCTGAGACAGATATTGACCCCCTCAGTTAAGCCGGGAGTCTCCCCACTGAGCCCGTCGACTCTTTCAGTCTGTATCTGTTGCTGACAGTGTTAACAGGAAGGTTCTGCTAATAAGCCATAGATTCATCAAACACCTCCTTCTTGAGAGAAATAGGAGACGGCAATTTGATTCCTCTCAATATTTTCGTTCCCTGTCACTCACCATACCAGACTGTCAAGAGTATATCATTCTTCTGTTTAGGGACATCTCTCTTTATTTCCTTTCAAGTAGCATGAAAGCCTTAGGAAGGCTGTTTCATTAATATTGGACTTTCCAGAGTGTTGCAAAAGCATTTTATCATCTTGTCCTATTTAGTTGATAGGAATAAAGGATCAAGTACTTATAAATAATGCCAATGGTTTAAATAAAAAATGATGCTAGGACTTAAAATCCAATTTTGTTCGTCTTTATAAAAAAATCAAAATACATAGAATGGACAATAATGAATACAGAGTCACTTGGGAATCTCTGGAAACGCATTACTGATATTCTTGTTCCAAAGACAATTATTGAAAAGGAACTTGGCTAAACGTAGCAAGTGTTTTAACGAGAAATACAATTTTACTGTAAGAAGGAGAAGGAGCTTGAATTGAATTATTCATTGTGATGTTGATGAGGCTGCATAAAATAAAGCCGAGTAGATGGCGTGTGCAATCCAAGGCTGCACGTTCCTGGCTTTTGAATCACCAAGAGCATTTGATTAAACGGCACAGCAGAGCCACCAAGGCCGTTCTTCACAAGAGCAGCTGTACTCACAGCTGGCCGAAGTCGCGTTGCCACAAAGGCGTCCTGACCTTGGTAGCATGCTTGACCTCTCCTTCCAGCTCTCTTTGCCAGCCCCCCCCTCCCATGGATCTCAACTCTTGCACTGCTTTGAGACCTGCCCAGAATAAAGCTGAAATGGAATCCTGTCATAAATCAATGCCTATGAATACCTGCTCTAAAACTCCTAATTTACATGGTACGTGGTGTGTGTTCTTTGGAAAGATGTAAAGCTATGCAAATACTTCCCAGAAAGTGATGGTAGAAGAGGACCACCTGACTAAGAAAAGATGCATCAGAACTCAGTAAGCACCACACTACCACAGTGTTGGGCGGTGACTGCGGAGTCTGCGGGAGCTATGCCAAATAGATGCTTGCCTTTTATTTCCAAACAGACTCAATATTGTAGAGTTATCTATTCTGTCTACCTGGAACCCTTGACACAGTTTGTAGCCCTGTTGGAAGTATGAAAGGGCACAGTGTTTCCTCTCTCCATTTTCCTGGGCCTCTCTTTGCTATAAGACTGCTATGAATGTACATAACTGTAAAAGGCTATTTCCTCACCGGTAAATGCTTTCATTCTGGGTAATGAGGTCCACCTCCTAACACTACCTCCTCCTCTCCCCTATAGTTGTCTTTCAGATTTAAAATGAGAAAGTTTGAATTTCGCAAAGTGTAGGACAAATAGCCTACAATTTCTGCATACTTGCCTAACTCCAATGACTCAGACCGTCTCATCTTTATCACAGGTTCTCAAGACAGAAAACCGGAGCAGGGCTGAGTTCATTCCTCAGCTACAGATGCACTTGAAAAATTACTTTTAGTTCAACTTGTCTGCAATCAATCTTAGAATCGTGTTGTAATACATTGTCGACTGTGTCAGTGGAGAGGAAGCAAACCCTTGGGGCCTCTTGCTAACCTCACAGGGGGCCAGATGATGCTACTTGCCATTTTAATTTGCTTAATGGTATTGAGGAAAACCAGATGCGAACACATATTTCCAATTAAACTTTGAAGTGCTTGGCTGATATCTTCAGCATTGCATTTCGGATAACAGAGTTGCATAGAACACAAAATTTGAGTCAGTTAATTTTAAGGCTGAATTATAGAATGAAACATTTTTTTTTGAGAAAAGTAGAGGCAAGTGGTTATTGTGCTTATTTGACTTGTGAGTCCAGAATTCTGTATTAGACATTAAAAGAAAAGAAATATTTTTTTTGTTTGTTTTTTTCAAGACAGGGTTTCTCTTTGTAACAGCTCTGACTGTCCTGAACCTAGCTCCTGTAGACCAGACTGACCTCGAGCTCACAGAGATCCACCCACTTCTACCTCCCAAGTGCTAGGATTAGGAATGTGCACCACCACTGTCCTGCTTGGGTTATATCTTCATGAGTTGATGGCCAAAGGTATCCCATAGGCCCCCGAAATATTGCAGGCTAATGCCAATGCTATCCTCTAAACCTGACAGTAAGACCCTATTGCTGAAGACACCTTTGTACAGACGGCATTGGAGCAACAGGTCTGTGACATGGTGGGACAGGTGCTGTCATAATATCCAGGTAACTAAAGGCCCACTTAAAAATGCCAAATGGAGATAAAAATCAAGGGTACAAGTTCATTACAGCAAACTATATCCATATCACTCAGTTACGGAGACATTAAGACATAATACACACCCCTTTAACTCAATCTGCAAAGCCCTGAGTTCATCCTGCAAAGTACGTATCAAAAAATACGGAGTTAGGGAGACAAAGTTTGACATGATGTCATTATGCAGGTCAAACTGGGAAGTTCATGCTGAGCCTCTCCTCTGACAGAAAAGCATCTGGTCCTTTGTATACGCATTGGTTTTATTGTACCTACCAAAGCAACTTGTACACTTCAACATTTACAATGGGCATCTTTTTCCTTCCAGTGAAAATCCTGGAAAATCCAGTGAAAAAACTAAAACTAAAAACACTCAAAATAAAGTTACAACAGAGAGTGTCAACTCCAAATAAAACCCTGCAAGGTCTGCTGATTCCCCCATTGAGTGGCCGGGCTCGAGCTATCCTTAGGAGAGAATTTTATTTCGAAAGTATCATCTTAAATGCAAGGATGTCTTTACCACCACAATTACACATGCCAAAAGAGAAGCCATGTTGTCCCAATGCCCACTTACCTTTCCAGACACCTCAAACCCACCCTTGCTGATCTTCTATACTCTCCTTTTTTTTCTTTGTTTTTCTTTTTATTAAACAAGAGAAAGTAGACAGATACATGTTGGTAGATGCCAACTGTCTGGTATTCACACAGAGACACAGTGTAATCCGATGACCTCTCCTAACCCATCTGCCCCTGCATCGGAGTGGTCAGAAGCCAGGTAAAGCTGGTCTCTGGCTCTTTATGTTACCTCTTCCTGCTGGCCTTATTCTGTGTTTGACTCCAGCGTTTTGTCAAACCCTTTCCAGATTTCTGTTTGATTTCAGTGGAGGAAGTGTGTCACTGTGGGGGTGGGCTTTGAGGTCTCCTATGCTCAAGGTATGCCTAGTTCAGTTCACTTCCTGTTGCCTATAGATCAAGGTGTAGGACTCTCAGCTCCTCCAGCACCATGTCTGCCTGTGTACCATCATGAAGATAGTGGACTAAACCAGTAAAATTGTAAGCCTCCCCCCAATTAAAGGTTTTCCTTTATAAGAGTTGCTGTGGTCAGGTCCTGAAGAGATGGCTCAGAGGTTAAGGGCAGTGGCTGCTCTTCTAGAGGAAGTCCTGAGTTCAATTCTCAGCAACTACATGGTGGCTCACAACTATCTATAATGGAATCTGATGCCCTCTTCTGGCATGCAGGTGTACATACAGACAGAACATTGTATACATTGAAGAACCAAAGTTCCTCCATTTTGTCCTCTGCCTCCACCTTGTGTCTTGTGTAAGCTACTTCCCATAAAACATTCCGGTCCCCAGAAATGGCTAGGGGCAAAAGTAACAGGGTTGCCATCTGAAAAGTACAGAGAACTGCAGAAAGTCCCCACCTGAAGGTCAGCTGATAAGAAAACTTGACAAGCAACAGGCGAGGTTCAAAAATAAAATTTCTGAGAAGTCCCTAGACTCGAGCCAATCAGGATTGAACCTATTACCCAATATCCTGCTGATAAATAAAAATTAATAAGAAAAGGGCACCTCCACTGGCCCAAGAAATCCAGTTAGGTCAAATAAACCAAACCAAAATACTCATCGTTTTATTAAGAATGACTCTCTCAGCCGGGCGGTGGTGGCGCACGCCTTTAATCCCAGCACTCGGGAGGCAGAGGCAGGCGGATCTCTGTGAGTTCGAGACCAGCCTGGTCTACAAGAGCTAGTTCCAGGACAGGCTCCAAAACCACAGAGAAACCCTGTCTCGAAAAACCACAAAAAAAAAAAAAAAGAATGACTCTCTCAGGTGGCTGAGCGTGTGGCGGGGAGAAAGGACAGTAGGGAGCCCATGCAGACCCAAAAACCACCTGTTTTTCCTCTGGGAGCCCACTTAAATACCCTGTGGGAGTGGTCCTGACTCCCCCCCCAAGGGGAATGAGGACCTGGCATGCTGGAATTTGGAGTCCAGAGCAAAGCAACTACCAGGCCAGGGGCTGGGGCTACATTCCCAACTTAACACCTGCCAATGTAATTTTTCTGGTTTTTGCCTTTAAATAATAACCTCTAAAAGGGCAGGGCACCTCCTCTTGCCAGTTGCTTTGACGAGGTCCCTGCTGGCTTGTATTGTGCACACAATAAACCTTGCTTTTGCATTTCTGTGAGTCGATCTCCCTGGTGATCTTTTGGGATCCTCATGGACTGGGCATAACATACATAAAATAAATATATCTTAAAAAAAAAAGTTTCCATGGTCATCGTAATAGAAACTCTAAGTCACTTGTTCCACCTACCTGTAACTCCAGTTCCATGGGATCTGATGCCCTCTTCTGACCTCTGTGGGCACAAAACACCCACACATAAAATAAAATTTAAAAACTAATCTCACAATATAAACCATGAATTACTTTAAAAGTCCTGAAGTCTTTAAAAGGTCAGTCTAGGGTTGCTGCCTGCTCCTTTCTTGTACCATTGTGCTTGGACTTCAGGGAGCCTCACCAACAGTGTCAGAGGAGGTGAAGCCAATGGGTAAAGAGAGTCTACTTCACAGACACCTCAAGCCACCATGGAAGACGTAGTATCTCAACACAAGGCTGTGTGGAATGGGTGGAATCAGCTGAAAGGGACTTCCACACAAAGTGCCAGGATAATGTATTGGAACAAAGTAGAAGAGTTCAAAGAGGAAATCAGGGACGGAAAGATCGGATTTGCTACTTTTCCTTCCCAGCTTACAGGGTGCAGCTATTAGCTTTATAACTCTGTCCCCTTTTCTGAAAAAGAATTTTCCAGTAAAGTGTAACTTCTCCTTTTCTTCTATCTCTAGAGGAAACATACCTTCCCTAAGACTTTGGGTTTTCCAAGATGTTGGGCTTCCTTGTTCTTTCTGTAGAGTGCCCTCCCCGCCCCTGCCCCCGCTCCCGCCATGTATCTGCTTGCTGGTCACACATCTGACTTGCCAGCTTAAATGGCAGGGCCTTTTCCCTTCTCTTCTCCTCTCTCTTAAGGGCAGCTGTGTCACCTATGGGATGTAGTCGCTGAAGTTTATCTCTTGATTGCCCCAGGGTTTTTCTCTTTTAAACTCTGGTACAACGTCTGCTCCCGAGAGGAGAGCTGTGGTCATTTATTTAACCAATGACCTTCCTCCATCATTTCCCCTTTTTCGGTTTAAACAAAAAAAAAAAAGGCTTTATGTAGTAATAAGGGCGGCGGGGCTGCGTCCCCAGCACCCCGGCTGCCTGCTCGGCTAGCTTATGCCCCGAAATAAGAACACACAAACTGTATTCATTTAATCACTGCTTGGCCCATTTCTATCTAGCCTCTTCTAGGCTAATTCTCACATATTAATTTAGCCCATTTCTAATCATCTGTGTAGCGCCCCTAGGTGCGCTTACCGGGAAGATTCTAGCCTATGTCCATCCTGGGTCGGTGCTTCATTGCTTGCGTCTGCCTGGGAGCTGGGAGCATGGCGTCTCTCTGAGGCGTCTGCTCCCGAGAGGAGAGCTGCAAATTCCTTTTTTTTATTAATGAGACTGAGAACCCCCAGGGGACCCTGATTTCTCTCGTATCAGGACCTGCTAGAGGTTACAGGCAATTGTGAGTCACCTCTTGTGGGTGTTGGGACATGAACTTGGTCTTCCGCAAGAGTTTTAAGTCTTCTTAGCTGTGCAGTCATCTCCCTGGTCCCATCACCTTTTAATAAATGTTATCTAAAAATTGTTGTTAATTGTGACAATAGTACTTTATATTAGGCTTAGAAGTAGCACTATTAGATATTAACTAGAACTAGGAGGTCAGCAACATTTTAATGAGTTAACTGGTGTTGGGGCTGGATCTTAGAAACAGAAATAGAATCAGGAGTGGTGGCTCATGTCTGAATACTACCATTTGAGAGGCTGAGGTAGGACTGTCACAATTCAAGGGCAGATTAAGCTGGAGTGAAAAAAAAAACCCTATCTAAACAATTAAACAAAAAAAACTAATTATCAGTTATTTCATAAAATGATCAAATAGGGCAGCTGCCTGCAGATATCATTATGGTATAGCTTTTCTGAGTCCTAACTCAGAAGAATGTAACTTTTTAGGTTACATTTCTTTAGCTCAGTACTACTGAGCAAGTATCCTCAGATGAAAATGGTGTGATTGTCTCTCTTCCCCTTCTGGCAGCATTTACAGCTTTCCTGCCTGGTTTTCCTCTCAGCTCTAAAAAAGCTGTTCTCTTTTCCTTTGAGCCTGTTTTTAAAAACTTTTATTAATGAGACCAAGATCCCACTGAGGGCGGTGGAAGTAATCTAAATATTTTCTATCAAAAGAAGGATGATGGCACGAACTTAATTTCTGGAAGGCTGTTTTGTAACCTTCACCACCCTGAAAAATGGTGTTTCCACAAAGGCCTGGCTGCATTCCTGAAACTTGGTGGCCTGGAGTGGCTGACCTGGTTCCCGCTTTCTTCATTTCCTTCCCTCTGAAAACTAGGCAACCCCCTAATCATGTATGATTGGATTCCGCCCAGTGGGGAAAAGACACAGTGCTCAGAGTAAGAATAAAAATCTATCACATTGCCTGCTATGTGCTTGCTGCTTGAATGAAATGCACACTCTTTACAAAAGTAAACACTGACTTACCATTTAAAATAATGATAAGGTAGTGGGAAAAGGCACTTCGGGTTAGGGGGACATGGCATGGTAAGAAACTGCAAGGATGGAACAGCCGTGTGTTTGTTCAGCAATCAGGCATTAGCTGTTGCAAGAGGGCGAAGTCCCAACATAAAGAATTGTGACACAAGAGGCTCGTAAACTGAGCCAGAGCTCAAAGCACAAACATGTTTTGAACTTCATATTGCAGGTGAATCTTCAATAGCTTTCTGTCTTTTGAAATATGAGAATTTTGAAGAGTACAGGTCAGTTATACCATATAGACTCTCCAGTTTGGGTTTGTCTGATATTTCCTTCTGATTAGGATCAGCTATGCATTTTTGGGTAGGATAACCAGAAAAGATACCCCAACTTCTTCATAGTTTAAGAAAATGTACAAAATTGATTTGCTTTTTACTGGTGATTTTCACCTTGACAACGTGTTTCTCCACTGTAAATTAATGTCTTCCTTTTAATGTTACTTAGGGAGTTATATAATGAGCTGTATAAAGATATGGTGAACTATAGAAAGCCCTTTGATTTACCAATTGAAAGAGGAGACACACAAAGTTCTAGCTAAAAGGATGCTTATTGATCCTTTTACAGTAAATAGCAATTAGAATTTGTCCGTATTTCTATTATTAGTGGATTTGGTTTAGCAAATTATTCATATAATAAAATGCATGTAGTCACTAAAGTATGAGACAAGTATATTAGTAACAATAAATAAGTTTGCAATATATTAAAGAAAGCAAGTAGCTATATTGCATTATATATTATATATATTAAAAGTATATTTTAAAGTTTTTTATTATTATCTGTGTGTCCATTTGTGCCATGGGACTCATGTTGGGGATTAGAGGACAACTTTGTGTGCCGTGGAATAATCTTTCTGTACATTGTAAAAATGTATTGCTCTCACTTTTAATAAAAAGCAAATTGGCTGAGATCTAGGCAGGATTATAGGGGCAGAGAGAATGCTGGGATGGAGAGGGCCAGAGTCAGAAGAGCCAAGTGAGACATGAGAGGAAACAGGAGGTGCAAGATGAAAGAGAGGTAATGCCACGTGGCAGAATGTACATTAATATAAATGTGTTAAGTTCTAAGAACTAGTTATTAATAAGTCTGAGCTATAGACCAAGCATTTATAATTAGTATTGAGTCTCCATGTTGGTTATTTGGGAACTGGTGGGCGGGAAAGAAAAATTTGCCTGCATTTGGGCAGTTATTTCTTTCCTGTACCCTTACATATGTTCTGGGAATTAAACTCAAGCTGTTATGTTTGAGGGGCAAGCACTTTACACATACCAGAACATTCTAAATCTTTCCCAGTTGTGAGCGTTTCTGCCTGAGAAATATTGACACAATCCTAAGTCCAGAGGTACATACAGTGGTATATAAATCAGACATCCACTGATCACACATCACATGGAAATTTATTTTAATTCTTTGAGACCAGTGGGTTGGCTCAGCTGGTAAAGACACTTGATGCCAAGTCATCCACCGTGTGTTCTATCCTTGGGACTCACATGGTGGAAAGAGAGGACTGTGCAACTTGTCCTCTGACCTCCAAATGCCTGCTACAGTATGCATGGGCCAACACACACACACACACACACACACACACACACACACACACACCTGTAAAAAAGAAAACAATTCTTTGGTATAAATTTTATTTTTATTTATGTGTATGTGTCTGTGTGAGTTTCTGCCACATGTACAGATGACCATGGTAGTGTAGAATATTATTTTAAGATGTATTACATTTGCTTATGCTATGGAATATTTGTTTAATGATGAAAAAATGTGTTGCATCCCTTTATGTTGCATTTGTTTAACTCTGTGAAGCTGTGTTACTTTGCCTGACTAAAACATCTGATTGGTTTAATAAAGAGCTGAACAGCCAATAGCAAGACTAGAGAAAGGAAAGGCGGGGCTAGCAGGCAGAGAGAATAAAAGAAGAGGAGAAATCTGGGAGGACAGATGAAGGAAGAAGAAAAGAAGGAGAGGAGGACTCGAGGGGACAGTCACTCTGCTACACAGCAAGATACAGAGTAAGAAGTAAAAAGTATACAGAAATAGAGATAGGTAAAAGCCCAGAGGCAAAAGGTAGACAGGAGGGTTGGAGAGATGGCTCAGAGGTTAAGAGCACTGACTATTCTTCCAGAGGTCTTAAGTTCAATTCCCAGCAACCACATGGTGGCTCACAACCACCTATAATGAGATCTGGTACTCTCTTCTGGTCTGAAGGCACACATGCAGACAGAACACTGTATACATAATAAATAAACAAACAAATCTTTAAAATTAAAAAAAAGGTAGACAGGATGATTTAAGAAAAGCTGGTTACAAATAAGCCAAGGCCCCCATGTGTGATTTACTTGGGAACTGAGTGGTGGGCTCCCCAAAAGAGCAAAGAGCCAAAAAAGTAAAGAACAACCAACGACTCTATGGAGGTCAGAAGAGAAAGTGAGGTTTCCAGGGTTATAGGTGATTGTGAGCTACTTGACCTGGGTGCTAAGAATTGCATTCAGGTCCTCTGCAAGATCAGTACGCTCTCTTAACTACAGAGCTGTCTCTCTGGTCTCTAGAATAATTTTAACATAATACTTTTTATTGATAACTAAAGTAAATTTGCATTACTAATGAGACCTATGGGCTTGTCCCCCGTACTAGGGAGGCAGGCAGGTGGATCTCTGAGTTCAAGGCCAGCATGGTCTACAGAGGGAGTTCCTGGAAAGTCAGAGCTAAACAGTGAAACCCTGTCTCTAAAAACTTAAATAAATAAACAAACAAACAAATAAATAGAGCAGGCTGTTGTGGTGTGTGCCTTTAACCCCAGAACTAGGAAAACTGAGTTTGAGGCCAGCCTGGTCTACAGAACAAGTCCAGCTGGGATGAGGACTACACAGAGAAACCCCGTCTAGAAAAACTAAAAAAAAGAAAAAGAAAACAAAAAAAAAAAAAAGAAAAATCTTGGTTGAATACTTGACACTATTGGTCATAGAGTATATTTAATGTTTTTGATAATTGATAATATCCTGATTTATAATTGTCAATGCTGAGAATGCTGCTTTGTATAAAAACATAGTACAAAACGGCAGAGGTATGTTTTGTTCCATTTTAGAAATTATTGGAAATTCTGTCTAATCCAAGCCAAAATCTACTGAATAATTTTAAAAAATGAAATTTAAGTGAACATCTCTAGAAGCAATCTATAGAAACAAACATTCAATTCACTATGCAGAGTTCTAGCCACTACAGTCACAGTCACAGCTTCTTCTTCTTCTTCTTCTTCTTCTTCTTCTTCTTCTTCTTCTTCTTCTTCTTCTTCTTCTTCTTCTTCTTCTTCTTCTTCTTCTTCTTCTTCTTCTCCTTCTCCTTCTCCTTCTCCTTCTCCTCCTCCTCCTCCTCCTCCTCCTCCTCCTCCTCCTCCTCCTCCTCCTCCTCCTCGTCCTCCTCCTCCTCCTCGTCCTCCTCCTCCTCCTCGTCCTCCTCCTCCTCCTCGTCCTCCTCCTCCTCCTCGTCCTCCTCCTCCTCCTCGTCCTCCTCCTCCTCGTCCTCCTCCTCCTCGCCCTCCTCCTCGCCCTCCTCCTCCTCCTCTTCTTCTTCTTCTAGATTTATTTATTGTGTTCTGCCTACATGCATGTCTGCAGGCCAGCAATTGAATTTAGGACCTTTAGACGAGCAGGCGGTGTTCTTAACCACTGAGCCTTCTCTCCAGCCCCAGTCACAGCTTCTTAAAGTTAATCTAAAGATAGATTGTTTTGATACATGATGAATGATGGTAGGAAAATACTAGAAGTCATTGTTTTCTGTAACGAAACCATTATGCTTAAGAGCAAAACACCAAGTATGGTAAAACAAACAAACAAACAAACAAACAAACAAACACTGCAATTCACAACATTCCAGAAGTCTGCAGCAGCGGGGTTCAGGTAGCGTTTGCTGGGTGCCGGTGTGTCGGTACCCACGGGTAATGCAGAGCGGGCATGCAGTGGGCTCAGAATCAGAGAAGTCCTGATGCACATGTTAAGTGCTGCCGGAAAAACTTGCAATGCATTTCGTGTTTAATTTTTTTTTTTTTTATTTTCGAGACAGGGTTTCTCTGTAGCTTTGGTGCCCGTCCTGGAACTAGCTCTTATAGACCAGGCTGGCCTCGAATTCACAGAGATCCGCCTGCCTCTGCCTCCCGAGTGCTGGGATTAAAGGCGTGCGCCACCACCGCCCAGCTCTCGGGTTTAATTTTGAATGACTTTTGGTTGTTAGGCTTTCAAAAACCTTTCACTATTGCCACATACTTCGCGGCCCCCACTTTAGAAGTCGCGAGCCATAGTTTCGGAAGCTGGGGTTTGTAGTCATATGTCATAAACAAACATACATATATGCAGTCACTGATTTTTTTTAATATTTATTTATTTATTATGTATACAATATTCTGTCTGTGTCTATGCCTGCAGGCCAGAAGAGGGCACCAGACCCCATTACAGATGGTTGTGAGGCACCATGTGGTTTCTGGGAATTGAACTCAGGACCTTTGGAAGAGCAGGCAATGCTCTTAACCTCTGAGCCATCTCTCCAGCCCCCGCAGTCACTGATTTTTTTGGTTAAATGTATGCATTTTTATTAGAAGTTAGAGTGGTTATACAGCAAAAGTTATTAAAGAAAATATGAGCTTTTTTGCTCTGTTACGGTGGAAAAGATAAAAAATAACAAAACTCACAGCATTTAGTAGATGATCAAATAAATACCAGGTTTTTGCTTTTTGTTTTCTTCTAGTGGCAATCACAGGTTAGAAAAGAGCAGCTTTGGAACGCACTGATAATGTGTAGTTGAACGATGTAGGCGACAGGTTTGTATCTGATAAACTAAAAGATTTTTAGCTTCCACGTTGCTTGATTAGCAGAATTCTCTCAAACTATAAAATCAGATTCATATAAAAATCGTTGGTATTGAACAATCTGACAGTTACTAGCACTATTTATTTCAATGGCGGGGTGTGAAGGAGCAATGCTCGAGGAGGAACTGATTTCAGTCCTATCTTTGTTTCATTGATTTTTTTTTTTTTTTGAGAATGAGCATTATTTATTTATTTGAGGATCAGTCTTGGGCAAGCACTGCCAGGGAGAAGCGCAACTCAGAAAAGGGAATTAAATTCCCAGGAAGCGCCAGGTGAACCAAGCAGAGGGATCCACACCCTTTCCAACCACCTGCGAGAATGGTGAAGACCGAGGGCTCAGGAATTTCGCGGTCCGCGTCGCGACGTCACGCCCGCCGCCAGAAGGCCCCCAGACAACGAAAGTGGCTACAGGGTCTCCTCGGACCCCACGTGGCGCCGCCGGCGAAGCTAGGTTAGGCGAGCCTGGAGAGCCAGGACGAGCTGCCGGGCGGGGCGCCACTGCGCGTGCGCGGCGAGGGGCGGGGCAGCAGGGGAGCGCGCGCCTGGACAGAGAGGGCGGGGCGCTGGCTGCGCGTGCGCGGCGGGGGCGGAGCGCGCAGCGTAGGGGCGGACCCGACTCCTCCCCGTCCGGCGCCTCGGTTTACGGGCCGAGCTCCTCCCGGGCTGGCTCTGTCCCCTCCCTCGGCCGTTCCTCCCTCCTCCTCCTCCTCCTCCGGCAGGCAGGCAGCATGGCGGCGGTGGAGACGCGGGTCTGCGAGACGGACGGCTGCAGCAACGAGGCCAAGCTCCAGTGTCCCACCTGCATCAAGCTGGGCATCCAGGGCTCGTACTTCTGCTCGCAGGTAGCCGCCCACCCCGCGCCCCTCCGTCTCCGGGCCCTGCCGCCTCCCCCACGGGCCTCGCAGCGGCCCGGGCCTCGGGAGCCGTCCGCCGGCGCTCGCGGGAGCGGAAGCTGACCCGCGGCGGGTTCGGGCCGCGCTTCGGCTCCGGGAAGGGCGGCCAGGTTGTGGGCAGGTGGGAACGCGCGGGATGCGGTGGCCCTAGCCGGGGTCGGGTCTGGACGCCGCGGGCCACGCTCCGGGGGCTTCTCTCCGGTGCCTGTGCCATCCCGGACGGAGACGGAAACGAGCCTCCGGGGCCTCGGGGTGGCCGCAGGCTCCTGAAGAGGGGAGCTAGTTCCAGCCTCATGCCTCTCGTGGTTTACTACCATGCTTTGACATTTCAGCAACTTCGGATGTGGGAGTAGAGAGGGGTCTGTGTAATTCATTCTTTTCCGTTGGCATCTCAGATTATTAATGGAGAGAACCGGTGAGCTAGAGATGAGTCACTTGTGTTACTGAAGTTCCCATGGAGTGAAGGGACAGTTCCCTCAAGGGTTATGCTTTAAGGCTCTGATGTATTCGAAGTTTTGTGCAGCTGAGCAAACCCAGTACTAAATGGGCCCTGACAGAAGTGTGTGTTTACCGAACAGTGTTTGTGTTCTTTGCGTTTCGAGACTCAGAATGATGGCAAGGCAGCAAGAGGTAGTTATTAGGCTCTTAGTTGCAGTTTGCTGATGAGGGACATAGCAATATTTTGATGATAAACTGATGGGTTCCTGGGAGAGGTGAATTAATCAATAGTCCAGAGGTCTTAGTATGCTAATTCCTGCGAGATTTTGAGTAAGTGAAATTACTTAACTTCCCCAGTTCCAGTGTGAACCTGCATAGAGAGAATGTGGACGGTTTTCCTTCTGTATTTTTTTGCATTGAAATTAAGGTAAGGCCGTGTAGCCCTACAATGTAAGGCGTTTTGTCTTTTAAAGGATTCCAGTTTAATTTAGTACTGATATCTAAATACAGTTGAATAAGAATAGTTATGTGGCCAGGCGGTGGTGGCGCGCCTCTAATCCCAGCACTTTGGGAGGCAGAGGCAGTCGGATCTCTTGACTTCCAGAAACCCTGTCTGGGGGAAGATAGTTATGTGAAAAAGAGCAAGACCAACTATTTTCAAATATAAAGTACTTGCAAAAATAAATGTAAAATTAAAACTTATGTTTAAAAGCCTTTACAATTATAGATAAGCCATTGCAAGAGATCGTCACTGTTGTATGGGTCTTGTTTTTAGAAAGTATATGATCCTTGACCTTGTTGCTGCTGTCATTTTGCAAAACGATGCACGTGAAGTGGTTCTTGATCTAAAAATAGCATTAGGGCTACCAACCCGGTACAGGGACTCTCGTGGCTTTAATATTTTACAATTCTAACTTACTGAGTTCTGGGTGGAACCTGGACTTAAAAACAAAAATTTCCTCTGAAAATTGTGACCCATCTAAGTAGATTAATGTAGTCTACACAGTGTTTAAAGTTGGGAGGTGTAGTAGCACACGCCTTTAATTCCAGCACTCGGGAGGCAGAGGCTGGTAGATCTCTACTAGGCCAACCTGGTTTATTTAGTGAGTTAAGGGCCATCATATGGGCTGGAAATTGAGCCTGGGTCTTCTGGAAGAGCAGCCAGTGCTCTTAACCATTGAGGCATCTCTCCCAGCTCAGCTACTACTTTCGTTCCTTCTTTCTTTATATCTCTCTCTCTCTTGCTTTTTCTTTCTTCCTCCCTCTCCTCCATCTCTCTTTTTTGAGATAAGAGTTTTACATGTAACAAAGAAATAGAGGCCACGGATTGAAGAAAGAACAAGAGGATTTATGGGAAGGTTTGGAGGGAAGAAAAGGAAGAGGAAATGATGTAAATATCTATATCTATGTCTAAATGCTTAAAAGGTTTTGGAAAACTGTTCATCAAGCGTAGGTGGCATTTGTTGGAACACCTTTACTTGCTTATGGTAGGAAGAGTGTAGCCTGTGCTGGAGTCTGTAGGTGTGTTACTAGTATTGCTGCTCTACTGTCCTCAGACACTCAGAGTGGCTTATGCTGTCTCTTCATCCCTGTTATTAGCTGCCTTGGCCACCTTGTAAAATTTGTCACCAGTTTGTTGTAGTGGTTCATTTATTTCTCCACTGTGATTCTTCACTTCATAAGACACCGCTCAAACCAAACCAGACTGGATCTTATGTATAAAAGTCACTTTTCCCCACAGTTGGATCATGCTTATTTCAGTGATTAGATTGTCACTACTTTTGGTGTTCTGACTCCACAATTAGGGTAGCTTTTCTCAGGCTAAGCAGATTGCCTTGCTATAGTCATGGCTGTGTTTATACTCTTTACTGACTCTGAATGTCACTTGTCCTGCGAAATTGCAGCTGTTCTTTCAGCCCTGGTAAAGACCTTGATCAAGTCACTGTAACTTTTCCTAAACACAGTGTTTTACATAAGTGTGAGACTAAGACATTTCCTTGCTATTGGGCATGTTCTTTTCACAGTTGTTTGTTTCCCTCTGCCTCTCACTCTTCCTTTTCCTAATACCAGCCCCCTTGTCTTTGGAACCAAACTAAACCAAACTGCAGAGACTCCTGTTATAATACCATAACTCTTACAACATTTTAATGACCTGCAGTTACCTTATTTGTTAGAAAACAGTATCTTTGATTAGAAGGTGAGCTATCATTTTCCTGGCTGAATGCTCATTTCCTTGAACTGTGCAGCAAGCGGTCAGCATGTTTGGATGGATGAGTAGTGTCTGAATAGGCAGAGAGAGGCTCCTCTGCTGTTACTTCTGGCTTCCTTGTCTTTTGGAAATGGGGGCACTAATAGTTCCTAACAAATAGTTTTGGTAGATGAAATGAGTAGATAAGGCACTGACCAGACAAGTAAACTATATAAATAACATCTCATTTTATTGTTAAAAATGCTGTATTTTATGTTTAAAAACAAAAATATTTTTATCTGAGTTGTTTTATTTTAAGGGAATTTCTTCCTTTAATGGAATAAGACTTGTTATCTTTAAAATTGATCTTTCCAAAGGTTGTAATATTTTGAGTGTCTTGATGGGTATCCTTTCTTACTAAATTAATAATAATTGTATGTACTGTTGTAGGGAGAGGCTGCTTGTTTGTTCGGCCACCTGGCTAGCTTAGCCCCGAAATAACCACACAGAAACTGTATAATTAAATTACTGCTTGGCCCATTTGCTCTAGCCTTTTATTGGCTAACTCTCACATCTTGATTTAACCCATTTCTATTAATCTGTATATCACCACATGGCAGTGGCTTACTGGGAAAGATTCAGCATGTCTGACTCTGGCGGCTCTCTCTGACTCCGCCTCCCTTCTCCCAGCATTCAGTTCAGTTTTTCCTGCCTACCTAGGTTCTGCCCTATCAACTAGGCCAAGGCGTTTCTTTATTCATTAACCAATGAAAGCAACATTTAGACAGAAGGACCTCCTACACCATTTCCCCTTTTCTGTTTAAACAAAAAGGAAAGCTTTAACATAGTAAAATTATATATAACAAAACGGTTATCAAGCAAGAATTACAGTTAATATATTTATATCTATTTTATCTTATCATAACAAAGGAAAACTATATCTATTCTTTAACTCCATCAAAGACTCCAGAAGGATATAATATTACCTAAGTAAACAGGAAGTGCATTGTAAGCAACTTCCAAAATTGACAGAGACATCTTATTG
The DNA here is from genome assembly GCF_037038515.1 of Microtus pennsylvanicus. NCBI lineage: Eukaryota > Metazoa > Chordata > Mammalia > Rodentia > Cricetidae > Microtus > Microtus pennsylvanicus. Next base: position 81,664,811 of record NC_134585.1, read on the forward strand.
CCTGGATAGTCACCCAAAGTTTTTCTGTACCGCTGAGGAATCCAACTTTGGCCTACCGGCCCATAGTATCCAGCAGACTTTTTCACAAAGCAGGAGATAGACACTCAGTAGCTTTCTTTTGTATCCTGCAGAATGTCTCACAGACTCTTTCATTAAGCAGGAACCCTGAAGGATCATCTCACCTTTAGGCAAGTTCAGCAGTCATTTTTCTTCGGTTACTGCATGTCCAGTTCAGCAGTTCAGGCAAGAGCAGTTTCTTGCCCAAATGGCTAAGGAGCCTCTTCGATGCCCATCTTTTCTTGAAGTTGCTTGGTGCTGCCTGGAGCAGATGTGTCTCACTATCATGAAAAATCTTAAGTTCTTAAAGATTTTAAATGCCATATTCTGAAGGTCTCTGAAAGATTGGAAGAATATATAACTGAAATATATCTCTATTCATCTATAAAATCTAACTAACATGACTACAAGCTTGACTATTATAGATGATTATCCATTAACTACCTATATTTCTTAATTATACATTACATTTTTTAAATGAACTACACAATCAGATCACCTCAATCAAGAGCAGAAACATAAATATAACAAGATTGACTTTAAGTTTGTATCAATAAACCAAGATCCATACCAATGCAAATTATTCATATCTATATCAATGTACCCTACTATTCTTCACTTGTAAGAGTTTTGTTTTTTGAGATGGGGCTGAGGTTTACTCATTTTTGTGTTCTCTGAAGTTCCTTGTGGTGTCAGTGTGCTCTCAGTGCATTGACTGAAAGTTGAAGGAATGGGCCTGCTGTGGAAAGTGGAATTTTACTCTTATATTGTTTTTTTATATTAATAGATACAAAGGTGTATTATTAATTACTGTCATTTATTATGGCTGAACTTAAAATTTTCAGTTTCTTAACTGCTGTTATTTAACAAGATTCTGTGCTGTTCATTGTCTTGTCCTGAGCCAGGTGATTGCCTGAGAAGGAACTAAATGATGCGTTGTTGTTTGTGGATGTGAGCTAAAATGTCAGTGACTGTAGCTAGGTGGAAGGAGATTGCTTTTGCGATCAGACCTGTGTGTCAGTCTTTGCTTCGTAGCCTTGGATAACTCATCTTGTAACTTGTAATAGAGAGGGGACTAATGGATGGTACCACTTTTAGAGTTAGGAAGAAGGTGAATAGGATCGTGTACAATGCCTAGCCTAGGGCTTGGTAAATGTTTTCAAGACGGTTATTACCTTATTTATCATTTAGATTTATTTAATCATGTGTGAGAGTGTTGTCTGCATGTATGTATGTGTACCATGTGGGTGCCTGGTGTTCTTGGGGGTCAGAAGCAGTCATCAGATCTCCTGCAATTTGAGTTAAGGATGGTTGTGAGCCTTCGTATGGATGCTGGGAACTGAAGTAGGGTCCTTTGCAAGAGCAGCCAGTGCTCTTCACTGCTAAAGAATTGCTCGGGTCCAAACCTCATATATTGAAAAAAAAGCTTAAAAATATTTGAAAGTAAATATTGTTTAAGAACATTTGTATGTGAGTTTGAGGCCAGCTTGGTCTACAAGAACTAGTTCCAGGACAGGCTCCAAAGCTACAGAGAAACCCTGTCTCAGGAAACAAAACAAAACAAAAAGCATTTGGGTAAATTATTATTATTTTTGAAACAAATTCTCATTATACAGTCCAAAATGGGTTTTCCCTGAGTATTTGTGGCAATCCAAGCTTAGCTTCTTTATTCTGGGATTCCAGGCATATACACCACTATGCCCAACTTATGTCTTGGGCAAGTTCTCGCAACCAGTTCTTTGAAAACAGCAACGACAGAATACTAACTTTATTCGGTCCATAGGTTACTAGTACGTACTAGATGTGTATTCCCATCAGCCATGAGTCTCCGCTTCTGTCCTTGTTCATCTGTGATGCTGTCATTTGACACTTGGCTCACATGTAGGCAGCAGTAGGTGTTTCTCATCCAAAATGTCATGTGACATTTTGTAAAAATGGATAATCAGAAGGAATTGACCAACCAAAATGAAAGTATGACAAAAATGATAAATAATAATGTTGGATATAAAATTTAAACCAAATACAGAAAGGCACATTTTGGGGGAAGTTGGATAGATGGGACAGTATGAAGAACATTTGCGGCTCCCACAGAGGACTAGAGTTCAGTTTCCATAGCTCATATGGGGTGGCTTAAAATGCCAGCTCCTGAGGGTCTCATGTCCTCTTCTGGCCTTTGTATACGGAACTTCATATGAATGCAATGTACGCATGCAGGCGCACACACATAGACACATACACGCATAAATAAATCTTTAAAAAATACATGTTGGTGATGTGGGATTGTTGGCATTGCAGGCTTTCTAAAGACAACTAGATATGTAGCCAGAGGAAATGGTGGTGTGTATCTGCCTTTTGTCATAAGTGTTGGGAGTATATCATCTTAGGGGGGCACCCGTTCATGCTGTAAGTAGTACTCGGCTAGACTTTAGACATTCAACAGTAAATAAGATGGTTCCTTACCGTTTGAGACAAATATTACGTAACTAGCTGCATAACTTAAGTTATAAAGACTAATAAAAAGACACAGTGTTATACAAAGGGGGAGATAAGGGGCGTCAGATTATGTTAAGGATGACTATTTAGCAATAGTAGATATCAAAAAGACTTTCGGCCTAGGGAACAGCCAATACCGAGTTGAGCATGTGACTGTCACCAGATATGTACCAGAGTTAAGGCTTTTTTTTTTTTTATAAAGATTTAAAAAAAATTGTGTGTATGTGGGTTTGTGGATGTGTGTGTAGTGCCTACAGAGTACAGAAGAGGGCATTGGATTCCCTGGAGCTAGAGTTACAGGCAGTTGTAAGCGTCTTATGAGGGTGCCAGGAACAGAACTTGTGTCCCTTGAAGCTTGTGACTGCTGAGCCATCTCTGTCCACATTTGTAATGATCCACGAGGTCCTGAACTACATAGAACTGGCTTTTAATACAGTTTTTGCTTTGCTGTGAATGATAGGGTGGACTATAATGGGAGCTGATTCTATATAAAATAATCTTTACAGCCAATAGGAAAACTTAAGTTTTTTATACCCACTACTTTTTTTGAGGGGTTGGGTTAAAACACTGAGAACTCTCCAACTCTTGGTTACTGTTTTCATTGCTCTGGCCAACTTCCTGAGGAGAAAAAACTCAGGAAGAATGACTGTTTTGACTTACAGTTTAAGGAGGGATTTATGGCTCATTGTAGTGAGAAAAGCTGGTGGGCCAAGCATGAGGCTGCTGGTCACATTGTCTGTAGTCAGGAAGCAGGGACAGACATTAGATCTCAAGGCTAGCTCCAATAACCCACATCTTCTAGCTGGGTGTAGTGAAAGGGGAGTGGGCCTGCTTTTTGTCCCGCCCGGCTTCCACACAGCTAGTTTTACACACGAAATAACAACACAAATTGTATTCATTTAAACACTGCCTGGCCCATTAGTTCTAGCCTCTTATTGGCTAACTCTCACGTCTTGATTAACCCATTTCTAATAATCTGTGAACCACCACGAAGTGGTGGCTTACTGGGAAAGATTCAGCATGTCTGACCTGGCTGCTGGCTCCATGGCATCTGTCTCACTGCCTTCTTTCTCCCAGCATTCTGTTAGGTCTACTCCGCCTATCTAAATTCTGCCCTATCAAAAGACCAAGGCAGTTTCTTTATTAACCAATGAAAGTAACACATAGACAGAAGACGCACCTACATCAGCGGGGTTCCTTCCTTAAAGCTCTACAACCTTTCCAAATAATACTGCCATCTAGGGAGTAATGTTCAAACACAGTACAGGGGTGGGCTGGGGCAGGGCTACCCTAGTACTATTGAAGGCACTATGCAGTCAGGCTGAACTATAACTATAACCCTAACTTAGATTTCTTGAGTTGATGGCCCTCCCTCCTTCCTTCCCTCCCTCCTTCTTTTCTTCCCTCTCTTCCCCCTCCCCCTCTTTTTGGGTTTTTGAGACAGGCTTTCTCTGTAACAGCCTTGGCTGTCCTAGAACTTGCTCTGTAGACCAGGCTGCCCTTGAACTCAGAGAGATCTGCCTGCCTCTACCTCCTGAGTGCTGGAATTAAAGGTGTGTATTGCCACTACTACCTGGCTGATGTCATTTTTTAAGCTTTTTATAAATATTTATTTTTCAAACGTTTGTGTTTTAGTCTTTTTATTTTATTTTATTTGTTGTTTTTTGAGGTAGTCTTTCAATGTGTAGTCCTGACTGGCCTAGATCCCACCTGCATGCTGCTGCCTCCAGAGGGGTGGGATTAATGGCATGTACCATCATACCTGACCAATAACTGTTTCTTCTGTGGAACAGTCCTTTAAAACTGTTTCTGATTAAGGAAGGTCTGAAACTGATTTCCTTGTTTTTTCTTTTAGGAGTGCTTTAAAGGAAGTTGGGCTACTCACAAGTTACTACATAAGAAAGCAAGTAAGTAACACTGCTGCTTATCCTTACACCCTTGGCCTTGGGTGCAGCTGATGAGCCAGCATTAGAACTTCTCCTGGTTCTGAAAGTATAATTCTGACATCTGGAATTATTATTCTTTGGTAATATGTAATAAAATACATAGAATTACATCTGGTTTATCTTGTTTCATTTCTTTAATATGAAAACATGAGGTCTTTGCTGAGTAGGTGGCTCTAACTTGGCTAGTACCTGATAATGCCCTAATCTTTTGGCACCCTCTTGTCTATGCTAAAAGTGTCTGCACATTGTAGGCGGAGGATACAGGGGCTGTTTGATTTTATTTGGTCAGATCTCTGTTGCTCTGTAGCTGATGATGATTTTAAATCCCGACCTCCCTATCTCTACCTCCCAAGTGCTGGATTATAGGCATGTATTACCAAAACCTTTTGATTTTGGAGGTGTCTTGTATTACCCCACAGACTATTAACTGTTTCTTAGCCATTGTCAGCCACACTGGTGTGGCTGTTCTTCAGATAGCCTTTCTGTATTGGCTCCTCATCCTATAAATGTAATTATTAGTGTGGCTGACCTGCCGTGGTTTCCTGGCAACTGACAAGGACTTCTGTGCATAAAGCACTGCCTCTGATGCATACGGTTTTAGCAGGTAGTGTGGTAGTTGCTGAAAACTTTCTGTTTTGGTGATTTTGGTACCTTGTACTCATCTGCCTCTGTTTTCTAGGAGGTCGTGGGTCTAATGAAGTTTGTTAGATTGCTTTACCAAAGCATCTGAGGTTAACCAAACCATCTTTGAAGGAAAAGGAATACAATTTTTAAAAGATATATTTTTTGTGGTGTATAAAGTGATATCTATCTTAATGGGAGTGTTGGGTTATCCACGGGAGCAAATGTAGTCTGCCAGTGGGAAATACTGTCAGTGAAAGTTTACCAAAGCTTAAAGGAAGAGATTTGCTGCTTTTGGTTTGATCCTTGAATGAAAGTGTACAGCTTGGAGGTCATATATTTTGGGCCTTATAGTGCGTGAAGTCTGATGTTCCTTGACACTGCCTGTATCTTAACCTAGTGCATTGTGGTTTTTGAAAAACAGATACAGCGTCCTTTGCTTTCCCAGCTGTTTAAGGTTTTGCTGCCAGCCTCAGCTCATCAGGATTATTAGGACTCTAGTACTTGTCGAGGATTAAACGGATCCTGAAATGTAAGCTTACTTAAATTTTCAGGTGTAAATTTCTAGTGAGTTCTGTATAAAGATTAGAAAAGAACTTGTGTTTCAGCTTTGTTTGTCTTTATAGCTTTTGTGTTATTTGTTTGAGGTCTGCTTTCAATTCTTCTTTGAAAATACTGTTTGTAGATGGGCAGGAATGCAGATCAGCAGGGAGATTTGAAAAGCTGCCTTTTCTTTTTCCTTGTTCCCTTCCTAGGAGGTTGGTAAAGCACAGCCTTTTTGAATTTGTTTTGAGACAGAATCTAGATTTTTTTAAAAATTTCACTTACCATTTTATTTGTATTTGTGCTTGCATGTGCAGGAAAAAATACATGCTACATGGTTGGAAGGAAGTCAGGACTTTTGGGGGATATAGTTTTCTCCTTTTGCCTTGTGGGGTGTTGGTGCCTCCTTTATTCACTGAGCCAGCCATCTGGATAGCCCTGAGCCTAGTGATGGAGTACTCTGTGACCTGAACTTAATGACCCTCCTACCTTAGTCTTCCAACTGCTGGGATGACAGATGCGCGCCTCTCTGCTCAGCAAAAGCCTGGATCTTGTTTGTCCTTCACATCTGTCCATCTCTCTCCCAGAAGACGAAAAGGCAAAACGGGAAGTGTGTTCCTGGACCGTAGAAGGAGATGTGAACACTGATCCATGGGCAGGCTACCGGTACACTGGTAAACTCAGACCACATTACCCACTGGTGAGTATGTCAAGTAACTGGGATGTATCACTGTCTTTAACCAGTTTTCAATTTCCTGAAATTAATGCTTATAATTTGTATTCTAGTAGTGGGGCACGAACAGGAAGGAACAGCGAACATTCTAGAGCTCAGGGTATTTTGTTTGGGAGCTAGTAAGACAGTTGGCAGTTGTGGAAGAAGTGGAGAAGATTTTAGATGTAAAGACTAAAACTTTATAAATTTTTAATTAAGAGTGGGATAAATATTATCTCTCTCTCTGTCTCTGGCTTTGGTTTTTATTTTATTTTATTTTATTTTTTGGTTTTTCGAGACAGGGTTTCTCTGTGGCTTTGGAGCCTGTCCTGGAACTAGCTCTGTAGACCAGGGTGGTCTTGAACTCACAGAGATCCGCCTGCCTCTGCCTCTCGAGTGCTGGGATTAAAGGTGTGTGCCACCATCGCCTGGCTTGGCTTTGGTTTTTTAAGACAGGGTTTCCCTTTGTAGCTCTGGCTGTCCTGGAACTCCCTCTGTAAACCAGGCTTGCCTCAAATTTACAGGGATCCACCTGTCTATGCCTCCCAAATTCTGGGATTAAAGGCATGTGCAGCTATACCTTCTGGACTCAAGAGTTTTAACATGACAATTCACTTAAGTTGAAATTTGCTACCCTTGAATATTTAAATTGGCTTGTCTTGTACTTTTATTTTTTTTATTTTTTATTTATTTATTTATTTTTTGCTTTTTCGAGACAGGGTTTCCCTGTGGTTTTGGAGCCTGTTCTGGAACTAGCTCTTGTAGACCAGGCTGGTCTCGAACTCACAGAGATCCGCCTGCCTCTGCCTCCCAAGTGCTGGGATTAAAGGCGTGCGCTACCACCGCCCGGTTGTCTTGTACTTTTAATAAAATGAATATGTATTTAATATAAAATTTGGAAAGCTACCAGACACATAGGATGTTTCTGTATCCCCTTCCAGTGATTGTGTTTAGGAATGTGTACTTTTTTCCTTTTTGCTCTGAGACGCCACTTTGCTCAGCCTGGAGCAAGAGCCTGGTGATTTTTATTTTTTTAAAGATTTACTCCTTTTATTGTTTAAATTCTGCGTTTCTATCTCTGTGTGGGTATTTGCACATGAGTTCATGTGCCAGCAGATACCAGAGGAGTCGGGTCTCCCTGGAGCCACCTGATGAACACAGGCCATTCTCCAGCCTCATAGATATGAGCTCTTCTTTCTCAGACATGTGTGGCACTGGCACAGAAAGTAAGTTTAGCGAAAGTGAGTGAGCTAGGGGTCTTACAGCATTAACATGCCAACTAGAATTAACTTCTTTCATTTTCTTCATTCATTCATTCATTTGGGTTTTTGAGATAGAGTTTCTCTGTAGCTTTGGAACCTCTCCCAGAACTCATTCTGTAGACTAGACTGGCCTTGAACGCACAGAGATCCTGCCTCTGCCTCCCTACTGATGGGATTAAAGCCGTGTGCCACCACCAGCCTGGTTTAGAATTGACTTATTAAAAACTTCTGCCTGAACCCCACTCTTCAATCTTCTTCCCAGGTTAATTTTGTTACTAGTTAGGTTCCGAACTGATTTTGTTAATGTTTTTAGATGCCAACGAGGCCAGTGCCCAGTTACATTCAGAGGCCAGACTACGCTGACCATCCCTTAGGTAAGTTCACTTTTCCGTTTGTGGGCTTGGTTATCACTGCAGAGGAAGGAATGCTCTGTGTAGAGTTTTCAGTGCTGGACATGTAAATGTAAACATGGTTCCTTTTTTTAAAGCCACATTAAAGTATTTAAGATAAAGATTTTTTTCCCCACTCTTTAGGAATCTGTCCAGTTTTGAAAACAGTGTTTATGTGGCTATTAAAGACAACATTGAGAAAAATGTTGTATTTTGTGTTAAATGAACTGCCAGTTGGGAGGGAAAGGCTTTGATTTTCTTTTTGCTCTTAACCTAAATTAAGGCAAAAGTTGATTCTGAAGGCCCGAGTGAATCCTCTCTCAGACTGGGCTGTAGCAGTGGTGGTGTAGGTGGTGTTGTGAGCATGACGGGGACGACTGCGATAGTAACTGATATTTATTTCTGCTTAGCATGTGTCAGGCACTGTGCTAAGTTCTTTGCACGTGTTACTCCATTTAATACTTTCAACATTTCTGAGGTAGGTTCTGTTGTCTTCTCTATTTTATAGATAATAATAGTGAGACATGCAGAGAAGATGAGTAATTTGCCACACAGGTCAGTGGACTTAGTCTCTGACCTTTGAACTTGTACAGTATTTAGGTTGGACTAGGTGTTGACTGGCTTTGCATGTCAGAAATGAGAATGGTTGAATACCAGTGGTTTTTTACATCATTTGTTTATTTTTAAATTTAAAATATTTAACATTTTTTATTCTTGACATGATCTAACTACCTAGCCCAAACTGGCCTCCTGGACAGTCCTCCTGGCTCAGCCTTCTGAGCATGGGATTCCATGTCTGCTGCCTCTGTGGACAGCTTGTACGCTGAATGGGAGCTTAGATAGCTGCTTCGCTTTTAAGATGTGCGGAGCCATGGCATTACTTTTCTATACGTAATTTTAAAATTTAGTTAAATTCATTGTGAATAAGTTTAAGGAAAAAACAGAGTAGTGATACCTTGGAAACATGTAATTTTATTCTCCTTTGAATGTAGTATTAACTTAATATTTTAAGAAATAAATATAACTTTTAACAGAATAGAATGTTTTGCATTGAAAAGAAGTCCTACTCTGTAGAGGTTTAAGAACATTTCCAAGATATTCTGTGAGTTTATATACAAATACACACAAATATATACAAATGTGTGTACCAATACATCTTTTCACCTTTTCGTCCTTTCTTAATGTGTTAATTTATTGTGATGTGCTCTATATGAGTTCATATAAGTTCTTTAGTTCTAATTTTAATTTCATTGTGTGGGCGTATCATAATTATCAACCAGGCCTCTACTCATGAATGGTTAGATTAGATTATTTGCAGGGTTTTGCGTCTGTGAATTTGATTGTAGCTTCTATTCTTGTAGTTTCATCTTTGTTCATAATTAGAAATATCTTTTTAGGTTAATTGTCTAATGGTTTGAATCAAAGGATATATTCATTTTTATTTTGAGATATTAGAAATATCAGAGTATTTTGCCAATCATTACTCTCATAAAAACATGAGCTACTCTCATAAAAACATGAGCATGAGCCTTGGTGGTGAGCAGACCTTTAATCTCAGCCCTTGGGGGGACAGGGGTGGGCAGATCTCTGTGAGTTTGAGACCAGCCTGGTCTGCAGAGCTAGCTAGAGCCAGGACAGGCTCCAGAGCTACACAGAGAAACCCTGTCTTGAAAAACCAAACAAAAACAAAACAAAAATCCTCCAAAAGACAAACAAATAAAACATGGGCATGCTTGCTCTGACAGAACATACACTGAATTTGAACGATACAGTGAAGACTAGCATCCTCTTTGAGGATGGCACACAACTTCAGGGAATGGTCCAAATTTTAAAAGAAAAACACTTTGCTTCTCTTCCATTGTCACCAGCATTACCAGCATTATTTGTTATCAAGTTTGTATGGTAGTTATAAGTCTGAAAGGTTGAGAAATTGTATATTTTACTTTAGCTTACATTTTTAAATTATAAGGATTATCAGGTTTTCATGTATTAAAAATTGTATTTTCTTTCCTTTTCCTTCATATTCTTAACCCCATTAGACTAATAGTTTTTCAAAGTTGATTTCTAAAATGTTCTTTGTACATTAACACTCTGAATTATATGATAAAAATGTTTTTTCTTCAGCTGAATACTAATGTTTTGTCATTATATTATTCAAACTTTCAGCATTTGTATATAGTAAGATACATGTGTCTTGTATTATTATATTTGATTCTCATGTCTTTGATCTGGTGCTTGATTGGCCCGTTTGTGTAATCATATGCCATTTCCAAATTTGACTACTGGAAATGTTTTCATATTTGCAGGCCTTGCTGCTGTCACCTTTGTTTTGTTTTTTTTTTTCTTCAGTAATTTGCTGAGTATTCTTACATGTTTCTTTTTCTGTATTAAGTTTATAATAAGTTTGTCTTGATTCCCAAAATATCTTGTTGGCATTGTTTATTTATTATTTTGTTATTGTTGGCATGTTTTCTGTTGTATTAATCTCCTTTTATATTTTTAAAGTGAAGTTTTCAGAGTTCCTTTTTGAAGCTCTTTTTTGTTACATTTGTTCTGGGTACTTTATTGTTTAGTAGTTATTAGCTTGTTTGTATTATGGTAGGCAGAGTTTTTGATTTTTGACATCTTGACTGCTAACTTACTAAATTATTTTCATCCATTTATCAGATGGTTCTTTTGTTCTGTGTCTATGTAAAAGCTGAGGTTGATAAAGTCTTTGTCCTTCCTTTTACGTTTTATGTTTTCTTTCTTTTACTTAGTCTGCTAGTATTGTTGGAGTAGCATTGTCCCAGATGTTCTTTTTTTTTTTTTATTTGAGATTTATATTTTAAGATTTATATTTTAAGGTGAGCAACCCAAGTTATGAGGATTATCTTTCTGGATAGTCATTTACTTTCTAATATTGAATTGATAATCCTGTCTTTTGATGTGAATCTTTTCTTAATTTATGGTAATGAAAAGTTATTTAGGGGGCTTCAGAGAGAGCTCAGTGGTTAACAGCGCCTTTTGCCCTTAAAAGGACCTAGCTGCCTCTGACTTCTTCCCTAGGTGTCCATTACTCTGACTGACCTCCACACACCAGCACACACGTAAAGAAATTGCAAAAAAGTTTGTTTGGGCATTTTCCATTTCAGAGAATGAAAACAGGATTCATTTTCTCCCCAAGATTTTGAAATTGCTATATTGACTGTTTTAAGTATATATAAAACTTGAATTAGACTAATTTCACTAATGAAGATTATTTGGGTAGGATTTCCCATGTGTGTAAAAATAATAATCAGGTATTTCACAGCCATATTTACCTGGGCTTTATAATATAGAATGTGGTCCTTTCTACTCCTTTTTCACTTTTCAGATGTTAGTTAGAGCCTACTAAAAGTCATAAACCAGTCTGGATAGATGACTCAGTGTTTAAGAGCATTGGCTGCTCTTTAAGGGGATCCAGGTTCAAGTCCCAGTACCTTCCTGATGGCTCACATGCTACTGTAATGTCAGTTCCAGGGGACCAGATGCCCTTTCTGGCCTCTAAGACCACAGGTCATGCAGACAGAATACCAGTACACATGAAACTTAAACAACCCCCCCCCCCCCCCCCCGCCAAACCCAACAAAACCAACAAAATCCCCTAGACAAGGTCCTAAACTGTATTTTGAATGACAGCGACTTAGGTCTGGTTTTAGAGCAATAAGGCAGTTGATGATTAGTTGCTGGTGCGAAGATGCTTCATTCATGGCATGAAAGCCGTTTGTAAGTTGTGCTGTTCATCATTAGTAAATCTGTGAGTACACGACCTGGCATGCAGTCAGTACTCTGTAAACATTGGCTGGTTCCTAGTAGAATTTGTAGATATTTTTCTTCAGTTTCTTTTATTTCCTTCTTGTGTTGTATAGCACGAATAATAAAAGCCCAATTAGGGTTCAACCTGAAGATCAGAAAAGCAAAGCAGCCAGCTACTGGCTCTTATCTCAGTTTGAAAATGGGCGGGATCCTGTCTCCGCCAATCCTGAAGATTCCGCACCCCACTCTATACTCCACTGAGTTCCTGTCGCTTCCCCTTGTAGTCTTCTCTCCACCCAGCCATATCATTCCTGTCTCCACCTCCCTAATGTTGGGATTAAGGCCTGTAATCCCAAGTGCTGTGATCACCTATGTGTGAGCTCTGTTTTTCTTTTAGCAGATTCCATCTTGTGTAGCCTTGAACTCACAGAGATCCACCTGCCCCTGTCTCACGAGTCCTGGGATTAAAGGTGTGTGCCACCACTCCCTGGCTTGTATGGTGACTAGTATGGCTGCTTTGCCTTCTGATCTACAGGCAAGCTTTATTTATTAAAGCACAAATAATATGCCACTGTAGTGTTGAAAATACTACATATTTTTGAAAAAAAAAAAAACAAAAAAGCTTACTTGGATCCTCTGAAATTGAAATAGTTTTGTATAGTACATAAGGAGAATCAGCGGTTACCAGGTCGTCAGGGTATAATGTACTGAGTTCTGTCTTTCTGTTGGTTGTGGTTTTACTCACTCATTTTCCGTTCCAGGAATGTCTGAATCTGAACAGGCTCTCAAAGGTACTTCTCAAATCAAATTACTCTCAGCTGAAGATATAGAAGGGATGCGACTTGTGTGTAGGGTAAGTTGTTTTTCTTCACGTATAGGACAGGGTTAAGAGGAATCACAGGAAGTCTGTGATTAACGGTTTATGAAGCTGTAAATTTTAAACTCTTACTAACCATCCCTTTCCTTTACCTATTTTCAAAACATTTTTATATTTAAATAATCTATTTTAGAATAGAACTAAGCAACTCATCTGTAGTTGCCATTTTTTTTGATCAATTTTGTATTGTTTGTTTATTTGCATAAACATATTTACTGAATTGCAAAGACAGGAAGATGAGCACGGCTTTGCTCAAGAGTTTTTGCAACATTGTTCTTATTTTGTTTGTTTTTCTGAGATAGAGTCTCTGTGTATCCCTGGCTGTTCTGCAGTTCACTCTGTAGACCAGGCTGGCCTTAAACTCAGAGATCCACCTGCCTTTGCCTCCCGAATGCTGGGATTAAAGGCATGTGCCGCCACCACCTGGCTACCAAGCATTATTTTTCAGAGTGAAGTTTTTATGATCATTCTATGTTTACAAATGTGACAGGACAAGGTCCAAGGCTCACACAGAGTTAGACTAAAGTCTTGTGAGACACCTGTGTTTGGAGTATGGGTGGGATTAGAAACACAACTGATTTAGTTCATTTAGATGCTCACTTAAGGCTTTTGTGCAGCATTTCAAAGTGATTTGATGTTATTTATTGTCTGGAAAATCTTATTTCTTTTGCTTACTATGATTTTTTTTTGAGGAAATTCATTAGGTTTTTCTTACGTTTCCTTTCATGCTCCCCCATTTTAGAAATGTAAGACTGTCAGTTGATAGTTTACCTAATTTAGGATATAAATCTTCATTAAGCTTACTTGTTAGTGCCAGAGGGGGTGGTGGTGTATGCCTTTAATCCCAGCACTCTGAGTCAACAGCAGGTGGATCTCTGCGAGTTCAAGGCCAGCCTGGTTTACAAATCAAGTTCCAGGATAGTCACTGCTGTTACACAGAGAAAGCCTGTGTCAAAAACAAAAAGTTATTAGTAAACCTGTTTATCCCAATTTTTATATGCATTTATTTTTACATACTTTTATATGTTTCTGACTTTTAAATATTGCATCCAAAATTAAATGATTTTATTTGACTGATTTTTCATAAATCATAAATCAAAGCTTGAATGTACTTATTTTTCAGCTTGCTAGAGAAGTCTTGGATATTGCTGCTGGGATGATTAAAGCAGGTGTAACTACTGAAGAAATTGATCACGCTGTACACTTAGTAAGAACTTTACATTTTTATATCAGAAGTTTCAAAAATTCATTTTATAATGTCCAAAATAACTTTATTAAGTGAATTTGAAAGCTTATTTTTGTGTTGTTTTGAATATGGGAAGCATTCTGTAGCTATTAATTGGTAAGTATATCCTACCTATAGATCTTGGGCCTCTAGGCATTCGGCCAGCAGCAATTGAAAATGTTTGGGAAAAAAATAACTTAGGTTTGTACAGACATGTTTGTGTTATTTTATTCCTTGATACTGTTCTCTAAATAGGAATATTTACAGTGTAATAGTAAATAATAGACTGATGGTTTAAAGTGTGGGGAGGATGTGGATAGCATATATGCAGACACTACACTGTACTGAAGACTGGAGTGTCTACACATTTTGGTAGCCAGCCGGGTATTGAGGAACCCGTCCTCCATAGGTTCTGAGGCATGGCTATGTATGTGATGCTGAAATCCAGGGACGCTTGAGAAATGTTATTCTGAAACCTCAGTCTTTTATCAACTTTTATAGAATAAACCATACCACTACGTATGCCAGGTATTCTGAAATACAGAATAAACTGCAGAAACTAGACTAGAAATTAGTTTCCCTTTCATACACACAGGAAAAAGGCAATAAACAGATGAGATGGGAGAACCCTGTCCTAGTCAGTGTTGTGTTGCTGTGAAGAGATGCCATGGCCACAGTTGCTCTCACAAAGAAAGCATTTAGTCTGTCCTTGCTTACAGTTGTGGAGAGTCCAGTACTATCTTGGTGGGGGCTTGGCAGCGTGCAGGCTGGTGGTGGGAGGAGGATAGACAGTGGATGGAGGAGAGGGGAGAGAGCCAATCTCCCCACACGCTTTCTCTAACAAGGCCACACCTTCTAACCTTGTAAGCCAAGGGTTTGTCCTACCAGAATTCTACTCCCTAGTGACTAAGCATTCAAATAGATGAGCTTGTGGGTCTTATTGAAACCACGACATAACTTCAAAATCCTCATTCACAAGACAATAAACAGATCTGTAGGGATAAGTCCCGCCCCTTAGGGGGCGTGTTCGCCTCGGGCTAATGTCTGCCTATAAATTTGGCGAGCGTGCTCCGAGCTGTCGCTTCTACTTTCCTGGTCTCCGCGGGAACGGTGGTTCTGTAAGTCTATTTCTACATTAAAACTATATATATTTTTACAAACTGTCTGCATTCGTTTACGCCGCTACATTTTGGCGCCCCACGTTGGGCGCCATTTGTAGTAATATGGAGCGGCGGTGGGGCTGCGTCCCCAAGACCCCAGCCACCTGGCTCGGCTAGCTTATGCCCCGAAATAATTACACAGACACTATATTCTTTTAATCACTGCTTTGGCCCATTTCTATCTAGCCTCTTCTAGGCTAATTCTCACATATTAATTTAGCCCATTTCTAATCATCTGTGTAGCACCCGTCTTACCGGGAAGATTCTAGCCTAAGTCCATCCTGGGTCCGAGCTTCATAGCGTGCATCTTCCCTGGAGCGGGCAGCATGGTGTCTCTCTGAAGGTGTCTGCTCTGGAGAGGAGAGCTGTCGAGTCTGACCTCACTTCCTCTTCCTCCCAGCATTCTGTTCTGTTTACTCCACCCACCTAAGGGTGGGCCTATCCAATGGGCCTAGTAGTTTCTTTATTGCTTAGCCAATGAAATCAACAGATTGATATATGACACTCCCACATCACAGATCAGATAAAATTTGTAGTATATATTACATGACAATGTCTTTTGTTTTAAAATAAAGATTGCTTGTTAGAGTCTTTTAGTTGTAGACTAGTGTCTACATCGTGTGCCAGTGGGTTCTAAAGATCTCTCTATCCATCCATTGCCTGGAAGGATGAAACTGACCCCTGCTGTGGCAGTGACGATGGTATTGTAGATGGAGACAGCCTCCCTGAAAGAATTGGACTGTGTGTCCTGAGTTTATAAAAATGTTTTAAAAATTAAAAAAGAAAACATCGTTGGAGGTATTTTTTTAGCAGTCTAGAATTTATTGCTTGGTTTATGTGGGGTGGGATTTATGTGTGTGTGTGTAGTTCAGAAAAACTTGTGAAAGTCAGTTCTTTCCTATCATGTGGGTCACGAGGATGGAACTCTGGTTGTCAGGCTGGTGGCAAGTGACTCTGCCCTCTGAACCATTATGCTGGCCTTGTAAATTTTTTTATTTAGCCTTATATGAATTCTGAGTTGGGGTAATATATATATATATATATATATATATATATATATATATATATATATATATATTGGTATATCATTGTTAGGAATTTTGAACACTTTCTCGGGCTAGGTGCCCTTTAATGTGCCTTTATATTTATTTGTTTGATATCACCAGCATCCTCTGGAAGTAGGTGACTAGGTGTTTCTTTTGCTTCCATTTTGTAGGCCTGAGGAGAAAGAGGTATTACATCACCCAGGGTCATAGAACTTATAAGGGGTGAGGCTGACGGTCTACTCCAGGAGAGAAGTTGTGGTAGCTGCAGAGGCACAGAGCACCAGGAGGATGTCATTATTTGCTGTGATATCTACCTCAGGGAACTTCAGTTGCCTACAGGGTTCTAGAAGTAGTGGAATCTCTAGTAAATTATGGACCGTTTATTCCACAGATGGTATTTTCTGTAGTCTTAGAGTCTTACTAGACGGAAATCCACTCGTCAGTAGAGCCTACGGCACTCTGAGTACTACTATAAGATTCACATGCCACAGAATATCATATGTTGCAGAAAGTACTTTACCATTTCTTAATTATACATGTGTTAGTTTTCTTGTTTTAGGGATGGAGTTGGCCTTAACAGGGTATTATTGAAGGTGCTTATTAGTATGGGCTATTTTTCCTAAAAATATGTTTCACAAGTAGTAAAGTCAGTAAACTCTTTATATGATGACAGTTATTTGTATTTTGTGAATTTGATTCTCCTTTATATGAAGAGCAGTAAACTGGTTTAAACAGTATATTTAATTGGTATGTAGCATACTAGACACTGGACCAGGTAACATCTACTGGCCTGGCATGGTGTCATCATATGTCTATAGTACTGTTTCTTGGTCTGTTAGTTCTAAGAGAACATGGTGTGTGTGTGTGTGTGTGTGTGTGTGTGTGTGTGTGTGTGAGAGAGAGAGAGAGAGAGAGAGAGAGAGAGAGAGAGAGAGAGAGAATGTGTGTCTGTGTGTATATTTGCCAGTACACATTCATGCATATATACATGCACATATACCTATACACCCATCACTATTTTCAAGTAAAATATCAGTTCTTTATAGTAGCATCTGTCTTAAAATTCTTCAGATTTTACAATCTGACTAATTGTATATAGATTTTTTTTCCTTTTGTCCATTCCAAATGATTTTCTTTGTATTTTAATTTACCATAGGCATGCATTGCAAGAAATTGCTATCCTTCTCCCCTGAATTACTATAATTTCCCAAAGTCTTGTTGTACCTCAGTGAATGAAGTCATCTGCCATGGGATTCCAGACAGACGGCCTTTGCAAGAAGGTGATATTGTTAATGGTAAGAAAATATGTGTGACATTTCTTATTGTGAGTAAAGAAACAAGTTTTGGGAGTCTGTTAGGTGGATTCTGTTTTCTTGACTTGGTTTTTCCCTATTTAAAACTCTCACTCAAAATTGAAAGAATCTCACTTTGTTTATTTTTAGACAGGGTCTCTTTACCAAACCCTATCTGTCCTGGAATTCACTATGTAGACCAGGCTGGCCTTGAACTCAGAAAATTCTGCCTACCAGCGCTGGTGGATTTTTTGCATCACACCTGGCAGGAAACCTATGTTTAGCAATTGTGTGTGTGTTGTCTTAAGCATACATTTAGTATGATATGTTCTATATAGCCTGTTATTTCTTCATAGCCTATTTCTCATGTGATTGGGAAGTAGGCAAAAAATGTCTATGCAAAATTAATATTGGACTTTTTATATAATTTTCTTCTACCAAAATTTACTAATGGTTATGAAGAGAGTTTTTAGGAGAGATGTCAGGGAAAAACTCTTGTAGAAGTGCTTCTTAAAGGAATGGCTTTGAGCTCCTGTACTCTGCTGTCTTGCAAACAATGCATGTGTTGAGCCACAGCATGGAAGCTAGCTCCCCTAGAGAAAAGCAGTCAACAGTCTTACCTAGCTGTGAACACTGTGAGCTACAGTAACAACTGGCTTGGCAAGAGATGACCCTGCTGCCATAATAACATGGTTGTTATGGGGATAACAAAACACTTTCTGATTTGATTTAAGAAACTCAAGCCTGATACTGTTAACTGGGCCAAAAATCTAAGTCATAGACTTCAGGGGAGAACGTGATACTACCATTCTGCTAAATGGACCCAGTATTAAATGGTACCCTAGGTTCTTATTTTTGCACCACAGAGGAGTATAGCTCTTAACTCTGATCAGAGAACCATCTCTTGGTAGTAGATGGTGATTAATCCAGAGACTCACAAGTAGCCGACATGCAGAGAAATAGATGAGACTGGACTGTTAGCGCTAAGTGGAGCATCTGTATCACACCCTCATCCTCTCAGGGACCATTTTAGAAGAGGGAGGGGGTGGAAAGATCCTTAGACATCTGCAGTGAAGCAGCGTGTGCTGGACATGACGGCTTTGGACATTCACAGCAGCTGTGACGGGACACACACGACCTTTACATGATCATGCCAGCCAAGATCCTAGCATTGGGTGGAGCCGAGTGGGAGGGAGAGTCAGGATGCGACCCACGCTCCAGGAGGTGGGTGGCTTACACCATATATAAGGTAGCACTGAGGTAGCACTGAGAGGACTCGGTGTGTTTAAAACCAACGCATAAAGTTGGGAATGGAAAAGTGGAAGGAATGCGGTGAATTTGATTGCAACACATTATATTCATGCATTAAGTTCTCAAACAGTAAAAATTAAAATCTGATAGGCCTTCCTAGATGTAGTCTTGTATGTTGTGTATTATATATTTATATATTTCAATTCATACATTAAAACGTGTATAATGTAAAGCTTGCACTTGTCTGAGTTTGTTCTTGTGTGTGTGTGCTTACCTGTGCATAGCTAGAGGCGGACTTGGGGTGTTCTCCTCTGCCGCACTCTCACTTAGCCTGGCACGTCACCATTGTCACTGTGTCTGCTCCTTCGGGGCTGGGGTCACAGGCATGTGTTCCACACTTGACTGTATTTATGTGGATGCTGGGGATAGGAACTCAGATCCTCGTTACTGTTCAGAAATCACTTTATCCATTGAGCCATCACTTCAGGTCCCTACATGGCATTTTTATTCTTCATGAAATTAGTCTTTGTAGCATCCAAAGTAGAGACTACAGCTAGAAGAAAATAACTATAATACAGTATTATAGTTGTTACTGACTTCTTAAGGTTGTTCATGAAGATTTCATAAATTCTGAGTTCAGCCCTGATTTCCATAGTATTTAATTATCGTTAATATTTGCAACCTGGTCTCACTATGTAGCTCTTGCTGGCCTTGAACTCAAAGAGCTCCACCTGACTACCTCCCCAGTGTGAGGTTAAAGCCGCGCACCACCACACCTAACTGACCTTACCTTTCTGTTGTGACAGCAGATGGCGCTTTCAGGGACGAACTGTCTGCTCTGCAGTGTAAAGAACTCACCTAGTGTGTTCTCTAGATAGTTTATTGTAGTGACACAGTTTAATCTTTATTCTAAGCCTGGGATGAAGACAGATGATACTTACGGAAGGATGAAAGACCAGAGGGATTTAAAAAAC
The DNA here is from genome assembly GCF_037038515.1 of Microtus pennsylvanicus. Taxonomy (NCBI): domain Eukaryota; kingdom Metazoa; phylum Chordata; class Mammalia; order Rodentia; family Cricetidae; genus Microtus; species Microtus pennsylvanicus. Next base: position 81,684,436 of record NC_134585.1, read on the forward strand.
CCTAGAACTAGATAAGATAAGCTTTGCTCTCGTGTCCCAGGAAGAGCGAGTTAAAGATCGTGGAAATGTTTCCTGTCTAGTTTCAGAACTTAGTGAAGTCGTCAGTTCAGTGTTGCTAACCTGGTTATTTATCTTACACAGCTGTCTTCTGTGTAATATTTCTTCTGTCACAAAGGATCTCATTACTCACATAAAAGCCCGCATCTGTCTTGTGCTGCACAGCCGTATTCTTGTTCTCTGCAGTGAGTTGAGTGAATTTCCCCCGAGGGTTTTCCTTAGGCAGCTCCACACTCACTGTGGAGTTAGACAATGCAGTGTTGTTTTCATTTGGTTACATTTGCCTTTTTCCCTCCTCCCAGTGGACATCACTCTTTATCGAAATGGTTATCACGGGGATCTAAATGAGACCTTTTTTGTTGGAGATGTGGATGAAGGAGCACGGAAACTTGTCCAGACTACATATGAATGCCTGATGCAAGCCATTGATGCAGGTCAGCCTCAGCCGTGACACCCTCTTGCACCACAGACCACAGTGTTCAGTGCACGTTTATTTTACTTATTTATTTCTTGGTTTTTCGAGACCCGGTTTCACTGTGTAACAGTTTTGGCTGTCCTGGAACTAGCTCTATAGACCAGGCTAGCTTTGAACTAGCTGGAGTACTGGGATTAAAGGCGTGTACCACTGCTCAGCGCCCTGCATTTTTCTCTTTATTTGGCTTTTTGTTTTCACTTGCCTTGTGTTCTCATAGGAAATTAAAACAAGGATAGGGATTTGGGGGGGATGAGGGTGGAGCTTCTGTAGTTTGCCTCCCTCTTTGCTTTTCATAGTGTCTTTGGTACTTGTAGGGTCTTTTTCTCCAGAGTGTGTGTTCAGCCATATACAGATAGTGTATGTACTTAATTAGGTCAGAATCATAGACTGTTCAGTATTGCTAATTTACTATTTTTCTACTAATATCATAAAGATTCTTTCAAATTAGTTTTTTTTACCTGTGTATTCAGATGTACCTCCTTTAAAGCAGATTTAAAATTACATATATGTATGTGTGCACATAGCACACAAGCTACTGTGCTTTTAGGGGTAAGAGGATAACTTTATATTATTTGAATATAACTTTTTGTATTTCAAAAAATGCATTTTTTTCTCTATAAGTTCTGTTCCTTTAGAGAACCCTGATTGATACCCTTAGGGAAAGAGGATAAAACAGTGTGTTTTCCATTTTTTTGTTTAGTGTTTGTTTTTAGAGAAAACAGAAGGTGCTTTTTTTGACCCCTTGGTATTCTGCATGGCATTTTCCCTGTTTTACATTAGTGGTGCTCCTGTGTTTGAATAAGCTTTGTCATTACTGACTGTCTGGATTTTCTTGTGCCTGAATTTCCTTATCTCTATATTCAGGCACGAAGGCACCATGTATACGTACAAAGGTCCTTGCTACATGGAAACCAACTGCTTAGTTAAGTGCTGCTCTTCCTCATGGTTTTTTCTCTTTCAGTGAAGCCTGGTGTTCGATACAGAGAGCTGGGAAATATCATTCAGAAACATGCCCAAGCAAATGGATTTTCAGTTGTTCGAAGCTATTGTGGGCATGGAATCCACAAACTTTTCCATACAGCCCCCAATGTGCCACACTATGCCAGTGAGTACTGTTCAGATACTTTAGGGCCTTCTATTTTGTATTCACTGAAGGAATGTATTTGCTGTGAGTACACCCTTTCCCGCCCAGTGTTACATGTTCAAACACAAGTTTGAAGTCTTTCTTACATGATAGTCTATAGGAGGTGTTTGGTCATGAAGGGGTGATCCAGGCTCTGTTTCCTTCAACCCATCTTTTCCCATCACCAGTCACCATGACATCATCTCCTAGTCAACAGATAACGTGTCAGGAGGGGATAGAGATGCTTGGAAGGATGTGCTTGGGAGTTGTAGTCTACCAGCTGGGGATGAGCATAAATCACCTGTATTTGTTCCAGTTTGTAGGAGTGACTTAATTATATCTAACTGCAAGGGAAGTAGGGAGTGTAACCTGACTGCGCACTCTAGGAGAGACCTAAATGGACGTGGTGATCCGTACATAGTCTTGCTGTCACCCTCTGGTTCCTTAGGTGAAATCAGTTCATCCTAACTTAGTTTGCTGTTAATTCTTTGTGTATTATTTATTGGTTTAATAACGGAGAATAGGTGGTTATTTTAAGTCGAGAGTAGTATGGGAGAAAAACAAAGGAAGTCTAAGACATTGTGTTCCAGAGATCTTTTCTCTGGGATATTAACCATTAATGGATGCATCTGTTATTTGGTGTTAGAAGTAAAAGCTGTCCACAACAGTGAGCAGCAGGAATTTAATGCATGTGACTGTATGCACTTAGACACGTTTCTTCATCTCTCTCTGAACTTTTATGTAAACACTCAGTAATGTCTTTGTGTCAATTTTTCTCATCCTACAGTAATAGGGAATGATGATATCCAGAAATTGTTAGGATTGAGTTGATACCTGGGAAGCACTTAGAGTTTGTCTGACATTCCTACCTAAAACGTGACCTGCGGTTTTAGAATGATGGTGACATGATATGCGTTATCTTATGTGATGGTCACATATCTACATCATCCCTCAGCTTTGTTCTTCACTGTGCCTGCTAGGCAAGCGCTGGCACTGAGCTCCATCTTCAGTGTCTTTGAACCCAGCTTTCCGCAGACTACGTGCTCACACCGGCAGCTCCTTTGCTCGGGATTATGAGTAGTGAACAAATGCTTTTGGGGTCTGTCTGCCTGGATTCAGTCTTTCTCCTGGGTCTAGTGCTTCTTACAGTAAGGACTGAGCAGTCGGTTGCTGGGTCCTGGACGGTAACAAAAGTATGCCTGAGATTACTTTGCAGGTGGAGGGAGTCCTGAATAGATGTTTTGAAGTGAGATCCACTCTGAGTTTGCCTGCAGGTTTCTTTTGAGGGCAGGGAACAGACAGTATGAGGAAGAAAAGATGCGGGATTCTGACTGCACATGTTAGCATCTTTAGAAACATTTCTGGGAGAGCACTGCTAACCTAGAATGGACATAGCAGTTGAAATCCTGAACACACAGCAACCGTGACTGCTCACATGGGGGCTGAGGAAGAAACGATTGTTCTGGTTTTAAATTTTGTAGTTTGTTTATTTATTTATAAACGCTAAAACCCATCTCTGTTGCTGTGGAAGCAACCGACGGCACAGCTTTAGATCCCTTCATGCCTCTTGTTCTCTGTGGCACCACACAAGAATTCCTAGCATTTTTCTCTTTTGTAGACCGAGGGGAATGACTCCCTGTAAATCAGAAGTTGCAGGCCATTTTAGAACAAGTTCATGATATTAGAAATGAAAAACCTAATTCTTAAAAGAGTTCTTAGTTGCTTTCTGCTTCCAAGGGTTCACATGACTTTAAAAAGCAGATCTGCAGTGAGTGTACATTGGGGAGCCTAAAGTAGTGGGGAGCAGTAATGCTGGCTATTCACCAGGAGGGGGCTGGAATGGAAGTGTATGTGTGTCGCTTGCCTGCCCAGCTGGAGTAGATAAAGTTAGTATTTGTATAGTAGCAACTCAGTGGGAAGGATGCCTTTGACTGCAAAAGAACCTTGGAGCGACGGACATGTCTGCCCTCTGGTGGCCAGCCTGAGTAAATGCCGTGCTTATTTAGCTGATAAATGATCACTTTTTTTTTGTTTTTAAGTCTTTGAGAATTTCATACACGTATTTTGATCATATCACCCCCCCCCATACCTCCAATTCCTCCCCAGAATTCCCCCACATTTTCCTCTCAGTTTTCTTTTGAGAATTTACTGAGTCCAGTGTTATCTTTATGTGCATGGGTGCAGGACCATCTATGGGAGTGTGAATGTCCGGCAGAGATTCTTTGATAAAATTGACTCTCCCTACCCCCAAAGACTTCAATTGCCGAAGCTCTGATGGGCCAACCTGACTCCATCTTAAAAGTCAAAATAAGAGCCGGGCGGTGGTGGTGCTCGCCTTTAATCCCAGCACTCGGGAGGCAGAGGCAGGCGGATCTCTGTGAGTTCGAGGCCAGCCTGGTCTACAAGAGCTAGTTCCAGGACGGGCTCCAAAACCACAGAGAAACCCTGTCTTGAAAAACCAAAAAAAAAAAAAAAAAAGTCAAAATAAGTTCATTCCCATTTTCTGAAAAATTGACTTTGATCAAGTCTTGACCCATGTCCTAGATTTTGACTTATTCCACACCCTACATCCTAACCTCCACCCTGATAAACCAAGACGTTCTGCAAAGTTCCTACATAACTAAAAAAAAAAAAAATCCCTAAACTCCTGCGTCCCAGCCTTGCAGTTTTGCGGCTAATATAAACCCCACCTTCTCCTGTGTTCAAAAAAAAAAAAATCACTTTTTATGCTTTCGTTTTTTAAATTTAAACTTGTGCTCCATATTGGCGAGGCCTTTCTGAAAAGGCTGTTCCTACTTTTAAATTCTGGCTTTGGAGACGAAGCAGGACCAGGCAGCCTTACTCATGTCTCATGGTGGTCCTAAAAATATTAGTTGTGAAGTTGACAAAAGGCAGAGTAAATATGTAGACTGTAAAGTGCAATTTGTTTTCATATAGAAAGAGATGTCTCCTTATCATTTAAACAAGTTGCCTATTCTGCAGTTTTAGTTCCCTTTGAGAATGAGATAAAAGACTACTTACAGACCTTTCTCTAAGTTGTGTGTTTGTTTCCTACTGTGTATTCCATAATGTAACCATCCCCTTCCTCAAAGAATTGAGAGGCTCTGGCATATGACACATATCACTCACACTTCCCTAAGTGGATGGGCGATGGGCAGTGGCGTTCTGTTTGACACCCCCCCCCCCCTTACGGAGTTCTGGGTATTACAGTGTGCTCCTCCACGCCCAGCAGTGGTTGCCTTTCCTAATCTCTGCACATAGACTGCTTTTCCACAGTGGTGACCGTATCTGAAGCCTAGCTGTGGACATGCCTCTTTTATCGCAGAAAGCCAAGCTGGAAAACAATCTGCCTGCAGACAGGTGGTTACTGGTGATGACCTCTTTGCTGAATGACAGACTATGAGAGAATTTAATGAAGGGGAACTTCTGGAAATGTCAGTCCCATGTTCCTAGAAGCTGTGCAGTTCAGTGCTGTTGGGTTTTGGTGTCTTTTTGAGACTTTCTTTTAATTTCAGAAAATAAGGCAGTTGGTGTGATGAAGTCGGGCCACGTGTTTACAATTGAGCCGATGATTTGTGAAGGTGAGTGTGTGTTCCTGTACCCTAGTCGTAACATTTCTTTTACATTTTTATGGCTGTCTATTTAATTTATTTATTTTTGTTTTTTGAGACACAGTTTCTCTGTATAACAGTCCTGACTGTCCTGGAACTCATTGTAGATTAGGCTAGCCTCGAACTTACTGAGATCTACCTGTCTGTGCCTCCCCAAGTGCTGATATTAAAGGCATGTTCCACCGCTGCCCGGCATGTCTTTAAGTTTTGCAGGTATACACATAGTATGTGGAGCAGACAATGAGTGGAGATTTGTTCTCTACCATGTGTGGCCTGGGAACCAAATTTAGGTTGTCAGGCTGTTGGCAAGCACCCTTATCTGCTGATATTTCAGACCTTGTAACATTTGCTGAATTTTTATTTGTTTTTGTTACCCATCAAATCAGTAGCTGGTTCTGCCTCCCTCCTTTTGCTTCATTCTCCCCTTTGCATCTTGATGGGTAGATGTAGAGACTCGAACATCCAAGGGTTTCTAAGAAGATACTTTGATAATTCTGCTGTCAGTAAGTGTAAAGTACTTGACTGTGGTCCCTGTTCATAGAGATCTTATCAAAGGATGAGTTCTCAAAATACGATTCTACATCAAGCCTCTGTAGAAGTTCTTGCCTAATAGAGCAGGGGAAGAGGAGACAGACACAGTTACACAAGTTAATTCCAGCTAATGAAGAAGGCAGTAGAATAGTAAATAGATCTTTGAAGAGTCTAACTTGCCCAGGACACATAGCTGCTTACGTTGCAAAATTTGCCAGACTGATGAGCCATCCAGTCCTCCACAGTCAGCATGCACAGCTGGGTTTCCTGCAGCATCACAAGTGAGCACATCGCAGACACTGGTCTCTTGTGGCCGTTCTCTCCGTTCCTCTGGCAGTATTGGCTGTCACGTGGGAGCTTTGTTGTCAGCACTTAGCAGATTGTAACTGGGAGGTACTTCTCTGAGTTCTCCATTGGGTCTAGGCAGTGCAGCATGTCAGTGCTGTTGACTGGTTTCTCTGAGCCCTCTGTTGAAGCACACCTTCCCAGACCCTCCAGCTATGAATACCCACGTGTGCGTCAGTGCCCAGAGGTCAGGCTCATGCTCTATTTCTCTGGAGCCATCCACTTTGTTTTTGAAATAAGTTTCTCACTGGGACATGGGGCTTGCTAATTAGGCTAAGCTGGCTGCCAGCAAGTCCCAGGAGAGCTGTCTGTGTCTAAGTCTTTCAGAACCTAACATTTTATATGGGTGCTGGGTATCAAACTCAGGGCCTCAATGCTTTTAAAAGTGCTTTGCCAATGCTTCAGGCCTCTGATTTTTCTTAGCCCTCAAAACACCTGTTTCTCAGGCTAGATGGTGGTGGCACATGCTTTTAATCTCAGCACTCAGGAGGCAGAGGCGGGCAGAGTTAGAGGCCAGCCTGGTCTGCAGAACTAGTTCCAGGACAACAGGGTTACACAGAGAAACCTTGTCTCAAAAAAAACCAGAAACAAACAAGCAAACAAACAAAAACCCTGTTTCTCTTTGTTCCTTTTTCTCTGGTTATAAGGACTTCATACTATAATCTGTCCCCAGCCATTTGCAGTCACGTTGGAGTGACATGCTGTGGCAGTGTGGGAACTCGTGCTCACTGTGCACACTGAGGTAGTTGACTCCCTTAGTCTGCAAAGTTGCCAGTTCAAGTTTCTGCTCAGTTCTCCGGGGAGGAGTTTCCATGTGTTTGCTGGAAGCAAGTCTGATGTCTTTATTTTGGAAATGTCACCTTGATTTGAGAAATAGAAAAATGGTCAATTTGCTACGCTGAAGAAAACTGGACATGGTTACTTCGTTAGTGAGAGCTGCACACGGGATGAAATGGAAAGACTTTACCTGAAACAGAGTGTTGAGGAGGATCTCGATGGGGGATTCAACTGCCTCTTTCCTCTCTGCTTTTTGACACAGTTTCTCTGTGCAGCTTTGACAGTCATGGAACTCACTCTGTAAATCAGGCTGGCCTCATTCAGAGATCTGCCTGCTCCTGCTTCCCAAGTGCTGGGATTAAAGGTGTGCGCCACCATAGGCTATTTCCTTTCTGGATGCATACTAACCTAGAGACTGTGAGCGATGTGAATGACAAAACTAAGCCACTGTTTTTGCTTGTTTAAGGTGGATGGCAGGATGAAACCTGGCCAGATGGCTGGACTGCAGTGACGAGGGATGGGAAGCGATCCGCCCAGTTCGAGCACACCCTGCTGGTCACGGACACTGGCTGTGAAATTCTTACCCGGAGACTTGATAGCTCTCGGCCTCATTTCATGTCCCAGTTTTAATCCTCCCAAGATGCCTAATGTCTGAACACCATCTTGTACTGTGTTTTTTATTGAAAGTACAGAAATGAAGAGCCTTTTAGAAATCCCTCGGTTTGTTTTGACTGTGGCTGAGGAGGGACTACAGCATTTGGTGTGTGTCCTCAGAGCTTTTTTGGGGTCTGAAAGAGCTGAGAAGAATAAAGGAAACATTGCTTACTTCCTTCGGTCCCTAGCCTCACCCCTCAGTTCTCTGTACTCTGTCTTCTTTGACCCTGATCAGCTTCCCATTGCTTTATCACTGCCACAGACAAGCTGCTTTCCAGGAGAGTGTTGGAGATGAGAAATCGTGAAACTAGCAACACATTGCTCCAGATTTTTAATTATATATTGGTATATATGGAAGTATATATGCATACATTTTAAATTCCATATACGAAATTATTGAACACTGACCTTTGGTCTGGGTTGATTCTGCTTTGACAGGATATCTGCTGTCATAAGTGGATCCATAATTTGTTAGTGGTTAATTCCTGGTTGGGAATTGGACTCCACTCACCCTCATGCTAATTATTTACTGTTGTATGTGTGTAGGAAAGACTTCCTGCAGTGTGGACTCAGTGAGTGAATGGGAAGGCTCACTTGGGAGGCTGTCAGAGTGTAAGGTCTGGCGTGGGGAAATAGCTGCGCTGCAGCGTCATTTCACAGTACACTGCTGTCTCAGACCCGTCTGGCCAGTGAGAGGTCAGAAATCCCTTTTCTTCAGAACTCTTTTTTGCTGAGGTTTCCCTCCGAAGCACTCAGAGAAGAGTGACAGTTGTCCTGTGGCAGGCAGATGATGGGGGAAGAATTCCAATGTCTCCAGGTGTCTGCAGAGTCGCGGTGACTGAGAGTTTAGCATTTAGTAACTGGCAGCAGTGAGAAAGGACTCTAAGTGCCCATGGGCATGCATGCTGCTGTCCTGTGTCGCAATGTACCTCACTCTAGATGGAGACATACCAGATCATAAAGCTGTCATGAGAGTATCCTTGATTCCTGGCTATCTCATGACTTTATTGTAATATAATTTGATACCAGTGACACATACTTTAAGACATCATCTTTTCCAGAGTGCCTCAGACATGATTGCTTTAAGAGAATGATAATGTTTTCATGACTTTAATGATTTAGTAAAGTGATTGAATCTGGTGTAGACTTCTGGGTGTGTGTGTGTGTTTAAAGTTTTTAATCAAACTGTAATATTTGTGAATGGAATGCTTTGTAATATGAATGTTAATATAATATGTAAAGGGAGATTAAAAGTTTGGATGATTATCCCACTTACTGCAGTTGCATTTGTTTCAGAGGGAATTGATGGGATGAGACCAATTTCATCCAAACTAAACTCATGACCATTGGAGCATACACACCTTTTCAGGTGTAATATTGTACCATAATTGCATGTTGTTTATTGCAGGAGCGAGGCAGCACATCTAGATGTAGTTGTATTATGAGAGCTTTTAAGGTTAAGAATATGGTATATTTAGGGGAGCAGTTTGTATTCTGACAGTAGGATTAGTAAGTGGGGTGGTGTTAAGTTTATATCATTAGAAAATAAAGCTTCAGGAACGAAACCTTGGTGTAGTTTGTGGAAAGATTAGACATGCTTGTAGGAGCGCTTTCCTTGGTTTGATTTTTTTTTTTTTTAAGAAAAACAATGTGGGCTCTAGTCTAATTATAATATCTCCAGTTAGTAGGTTTAGTTTACAAAACATCTACTTTGTATTAGCCTTTTTGGTCTGCACTGGGATTGGACTGGTGGCCTTGTGTATAGTAGGCATGCACTCTCCTCTACTGCAACATACACAGTTTAACTTGTACGATGACCGTTCTTTATCCTCCTGTCCGTCTTGCATTTCCTGTAGCTACAATTTAAAAGAAGAAAACATGTTTCCCCTTGGTATCCGTGCCTTTTTTTTGTCGCTGACAATTCCCAACAGAAGCAACCTAAGGGAAGATTTATTTGGGTTTATAGTTTAAAAGGACATGGTACATCCTGGAAGAATGGCGTCACAGTAGAGCATCAACCTTGTGTCCTCAGGAAGTAGATGAGATTATGCTGGTGCTTGACTGGCTTTCTCCGTTTCCTCTTTGTATTCAGGACATTAGCTCACATGATGTTGCCATTTATGTTCAGCATGGTGGAAACACTCCAGACCCTCCCATAAGTGTGCCTCCTAGGTGACTCCAAATCCAGTTATGTTGACAATTAAGATAAATGATCACATTCCAAATTCTTGTGGATAGTTTAGAAACCCTTCAGCAGTGTGTATAATACTTGTCTCCCATGCGTTTTAAATTACAGACAAAAAGGCTGAGGATTTGCTATTGTTGCTTAATTACTGATTTTTAAATCACTTCTGGTTTGGATGAAATTGACAACAGAATGTTCTGCAAAGGTAGATACACACCCATGATATATGTAAATGATCTCTTTTAAGTTTTAATTCTTGGACTAGAGAGATGGCTTAGTAGTTAGAGTGTTTGCTTGATGCACAATCATGAGTACCAGTTTGTGATCCCAGCACCATGTCCCCACACATGCCTGGAATCCCAGTAGTAAGGGAGATTGCTGGGGTTTGCCCACTGCCAGCATAGCTAGAAACCAGGGGCTCCAGGCTCAATGAGATGCTGCCTTGAAGGAACAGGGCAGAGTGGTGGAGAGGGACTCCTTTTTCTTTAGTCTCAGTGAAGGTATGTATTTACACATAGCACACCTTACAGAATGCTTTGAAAATTTTATAGGAAAGTTGGAAGTATAGTGAAGTAGTAGTTACCTATACCCAACTGTACAAATGTTACCACCTTTGCTTCCTTACCCTGAGCTGGTCCTGGGATTGAACCCAGGACTTTGTACAAAAGAAAAGGGTATTATACTTCAGCCTGTATTTCTCTAAGGATGCTTGTTCCAAGAATATTACTGGTTGATAGAGTGTTGGACTAGCACATGAGGCTTGGCAGTTTAATTCCCAGTAAGTACCTGCACCCCAGCAAAGGAGTCTACGTGACTGTAATGTAATTGTTATGCCAACAGTTTTTAACATTGGTGCATGATAAATGTGTATACAGACTCAGTTTCCCTCATGTTTCTTCTGAGCACCCCACCCTGTCATGGGCCAGTAATTTGTTCTGGAATAACTTCCCTGCTCTTTAGAGTGTTGTAGGAAATTAACACTTGAAAAATTGTGACAGTTGCATATAAAAGTCTTAGTTCTCATGAGGATATGCTCAGGAGAAATACTGTGACAGAAGACTTCGTGGATGTCACGCTGTGTTCATTACGGCCCATATGAATTGTCAGAGTATTCCAGTGCTCGATCACTCCGTGTCTGTTCCTGTTCCTATTTTATTCTGACTTTTTTAAACAAGTAGATTGGAAGTTACTTGGAGACTATGGATATCATGTTCACACAATGACTTTAGCATTCATTGATATCCTTGCCCGAATCCACTATTTGCTTGCATTTGATCTGAAGTTTGGATTTCCCAAATCTAGTATTTCATTTACATGAACATTTTACAGAGAAGCACTTCTCAGATGTATCAACCCTCAGCATTTATTAGCTGACAGTCCACTGCTCTGCCCTTAGCAATATCACTATTGGCTCATAGTTTTTTATTTTTGGCAGTGGCAGGTTGGAGACGGGCTTTCTGTGTAGCCTTGGCTGTCTTAGAACTTGTTCTGACTAAAGAGACCTGCTGTCCTCTGATGGGATAAGGGCACATGCCACGACCGCCAGGCTAGAGTCTTATTTAAATAACTTTTTTTTGAATTGAGAATTTGATACAGTGTATTTTGGTATACCACTCTCCTCCCACCCAGATCCACCTTCATCTTCCTATTTCCCCCAACTTTGTGTTTTCTTCCACTTTAAACTCATTGAGTTCAATTTGTGTTGCTCAACTGCTAAGAGTGGAGGCCTGGCCTAGAATGTGAGTGCAGGGGTCATGCCATAAGAGCTCCTTGGCTAGGGATGGAATTTTGTGCTCGCTTGCGTGTCTTCAAGCTGGGACTCCGTTTGGCTTGATCATGTGATGAGTTGTGCATGGTGTCACAAATTTCTGTGAGTTCATATGTGCAGCTTCTAGGTTGTGTCTGGAGAAGTTGGCCTGAAATTATCCACCACCTTTGGCTCTTACAATCTTTCTACCCCATCTTCCACAAAGTCTCTGAGCCTTGGAGGGGTATGAAGTATATACATCTCATTTAGGGTTAGCAATCCAGTTATTCTCTGCATGTTGACCAGTTGAGCATCTGTGAAGCATCTACTGAAAGAAACTTATGAGAAATCCCTATGTACAGCTTTTAAAAGATGGGTAAAGCTTTAACTTGGGTGTTTTCTTGAGGCTCTCAGCCCTGTTATTCTTGTTCCACATTCCACACCCAACCTCCAGAACAAGCCACAGATACTTGTCTGCATCGTCTTTGTACTAAACTGGTAAGCACATTTGTACTATGGTGTTTTGAGAGAAGCACACGACCAGGATACCAGGGATCTGATTTGAACTGTGTGGCTAGGGGAGAGATTACACCCGCTTGCACTGACATCACAGCTTAGTAACAGCTTACAGGACAATGTGACTGAAGCAAATTTGCATTATCGGTAGCTAGGTGGACTCTATGTGTTTCAACTCGAATCAGTATTTGAGCCCGAAGTGAGATGACAGTTCTTGCTTCTGAGCATTCTGCAGCCATCGCGGCATGGCCTCATTTTGGGCTATGGGAGTAGCTGAGTAGACATTTAGGCAGGAGGTGATCCTGTGGAGCATGCCCTTGACTTGCGGTATTTACCACCTGTGCAGCTGTCAGTGTCCAGCTGACAGAGCACACTGCACTGTTCTGTTCTCATAATTCTACCAAAAGCAGCTGACTTCACCTGGCCACTTGGTTGTTGTCAACACAGTACACAGTTCAAGGATGTATCACCCAACCAGCTGCCTAAACTAACAAGTTTACTGACTGCTTGGTAGTGTATGTTTCTAATCGGTATTTCCAGACAAAGGATATTCTAGTCTTGGTTTGTTAACTAAACCTATGTGGATGAATTAAAAATTAGCCTTTCTTTTGGGTTAGCACTGTTTCTAGACTGCATACTGGGCAGCCTAAAGAGAGATGACAAAATGTTCAATTTACTCATGAATGCAGAAAGTATTTTTATTATGTTAAAATATTTCTTGAGCAGCAATTATTTATGTGGAGAATTCAGAAAACTGACTTGTGATTGATTATTTGCCTTGTCCTTGATTATAGACATGATTACATGCACTCCTAGTAGTTTCTGAAGCAGATCTGTCAGTCTATTCTCTTCCGAACACAGGAAAAAGTACAGGAAGGACAGTGTTCTCTTCTGAACTTACATCTTTAGAACGGTTCGAATGCTGTGAGACAGAGAAAGAATAATCAAATTTGAAAGATGAACTAAAAAAGAAATCACATTTATTTATAATCACATTAATTTATTTATTCTAAGTGTATGTATATGTGTGCACCCTGGCATGTGTGTGGAGATCAGTTCTCTTCTATCACGTGGGTCATGGGGACTGAACTCAGACACTGGTCTTGACAGCAGGCACCTGCTCCCTCTGAGCCATGAAGGAACCACTGACATTCTATTTGCTCTGCTCGTCCCTCCCACTTTCACTGTTAGTTGAACTGAAAGCTCACCTTTTCCCTGAGTGCATCAGGTCGAAGCCTTGGTTGATTTGGTCGAAGGTTAGAGTGTCAGTTACAAATTCGTCAACTTTTATCTTTTTTGACATATATTCAGACACCAGCTTTGGGACACTCTCTACACTCTTCCATCCTAAAAGAAACCACATTCTTAAGGATAAGTTTATGCAACAAGTTTCTGCAATGTATTTAATCACGTTCCTTTCCTGGGTGACGCCCAGACAGTTCAGAGGTTATGTGGATTCAAGATGAAGGAAACCTTTTTAGAACTGCTGTGGAACAGAGGAAGAGTCAGACACATCCTTAGCTGTGAAAAAGTAAACACTCAGAGTTAATTGTTCTTTTCCTATTTTAGGGCTACTAAACACTGGGCTGGATGACACAGGCCTGAAAAGCCAGCCACAGTGGAGGCCGAGGCAGGAAGGTCATCCCGCCTCAAAAACAAATAGTTTATAGTTCTGCTGGAGAGTACTTGCCTAGCTACTCTGGCTTCAAAGGCCCTTTCAAATCAGCTCCTGGAATATGGTGCCCCCAGGAGCACATGCCAGTTAAATAAAGAGTTCCAGATACTAGAATCAGTCAAACTGACACCTTCTAAGGTAAACATGTAATCATAAAGAAGAAAATTTTGGTCATGCCCTCATTTTAGCATAGTTTTCAAGGCTTTTATTCTGGGTTTCAAAAAAGTTGAGATAAAACATAGTATGGGATCTCAACACACATTCTCTTAAACAGCATTCAAAATGCCTGGGATATTTTCCCCTAATAAGGATGGTAGGATAGGATTGTCCATTGAGTTTTTTTTGAAAGCCTGTAAGAAGCATGGAAGTCATTCATTCACAATAGTTGGGCTGTGAGACATGTTTTGATATTTCTCCCCAGCTGAGCACCACAAAAGACTTTACCCAACCTTCTACCCATAGTTAGATAATGCCAAATGACTAAATCACTCCTACGACTAACCAGGGGAAAATGATCATCAGTTTGATAGCTTTTAATTTTGCTAAAAACTTTTGTCATTACTTTAGTTTAGGATCATGTATTGGGCACTACTAAAACTAGCATTATTCAGAAAGAAGTCTGACTATATTAAGTGAGGTTGCATTCTCTAAGTATTAAAATGACACCTAAATTCACACAAGAAACCCTGGGCAGTTTACCCAGCCTGCCTTCAACCTCTTTCTCATTAATTCTTGTTCTCTCTCTCGTTTCTTTCTTGTTCTTCTTCTTCTTTTTTTTTTAAAGACTGGGTCTCACTGTGTATCTCTGGCTGTCTTGCAACTCACTGTGTACACCATGCTGGCCTTCCACCTGCCCCTGCCTCCTGGGTGTTGGAATTAAAGGCTGTACCCCTACACCTGGCTCTTGCTCTTTGAAGTCCTGTATTGTATGGCTCTCCTTACTTAAGAAGCCGATGCCTCCCCAGCACCAGCGGCCCATACTGACTCTGAAAGTCTCTTCAGGTCTCCCGTGAAACAATCAAGAAAGAACTACAACCAGATGATTTGTGTTAACACACGAAATGAGACTGAGATTTAAATTATGCCAATGGAAACAGGAGAGAAAATCTACTTGTCCACTGCGTTACCTCCAAAGGCAGTGCCTTTCCACGTGCGTCCTGTCACCAGCTGGAATGGGCGAGTGGCGATTTCTTCACCTGAAGCAGCTACGCCAACCACCACACTGACTCCCCAGCCTTTGTGCACCCCCTCGAGGGCTGCTCTCTGCAAGAACAAAGACACAATCCCAGGTGTCCATAAGCTGCACCAACACTGCCCTTTTCCCCAGAAACCTCTAGTGGGGGAACGGGTGACACATTTTACAAAATGGCAACAAGTTCTCAAACTTAATGTTTAGTAATTTTAATTTTACTGAGCAATTATATTTTAACAAGTACCTTTAAAAATTAACCTAACTATAAGAAAATTGAATAAATTGATAGCTACTACTTTCTTTTTAAAATTTCTATCCTATATCCACCTAGAAAAAAAATGAATCTAGACTGCTTCTCTCGCATGAGTTATAAAACCCAACTATAAAAAGACCTGAGACTTTCAAACTACTACAGGAAAACATAAGGGAAATACTTAGACATTGGGACAGGGAACATTTTTTTGGGTAAGATCAACAACATAGGAAGTGAAAGCAAAGATAAACAGATTGAGCGGAACAAATAAAAGAGACTTCTGCACAGCAGAGAACAACAGAGTGTAGATGCAGATCACAGATCATTTGTAAAATTACAAGAACCCCCTAAAAACCCAACAACAAAAAGCCAAACAACCTGGTCTCAAGGGATAAGAAAAGACATTTCTCCAAAGCAGACAAAGATGGCAGATACGAGAAAAGATGTTCAGCATCACTGGTTACTACTGAGACTCAAAACCACAACACAGCACCTCACTCCAGTAAGAATGACAGTAGTCAGAAAGGTTACAAAGGACAGGAGGAGGAGGAGCTGTCTGAGCTGTACACCCCTCTGGCCTTAGCTTGCTCATTAGCTGTAGAAAACAAGGTAACCACTTACTGTGATTGTTTTTTCTTGGGGTGGTGGTGGGGGGTTTGATCAAACCCAGTGCCACCTAGGAAGAACTAAAAAGGCCAGTAGAGAACCCAAACGAGGGAGAAAGGCTTAAACAGATATCTCAAGCTTCTAGAATTTGGATTCCAGCAGAAGAAGAACAGGTAAGCTAGCCAGGCGGCCAGGACGAACAAAAGGCCTGTGCTCTTACAACAGATTGGTACCCAACGTGGTAAACTGACTCCATGTAAAACGAATTCTAGACAGAAATATAAAGTTTAGCACTGCTGGTGGCGTGCCATAGCTCCTTTAAGAGAGAATTTCCAGACTCAGCAGCCATCCCCCCTCCCCCCCCCCCCGCCCCCAAGCCGCAGGGTTTCTGGAGGAGGGGAAAGACAGAAAGGAGAGATGGAAATGTGCCATCAGCTCTCAGTAATTTTGGAGAAGGTCCAAAAAAAGCACGGCTCTGCAAGCATCTGTGACAATGTGAAGTCCAAGGAGGTAAGAAAGGAGCTGCTCGGAGTGTGGCCTCAAGTGCCCAGGCCCTGGGATAAAGGATTCATAGCTAGGACAGGGACAGGCTCAGCAAACTCAGTCTGTGTACATGAAGTGCCAGAGTCACAAGGGACACACTAGTGTTGCAAGGGAAGAAAGAAGGCTCCAGGAGAGATTCTAGAAGTTCATCTCGAATATGAAATATGGCTAGAAGATAACACTGGTGAAGTAGACCAAGGACTAGATTGGAGCCACGGGAGCTTTTAGATTGGAAGGACCATGTTATTTTTTGTTTTGACTTGATGAGAAGACCTAGAATGTGCGCCACCAATACAGCTTCCAAAAGCCAATACCCACTCTTCACCACCAAGCCACAGTCATTCGTCCAGGTCACTGAGGAGACACAGATGGTTAACTAATGGAGCCATGCCAAGACACATGCAAAGACCTCATCAAGTTAAAGCTCAGCTTCCTAAGAGTGACTTCCTCCTCATAAACTCACTTCCTGAGAGGATGGGAGAGAATGATGAGACAGATCAGGGAGAACTGGGGGCCTCTGGCACAAACAAGAATGGTGCAGCTCCATGTTTGCTGCAGCACAGCCCGAGTGTCTGCCAGCTGCTATTCATACTTAACAAAGCTAGACAGTTTAATAGTTTCCCCCATTTAGGCAGACGTAAACAGTACATAAAGGATTGATCACTGCCTGGTGATCCATCAACGTGCAAGCTTTATGCTTTTAGGTATCAGTTTAAAAATAAAAGTAAATCAGAACTCAAAAAGATTTTAGGGCTGGAGAAATAGCTCAGTGGTTAAGAGCACGTTCTGCTCTTACAGAGGACCAGGTTTCAGATCCCAGCACCCACAACCATCCACTACTCCACTTCTTGAGGATCCAATGCTCTCTTCTGACTTTGTGATCACCAAGCATACATGTCGTATGCATACATACTCACAGGCAAACATTCATACACATAAATCTAAAAAAAAAATAGTGCAAGAAGGTGTCAAAAGTAACTGTAAGAAATTTACTATTTAATGTTACCCGTGTCTGTGAGAATCTGCATCCTCTGCTCAGTCACCTGTGTCTGTGAGAATCTGCATCCTCTGCTCAGTCACCTGTGTCTGAGAATCTGCATCCTCTCCTCAGGTCACCTGTGTCTGAGAATCTGCATCCTCTCCTCAGGTCACCTGTGTCTGAGAATCTGCATCCTCTGCTCAGTCACCTGTGTCTGAGAATCTGCATCCTCTGCTCAGGTCATCTGTGTCTGAGAATCTGCATCCTCTGCTCAGTCACCTGTGTCTGAGAATCTGCATCCTCTGCTCAGGTCACCTGTGTCTGAGAATCTGCATCCCCTGCTCAGGTCACCTGTGTCTGAGAATCTGCATCCTCTGCTCAGGTCACCTGTGTCTGAGAATCTGCATCCTCTGCTCAGGTCACCTGTGTCTGAGAATCTGCATCCCCTGCTCAGTCACCTGTGTCTGAGAATCTGCATCCCCTGCTCAGTCACCTGTGTCTGAGAATCTGCATCCTCTGCTCAGTTACCCGTGTCTGAGAATCTGCATTCTCTGCTCAGGTCACCATGTCAGGATGTGTGTGCACATCCAATTCCAAAGCTCATGCTCTCCATACTATTTAGCCTCTCATTTCATGAGATAAGCAGTTAACATACACTCAAAAGGCAAAGAAATATTATTTTTTTGTTCATCTTTCCCCTTTCCGAACTTCTATCATTTCCCACTCAAATAGTTCCAAGTAGTTCAAGAAGCTATTACCATCCTTTGCTTTCTTTAGAATTAATTCCTATCAAAGCTGTTTCTTCCAAAACAAAACAATCTCTGATCTTCAGGAAATTGCATTTTAAAAAAGTATTGTAAGCACAAAAGAAGGAGGCATACTTACCATGACCTTCACGTTGCCGATGCACTCAAAAGAGTAGTCTGCTCCCCCGTCTGTCATCTCAATGAGTACTTCCTGGATGGGTTTACTGAAATCCTGGGGGTTAATACATTCAGAGGCTCCAAATTCTTTGGCCTTTGCGAATTTATCTTTATTGATGTCGATACCAATGATCCGGGATGCGCCAGCCACTTTACAGCCCATGATCACTGCCAATCCAACTCCTCCCAGGCCAAAGACGGCACAGGTAGAACCAGGCTCCACCTACATCAAAAGACAGTCTGTAAGCAGCATGCCAAGAGTCACGGCCTCACAGGACAGCCGCTGTTTCAGCAATGTCTCTCTGAATTAAGGCAGAAGCCGAAGCCCAGTCCAGTCTCTTACCTTGGCAGTGTTCACAGCAGCACCATAGCCGGTTGAAATGCCACACCCGAGAAGGCAGACTTTATCCAAAGGTGCTGAAGGGTCAATTTTAGCGACAGAGATGTCAGCCACAACTGTGTATTCAGAAAATGTGCTGGTTCCCATGAAATGAAAAATAGACTTTCCTTTGCAGGTAAATCTGCTAGTGCCATCAGGCATTAATCCTTTCCCCTGAGTGACTCTAGAGAGAAGGAAAAGAAAAATGAAAAGAGAAGGGTTGACTCATTTCCTTAACTCTATATAAAAAAATTCAGTTTCAAAAATAATGACCAACAAATACTCAGAAAGGTATACTAGGGCAAAAAGCCCTAACTTTTAATGCAGTGATTGTTAACCTTCCTAAATGCTGTGTGTGACCCTTTAATGTTGTGGTGACCCCCAACCATAAAATTACTTTGCTGCTACTTCATAATTGTAATTTTGCTACTGTTATGAATTGTAATATAAATATCTGATATTCAGGATATCTGATGTGTAACTACCATGAAAAAGGGTCATTTGACTCCCCAAGGCGGTAGTGACCCAGAGGTTGAGAATCACCATTCTGATGCATTCCAACTAGATAAACCTACAAAGACCATGATGGTCCTCAGCTTCGGGGTCCTGTGGGATCTGCATCCGTGAGCACCGTGTCCACCTATGTCCTATCTCAGTTAAGTTGCACTACCGGAACTGAAGTGATTTTAACAGGTTCAACTTCTGTGACGTTATTTTTAAATTTCATAAACACTCAGAAGCAAATAAAGCTTCATAAGAATTTATACAAGACACTCCAAAACAATTATCCAACTCATCTAGTGAAAAACAGAGGCCTCTCCATGGGGCTTCAACAGGGTAACATTTCTCAAGGATCTGAGTTCTACCCCACCTTTTTTTGGGACAAGACTTCTCTATCTAACCCTGGTTAACCTTGAAGACGCTCTGTAGACCAGGTTGTTCACAAATTCAGAGATCCACCTGCCACATCTGGCCTTTCTCTTTGACTGTGATTGATCACCACTAAGGGGAAAATCAAACAAGCAAAATGACCCCCCAAACAACTCCCAAACTCCGTTATCTTACAGGAGACAGGAACTAGCACTTGCTTAGCCACTGGATGAAGCATGGCTTCTGGTGCCTCACTTCCTTGTAGATTATTGCTACAAACAAAAAATCTGAACGTATGGCAAGAAAAGCATTAACACTGTGACCAATGGTGTGAGGGATCAGTGTGTGTGTAGGTCAGAGGAGGACAACCCTGAGGTTGCTCTTAGTCTTTCCACCCTCTTTGAGACAGGGTCTCTTAGCTACTGTGTTAGATGGGCGAGTTGATCTAATGATTATCATGTCTCCTTTTATCTCCCTGTGTAGGAGGTCCTTCTGTACATGTGTTGCTTTTATTGGTTAATGAATAAAGAAACCAAACAGAGTTAGGTGGGGAATACTATACTGAATGCTGGGAGAAAGAAGGCGGAATCAGAGAGAAGCCATGTAGCCCCACCGGCGACAGATGCTGGAACTTTACCCTGTAAGCCACAGCCATGTGGCGATACACAGATTAATAGAAATGGGTTAAATTAAGATGTTAAGAATTAGCCAATAAGAAGCTAGAGCTAATGGGCCAAGAACTGATTTAATTAATACAGTTTCTGTGTGATCATTTCAGGGCTGAGCAGCAGGAAACAAACAAGCGGCCCTCCTACTACATCTCCCTAAGAGCATGCTGGGATTACACAATTGCGCAACTGCTTTGATGTGGTTTGCACAATACTGCAACTGGCTTTGATGTGGTTTCAGGGAATCTGAATTTTCCCAACTGAGCCATTGTCTCAGCCCCAACATTTATCATTTCTAATAAACACAATAACCTGATACTAAGATAAATATTTTGAAATATATACATGAACAAATACAGGAATTAGAAAAGAGGCCTTCTATACATTGTTGTAGGCATATAAACTCTTCCATTCACATTGGAAAGTTGTGTGTGTACTTCTCACATCTTAGCCAGGCAAACCGCAAGGACTCCTCCTAACACAAAACAGGTAAGAATGTAGCACTAATTTCAACAGCCCTCCCTGGTATGACCTAGTGTCCACCAATAGCAGGCAAGCGAACACGCACTGCTATCTGGAGTGGAACACACCAGAATAACACAAAAGCAGACAGGCACGTAGGAACTTGGACACCATGCAGAGACACAAACAGGAAACCCGACAGCACATGCCTCGTGATTCAACTACACCAAGGTCTACAGGAAAGCTGCCAGGACAGTGTGACCTCTGCAGGAGTCAGGTATTGGTCTAAGGACATAAGGAGCACAGATGGTGCTGGTAGGGATCACTTCCTGTGCTGGGAGAAGGGTTTACCCAGGCCGTATGTACGCATGTAAACACTCACTGGGCTGCACAATTTGTGTACCATGACTACTGTATTAATGTTTGTTCTATCCTAATAAAAAAGGCAACAAATGCCAGGCATGGTGGCACATGCGTTTAATCATGCAGAGGCAGGTGGATCTCTATGAGTTTAAGGCTAGCCTGGTCTACAGAGTGAGTTCCAGGACAGTCAGGGCTACACAGAGAAACCCTGTCTGGAAAAAACAAAAGAGGCAACAAAGAAAAGAAGATCTAACCAGTCTCAAAGGGTCCTCAAGTGGTGTGCCCCACCTCACAACAGAACTACTCTTTCTGTGTCAAGGAGTTTGTTATCTATCTCCTTTGGGCTTCACACAACCCTCCTGAGGTAGCTTTAATTACCCTGATTCAATGGGCCATAAAGCAGCTCATAAAAAGGGCTTCATTTCACTTTAAAAATACATGTCTTTGCTTGCAAACTTACCTGCCTTTTACAGAAAGAGACTGTATTCAGAAAACTCTGACCCACCCATCCCTACCATCCTTTTGTGGCTCTTTGAAAGGAGGCTTCATACATCTGTAGTCTGGGCTGTGACTCTTGTGACCTCCTGTCTCCATTTCCTGAGTGTTGAGCAACAGGCACTGAATAAGTCCCTACACAAATACTTGCTGTGATTTATTATTTTTTTGTGTGTATGGGTGTTTTGCGTATGTGTGTTTGCATGAGTGTATGTAGGTATGTACATACACCATGTGTGTGACTAGTGCCCCAAGGTCAGAAGAGGGCATCAGTTCCTTGGAACTGGGGTTAGACGGTTGTGAGCCACCATGTAGGTGTCAGGAATCAAACCTGGGTCCTTTAGAAGAGCAGCTAGTACAAGTGCTTTGACCACTGGGCCATCTCTGGAGCACCATCCTTACTGCCATTAAGATCTCTTATTGTAAGACTGTGTTAATAGAGGGACGGGGAGATGGTCCAGCAGTTAAAGCACTTACTGTGCCAGCACGCAGATCCGAGTTCAAAGTGCAGAATCCATGTGAAAGACCAGGCCTGACCCGTGTGCTGTAACCCTAGTGCGGAGGTGGGTGGGGTGGGTGGATTTGGGGAGGAGTCAGGCAGACCCAGGAGCTGTGGCCAGCCAGCACAGCTGAACTGGAGAGCTTCAGTATAAGAGACCCTGTCTCAAAGGAAAGGGGTAGGGAAGCTGTACTAACAGTTTCCTCTTAAACTGAAACATTTCATTCTACAAGGAAGCTCCTTAAGTAGGAAGGTAAACAAGTCAAAATAGCTTCAGGAAGTCCTTGAAACTAACCAGATTCACTATGCCCCTTCTTGCCAGAGCAAGGGTCCTCTTCAGACAAGAGAGCCAAGCTGCAAAGACTCTCAGACCATAGCAGCTGCCTGGAAGAGGTACAGACCAACTGGGGCCCTTGGAAAGGACAGCCTCTAACCTGTAGGCTGTGCAGTGTGCTCCAGGTTCCCAGCCTTTGTGAGCTGTCACCTGTGCTGGGAGGGGCTTTGGGAATGCAGCTATCTGAGTATTTCTGCTCCTGTAAGTGACCCCTCACCTACATCCTTGTAAAAAACCCCAATAAAACGCATGGCTCACCAAGCTGGGCTTCGGTGGTATCTGTAGTTTGGTCTGTTGTGGGCTCCCTATGTGGGTTAAGTAGACATGTATGTGTTATATCTCCCCAAGAAAAGCTTGTCATTGAACAGGGAGGAAGATGAAGGTGGGGTGTGAGCTCTCTGATGTCCTGCTGCGACCCCTGCATGTGCAACAGGCAGACACACAGTACACGCACACACATTAGCTTTTTTTGAAAGAGCTATATATATTTTTAAAAAGATACTAACCTTATCTTCTGGCAAAGGTTTGTTTTAGGATTCAGACAAAATTTGCATTCTCCACACTGTGGGATGTAAAGCGGGATGACAGTGTCACCTAGGAAGCAAATGTGACATTATTATCCTGACTGTGTGGCTGGCTCTAGGTGAACACAGCAGTTTTCCTGATTCCGTCAGCTGACGCAAGCCTGCAAAGAAATGGCCTCAAGGCTAGAAAAGTCATCTAACCAGCCACGCACAGAAAGGTAAGTTTCAAAGATCTAAACAAAACTCTCAATAGTTGGAGGTTCAAGAGGTCGATATGTTTCAAAACGACCAATTCATTGACACATCCCTATAAATTCTTGCTTAACTTGCCAAAATTGCTTTTGGTAATGTACTTAAGACAGTTGTTTCAAATGAAAAGCAGTCTGAAAAATCAAAGAGGAAAAAAAATGAATCCAAATACTTGTGCTTCCAAGATAATTGAAATTAACTGACAACTTCCGTAGGTGATGCCTGCTCAGAAATAGATACGGTTAATCAGTAACACTCCCAGAAACAAGCCAAAATCAAGATGAGTGGATCAGACGCCTTCCTTACCTGCCTTCACCTTAGTGACCCCTTCACCAACGCTTTCCACAATCCCAGCGCCTTCATGTCCCAAGATCACTGGGAAACACCCCTCAGGATCAGCTCCACTCAGGGTATAGGCATCGGTGTGGCAAATGGCGGTGGCGATAATCTACCAGGACGTCAAGAGAAACAGCATCTAAGTGTGCACATGCAGCTGCAGACAGCACATTTTGTAAATTTCTAGCTACATTTCCTTTATAACTGTACTTCTCTAAAATTAGCACGTTTACAATTCTTAGACCTGGCAGACTTCTTGGTACTAATGAGCATGGTGGTGCGTTAATATCCAGGAAGGTGCGACAGAGCCATTTTCCCTTTTGATATGAGCAAGCAGAGGTAAAGCTGGTGGCTTCACCAGCACTGTGCCTTCCGTGATAAAGAGAATCCGAACAGCGGAGGCCATCCCACTGCCGGCTTCCTAACTTGGAATGTAATGCCTAAGAAGACATTATTTCTGAGAGGTGCCTGGCTGTCTGGTCTCCGCCAAACTCAGAGCTTTTAGTGGAATGGAGTCTTTTGGCCAACATACAGTTTCTACTCAAACAAGGTAGGGGGCGCGGTGAAAAGATGGCTCAGTGACTAAGAGTGCATGCCACTACTCTTGCAGATGATCCGGTTTGTGGGTTCAGCACCCACATTAGGCGGCTCACAACTACCTGCAGCTCCCCTGGGCTCCAACGCCCTCTGGTCTCCTCAGGTTCCTGCATGCGCTTGGCACACAGAAATTCACAGAGGTACATCAACATATACATTAAAAAAAATCAATTAAAGGAAAAATCTTGTTCGTATTTATGTTTTTCTGCTTCTGTACTCTGTACCCCATCCTTTTCTGTACGTCACCAGCTTCCTGGGGGACGAAAGTTCACCGTGTCCACACTATTCATCTTCATTTATCTAGGACAAACTGCTTTCTTTACTGGCAAAGCACCCACCAGCTTAACTTTTGAACACGAACAGAAATACACAAAGTATGAGATTTCAGAGTCTTAGACTTGACTGAAAAGGACCTTGAAAAGCGTTAGGCTTTGTGCTTCTCAATCAGATCTTTCTGTGAACCTTGGGGCATAGGCAGTGCATGGTGTGTCTGGGGGCAAAGCAAGAGACCCGTGGCTCTTTTCCTTGAAAAGAAACATTTTTCCAGAATGTTATGGAACAGAACACATGTAATGGTTTTGACTTTAAAGCATTCACTTTTTACCCAAAACCAGCACAGAGCAGAGGGTAAAACGAAGTTTTATGTCAAGAAGTCAAAGGTCTCTGGGGAATGCTGTCTTCTGCCTCTCTCCAGGGGTAACTTCTTTTCTTAGCCACAGTGAAAGGTAAGGAGCAGGGGACTAATGAATCCACTGGACCCTGGCCTTGTCCACCAGGGGCATTTTAATGCTCTCTAGGCAAGAGAACTTTGTTTATTGCTCTAATCAATCAAGAACCTTTCCCCAGTTTTCTGGAAGCAAACCTGAAGATCGAGTCTATTCTTTGACTTAATGCACCACACTGTGAGTTATGGGATTAGCAGGGAGGAGAGGATCATATAAAGCTGCCTTAAACCCAAACCATAAAAAGTTATATCGCTGTAGTCCACTAATCCAGAGGCTTGGCTTCTCAGCCCCAGAGGGCTGCTTCTAGGGAGGACAGGTGAGAGGGCTGTGTGATTCCATGGCTGGAAGGCTTCCGATGATGCCTCCTCCTGGACACCACCCTTTAGGTTTATACTCTGCAGCCCTCAGGCCTACTCCTCTATCCAGAGACTAACTGCATGTTTCTTCCCACAGAGCCTTGCTGTAATATTACCTTAATTCGAACTTCGTGAGCCTTGGGAGGTGCTACTTCGACTTCCTCTATGGAGAGAGGCTTTCCAGCCTCCCAGGCGACTGCAGCCTTGCATCTGATCACCTGAAGTGGGGGAAAAGGTGGTAAACAGTTTATCCCTCTAAATTAATGATTCCTCGACAGGCAACTCAGATACTAATGACTGCTAACGCTAGAGTGTACCAGGGCCGGGGAGATGGCTCCGTGGGTAAAGGCCCTGCTGTGCAGGCATGAGGACCAGAGCTCAGCTCCACAGCATACATGGATGCGGTGGCCTGTCTGTAATTCCAGCACTCAGATGGCAGCCAGGGGATCCTCAGAGCAAGCTGGCTGGCGAGCTCGGGGTTCAAGAGAAAGACCCCAATTCAGCACATATGGTGGAGAGTGACAGAAGAAGACTCCTGATGTCAGCCTCAGCCCTTCCCGTACCCACATGTGAACATGCTTAAACACACACTACACACTCAGTCACACACAAAATGAAATGAAGGGAACATGTTCAAAGAAAACATATACCTCTGTGTGAAATGGTTTCACATAAGTAATATACTTAAAAATATATAATTAAAGGGCCAGGGATAGTGATGCAAACCTTTAGTCCAGCACCTAAGAGGCTGGATCTCTAAGAGTTAGAGGCCAGTCTGCTCTACATTTCAAGTTGCAGGACAGGCAGGGCTACACAGAAAGATCCCATCTCAAACCTTCCCTGGAAAAACCACCACACACACACACACACAAGGATTTAATTGAGAACAGATAAGATACAGGTCCTGTTGGGTGTGGAAGTGCATACTTTAATCTCAGCACTTGGGAGGCAGAGGCAGGAGGATCTCCGTGAATTTAAGGCCCACATACAGAAAGTTCTGGCTTTATTTACACAAACAAACAAAAACAGGAGGACAAAATAAAGAATACAGGATATAGGAGCCAAGCTAGGGATACAGCTCAATGGTAGAGCACTTACCTAGAATGCACAAGGCCCTGGATCCCCAACACAACAAAAGACAAGCCAAGCTAACAACAACAACAACAACAAAATCCCACCCAGGTCCTATCAGTAGGCTAGGCTAGTAACTCAAGGAACCAAAAGTTTATTATCATGTATCCTAATAATATTTTCCTTTGGACAGCTTATAAAACACCACTTTAGTGCAAAACTGCCCAGTGGAAAGGATCCTAAGAAATATCTAAATGAGGGATATGTAAAAATATCACAATCATCTATTGGAACTGTGCTAGCTAACACATTAGCCATTTGCCATGTGTGGCTATTGAACACTAGAAAAGGTTAGTGTAAACTGAGATCGGCTACAAATGTAAATTTTGAAAGCTTAGAAGAGTAAAAAATACCTCAATTTAAAAATACTGATAACATGTTGAAACAGTGTTGTAACTATTTGGTGTTCTTTTTTAATATGGCTCCTGGAAAGTTTAAAATTCCATACGCAATTTTTTTTTATCGTGCATCTAAAGTAATGAGCTACCAAAGTGATTCCACTCAGTACTGCCTTTCCTTACCCCAGACACAAGCCTAATGAAAAGGTTGGATTTTGTTAGGTTACTTGATGCTTATGAAATACGTTGACAGAATAAAGGTTGCAAGTCACTGGGTTTATTGGAGATGGACTTGAAAGTCAGTAAGATGTGATTTAAAGAAACAGGTACACGGTGCTGCACACGGAAAGCGAAGGCCCAAGGAACAGTCTGACTTTGCTTCGTAGTTTTGAGCACCGTCAGTGCTCCAGCTCTGCCATCCTGCAAGCGTGAGCCTGCGTGAAGGCCGCGGGCCTTTTCCCAACCGGCTTCGGGCCGAGCAGAGCAAAAAGCAAAGTTGCTCCCCAAGCGCAGGACCGAAACAAAGCCTTCCCGCCCTCGCTGCTGCTGCGCTAGCCTTCCCGGGCTGGCGGCAGCGCACCCCCCCCAGCGTTCCCTTCCTCTGCTCCGGCCCATCGCGCCTTTCAATACCTGGTTCGCCATGTTCGCAGGTTGGGGTTCCTGAGCAGAGCGTCAAGCAACAAGTCTAGCGGATCTCGGGAAGGGGCGGGTCGTGCGTGAGGGGCGGGGCTGAGCGCGGGGGCGGAGTATGATGCAGAGGCGGCATGCGTAGGGGGCGGGGGTCTGTGGAGGGACGGGATTTGAGAGGGAGGCGGGGCTAATGCAGGAAGGGCGGAGCCTGTTTTGGTTCCCGCGTTCTGCAGATAGAGATGGCGGGGATTTTTATCCTGAGCCAGTGAAGCTTTTTATTCCGGGCTGGCGTGATCGAGTCGCTTCAGAGCATCTCTTTGGCAGTTCCTTGTCTAACTTGGTGCAGTCATTGTACGTAAGGCTTAGAAATGAGAGAAGTGTAACGTGAGGGAACCGGAGTGCCCTCATGAAGCGCGTGAGGAAAAAGCCACGCTTTCCGGGTCGTGTCCCCGCCCCCTCCTTGTGCTCCGTGCTTCTGGAAGCGTCCACACTGCCCCCAGCGGCAGAGTTTCCTGAGAACTCGGAACACTAGAGGGAGTTCCTAGAAACGAACTGCCGAGCTCCAGTTGCTGCTTCTGCCCGGTTCCTGGGATTTCAGGGGCCACAGGACGCGGGGAGAAGAATTTTCAGGAAGGGAATGAGGGAGCAGACTGGGCTCGTTTTAAGAGTAGACAAAGAGAGACGGAGGATGTTGCGTTCTTGACAGAATCCTAAATGCTGCGTGTGGATGGGGAGGAATTTTTGTTGAAACGAACCTACTAGAACACTTCATTCTCTGTATATCTCAAGGCTTATTTGCTGAAGCCAGACCTTAGGGTTGACGGTCTTCAAGATACTGTATCCCTCATTTCACCCTAACTCACACTCTGGCTTTTTTTTTTTAAATATTTATTATGTATACAATATTCTGTCTGTGTGCATGTCTGCAGGCCAGAAGAGGGCTCCAGACCTTTTTACTGATGGTTGTGAACCACCATGTGGTTGCCAGGAATTGAACTCAGGACCTTTGGAAGAGCAGGCAATACTCTTAACCACTGAGCCATCTCTCCAGCCCCTGGTTTTTAACTTATATACACTGAAGATATTCTGTCTCCCATCAGGGTGGCTTTCCTAAACTCCAGGCTTGAAGTGCAAAATGCCTACTAGATACCTGTGTGAATTAGCGTATTTCATGGTGCTTAAAGCTCAATTCATTTCAAACTAATCTTGTCTTTTCCTCTTAAAGGGACTTTTCTCTACATGTCTGTGTTGATGGCAAGGATGTCCATTTACGCGCTCGAGCCAGAATCCCAAATCAATTCAGCAATTGCGGAAAGCAGCTTTCTTCTGGAGACAGAGAAAATCAGCATGCTGGAGTCTACCCAGAATGGCGCCGACTGTGGGGAAAAGAGTAAGACAGTCAAGTCTTTTTAAAGCTTGCTTAGGGGAATTCCAGCAGTGGTAGGCGTTCCTTGAAGTGATTGGGTGTAGACCCTGCTTGGTGTGGGAATCATTCAGTGACTGGTCAGCAACTGTGGTTGCTGTGTCAGGGGTCTGTTTGACTGAAGATAGCAAGAACAGTTCCTACTTGTGGTTGGGTAGGGACCCTGTTTGGCCACGGACGGGGCGTACTTCCTGAGGGTCTGGTCGATGGCGGACACGAGTGAGCACACGAGTCAGCATAGGACAGTGGGGTAATATGGGGCAGAGGTCTTAGCAAACTGACCCCTTAAAACCAACTGGCCCTGGTCCCCTCACACAACTTCTCCCTTTCCCTTGGTCTCTGCAATCATTGTTATTAACCTTTCAATCTCTCTCACATCTTGTAACCCTTTTCTCCTTGCTGCTGCTATTCTAGTTCAGGCTCTCATTATTTTTTATGGTCCAGAAAGCCTCTTACCTATTTCCATGATGCCCGAAGACCGAATCTCTAACACCTTTCTAAATTAATGCCCCTTCTTTGTGATCTTTTAAAACATACCTTGATCAATGCATTTTGTTTCCTTCGCTTAGATTTTTTCTTTTCTTTTTCTTTTTTCTTCTTCTTTTGAAGTCAGGTGGGTAACAATCTAATATTGTTACTCTAACAATATTTAAGGGCAAGATAGGGATAAAATTCAGATTCTAGTGAGTGCCTTTATTTCCTTCCCCTACTTCAGGTTTATTATTTAAACTTTGCATTTTTTTCAACCTCTCTCCTTAAACCAACAAACAACAACAAAAACCAGTAGGATGTCTGCTTTCTGCTTTGACGGCTATGGTGCTTAGACTTCTGCGGCTGTGAAGAGACCAAGGCCACTCTTAGACAGGAAAGCATTTAACTGGGAGTCTTGCTTACAGTTTCAGAGATTTAGGCCATTATCGTTATCTTCGTTGCAGAGAGCATGGCAGCAGGCAGATGTGGTGCTGGAGAAGTAGTTGAGAGTTACGTTCAGAAGAGAGGTAGGGAAGGAGGTAGGGAGAGGGAGAGAGGCATGAGCTTGGCAAGGGGCTTTTGAAACCTCTCAGCCCACTCCCTATGACATGCTTCCTCCAACAAGGCCACGCCTCCTGATCTTAGCCTTTCATCCGGTTCGGTTCCACTCTCTGGTGGAACCGAACATATGTATATGAGTCAATGGACCCCCACGCATGGAGATGAGAAGTTATATTCCACCTAAAAGCTGAACAAGTTGAGGAATTATCAATTCTTAGGGAAGTGAAGTCACACTGCTGCCCCCAGATTAGAGACAGAAATGCAGAGAATCACGATTTATCAGACTAGAATCCCATCCCTTCAAGCAGCAGCACGGGTGTAAGAACCTGAAGTGTGTTTGGCATATTGTCGGAGGTTTCTTGTGCTTTGGTCCGGCACTCGTAAACTCCAGGGAGGATGCAGTTGTGTGGAGTGGAGGGGGTCTTCTCATACTTGTAAATTTTACCTCCTTGACTTCTCAGCGAAGGTGAGAGAATTTCCTCCTGTCCACACTAGAGGGAGTAGAAATGTCTGTTCTTGAGGTTTGCCCTCAAAATTTATTTTACCAGGTTCTTAATTCAGCATGGGTTTTGCCTTTGCCCAGCCAGTGAGGGAGAATGGAGAGGAGTCAACTTCAGCTCCCTCTAGCTCTAGCTACCCTGTAATAAAGGGGTGAGAATTAAAAAGAAAAAAAAAAGAAAAGAAAAGGTGCAACTGTGAATGACTTTCTAGGGCCACCTAAAGACTCAGATAAAGAATTAAAAACTGGGTTTTCTTCTCTTCTGTTCCTTATAATTACTAGCATTGCACTCACTGTAGTTCATTTTACCCAGTAAATTATATCTGCCTTTTCATAACAAAATTAGAAGGCACACAAAAGAGTAAGACACAGTTTGAACAAACAGAACAAGCATCAGAAGCAGACCTGGAAGATGGCAGATGTGCTGGAATGATCAGATCGTGTATTTATCTTTTCTTTACTTTTTTCTTTCATTGAAAATAGTTTTCCTATTAAAATATATTCTGAATATCTGAGATCCTTCCCACCCCTACCTGCTGTCTGAATCAATACCCTTTCTGTCTCTTCTTAGAAAGCAAGCAGTCATCTAAAGATAAAATAAAACGAAAACTGGACTAGGAAAAAATAAACAGAAGAAAAAGAAGCAAAGGAAAATCACTAGAAACACAACTCCAGAGAGCACAAATGTTCATATACACAGGAATCCCATAAAAACCAGAAGCCAAAATATATACACAAAGGATCTGTAAAGTTAAAATATAAATTCTGACAAAATGTGAGACAAAGAACCTTCAAAGAAGCCAATGAATTCATTTCGTGTTTGCCATCTACTGGACGCAGGGCCTGCCCTTAAGAGTGGTTTGTGTCCCCAATGACACTCTGTTGGAGAACACTAATTTTTCATTTGTGAGTGGTTATAAATTGGGGATAGCTTCTGTGTTAGGGTTGGGGGCTTGGGTCTCCTTCCCCTCTTATGGCTGGAACCCCATAGGTTCAGACCTGCGTGGGTCCTGTGCATACTGTCTCAGTCTCTGTGGGCTCACATGGGCTTCAATCCGGTGTTTAGAGGGCCTTGTTTCTTTTGTGTCCTCCATCCTGTATGGCACTTACAATCTTTTTACTTCTTCTGCGGGGCTCCTTGAGCCCCAAGGGAGGATTCTGATGGAGACATCCCATTTAGGAGTGTTTTAGGTCTCTCACTCTCTGTACATTGCCTAGCTGTGGGTCTCTGTGTTTGTTTCCATCTACGGCAGGAGGAATCGTCTCCGATGATGGCTGAGCAAGGCTCTCTCATTTATGAACATAGCAGAATGTTAGCAGTCACTGTATGGCAAACTTCCTTTAGCAGAACGGTTTTCCCCTGGGTCCCTGGCCTATCTGGTCTCAAACTCTTGGCCACTTGAGCAGTGTTGGTGATGGATTTCATCTCATGGAGTGGCCTAAATGCATTCAGGTGTTGGTTAGTTACTCCCATAGCCTTTGAACCACCATTGTACTAGTGCATCTATCTTGTAGGCAGCTCATCATTGTAGAAGAGTTGGTGGTGGGTTGGAGTTTACTTTTTTCCTTTGGTAGCATGCCGAGTACCTTCCAGTACTGGGGACACTTGTCGTTAGGGGTGACAGCCCTAGGTAGGCATTTGCTTGGCTTCTCCATGTGAGTTGTGTAGGTGTCGTCTCTGGCAATGGGGCCTTATTGTTGGTTTGTGGAGGTCAACCAGTAGCCTTGGCAATAGCCTGGTTATTTTGGGGTGGTGTGTTTTTAAGAGTGATTTCTTTATTATATTTGAGTGTTCATGCAAGTTTGTATCCTCAAAATTTTTATCTTCAAAATGTCTTCTCTAGCTTTTTATTTTGGAATGTTTCACAATTTGAAAAAGAAGAGAATGGGCAGCTCTACCTCTGTCGCTTCGGTGTACCAAGGGATGCTTTAGCACCTCACCTCTAAAGAACAAGAACATTCCATGTTTCCCCATCCATTCTTAAGAAAGTGTTTACCTTGACTGGGCTTGATAATACATGTCTTAATTGTAGCACCAGGGAGGCAGAGGCAAGTGGGCCTCTGTGGGTTCTAGATCAGCCTGGTCTACGTTTTGAGACAGAATCTCTCAAATAAAGCAGAACAAACCAAAGCCAACCAAACATCAATCTTCACCAAACCAAACCAAACCAAACAACAAATGTTTAGCTTACGGAGATATCCTCATAAGTCATTTGGAAAAGCAGTGTGTGTGTTCCTGTAACAGATTTCCTCAGTGGACAATAAAGTCTGCCTTGCCCACTCCACGGGTGAGTGTCTGGAAGCTGCTCGGTGAGACACTCAGGTTAGGAATCTAGCTCTAACTTCAGGGACCTTATAGCGGGAAGTGTTTGAGGGTCACATTAGATAATACAGAGGAAGGGACCCTTTAAAATACAATTTCTGTTGGTGTCAATAGAAATTGCTTTTCTTCCTGACTAGTTTCTCAGTGAAAAAGGCATCTAGGAGATGGAAATTTCAAGGGAACACCAGAGGGTGCTGTGGTAGCATTTTGAAAACTAAGGTGCCAGAGGCATAGTGGTTATATTAAAACCCTTTGCCCTTCTCCGACAAATGTATAGTAGTGCTGTGATCAGATTGCCTTTTAAACTCAAACGCTGCATACTATTATAGGAGTGCATGAATATTGTCAATAATGTTAGACACACAAAACAGCTTTTGCAAGTAAATGTGTGCCTTGTTATGTTGGGAAAACACATTTTGATATGCAGATTTACTATCCCAAAGAAGGTATATGTGCCTTAAAACTTTAATCCTTCGACTGGAACATTGGCAAATAAAGAGCAGGGCAGTTATTTACAGCAGCAGAAAGTACATTGCCCAGAAAACCGGTCATTACTATAATACTTTTTGTTTTTTCCCTTTGGAGGGAATCAAGACCTAGTGTGTTTCAGTGGCCTGGCAGTCTGGACATGTTGAAGTGTGTGTTGCATCTAGCTTTTCAGGAGGCGGCACTCATTAGTGAAAGAGTGCTTGTGGAGAAAGGAGCCAGCTGTCAGAATGTAGACTTTCATGTGTTCTATGCATTGCAAACCGCATTACTTGTATGTGAAGTTTTCTTAAATAAGATCTCAATCTGTAGCCAAGGTTGGCCTTGATTAAAGAAAAGAGGAATATAGAAAATGTTTTTGAAAAATTTCACTCAAAACAGGAAGTCTGCCTCCAGATAGTGTCTTCTCTATATAGAAAATACCTTCTATATATAAAGATAACATGGTCTCCTATACAAGACCGGCACAATGACAACACAAGTTGAGATTGCAACGTGGACTGGAGAAGTCTCACAAGACACACCCCTAGATGAAGACCTACAGGCAATTAATGGCTACTGAGAGAAGAACCTAGGTCTCCTCTAGGAAGAAATCCCCAATAGGTTTTCCAATCCCTGTTGATTAGTCCTGAACACATAGAGAATATGAGTGATACTAAATGGATCAGCAGATTCTAATTGTATATACCTGTGTGTGTGTGTGTGTGTGTGTGTGTGTGTGTGTGTGTAACAACTGAAGACGAGGTCAGGAATTTGAGAGGGAGTAGGGGAAGGGATGGGAGAGGAGCTGGAGAGAAGATAGATAGAAATGATGTAAATACAGCACTTATATATGAATTCTCAAAATAAAGCCCCCAAACAACAACAACCAAAAAGAGTGAATATAGATTATTTGGATGCACATGAAAACAAACTTGTTACCAAATGTGCTTTCTGTCTATATATTTAAAGATTGTTCTGCTTTAAAGGAGGTTGCAAGATTTGAGATTTGAGAAATAGTAGTAGCAACATTTGTTGAGGTTTCTGTAAAGTCACTGAGTGCCCAAGGTAATGGAAAATGAGGCATTTTGTGGTGGACAGGTCTTAAACGGAGGTGGGTATGAAGCAATCTAGGTATCAAGGAAATAAAGGAGAGGAGAGGAGGTTGAAAGAGGAGACAAAGCATGCTGGGATAGCATGAGAGGCTAACACCTGGGAAGTGTGTCTTAGCCCCGCAACACTGGCAAAGGAAACATGCCCAGAACAACTTTTCTATTTCTAAAAACAATCTTAAAGAAGCAGGGACAGGGACACAGGCCTGGTATCAGCACTTGGCCACAGGGAGGAAGATAGCTTATTCATTTGAGACCAGCTTGATCTGTGTCATGGTTTTGAGACAACCAGCCAGGAATATGAGCCTCTGCTTTAAGATATCATTGCCTCCCTCTCCCCAGTCAAGGTTTCAGAGACGTTTTTCTCTCAGAACTCAAAACAGGTGTGATGGTTGAATAAGACTGGTCCCCATAGTCTCATGTTTGGGAATGAAACTGAGAAAGATTAGGAGGTGTGAAGACCTTGTTGGAGGAGGTGTGTCCCTGGAGATGGGCTTTGAGATTAGACCTAGTCTCTCTCTGCCTCTGCTTCTCAGGTGTTGTGATTAGGGTCATGATTTACTTATTTTTATTTTCTGTGTTTGAGTGTTTTGCCTGCATGTAGGTAAGGCCTGTCTGGTTGGTGCCCACAGAGGTCAGAAGAGGGCATTGGATGTCCTGGTACTGAGTCACACAGTTGTCAGCTGCCATGTGGTTGCTAGGAATTAAGCACAGGGCCTCTGGAAGAGCCAATGCTCTTAATGACTTAGCAATTTCTCCAGACCTATCTCCTTTATTATAAGTACATTGGTACATTGTTCTTTGCTCCTTTTTTCCTCTTTGTTTTTGGAAATAGGAGTATCTCTGTGTAGCCCTGGCTGTCCTGGAACTAGCTTTGTAGAACAGGCTGGCCTCAAATTCAGAGGTTCCCTGCCTCTATCTTCTGAGAGCTGGGATTAAAGGTGTGCACCACCACTGCCCTGTTTGTTCTTTATTACTTTCAGTTGACTTTAGGAAAGAGCATCAGCTTGTGCCAGTTACTGTTTCTTGTCCAGCAAATCACAAAATATAATGTATTATAATTACCAGGCAAAAGGACAGTACTTTATATAGAGAAAGTAAGAGTATAGATGTATTTTTTCTTTTAAACATTTTCTTTTATGTAGATTTTGATATCCCATTACTTACGATTGTAGTGAATGATTATAAAATGGGTCTAAGAGTTTGAAATGAAACACATTAAAAAAGAAATTAGTATCTGTTAAGATTAGCCTATAGTTTATTAGAACACAGAAATAAGATAATAATATTTTATATATATACACGTGTGTGTATTATGTTTTTTTGCAGTACAAAATTCTCTTTATTGTGGAAAGCTGTCGACATAGAAGAAAGTGAAGAGTAAGAAATTCCGTGTGTTCATCCCCCAGCTTCAGAAGTTACAGATATATAGCCAGACCTATTTATTTATTTTTTCATTTTCAACTCCCACTTCTGAAAAATAGTTTTAAACAATTCCTAAACATATGATTGTATTTATACATATGTCAGATATCTTTTCATTCCTTCATCCACTTATGTTTTCACACGTGCTAAGCCAGCAATGTGCCCGTGAGCCACAGACCCACCATCGGTTATTTCATATAGGAAACCTGAATATATCTTACAGGCACACTTGGCCTATCATTTATAGTTAACTTATGTTGAGGTACGAAGTGCAGACTTGTGCTCCAACTCCTAGCTGACTTTGGCTTCATCGTGTGAAGTAGCAAGCCAACCAGACAGGCTCAGGTCCAATCAGATAACATTCCAGATTGCTTCTCTATCTTCAAAAGGTCAGGATTATTCGGATGCTGATAATAATAACAATAAAGCAATAAATACCATTTATATCAACATTTATCCAAAGTACACAAGGTTGTTTTTCTTTTCACTTCAGAGTTTGAGCTTTAGAGAAACATGCGCTACTAACATATCCTATTTATGTGCAACAGTGGGCTCATGCTGACACTGAAGGCGTGTGCACAGGGTGCTCTGGTCAGATCCCCCCTTCTGTCCCACTCCTCCCTGCTAGACGCCACACCGTTAAGAATCATTTCTTCTCTTTTGTCTCCTTCCTCCACTCAAGGCGTTGATAATATTTGTGACAGTGCTGACAGACGGGGGGACAGTGGAATTTTGACCTGACAGAGGGAGGCCCTTGCTGCTGGTGGTGCTGTTGGGAATTAAGGCACACCAGCTGGGGAATGAGGCGTTAGCATTGAGAAGACGCCACTCCTGGCAAAGTAGGACATCAGAGGAGAGAGAGGTTGATGCGCTTGCTGGCTGCTCTCTGAAAACTCTGATGGCACTCCCGAGTCACCCCATGTGTGTAAACAAGGACAGAAACCCCGTCACAGACCCCACAGCGGCAGCTGAAGAATGTTGCCTATGCAGGTGCTGTGCCTAAATATGTCCTTTACCCAGAAAACGGAAGTTATGTGTACGGTGTGCTTTCCCTTCCCTCCTTTTCGTCTTTGGAGTTAGGAAGACAGGAGGACTTCCCCTCTCATAGGATTCCTGTGCCCTTGTGGTGAAGGCCACTTGTCCATTGGGAGACAGACAGGCAATTCCCTCAGGACCAGTGAGGGAGTATGAAAGTCACCTTAGGAAGACCTACACCCAAGCTTCTGCTCATCCTCTAATTGCTTAGGAATTCCTTGTGGAATATGGGAGGTTCGTCCCTCTGCTAACAATGCAGCATGACATTTCCACTTGGCTACTACCACTTAGCATTTCTTGTGGATGCATTCTGTGACTGAGAACTTCAGGAGAAAGGGGTTGCAGTAGAGGAGCTATGAACCCCAGGTTCTCAGGCCTCCCAACCCAACTCCTGACTTGAGAAATCCTGTAGGCACGTTCAGATTTACAAGGGACTTATCTACTAGGTTTACATAATGTAGCTTTAAAAATAATCATTTTTTTTCTCTTTTCTGAACTTTTTGATATGATGTGCCTGACATGTTTGCCAATTGGGACAGTAAATGTCAGTGGGATATTTTCTCCTGTTTCTTCTCCATGAAATAACCTGGGTCCTTACCCCATGGACCCCTTTTCTCTTCCTACAATGCTTATTCTCCGCTTCCAACTCCCATCACTTTCACTTTAGTTTAGGGCCCAACACGTTAGTTATCCCGCCTCTTCTTTGCCATGTCTCTTAAGTTCTTTGCCCTATTTCTCTTCTAATTATAGGCTGTAAATTAACTAAAATAATTAATCCCACTATTGCCCAGTCCCCAGCCTCTGGGAATCCCTCATTTGGAGCATTGCTATAAATGAATATTTAGGAACCAATGCTGAGACACAGTCCATCTAAAGTTGTCAGGCAAAGTGATCTTACAGGAGCCCCAGGACAAGCCAAGGCAGAGAGAGCTCAAGTTCTATACATACCTGATACTTTCCTCTCTCTGCTCACATCTCAGTGGTTGCACAGGGCTCTCTGACCATGAAGGCCCTTTGTTAAATCACAGAAAACAATTCTAGACTTAGGCACACTGGGCCAGAGGAAACGATGTTCTATGATAGAAATCTCTCCTTCTAGGGAACAACTGGCTTGAGCTAACTGTTGTTTGTGAAAGGGAAAACATGTACCCGATTATGCCACTACTGTATACCACATAGCATATAACACCGTGTATTGTAGGAAATGGAAGCCTTTCTTTTCCCCAAATGGCTGTTATTTGATCTGGTGATTTTGATGTAGAGTCAGAAGAGACATCCGGTTAGTTGTTGGTTTCAATAAAAACCATAAAGTTTGGGGTTGGAAGATGGTTCCCTGGGTAGGAGCATTTGATGATCTTGCAGAGGAGCCAGGTTCAGTTCCCAGCATCCACATCAGGTGGCTCACAAATGCCTGTAATTCTAGTTCCAGGGGATCTGACATCCTATCTTGACCTCCTCAAGCACCTACATGCACATGGTGCGTGCACACACATACTCACATGTACGCATAAAATAAAAAGTCATAAATAAAAAAATTATAAAGGATTTCTAAACCACTCAGTCACAGACTTGGCTGTTTACCTTTTTCCTTGGTTCATCAGGCCGATTGCCTCATTGATTTTGTCGAAAGGTAGGTTATGGGTCACGAGTATGTCCAGATCGAACTGCTTATTCATGTAGGCAGTAACCAGGTGTGGCACAGAATCCACACTTTTCCAACCTGCAATTTAGCCACAGTGTCACATAAAGAAAGGCTTGTCATCTGACGTACTGAAATAGTTTTAATTTTTCTCATTTAAAGACATCTTTCTGGAATTCATACATGTACAAAATCTACTTTGTTAATAGATCCCCGAGCTTTCTCTCTTGTCACCTGTCCCACCTCCTGCTGGTCCCCTTCTAGTTGAATGTCCTTTTGTTTATTTAAATCTAGATAAGTGTGCTTGTTGAAGAGGTGAGATTTCTAGGTCAGATTTGGGTTGCTTTAAATACAATAAGCTTGAACTTTGCTCCACCTTTAATTTTATGGATTTATTATATTTAAAAAATTTTCTGCCGGGCGGTGTCAGCACACGCCTTTAATCCCAGCACTCGGGAGGCAGAGGCAGGCGAATCTCTGTGAGTTCGAGGCCAGCCTGGTTTACAAGAGCTAGTTCCAGGACAGGAACCAAAAGCTACGGAGAAACCCTGTCTCGAAAATAAAAAAAAATTTTTTTCTTTGCCAGGAAGTAGTGGCACACATCTTTAATCCCAGCACATGGGAGGCAGAGGTAGGCAGATCTCTGAGTCTGGTCTGCAGAGTGAGTTCCAGGACAGTCAGGCTACAAAGAGAAACCCTGTCTTGAAAAACCAAAATAAGTAAGTAAATAAATAATAAGGTTTTTCTTCATAAGAAAAAAACCAAGATTATTATCCACTCTAGCTAAGAATTACCTTAATTAGACCAAAATTTCCCTTTTGTTTCTTTCAATCGATTGTCTCATTTCAACCAATTTTTCCATTTTCTTTTGAGATAGGTTCTTGTTGTGCAGCTCAGGTAGGCCTTCAACTCAGCATATGAAGGCTTGCCTCAGACAAGATCCATCTGTGTTATTCTCTTGAACACTGGGATTCCTGGCTTGTACCGCTAAGCCCACCAGTTACTTAAGCTGAATTTCAATTTGCAAGTTGTAGTCATATTTCTATGCAAACCTCATTTACTTTTTAAATGCTGGAGTAGTTTTTATATACACTCAGAGTTTATACCAATGATTGTTCTTTTCAAAATTCAATAATCTTTCATAATTTTATATAATAGTGAGAAAAATAAAAAACTTTGAAAAAAAACTGACCACCAAAGAATGTTCCTTTGATAGACCGGCCCATTATCATGTCCACAGTGGGTATACTCATCTCGTCAACCTTTGCTCCAACCACAGTACACGATCCCCAGCCAAATGTCGTGCAGTCCACTGCTGCTTTCTGCAATGTCAAACAAAAGATTACCTGGGCAAGTAGAGGACTAGACATGAACTCTAGTGTGCCTATATACAGTACTCCAGGAAATTTTGTACGATGTCAGTAACCTAAGAGGCTATGCTAAGGAGGTCATCACCTCATCTGATTGACCCTTGAGGCTCTGCTCTAGTGTTCTGTAATGTGAAACCTACAAAAACAGTTCTTCCTTGTTTTGTTTGTAGTTCAAGACAGGATTTCTCTGTGGAGTCCTCATTGTCCTGAAACTTGCTCTGTGGACCAGATTGGTGTCAAACTTAGAGATCCACCTGCCTCTGTCTCCCCAGTGCTGGGATTAAAAGCATGTGCTATCACAACTGGCTTAAAAAATAATCTTAACAATCAAAAAGATATCAAAAGGAAATGGGACATGTTTTACCTTGCATGAATACCATTGTTTGGCTGAGCCTGCAAAGTATAACATGCATACTGAGGAACATGAACATGGAATTAAGAAGAATCTGTAGAGCATAAACTTTAACTAGTAATGGTTTGGCAATCTAACACAAACATTTACTAAAATATAAGACGTTCCTGGGGTCCGGGATCAAAATATTGAAAAGTATGAAGAGAGAGCTAGTGAGTGACCCAATAGAGCCTGAGAAATGAGGCACACATTGAATACTCAGATTTAAAAGTAGAATAAATGGGGAGAAATGCTGTTTAAAATTGAGCAAAACAATGCTAGAAAATAATACTTTGTTTCCCTGCATTTTTTAGCCTGCAGTTAGGATGTATCCTGCCTGTAAGGTCTGTCTTTTGTTGAGATTGTGAACTTCCTTGGTTTCTGCGTCTCCACATGGAAGAGCAGCCCAAGAGATGGAGATATACGCTAACCATTGACTGAGACAGAGAACATTGTAAATCTGGGGTTCATGTAGAAATGCTAAGAACTGAAAATACAAGTTTCAGTGTGGAAGCCATTCCATGTAGAAAGCCACAAGGCAAACAGATAAACATTTTAGATCTTCTGAGTCTCAGAGAGAAGACACGTGCAAATTTTGTTCACATCCTTTGTGGCCAACTTGATTTTGAACTTTTGAGGTGATACTTTTCAAAAATCTTTGCTGGCTTCACATTGCTGAACACTGCATTGGCTCCTGCCTCCAGGTTCTTGCCCTGTGTGAGTGTCTGTCCGGGCTTCATTCAATGATGGACTACGATGTAGAAGTGTTGTCCAAAAAGGCTCTTTCCTCCCCATGGTGTTTCGTCATGGTGTTTCATCACAGCAGTAGAAACCCTAAATAGGACGAAGTCTAATGCTAGCTAGCTATCATAATGAAAAACTGTGGCCGCTAAGCTGCCTTTCACTGTAAAAACTGAGCTGTGGGATGTGCAGAATGGACATGGAGCTCAGCAGACTGCAGGGTGGGAAGCCCAGAATACAGAGCACAGCACAGATAAGCCTTGAATGTGTACTGTCCTCAGTAGCTGTCAATGTGTGCCAGCTTTTACCACCTGCTAGAGCCTGTCAGGACGGAATTGCTTTCTTCCTGGCTCTGTTCTGTTCCAGAGAATGCACTGGTCATGTAAGACCCAGGGAAGGAAACAGCACCAAGTGCCTCTTTACAGCTTTTACCCCTTTTAGCCACATGGAAGAGCAGGGTTAGTAACAGGGTGCATGACCATGTCACTCACACGGGAAACATCGCAGCTGCTTCTCACCCACAATAGTGAAACAAGAAGAAAAAAGTAAGATGATAAATTCTTTGGTCATTTTGTCCACAAACAAGCAAAAATAAAATCGGTATCTTAAGAAAGTACAGCCGGGTGATGGTGACACATGCCTTTAATCCCAGCACTTGAGAGGCAGGCGGATCTCTGTGGGTTTGAGGCCAGCCTGGTCTACAAAGTGAGTTCCAGGATAGCCAGGGCAACACAGAGAAACCTTGTCTTGAAACACAAAACAAAAACCAAAACAAAACAAAAAAAGAAAATGCAAACGATGTGATTATTTACTGAAGAACAAATCTGGGCACCCCTAGTTGAAAACTATAGAGATGATCTGTCTGCGATGGGTGGTCCATCCCCTTTTTTATTGGACATGATGGAGGCGGGGAAGTTCCCTAGCTACGTAAAAATAAGGAATCCCCAGGTTACCTGTGAGAACTAATTGGAGCCATTGTGGAAAACAAAATTTGAAACTATTGTTTTCTTCCTAAGAAGAGATCTCAAAAGAGCAAACGTGTAAGCAAGTGGCATGGCTGTTGTCTTGGAGCTCACAGACCATACTGGCATTTGGGAAGTGCTGTGACTGAGACTTGTTCTGACCATGACCTTGAAGGACTCATGAGTTGGTCTTCTGTGTGGCCATGTTGATAACTGGTGGGATCTTTAATAGGCCTAGTGGACAGACGTACTCCCACCGTAATCCCACTCATGTGGGGTGATGCAGAGAGGAGAGTCTTACCCGAGTTGGCCCTGTGCTGTTTAGATTTTTTTCAGCTTCCAAATGTAAGCAAAAGAAACCTTTTCTCTTGGTAAGCATCAAAAGCCCAGGCAGTTCATTATAGAACAAAAACAGACTGACGCAGAGGCCGCAGCAATGAGCTTTGATGGACAGTGTGGCTGTCGATGATTTGTGGCTCACAGCTCTTTTCTTTCTGGCTTTTGAAAATATTAATATTAAGGACATCTACTGCTAGAAACATGGCTCGCTAGAAACATTTCCCTTATTAGCTGGTAATTAAAGAACATTTTAGAAGTGAGATGCAAGGACTGAGGACAGGGAGAGAAATCCACATACCAAGGTCTGAGCTGTTCCCGCACAGTCCAGGGAGAAATCCACACCTCCGTTGGTCAGTTCAGTGATGACATCCTGGACGGGTTTATCTAGGTCTTTGGGGTTAAGGCAGTCAGTGGCTCCCAGGGCCTTGGCTCTGGGAAACTTCTCACTGTTGATGTCAACAGCTATGATCCTGGAGGCGCCTGCTGCTTTACACCCGATTACAGCAGAAAGGCCTACGCAGCCCAGGCCAAAGACGGCACAGGTGGAACCAGGGGTGACCTGCAGGCGGGAGAATACAGAGTGGCTGAAAGCAGAGTGGCTGAAAGCCGATGCTCTCTCTCAGCTTT
This sequence comes from Microtus pennsylvanicus, assembly GCF_037038515.1. NCBI lineage: Eukaryota > Metazoa > Chordata > Mammalia > Rodentia > Cricetidae > Microtus > Microtus pennsylvanicus. The sequence goes on from NC_134585.1 coordinate 81,726,967, forward strand.
GTCTCTCACAGGGGAGGGAGCGATGACATTAAAAAATGCCTGTTATAAAGCTACGATGTATCCAGTGGTGAAAACCTGCCAGTGTGAAGGCAGATGCATTCCTACCAAAAGTTGTAAACTTATTTAAGGGCCATTAACGTATCAGTTCATAAGGAGCAAACCCAAGTGGAAAGAATTCTTATTCCACATTGCCCTTCAGTGATGTTAGGAACCCATTAAAAAGCGCACACATTCCGAAGGTGTTGTCTTCCCATTGAAGCTGGGTCAGAGGTGAATTGGCATCTGTGGTTCTAATGGACCTTATTTTGCTGCACAGTTGTTTTTGAATAACCATTAGTATTTCTACAAGTGTTAGTGGATACACTTGATTATTGCAACTTGTCACTTCTTTTAGGTGGGATGAAGTCTGACTATCTTTGCATGGAACTGAATGATGATCCTTTGCTTGTTGGAGACACTCTTAGGCTACAGTGGCCTTGAACGTTCATTGAGACAATCTTGCGTAGGCCTCTGCAGTGCTGTATAGTTCAGGCATGAGATACCATACTTGGTAAATTTTTGATGACCCCTGTTTACTTTTTAGTTTCATTTCTACGATTTCTCACTACAGCCATATATGGTGGCACTCTTCTCTCCTTGTGACTTAGTATCTTCCTCCTGAGTCCAGCCAGTGTACTTTCCATTCCGTTTCCTTAAATTAAAATAAAACCTATCCATCTAGGCCTGGCTTAAACAGCATCCTCTCCATGAAACTGTTCTTGATTCTTCAGTCAGAAATCGGTACTGTTTTGCTTTTCTTATACCATTCACAGTGATTTACAACCCACCTCTCTCTTTCTTAGTTTGGTTTTGAAATAGGGTATCATTGAGCTGGTGGCCCAATGAAAAATCCGACTCCATGGATAGTATAGACGCACTTGTATCTAATGGATCTAGTGGAGTCAGCAGGGAGAGGGGGGCTTCTTTGCCCCAGTGCTTCAGGGATGTCTGAGGTATCCACCTAAGAAAACTTTTTTTTTTTTAAAAACTATCTTTCTCTTTGTTTGTATCCTAGTCAGCCTTGCAAGAGTGTCCAAATTCTAATAGGATCCCAGGAACACATCTTGCAAGAACAGACTCTCTTGAAACCGCGAAGGGATGGGGGATGGGTAAATTCTTACTGATTGAGGGAGAATAATTTACAGAACCAGGGGAAAGCTGGGTGACTAAATGGAGATAGGTGGGGTTTCTGCAGTTGTTGTCCATGGGTGAGCATCATACTTAGAGGTCATGTTTAAGTGAGCTGTATTTAAATCAGGGCACATCTATATGAAGCTTAATATGCAATATAACAATATGCTCACAACTGTTGATATGATTATTTAGAGACATATAATAGCCCGCATAAAATCACAGAGGCTGAACTGGATGGAGATGTAGCTCATTGGTACGGCATTTTCCTAGCAGGTTCAGGGCCTTGGGTTCAATCCCCAGTATGTGGAAAAAGAAAGTCACAGGGGCAGTAAATGATACAGCTAATTTATAGTAGCAATAAGCAATGTGGCCAGATTGTGAGGACAATTCCATCTCCTACATATGACATTGTCTCCCAGTAACCTCTGTTTGCAGACTACATGGCATTTAATGCTGTACCTTGGCAGTGTTGATGGCAGCCCCGTAGCCAGATGAGAACCCACATCCAATCAGACAAACTCTCTCCAGGTTTGCCTCATCATCGACTCTAGCAAGATTGGCTTCTGAAACCACAGTGTACTGAGAGAATGAACTGACTCCCATGAAATGGTAAATTGGCTTCCCTTTGCAGGTGAATCTGCTAGTTCTGTCTTCCATGAGCTCTTGATCAATATTGGGGCACTTAAAGTTCCTAGAAAAAGAAAAGGACTCGGTGAAGAAGATATATTGTATATCATATGTTTGTCATGAATGTTTTATGGGATTCAGTGGAAAAGTTGGGAAAATAATGTGGTGTTTTTCATATCCATACATACTATTTTTGAACTATTTTAGTGTGAATGCCAACAAACTTCTGTTGAATGTTTTCTGTTTGTCAGGAGCTCTTTTAAGGGCTCTATTGACAAGTCATATTTTTTTTCTGACAGAAAGTTCAAGTAAAACTAAAACTAGACTAGTAAAATGCCCCTCCATGCATTCCAGTGACCTCCAGCTTAGCTAGCTTCAAGTCCTGACCAGTCCGTCACGTTTCACCTGCCACCCCCTCCACAGTGCGCACCTCGTCTCCCACATCACACGGTTTCATCTGTATCGAGACACCCCAGCACATTGGCGAACTGTATTTTATTAAGGTGTCTTTTTAATTACCCCCATATTGTAATTTCCTTGTGGAAAACTGGAGTCTTCAGTCCCATAGATTTTCCCTCCTTTTGAGTGTTGCTGGTCATTCTACTGCAAGCTGGCTTAACATGTCTCTCTGTCTCAGCATTGCCTTTTAAGTTAGAAGTTTTTATAGAAATGTCTGATTCAGAATTCACAGTTTTTGGGGGAATACTTCAAAGCTTACAATATGATCCACCTGGAGAGGTCATTGCATATTGTTGTTTCTCTTCTTATACCAGTAGAATTCTTGGCCATGGTCTAAATCCATCATTTTATTAAGAGTTTGCAAAAAAGTATACTTTTCATTCAACCTTGAAAACTGATGTTAGTATCTTCTTGTATGTAGAGAAACAGAGGCATGGGTATGAGTCATATGGTTTTATTTTTGTAAAATATTTGCTTATTGTGTGTATATGTGTGCATGAGTGTATGTGTAGCAAATGTGTGCAGGTGCCTCAGAGGCCAGGAGAGGGCACTGCATCTTCTGGAACTGCAGTTATAGGTGGCTGTGAGCCACTATGCAGATGCTGGTAACTGAGTCCTCTGCAATACTAGTGACCACTTTTAACTGCTGAGCTATCCCTCCAGCCCAGGCTTTAACTTCCTAAATAACATGCTTCAATCAGCATTCAGGACAAATAAATCTTTCTGTGGTCTCAATAAAATCAGTCCGAGGTGAGTAAGATTCACAACTGTTGAGTCACAGTGTCTGTGGAAAAACCCGGGTTCAGACCTGAAGCTGTATGGGCCTGGAGTAAGCTGATGTGCTCCTACATATTCACGCTCACTCCCCTAGAAGTAGATCCAATTTGAACTTCGAATTTATTGTTCCAGTGATGTGTTTATACTTTTGTTACATACACATGTAACCATAAATTCTGGTACTGTTTTTCTGTGATACAGAAAGTATGTCCTTTAGCATCTTGCTTCTTTCCCTTAACATGCGTGCAAAATTAGGCTAGTGTGTGTATTTTAAGTCTATCTGTTTTCATTATATGGTATTTCATTGTGCCACTGTCTAGCAGTAGATAAATCTGTTCTTTCACTGAAGGTCATTCTATGGTTTTTATTGTTCTTATAAGCCATGTGACTGAACATTTTAGTGTGTTTCTCTTCCTGTGTGTCTGGAACGATGTCTTCTAGTCACATAAAGAAGAATTAGTAAGTGTAAGGTTCTTACTCATCTTTCTACCTCCATGTATGTTTGGCCAGTGTGTCTGAGACATTTATGCCTACTTACACTCCTATTAACAGTGAAGGGGACTTACCGGAGTTTCCCGCAGAGGTTTGTAAGAGGGCTCAAACAGAACTTGCACTTTTTACACTGTGGTGCAAAGAATGGGATTACTTTGTCACCTAGAAAGAAAGGCCATAGTTAGAAGGTACATAAGGTGCAGCTGTAGTTTCTGAAGTGCAGCTAGGATGTGATTGGTGGCAGAGAACTTGCCTATTTATGTAAGGTCTCAGGCTTGATCCCCAGCCCTAAGAAAACTTGCTCTCAGATAAATCAGTGGCAAACACCACTTTTTTTTCATAGTATACATTTTATATTCAACAAGAATATACTATTTCAGTAAAATAGAACTTTGTGGGTTCTTTCAAGTACTGCACTTTTTTTTCTTTCTTAATCTGCTCAGCAGCCAAGTAACAACCTGTACTGGTGCTAACAGGTGCAGAGTTCTGGCTGGGCACCTGTTCCCTGACGTCTCTGGGTATGACTTTTGTTTGCTGCCTTTCCAAACATCCTGTGTGGAGTAGAGAGCATCCTTGTAGGACAGAGGAGGGAGGACATGGTAGGCTAGAAGTAGAGCATAGACTTTATATCACGGCCCATGTTGCATCCTTCTGATTTACCTTTAAATCCCATATCTTCTAGCTCCTCATCCAGTTCCTATTTGGTTCCATGATGACCAACATGATGGCAATTAACATGTGATCAGCAGTTAGTGTGTGGCAGCCAAATATCACTAATGTTGTTATTTTACTTCTCACAGCTATCATTTAGAAAAACTATCAGTCTAATCACACAGCCAGTAAATGACAGTCAGGACTAAAGGTGGACACTGGTCACACCTTCAAGGATGCAGGTTTGAGGGAGCAATCTGTTTCTGTGCTCATGCTTGGAATGGAAAATACTAATGTTTCCAAGTTTGGATGGAGGGATGATATGGCTCATCAACTCTCACATGGGAAATGACAAGTGTACACTGTTGTAAAATACGATGAGCCACTGGCTTGCTTTTTTTATGTTTTATCTTATGAACCTCCAAAGTGACACTTAAGCTAACATTGACATGTGTGTGATGCTTTCCCCTTAAGCCTTCTACAAGCTTTCCCTCTTTACATAACCACAAAGTAAATTCCCATTTCACATGCAGGAAGTATTTGTGAACTGCGGAAGCTTCAGTTTACACTATCCCTGTAACTTTGCTTTATAGGACAGTTTTTCTGTTTATGTGAATAAAGTGGCTGCATTTCCAGGATTTTATTAGGCTGTTCTGGTTTCAGATATTCTGCTTTTTTGTTATGCCATGACAGATTATTTGTGTAGGTGTTCCTTTGTGAAAGGTGAACTCTGTAAGCGGAGTCCAGACGGCACAAAAACACAGGCTGTTAGTTGTGAGGAGTCTTCCCAGGGAAGGCTGAGAACTTCTAGTCCACTGAAATCAGAAGGTGAAATACCTGGCTTGAAGTTGGTGACTCCTGGCCCAACGCTTTCTACAATTCCTGCACACTCATGGCCAAGGACGACCGGGAAGAGAGCTTTCTTCTTAGGATTGGTAGCATTGATGTCAGTAGGACACACACACATGGCCATTACCTACAAAGCAAGACCGACTAGAGTTGTCATTCTGTAGCTGTGTTCCTAGGCCCCATGGTGTCTTGGAGCATTATAGCAGTACTAGTATTCAGTAAAAGAATTATATTTTGAAAAAAGGGGATTTATACAATTACTAGGCTTATATTCTTTTCTTCTTGGAATCAAGTTTAGTTTTCTAATTTTCTTGTTGCTGGAATAAAGAAACAGCGTTGGTGATACTGTCTCTAGGAGAGGAAAAATCTCAGGGAAGAGGGATGAGAGAAAGCACACCAGGCAGTGGGGAGAACATAGGTCTACACCACTTGTTCTGCTGTGTGGAGACTGCCTGAAATGAAGTGGAGGTAATAAATCTCCTGTAGTAAAGAGAAACTATGTCCAAATCTCTCTCCAACTTGTCCCCGGGTGATTCTTCAGATTTGTGCATGAGGCTTCTTCATGCATCCTCACACACAAGCCTGTGATAGGTTGGTCCAGAGGGAAAATGGATAACTTCGGACTTGCTCTACTCCTCCCTACTGACCCAGCCCTAATCCCTCCTCTTGGCACCATGACCTCTGTGGTCCAGGGTGGCTCTCCAAGTTCTCAGCCTCCTTTGCTTTGGGCCTACTTCCCTCTCTCCCTTTTTAAAATATCACTTTCCTATAATTAGCGTTTGGAAAACAAAAAGAAAACCTAATTCTAATCCAAAGTTAAGTTACTTTGCTGATTCTTAGGGTTATTGTCAATATTAAAATAGTTGAATTAAATTTCAAGCTCACTGTACAAAAGCATTCTGTGGTAGTTTGAAAGACAATGATCCCCAAAGGGAGTGACACTATTAGGAAGGGTGTCTTTGTTGGAACAGGTGTGACTTTGTTGGAGGAAGTGTGTCACTGCAGAGGCAGGGTTTGAGGTCTCGTATATGCTCAAGCCACACCCAGTGTTTCAGACCACTTCCTGTTGCCTGTGAGTTAAGATGTAAGAACTCGCAGCTTCTTCTCTAGCACTGTGTCTGCTTGCATGCTGACTTGCTTCTTTGCCATGATGATAATGGACGGAACCTCTGAACTGTAAGCGAGCCATCACAATTAAATGTTTTCCTTTATAAGAGTTGCTATGGTTACGGTGTCTCTTCACAGTAATAGAAACTCTAAGACACATGATAATGCTTCGTTTTAAATTTGGATCTAAAAATATAGCTGGCCATAGGAGAAAGTCAGTGTTTAGTTCAGGGACGTGTATGTATTGCCCTGCTAAAGTCCCTGCTTACCTGAATTCGAACTTCATGAGCCCTAGGGGGAGATACTTCAACTTCTTCAATGCAAAGGGGACTGCCTGTTTCCCAGGCAATGGCTGCCTTGCATGTAATAACCTGCAAGAGAGAGGAGGGAGAGAGAAGATAGGTGAGAGGGAGAATTGTGGTGAGGGGAGGGAGGGAAAGATAGAATAAGGGAATTTTGTCCAAACAGGCCAGTGCCATGACTATATGAAGAAGGGGTTTGTGACTAGATGCATGTAATGAAGATAATACTTATATTATCTTCAGGAGATGATTTCTTAGCATAAGTTAATTTATATGCTATAGCCATTGTAATTTTTATCTTTTGAAGAAACAGATATATGAAGATTTACCCTAATACTATGCCTACATATTTATCTCTATAGCAAAGAAGATATATAATTATAAGGCTTAAAGTTTTGGTAGATGCTCAGTGCTCATTTGTAACCAGCTCTAAAATACCTGAGCCCGTCACTAGAATAGGTGTGATTTGCTGCTAGAGTGTTGTCATTGAACCAACAGGTATTCCTGTCATTCTAGAACTTTTAGAGAAGAAAATCCCACCCTAAATGCACTAACTTGTGATTAATTAAGGTCTCCAGATTGTAAGGAAAAAAAATCTGGGAAGTGGCTTACACAGTCAATTTATCAGTAGAATGTAAGTTAAATAAAAATTGTTCTCTTCCAGAAAGTGGGAAGTACACTTGAACACACTGGCAAAGGAGTCCTTTTTGATTTTCGAGACAGGGTTTCTTTGTAGGTTTTGGTGCCTGTCCTAGAACTAGCTCTTGTAGACCAGGCTCCAAAATATACAAAGAAACTCAAGAAATTTGATATCAAAAGAACAAGTAATCCATAAAAAATGGATTACAGACCTAAACAGAGAACTCTCAACAGACAAATCTCAAATGTCTGAAAGACACTTAAGGAAATGCTCAATATCCTTAGCCATCAGAGAAATGCAAATCAAAACACCTCTGAGATTCCATCTTACACCTGTAAGAATGGGCAAGATCAAAAACACTAATTAATGACAACTTATGCTGGAGAGGATGTGGGGTAAAGGGAGTGCAAACTGGTACAGCTCCTTTGGATATCAGTATAGCAATTTCTCAGAAAATTAGGAAACAACCTACCTTAACACCCAGCAATATTGCTGTTGGATATATACCCAAAGGATGCTCAATTGTACCACAAGGACATATGCTCAACTATGTTCATAGCAGCATTATTTGTAATAGCAAAAACCTGGAAACAACCTAGATGCCCCTCAACCAAAGAATGGATAAAGAAAATGAGGTACATTTACACAATGGAGTACTACACAGCAGTAAAAATAATGACATCTAGAAATTTGCAGGCAAATGAATGAATCTAGAAAACATCATATTGAGTGAGGTAACCCAGATCAAGAAAGACAAATATAATAGGTACTCACTCATAAATTGGTTTCTAGACATAAAGCAAAGAAAAACCAACTGACAATTCACAATCCCAGAGAACTTAGACAACAAAGAGGACCCTAAGAGAGACATACATGGATCTGCATGGGAAGGAGAAAAAGACAAGATCTCTTGAGGAAATTGGGAGTATGGAGGTCATGAGAGAGGGTAGAAGGGGAGGGGGAGGAAGGGAGGGAGGGGAGTGGAGAAAACTGTATAGCTCAGTAAAAAAAAAATTGTTCTTTCTAAGAATTGAGTTAAAGTACATGAAAAGAAGCAAAACACAGGAAGTTTTACAATTAATTCTTACATTAATTTTTTTAGTCTCAAATTACATTTTAAATTTCAAGTATAAGTAAAATTGGAAGGAAATTGAAAGAAAATCTATAATCTTTTGTCCTTATGATTGCCTGTACTGTTGGAATAATTTTTTTAACCATTTGAAACCTTCTCAATTGTTCTTTGCAATATTTAATTATGATTTAAATTGTTATTTCTTCTATTACAAGTGCAATATACATTCATTACAAGAAATTTCAAAATATAAGTAAGAAAAAAATCCACCTATACTTTTATTACTTTCTTTCTCCTTATGTTGTAAAGCCCTCGGGTGTCCTCACATGGGGTCATACACACAGCATTTAGTAATCTACCTTGTCCCATTCATTCCCATGCTATAAATACACACGCTGCATTGATGCTTAGAGCAGAGGTAACTTAATTTTCCTCTCATCCTCATTTAAATAATGTGTGAGTACCCAAGAAGACTTCAGCAAATCCAGAGTTGCTTTTTCTTAGAACCAATTTCTAGCTTCTGGACTGTTCCTCTCCCTTTAGTTGGCTTTAATTTGCTGTGCCTTGATTGTAACCTGGGGGGCAGCATCTTCAGCAAATGTGCAGAGACCCAACAGAAGCAGAAGCTAAATGTAGATACAGGTTGTTTACTTACTTTTCCCTTGGTGCCCATTTTCCTCGGGAAGCTTGCTTTGGAAGTGTCTTTGTGACTGGTCTTTCACCTCTACCCAGAATGCTCTGTGTCCTGTGCTGAGAACTGAATAAATAGCATTCCTGCTGGCTGGTTGTCCAATCACAGCCCTGCCTGACTCCTCCTGTGACATTTGTACTGTCATAGGTCATCTACAAACCCATCGCTCCAAGCTGGCACCAAGAGTTCTTTTAAGTAGTTATTTTCTTATCTTTTATTACAATATATCGAATAGAGAAAAGCACATCAATTGTATAAAGCCGAGTTACAGATAACCACTTAGTAAAGTTGTTTCAGTTGCTCTGGAGCTTCTGTCTTCCCCACTCTTCTCTTTTACAGCCTGATAATTTCCTTGCACTTTTGTGATTTTACCACACAGTTTTCTTTCCTTTCTACTAGTTCAGTTTTGTTTATTAGTAAGCTTGTGTGAAGAGACTCCCAATGTATACCCTTCATGTGTAAAACCTTAGTTCTGTGTGGTGATCGTTCACGGTGCCTCTATTTATTTATTTCATGTATATGGGTGTTTTGACTGCATTTGTGTCTGTAACACATGGAAGCCAGAGAGCTTATCAAAGTTCGTAGAATTGGAATTACAGAGAGTTGTGAGCTGCCATTTAGATTCTAGGAATTGATCCCAGGTCCTCTGGAAGAATGGCCTTAGTTGCTGAGTCATCCTTGAAGCCATCTCCAGTGCCTTTATCTGCAGTTTATTTTTCTTACTGTTGAGCATTCTGTTGTATCAATTGTATAATTGTATGATTATATTGTAATTATAAATGTTGTGTAATTTATGCACCTCCTTTTTCCCCTGTTTTTTTTTTTTTATTTTTGCTCATGGAGAGTTGGTGGCTACATAAAAGTTCTTTCCATGACCCCTGCTGCACAGGTGCTTATGGGACATCCAAGGCTGATAGAGCCAGCCCATACTAACAAGGCAACACTGATGGTTAGGACACGGAAACACTTTTGTTAAGGGTGCTCAAAAAAGCTGCCAGAGTCCCTTTCAACTGCTGTGATCAGGGAGCCATGTAGTCACTGTTGGGGAACAACTCTCACTGTCCCTCTGGATGTGTGTGCCTGAACACAGTCCCAGTGACTCTGGGTCTCACAGTGTCCTCCACAGACAGCAGGGCTGCAGCCCCTGAGGACCAGTGCTTAGAGCCTGCCTGACCTGGGGCTCTGAGCTCTGGTGCTGAGGGGCAGAGTAACTAACACATGATGGCTGGTTGGGAAAAGGGACGTCTCCAACTGACGACCAACTCAACTTTTCAAAATTATATTTTATCTTTAAGTTTATGACCTTAGTCCAATTTAAAAAATCATATATCCATCACTCCAGAGGGTGAGTGGAAGAGTTCGCTGTCCCCCAAGTTCCTCCTGCTGTGTCTTACTTTAAAGTTCTGCTCCACAGCTGGCTGGCTTTGCCTCTGTAGTCTCGCTGTGTCTTCTGACTCCATCCTGATTGATCACACTTTGGGCTGCTCTGGGAACAGAGCGACTCATGTTTACAAACTGACTGGACCTCTGAGTGACAGGGTGTGGAGACTCAGGCTCAGAGTCACCAGACTTAAATCTGATCTATGGTGGTGCAAGGACACGTGATTGTGTGATCTTTGTTTCCCTGACCGTCGCTGAGGATCAACAGTTTGGTGTTCTGGATTCAGGTCACTCTGCTTATTATTAATTGGATCCCGAGAGATTTGTAAAGATCATTGTTATGCAGTTTTTATTTTTTATAGTACTTTTTGTTTTACATATTTAAAATTGTTTACTACATTTAGTGAGTGTGTACATGAATGCGTTTGAGTGTGTGTATTAGTGTGTGTGTTTGAGTGTGTGTTGGTGTGTGTGTGTGTGAGTGTGTAGGTTAGGAGAATCTGAAGGGCTCAGTTCTCTTTCTTAACCGCAATGAGCTCTGGGAACTGAGCTGACGTGGGCATGCTTGGAGGCAATTGTCTTTGCCTGCTGAACCATCTCTCTAACCCTACTTTACATATTTTACATTTTGATCATGTACAAACTCTGCATTCTAAAAAAAATTCTGTATTCTGTGTATTAGAAGTCTAATCTATTTTGTGCCACCATCCCTTGTTGGTGTGCTTCTGTTTAGCTATGCCAGTCTTCTTTGTGTTCCCATAGCATTCACCAGCTCTTCTTGACTTCAGTGATTTAATATTGAATAATGGTAGCTTATTCAACCTTCCAAAGTATAGCGTATTCTCTCTCTTCCACATGCTTTTTTTTTTGTTGTTGTTGTTGCTTGTGACAGGGTCTCTCTACATAGCCCTGGCTGTCCTGGAACTCAGTATGTAGACCAGGCTGGTTTAAACTCAAGAGATCTGCTTGCCTATGCCTTCCGAGTGCTGGTTTGTTTAATTTTATACCATTCCTGGCCTATTCCACTTTCTCACTACCCACTCTTCATTTTGTAATTCACTGGGTTCCATCTTTACTGTAATCCCTGCCTCTGGCCTCCATCTTTGGAAGCTCCCTCCCCCTGAGCCCATCAAATCTTGACCCCTCCCCAGGAAAGGTCAAGACCACTCCCACAGGCTATTTAAACTGCTTTTTAGAAAATAAACACGTGGTCTTCCCTCTTCCTCTTCGGTGGTCTTGTCGTCTTTCTGTACCCTCCCTCCTCGGGCCACCTGAGAGCGCAGACGTCAAATTAAACCTGGATATCTTTTAATTTGGTCTGATTGGGATTATTTGTGTCGGTGGAGAGGCTCATTTTTAGGACTATTCCTAACATTTATCTTTCTACTTAAACATCTTTAAGGTTATTAGTAGTCTCCTTGCAAAATCAAACAAACCAAACCTTCCAAATACCTAACCTTTTATAAAATTTTTCTGTAGCTGTGAGTTTTTCTAGCCTTTATCACCTCCATGTTCATCACTGTGGCCCTTCCTTCCACCTACTTTTCTTCCTTCCTTCCTCCTTCATCCCTCCCTCCTTCTTCCCCCCCTCCTTCCTCTCTCACTCCTTCCTCCTTCCCAGCTTCCTTGGTGCTTTAGGCTGGACATGCTAATTGCTTTTAGACATCTCTACTTTAAGTCTTTATGTTCACACAACAACCGGTCTCCTTTTTTCAAACATGAAAACGGCTCTCTTACTTCTGTTTTTTTTTTTTGTTTTGTTTTTTTTTTTGTTTTTCGAGACAGGGTTTCTCTGTGGCTTTGGAGCCTGTCCTGGAACTAGCTCTGTAGACCAGGCTGGTCTCGAACTCACAGAGATCCGCCTGCCTCTGCCTCCCGAGTGCTGGGATTAAAGGCGTGCGCCACCATCGCCCGGCTCTTACTTCTGTTTTGACAGGAGTGTCTGTTCTTTTTCTCAGGGTTCCAAAGCTCCCCTGGCCATTCTCTACAGCACTGACAAGCTCCGTGACCCCCTTTCATTTCCTCTTCCCACTGTTACTAATCTGCAGATAGGCTTCTCATTATTTCTTGTTTACACTGTTGTAGTAATCTTGACAAGGAGCCTCCTGCTGGCACAGCTCTGTCTGCAGTCGCTGTTTCAAAGCACTACATTTATATTATTAATAGTTTCTTAAAAAAAAAACCTTTATCTCTCATTTTCTAGTTTTTAAAAAATCAGATACCTTTTCTGGTAGAAGCATCCAGAACTCTCTAAATCTTCCCAAATCAACCTCAGAACTCACTCAGGTGTTCACGAACACTTATCTACACACTAAACACTATTGACCCTTTCCCTTCAGTTCCTGATTTGTCTTGCTCCCCGGTGCTCTCTGCATCCTCCTCTGACCCTCTTGCTTCTGTGCTGCTCTGCCTGGAGCTGTCCCACAGCTGTCTTGCCTACTAAACTCTGAGCTATCCTTCAGACGTACAGGCTTTGTCTTCTCCACTCTGTCCTGGCTTGCTTGTTAGGCACACTGAGATAGCCACAGGAGCCCCAGCTGATTTCATGTTTTACTGAGGTGATGTGGAATGAGCGAGGGATGGTCTGTGGGTATAGTAGCATGTCATTAGGATTGAGATGGCATTTTATATGTCCTTCCTAGAGAATTTCAGAGTTCTGGAAAGCACCAGGTACTCTGTAAATGATGACTAAGTTGTACCTGTGCCTTGGGATCATAGTAAGCATTAACACAGTAGGCATTAATGCATCTTCCCATGTACTTATGGTTTTGCTTCATTTCCATTACTGTTTTTGTTTTCTTTTCTTCTTAATTTCAGAGAGGATCTCACTATGTAGCCCTAGCTGTCCTGGGACTCACTGTGTAGACCAGACTAGCCTTGAACTCACAGAGATCCATCTGCCTAGCCCTTCCTCCTGAGTGCTGAGATTAAAGCACGACTATGCCCTGTTTTCAATGACTTCTTTGAAAGTGAGTGTAAGATGAAGTTTCCAGAATAAAGCCACTGCTGTGTTGAAGGGTCCTGCAAATGTGAGGACCAGGGTTTGATTCCTAGAACCATATTTTAGGCCTGTGCTGGCCATGGTGGCATTTGCTTGTGATCTCAGCACTGTACTAGCAGAGCCAGAAGGCCCCCTGGGGCTCAGTGGCCAGCTAGCCTGGTCTGCCTAGGGAGCCTAGCTCAGTGGGAGACCCTATCTCAAGGTCAAGGAGGTGAACAGTGCTCTAAAGATGACACTTGAGGATGCTCTCTGTCCTCCAGCTGCACACACCTGTGCCTGCACCACTTCCCCCACAAACACACTCACACATGCATTAAGATAATGATATCGTTGTTCATAACACAGAAGGATGAAGTTTTGGCCTCTGACTTGGGGGGAGAGGGGGAGAGGCATAGCAACAGTAGCAGCACTCAGAGATGAGCACAGGGAAACTAGAACAGGCCTGAGTGAGCTGTGATGGGGCAAAAGACCAGGGAGCTGGGACCCGGGGAAAATCAAACCCTTTGCTGCTTTTAAACACTATCAGCACATGAGTTCTGTGCTGTGTCAAGATTCTCGCCAATATTATTTCACTTTCTCAAGTCAATAGATTTGCAGAGGGCTGAAGAAAATGTGAAGAAATAGAAACTATTTTGAAGAGTCGAGAGGCAAGCTCTCCAGAGAATGTCTCCATGGATGCCCTTTAGTTCTTGCCTTATTTTCTGAAGCTGCACATCCGTATCTGACTCCCTGAACCTGTCCCAGTCATTCTCTGTAGCTATACGCCAGTATCCTTGAGAAACCCAAGCTTAGAAATGTCACTCACTGCATCTACCTGCTTACTTAAGTCTTTAAGTTCCCCAAAGCTCTATTCAAAATAGCAATAGAATTTCAGGGTGAGATTAAGAATCTAATATTAAATTCTATCATCTATCTATCTATCTATCATCTATCTATCTATCTATCTATCTATCTATCTATCTATCTATCTATCTATCTATCTCTATCTATCTATCATCTACTTACCCAATATCTATCGAGCACAGTATAATCTGTGAGTGGTAGCTCTGTGGTCCTGGTCCAAAGGTTCTAGGACTGTGTTTTCTATGTTGGTTCTTCTAGGTAATGTTTCTTCCAGTTTGAAGACTAATCTTTTTTTTTGGTTTTGTTTTCATCCATAGACTGATTTTGTCATTTTTTGTACATACATAATATGCATGCACTTGTAACCAAGGATAATCATTAATTCTTGGAGAATGTGTGATATAACACTACATGGAAGAAAAGAGTGGTTAGTTTACTACCTAAGTGGCATGAAGCCACTATGTGGCTTCCATAAGTCTGTAAGTCGTTCTATTCAGGTTAAGTGATTTTCTCCCTTGTGCCATCCAGAATGTAGAGAATGGAGCTATTTACCCTTCAGTGTCAGGTCTCTGATTCCCAGAAAATAGACTTTGAAGTGCCCACTCTGGCAAGGACTCTATTGAGTTCCTAGCCGGGAACATCAGTTCCTTCTGTCTCAGTCTCAAGGGAAAAGAGAAGACATGTCTCTCTCAAGGGTTAAATTAATAATGGAATAGGTTTGTGTATATAATATGCATGCACTTTTAACCCCAGGGTAATCACCAATTCATAGAGAATATATGATATAAGGCTACATGGAAGAAAAGAGAGGTCAGTTTACCACATAAATAGCATGAAGCCACTATGTCTTAAGTCTATAAGTGATTTTATCCAGGTTAAACGACTTTCTGCCTTAGACTGGAGCTATTTACCCTTCAGTGGCAGGTCTCTGATTCCCAGAAAATAGACTTTGAAGTGCCCATTCTGGCAAGGACTCTATTGAATTCCTAACCAGGGACCTTTGTTCCTGCTATCTCATCTCAAGAGAAAAGAGAAGTTGTGTCTTTCACGGGTTAATCTTATAATGGGATGAGTGCCTACTTTAAGGGTTTTTTTTTCTGTTTATATTTTTAACTTATATAAAAGTGTTCCTTACTTTTGCTTAGTGAGACTTACCTATCTCTTCTGAGCATGAGGCCTTTCATATCTAAAATACAGCAATGTAGGTAACATGTTTGCTTAGTGGAGCAAGAGCTAGATTTGAAGTCTGTTTGATTACAAAGTTCATATTTATCATCAGCTACTGCTTTGGCAGCTTTAGGTATTTGATAAAATTTGGACTCTGTAATTTTCCTTTCTATTATTACTAGTGAATAGAATTCTGAACTTGGGGACATTGTTCAGTTCATTGTTATTATCAGTTAATAATTGCCTGGGGAGGTTCGTGTCCTGGTCTTGATTAGACTCTGGAATAAAGGTTAAATTTTTCATCTTTAGATGCATATATACAGTTACTTTAATATTGACATATCAAGAAAATGCAATTTTCCTAATCACTCAGGTTTCAGATTACCGCTTACCTCTTCTAACTTTGGCAAACTGGATGCAGGTTCTTTGTGCTGCAAGCCTCCTGTTCTTCCTTCACAGCCCTTCAGCCCGCTCCCTCGAATTTGTCATGCTTAGTGGCACCCTTATTTAATCAGCGACAAATCTCAGCAAAATGTTGTGTGCGGAATTTAAATGGAACCACAAGAATTCTGTAACACTGACGAACAGCATAACAGTTTGTTCATTGCGGGATCCAGCAAGGAACATGGACAGATCCATCTGAGCTGCCCAGAAGCAAGCTTAGCTCAGAAGGTCCCCATTACACGTGTTGCCCAGAGCTGCAGTCATCTCGAGGATCGGCTCAGGAAGAATCTGCTTTCAGGTTCCCTTCCAGGGGACTGGAAGGCCTCACAGCTCCAGGCTCGCAGGTTCTCTCCACAGGGCTGCTACCCAAGGTGCATCACAGAACAGCATCACGCCTCTCCACACAGAAACCGCGTATTCCACGTGGCAGAAATTGCACCCACTGAAGCTCAGGTACTTTTCTCTGAATTTCCTGTCAGGAAGACTTTTACCTCTGGTTTGTTGGCTGCTTATTTCCCTGTGATAACCCTTTTTATACTGAGCTGTGATTATTTTGCCTATCTTTCCTTAGCTGTCAGGCTGTTCTTGTATCTCATAGCACATAATGAACTTAGCGCAGTGATTAGTCAACTGACTGTCGGAGCTCCCAGAAAGACCAAGCAAAGCTAGTGAACTGCTTTAGGATCGTGCGGCTCATTCTGCTGGTCGGCTATCTGGCTTTTGGAGGAAGTTGGAGAGAAATAGTTGGGAGTAGGAAGCCAGTTTTGAAGTTATAATGTAGGTTAATGACAAATGCTACCACTAGGGGGAGTGCTAGTATTAATTTCCAACATTTAATAGACATTGAGGGTGTGTGAAGGCAAAACTATGAAACCATCATACACGTGGAGAAATCGCAACATGTTGGAAAGTCAAAATTTCCCAGAAAGGCATTAATAAATTCCAATTTTCCAAACTGCTTTGAATATCTTTCTACGAGTTTTTCCCTTTTTGAGGCTCCTACTGGAGGGACTAGGTTGCATTCAGTTGAGTTGTTGGCCAGGGGACTACCATGGAAATCCACAAATAATCCAAGCTGTACACTAAGACAAAATGATCCTCTCTGCAAACTCACAGTGGGGCCCCATTGCCAAGGACAGCACCTGCAGAACTCTTTGGAGAAGCCGAGCTGGTGCCTGAATGGAGTCCTCACTCCTACTCTAGTCTCCTTGGTGAGGGAAGGTACTCTGCAGGCCACCAAAGAGAAACGTGGACACCAACCTAGCCGCAGAAACCTTTGGGCTACAATATGTGCTACCTACAAAATATGCTAGGGAAATGGTGACACAGAATTTGTGGGAGTAGCCAACCAATGCTGATTTGACCTAAGGCCGGCTCCACGAGAAGGAACTCAGAACCAGCTCTCCTTGAGTAACCAAGAACCAGAGACTAGATAGCGCAGAGACCTAGGGTAAAAATCAAACCCTACATGAAAAAAGGAAAGAAAGAGAAAACAATTAAGCGATCTTTGGTGATGCTCTGCCGTACTCATAGACCAGTGCCTTATCCAGCCATCATCAGAGAGGCTTCCTCTGGCAGCACCCAGACCTTATGCAGGTAGAGTCTAAATTGAAAGTCTCCATCAATCTGTCCCCGCTGCTCCCAGCTCAGGGAATTCTGTGGAAGAGGAGGCAGAACTATTTTAAGAGCCAGAGGGGATGGAGAACACCAGGAGAACACAGCCCTCTAAAAACGAAACAAGGCTCATATGAGCTCACAGAGACTGATGCAGCAAGCACAGGGTTTACACAGGTTGCATCAGGTTCTCTGCATATACACTATAGCTATTAGCTTAGGATTTTTATGGGGCACCTGACTGTGAGAACCAGTGAGTCTCCAACTCTGTGCCTGCTCTTGGGATTCCTTTACTCCTGTTGGGTTGCCATGTCCAACTTCAACATGATAGCTTTTTCTTCATAGTATTATATTTTATTTTTATCATGTTTAGTTGTTATCTCTTAGAAGCCTGTACTTAAAGAGACAGAAAGGGAGCAGATCCACAGGAGAGAGGAGGTGGGGGAGGAACTGGGAGGAGTAGAGGGAGGGGAAACTCTAATCAGGATATATTGTATGAGAAAAGAATCTCTTTTCAAAAAAGAAAAATATATTATTTTTGGCAGCTTGTAGTATACCAGTATGAAAGTTTCCTTCTGAATATGTAGGAGCTGCTGGCTTTCATTTCCAAGTTATTAGGGAAAATTACCAATATCATGAATGTAGACGGATGTTTCTGTCTTGCCCAGTTCCACAGCCTTCTAGTTCCAAATAGACACACAGAGGCTTATATTAATTATAAACTGTTTGGCCTATTGCTCAGGCTTATTACTAACTAGTGTTTACAATTTAAATTAATCCATAATTTTTATCTATGCTTAGCCATGTGGGTTGGTACCTGGCATTCTTATCTTGCTTCCTCTGTGTCTGGCTGGCAACTGCATCTCTGCCTTTTCTCTTCCCAAAATCCTCCTAGTCTGGTGACCCCCACTTATACTTTCTTCCTGGCTACTGGCCAATCAGCTTTTATTAAATGAATATGAGTGACAAATCTTTATAGTGTACAAGAGCATTATCCCACAGCACATGAACATACTGTCACAGCCTAGCATTTGCTCACTATATTTCAGCAGAAGAACTTTATATTTTACACATGCTTTATTATGATTTGAGTGATAACTAATGATATAACTATTCTTTCAGATAAAAAAGTAGAAGAGACTCAAAACTTGCACAATTTAAATAAGCTATATTTTAGAAGCTGGCTACATGCTTATAGTGTGGGTGTGGGATTAGGCAAGCCTTGGTAGAGGCCATAAACCACTCCGTGTAGTCACTATCCAGGGAAACGCTCTGCCTAGAAATAAAAAAAAAACAGATAGCCAAAATAATCTTGTACAATAAAGAAACTTCTGGAGGCATCACAATCTCTGACTTCAAACTCTACTACAGAGCTACAGTACTGAAAACAGCCTGGCACTGGCATAAAAACAGACAGGAGGACCAATGGAATCAAACTGAAGACCCAGATATCAATCCACACACCCATGGACACCTGATTTTTGACAAAGAAGCAAAAAATATAAAATGGAAAAAAAGAAAACATATTTAACAAATGGTGCTGGCATAGCTGGATATCAACATGTAGAAGAATGAAAATAGATCTATATCTATCACCATGCACAAAACTCAAGTCCAAATGGATCAATGGACTTAACATAAAACCAACCACACTGAACCTCATAGAAGAGAAAGTGGGAAGTACACTTGAACGCATTGGCAAAGAAGACCACTTTCTAAATATAACCCCAGCAGCAAAGACACTGAGAGAAAAAAATTAATAAATGGGATCTCCTGAAACTGAAAAGCTTCTGTAAAGCAAAGGACACGGTCAATAAGACAAAATGGCAACCTACAGATTGGGAAAAGATCTTCACCATCTCCACATCAGACACAAGGCTGATCTCCAAAATATACAAAGAACTCAAGGAATTGGTCATCAAAAGAACAAATAATCCAATAAAAATGGGGTACAGACCTAAACAGAGAACTCTCAACAGACAAATCTCAAATGACTGAAAGACAAAGACACTTAAGGAAATGTCAACATCCTTAGTAATCAGAGAAATGCAAATCAAAAAAATTCTAAGATCTTATCTTTCACCTTTCAGAATAGCCAAGATCAAAAACACTGATGACAACTTATGCTGGAGAGGATTTGGGGTAAAGGGAACATTCCTCTATTGCTGGTGGGAGTGCAAACTGGTACAGCCACTTTGAATATCAGTATGACAATTTCTCAGAAAATTAGGAAACAACCTACCTCAAGACCCAGCAATACTATTTTTGGGTTTATACCCAAAGGATGCTCAATTATACAACAAGGACATGTGCTCAACTATGTTGATAGCAGCATTATTTGCCATAGCCAGAACCTGGAAACGACCTAAATGCCCCTTAATCAAAGAATGGATAAGGAAAATGTGGTACCTTTACACAATGGAGTACTACACAGCAGAATAAAAAATGACATCTTGACATTTGCAGGCAAATGAATGGATCTAGAAAATATATTGAGTGAGGTAACCCAAACCCAGAAAGACAAATATTATATGTACTCACTCATAAGTGGCTTTTAGACATAAAGTAAAGAAAAACCAGCCTACAATTCACAATCCCAGAGAGCCTAGACAACAAAGAGGACCCTAAGAGAGACATACATGGATCTATTCTACATGGAGAGTAGAACAAAAAAAGGATCTCCTGAGTAAATTGAGAGCATAGGGACCATGGGTGAGGGTAGAAGAGAAGGGGAGAGTAAAGGAGGGGAGTGGGAAAAATATATAGTTCAATAAAAACAATTAATAAAATAAAAGATAAAATGGATTAACAAAATCTTGTTTTCCATCTAACTTTCTAGGATCATGAATTGAGAAGACCCTCCCTTCTCCTGTGCATCCTCTTAGCAACCTCTTCCCCTGCTCACTGCACACGCTTTAGTTTTTCTGGGCTCTCTGTTTGCATCCATTGGGCTATGATTCTTTTTTTTAAATATTTATTTATTTATTATGTATACAATGTTCTGTGTGTATCCCTGCAGGCCAGGAGAGGGCACCAGACCTCATTACAGATGGTTGTGAACCACCATGTGGTTGCTGGGAATCGAACTCAGGACCTTTGGAAGAGCAGGCAATGCTCTTAACCGCTGAGCCATCTCTCCAGCCCTGGTCTATGATTCTCTTTCTTCTGCCAAACCATGTTGCTGTGGTCACTAGGACTCAGCAGTATATTTTGGATCATAATGGCTCCTGTTTTTTACTTTTTGCTCATGATTACTTTTTCTATTTGCATTTTCTGGGTTTCATATATATTTGAAGGCTATTTTTATCTGTGAGGAATATTGCTGGTATTTATGGTAAGATTCTGTACCATTGAATCTGTAGATCTCTGTAGTATGGACATTTAAAATTTTTTTAATATTTAGCATAATTTCTTTATTGATTCTTGGGAATTTCACAATATGCACCCCAATTCCACTCACATCCCAGTCCCCCCATATCCTCTTCTCACCCCTGGAGTGTCCCCCACAGATAAAAACTAAAAAAAAAAAATTCAAACCAAACAAACCGAACCAAAAAAAACCCTCTTTACTCCTCTGTCTTTCTCGCCTCTCCAACACCTCTGCATTCATCCTAGTGACATTGGGAGTCCTGGTGCGTCACACAATATGTCCTTTTGTGTAACACTTGTCTTTCACAGGTTCATTGCAATGAGTCATTGGTGTGGTTCAAGGCCTTTGGTCTCTGGCACAGCATCGTCAGTGGATCCTCACCTAACTCCTCTCAGATACCCTGAAGCCATCCCGGGTCCTGGAGATCCTGTGGGCATCTCTCCACAGGAACAGTCCCTTCATGAGCTCCAGAAGATCCTAGACAGAGTAGATGTTAGGGTGCGCCAACCCAAAAGGCCCAGCTGTGGGCCTGGGCAGTAGTTGAGCTGGTCACTCCAGGTCACTGGGGCTGCCTCAACTCAGGGAAGCAGCAAAACCAGCTCCCCTCTGCCCATACGGTCAGGGCCAGTTCTTCCTATCCTATGAGGGGTGGGGCCATCACTCCCAAGTGCAATGTGGGGGAAGGAGGAATAGCTCTCCCATGAGGGTCATGGCCAGCTCTCTTTCTGCCGTGTCCACTGACAGGCAGGGCCAGCTTTCCCAGGATGATCGAAGGGTGGACTGCATCATCAAAGGGTGGGCTGGCTCGCTGTGGTCCTCCGATTTCATCACCCATGATTCCTATGATCCCCTGTGGGAAGTACAGACATTTTAACAATATTCTTGTAATTCCTAATTCATGAACAAAGAATGGTTTTCATTTTTATCTATTTAAATATGTATATATTTGCGTCATGAGCTTATCATGATCAAGTTACGTAGAACTTGCTATGTCAGCAGTCATGCCCTGAAGTCACATAGGTTGGCCCTCCTTGGCCACCAAGGTGCTTGGATTAAAGAAGGACACTATTATACCCTGTGATGTTTTATAGTTTTTAATTGTGGAGATCTATTATCTTGGGATAAATTTCTTCCTCATTATTATCTGAGGGACCAATCTCACAGTAACTGTGAGATTGCTTCCTGGATTTCCATATCTGATAACTTGCTATTGCCATATAACCACACTATTGAGTCTTGTGACCTGAAAGTTTGCTCGGTTGTTTATCAGTTCCAGTAGCTTCTCCGGGGGAATTCTAATTCTCGTGGACAGTATGCCAAGCTTCACATGTAGATGCATACAGTGTGGGAAAGATCCAGTGGCTGAAGAAATGTGGGTCCAGAGGCAGAGACAGCTGCACCTGTGGAACATCTTGGTGTGCCTTCATCTGCAGGATGTGCTGTTGGGTGGTTCCCATCAACCTTAGCGTAGCTGTGAAAGGGAGGCTGTCCTGCATGGCACTGGCATGGCCAGGGGTCATGTGAAAACAATTTTGATGGTGTGGTCAGGTGAGGGAACCTGATATAACGTTGCTGAATGAGTCAAGGCAAGAACATAGAAAAGTGTTGTGTGGCCGGTTCTTCTAAGTCACGATGCTATGCAAAATCCAGGTGGTGAAATGCTGCAGATCTTGTAACTAAGGTAGCAGGATGGAGTGGATGCTGCAGATCTTGTAACTAAGGTAGCAGGACGGAGCGGATGCTACAAAAAGGAAAAAGAAGAGAAACAAAACTTGGAGGAATTTCTGAAGCAACATGTATTTTGGATTCAAAATTTCATGTTTTAGACTTTTGAGGTCTATGTTCCCCATGTTTATTCTCATGCTTCTTCCTTTGAGGCTGGATAAAAAAACAGGCTGACTGACAAGTTGCGAGGAATCTGAACAAAATAACATGCAGCTCTCAGGGTAATAAAATAGGCAAGGAGCTTTAAAGCCGTGAGAAGCACTGTAGTGGCTGGTTTTGTGCATCAATTTGACACAGGCTGGGGTCATCAGAAATGCCTCCTTGAGATCCAGCTGTAAGGTATTTTCTTATCTAGTGATCAACAGAGGAAGGCCCAGCCAATGGTGGTTGGTGCCATCCCTGGGCTGATAGTCCTGGTTCTGCAAGAAAGTAGGCTGAGAAAGCCATGGGGAGCAAGCCAGTAAGCAGCTTGAGTCAGCTCATGAGCTCTGGGATCCTGCCCTGTTTGAATTCCTGTCCTGACTTCTTTTAGTGATAAATGGCAATGTGGAAGGGTACACCAAATAGACCCCTTTCTCCCCAACTTTCTTTTTGGTCATGGTGTTTCGTGGCAGCAACAGAAACGTCAATGAAGACAAAGGCTGATATCATTTATGGTTGGTTTCTACTGGAGAGATTAAATAGGTATCATAGACAACCCCCATACAGAAACAAAGCAATAAAAATGACAACAACTGTCTCTTTGTAAAGTGGGCTCAGTTTTCCTTTTTGTATTCTATCTTATTATTCCGGGGAGGCGTGGAGGACAGACGGGAAGTAAGGTGCACATAAAGAGGTCAGAGACCAGCCATTTGGAGTTGGTTCTCTCCTTCCGTCTTTAAATGAGTGCTAGGGACTAGATGTTCATCTTGTGGCAAGTGTGTTTACTCATAGAGCCCTTTCTTCTGCTCCATAAACTGTGTTTCTAAAGTAGGACCATAACTTCATGCGATGACACCTTTAGTTCTGTGTTGAGTGAAAAATAAAGCTAAAAATATTTACTACCTTACTCCTTGCAGGATCATGCATTGTATAAGACAGCAATAAAGCAAAATTCAGAGGGCAGGGAGGGGTTGAGCTCTTGCAACAGTCTTTGCAGCCTTTGCAGCAGTGACAGCCCCTTTGTCCCCACACCCACACACAGATTAAACATGACCTCTACCATTGTCCATTTTTCATTAGCTGAACTGCTTCGTTGACCTTGTTGAGAGCCAGGGTGTGGGTGATCAGTGGATCTAGGCTGAATTTCTTTGCCGTGTAGTCAGAAACCAGCTTAGGGATTTCGTCCTTGGTTTTCCAACCTGGAAATATGCAAAAGAGCACAGATTTATGAAAGATTCTACCTATGAGATTTCAGTATAAAAGAGTGTGGGGAATAGGGTGTGGATTTGACAATACCATATACACGTATTTGAAATTCTCAAACCATAAAAAAGAGATTAAGGAGAAAAGAAAGGAAGGAAGACAAAAAGAAAGACTGGCCAATGTTAAACTGGTAGAGATGTTTTGCTATCCCATCAGCTTGCCCTAACAGGATGAGGGCTATTTCAACCGCACAACCCACAAACAGGTTTGTGCCCTTCATGGGACCTCTGATGCCCCAGACACAAAGGTCATAATTCAAAGCCAATAGGAAATAAATCTCATCTTCAATGTTCCCGGTGTTAGGTTGCAAACTGTAGACCAGTGAATTCAAACAAAATGTATACTGAAGGCCACAGTCTTGAGATGCACAGATGAATGTAAAGGTTAGAAATAAGGACGGGGGAAGTAGTTCAGTTGGGAGAACTCGTGGCTGTGTGAGAGAGGCTCTAGGTTTGCTCTTCAGTACCGCACTCTCTAAAAGCATAGACATCTCCCTCTCTCCCTCTGTGTGTATTTCTGTGCACATGCACATCTGTGTTTGTGTGCTGTGACATGCAGCTTCATGAACAAGCCAAATAATCTGTGGGCAGAGAAGAACATCATGGCAGCAAACTTGATTTTTCTAAAGAAAAAAAAAAGGATATGATTGGAGAGGTGGCTCAGTAGTTAAGAACCCTGGATGCTCTTCCAGAGGACACAGGTACCATTCCTTATACCCACATGGCAGTTTACAGCTGTCTGTAACTCTGGTTCCAGGATATCTGACTCCCTCTTCTGGCCTTCATGGGCACAAGCCATATATGTGGTGTAGACAAATATGCCAGCAAAATACCCACCCACATAAGAAGAAATAATAATTAAAAAAATAAAAAGTGCTCAATAGCACAGCCTATCTTATAAAAGAGAAAAAGATTATTTATTACTTAAAATTATGTGGTGTGTGTGTGTGCGTGCAGGTACCATAGAAGGCCAGAGATATTGGATCTCCTGAAGCTAGTGTCATCATGTGGACGCTAGGAACTCTGGTTCCTACATGCTTATAACTGTTGAGCCATCTTTGCAATCCTCAAGCTTCCTTTTTTTCATTCCAATTAATGTTGGGTTCTCTAGCCTTTCTACCTATTCTCAAAACGGCCCCAAACTCTTCTAACATGTGTATTTTAAAACTTGATTATCCTATATGTAACCACGAATGCTAACTAGGGTTATTTGTTGTCACCCACGAGTCTCATCTATTTCTCTTTTGTTTTTATTGGTGATCTAATGAAGTATTTTTTTATGTATGTAAAAATACTTGTTGTTTATTATTTCAGTGGGAGAACATTAAAAAAGACCCTGGACTGGGGAGGTGGCTCTATAGGTGGAAGTACTTATGGGGAAAGCCTGGAGAACTGAGTTTAGTGTCCTGAAAGTCCAGCTCCCAAGTTATTACCCAGGATAACTCAGAGACTACTTCAGAAGTGGCTTTGTAACTTTTTTGTTGCCTCAAGCCTCCTGTAAAATATGTATTTAAACTAGGTATCCGAAGAAACATGGGAGAATTAAAACAGAGAATTTGAACTAAAAAGAATTAGAGAAAATTAGGGCAAGGGAATTAGAATTGCAAAATGAAAAAAAAAAGGAGAATGACCCTCAGATTGTGGGTGAAGTTATTATAGAAATCTTTCAATCCTCGCTTGGGAGAAGTAGCCTCTGAGTTAAATGATAAGGGATAGAGCCATTTACCATGGCAACACAGGTTTCAAGGTTTCTGGTATAAGACTGAGACCAGAGACTGGGGCCACAGTGTCAGGTGAGACAGAGAGATCTGCACACAGAGTGCAGACTTTAGCAAGTGAAGATTTGACATAGTCTCTTATGTTGCTTTGCATTAGAAACCTTGGCTAGGCATCTGTGACTTTCTCCTTGTGCATATCTGTAAAGTTTTTAACTTATGATTTGTATATATACAAACATTAAGTCTACTTTGAACTTGCTCTGAGGTAAAAATGAGCTAATTGTATGTAGTTTGTCTTAGACACGGTAGAAATTGTTGTTTTCTATGTTAGTTCTCGTAAAAGGAACAAAGCAGGCTTTTACGTGCCTTACATTCCTCTTGGGACAATATATTTAGCTATGAAGCATATCTTAGTAAATTTTCTGTATATCAAAATTATACAGATTAATGAAAAGTCATCTTCCTGACCAGCTATGGATATATGTGCCCATAAGACTGAGACACAATCTGAGATTACACACTACAGTGCAGTGTTAGGGAGACACCACAGCTGCTTTTGCGCATGTGAAGTTACACACAGGAGCAACAATTTCCATAGTTGGTGGTCCCATTAGCCTTGACTGAATGGGATTCTCCTCCATCAGAAAATGATTCCTCTGGTGGGTGACATCTGAATGCTAGTTGTCACCTGCTGTATACTCCATGACAGAGTTGGACTCCTGGAAGCCTTTCAAGGTGGACTAAATCTTACTCCACAAAATTGACCATTGACCTCCACATAAGCACTGAGGCATGCACATACCTCCCTCTTACACACACACACACACACACACACACACACACACACACACACACACACACAAAGATAAAATATAAAATAAAGTGAAATGAATAAAGAAGGAAGGTCCTGGGTACATAGACAAAATTAGGCAGTGTTTCTCAAAAACCAAGTAAGGTTGTGTTGTTTCTCAGCGAGAGCACTAATGGGATATTGAATAGGGGAAGTTCTTTCTTTCACACATTATAGGAGGTTAGGAGATCTGTCTCGCCAACATTAGCAATACCCTTTGTCAGAAGCTGTAAAACCAGAGGACTATATTCTTTAATAGGAGGAATTAACTTCATTAATGACTGTTGAGTGAATGTTTAAGTGCTTAATGAATTTAGTTACAAGGGTTGTTCAAGATACCGTGATCTTACGTTACAAAGCTTAGCTGGACACATGCATTTGGAATTAAAGCCGTCATAATAAACACAGGATAGGGAAGCAGCAGTGGTGTTTGTTCAGTGATCCAAATAGAGGAACTGGAGCTGCAGTGTTCAGATGAATTAGGCCTTTCCCCCTTACATGTCTTGCCATTTGCTTGCTGTGTAAATGGAGTGGGTAATGCTCTCAATGTCTGACAATCCATTGTCACTGGTCACTTGGAGATCACAGTTCCCAGTGCTCAGCAAACTCCTAATTCCCTGGTTTTGTTCAAGAACTCACATTACCTAGAGTCTTTTTTTTTAAAATCGGATTTGGGGGGGGGGGTGAGGGAGGATGGTTCAGCAATTAACGGCACTAACTGCTCTTTCAGAGGACCCAAGTTTGATTTCCAGATGGTTCACAACTGTCTATGACTCTGGTGTCAGAGGCCTGGTTACCCTTTTCTGTCCTCTGTGGGCACCAGGCACCCAAGTGCTACACAGACTTGCATGCAGACAAAACACCCACATACATTAAAGTAAATAAATATTAAAAACTTAAAAACTGCAACAACAAAAACATTAGGTTGCTTGCAGATGAGCCCAGAATCCTAGGCAGTAATACATAATTTTATTTATTTTCTACTTTAAATAAAAGTTTTCTAATGCTTTTATATTTTTAATAATGGAAAATAAAGGATTACATGAAACGATTCATATCTCTGGATAAGAGAATTTTCATTTGCTTGGAATGAAAGCACCCCCACCTCACCTTGGTGGTATTTCTTGAAAAGTACAAATCCATCATTTTTCTGGGATAAGATATTATACTGCTTTGACAATGACTGCTAATAGTTGAGCATATACCTTAAGGAATCCCAGTGGACGTTTATATAATTTAGTTGGGGTACTGCTATGGATTTTAATACTGTTGAAGTTTGGGTAGTTTTGAACCTAGGACTTCAGCAATTGACATGACTATTCTGCCACTGATCTCCACCCCCAGAGCCTAGACTCTGCTGTGTTGCTTGTTTTGCAAATCAATAAAAACTTGCCTTTTTCTTTTTTCCTCTCCTTGTATGAAATAAAGCTTACAAAGAGACGGAGGACATAGTTAATATCTACTTTTTAACTTGAAATTTAAACATTGAAACAAGACTGTCATCTAGAATTGGTTGATGTCTTTTCTTGGGCACTTCTGGCCCATCTTCTGTTTCCTCATTCTAGCTCCTCACTGGTAGCATTCAGCTTCTTCTGTACGTACCTCCCAAAACTGACCCTTTCAGACTACGTCCTGAGAAGAACAACTGGCTGCTGATGTTGAGTTGAGCCCTAGAGGCAATTGCTCCAACGATCACGCAGACCCCTTGGTCCTTGTTGCAGGAGGCCAGGGCCGTTGCCTGTTGTAAAACAATGTAAGACAGAAAAAGAATAAAACCACATACTTCAAAGTTGGACCACTCTTATTCTTCTTAACTGCTTAATGATCTATGACTTCCTTTTTGATTTCCCCTGTCCTTTTTGAAATAGCATCAATATTATGAAGATGTTCTGTATCATAGGTAAGTTATTGTTTCTGCCTAGAATAGCATTTGGGATTTTAGGATTCAGCAAACTGAACAGAGATGAAAACCGTTATAGACCATTGTGGTATCAAAGTAACAATGGTTTCTGTAAGGACTGTGACTTTGGGTGGCTGGTTTGAGCTGATGGTTTGCTTTTAGATATCAAAAGTGGTAGTCAGATGTTTGTGTAGTATGTCATGCTAACAAAGTGATCACACACCATTTTCCCATTCATTATTTTCAAACAATTTTTTTGGGGGGGATTGACTTAAATCTTATATTGACAAAAATGAGGAAAACTCAGGCAAAACCATGGCAGAAGGAGGAACTTACAGAGTTATCTTCAGTGAGAAGAGGCACGATGCCTCCATTGCCATGCCTACCCCAGGAGGTCAGGGAATGAACGGATGAGGAAGCATGAGCGACTAGCCGCATTTCAAACCATCTCCACATATGCATCTGGGTCTAGCTGTAGCATTTCTGATCTGTACTCACAATTTTTTTTTTTTTAAGAACAAGACTGGGATAAAGGCTTTGCTATGTGCTTCCTTGGGTGAGAGGGTTATCTGCAGTGAACTAGAAGAAATTTTGAATTCTGGGAAAAATACTCAGGTTGGAAGAGACTCCTCTTTGCTTTCTTTCTGTGTAACTTCCTGGAAGATGGGTCCATGCAACAGTTATGCGTCATTCTGAGGCCAGAAGACGGCTCTCCTCAGAGTCTGGTGTGATGGCCTTCATGTTTATCTCCAAGAAGGAAAACCACCACTCATTTAGTCAGTGAGGAAATGCTTTGCTTGGTTCAGAAGCTCACACCTGACATGGAAGCTTTTACAGAAAGACAAAAGCTCATTGTTTTCTAGGCCAATTTAGCAGAGCCTTATCTCGCTGATGTTTTCTGGCTTGAAAATCTTTGGCATCTCAGGCCACCTGTGGTCATGTAACTTCTGACTGGGGGTTCTTTATGCTTAATTGAGGAAGTATTTTGGAACAGAGGGGTAAACAAACACAATAGCAGACTTGTAGATTCTGTTGGAAAGTAAATGGACGGAATGTTCTAGTGGGTATGTCATGGACTACAAGGAAAATTAACTAGAGGGACATAGAAGAAATTTAAGATGTTCATTCAGTTAAACTAGCAAACAACAACTAGTGTAAGATGCAGGTAGTTGTCACTTCCAAAGACCACATACCACTATTTCTGGGTTTCCAGTGACCTCAAAGGAGAAGTCTGTTCCACCATTCGTCATATCAAACAAGACTTCCTGAACGGGATTGTCAAAGTCTCGCGGGCTGATGCACTCAGTGGCACCCACTGTCTTGGCCTTCGCAAACTTATCTTTGTTGGTGTCCACAGCGATGATCTTGGCTGCTCCAGCTGTTTTACAGCCAATGATGACAGACAGACCAACACCTCCAAGGCCAAACACAGCACAGGTGGAGCCAGGGGTCACCTGGACACAGATCAAAAGCAAAACAAACATGAACATTCCCCTCTCTGGTAGAGGGTGATGCCAAGTCTCATGCTAGCAAGGAAGCTTCTACCGGTGAGCTCTTCCCCAGTCCTCTGTGTCCTCAGTGACTCTGGGACACCAAGACAGTTGCTTTGCACGAGACAGAAGGAAAGCGTTTTCGAGGAACATACACCTAGGGAATTTTAGTTTCTCAGGCTGTTTCTGGGTGTGTGATACTTTTACCACAGGAACAAAAACCTACCTACAAGGAGAGTTTCAAGTCCCAGCGTGGAATTTGCATAATGGAAGTGACGTAATGAAATTTCACTGCATCTTAGGATTCATTTGGACAGAGTATTTCGTTAGTTCTAGACAGTTTGGAATTATTTCAAACACCTTTATCTTCTTGAAATCTTCCCTTTCTCTTTTCTAGCAAATCACTTCAGAGTCATTGCTCATGGGAGCTCTCTCTCTTTCTCTCTTCCTTTCTTTTTTTTTTCTTTGTAGCATGCAGTGTATTACCAATTTAAATTGAACCCCTTCCAACCAGATAGAGTGTGCATCTTGAACACTGTGCTCTAAAGACACAGGAAATAAAGGCCTACTCCTCAGCCCTTGACATTAAGTATCAAAACTTTCTGAAGGAGCCCAGTGGAAGGAAGACCTCATGTAAGACCATATGCCCTAAGGGGATTTTAGGATACCTGCTCTCCTTTTTTTTTTTTTTTTGGGTCTCCCATTTATAATCTTTCTGATCCTGTGTACCATGAGAAGCTCAGCTTTGCCCCACTCTGCATTCCCTGCCCTGACTTCCTGCCCCAAGGTAGCCCCCAAGACTGTGTCACAGACTAAAATCTCCAAAGTCGTGTGCTAGAACAAACTCTCCTTCTTTGCAGTGTGGCGACTATAGGTATTTTGTCCCAGTGACACAAAGCTTATGAAGATACATCCCATCTTTCTGTGGAGCCTTGAGACTAAAACACAGTGGACAGTGCAAAGACTTAAATATCAAAGGCCCCTTAAAGAATTGAGCTGGGGTGGTTCGAGTGATATTCCAAGAGAGGGAGCTTAACTGTAGCCGGTTCAGTCAGAGTGAGATTCCCTGGCCAATGGAATCACCTCTCCATCGCTTCTCTTAAACCCTTAGAATTTTATTTGGTGTGGCCTTATGGGAGTAGGTTTGGCCTTGTTGGAGGAAGTGTGTCACTGTGGAAGTGGGCTTTGAGGTCTCATTTCTGCTCAAGCCGCGCCAGCGAGACAGACTACTTCTTGTGGCTTGTGGGTGGAGATGTAAGAACTCTCACCTCCTCCAGCACAATGTCTTCCTGAATGTTGCCTTGCTTCCCATCATGATGATAATGGACCAAACCTCTGAACTATAAGAGAGCTACCTTAATTAAATGCTTTTCCTTTATAAGAGTTGTGTTGAATGTGGTGTCTCTTCATAGCAATAGAAACCCTAACAAAGC
The DNA here is from genome assembly GCF_037038515.1 of Microtus pennsylvanicus. Taxonomy (NCBI): domain Eukaryota; kingdom Metazoa; phylum Chordata; class Mammalia; order Rodentia; family Cricetidae; genus Microtus; species Microtus pennsylvanicus. Next base: position 81,758,145 of record NC_134585.1, read on the forward strand.
CATTGGTGTACTTGGATTGAATCCAGGACCTTGCGCATACTAGGCATGTGTTCTGTCCTTGAAGGACATCTTCAGTACCTCTCCCTTTCTTTTTTAAACATTCACGGCTAAGTAATATACTATTAAATTAGAATGTAAACTTGATGAGCTTTTAGCAGCAGAACAGTGGAAACTTTCACTTTTGCTTGTTAAACAAACTGGAATATGGAAAGACATAGTCATATTATAATGTATTATATTTGAAGTCTGTATACCTATACTCCTGGATGTCAGGGAATGCATGGGAAGGCAACCAACTAATTGAATAAACTTAGCAGTGCTTAGAGGTAAGCTTATTTGCTTGTTTTTCCATGGGGTATGATCATGTGGTGCCCCAACGTGAAAGGTATTTCACCTCCTTATCCCACTCGTTCTATTTTAAAATTAATATAAATGCCCCTCACCTTGGCAGAATTGATCGCAGCACCAAAACCAGTGGCAAACCCGCAGCCAATTATGCATGCTTTCTCCAGATGAGCAGCTTCATCAATCTTGGCGACGGAGATTTCCTTTATTACTGTGTATTCAGAAAAGGTGCCTATAGCGATATATTGATGCACCATCTTCCCTCTGCAGGTGACTCTGCTGCTGCTTTCAGATATCAGATGTGTCCCTGACAGTCTTTTTTATAGGTGAAAGGAAACAAACTTTATGTTATGTTGTATTAAAAAGCTCAAATCTCTTCAAGTGAAGCTGAATTAGACTTTAAGAAGATGGAGTTATAAAGGCTTACCTAATTTCCTCACACATGTTGTTCTTGGAAGTGAGGCAAGTGTTACATTCTCCACATTGCGGCAAACATAAGATGATGACTTTGTCACCTAAAAAGCAGAGTAACTTATTAGGGTGCTAGTGTTAAGTAGTCTGATTTCTTAGCATGTCAACGAGGCACCAAGAAGATGTGATAATGAAGAACTATTTCCACGTTTAATTGTGTTTGGCCACCAACATAGTTTCAGCATCCTGTCCAGCCCCAGGCCATGGCTGAATCTCTAGGAGCTGGCCCTAGATCTACCCACCTTGTTAGGCACTTTTGGAATACCCAGGCAAAGAGTTTAGTTGCGTGTCTTTGTGGATGGTGGATTGAAAGAAAATGGCCCTCAAAGGGAGTGGTACTATTAGGAGGTGTGGCCTTGTTGGAGAGGCGTGGTCTTGTTGGAGGCTGTGTGTCACTGTAGAGGTGGACTTTGAGGTCTCATGTGTTCCAGTTATGCCCAGTGAGACAGTCCTGTTCCTGTTGCCTGCAAGTCAAGATGTAGGATGCTCGACTACTTCTCCAGCACCATGTCTGCCTGCATGCCACCATGCTGCACCATGACGGTAATAGACTGAACCTCTGAAAATGGAAGCCACCCTAATTAAGTGTTTTAACTTTATAAGGGTTGCCGTGTTCGTGGTGTCTCTTCACACCGTTAGGAATTCTAAGACAGCCTTCAACTACATCTTATGTCCTCTCCATTAATTTCTGCTGTGGGGCTTGAGTCAGAATAGATACAGTGCTCAAAAAATGAGGTCCAGGATTGGGGAAAGATTGTCCACAAGCTGTGCTTTGTGTTGTACTTCATCTCTCTCTTTGTGGCCATGGAGAGCAAACATATTCCTATATTGTGTGTGTGTGTGTGTGTGTGTGTGTGTGTGTGTGTGTGTGTATGCCCTTTGTACCTCTATGTTCAAATTTGGAGGAGAAGATCAGAGTGTCTTGCTTGGGATGAGTTAACTGACTGATTCATTGTCTGATATTGCCAAGTATAACAATTTATTATAAATTTTAATTTAAAAGCTTTGTTAGAATTTAGGCTCTTCTATTTTGGTTTTAGTTTGGGGAGGTCAAAGATCTCTGAAATGAAAACTTCGAAGCTGAGAAGAAAGAAATTGAGGAGGAGAAATTAGAAAAGGGAAGAGACTCCCATGCTCGTGGATTAGCAGATTGATCATCATAAAAGTTATCATAATATCAAATTATAGATTCAATGAAATCCCTATGAAAATGCCCATAACATCCTTCACAGAAATAGGACCCCCCAAAATCCTAAGATTCATATGGAAGTCCCAGGATAGCCAAAGCAATTCTGAGCAAAAAGAATAATTCTGTATAAATTATCATACCATATTTAAATTTGTATTACAGAGTTATAATACTAGGACAAAACCAGACATAGAAGATCCAAACTTAAGTGCATATACCGATAGCCATCTGATAGTTGGCAAAAATTTACACTGGGGAAAAGACAACAGCTTACACATATAGTGTTGGAAAAACTGGTCTTTCATATGGAAGTTTGAAATTAGACCCATATATATTACTCCTCTCTCTCCCCCATAAAAAAAGAAAGAAAAAAGAAAAAGAAAAGAAAAAACTCCAAATGTGAACTCTGAAATGCTGATGCTGAAACTCTAGAAAAAAAGCATAGGGGGTACTCTACAAGATATCAGTGTAAGAAAGGACTTCCTGAGTGGAGTTCCATTTGTTCAGTAATTGAGGCCAAGAATTGACAAGTGGGGCCTCACAAAACCAAAAGGCTTCTTCTGTATAACAAAGGGAAGACTCAGTTGCGTGAAGAGGAAGCCCAGAGTGGGAGAGGATGTGTGCCTGCTGCGTATTTGATAGGAGATTAATATCCAGAATAGATGAAGAACTCAAAGAATGAAGGATCAAGAAATCAAACAACTCATTTTGAAAAATGGGCTAATGACCTGAACAGAGAGTTCTCAGAAGAAGAGATAATGGCCAAGAAATATCTGAAAAATTGTTCAACAACCTCAGAAATGAAGGATATGCAAATTAAAACCACTTTGAGATTTTATCTTACCCCAGTCAGAATGGCTTAGGATCAAGAAAACAACTGGCAGGTAATGATGGTAAAGACGTGGGGAGCTGGGACCCCTTCGTCACTGTCGGTGGCATTACAGACTGGAATCCACTCTGGATTTGCAGTCATTTTGAAATAAGCATGCAGACTTAATTAAAAAAAAAACATCAAAATTCGTTTACTATATGACCTAGCTAAACTATTCTCTGTCATAAGCCCAAAGGACTCACATTATTCAACTCCACAAATATTTGCTCAGCCATAATTATTGAAAACAGTGGCAAGATAGAGGCTATATGCTCCTCAGTGATGAAAGTATAATGGGATCATGGTCTTGATACACAACCCAAAGAAAATGAATTCATGACATTTACAGGTAAATGGATGGAGCTGGGAAATATCCTGGGTAAGGTGACCTGGAAAGACAAATGCCGTATTTTCTCTTATGTTTGTGAATTTGTGTTTTGGATTTGAGTTTAAATCCTGGAGCACGCCAGGTGGTGGTGGCGCACGCCTTTAATCCCAGCACTCGGGAGGCAGAGGCAGGCGGATCTCTGTGAGTTCGAGACCAGCCTGGTCTACAAGAGCTAGTTCCAGGACAGGCTCCAAAACCACAGAGAAACCCTGTCTCGAAAAAAACAAACAAATAAACAAAAAATCCTGGAGCAATGTCAGAAGCCAGGAAGACACAAGGAATTCTGGGAAAGAAAGTGAGGAGGAATTATAGAGAGGAGGCCATAGGACAAAGATGCTGTGAAGGAGGAAAGGGAAGAAATAGTGTGAGGACCAAACTGGGGAGGGAAAAATAGGGTGATACAGATGGAGAAAGAGTCAGAAAGGATAAATAACACTAAAAGTACTGGAAAAATCCATAATGAAATATTATTTTATAAGCTTAAAAATAAACATATAATAAATATATTTACACATATATACACATCTATACATATGTATACACATATATACATACAAATATATCTATGCACACATTTATGCATATCTATACACCCATATAAACATGCATATATATGATTTATACATAACCATACACACATACATATCTATACATACATTTGCACATCTGTACCCACATTTATACTTATCTGTATACACAATAAATATCTTTATATCTAAATAAACACATACACATCTACACACGTATTTATACATATATACACACATACACACACATCTTATTTAAATGGAGTTTCCAAACATCAGGTGACAGTGTTCTCCAGGAGCTACAGACTATCAACCTCCCAATGCCAATGAAAGTCCACCTCCCTTCAAGTTGTTGGCCAAGGGGATCCAAGAGACCCAGCCAAACAATATGGGCCACTGCCCTCACTTTATTTACCTAATTATTCATTTTTCTCTCCTTACTTGTTAGCGCTAGGTTGGGTGCATTCCACTTCAAAATGTAAATTTGAAGACTAAAGCTAATATCAATCGCCATGTAATCTAGGGACCATTCTGACCATCCTCTCTGGGAAGTGGGCAGAGTTTCACCTTTCTTTTTATTTGCTTGATTGCGACACACGTAAGGGATGCCCTTAAATTGGTTTTCTGCTGTGGGCTCCAAAACTTGCCGTTTCTCGAGGCCGGATGTTGCTTCCTACCTGTTTTCACTGTGCTTACTCCTTCTCCCACACTCTCGACTATTCCAGTTCCTTCGTGGCCCATAATGATGGGGCAAAACTGGGAAAGCTCTTTATCATCCAGACTTTTTATATCCGTACCACAGATTCCTGTGGCCACCATCTGCGTGGAAAGCACAGAGAACTGAGATTTGTCTGTCGCGAAGGAGCTTCAGGTCTGCGGCTCTGTGACGGTTTCTAGTGCAGCGCTTCTAGTCAGCACTCATTGTTGATAGCTGTCAACAATTATTTCTGTAAAAGAGCGTGGTGTTCTACCTCCACTAATTTCCAAGCTAAAAATGTCGAGTCACAGTTTAATGATTTCAGAAGAGAAGCTGGGGAAGCACACCGTGTGCATTGGGGAGTGGCTTCTCCACTGCTGTGAGAAACTATCCCAAACAGCTCGCAAAAGGAAGAGTTTACCCTGGGCTATTCTTTCAGAGGGAGACCTGAGGAATGGAGAGAGGGGCACGGCAGCAGACAGCCAGAGCAGGAAACTGAGAGAATACATCTTCAAGCAGAAAAGGAACCAGAGCGCATTCTAGATGTAAGGGAAGGCTGTGAACTCCCAAAGCCTGTCCCCGATGTCTTCCTCTGGCAAAGGCTCTCTCAGTAACACCATCACAACAGCACCATTGACTCAGGACCAAGTTCAGACACTTGAGTCTAAGGGGGAAGAGTCCAGTCGAAATCACCTCAGTATGGTGCCAAAGATCCGACCTGGCTTGAGAGCGAAGTGTGGAGGAAGGCTACTAATTATAGGATTAAAAGGTAGAGGCGTGAGACACATTTAAAAGGTGTGTTAGCAATCCTGCTCTAGTGTAAGTCCCAACTCTGTTTTGCTGACACAATTGAAGGAAGTGTATTCGAACCTCCTGGACCCAGAACTGCACCCACCAACCTCTTTTCGTCTTCGTTATTTTGTTCTGGTTCTGACACTATAGCTGGAATGTTCCTGGCAATCTTCGGCAGACAGGTTTTTTTAATTTATCACAATCACCTGAATGATAATCGTTAGCAGCGCCATCCCCACCCAGCCCATCTCCTGCTTACCATCACCTCCCTTGCTCTATATTCTGGTTCAAATGCACAGGTGAGAGAGTCACATTGCAGCTTGTCAGAAAATGGTTGGGTGTCTTGTGTCTAAAACTAGTTGTGAGAGTTGTAACCTTGCTGGAGAGTGCTCGATTGGGATGTTAAATACCACCCTCCTCGCTCAGTAGAGAATAGATGTCAGAGAAGGTTCCTTGAGAGGAGGGTATGGTGTGTGTGGGTAAGGGAACTTAGAACTATCTTTCTGTAGTCCATCTGTAAATAATACCTACTTTCCACTGCTGTAATGGAAATGATCTAATGACCTTGAACCACAAGTCACGCGAACTGCTTTCTAGCTCTCTGGGAGCCAGCTAGAGTCATCTCAGGATATGTCCTCTCCAAACCAATCAATCCATAACTTCAGAATCTCAGGGATGAGATGCAGTTGGCATTTTTCCAAGCTGCTCCAGTGATTACAAGCATGTAACCAAGCTTGAAAACCCCCATCGAGTGAGTTTTCTCATTCTACTAAGCAGTGTGAACAGACACCAACCCTCCCTAACTTTTCCTGGACAGAAGGAAAATGTGGCTTTCTTTTTGAGTTGGAAATCTGTAAAGGATATAATTTACAGTGAACAGCTTTGGGTTTGACGTGGAAAAGTGGATTTTGTTTTACCTTTATTCGAACTTCCTTTGCCCTTGGTGGGGCCACTTCTACCTCCTCAATGTCCATTGGGGCCCCAGGCGTCCAGAGCACAGCGGCTTTGCATTTGATCACCTGGGTAGAGCAGATGAGGGGAGAAAGGGAGACTTAGCAGATCTGAAAGGTGGGAGATTCTTGCATTAATCAGTACTAGAAAGTACTTAATTCAACTAGACTCAAGAGGAAAATAAAAGAATTGGAAAATCTAAATATATACTCATGGTGGCTGTTAAATCAATACAATTTTTTCTTAAGCTTTCAGCCTCTATATGTAAATTGGTCTAACAAATAACACATATTTATAGAAAAGCACACATATATGTAAGAGTCTTGCTGTGTAGCCCAGGCTATCCTTGATCTTGTGATCCTCCTGCTTTCACCTTCCTGGGCTGCCAATATAGGCACATGCCACCACTCTTGGTTAGATGCTAAGCATTTGCTTTTATCATGAATGAAATTACCCACTAGTTACTTAAGAGTTGTAATGAAATTATAATGTGGGCTTATTTGTTATCCTAGATATGAGGGATTTAGGAGGGAAGCACTGAGTTATAGAGTGAAGTCCATCTAATGGTGGCAATCAATAAATGGTGATGGAATCATTGGAGATTGGTATTGGAGAGATTCCTGATGCAAAAGCAGTTCTTAGGGGTTCAGATATCAACCCATCATCTTTCTTATAAATTATCTTCCATTTTTATGTATTCAGTCACAACTTTTGTGTAAATGACTTGGATAAACTGTATCTATAGGGCAAGTTTCCCCTAAAGATTTAGATAAGCATTTTTATGCTGTTTGACTGTCTTCCATATACTGTGAACTCATAATATAGAAACAAGACATTCTTTCTCTCATCTGTACCCAAGAGGACACAGTACACAATTTACTTTCCTTGTTTCAACCATAAAATTCAATCATTCACCCAAGGCAGAAACCCAGGAAGTAACCTTAATTTCTTTCTGTCCTCATTGCTAGCAATCAGATACTTTCTGGAATCTGTGTCCTCCTCTCCTTTCTTGCTACTTCTCTGGGGTCTGGACACTTTCTGGAATCTGTGCCCTCCTCTCCTTTCTTGCTACTTCTCTTGGGTCTGGACCCTTATATTGCCTTTCACATGACCCATTGAAAAAGGGCTTTCTGCTCCACTGGCTGGTGTTATCATTTTCAGATGCACCCTCTTTACCATTGCATCAGCCATCTCCCAGACTAATACATTAGAAGTGATGCTTCTGCTAGCTGCTTAACAGCATCCATGGATATCATAGTCTTCTCCTTGTCTCTCTGCAGTCCTATTTCCTGCCACTTTCTGCCTCAGCCTTGCTTTCTTGGAGATTGTCAAGTGGGAGATCCTCTGGCCTCTACACTTTCCCTGAGGTTTCAGTTGCTTACAAAGTCTTGTCCTCTATTACCTGGTGAGTCTCTGTCTCTCAGATAAGTTTCTCCCTCAGTGCCACCTGCTCTGGGAAGCCAGTGTAAGTTTGAAAATTTCCTTGAACTGCCGTCTTCCAGATCTTTTTTGTAGTCCTTGCACAGCTTTTAGGTAACTATTAAAATGTAGACAGTTAGGTCTTTGTATGATTATGCAATGCTTGGTTTAAAAATGGAACAATTAAATGAAGGGATAATTAACTTAGCTGGAATTGACATAATGTTAATTATTATTTTGATAATCCTTATTGTCAGTTTGATAATTCTTGGTTTATCTCTTTAAAAAAAAAGCTCTTTGATATGAGTGCCAAGATATAGGCCTTAGAAAAACTTAATAAAACAGATCATAGAGATATTCAGATCCATACAGATGAATTTAAAGGAAAACCAATTTTAGCATCATATTATAAGGTTAGAGAGGATCAGCTAAGGTTTTCAAGCAACCAAATTTAATTTATCCAGCATCCTTACAGAAATTGCCAAATGATAGGTATCTTCAAAGCCGAATGGACTCCTATGAAAATGTTAGATTTAAGGAAACTCAAGGAAATGATAATCTCATATGGCATGTATTCACCTTTTGCGGAGAAGATGTTAAATTTGTGGTAACTTGTAATAGAATTATCTCTCAAGACTGGAAAGACTTGGCTACAGCAGTCTAGGATCCTGGTCCTCAATTACAGTGGAGGACTTGTTGGAAAGATGAGGCTAGGGCTGGAGGTATAGACATCTCCCAAGACCAACTTCTTGGAGAAGGAGATTATGCTAATGTACAAAGGTAATTTCTATATGATGACCACACCCTGGCTTTATGCTGTGCAGCAACTTTGAATACTTGGGACAGTATTGAAGAAATAAAAAAGAAAATGGAGCCATTTACTAAGGTTATACAGGGTCCAAAAGAAACCTTCACTGATTTTTTTTTATAAAGATTGACTTTAGTTTTAAAAAGAATGATACCAAATTCAGAAGTTAGATGAATAATAATAGAATCTCTGGCTTTTGAAAATGCTAATGCACAATACAAAAGGGTAATTAGGCCTTTAAAGGCAAGATGAACACCCTTGGAGGAATGGGTCTGAGATACAATCGATAATGAATCTTGTGACGATAATGATGTTTGGATAGAAGAGGTGATTTCCAGAGGTTTGAAGAAAAATTGATATGTTGAGTGTTTCAATTGCAATAAACAAGGTCATCTAAAAAGGGATTGCAAACAGGGTGTTCCTAGAAACAATTCTTTTCCTAAGAATAATACAAACAGAGTGCCCCTCCCTTTTGGAGTATGTAGAATGTGTGACAAAGGCAGGCACTGGATGAATGAATGTAAATCAACAAGAGATATTTAAGGTTGGCCAAGATCAGAAACACTGATGACAACTTATGCTGGAGAGGTTGTAGGGGAAAGGGAAAACTTCTGCATTGCTAGTGAGAATGCAAGCTGGTACAGCCCCTTTGGATGTCAGTGTAGTGATTTCTCAGAAAATTAGGAAACAACCTTCCTCAAGATCCAGTAATACCACTTTCGGGTATATATCCAACGGATGCTCAATCATGCCACAAGAATATGTGCTCAGCTATGTTCATAGCAACTTTGTTTGTCATAGCCAGAACCTGGAAACAACCTAAATGCCCCTTAACCACAATCCCAGAGAACTTAGACAACAATGAGGACACTAAAAGAGAGTTACATAGATCTAATCTACATGGGAAGTAGAAAAAGACAAGATATCCTGAGTAAATTGGGTACATGGGGACCATGGGGGAGAGTTGAAGAGGGGAGAGGAGAAGTAGGGAGGGGAGCAGAGAAAAATGTAGATAGTGTAGGAGGTCCTTCTGTCCATGTGTTGCTTTCATTGGTTAGTGAATAAAGAAACTGCCTTGGCCTAGTGGATAGGGCAGAACTTAGGCAGGCAGGGAAGACAGAACTGAATTCTGGGAGGAAGAAAGGGGAGTAGGAGAGAAGCCATGGATTCTCTACCTGAGACACCAGTTAGAGTTTTACCTGGTAAGCCACTGTCATGTGGTGATACACAGATTAATAGAAATGGGTTAAATTAAGATGTAAGAATTAGCCAATAAGAAACTAGAGCTAATGGGCCAAGCAGTGTTTTAATGAATACAATTTCTGTGTGATTATTTTGGAGCTAAGCCAGTCGGGCAGCCGGGATGGGACGAATAAGCAGGCCCTCCATCCTTGTAACATGTAGAGCTCAATAAAAATCAAAAAAAAAAAAAAGATATTCAAGGTAACCCTTTTGCTGTTGGGAAACTCCCTGGGGGGCTCTTCTGCAGGCCCCATGCCAAATTTGTTTCAGTCATTCCCTGACGTCATGGAGGAAACGTCTTCCCAAAGTAATTAAAGAATCTAGTGCCTTTTGTGAAAAACACGATTATTTCTCTGGATGATAGATAGAACAGCTTTAGCAGATAAAACAAAAATTTCAGGAGAAACCATGAAAATATTATAAAGATTCGAACAAGAGAGACCTCTTGATTAGGAGAGATAATATTTCATCAAATAGCTTGGCCATTCAGTCTAACCTAACTTATATGACTAACAAATGCTTCTCCTTTGTTCAGATATAACTTGCTGAAAGGTAACCTCCCCAAAGTTAGGGTTGGGGCAGGGTTTTGTTTTCATCTTTTCAGGAGAATGAAGGTATCCAGCTAAGGAATCTAAAGACCACTGGACAAATGAGATATGGGAAGAAATAGGACAAAAAAGTCCCAAGAAAAGAGTAATTAGCCTATTTGTATATCATATCTCCAGCAGGATAAAATTTCTTAAATCTTCCCAAATGTTTGTTTCTGCTGTTCTCTACAGACACATAATTCACATGGTCTTTTTGTAGTCCCAGTTCAATTGAAAATGAAAGCTGCTTTGGAGTAAATGTGCGGCTCTCTCCTTCTCTAAACCCAAGCATGCTTATTAAAGTAAAATCCAAAATCTCTGTCTCATGTCAGAAGAGTCTTTATATGGGATAGAAGGAAAACCAAAAACTTAGAAACTATTGTATTACCACTAATCTCATAATTTTTTGGTTTTATTTTGATTCTTTAACAACTTTTCTTAAGGCATAAATATTATCTCAAATTAATAAGATTAATATATATATATGCATATATGCATTAAATTTTTTGTCATGATATTAATGGTCATTATAGTACTAACTGATTTTAGGATATGTAGTGGTATTTCAATTGTATTTTAATAAATAAAGCTTGCCTGGGGGTTGGGAGACTAACACAGCCACACTGGTCAGCCTTATAGCCAGGCAGTGGTAACACACACCTTTAATCCCAGTAACCACACTAGTTGCCATAGAAACTGAGTGATGCATGCTTTTAATCCCAGTGGTGCATGTCTTTAATCCCAGCCCTAGAGAGGATTATAAAATGGGAGGAGACAGCTCTCAGTCACAGTCTCATTCTGAGATTCCTGGAGTCAGGATCACCATTTTAGACTGAGGTGAGGGTAAAAGCCAGTGGCTGGCTGCTTTACTTTTCAGATCTTCAGGCTGAGCCCCAATTTCTCTCTCTCTCTCTGAGTTTTTAATTAATAGTGCTTCAAGGAAAAGGCATCATCTAGCTTCCTGTACATGACTTCAGGTGTGGGTCTCTATCAAGTAACTAGGAATTATGTTTTTTTATACTCTGGATGTACATAACCAATATTGATCTTTAACCTCTTTGAGATCTGCTGCAAATGACATTTAAAATGATCTAAGGGACCAAGGAAATGCTTAGGTGATGTTGAGGATTTAGAACCTAATAGCCATTTGATGGTAGCAGTTTTTTAGAAGTGTGCCAAACAATTGAGGTAGCACCCGTAACATACAGCAAGTGAAACTACTAGTAGTACTATAACTACTGAATGTGTAGTTAGAATAGTTGGGGCAGCTTTGCCCTTATTAGAGACAGAGAACAGGCAAGAAAACCATTTAAAGTATCCTTGGCAGGCTTTGTAATAGGTATCAATAAGATTGATGCTTTGTGCTGTCACCATAAGTTGTAGACCACGGAGGAGGCCACTTGTCCCGTTCATGAGTTCAGTGAGCCTTTCATTGGCCAATTTAAGCTCAGAAGTCAGCCACTGAGTTTCTTTTACTGTGTTCTCATGAAGAAGAGACAAAGTTAGTGAAGAAAAATTTTCCACATTATAAATAACCTAAGTCCTACTTAGCATGGTGAAACATAGCTCTGTAGCTGGCTGGACAGTGCACCAGAACCTTCATAGTAGAATCTCGTTGAAGGATAACTCAAAGAAATTCTCTGTTCTGTGTCTCAATCCATGTAGGTCATAGTTGACAGATCGAAGAGCGGCTGGACAGTCAGCTGTTGTTACATTAGACTCTTGAACAAGGAGTGACCACTTGGAAACTTTGTAAGAGTAGGTAAAGTACTTGGCCCGCTATCAGTAATAGATACACTAGATACCTCTGCCCGGATAGGTGTAATGCCCAGTGGACGTGGACAGTATGGGTCACACCTGACTGAAATCTAGATGCCACAATCCAGAGTCCCAACCAGACAGTGGCAACTAACTAGTAAACTAAAAGAGGAATGAGGAGGGTTTTTTTTTTTTTTCCAGAATTGTGTCACAGTGTTCCAAGGACATCATTTGGGCATCCTGAATAATTTTTCAAACCCTAGTTTGACAACAGGACATGTGGCAATATCCTTTGGTCACTGTCCGTGAACGGTCAGAGTACAGAAGGACACCTGGGAGTTGAGACGTGCCCTTCCGGAGATAATGTTCTGTAGTTGGAAAACACAGCTTTCCACAGAGTTGGCCTCAATAACTAAGAATCTAGGACTGTTTCCTTTTCCCCTGCAGATAAACACTGCACTGTTGAAGTAAGTTAAGGTCTTATCCTGTGTCTGTGCAATGTATATATTTATCAGGAATAGAACCATTAGTGAGAATGTTGTACAAATAATTTATCATACCATGTCTGAGGACTGTAGTTCCTTAAACTGTTAAAAAACACGGATTGTCTTCATTCTGGTTACACCTTTACACTGACTGTTTAAGACTGTGTAGGGGGCCAAAATTAATCCTTTCTTTTTTTCTGCTAAGGGCAGTTGAAGTTGGTCCTCAGGCATGATTTGACTTCAGGAGAAGCCCCTGGCTCAGCTAGTCTTTCCTTTGCCATTTCATCCATCTATGTGAGGATAAGTCAAAGCCTTGCTTAACCAGTGTTTCACTTGGAAGTGTGGCATCAGTTTTTCCTGTGTTGATCATCCTCTTTATAGACTGGACACTTGTTAGAGTCCACTCAGTGATGTATCTAAGGCCATGCAGGACAAGGTGGTTCCCCACAGTTACATAACATTTCAAAAGAAGTTGTATAGTTCCTTAGGACTTAGTTGCCCTTATAGGACAATGGTGAAGACATCTTCTCTTTTAATTCCTCTGACCACATCGGTGTAGTCTCCAGGTGTGGTTATTGAACACCCAGAAGGTCATTTGTAGCAGTTTGTTATTTTTATTTAATGTATAATGGTATGGTAAAGTTTAATCAGAAGTTAAAGTGTGGTCATTGGACCAACAGATATTCTTACCACCCTGAAACTGTTAGAGAAGAAAGTCCCATTATAAACCCACTGACCTGTGAACATATAATGTCTCCAGATGGTAAAAAGATCTGGGAAGTGAGACTTACACAGGTAATTTATCAGTAGAATGTAAGTTAAATAAGAATTGTTCTCTTCATGAGAATTGAGTAAAAATGTATGAAAGGAAACTAAACACCTAAGGTTTTACAATTCTACATTAATTTTTTTCAGTCTCAAATTATATTTTAAATTTCAAATATAAGGAAAATTGAAAGAAAGGCTATAATCCTTTGTCCTTATTATTGCCTGTACTGTTGGAATAATTTTTTTTAACCATTTGAAACCTTCTCAATTGTTCTTTGAATATTTAATTGTAATTTAAATTGTTATTTCTTCTATTACAAGTGCAATATACATTCATTACAAGAAATTTCAAAATATAAGTAAGAAAAAAATCCATCTATACTCTTACTACTTTCTTTCTCTTTATGTTGTAAAGCCCTCAGGTGTCCTCACATGGGGTCATATACACAGCATTTAGTAATCTACCTTGTCCCATTCATTCCCATGCTATAAATACACACGCTGCATTGATGCTTAGAGCAGAGGTAACTTTATTTTCCTCTCATCCTCATTTAAATAATGTGTGAGTACCCAAGAAGACTTCAGCAAATCCAGAGTTGCTTTTTCTTAGAACCAATTTCTAGCTTCTGGACTGTTCCTCTCCCTTTAGTTGGCTTTAATTTGCTGTGCCTTGATTGTAACCTGGGGGGCAGCATCTTCAGCAAATGTGCAGAGACCCAACAGAAGCAGAAGCTAAATGTAGATACAGGTTGTTTACTTACTTTTCCCTTGGTGCCCATTTTCCTCAGGAAGCTTGCTTTGGAAGTCTTTCTGACTGGGCTTTCACCTCTGCCCAGAATGCTTTGTATCTTGTGCTGAGAACTCTGAATAAATAGCATTCCTGCTGGCTGGTTGTCCAATCACAGCCCTGACTGATTCTTTCTGTGACATTTGTACTGTCATAGTTCAAGCTGGCACCAAGAGTTTTTTTAATTAGTTCTTTTCTTATTTTTTATTACAGTATATCGAATAGAGAAAAGCACATCAATTGTATAAAGCCGAGTTACAGATAACCACTTAGTAAAGATGTTTCAGTTGCTCTGGAGCTTCCCTCTTCCCCACTCTTCTCTTTTACAGCCTGATAATTTCCTTGTATATTTATTGTTTTGCTACATATTTGTGCTTTCCTATCCAATAGTTTAGAATATTAATAAGTTCGTGCAATAATAGACTAATTATAGACTAATAATAGTCTAATAATAGACTCCTAGTATGTGTGTCCTTCCAAGTGTTTCCCTCTCAGTTCTGTTTGTAGATCACTCACAGTGAGGCCCATATTTCTATGTGATGTGGCAGCCAGGCTCTAAAGCCATAGTCGATATCTGAAGTGGTCACGTAGCCTTCCAGACAGGCTGTCGCTAACCTAACGAAAGGTCCAGATGTTGCTCTGCTCTTTCTTTTTAATTTGGAGGATGCCTGAAAAGAAATGCTAATTCACCCTACACAAGAGAGCTAGCATACAGACCAGGAAGATGTGGACATGACTGAAAGCCATTCACCTGGTTACTGAGGAAACAGAATGCTAATATATCTCCCCCTCAGTTAAATTTTGGTATAAAGACTGTTTGGAGAATACAGAGAGAACTTCAGGATATGAACTCAGGATTTCATGAGGGATCACTGAGAATCTCCCTCCCGATAAAACTATGTGAGTTGTGACTTTATTCCTGCGCCTCCACGCTGGTCCAGAAAGAGAGATAGCTTATGCTGGGGTCTGGTCCAGAGAAATAATTTGTGGTCCGGGCTAGTACCAGACTCTGACATCACAGTGCCTTAAATTATAGTTTATCTTGCTTCCGGGTGGGTGTTCTACTGTATGAACCATAACTCATGCACCCCTTTTCTCTCTGCTCTTTTTTTCTAATCATGGTGACTCAGTGGCTACACAAAAGCTCTCTGCATGAGCCCTGCTGCAGGAGTGCTCAAGTTTGCTTATGCAACATCCAAGACTGATACAGCCGGAACATACTAACAGGGCAACTGACCGTTGGAACACTGAAAACACTTTTGTTAAGGGTGCTCACAAGCCACGGGCTCAAAAGCTGCCAGAGTCCCTTTCAACTGCTGTGATCAGTGATCCATGTAGTCACTGTTGGGGAAAAACTCTCACCGTCCCTCTGGATGTGTGTGCCTGAACACAGTCCCAGTGACTCTGGGTCTCACAGTGTCCTCCACAGACAGCAGGGCTGCAGCCCCTGAGGACCAGTGCTTAGAGCCTGCCTGACCTGGGGCTCTGAGCGCTGGTGCTGAGGGGCAGAGTAACTAACACATGATGGCTGGTTGGGAAAAGGGACATCTCCAACTGACGACCAACTTTCAAAATTATATTTTATCTTTAAGTTTATGACCTTAGTCCAATTTAGAAAATCATATATCCATCACTCCAGATGGTGAGTGGAAGAGTTCGCTGTCCCCCAAGTTCCTCCTGCTGTGTCTTACTTTAAAGTTCTGCTCCACAGCTGGCTGGCTTTGCCTCTGTAGTCTCCCTGTGTCTTCTGACTCCATCCTGATTGATCACACTTTGGGCTGCTCTGGGAACAGAGCGACTCATGTTTACAAACTGACTGGACCTCTGAGTGACAGGGTGTGGAGACTCAGGCTCAGAGTCACCAGACTTAAATCTGATCTATGGTGGTGCAAGGACACTTGACTGTGTGATCTTTGTTTCCCTGACCGTTGCTGAGGATCAGCAGTTTGGTGTTCTGGACACAGGTTTTCTGTTCATCTATTAGGTAATGAGAGATTTGTAAAGATCATTGTTTTTCAGTTTTCATTCCTTATATAACTCTTAATTTTTTGCTTTACATATTTAAACTGTTTATTACATGTGTATGTAAGTGAGGGTTGGCTGAAGTGATCAGGATTGGAGGCAACTGCCTTTGCCTGCTGAACTGTCTTGCTGACCCTGCTTTTTTACAATTTGATCTGTGAAAGTTCTGTATTCTGTGTTTTAAGAGTTTAAAATATTTTTGCCCTCTTTCCTTGTGAGTATGGTTCTCTTTAGCTTTGTCCATCTTTTTCATATTCCCATAGTATTCACTGGTTTTCTTTTCTTTTTTTTAAAATATTTATTTATTATGTATACAATATTCTGTCTGTGTGTATGCCTGCAGGCCAGAAGAGGGCATTACAGATGGTTGTGAGCCACCATGTGGTTGCTGGGAATTGAACTCAGGACCTGAAAGAGCAGGCAATGCTCTTAACCTCTGAGCCATCTCTCCAGCCCTCACTGGTTTTCTTGACCTCAGTAATTTATTGTTGAATTAAGTTATTTTTATTTAACTTTTTAAGCTATAATGCATGTTCTCTATTTTACTTTCTTATTACCTACCCTACGAAATGAAGGGAAGAAAACATCCCAGGTCAGTGAGGTTAAGAACAAAACTCAGGTCAGCATGACTTTAGCCAGTGCTGGATCAGAAAACTTCTGGAGTCTGACCAAGTGGTTTTTTTTTTTCTTACACATTTACAGCTAATAAAACTTTAAATTAAAGTTCTTTCTTGACAGTCATCACAACAGCGCTTTAGGATTGACTCCTGGATACTCTCTTGAAAAGTATTTTGTTTATTTGTTTGTTTGTTTGTTTATTTATTTATTTATTATGTTTTTGAGACAGGGTTTCTCTGTAGCTTTGGAGCCTGTCCGGGCACTCACTTTGTAGACCAAGTTGGCCTTCAATTTATAGAGATCTGCCTGTCTCTGCCTCCCAAGTGCTGGGATTAAAGGCGTGTGCCACCACCGCCTCACTGCCTGGCTGCAAAATTCATCTCTTTAGCAAAACACCTATTTACTGAAAATAGAATCCATTCTTATGGTGAAGGTACCATACCTATCACCATGCACAAAACTGAAGTCCAAATGGATCAAAGGCCTCAACATAAAATCAACCACACTGAATCTCATAGAAAAGAAAGTGGGAAATACACTTGAATACATTGGCACAGGAAATCACTTCCTAAATATAACCCTAGTAGCACAGACACTGAGAGAAACAATTAATAAATGGGACCTCCTGAGACTGTGAAGCTTCTGTGAAGCAAAGGATATGATCAACAAGACAAAACAGTAGCCTACGGAATGGGAAAAGATCTTCACTAACCTCACATCAAATAGAGGTAAAAAAGAAAGACAGGTTGTTTTGTGAACATACATACACACTTAAAGTAGATGTATCTACAAGCAATTAGCATGTCCAGCCTAAAGCACCAAGGAAGCTGGGAAAGAAGGAAGGAGGGAGGGGAGGGGAGGATGGAGAATTGGATGGTGATCTTTTGCTAGTCTCTGAAGCCAACCTTCAGTAGAACTTTCCCAAATCCTGAACATTGTTTAGGCCCTAATCCTGAGCTTTGTCACTCACTGAATAGAACTTATCCTCCTGAATTGGGGGCCATGGAATGGGCATTCTCCATCAACAGAACCCATCTTCATGCTTTGTCACTCACTGAATAGAACTTATCCTCCTGAATTGGGGGCCATGGAATGGGCATTCTCCATCAACAGAACCCATCTTCATGCTTTGGAATCCTTCCTCCATAGGACATTATTCTGAACACTGTTTATCTGGTACAGAATCCTCTTTTTTCCCAACTCGAACATAGCTTATTCTCTTATGTTGGCTTTGACAGGAGTGTCTCTATTCTTTTTCTCAGGGTTCCAAAGCTCCCCTGGCCATTCTAAAGCACTGACAAGCTCTGCGACCCCCTTTCATTTCCTCTTCCTACTGTTACTAATTTGCAGATCGGGTTCTCATTATTTCTTGTTTACACTGTTGTAGTAATCTTGATAAGGAGTCTCCTGCTGGCACAGCTCTGTCTGCAGTTGCTGTTTCCAAACACTAGATTCACATTCCTAACAGTTTCTTAAAAAAAAAAAAAAAACAAAAAAAAACAAAAAACTTGTCTCTCTCTTTCTCTAGTTTTTAAAAAAATCAGATAACTTTTCTGGTATAAGCATCCAGAACTCTCTAAATCTTCCCAAATCAACCTCAGAACTCACTCAGGTGTTCACGAACACTTATCTACACACTAAACACTATTGACCCTTTCCTTCATGTTCCTGATTTGTGTCTTGCTCCCCGGTGCTCTCTGCATCCTCCTCTGACCCTCTTGCTTGTGTGCTGCCCTGCGAGGAGCTGTCCCACAGCTGTCTTGCCTACTAAACTCTGAGCTATCCTTCAGTCGTACAGGCTTTGTCTTCTCCACTCTGTCCTGGCTTGCTTGTTAGGCACACTGAGATAGCCACAGGAGCCCCAGCTGATTTCATGTTTTACTGAGGTGATGTACATATATGTAACACAAATCCCCACTTAGTACAAGGACAAGCTTTTTTTGATGTGGAGTGAGCGAGGGATGGTCTGTGGGTATAGTAGTATGTCATTTAGGATTGAGATAGTATTTTATTTTACATAAAATGTATTTCATAGAGTACTTTAGAATATTTGAAAACATCAGGTACGTGACAAATGATGGTCCGGTTAAATAAATATCTTCGTTGGAAGCCCAATAAGCCTTAGCACAGATCCAGCATTAATACACTTTTCCATGTGCTTGTGGTCTTTCTTTTGTGCTATAATTCTCCCAGCTTCTTTGAAAGTAAGTGTGAACTGAAGTCTCCCAAACAAAGTCATGGCTGTGTGGAAGGGTCTGCAAGGCTACTGGTTAGTTAGAACTTATGATGGTCCAGAGTTGAAATGTTGGCTGTCCAGATCTATAGTCCCCTTAGCTCACCACCACATCGGTGTGAACTGACATCCTTGTGAATGTCACTAGACTTCTTTCATATGTATTAACTTAGCAGGACACTTGTTCCCACCATCTCCACAGGTAAGAATGTTATGTTATCATAGGTTATGCATACCATAACAGAGCTCTGCTTTTCTCTGACCCGTGTTTCTGTGGTCTCCACCAGTGTACTTGAAACATTTTCTTCTGTAACGACTTCCACGTGGACCATGCTATTCTGGGAACCTCAATCAGTGGTCCTGGACCATCATCACTTATGTTTAGATTGAAGTAAAGTGTTTCTTATTACCTTCAAGGTGAGAGCAATAAAAGGGGGAAGAAGATTTGTCTTCAGGGAAACAGTGAGACAGCCCAAAGTGCCATTCTTAGGATTTTGGATAGTATCAGAAAAGGATGTCATTCTTTTCGAGTTAGAACGCAGAAAACTGGACTGCCTTTTCCTCAAAGATCTGTACACAACTGTCTTCAAGGAGGAGCTTCTGGAGACATAAATTTCTCATCTCATTAATGGACCCATCTCCTTTGTACGTCTTCAGGAAAATCAACTTTCCTAGGGGGTGACCCAGAGATCAACAGCCTACGTGGTAACACATTTTATTCTTTTTAAAAAGATAAATAATGGATCCATCTCCATCATGCGTCTCATGAAAATCACCTTTTCTAGGGGGTGACTCAGAGATCAACAGCCAGGTGGCAACACATTTTATTATTTTTTAAAAGATAAATTTATTCATTGTATGTATTGTACATGCATGTACATTCATGTAACATGATGAATGAGTGGAAGTCACAGGACAGCTAGCAAGGGTTAGTTCTCTCTTTCCAACACATGTTGATTGAACTCAGTTCATCAGGCTTGGTGGCAAGCGTCTTTTCTTGTGGAGTGATATTTGGTTCCTTATATTCTAGTTTTTACCTTCTCTAAAAAATGTTTTCTTCCATGAGTACATAATACAGCCCAAAATCATGAATAGACTTCAACTGTCGTGTCTCATCTGTGTCCTTTAATTTCATAGGAAATTATGAGCAGTTTCTTACCTTTCTTTACCTTTCATGCCATTGACATTTTTCAAGTAAGAACAGCATTGTCTTCATCCAAATTTCTCTTCAAAATAGGAATTTAGCTCCAATAACTTTAAGATCTTTCTCTTTTGTTTATCTTTTTTCTCCTTCCCTCCCTCTCTCCTCCTTCCTTTCTTCTTCCCCCCTCTCCCTCTCTCTCTCCCTCCCTCCTTTCCCTTCCCCCCCCTCTCTTTCTTTCAGAATCAAGAGCATCTTGATGATCCAGTAAAGAAACACAGGTTGTTTTTCATGAGATATCTTTCTAAGAACCTGTGCACTGACTCTTTTTTGTTTGTTTGTTTTTTGAGACATGGTTTCTCTGTGTGACAGTCTTGGCTCTCCTGGAACCCATTCTGTAGACCAGGTTGGCCTTGAACTCAGAGAAATCCACCTGCCACTGTCTCCTGAGTGCTGGGATTAACCACACATTCGCCCTTTATAATTTTTGCCTCAGGCAAAGCTTCCTTAGATATGTATATATATTTCCATTCAGGCAGGTGTATACTTATGCATCAGGAAGAAATGATGTTAGGAAATCTGGCTGTAACTTGTAATAAGTAGCCAAAGCAAAATGAAAGATTCAGACTGGTGTAGAAGGAATGTTTTATGACCAGTGGTTAAATGAAGGAGGGGGTATAGAAGAAAGGTGTAGTTGGACTGGGGAGATCTCCGTGTGTAAAGAGCTTGCCTTAAACGTGTGAGATCTGGAGAGATGGCTCAGTGATTAAGAGCACTGCCTGCTCTTTCAAAGGTCCGGAGTTCAATTCCCAGCAACCACATCCCTCTGAAATGAGATCTGGTGCCCTCTTCTGGTCTGTAGGCATATGAGCAGGCAGATCACTATAAAGAAATCATTATAAAAGTATGAGACCTGGGTTTGATTTCCTAGAATCTATGATCTAGGTCTATGTTGGGCATGGTGTCATTTGATTGTGACCTGAGCACTGGACAGTGAGAGCCAGAAGGCTCCCTGGGGTTCAGTGGCCAGCTAGCCTGGTCTGCCTGGTGAGTCTAGCTCAGTGGGAGACCCTATCTCAAGGTCAAGGAGGTGAACAGTGCTCTAGAAGTTGACACTTTAGGTTGCTCTCTGTCCTCCAGCTGCACACACCTGTGCCTGCACCACTTCCTTCATCAGGCACATGCACACTCACACATACATTAAAATAAGGATATCGTTGTTCATAACACAGAAGGATGAAGTTTTGGCCTCTGACTTGGGGGGGAGGCATAGCAACAGTAGCAGCACTCAGAGATGAGCACAGGGAAACTGTAGAACAGGCCTGAGTGAGCTGTGATGGGGCAAAAGACCAGGGAGCTGGGCCCCGGGGAAAATCAAACCCTTTGCTGCTTTTAAACACTATCAGCACATGAGTTCTGTGCTGTGTCAAGATTCTCGCCAATATTATTTCACTTTCTCAAGTCAATAGATTTGCAGAGGGCTGAAGAAAATGTGAAGAAATAGAAACTATTTTGAAGAGTCGAGAGGCAAGCTCTTCAGAGAATGTCTCCATGGATGCCCTTTAGTTCTTGCCTTATTTTCTGAAGCTGCACATCCGTATCTGACTCCCTGAACCTGTCCCAGTCATTCTCTGTAGCTATACGCCAGTATCCTTGAGAAACCCAAGCTTAGAAATGTCACTCACTGCATCTACCTGCTTACTTAAGTCTTTAAGTTCCCCAAAGCTCTATTCAAAATAGCAATAGAATTTCAGGGTGAGATTAAGAATCTAATATTAAATTCTATCATCTATCTATCTATCTATCTATCTATCTATCTATCTATCTATCTATCTATCTCTATCTATCTATCTATCTATCTATCTATCTATCTCTATCTATCTATCTATCTATCTATCTATCTATCTATCTATCTATCTATCTCTATCTATCTATCATCTACTTACCCAATATCTATCGAGCACAGTATAATCTGTGAGTGGTAGCTCTGTGGTCCTGGTCCAAAGGTTCTAGGACTGTGTTTTCTATGTTGGTTCTTCTAGGTAATGTTTCTTCCAGTTTGAAGACTAATCTTTTTTTTTGGTTTTGTTTTCATCCATAGACTGATTTTGTCATTTTTTGTACATACATAATATGCATGCACTTGTAACCAAGGATAATCATTAATTCTTGGAGAATGTGTGATATAACACTACATGGAAGAAAAGAGTGGTTAGTTTACTACCTAAGTGGCATGAAGCCACTATGTGGCTTCCATAAGTCTGTAAGTCGTTCTATTCAGGTTAAGTGATTTTCTCCCTTGTGCCATCCAGAATGTAGAGAATGGAGCTATTTACCCTTCAGTGTCAGGTCTCTGATTCCCAGAAAATAGACTTTGAAGTGCCCACTCTGGCAAGGACTCTATTGAGTTCCTAGCCGGGAACATCAGTTCCTTCTGTCTCAGTCTCAAGGGAAAAGAGAAGACATGTCTCTCTCAAGGGTTAAATTTATAATGGAATAGGTTTTTGTTATAAATTTTTTGTTGTTTAAGCTAATTCATACAGATAAAAGTATTGCTTGTTTTTATTTAGTGAGGCTTACCTATCTTTGGCTAGTGCCTGTTGAGTATGATTCATTTTTGCATACAAAATACATCAAAGTCGATAATGTGTTTGCCCATTGGAACACAGGCTGGATTTGAAGTCTGTTTGATTACAAAGTTCAGGTGCTTGATAAAACTTGGACTCTGTAATTTCCCTTCTCTTGTTTTTGTTTTTTTAATTCTCTGAAACCATATCCCCAAATTAAACACTTTTTCTTTATTGGTTGCTTGGTCATTTTGTAAGTATTAAAGTTCTCAGGAGAAAGGCATCTCCAATGCAAGTTTTACAACTCTGAGGGGAAATGTATCCTGGAGACAGAGAGCCAAATAATAGTACAAAGTCACACTGCAAACAAAGCTCACATAAGAGATTTATTGGGAAAAACACAGGAGTGGGCAGCAGGTTTATATCAGGTTTCTTGGGGGCAGAATTTTCCAGCATGGATATTTCTGGGGTGGGGTTGGTGAGATTTCAAGTCATAGCCTGGGGTGAGCTCAAAAATTGGTGGGTTCAAGCCTTAGAACCAAACTCATCTTTTTACCTTACAGTCATGGTCTCGGTCACAAAATAGAAAATTATCTAAACAGAGAGCAACTTTGTGAACAGCTTCGTCACTGCATGGGCTTTAGTTTTCCTGGGTGCTCTGTTGTTTGCTCCCATTTGTCTGTGATTCTGTTTTGTTCTGCTAAACCATGTTGCTGTGCTCACAGGACTCAGTGGCATGTTTTGGACTATAAACTCCTGTTTTGAACTGTTGAGCAGGATTACTTTGCCTATTTATATTTTTTGTGGTTCTGTACAGATTTTAAGGCCGTCTCCCTAGTTCTGAGAGAAATGTTTTTAGTATTTTGTTAAGATTGCGTTGTGTCTGTAGATCTCTTTGGGTGGTATGGGCATTTTTAACAATAAGGGTAAACGAACAAAATGTTTTCCCATTTTTTTTGTTGTCTTTTGTTTATATCGTCAGTGTTTTGTATTCTCCTTTCTTGCTACCTCTGTGTGGTCTGGGCCTTTACACTGCCTTTCATGTGAACCACTGGAAGAGCTTTCTGCTCCACCGGCTGGTGTTATCGTCTTCAGATACACCCTCCGTTCCATTGTGGCAGTCGTCTCCCAGGCTAATACGTTAGAAGTGATGCTTCTGTGCATTGGCTAACAGCATCCATGGATACCACAGTCTTCTTGTCTTTCTGCAGTCCTATTTCCTGCCACTGTCTCCTCTGCCTTGTCTTTCATCCACACAGGCTTCTTGAGAATGATCAAGTGAGAGCTCTTTTGGCCTCTGTACTTTCCCTGTGGTTTCAGTTGCTTACAAAGTCTTGTCTTCTCTTACCTGGTGAGTTTATTTCTCAGCAAAGTTTCTCCCTCAGCGCCACCTGCTCTGGGAAGCCAGGGTAGATGTGAAAATGTCCTTGACTTTTCATCTTCCAAATCTCTTTTGCAGCCCTTATCTCTTTTAGCTAACTATCTGTGTCTGTGAGGAATCCTTAAGACGGGTTTTGTCTTTACCCCACAACCTCTCCAATAGAAGTTGTTATCAGTGTTTTTGATCTTGGCCATTCTTAAAGGTGTAAGATGGAATCTTAGAGTTGTTTTGATTTGCATTTCTCAATGACTAAGGATGTTGAACATTTCCTTAAGTGTCTTTTAGCCATTTTAGATACCTCTGTGGAGAGTTCTCTGTTTGGGTCTGTACTCCATTTTTTTTTATTGGGTTATATGTTCTTTCGATGACCAATTTCTAGAGTTCTTTGTATATTTTGGAGATCAGACCTCTGCCTGAAGTGGGGTTAGTGAGGAATCTTTTCCCATTCTGTAGGCCGTCGTTTTGTCTTATTGACTGCGTTCTTTGCTTTACAGAAGCTTCTCAGTTTCAGCAGGTCCCATTTATTAATTGTTTCTCTCATTGTCTATGCTGCTGGGGTTATATTTAGGAAGTGGTCTCCTGTGTCAATGCGTTCAAGTGTACTTCCCACATTCTCTTCTTTAAGGTTCAGTGTGGCTGGCTTTATGTTGAGGTCTTTGATCCATTTGGACTTGAGTTTTGTGCACGGTGATAGATATGGTCTATTTTCATTCTTCTACATGTTGATATCCAGTTATGCCACCATTTGTTAAAATGCTTTCTTTTTTCCATTTGATATTTTTTGTTTCTTTGTCAAAAATCAGGTGTTTGATGGTGTATGGATTAATATCCAGGTCTTTGATTCAGTTCTATTGGTCCTCCTGTCTGTTTTTATGCCAATACCAGGCTGTTTTCAGTACTGTAGCTCTGTAGTAGAGTTTGAAATCAGGGAGAATGCAAGCTGGTACAGCCTCTTTGGATGTCATTGTGGCAATTTCTCAGAAAACTAGGAAACAACCTTCCTTAAGACCCAGTAATACCACTTTCGGGTATATACCCAAAGGAGGCTCAATTGTGCCACAAGGACATGTGCTCTACTATGTTCATAGCAGCTTTGTTTGTCATAGCCAGAACCTGGAAACAACCTAAATGCCCCTTGACCAAAGAATGGATAAGGAAAATGTGATACATTTACCTAATAGAGTACTACACAGCAGAAAAAATAACATCTTGAATTTTGCAGACAAATGGATGGAGCTAGAAAACATTATTTTGAGTGAGGTAACCCAGACCCAGAAAGACAATTATCACATATACTCACTCATAGGTGGTTTTTAAATATAAAACAAAGAAAAACAGCCCACAAATCACAATCCCAGAGAACCTAGACAACAATGAGGACCTTAAAAGAGACATACATGGATCTAATCTACATGGGTAGTAGAAAAAGACAAGATCTCCTGAGTAAATTGGGAGCATGGGGACCTTGAGAGAGGGTTGAAGGGAGGGGGGAGGCAGGGAGGGGAGCAGAGAAAAATGTAGAGCTCAATAAAATCAATACAAAACAAAAAAGTTTAAAAAAAGAAGGGCTTTGTCTTTGAATGGGGAAATCTGGAGCCGAGCTTGTATCTGCTTACTGAAGTAATGAAAACGCTGAGAAGGGATAAGCAAATAACTGTAGTCAGAGGGAACGGAAAGAGGGGCGAGCTTAAGACGGCGTGTCTGCCTGGGAAACTAACACAACTATGACACAACACACAGGGAGAGGACGCCTACCCGGCTTGCATTGCTCATGGTGGCTTTCTTATGTTATTGTTGTAGATGGGACTGTCTGGGTCAGGAGGTTCTGGTGGCGATATTTTCACTGTGGAAACAATGGAGTGTGTCAGCCTGTCAGCACTGGCGGTTCAAGGGTCTGGGATCTGAGTTTTCTTTAGAGTCAAGCCAGATAATTATTAAACCACATTCTGTTAAATCTTGGTAAATGTATACTTTCTTGTTACTTGAAGGCGATTCCTATGAACCTATTTGGCAGGTTTACTTATTACTGAAAATATTTTTGTCCCCCTCTAACCTTATGTGTAGCACAGATCTAGGTCAAGGATCCTGACCTTCTAAGAGATAGACCTTGGTCTACTGAAAACTTTCAAAGTTTATGCCAGGCCAACGGCTGGGTCCTTTGCCATTCGCTGTAATTTGTTTAGGTTACTATTTGAGATGCGCTGGGGTCCTACTCCCCTCTGCATGAGCTAGAGGTTACTTTAGTTTACATAAGAGAAAACAGGGTGTTATGTATCTTCTAGGAAAAGAGAAAAACGTTCTCTGTGTTAGAATATCACCTTGATATGTCCTGCATGAGGTTTGCAGGAAACTCGTGTGGATCTCCTAGAATACTAACAGCTGACCTCCAACTTCCCTCCACTAGCGAGCATCCATCGTTTCGTTACCTGTGCCACACACCTAGATACCCCTGTGTGTGTCCTTTTTCTGGCTAGTGGTCAAGGATACCTGGCCGAGATTTTCTCTGCTCCAAGATGGATCTGGGGAGAATGTGTTATGCTGAGAGGAAAAACGCTGTATTGCTACTACAGCTTCATTGTTAAAATGCGCTAATGGATAGAATAACGTTTAGAGAGCCATGATCTTTTTTTCTAGTGGAAGATCTTGTCTCAACTGCCACTGACTAATCAGGATGGTGGTTCCTGAAGGAAGGGACACATGTAGCAAATTCTTAAAAACAGCAGTGACATTTGCCATATTAATTGGATCTTCCTTTTATAAGTATTTCTCTGTATAAGGTTTGGTAGCTTTATGCCACAATAAAACTTTCAGAATTTGGGGTCAGTTATCTCAAGCCAATGCTGCTTTTACAGTAGTTTTATGCAGTACCTGCATCCTTCAATGCTCTTTGAACAACAGTCATAGCATCTTCACCATAGTAGAATCCATCCTGAGAAGCTACTTTCTGGGCTGGAGAGATGGCTCAGTGCTTAAAGACCACTAGCTGCTCTTCCAGAGGACCTGGATTCTATTTCTCGTACCTACATGGTGGCTAACAACGGCCTGTAATTTCAGTTCCAGAGGGTCCAAACCACTCTTCTGCCTCCATGGGCACCTGGTATGCATGACACACAGAAACACATATACACACACAAGAAAAAAACCACAACAGAGTCTTTAGGAAAAGTAACTCTTTCTCTCTATAAGAAGAGTATTTATATTCATATATATATATATATATACATATAATATAATGTAATATATAATATATAATCTTACAAAATGGGAGCTATGAATTATTCTCTTCCTCCCGTCCTGTCTCTATAAATGTTTTACATTTGTACTTAGCATGACTGTGAACACAATTTCGGGCATGTTGACATTTAATCATTCATAAGTTGACCAATCATTAACTTTTATGTCTTCATTACCCTTGTTTTAACAGTAACTTTTGTCAGAGTAGAACTTCTAAATTAAGGTAGATAGTTTATCACTGTTAATTTTGAGCCTTAATGCAACAACTTTTAAACTGAAGCTCATTTGTTACCAGGTTAAACTTTAAGCCATAAGTACAGTCCACGAGAAAGTGGGAACTTTATTTGTTTTTCAGTTATGAAAGCTCAGCCTATAACTTAGGTTTGTTCCTAACTAACTCTGTTTTATGTTGATTTTTAAAATTTAATTTAATTTCATTATTGAAATTACCTGGCGCAAGCGAGAATGAAACACGGAACATGCAACAAACCCGCTTAGGAGTTTATTAAGGTGTGTGTGTACAGGCCTGGTGAAGGTCGGTATACACAGAGAGCTGAAGATGGCGCCTTCAGCTTTTAAGGGTTGCCTAGCACATACACACAGGGGGATGACGTGGTTACTTCATACACAGATGATGGAGTCACGCAGTTGTGTTAGATTTAACCATGCCGCACGTGGGTTACTGCAGGGTCTTTTAAGATTCCCCGGGACCAGTAAGCACTTCTGCCTGGGGGCTCATGTGTGGCCCTGGAACCCGGAAGTGTCAGCCATATTGCAGCTGAATCATTACAATTATGTTCTTTATTTTATATTCCAATCATAGTTCTCCCTCCCTTCCCTCCTCCCATTCTTCCTCCTACCCCTCCCAACACCCTCCACTCCAGTCTACCTCCCATCCACTCCTCCCTGTGGATAAGGGCTCCCATAGGGAGTCAACAAAGTTTAGTACAGTAAGTTGGGACAGGTCAAGCCTCTCTCCCCTGCATTAAGGCTGAGCATGGCATCCCACCATAGGGAATGGGCTCCAACAACTAGCTCATGCACCAGGAATGGATTCTGGTCCTTCTGCCAGGGGCCCCTCACATAGTCCAAGCTTCCCCATTGTTTCCCACATATGGAGGGCCTACTTCAGTCCCATGAAAGTTCCATAGCTGTCGGTCTAGAGTTGATGAGTTCTCACAAGCTTGGTTCAGCTGTCGCTGTAGATTTCTCTATCATGATCTTGACCGCCCCTCCTCATATATTCCCTTCTCCCTGGAACTTGGTCTGCATCTGCTTCCATCAGTTACCTGATGAAGGCTCTATGATGATTGTTGGGGTGTTTACCAGGGAAAGGCCAGTTCAGGTATCCTCTCCACTATTGCTAGGAGTCTTAGCTGAGGTCATCCTTGTGGGTTCTTGGGAATTTCCCTAGCACCGTGTTTCTCCCTAACCCCATAGTGACTCTATCAAGATTTTTCATTCATTGCTTTCCTACTCCATCCTCCCTCTTGACTATCTTGTTTTCTCATGCTCTCATTCCCCTTCACCTCCCCTTTACCGCCCCCTTAACTCCCAGTTTACCCAGGAGATCTCATCTAATTCACCTTCCCAGGGCAATCCATGTACCCCTCTTAGGGTCTTCCTTGTTATCTAGCTTCTCTAGAACTCTAGTCTGGTTATTCTTTGTTTTACATCTAATATCCACTTATGAGTGAGTACATATCATGTTTGTCTTTCTGAGTCTGGGTTACTTCACTCAGGTTGATTTTTTTTTCTAGTTCCACCCATTGCCTGCAAATTTCATGATGTCATTGTGTTTTTTAACAGCTGAGTAATACTGTTTTGTGTAAATGTACCACATTTTCTTTATCCATTCTTCAGTAAAGGGGCATCTAGGTTATTTCCAGGTTCTGGATATTATGCATAATGCTACTGTGAATATTGTTGAGAAAGTGCCCTTGTGGTATGATTGAGAGTCCTTTGGGTATGTGCCCAGGAGTGGTGTTGCTGGGTTTTGAGGTAGATTGATTCCCAATTTTCTGAGAAACCACCGTACTGATTTCCAAAGTGGCTGTATAAGTTTGCACTCCTACCAGCAGTGGAGGAGTGCTCCCCTGACTCCACATCCTCTCCAACATAAGATGTCCTTAGTACTTTTTTATCTTAGCCATTCTGACAAGTGTAAGTTGGTAGCTCAGAGTCGCTTTGATTTGCATTTCCTGATGATCAAGGATGCTGAGCAATTCCTTAAATGTCTTTCAGCCATTTGAGATTCTTCTGCTGAGTATTCTGTTTAGCTCTATACCACTTTTTTGTTTGTTTTTTTTGTTTTGTTTTTTGAGACAGGGTTTATCTGTAGCTTTGGAGCCTGTCCTGGAACTAGCTTTTGTAGACCAGGCTGGCCTCAAACTACAGAGGTCTGCCTGTCTCTGCCTTTGGAGTGCTGGGATTAAGGGCATGAACCACCACTGCTCAGCTTTATACCACATTTTTTTTTATTTATTTATTATGTATACAATACTCTGTGTGTATGCCTGCAGGCCAGAAGAGGGTGCCAGACCTCTTTACAGATGGTTGTGAGCCACCATGTGGTTGCTGGGAATTGAACTCAGGACCTTTGGAAGAGCAGGCAATGCTCTTAACCACTGAGCTATCTCTCCAGCCCTTTATACCACATTTTTAAATTGGATTATTTTGTATTTTGATTTCTAGTTTCTTTAGTTCTTTGTATATTTTGGAGATCAGCCCTCTGTCAGATGGGTTGGTGAAGATCTTTTCCTACTCTGTAGTCTGATGTTTTGTCTTATTTACTGTGTCCTTTGCTTTGGAAGCTTTTCAGTTTCAGGAAGTCCCATTTATTGATTGTTGCTCTCAGTGACTGTGCTATTGATGTTATATTTAGCAAGTAGTCTCTTGTGCCCATGTGTTCAAGGCTACTTCCCACGTTCTCTTTTATCAGTTTCAATGTAACTGGGTTTATTTTGAGGTCCTTGATCCACTTGGACTTGGACTTTGTGCATGGAGATAGATATGGATCTATTTGCAATCGTCCACATGTTGACATCCAGTTATGCCAGCACCATTTGTTGAATGTGCTTTCCTTTTTCCATTGAACTATTTTGGCTTGTTTGTCAAAAATCAGTGTTCATAGGTGTGTGGATTAATGGCAGGGTCTTTAATTCCATTCCGTGGGTCCACATATTTGTTTTTATGCCAATATAGATGTTTTATTACTATAGCTCTATAGTAGAGTTTGAAGGGATGGCAATGCCTCTGGAAGTTCCTTTATTGTGTTTTAGCTATACTTGATTTTTTTTTTTTACTTTTCCATATGAAGTTGAATATTGTTCTTTCAAGGTCTATAAAGAATTGTGTTGGCTTCTCATCAGCCCTCATTGTTCACCATGTTCAGAGAGTCCGGTTTTATCCCATGCTTTTTCAGTCACAGTCCAGCTGGCCTTGGTGAGCTCCCAATAGATCAGCCCCCTTGTCTCAGTGGGTGGGTGCACCCCTCGTGGTCCTGACTTCCTTGCTCATCTTCTCCTTCCTTCCGCTCCTCATTGGGACCTTGGGAGCTCAGACCAGTGCTCCAGTGTGGCAAGGACATTGGCACGGGGCTTTGACCCTACTTCATGTTCTGGCTTTGTGGGAGCCTAGCCAGTTTGGTTGTTTACCTTCCTAGACATGGATGGAGGGGGGTGGACCTTGGACTTTCCACAGGGCAGGAAACCCTGACTGCTCTATGGACTGGAGAGGGAGGGGGAGAGGAGTTTGGGGGAGGGGGAGAAGGGTGGGAGGAGGGGGAGGGAAATGGGAGGCTGGGAGGAAGCGGATACTTTTTTTTCCTTTTCTCAATAAAAAAAAAGAATTGTGTTGGGATTTTGATGGGGATTGCAATGAATCTGTAGATTGCTTTTGGTAACTTTGTCATTTTTATTATGCTGATCCTACCTATTCAAGAGCATACGAGAGCTTTCCATTTTCTGATATCTTCTTCAGTTTCTTTCTTTAGAGACTTAAAGTTCTTGTCATACAGGTCTTTCACTTATTTGGCTAGAGTTACTTCAAGATATTTTATATTTATAACTATTGTAAAGGGTGGTGGTTCTCTAATTTCTTTCTCAGCCCATTTATTATTTATAGGAAGGCTACTGAATTTTTTGAGTTAATCTTGTATCCTGCCATACTACTCGAGATATTTATCAGTTGTAGGAGTTCTCAGATAGTGTTTTTGGGGTCACTTACGTATCTTATATCATCTGCAAATAGGAATACTTTGACTTCTTCTTCCTTTCTAATTTGTATCCCCTTGATCTTCTTTTGTTGTCTTATCGCTCCAACTAGAACTTCAAGTACTATATTGAATAGATACGGAGAGAGTGGACAGTCTTGTCTTGTTTCTGATTTTAGTGGAATTGCTTTGAGTTTCTCTCCATTTAATTTGATATTGGCTGTTGGCTTGCTGTAAATTGCTTTTTATTATGTTTAGGTATGTTCTTGTATCCCTGCTCTCTCCAAGACCTTTATCATGAAAAACTGCTGTATTTTGTGGAAAACTTTTCAGCATCTAATGAGATGATCATGTGGCTTTTTTCGTTCAGTTTGTTTATATGGTGGATTACGCAGACAGATTTCTGTATGTTGAACCAACACTGCATCTCTGGGATGAAGCCTACTTGGTCATGATGGATGATTTTTTTTAATGAGTTTTTGGATTCAGTTTGTCAGTATTTTATTGAGTATTTTTGCATCAATGTTTATAAGGGAGAATGGTCTGTAGTTCTTTTTCTTTGTTGAATCTTTATGTGGTTTGGTTATCAGGGGTAACTGTAGCCTTGTAAAAGAAGTTTGGCAATGTTCCTTCCCTTTCTATTGTATGGAATAATTTGAGGAGTATTGGAATTATCTCTTTTTTAAAATTCTGGTAGAATTCTGTGCTGAGGCCACCTGGTCCTGGGATTTTTGGGGGGGGATTGTTGTTGGGAGACTTTTGATGACTGTTTCTATTTCTTGGGGTTATAATTTTATTTAAATTGTTTATCTGATCTTTAATTTTGGTATGTGGTACCTATCCAGAAAGCTTTCAATTTCTTTAAAATTTTCCAATTTTGTGGAGTACTGGTTTTTTGTTGTTGTTGTTGTTGTTTTGTTTGTTTGTTTTTTCGAGACAGGGTTTCTCTGTAGCTTTGGTACCTGTCCTGTAACTCGCTCTATAAACCAGGCTTGCCTCAAAGTCACAGAGATTTGCCTGTCTCTGCCTCCTGAGTGCTTGGATTAAAGGTGTGTGCCCCCCTCCCGCCCAGTGGTGTACAGGTTTTTGAAGTATGATCTGATGAGTCTCCAGATTTCATCAGGTTCTGTTGTGTAAATCCCCCTTTTTGTTTCCGATTTTGTTAATTTGGATATTCTTTCTCTGTCTTTTGGTTAGTTTGGATAAGAGTTTATCTATCTTGCTGCTTTTCTCAAAGAACCAGCTCTCTGTTTCATTTTTCTTGTATTGTTCTTTGTTTCTATTTTATTGATTTCAGCCCTCAATTTGATTTTTTCCTGGGATCTCCTTCTGGTTAATTTGCTTCTTTCTGTTTTAGAACTTTCAGGTGTTCTATTAATTAGCTAGTGTGGGATTTCTTCAACTTCTTTATGTAAGGCCTTTAGTACTAAGAACTTTCTTGTTCATACTGCTAAGTTTGGGTATGTTGTACTTTCATTTTCACTGAATTATAGGAAGTCTTTAATTTTCTTCTTTATTTCCTCATCGACCCAGGGATGATTCAGTTGCTCATTATTCAGTTTCCAAGAGTTTGTGAGCTTTCTGGAGTTTGTATTGCTGTTGAATTCTAACTTTAAGCTATGGTGATTTGATAAGATACAGGGTTTAATACCATTTTCTTTTTGTGTCTGTTGAGATTTGCCTTGTGACCGAGTATGTGGTCAATTTATGTCTGTTAAACCCATTTGAGTCATAACTTTTGTTAGTTCCCTTATTTCTCTGTTAACTTTCTGCCGGGCAGACCTGTCCAGTGCTGAGAGTGGGGTGTTGAAGTCTCCCACTATTAGTGTGGTCTGATGTGCGATTTAAGCTTTAGCAATGTCTCTTTTACAAATGTGGGTACCCTTGTATTTGGGGTATAGATGTTCAAAATTGAGACTTCATCTTGATGTATTTTTTCCAGTGATGAATATGAAATGTCCTTCATCTCTTTTGATTTCCTTTAGGTTGAAGTCTATTTTGTTAGATATTAGGATAACTACACCAGCTTGTTTCTTAGGCCCAGTTGATTGGAAAGTGTGCAGGTGACCTATGGCTCATTACAACACTAAAACACATCCCTAGGAGGATTCAAGATGCTATTGAGACATGAAAAGCTTGAAACTGTGTGTAGAACTCATGTGACAGATACTACATGTGCAAGGTAGCATGAGATAAGTAATGCTATGTGATACAAAACTTTGCCTTCATCTTCTGTACGGTGAACATATTAAAACCATACAGAGAAGAGCAGGCCTAAGAACTTATCATGCCAGGTGAAGGAAAGGAGGTAATCCTCCATTTGAGTCCCATCAAGAGGCAGACATCTAGCATTAAGATACCTGGTGGTATCCGGGTGGCGCACGCCTTTAATCCCAGCACTCGGGAGGCAGAGGCAGGCGGATCTCTGTGAGTTAGAGACCACCCTGGTCTACAGAGCTAGTTTTAGGACAGGCTCCAAAGCCACAGGGAAACCCTGTCTCTAAAAACCAAAAAAAAAAAAAAAAAAAAAAGATACCTGGTGGTAGTGGTGCACATCTTTAATCTAGCATGTGGGAGGCAGAGGCAGGGGAATCCCTGAGTTTGAAGCCTTCCTGTTCTAGAGTGAGTTCCAGCACAGTTAACGCTACACAGGGAAACCCTGTCTCTAAAAAACCCAAACAGAGATGGAGACAGCGCTCACTGACCACCTAGGATGTGCACCAAGAGACAGACAGGGAGATAATTCAGAACTGTCTCAGGGTCTTCAGCTCTGCTCAGTCCCTGTTGTTGGCATGGCACACTCAAACTGTCGCCTGCCCATCTGCCTGTTCGCCTGCCTAGATCTGCTGTCCGCCCATCTACTCATGTATTCATCTGGACCTAGTTCCGCCCTTTTGTCTCTATAGCTACTGTCAACTCAGCCTGAAGCCTGACTCTACAACAGCCCTAATAGACCCTTCAGCACAGTAATTCTCAGTCTGTGGGTGGTGATCTCTTTGGGGAGGTCAAACGACCCTCTCATAGGGGTTGCCTAAGACCACCTGCATATCAGGTATTTATACTATGATTCACAGCAGTAGCAAAATTATAGTTATGAAGTATCAATGCAAACAATGTTATGGTTGGAGGGGTCACCACACCATGAGGAACTGATTTAAAGGGTCACAGTGTTAGAGTGATCGAGAACCTCTGATCTAGCAGGGGCAACAGCTCAGGTTGTTTCATTGTCTGCAAATTTATTTCTACTGGGTTTTCTGCTTCTTCGGACTTCTGAAACCCCCTGAAGTCTGCTGTGACCCCTTAACTCACAAGAGTCATTCTATAATCCCCCCCACACACACACTCTGTGTGATGTGTAATATGTGATCTGAGTGTTAACCGTAGTAAATATATTATTGCAATTAAAGGACCCCTGCTCACCACTGTCAGGACTATCAAGAAAAGCTGATGTTTCTGGCAAATTGCTGCTGTTGAAACTGTGGTCCCTTGTGTGTTTATGGTTATTCAATAAATTCTGCTTTGTGCAAAGGCAAATGCATACTCATCTCTGTTTCTGACATAATATGCCCAGGATTTTTGTTGTTGGATGTTTCTGTCCCCCTAGCCAGCTCCCAACAGTTCCCAATTAACCACAAAGAGGCTTCTTGTTAATTGTAAACATTTGGCTGATAGCTTAGGCTAGTTACTAACTAATGCTTACAACTTAAATTGACCTTGACCTGTATTTCTTGGTACTTTTTATTTTTTTGCACAGCAAGTTCACCTTGCTTCTTGTTAGGGTCCTGGAGAAGTCCCACAAAAGACCACCATCCACGTATGCAATAAGCCAGAGCGTTTATTATAGCACGTGCATGTGGGGTTGCTCACCTGTACAAAATGGTGACCACCCTGAGAGGGACATGAAGGCTTCTTTTAGGCGCAGCTACGGGGAGTTCCTAGGGCAGTTAGGTAATTTTATCTATGATTGGCTTAAGTGAGTGGCAATTATGTTAGTATATTTCTAATTGGCTAAGGCTAGGAAAGGCTCACTAAGGCTGTAGCTTTTCTATTTGGGGGCAGGCCTGGACAAGTTCCAGGCTGTGTTCTTCCTTGGCTGCTGTGGAGCTTTGCAGGGGGTGGGGTGCTGGCTCAGGCCTAGAATACCTTGAGCTGCTGTTGGGTTCTTAAAGATTGATTGTCCTTTGTTCATGACTTCCTCAGAAACAGTCTGCTCAGTTGCAAGAATCAGGGACTGGGGCCTAATTTTTAACTGAATTATTTGGGACCTGTCATGATATTTGCCTGGCTTCCTCACTTTTCTCCAGGTCTCTTGGCGACCCCTCTCTTCTTCCTCCCAATGTTGTCCCAGGCTGGTTCTCCTGTTTAACTTCTTCATGCCTACCTATTGGTCATTTAGCTCTTTACTGAAGCAATGAGAACAACACATCTTATACAAAAAAAGATTATTCCACAGTATGGGAGAGGGTAGGAGAAAGGGGCAGAAGGGAGGGGAACAGAGAAAAATAGTTAACTTTATTTAACAGTTTAATTTGTTAACATTGCATATGCGTGTCTTTCTGATTTTGATCTTCAAGAAGGTAAAGAAGCACCAAATAGCCCTGCTGAGGATGCTAGTGTAGCACATTGTCAGGATCTTAGAGCGAGAGGACGCAGCGGATGCTGAAACACAGAAGAGCCGATGCTGATGTTACTGACTTGTCTGTGCTCACGGAGACAGCACAAAGCAATTACAGCATCTACCGTTTAGGAGAGAGAATGGCTCACCCATCTCCATTTCCTAGATCTACTCTTGTTACTGCCCTTTCTCTTACAGATACTAAATATCTGTAATAACGAGAAGCAGACAGTGCGGGAAGAGACAGCCCTGAACTGTCATGCCTCGGTTATAGGTGCATTTCACCCTGTGAGTTCTCGCCACTCACTGTCTGGTGGGAACTGGAGTAGCAATTCTGTTTTCTAATTGTGAAAGGCCGTGTGAAGACAACCATTGGATTGCATTTTGAATTGGAATGTCAGTCTTTTTGTTGCTGTTGGTTTTCTCATCAACTGAGGTGCTATGCTCTCAATAATTTCCAAATTCTAGTCATCGAGAAGAGCAATGCACATTGTGCTTTATATATTGGCAAGTTCCCTAGAGCACAAAGCATCCTAAGTCCGCCATTCTAAAACATTTATAGTAGGGAAGTTTGCTCATCTATTCTCCCTTTTATTTGATCTTTTAAGCAAAAACTTTTTCCTGAGCAGTTCTCACACTTGAGGTCTTGCAGTTGATGCTGGCGTTGGAGATAGAAATGTGATATCCAAGAATTCACATGACAATTGAATTACCATTTACTGTCACATGTCATCATGAGGGTGGCAGAGAGCCGACTAGGAGCATGGATTCTTCATAACACTTTGACTGAAAGTCTTATGTATGTCACCACACCAGGAACATCTTACACACACACAAGTGCATATGCATAGACACACATATATGCACACACACACTTACCCCATTCACACAAATACTGACCAGTTTTCCTCTCGCAACAATTTGAACGCTTTGTTGACTTTTTCAAAAGGCAGCTTATGGGTTATAAGAGCGTCTATGTTGATTTTCTTTTGTACGTAGTCCGTCACTAGTTTAGGGATGTCGTCTCTGGTTTTATACCCTGTAGAAGGAAAAGACAAAAGTAACAGGATGTGAAAACTATCAGAGCTGACTGAAGGCTCCCACAATTGCCTATTTCTAAAATTATCAAAGCCGTTCATTCATTGGTCCTTTTTATAAGTGTCAAAGCCAATGGTGTGTCTCTAGCAGAATCCAGTCACTGACAGCACTGTAATTTCCTGGGCTATAGAAGAGCCCTATTACCTATGTTCTCATGACTATCACCATAACCCATGTGCCTAAAGCTCTCCGTTGTCCTCAGGGCGTGAACAGTTTCCTGCAGCACTTGCTGGCTGATTTACCAGACTCCTCTCCTCTGAGGCTCTAACATCAGCTGGAAGGTGAAGGTGGCAGGAAGTGGTTAGTGTCCTGGAAACAAAGGACAGCTGTGGGGTGAGGGGCTCTGAGAGTGACTGCGCTGAGTCTCTTATTTCTGTCTTCCCTTTCACAGAGGAAGAGGAAAATTTTAGCACAGTCTCATTGACGCTCACACACCCAAGGACATAAGGACTTCCCAGAAGGCCTCGCCTCCTAAAGGGCCACAGAACCTCTCTCTCGGTAGCACCATTCTGGGGACCTCTAAGTTACAGACTCAGAGGACATTCAGCATCTGTACCGCAGAAACAATACGGTATCTGACTACTGCATAATTAATTGATGTTCAGGGTTTTCACTAACCTGGAACCTGTCAGAATAACAACGAACAAGGGGGCAGCCTCTGCAGAAGATTCTTTTATCTATATTGAAATAATTCCTCTTTTTATGGAACGAGTTTTATGAATTGGTGAGATAACTGGCTGTTAGTATCCGGCATGCCTCAAGCTTTTGCACACGCACACACACTTGGTGTCATTAATAGATTAGGATAAACACACAGCACACAGCAAGAAGGCACACATGGTGTTTGGGAATAAGGTCCTTTCAAATTTCAACTTTGGGATTGGAGTTGCTGGTAAAAATCAAGGCCAAAAATTGAGGTCTGGAGATCTGAGAGCCAGGCACAAGGCTGGTCAATCAGATACCTGGAGCCAAACACGTTCAAGTTTCCAGCAGTTGTGTGGAATCCTAGGGTCCTTCTAAAAGCCTGGAAGAGCCTCTAAGGGAGCATAGTGTCTGGCAGGAAACAGACCACAAAGCTTGCAGGATGTCAGGCTCATGAGAGGAAGGTGGCAAAGTGTCTTGTCTGAATAAAAGAGAGATTGGAACCAGTGGCCCAGTGATAGCTCAGCAGGCAATTCTCCCTCCGCTGTTTACTTCCCAGCTTCTGTCTTACTGAGTGGGTACTATTCTTGCTGCAGACCGTATAGTCCTTTGCGCTGAGCCAGAAGGCTGTATCTGATATCCCTTAGCAGCCACAGACATGGGTCTGCACCCTGTGGCACACAGTTGAGGTCATCTTGGCTATCCAAAGCTCATTGCTTCCTTTTTGATGTGAATTTCAGTTTCTTTTTTCTCTTGCTCTGATAAAACTATCCTGACACAAGCTGGAGAGATGACTCATTGGCCGAGAGCACTTGTTTCTCTTCTAGATGACCTGGGTTCAAGTCCCAGCATCCACGTGGCCATTTACATCTATCTGTAACTTCAGCCCCAAGGGAGCCGATACCCTCTGCTAACCTTCAAGGGCACCAAGCACACAAGAGATGCATATACATACGTGCAGGTAAAATACACATAAAAGAAAAAATGTATTGACAAAGCAAAACAAACCTCTTTTTTTTTTTGTGAAAGTTAACCACACCACACACATACACACACACTGACAGCAACAAAATGGACAAAGATAGACAGTTAGCTATAAATCAAAAACAGAATCATTTGTGTTTAGTATTCCCAGCATTCAGTTTCTTCCTAAATAGTGAGGAGAGCACAGCCCACCTTGCCATTTTCTGATACACTGTCTTCTACTTCTTCCCCTCTTCCCCACTGTTCCCTCCGAGGAGCATGCAGAGGATTCTGGGAAGAGAAAGGAAACGGAAAGGCCTACCTCCCATAATAGAAGATTTCAAGGTTCTCCCTGGGAGAAGCACCATTGGGTCAAAAGAGAGCTGTGAACCTGTTGGAGCAACTCCCATAATCACACACACTCCGTAGCTCATATTGCAGGACTTCAACGCTGAGACCTAAATGCAGACACAGAATGGTTACGATCTCAGCAGCTCTGCATGTAACTTGTAGCAAGCCTGGTAGAAATGAAGGTCCTCTAAAGATGCCTTTGACCCTCAATCGGATCAGTAGACTACTAAAACAAACAGCCTCAAAGAAATGGGTATTGTCCCATGAACCACAGGCTAGGAGAGGAAAAGGGCACCAGCCAGCGTGGGCATTTGTCTCCTGGAGAAAGATCTCACAGTTGGAACAGCTTGCTGGCCCACCTTACAGGATGAGACTGAAGTGCAGACAGGACCGACCAAGGGCGGGTGGGAACAAACCTTGGCCAGGACTGTTCCAATGCATGTGTCTGTTTCAACTTCACTCTCACTTCACGACCTGGAAAATGGACTTGGGGGCTTCACTGGGTCCTTCCCAATGTGGCCACATTGATTACATCTTTTTTTTTACTTTTGAAATTTTAATTTGGGTCTTTAAATTGGCTTATGGAGGGCGGGTAGCCAGGCAATCTTGCGGCGCAGGTTGTGTTCTTCAAGTTTGATAACAATGCTGATGTGTGCTTTCGGGGAATATGTGGGAGACGTACTATGATCAAATAGCATGCATGCTTAATATGATGCCTAGAGTAAGCTGTTTAAATTCATTAAGATTAATATCTTCGTCTTGAAGATGAAGATATTATTAATTAGCTGGGAAGGCTGATCTACAAATGAAATGGGGGTAGAACAGTGCAAGGCATGCCAGTATGCTCAGAAAGGCTAGGTAAAAATGCATAGCCCTTCATCAGGACTGGACATATAGAGCCAAGCTTAGTATGCTGGAGGCCCTTGGTTCAGTTTGCAACACCCTTCCAAATAAAACAAGCAGCAGTAAACTCCTGACTTTAATAAGTTAGTGTGTTTGTGAAAGGTGCTCAAGACACATACCATGGTTTCAATGAGGCCGATGGCCTCAAAGGCAAAGTCAACACCCACACCCGTCATTTCCATCACCGCCTCCTGGACAGGCTTCTGGAGCTTTCTAGGGTTGAGACAATCAGTGACACCCAAGGCTCTTGCCCGGGGAAACTTCTTCTCATTGATGTCAACCCCGATGATTCTAGAAGCACCAGAAGCTTTGCAGGCCATGACAATGGCTGAGCCAATCCCTCCGAGTCCAAAAACCACGCAGATGGAGCCAGGGGTGACCTGCAGATTCAGAGGTGATCTTGTGTTAGTAGGAAATG
The DNA here is from genome assembly GCF_037038515.1 of Microtus pennsylvanicus. Taxonomy (NCBI): domain Eukaryota; kingdom Metazoa; phylum Chordata; class Mammalia; order Rodentia; family Cricetidae; genus Microtus; species Microtus pennsylvanicus. The sequence goes on from NC_134585.1 coordinate 81,798,629, forward strand.
AAGAGGGAGTGGGGGAGGCCTCTTTGGTTTTGTCCATGACCGAAGGAGCCTTCCTGCCATGTGGCTCCCCTTTTACCCGTAGAGTCACTGAAAACAGCTCAAATGTGTCCTTACCTGCGCTGTATTAAACACAGCTCCAAAGCCTGTTGGCACCTCACAGCTCATGATACAGACTTTATCCATGGGAGCAGCAGCATCGATCTTCGCCACGGCAATTTCATCTACCACGGTATACTCTGTGAAGGTGCTGGTCCCGTAAAGATGATAGATTTTCTTCCCTCTGCAGGTAAATCTGCTGGTTCCATCCAACATTAATCCCGTCGGAGAGAGAATACTACTCCCCAGACCGAGCAACAAAGAAGAGAAATGAAAAGACATTTTCAGGACTGAGTCAACCTCTCTCCCGAGGAAAGCAAATGAGGTAAAAAGTCAAAATGGGAACTAACTTCTCTTTCTCACAGAGGTTGCCCTTCGGGTGGAGGCAGTAGATGCATTTTCTACATTCTGGAAGCGGAAGCATTAAAACTTTATCTCCTGAGGAAAAAGAATAGAGAAAGTTATGCCAACTCAGGGGAGACCTGGAATACAGTCCATTGGGAACTGGTTAGAGCAGATGCCATCAATTTGTTGCAGAGGAGGGGGGCATGGTATTTGAAGTTAATTATCATTCCACTCTGGGGTAAAAAAAATTTAATTTTAATATAAATAGACCTGCAAGATTGAAAAGAAAAGAATTCAGATATTTGCAACTCGTGGCATTGAGGTTCAAAGACAAGAGTAGCTACATCTAAGAGTGAAATCAGTTTTTGTGGTATACAAGGCTTGTCTGTTTGGCTCAGTGTTCCAGGAGAAAAGTAGAATCTGTGCTTACTGATACTTATTGGAAGAATGAATCATATACGAGCTAAATTAGAACCAGCACTCATTATGAGGTGCTGTATCATACTAGAACTTAAGGAAAGGCGGCCTGTGCCCTTCATCATATTCTGTCATTAAGGAGCTAAGTTAATCAAAGGAATTGACCTTTTTCAGGGCATTGCTTCATAGGTGATTGAGATCAGTCTGTGCCCTGCCCTGAGCTACTCCGTATCACGTAAAACAATGGTTTTCAGATGGATTGCCCCGAAAGATGACTTTACAAGCAGCTTTTGACTCCTTTTGGGAAAGGAGGGAACTGACTGCTCCTAGGACACCATCCAGAGATCTTAGCCCTCATAAAGCCTCAGTTTATTGGCTTGTCTTTCAGTTTCCCAGCTTTCCCTCTTAGGTCCCCTGCAATGCCTTGCCTCCGTAACCTACACATATAACTGTTCTGTAGTTCCTACCCTCACATAGCCACAGATGTATGTACTGTGTGCTGTGTGCCATGTGGTCAGAGTTGGTATTCGTAATTAGGATGGGAATGGAGCAACTCACAGGTGTCCCAGCCAGGGCTTGCGATCAAGGCGATCAGGAACGCCTAGCAAGTTCCTGCCAATCAAACTGCTGTGCCGTGTGAACTTACTGATAGTCAGTACATTCTGACATCATGGGAAGGCACAGATGTGTTCACCCTTATTCCTGGCATAGCATGCTCACAAAATACATAAAAGAAAACAAAAAAAAAATCTATGACAAACTTTTGTTAGAATAATGTGATGTTATCAAGTGTTCGAAACAGGAAGGTCTGTACTGTGGGGAAAGGAAATACAAAGTCTAGGAGAAACTCTTACACATGATACTACTGTTTGTACAATTGAAAACATTAGTGCAGACACACGTGTGTGTACTGAATAGGTCTCATGTTTTATGTTTACCAATGTTGTGATACAGTGTATCTATTGTAATTCTTAGTTTAATTTTGGGTGGACTGGTGTGAGATAATATCCATAAAGATGAATGGGTAAGAATTCTTTTAGGCTCTTGTAGTCAAAAATAAAATTGGAAGAATATGAATATTCTATTTTTCCATGAGGGAATTGAGCACAGCCTGTGAAGGACAGGTAAGAAGGTAAGTGTTCACACCCCTGAACTCCGTCTTCACCTGTGCTCTGAAACCCAGGTTGCCTATTTCTGTAGCTGATGTCTGGATGCAGATTAATGGTTTTGTCAACATATGGTGCGTTTTGAGGTCTTTATGTTACCCCGGGGGAAGAGTCAGAGTGGGAATTAGGACAGGAATTGGTGCTACATTGTAAAAAATGGAATCTACCTCTGGGCAGAGACAGGTCCTTGTCCATCCCTTTAAAGCTAATACACAGGGCACAGCTGGAACCTGGCTAGGGAGCACCCACAAGAAGAAACTGGATTCATCTGAAGGTGCGTGCCCTTCCTTTCTGGCACACCTGAAACCCAACACCATCCCTGCCATACCCACCATGAGTTTGGGGTCTGCTAGCCCTTCTGAGACCGGTCTGGAAAGACATAGTTATTTCTTCTTTTTCTCTCTGATGCTGGCTGTATCGTAAGGATGCTCTCACACCCCATAATCAATGCTTTGGGATTCCTTAGTCGTTTTTCTAAAGCTCCTCTCCTCGACCTGTGGCTGTATGTGTTCAGGGGAAAGGGGGCTGACCCCCATGCTGCCTCAGTTGGAGCAGCGTGACTTTCCTTCCTTCTCTTCTCCACTTCCCCTCCCCCTTCCAGTTTGCCTGCCCTGGTTCTTCCTTTTAAGCTCCAATAAACTGTCTTCATGCTTCTGTTTGAGTCTGTTCTTTGTCCTAAAGCCTATTTGTGATTTTTCTTAAATTCTTTCATTAATAAAACTAAGAACCTCAAGAGAGGACCTTGATTTCCCAGTTACCATTTGATATCATATGATAGCTCTGCTGGGGCTCCATGTGATTTCTGATAACACCTTTCCCCGCCTCTTAATTCATTCATTCATTCATTCATTCATTCATTCCTCCTTCCCTTCTTCCCTCTCTCCCTCTCTCCCTTTCTTCCTCCCTCCCTCTCTTTCTTTCGATTTATTTATTTATTATGTATGCAGGGTTCTGCCTGAGTATATGCCTCCATGCCAGAAGAAGGTACCAGATCTCATTACAGATGGTTGTGAGCCACCATGTGGTTGCTGGGAATTGAACTCAGGACCTCTGGAAGACCAGCCAATGCTCTTAACCTCTGAATCATCTCTCCAGTCCTGCCTCTTAATTCCTTAAGTGACAGAAAAGCTAAACCTCTTCTTGCATCCCTGGATAACATCAATATCACGTTTAGTTACCTACCTGGCTTTACGGTAGCTACTCCTTGTCCGACACTCTCCACAAGCCCAGCTCCCTCATGGCCCAGGATGATAGGAAGTGGCATTTTGTCTTTCCCTTCCAGGATATGGTTATCAGTACCACAGACCCCGGAGTATAAAATCTGAAAAGATGATTAAATACATTGAGATAAAATGCCTAGTGACAGAAAGACAGACTCACTGTGTTCTCACGAATATGTGGATCCTGGCATCAAATCTTTAGATTTCCATGTTTAACTTGGGGTACCTGTAGGGCCAGGTGTGCTGGTTGGGTTTTGTCAACTAAACCAAGCCTAGTATAACTGGGAAAAGAGAAAGTTAATTGAAAAAAACTCTTCCAACAGATTGGCCTGTAGTAAAGTCTGTGGGCATTGTCTTGATTAATTACCGAGGTGGATGGGTCCTGTTCACTGTGGGCCTTGCCGTCCTGGCCTGGTGGTCCTGGGTTGCATAAGAGAGTGAGCTGAGCAAGCCAGGAGTGAGCAATCCAGTAAGCAGCGCCTCTCCATGGCCTCTGCTTCAAGTTCCTGCCTTGATTTCCCTCAGCGATGGCTGTGATCCGAGAGGAGTAAAATGAAATAAATCCTTTCCTTCCCAAGCTGCAGTTGCTCATTGTTGAATGCTATTTTGTCTGTGTTCTGACACACAAAGCTTGCCTGGAGATCAGAGGGAGGAGCCAGCCACTAGTTAACCCTAGAGGCCAGGCAGTGGTATCACACACCTTTAATCCCAGCACTTTGGGAGGAAGCAGGAAGATCAGATCACCCTGGGCTATATGAGTTTGAGCCAGTCTAGGAGAGAAACAGCTGAGCATTGGTGGTGCACTAGGGAGGTGGAGATGGATCTTGCTCCCCATTTGGTCTGAGAGTTTGTAGAGGTAAGAAGTCTCTAGGGGCTGCTGCTCTGCTTCTCCAATCTTTCAGCTTTCACGCTAATATCTGACTCTGGGTTTTGATGAATAAGACTAAGGAGGCTTGTGCTTCAGGTCATCGTGCGTTATCACAGCAATAGAATCCTAACTAATACACCAGGAAAACCAAAAGAAGCCCCTAGTGGGAGAGGAAGAAAATGTCGTAAAGGAGAAGGAATAGTAGGATGTAGGTGAAAAGGAAACGGGATTAATGAGTGTAAGGCCTGCATTACTCTCTATGGTACAGTTACTCTCTATGGTACAGTTGGCACTACTGTACCGTTTGCGAGCCAGGCAAGGGCCTGGAGGTTAAAGGAACACACAAGAGACGTGGGTCATCTGTGAGGAGAGAATGCCGAATGCTGTTTATTCAAGCTTAGGAAAAACTTTATATACCTAGTGGCTGTACAATGGAATTCCCTTTTGTCAGGTGGGAAATTACCAGGCCCACGGTGGAATAAACAAAGGCCCTACAGCTAATCACCAAGGGGATAAAGGGAGCACAGAAACAAACAGGATGTTTAGCTGGAAATTGCAATAAGTTGTCTGGCCAGAAAGTCCTCAATATGAACCCCGGGAGGAGGGATAGACCTGTGGGCCCTAGAAGTGAGGAGGGAGGTTTACAGGAGGTAGAGGGAGATGGGAAGGTAGGGCAGAGTAGGGGGTGGGGCAGGGATAATTAACACTAGGATATTTTAAAAATCTATATGGAAATCTACTGCTTTATGAACTTCCTAAGTGTGTGTGTGTGTGTGTGTGTGTGTGTGTGTGTGTGTGTGTATTTCCCCCTAGAAACTATAGGGTGCCAAATATTATTGCTCAAGGGACAGTGCCAGTGCCAGATCTGGGGGTATCTCCCCCCCTTGAATTATCTGTCACGAGTGACTTAGAGACCCCCTCAAACAATATAAGCTGTGGTGGTGGCTCTTGGTTGCTCACCAGGAGCCTGTTGGTAAGCTCCTGCTACTGAAAACACCACAGTCATGGAAAAGTCAAGCAGATGCTGACTGGGCTGCTTTCTCTGCGCTCATTTGCTTTCATGGTCCTGAAGGTTCTCTGTGTGTTGTTGGGAGAGAAAGGCCATCAACAATTTTATCTGCGAACTCTGCAAGCGACAATAATGACCAGCCTGGTAGGATGCATCCATGGGTGCAGGGGTGGCATAAAGGCTGCAGGGATCACCAACCACTTTCTCACTGCATTTCCGACCCACTCCACAGGAAGAAACACAGGCCTGGTATATAAATCTAGCCTAAACCCCATGGTTGGGAGTTCATAGGCTCTAGAAACAGACCTATTCCTATTGTCTTATTGCTAAAGGGACAGAGTATCAACCTGCTCTCTAAAGACATGATGTTTACTCCTTGATTGGGGCATCTCTCAGATCTCTTCAGCAAAGCTTTTTTTGTGCTGTGGACGACAGCTAATGAAGAAACTCACAGCTGGTTAAAGTGCAGAGAGTATGTACGGCACTCTCTGCTGTCAGTGAGACATCTTCGTCACACACCTCCCCAAGGCTGGGGCCATCTTGTGGAAGAGGGGTTGGAAAGATAGTAAGAGCCAGAGGTTGAGGAAGACCAGGGAGAAACAGTGTCCTCTGGACATGACAGGATGGATGCACCCATAAACTCACAGCGGCTGTGGTCACCAGCACAAGATGAAGCCATTTAGCATCCCAGGAGAGAAGGGTTTCCAAGCTCACGCCTAGCTGAGGAACAACTGACAGTTGATGGCTGCTACATGAGTAAGTTTTCTTTAGGAGGATGGTCCTGGGTAGGCCAACTGTGCTCCAGTGACCCACACTGTGCATATATGAGCAGCGTAAACTGGTGCTGTGAGCCACAACTATTATAAAGTAAAAGTACAGCTGACAGATCACTAGAAAAACCCACAAGTGTGCACCTTATGGGGAACCTGATATGCAAAGCTTTGGGAACACCTATAGTTTGGATAGTCACTGTCAATTCTGTAGAAATAGTGTGAAGTCACGGCTTTCTCCCTCCCATTAAGGGATTCATCCCAAAATATCCCAGCAGTGGATAAATCATCCTGTAAACCTGACTTATCCTGCACTGGCAACTGGATGACCTCTCCCACACCATGGGGCCCTGGTGTGGAAGCATTCACTCAGTCAAACCTTTGTTCTCAGAGTCAAATCTACATAAAGCCAGTCCCCCATAATTATCCTTATTGACAGGACTTATTGGCAAGAAAGAAGCCCTAGGCGGGAGGCACTGAACAGAGACAGTATGTCTGCCCTTACTGATTGATAAACAGGTTTGGGTAGCCCTGAGTTTTTTAACAGGCAACTCAGGAGAGTATGACCTACTGGCCTTTGTTCTACCCTAACAAACTATTAATATTCTCTACTTACCTTCACCTTTCATTTGACACAAAGTCTTAGTCTAGGTAATTAGATGTTTGAAACTTTACTCATAAAATGTACAGGACAAAAGCTTAGCTCGCTAAACCAGCCCCAGAAACTGGACCCAGTGAACTGTTAAGAAGAAAAAGGACATGAAGTAGGAAGAGGATGGGGATGTGGGCAGGGGTGAATATGATCAAAACATATTGCATGCATGCATGAGGCTCTCGAAGAATGAATGCAATTATTATATTAAAATACCTGGTCATAAAATTATTGAGTCTTGCAGAGAAAAATAGGTTACAACTTCAAGTGACATCATTGTGCCCACAGAACACAACACGGAGTTTCTCTTTTCTTCATAATTTTGCCTCGACTGCCTTAACTTGGCAAACACTAAATTCTTTCTAGCACTTTGTTACAAATTGCGGGATGTGTTCAATACAGCAGGAACTTTAGGGCATATCTTGTTCCATGAACTCACAGGGAGGGAAACCTGGGTAACATTTTGATGTTCTTTCCTGAATTCCATGCCAAGCAGTAAAACAGTCTGAACCCCAAGCCTTTCTGTGCCAGCTTTCCCATGCCCATCCCGCGTGCTGTCTCATGATACCAGCTAACATTGCAAAAAGGGACCTGGAAAGGCCTTTGAAGCCATCTCCAAAGGTTCTTCTGCCCTATACAGCTTCCTTGCCTTTTCCTCTTTGCAACAGTTTTCTTTCTCTAACTGTTCCGATTCAAAAGGTCACTTAGTTGTCCTCGGGGGCACAGAGATGCCACAGCTGGATGGAGCTGGTGGCCAGTCAGATCAGTTTCAGACTGCATATTTCCCCTGGAACATGTTGACAGAGCTAACAAGTTTTATCTAGACATTCTCTTTATTTTTGTTATTTTTTTTTCTGGCCCGCAGAAATTGATCCTTGGAAGGTTTCAAATTCTTTGTAAAATTGCTCTTTTGCTTTGGCAATCTGCTCACTTTGATGTTATTTTCTTTATTCCTCTGGGCTCTTCCCGGATGGGAGATGTTTATCTGTGTGTTTTCTTGGTCTGTTTATTCAGGCCATTGATCCAAGCAGTTACCTGGCAGTCCCATCCCTCTCTGTCCTTTTGTTTACTTGATGCTTCTAGTTGCCCCAGAATCTCATCTCTCTCTGCCCTTTTGCTTGCTTGCTTGCTGTTTTCAAATGCCCTCTCTGGTTGGTCTTGAGGGAAATCAGTCTAATCTGGTCCACAGCTTTAGATCTGCAGAAATTCAGTGGTGTCAGCGTGAACTATTAATTTTATCTTTGCCTGGTTTTCTGTGTTGAGTTTGCTGCTGTTTGCTCACAGAGTTTCCAGTCCTCTCTTAAATGCTTATCACCAAGATCTTGGGTATGGTTTGGGTGTGGTCTGCTTCATGAGAGGTTCACATGCTAGAGTCTTACCCCGCAGCATAGCAAGTATTGAAAATCAGCAATGTCTTTGATGCATGGGCACTACCCTCATGAATGGCTTAATGTCTTTCTCAGAGGACTAGATGGAGAAGCTCGTGAGATGATTCATCAGTTAAGAATGCTTTCTGCTCCTGCAGAGGACCTGAGTTTGTTCTTAGCACCAAAGTTGGGTAGCTCACAACTGTCTGTCTTTCCAACTTTAGTGTATTTGTGGCTTCTAGGGGGCACCGGCACACAAGTACACCCCCCCCCCACACACACACAGAGACACACACACTTTTAAAATGAAATACATCTTTAAAATGGATTAGGTCTCATGGGATGCATTAGGACTAGCAGTCCCCAGTATAATAGCACGTGGAGGGAGGTAGTCAGCTTCAGATGAAGCCATGAATTCACAGCTTCTGTCTTTATGCAGAGAGAGACCAGGAGCTTCTTCCTTTCCACGTCCCCTCTTTCTCTCTCACAGAAAGGTACAGCAAGAAGATGAGCATCTATGTATGTATGTATGTATGTATGTATGTATGTATGTATGTATCTATCTATCTATCTATCTATCTATCTATCTATCTATCTATCTATCTATCTATCTATCTATCTATGCCAGTATGAGAGCTTTTATCAGAACCAGGCATGCTGGCTCCCTCATCTAGAAGACTTCCAGACTATGGAACTGTGAGAAAGTAAATCTTCTCTAAAACACACGCATGATGGGATTCTGTGTTGATGGCTGGAGCAGACCCTGGTGAGGTGGTCCTGTCTAGAGCAAACTTTTCCTACAGTTGAGAATGGCAGAAGAAGGTGGGTGATTAATCCCTAGAACTCTAGATCTGTCATACCTGGAGTGGAGAACCTCCCAGGGAACAAGTGTGGGAGGGGGGCCTGGGCCTCATAGCCACTCCCACTGCAGCAGAGCAACTGCTTTTGTCTGAGTCTCTTGTCTCCTGATGTAACAGAATATCACCAATTATGTCATTCTGACCCTATCGGTTTATTTGGCTCACAACTGTGGAATCTGGTGAATCTAAGACCATGGTCTCTCACCCAAGGGCCCACCTTCTGTTACAACATGGCAAACAGCAGATGGATGTGTGCGATATAAAGAGGTAGGTGGGTGCAGAATCGTGCTTTTGTTAGGAGCCTGTAAGAAATGTCTTCCTATAGGAACAGCTTTAATCCATTCGTGAGGGCCAAGGCCCCACGATCCACACACTTACTTCTTAGAGACATTGTCCTGGAATCTTTATAATGGCAACCACACTTTAACACAAGTCTGGGAGGACACCTATAGCCACCTAATAGTTATATATCAGAATAGCTCTGTAACTGTCAAAAAGCGAGCTTTAGGAACTAACAGTTGTATTGATTTCCACCGATCTTACTTTGTGTGTATATGAGTTATGAGTGCGTGAATGAGCTTTCCTGTGTGTATGAGAGAAAGAGAACTTTCTGTGTCTGTGTGTGTGTGTGTGTGTATGTGCTCTCTTCCCCCACCCTCCTCTGTGTGTGTGTGTGTGTGTGCGTGTACATGCGTGTGCCCACACATGCACCAGAGGTTGAAGTCCAGATATCTGTCCTCATTTGCTCCTCTATTTTTTGAGATAAGGTTCCCCACTGAACCAGAAACAGAGGCTCATCACTTTGCCTTCACTGGTTGACCAGAAAAGTCCGGGGGATTCTCCTGTCTCTAACTCCCAGTTACAAATGTATGCCTCTTGCCTGGCTTTTATGTGACTTCACTGATCCCTCCCCAGTTTGATTTTCAAATCCAAAAATTATTAGTATTTTAAAAATATTACCGAACACTTAGTATTTATCTGTCTTAGGATTGTGACATTTTAACAAAATGCAACAACCGCATTATTACTAGACACTAATATCAATCTGTATAAATCATAGGAACTCTTAACTCTCTTTAATATAGAATACCATGTTTCCTAAATTAAAAAAATCATTGTAAACACACACATATGTACGTTTATATCTACTCAATGTATCACCATTTATATTTACCTTAATTCGGACCTCACCGGCCTTTGGTGGATCAACTTCAACTTCCTCAATGGAAAGGGGGGCATTGGTTGTCCAGGCAACAGCTGCCCGGCATTTGATGACCTAGATGCATGCAAAAATGAAGTTATGATGTGTGTTACTGCTAATGAACAAGAAACAGTGAGATAAAGAGTCCAGTTCCCATTTCCTACCCTGAGCAGCCATCCTGTTTGTCTCCTTTAGAGGGGAAAACAGCTACTTATTCATTGGAAACAATCTCTTGTATCTTTTATGTCTGATTAAAATAAAAACTTAAACAAAATGTTATAATGTAAGTTCACATCAATATGCATGTATGTACATATGTACATATACATATAATACATATATACATATATATCGTACTTATACATCATAGTATACCTTCTTTTAGCTTCAGAGAGCTGATTGGAATTCTTAGTTGATTTCTCTGTATTTAAAATGCCACAAGGTACCAATGTTGGTTTATGAAGCCCAGTTCTGCTCTCTGAGCTTAAATTCCTGCCTTGTATTTTCTACCATTGCTTACTTACCTGGAGATTAGACTCTATCACGTAAAGAACCTGGTAAGAAAAGACTAGCAGCACCTTGGAAGTAACATGAGAAACACTTCCCCTCTTACTTTTCTAGCCCAGGTTCATCCTAGTGAAATAGGGCATAGAACATTCAATTTGCCATTATAACTGACTTCCTCTGTCTTATAACATTGATTCATTTTAGTTTGCAAATCTCCAATCTTCGCTTTTCTCTACTGATTTTCCTTTATTAATAGATATTTTGGAGATAAGTATTTAAACATACTCTTTATAAACTTTTCAGGATTGATTAAGTTGCTTATCTCTTTAACACAAAAATAAAGGGAAGATGGGAACACAGCCCCCCCCCACTATCACTAATTATGCAATTCCCCAAAATTTTGGAAACTCATAAGGGACAGCATATGTGCAGTGCAATGGATGAGCCTCACCCTGGGAAAGCTACCTCTGAGATCACAGTATCTCCCATTGGGGCTAAGTTTCTAAGCTGTTTCTTTAAATGATAACAGTTCTTATTTTATTATGATTTTCATAGAGATTCTTCTAAAACTGACTTGCAAACTACCAGGAGTTCTTCCTTTATGCAAAGCATGCTCTCAACAGAGCCTTAATTAGCAAAGCATATCTACTACCAATTACGACCATCCAGGAGACCGCATTCCAGGAGCTAACCCTGACTTACACTGCTGGGTGTTTTCATGGCGAGGCTGGCTTGCTCCATCTTTGCTTCTGGTGGGTTCAGAACTGAGGTCCTCTCCGTCTCTAGTGCTCACCTTCTGAACTGAGTGAGCACTGATGTCTTCTTACTCTCCAGAGTGACTCAACCACTGTGCATTAACCTGAGAGGGAGGGGAAGGGAAAGAAAGAAATGACAAATCAAAAGATGGAAAAAGGAAGGCAGGCCTGAAGCCAGGAAGGAAAGATGGGTGAAGTATAAACAGGAGAGAAAAGGAAAGTATGGTTTTAGATGGAAAGTGAAGACAAAAGATGAAGGAAAAACATCAGCTATTCTGAAATGAATTTTCCGCTGAGTAGTTTGCCAATCGTGTCTTCTGATCCCAATACAACTGCTATCGACTTGTTCTTAATCACGCCTTTCTGTGCAGAGACTGACCTTCCTAAAGAATTATAGGATTAGCTTGCCTTGGGGTTTGAACACTGTTTCCTGTTTCAGATGTTTTAAGTCTGGGCATGGGCAGGGATGGAATTATGAGGAGAGATGTACAAAACTGTGAGGAAAGAGAAGGACAGACTGGTGAAGGATGCTCGGGTAGGGGTGGGCGTAATAGGAGGAATGAAATCAAACAGGTTGTAGTAGCTCCACCTGCCTTTACCTGCCGAATGCTGGGAGTACAGGGCTGTGCCACCAAGCCCGGCAGATCTTAACACTTTGAAAGGAAAAGACATCAACCATTAATGCAAATGAGAAAACAAGAACCATCAAAAACACACACATTAGGTTTTCACTGGCACAATCAATGAGACTTTTTTTTGTGTGTATGTGATAAATCTTTCCTAAACGTACAGGTACTTACCCCAGACGGGACGGATAGCAGACTGGAGGAACGGCTGCTCCAGAGTCCAACTTGTTGAACTACTGAGTTTTTATTTGGGTTACTAGCTGGAGTGAATGAAGCATGATTAATACAATCCCAGAGACAGAAATTGGGGTTCAACCTGAAGGTCAGAAAAGCAAAGCAGCCAGTCACTGGCTCTTACTTCTGCCTCAGTCCAAAATGGTGATCCTGCCTCCAGGAATCTCAGAATGAGACTGTGTGTGAGAGCTGTCTCCTCCCATTTTATATTCCTTTCTAGGGCTGGGATTAAAGGCGTGCACCACTACCGCCCGCTTTCTATGGCAAACTAGTGTGGCTACTGGGATTAAAGGTGTGTGCCACCACTGCCTGGTCTGTAAGGCTGGCCATTGGGGCCGTTTTACTTTTCTGATCTTCGGGCAAGCTTTATTTATTAAAATACAAATGAAATGCCACTACAAGTGGAGTGTTATTTGCAACAACAAGGATGACTCAAAAGTAGCCTCATCACCAAGCTGCATCCGTGGAGCTCTCTGCACGGCTTGCACAGGAGTGGAACATTCCCGGAGACCGCTCTATAGCTTGCTGGTCAGTTTCTCTTGAGCAGTCACTTATGGCTTCCACAGCCCTGGGGAACCTCCAAGCTTCAGTTTTCCCAGACTTGTGACGCTCACTCATTACCTCATGAGTTTCTAGAGCTTCTCCTCTTGCTCCTGAAGCAAGTGAGTGTTTCAGTTCAGAAGAAGCTACTCTACTAGAGACTTCTCACATTACTGCCTGTAATGACATCTGACTTCACTTTTGATATTTGCAGCAGCTTTCAAGTTCCTGCGCATCCCTGTTCCTTTCATGTCTTCCATGTGACTAAATGTATGACCAATCTTCTACAGTTTCCATTAGTGTTGTTGGCCACGCCTCCCCTTGATCTTTGAAATCATTTATGTACTTTCTTGACAGTGTGTCTGACTCTCCCCAGCAAGCCCCCATTTTGTTAGTATTTTTTTTCCTTCCCTCCTGGCACATGTATGGCTTCGCCTGTCCACATTTGAACCAATTTTATGTGAAAATTGCAGCCGGTCTGTAAGAGTGCTGGCCACTGGTACCTGCAAGCATGGGTTTCAGCAATGATCAGCACAACTGAGATCTTATTTTGCCTTGCTAATTGGCCCAGCTGATTGCTCATAAACTTGTATTTTGAACTGTTGCCTTCTGGCTAATGTCTGTGGGCTGTGTTGCCACCTGTAGGCGAGCCTGCATTTGGAGCTAGGCTGCTTATTGCTGCATCTGCTGAATATTATGAAGTCTCTTTTACAGATTCTAGAAGCAAGACACTCACTACAGTATGACTACAAAGACGTGGTGGCTAGAATAAGAAATGCCTCTTCTAGGCTCATGAATTTGAACACTTGATTCACAGTTGTTGTTGGCATTTGAGGGAGTTATGGAACCTTCAGGAGGGTGACTCTTGCTGGAAGAAGTACACCACAAGGGTTTTTGTTTGTTTTGCTTTATAATATCACTCGGCTTCTTGTTCTGTGTTGTTCTCTGTATCTCTGGGTCTCTGCCTGTATCTGCGTCTCTGTGTCTGTCTGTGTCTGCCTCTGTCTCCATCTCTCACTGCTTCCTGAATGCATCTGTCACCCTGTCCTACCTTCCTCAGCACAATGGACTCTCTCTCTGGAACCATGTGCTAAAATGGCCCCCTCTCTTCCTTAATGGCTTCTGGTCATGCTGTTCTGTAACAGCAACAGAAGCATATTGATCACAGGCGAGTCTGGAGCAAGCCACAGTTCAGAGTAGCTTTACGGAGGAAACAACTCTGGAGGGCATGGGTAGCAAGCTCAGAAGACCGATGCTTTGTCAAATACGGCATCAGTTACTTTACTCTTCATCGTGAGAGGAACATCTGGCAGATTAAAAAGGGAGGAGGATTTCGTCCCATCTCATCTCACCCTCTCATGGTGAGGAGGGGCTGAGGGCTGAAATGGCTCTGACTGTGGTGGGCAAGGCTGTCATTCAGCCTGATCACATCTCAGCAAGCAGGAGGCCGAGACATGAGCTTAAGAATAACATAAGACAGAAGCTCCCTTACTTTGTAGGGCAACCATTGTCACAGGGAGGACGCAACCAGATGATGGTCTGATTGGAGGCTCTGGGAAAGCGCTTACTTGTGAACGGAGGCTCCAAAAAGGTTGCATGATCGTATTGGAAACCCAAAATCTACAAGACAATTATTATCCATCAGAAAAGTAGAAAGGGCACCAACTGGTGTTACACCTCAGTGACCTCAGCTGATTCTAAGTTAACTTTAACATCTGCTGACTTGTTAATCCTACTGCTCAAGTAACCGCTTTATGTGGAGTCTTGGTACGTTTAAATGTGGTGCCTTACACATGGGGGTGCCATTGAACTTAAACTTCAAGCTATTACACTGTAGTGCAAGTTACCAAATGTGTAGCAAAGGAGAGGGTGGTATTCCTTGCTTTAGTCGTCAATACAGTTGCCTCGCATAAATTCTGGAGAGTTACAGCCCGAAACTATCGTATCTAACAACAAGTCAAAGATTGGGCACCCACAACTCCTATTATGTCTAATTAAAATAATAATCATAGCACAATTAGAATTAAAACAATTCCTTCAAGGATTGTTACTCGTTGTACAAAAGCCCTTTGGGAAGCGATAGTTAGATGCACTGTTTCTCCTTCATTCTCCGACTTGGGCTTCTTGGTCCTCACAGGGTAGAAACTTGAGAGCTGACATAGTAAAACATATGCATTTTCTCTTGGCTTCTAGCTCTTAATATAGCCTCCCCAACTATTATTTTTTTGAATGATGAGCATGATATACATAGAGTGCCTTAATCTCTGAATATTCTAGGGTTTTGGAGAATTTTTGTTCTACTCAGGCAACTTGATGGGACTTCTGATAGTTTCAGCAGGACAAAGGGCAATTGGTCCCCAGAAACCATGCCGTGAGTAGGGACTCTCAGTTTCACTTACCATCTTACGGGGTGCTGGGAGGGTGCACTTCAGTTTGACTCTCTCCTGTTCCCAGGAGGTATCTGGACCTTGCCCCGTTTCCTTTCACTTAGTTATTTATTTTCATATTTTTAAATATCCTCTAAGATTAACCTGCAGTGGTTCTCTGAGTTCTGTAACCTAGCACAGCAAAGGATCAGACCTGAGGAAAGCTCATTGGAACAGCTTATTGGCTGCCATCAGAGAGATGAGTAACCTATCATCCACTGGCTTTGATTGACATCCAATGTGGGAGGCAGTTTAATGGAACTGCGCAGTGGGCTCTGTGCTTAGCTTGAGGTAGTTTGTGTCAGAACTGAGTTAAACTGTAAGAGACCAAGCTGGAGTCCATGCAGAGCTGGAGAATTGCTCAATATAGAAAACTGACATGTTGAATGTGAGAAAAACCCATGCTTGTTATTAGAGATTAATGTCTAAAATTAAATACCCAAATAATCAATATAGATGAGCAGATGAATTATACTGAAAAGTCTCAAGAGAAAAATTATACAAATGGCCAATTAATACAAAAATAAATATTCACTATTTTTAGTCATCAAGGAATGAAAATCAAAATTACACCGAGATACCTTTACATCTCACCTCAGTCGGAGTGGCTATCATTTGATAAAACAAACCATAAACCAATTGCTGCAAGGATACCCCGACTATAGATCCCTTACACCATGGGTGGGAATGTAGATCTGTATAGTCACTATGGAAATCAGTATGAAGGGGCTTCAAAAAGCTAGAAAAAGAGTTGCCATGTGATCTGGCTCTCCTGTTCCTGGATATATTCTCAAAGGACTCAAAGTAAGTACACCACAGAAATGTGTGCACATCCATGTTTACTGAGGTACTGTGCACCATACTGCAGATATAGAGCCAGTCTAGATAGCTGGATAAAGAAAGTATGATATCTATCTATCTATCTATCTATCTATCTATCTATCTATCTATCTGTCATCTATCTATCTACCTATCATCTATCTATCTACCTACTATTATGCCATTAAGAAGAATGAAATTGTGTCATTTGCCTCAAAATATATAGAGTTGGCGGTCATGTTAAGAGAAATAATCCAGACCCTGCGAGACACCTGTTGCATGGTTTCTCTTATTACAGAATCTTGGCAAAAAGAAAGAAAGTTGAAAGCAGGAGAAAGACTGAGAAGAGGAAGACAGCCAGTAGGAGTAGGAAGGGAGTCAGGGAGGGTAATGGGAATGAATCATATTAAAACACATTATAAACAAGTCTGACAAGGTCACAATGAAAACCATAATTTTGTATAATTAACCAAAACTAATGAGAAGCAACATCGGACTAAACTCTAGTCTAATAAACTTGACTCTGGTACATATTCCATACCCCATTTCCCTGGATAGTTCATTATCTTTGTGTAACACTTTTGTAGCCATCCTTTTTTTTCTTGTATAAGAAACATGTTTACTTGAAAGAACAGTTCTCAACTTCTGATGGAAGAACAAAAACACCTACGACAACCCAAACAATCCTAAATAATGAAAGAACTTCTGGAGGTATCACTACCCCTGATTTCACGGTGTACTATAGAACTATAGTAGTAAAAACTTCATGATATTGGCTTAAAAACCAACACCTTATTTAATGGGAATGAATTGAAGACCCAGACATAAATCTACACACCTATGGAACCTGAGTTTTGATAAAGAAGCCAGAAAAACACACTGGAGAAAGGAAAGCATCTTCAACCAAGGGTGTTGGTCAAATTGGACATCTGCATGTAGAATACAAATAGATCCATACTTATCACCCTGCACAAAATTAAAGTTCAAGTGGATCAGAAAATGTACCAGCATAAAACCAGATACATTGAATCTGATAGAAGAGAAAGTGGGCAATAGCCTCTAATGCCCTGGTCCAGGAAAAGACTTTCAGAACAGATACTAAGATCAGTAATACATGGGACTTCATGAAACTGAAAAGCTTCTGTAAGGTTAAGGACACCATCAATCAGACAAAGCAGCAGCCTACGGAATGGGAAATTTTTTTTTTTAACAACCCTACATCTGATAGAGGGCTAATATCTAAAATATATAAAGAAACTAATATTTTAAAACCGAACAACCCAATGAAAAAATGGGGTACAGATCTAAACAGAATTCACAATAAGGGACTCTCAAATGGCTGAGACACATTTAAAGAAATGTGCAACATCCTTAGCCATCATCGAAATGCAGATCAAAACTACTTTGAGATTCCATCTTACATTTGTCAGAATGGGTAAGATCAATTACACAAGTGAGGGCTCATGCTGGCAAGGATGTGGAGCAGGGGGACCACTCCTCCATTGCTGGTAGGTGTGTAAACTTGTACAGCCACTATGGAAATCAGTGTGGTGGCTCCTCATAAAGTCGGGAATCAATCTATTCCAAGATCCAACTACACCATTCTTGGGCATATACCCAAAGGACACTTCATCTTGCCACAGAGGCACTTGCTCAAACATGTTCATTGCTGCTCTATGCATAAGAGCCAGAATCTGGAAAAACAAAACAAAGCAAAACCCTAGATGTCCCTCAACAGAATAAAGAAAATGTGGTACAGTTTCACAATGGAGTATTACTTAACTGTTAAAAAAAATAATAACATCATGAAATTTGCAGGCAAATGGATGGGACAGAAAAAAATTATCCTGAGTGAGGTAACTCAGACCTAGATTTTATGGATGGACTGGGATTGGGTGGGGACAGAATCCAGAAGGGATTAGGTAGGAGGGGATAGAATGGAAAGAGGGAGTGTGGAAGAGATGGCTGGAATTGGGGACCATGTGGGGCTTAGTGTGGAAACCTAGTGCAGTGAAAACTTCCTGGGATCTATGAGGATAACCCTGCTGAGGACTCCTGGTAATGGGAATATGGAGTCTGACCTGACCATTTCTTGTGGCCAGGCAGGGCTTGTAGTGGTGGGGCTGGGTTGCCTTCAGCTGAGTTGTTGTGGGGGGGGGGGCTAGAGAGGGGAGCCCTGGAGGGGTCCTGTGGAGATTCCCAAACAACCCAGGCTGATGCTAGGGCAAAGGTTTGCTCTGTGAAGACTGACATGGGCCCCATTGCCGAGATCAGCATCCACACAGCTCATTGAGAATGGTTGAGCCGGTGCCTGCATGGAGCCTTCATCCCTCTTTGGTTGGGGAAGGTACTATGCACTCTGCAGGCTACTGAAAGAAAAACTTGGAGAGCAACCCAGCTCCCCTCCAAAAAAAAAAAAAAAAAAGAAAGAAAAAAGAAAAAGCTCGACCTACAATCTGTGCTGTGTGCAAGATGTGCTAGGACAATGGTGGCACAGAATTTGTTGGGGTGGCCAAGCAATGTCTGATTTAACTTGAAGTCCACTCCACAAGAGGAGCCGATGCACACACTGCCTGGATGGCCAGGAACTGGAGACTGGATATACCAGAGACACAGGGTAGAACCAAACATGACTGGTCAACAACAACAACAAAAGAAAAGAAATCAATGAAATGATCCCTAACAATATTCTGTTCTAATCATAGATCAGTCTGTTGAAGACTGCGACACCTCACCTTGGGCTGCCATATGTTGAGGACCAGCCTCAGCAAAGTCACCTCTTACCAGGGTAGGGGTGAGAAAATAAAGACAGAAACCACAAGCCAGTATCCGGAGGGAGTTTCAGGGATTCCTCAGATCCTGAAATCACCCTCATTTATTTTTCCACAGCTTTTATACCAAATGTAAACTGGGGGAGAAGGTAACAAAGGCTTCATTAACATGATAGCACGAGACTTCCCATCATCAGCATTCTGTTGCCTAGGTAACTAGGTAGCGGGATGACACACCTGTACTCAGGTATACTTGGTCATGTAGGCAGAAAACAGCCTCTCCCCAGGTGACGCCATAGATACAGTGGAAGGAGCAGAAGTACATTGGCATATCCTGACCACCTGTCAGGATGGCGCCGAGCTTTCTTAACTTCAAAAAGGGGCCAGGCAGCCACCTCCTGAGCTAGAAGGTGTAATTAAGCCTTGTTTTTCCCCAAACTCTCTGGCTGTCAGATAAGGTGGGAAATGGGCCTGCATTTCTCTGCCAGTTGTCGTCAGAGAACCTTCCTCTGGCAATGGATGGGAGCTGACACAGAATCCCGTAGACAGACAGAATGTTTCTCACTTCACAGAATAATAATGAGAGGATGTGGAAGAAGGGATGCCAGGCACTGTTAGGACGTTGCCAGTCTGCAGTTCACAAGTGATTCTGAGGTGGTTCCTCCCAATGGAGTGGCTAGTTGGGAGCCACTTGTTTCTCGCACATGACACAGTTACATTAGATAAGAAATTATGCATTAGAGAATATCTTTTAAGCAAATAAAAAGAAATTATGCTCTTTTTCCTGTTTAAAAGAATAAATTATTCTAATATAGTGTTAAATATGGAATTTGTATTGTAATACATAAAATATGATTTAAAAGAAATTTTAAATCCCTTCCAGCAAAATAAAGTAGAAGTTTATATTTGTGTATCTTTGAGATGTAAGAAAGACCCTAGTCAAAGCAATATATAATATATATATGAAATTTACATATATATACATATGTATATATATTTATGTATGTCCATGTGTGTATCAAAGGTGAAACTTGCTACTCAGACTCTCTTCTTTCCCATTTAAGAGCTAAATGCCCGTGATGCCAGCTAAGACCATCTTAAAATGTGATGGCCTTAACTCACCTGTTGACTAGGGCAGGGTTTCTTTCCCAGTGTTGTGTAACTTCTTTGATCTTATCTCTGGGGGTGGCTCTCAATCACCACCCTACATCTATTGGTTCCTATTGGGGTGTTGTAATACCAAGCTCCTATTCTAAAGGCGCCTGTACTCTTGGAAAATTATGGGGTTCTCAGTAAATTATCCACTTGTATATCTTCTAACTTCCTCTCATACCCCACTTCCCTTAGGGTAATGAATAGGCAAGGCCAAATATAGGTTCTTTCATCCTTTGACCAAACCTCTCACTGCCCAGCCTGTATGGATTCACACTCTTTTCTCATGGTCATACATATTCTAGTTCTTGGGGTCTAGTTCTTGGAGTTGAATTTCCCTGGGGCCTGACAAGAACCCGAGGGCCTCTGGGGAGCAGAAGATGGCCTCTAAATCATGTACAGAGGCCTTCAGAAGACCTGGCATGTGGGACATCCTCCAAGTCCATCATGCTGCAAGTGTCTCTGGAGAGCTGAGCACAGCTCACAGGAGGATGAGATATGTGGGTGCTGTTTCTTTAGAAATTATGTCCCATAATAACTTTCCCAAGACTGGGAAACAAGTCCCTGCAATGGAATCTCTGAGACTATTTCCTAGAATACCACCTATCTATATCTGTATCTATATCTATATCTGTATCTATATCTATATCTATTTATATCTATCACCTTAGAAGGCCCCTCTCATGAGGCCCTAAAAATGTCCTGTACCAACAGCTCTGGTCTTTCCCCAGACACCTGAACAGGCAAAAAGAACAAATGTTCAGGTTTTTTTATTTTTCTTGAGCCTCATGTTGGAAGGAATGTCTTGCTAACTGGCAGACTCAATCTATGTCCTCAGGAATGGAATATCTATTAAATGAGCAGAAAGGACACAGAAACCAAAAACAAATGGTGGGAAGGTCTCCAGCAAAGCCAAGGCGGCGTTCTGAGAATGGGGAAAGCTGAGTGATCTCCACAACAGGGACACGCCTGAAGGAGGCAGTGGATGGCAGAGCCAGAACTTGGAGCTGTGGGGCCACTGTTGAAGCCGAGTCATCCAGATCCCTGTGTGACACTAGGTTCTCCTGGCTGAGGCCTGGACCCTTGAGAACCCAAAGAGCCTCTTCCTTCTTGGTGCCCAAGTCTGTCACCCTCATGAGCATCATTGGGGAAAGCAGAAGGTAAAGGAAGAGAGAAAAAAAAAGAGAGAGGGAGGAGCTGCCGAGGAAGGCAGGCACTTAGGAGAAAGAGCAAAAAGGAATGTGTTCCTTGCCCCTTCGAGGTTGGGAGTCTTTCCCAGGACCTGCTGTGGCATGTGAATGGGTGTGATATTTTACAGTGAGCTTTTTTTTTAGGCTAAAACTTTTTATTCATAAAAGATGGGCATCAAATGCCTTCAAAGTAGTCTGATATGCTTTATAACATTGTAAATGCCTCAGAAAAAATCAAGGACACCAGTAGGCATTTATAGATTAAACTATAGTACCCCTAAAGACAGTGGGATGAGAATGAAGGGGAACTATGATGAGGTGCTACAGTGAGCTTTTTGATACAAGACTGCTTTCTTGCATCTGGTTCATTACCTGATCTCAGCTCAGGACAGGATTATCTGGTCACCAGAGTCTCCAAAGGTCATTTCTCTAGCAGCCTGACCTTGTTCACAATTTGGAGTTACTCTCGGGCATCCCAGAAAGAGCAGAAAGCTTTAGAGACTAGAAACATAAATCCTAACCTTCTTTCTAGTTCACCAGCTGATGGGGGCAGCTATTGGGGTTCCATGCGTGCCTTGAAGAGGTTTTATGGTCTTGTGTCCTAGAACAAGGAACTGAGCAGAGACCTGTGGATAGAAGCAGAAATGGGAACTTATAAAGAAAACATACATTTCCATAGGAGGAAGGGGTCAGAGCAAAAAGCAACACCCTGCTGCACAAATGGAAGGGTTTTTTTTTTTATCACATGCCCAAGCTCTATGGCTTGTTTGCATAACTGGGCTTTTGTCTGCTTGTTCTAACTGTGGCATCTTGTAACTCATTCCTCATTAGCATTTTAAATCTCCACTCAGGTCCATTCTGTGGAGCTCCTATGCTCCTGCTCCAGTGGCTCCAGTGGCTCCAGTGGCTCCAGTGGCTCCAGCCAAGTCTAGTTGCCATTAGCTGGAGATTTCAGGCCTTCCTCTTTGTGCTCCGTTTAAGGCATTTCTTATGGGCTAGTGTTAAGTTGGGAGCGTTGCCCCAGTCCCTGGCATCCATCCCAGCACCCCCTGGGACTTGTGTTGGTCTGGACTCCAAATCCCAGCATCCAGGTCCCACAGGGTATTTAAGTGGGCACACAGAGAAGGAACACGTGGTCCTGGGTTTTGCATGTGCTCCCCGGTTTTCTGTCTCCCGAGAGCGCTGCATTTAATAAAACATGGGCATTTTAATTTGGTTTAATCTGTTTTGATTGGATTTTTGCGATTTTTTTCCCTAACAGCTGGTTTTGCAGTCTTTGTGTGTAAGGCTTTCTGGACTTCACTCTCTGTCCCAAGTGAAAAGAAAAAGATCTGTGGGCTAGTCACTTAATTTATAGATTCGTTAACTCTTTATGTGTGTAATTATCACCCAGTGAGAGCTGAATTTGAGATCATTATGGGGCATTTGAAAGGTGAACAGGATATTCATTGAAGTGGCGTGACTGTAGGCTTTTGATTGGGAACTTATCCCTTTGACCAAGGCTGGTGACAGGGACAGACTGATAAGAAGGCAACTCTTTCAGTGCAGCAAATATTTGGAAAACAAAACAAAAGCAAAGAGAGACCTGCATACTGAAGAAAGATAAAGAATTCAGGTCATCCTACAACACTCTGTTTTGAGTCAGAAGACATTAGAAATTTATGTAAAAACACATATGTTAGCATCTTGGTTACATTACCCAAAACGTACTTTTGCGAATTAAGTTCCTTTCCCCTTTACAGTGTCCTCCATTAATTAATTCTGAAGTTCAACGAAAGGCAATCCTACAGAGAGGCATGGCTTGAGATAGCCCAGCAGCCCAAGGGAGCCTTTGTACTATTATCCAGCTTGAATGCTGGTATCTGCGTATTCCTGGTAATTCTGTTAATGTTTATCTGCTTTCCAAGATCTGCAAGATCTGTGACAGACAGCACCGTGCTACTGGTGGGCGGCTCTGACGGTGAGCTGTGCTGTCCTGGTGGAAGGGGGTCTCTCATGATCGCAACAGTCGTCCTGTTCATCTTTGGGCCGTGTGGACTGAACTGCTGCTTTAACTTCGTCTCCTCGTAGACGCACTCAGTCTACACTCAGAGGGACGGTGGCCTTCTGGCTCCATCTCTGTGGTCTCCATTAGTCACCCTCTAATTCCTGAACATCTATAAGAAATCCTTCAGCCAGTAAAGGGAACCACAGGAACCATTCTGCATCCCCAGATTCCTCAAATTTATTGTTTCCCCTATCACCTACCCAGGAGTTCAAGATTCCTGCCTGCCGCCCTTTATCCGACAGTTCTACAAATAAAGCCATAGAAGCACTTTGGGGGGCCTTTTAGATAGACCCACTAGAGGGCTATGCCAATACTCTTGCCCAACAACACCCCCCTGACTTGTAGAAATAGCATTGATTTTCACCCCAATTTCCTAGTAGCGGTTAGGGTTGTGTCTTCTGGGAGTGGGAGGAATGAAATGTTGAGAACAGGAGATCACCAGCAATTGGCCAGGCAGATTTAGGGTAAAGGCATTCCCGAAGAGTGGACAGTTTTCTTTCTTGGTTAAAACTCAAAAATGTTCTCATCCTAGTCCTTGAAAGGGGCCAGATATGTTTCAGCCAAAATGTCTCTGGTTCTGCCATGGCCAGAGGCTGGGGTTTCAGAAAGGGGTTGTCTCTTTGTCCCATATCTCTCCCCCACCCCCAAGGAAGCACCGTTTCCTGGAAACTGTACTGAGGCTGAAATGGGGGCACCTGGGCACCTTGAATCAGCTTCTCTCCCCCTCCTCCATCTTTCATTCAGAAAAGCTTTACTAACTTAAAGGCAGTGGCCCTCAATAGCACCCTACTCCCGGGTTCCATTTTCTTTTTTCTCTTTAGCCTTCTGTAATAAAAATAGTCTCTCTCTCTCTCTCTCTCTCTCTCTCTCTCTCTCTCTCTCTCTCTCTCTCTCTCTCTGTCTCTCTGTCTCTCTCTGTCTGTCTCTGTCTCTCTGTCTCTCTCTCTCTCTCTCTCTCTCTGTCTCTCTCTTTCTTTCTCTTTAAAACTTACCTTCTGTGGTCCATGAGTTTCATTCTTTGAATTCAAGAGACAAGAATCTAAAAGCTGCTAGTTTGGAGAGGCCTGAGTTTCCAGGGCCTTAGGCCCCCAAACAAAGCACAGGAACTGAGAAAGGCTCCCTTGCTCTCAAAGACACCCCGACATTCTCAGGTGTATCTCCCAGATCTGGATCTTAAAATACTTGAGAAGTTGAGCTCCACCCAACAAAAGCTTCTAAGGAGTGGCAGCCCAAGTCAGTAAGGGCACACTATTCTCACCGACTTCTTCGCTAACTGCCTGCTCATTGGTTCGCCCACCCCCCCCAACAATGTGTGAGTCCTTTTCATTGTCCCCAAATTTTAGTCTCTTCAGACATTTTTCTTTACTCACTCACCTGTCTCATTTGTTAATGTTTTGCACCTCTAACCAACTGAGTCTTATAAACAACTAAACGTTCTCTTTGTAAAACCACTCACCGTCTTGGAGTCAGTCTTTGAGAGCGTTTATCTGGATGATCTGAGAGGTATTGCCAAGGGGTTAGTATGATAGATGCTGACTGGAATGAGTCAGTATTGCTGTAACATTTCCAATCAAGGTATTTTTAAAACACCTCAATTTCCCTTTACGATGAATGTAATTTTACTATAACATAATCACAGTTAATCATTTCAGTATGAAGACTCCTAGATTTGTTTGTTTACTTCTTTACACCAAAAAAGACACAATAGGTGTGTGCATTTGTGAACTAGCTTAGGGTTGTAGTTCATTTTAAAACGTAGTAATATATTTCATCATTTGAAAAAATTGTCCCATGTACTATGATTTAAGGGAAAAACATTATCCCATCAGTAACAACAACTGGACATCTTGGCTGTTTCTAATTTTAAGTGATACAATCTGTTTATGTAACTGTCTGAAGAAAGAGGTCCATAAGACCATCTTGTCTAGCTGCTTATCTCTCTAGTCTCACCCAGAGCAATTCTGCTTGTTCTCAGCATGCTACATTAAGTTTGAACATGCCATCTCCTGCCTCTCAACATTTGCATGGGTACTTCTACTTCGAGAGGACGCTCTGAGTTCTTGTTCACTGCCAGACCAGTTTCTACTCTGCTGAGATCTCATGGAGACTTTAGACTAGGTCATGGTGTGACGGCATGTTCCACGAGCATCTTGACATCCCCAGCCCATTGTGACTGAGTCCTCTCATGTTTGTCCTACACGTTGACATTTACAGAGTGTCATTTGTTTTATGTTTTGACAACCTGATGATATGAGAAATCTTCTCGTTACTTTATTTAGTATTCCCCTTTCTTTTCCAAAACAATTGTTTTTGTGTATGTGTGTTTGAGCACTCAGTATGTGTGCGCATGCTTCTGCCACAGCATGTGGAGGAGGGGTGGAGCCAACTTGGTCCACTCAGATTCTTTTCCCATCTTTACTTGGGTCCCAGAGACAGAACTCATGTTGCTAGACTTTCCCAGCAATCACCTTTACCCACTAAGTCATCTCACTAGACCATTATTTAGTAATTCTTATTTGGCAAGATACTTGTTTCTGGCAAGTTAATTTTCTACTGGGATATTTATCATATATTTATTAATTTATAAACATTCTTTACATATTAAGCATTCATCTATTACCATTTTTATAGAATACATAATATCTTCCATACATGTTTGTTTTACATCACCAACATTTTCCCCATTATTATTCAATCAGATTTGTCACCAGCTTTTAAAAAATTGATTAGAAAAATCTAAGCCCAGAAACAAAATTAGGAACACATTTAGATGCCTCTTTTGAAAGATCATTTTAGTACTTTTAAGACTAATTTTTAAAATTTAGAAACAAAGAAAAAATGCAATTTAAACAGTGTTTTGAAAACTTAAGAATGCAGTAGCATGCATAATCCCCTTTGTCTACGAAGTGGTGGATTCCAGTTAAAAACTAGCAGGATCAGAACAGAGTGAAGGAGAATATGAAAGAATTTTCCTTATGTTTCAAAACCCAAAGGTAAGAGTATAAAGCATGAGGGAAAAGTCAAGAATAAGAAGAGCTAAGCCTCATTCCCTCTCCTCTGTCTCTCAGCTTTAAATGAGAATACTACATTAAAGTTGTGGATGAGAAAATGCTTGGTGGAATTAGGGGGTGGGGTGCTAGGGATGTGACCAAGCTTCTCTGGGAAGATCCTCTACCTTCTCCCTGGGTTCTAAGTTGTAAAATTTTCCAAATATGCAACTAGGAGCCATGCCTCACTACTTCATGAGTAAGAGCAATGGTTGACATAAATTCTGAAGGACAGAAAATGGCTCGCTGCATCGGAGGGGGCCTTTCATTGATGACTTCACCACAGCATGTTGGGAAAGCAGAAGGATCATTATGTCAGCTCAAGAACGGTGTGGAAGACGCAGGGAGATCTACACAGATGAAGGCATCTGGAACATGTGAACACAGAGACAGCTTTCATGAACTTATGGCAGTGATCAGATGGGTTGTGGACATAATCAATACTATCACGAATCAAATGCAATCACTTCTCTTTTTAAGGTCACAGTGTGAGCTGCACACCAGTTCTTCCAACTTATTTTATTATCAGTATGGCCAAGAGGCCCTCATTTCACAATATACAGCTACACTGTCTTCCTGCCACTGATGCACCGTCTCTTCCGGCAGAGTTGACACAGGAAAGGAAGGAAAGCCATTCCGGATGCTCTTGCACTTTCAGCATTGAGATCTCAGAAGAGTAGAACACAGCGGATGCTGAAACATAAAAAAAAAAAAAATTGTGATCACGATAAGCTGGGAAGCACTAACTGTGACACAGTCATTTCTTCTTTGCTCTAATTCACCTAAATAACAATCAGCATCTGAATGGGGTCTGGATTGGAATCCAGTGTCATACAGAAAGGAAAGGCATCCTCTTCACATGTAGTTCCCTATGACTGCACAACCATAAAAGACCCCAGGACCTCAGGGACAGCTTCTCAGCAATATCCTGCTGCTGTAGCATCTTGACTAACATCTGGACCAGAAAGAAAAAGGTGACTTTCTCTGGTTCCTCTCCTCTTGCAGTAAGTCCACTGCCTGCTAGACACCTTCCCCCACATACAATCATCATTTAAAACTGTCAGATGAGCTTCCCTGGAGCTTTGTTCTTGACTTAAATGGGTTGACATACACAGTGAAATTTTACCAGAAAGAAGAGGGCAAAAATGTGAAGGTTTTCAGATAAAAATTATTTAGCAAACGAAGTGTGGGCGCAGAGTCGGGGAAAGAATACAGACTGGAGACTCGCTTCAAAGTGAACCGAGAAAAGCACATTCATAGACGTTTCTTTGCTGTTTGTTTCAAGCTCTACACTGAATCTCCAACCCTTGTAGCAGTCCTGGAAGACAACTGCAGGACAGCTGTCTTTAAATTCAAGCATTTGCTCCAGGAGGGAGAAAGGCAGGAGGTAAACAAACTTCCCAGTCTGGGAAAGCAGAAGCTTGCAAGATTTGTAGTGACCCCCCCCCCCCCAGGGCCATGGACATGGTAAGTCACTCAAGAGGAGATTCTAAACAGTCCAGCTGCGGAGAGGTCCCTGGCATCTGTTGAGCTGCTTGTCTGTAAGTCGTGCAGAGAGCTCCAAGGGCACAGCCTTCGTGAATCATCACCCATGCTGGGGGGTGGGGGGAGCTTTTCTGTGAAGCAGTTTCTTTAGAGTCATCTCTGTTCCTGTGAATACCCCTTCATACCTGCTAGTAACCCCAATAAGAACTCAGTGGCTAACCGAGTTGGACTCTTGTGTAATCATTACTTTGGCCTATTGTGGGTTCCCTTTCTGGGGTGAGTAGGTCGAGAGGAGCAAGCTGATGCCATAAGAGGCTGCTTTGGCCTGCTCTCAGAGATCAGGCCTCAGTTTCAGTTTCCTAGACTGAGCAAGCAGCTTCTGGGGAAGAGCCACCAAGGACAATCAGTCTCCAACACCTGACAGCAAGAACTAGGAGGCCTCGTACATGCAGTACCAGGATTGAGCCAGCCCCCACAGTCAGTACACGCTAGGCCAGCCAGCTTCCACAGCTGCTCAAGGACAAAGCCAGGAACATGTCCAGGCTTACCCCAAAAGGGAAAACTGTAGCCCTGCCCAGCCCTGGCCAATTAGAATGCACTAATATGATTGCCACTTACCTGAGCCAATCACTTTCAACATGACCTGCCTTAGGACCGCCCCTTGGCTGTGCTTAAAAGGAGCCCACTTGGCCTTCTTGGGAGGGGGGTTGGGGGGGAAGTCTTTGTCATCTTGCCTTTGTGTGGGATGGTAGGCCCCAGCATGCTAGAATAATAAACGCTCTTGCTGATTGCATACATGGATGGTGGTCTTCCGTGGGACTTCTCCAGGACATAGGTGCATAGGTGTGTGTGTGTGTGTGTGTGTGTGTGTGTGTGTGTGTGTGTGTGTGTGTGTGTTGATAGAAGTCCCCAGGAAATTGATCACACACAGCAACAGTCCTCCACCAACTCCCGAGCATTTTAAGAACATGTGAACAAATCAGTGCTTGCGGAGTAAATGGTGCATTCTTAAAGCCTTGCTAACACATGGGTTCCATTATTCAGAAAAGATGTACGAGGTGTTGGCATTCAAGCATTTACACAGACCTGCCTTTGGGAGCCTAGCAGACAAGTCAGCAGCAGCAGCCAGATGTGACCCCGTGACCGCCACAGCCAGCGAGTAGAGCAGGCTTCCTATGTGCATATACTCACTAGATCCCCTTAGAAAAAGCAAGCCCTTCTCAACCCTCTCTTTATTCCTTCTACCTCGGCACCCCACCCTCCAATAGACTTCCCACGTGAGCTCTGTTGTGTGGTGTGGCTTTGTGGTACCCTTTGGCTCCAGTCCGCCAAGGTTACCTTCCACTGTTAAACTATTACACAAGGATTTTTGCCCTTGGCAGGGGTCTAAACACGTTCCTTGAACTTCTTGCAAGGTTGCTGACTCCAGAAATTCATCTCAATTGTTTTAGAAAATTTTGCTAATCAGACAAATAAACACTATTGCCCAATGTGAATTTGTGTTGTGCTGAATTCTTCACTATCTTTCTCAAATGGATGGAGTAGACTTTCCCCAAAGAGAGGCCTCAGGTAAAGCTTTTCCTCTGTTGATGACATCAGGAAATAGGGAGATGTGTATAAAAGATACCAAAGGTCCAAGGAGCCCTCCCTGCGCCTTTAACAAAACCACTTAGAAACACCCAAGTCGTCATTTCCTCTGTGAGTTATCAGAATATAGGAGAGCATCAAGCAAAAACTCACGTTTTTCCTTTATGATACAGTTTCATGGCTTTGTGGAGTTCGTTAAAAGGCAGCTGATGAGTCACTAGTGGATCAATGTTAATCTTGTTTTGGAGATAGTCAGTTACTAGCTGGGGAATACAGTCTTTGGTCTTATAATCTGCAAAACAAAATGGCTATTAATAATATGATCTAAGACCAACCAGGCTGGTGGGATAGCTCACTTGCTGTAGGGACCAGACAGCCTGAATTAGATCTCTGAGCCCCAGAAGGTAAGTCATCAGTTCTGATAAGCCACCCTCTGAGCTCCTCATGGGTGCTCTGGCACGTACACACACACACACACACACACACACACACACACACACACTTACACACACATACACATGCATTCACATACACAGTCACACATCCCAACACACAAATAATAGTAAAATAAATGAGGCAAAAATAAGATTAGCCAATCAAAAGAGTTAAAAAAAATGGATAAGATACTCTCTGAAAAATTATCATTGAAAAATAAAGGAGAAATCATTTGTACCTGAGCAGCCACTGACAGCTGCAGCTAAAGTGGTTTCTATAGGTAGTTCTGTTACCTGGTCATCCTTTAAATGAAATCTTGGTCAATATTCATATTACTGAGTTGAAAAATAATCTCTTCACCTTATCAAGCCATATTCTGGGATTCCATTGCCAAACAATTTTCTCTTGCATCTGTGGGCATCTTCTCTATCTACATACATAGATGTGCTGTGGAAACCCTCTGTATCCACATGCATGGATATGGTACGGGAACCCTCTGTATCCACATGCATGGAGATGTCATGGGAACCCTCTGTATCCACATGCATGGAGATGTCATGGGAACCCTCTGTATCCACATGCATGGAGATGTCATGGGAACCCTCTGTATCCACATGCATGGAGATGGCATGGGAACCCTCTGTATCCACATGCATGGATATGGCATGTAAACCCTCTGTATCCACATGCATGGATATGGTACGGGAACCCTCTGTATCCACATGCATGGAGATGGCACGGGAACCCTCTGTATCCACATGCATGGAGATGTCATGGGAACCCTCTGTATCCACATGCATGGAGATGTCATGGGAACCCTCTGTATCCACATGCATGGAGATGGTACGGGAACCCTCTGTATCCACATGCATGGAGATGGCACGGGAACCCTCTGTATCCACATGCATGGAGATGGTACGGGAACCCTCTGTATCCACATGCATGGAGATGGTACGGGAACCCTCTGTATCCACATGCATGGAGATGGTACGGGAACCCTCTGTATCCACATGCATGGAGATGGCACGGGAACCCTCTGTATCCACATGCATGGAGATGGCACGGGAACCCTCTGTATCCACATGCATGGAGATGGCACGGGAACCCTCTGTATCCACATGCATGGAGATGGCACGGGAACCCTCTGTATCCACATGCATGGAGATGTCATGGGAACCCTCTGTATCCACATGCATGGAGATGGTACGGGAACCCTCTGTATCCACATGCATGGAGATGGCACGGGAACCCTCTGTATCCACATGCATGGAGATGGTACGGGAACCCTCTGTATCCACATGCATGGAGATGGCACGGGAACCCTCTGTATCCACATGCATGGAGATGGCACGGGAACCCTCTGTATCCACATGCATGGAGATGGCATGGGAACCCTCTGTATCCACATGCATGGAGATAGCCTGGACTCTCACCCCTAGATGAATGGATAGAAATGGGAGTGTTAATTTTTTAAGTCAGCTAACCAATATTGCTCAGAAATAAGGATTTTTCTGGGAAGATAGAAACACATGGTCAAAATACCAGTTTAGTGCATATAATGACATTTAAGACACTAAAAAAAGGCATTACTAGTAGCACAATAAACTGAATCCATCGATGCAGAATCAAAGTTAATTAAATTACTCTAATTGCAACAAAAATCTTTTTTATCAGAGGAAAATTATAATCCTTATAAAGACCCCTACCTAGCAGCATTAAGTTAGCAGCAGCAATAACGCTATTTTACAAGGCTTAAAGTTTGAGTAGTATAACTAAAAGCTAAGACAGGGGAGTTTAATTTAGAGATAAGGGCTGTGGTCAGCTTAGGGGCAGGGGCGCTGAGCAAGGCAAGATATCTCTGGCCAACCGTCTGGACTGCCAGCAGGGGCGCTGAGCAAGGCAAGATATCTCTGGTCAACCATCTGGACTGCCAGCAGGGGACTTGGGGTCCAAAGGAAGAATGGCACCCTAGATAGGCCAGGGCAGCATGTATATCTGATTTCTTGGAAACCACGAAATTGTACTCAGTTTGAACCCGAGCCTTGTTTGAATTGCCCAATCAGAACCCTGTAACTATGCCTCTCGCTTCTGTTCCCACGCTTCTGCTTCCCTACCCTATAAAAAACCCACTGTTCCAACCTGAAGGCGCGCAAGTCCTCCGAAAGACTTGTTGCCCGCAGGTACCTGTGTTAACTCAATAAACCTCTTGCTGTTGCAGCCGTATGAGTGGCCTCGCTGTTCCTTGGGAGGGTCTCCCCAGACTGAAAGGCAGCCCACCTTGGGGGTCTTTCATCCTCAATGGCTCCGTTATTTTATTTAACTAATTAAAATTAATTTGGTGGTGGGGAATATGGCTTGGTTGGTAAAGTACTTTCCATGAGTTCAGGTCCCTAGCACCCAGGGTAAACAGTCAGGAATGGTAGTTTGCACATGTAACCTCAGCTCTAGGAAAGTGGAGGCAGGAGGATTCCTGGAACTCACTGGCCAGCTAGTTTTGTCCAGCTGGTGAGCTCCAGCTGTAGTGAGGAGCTCTGTGCCAAAAAGTGAGCAGGACAGAGGAAATACCTGATATCAAACACCCACGCATATGTATGTACATATGTGAACACGTGCACTCATATGAATACATACACATGCATACATGATAATACACCCTCCCCCAGATTAAAAAAAAAGGCAATTTGAAGAACGCTACTCTCATTTCAGGAGGAGTCCTTGGACACATTACTCTAGATGTCTGGTCCCCTCAGAGGAGGACCTGAGCGATCACGTCCTTCCACCTACCTCCCAGACACACGCCCTTCAGGGTTTTTCCGGACACAATCGAGACCGCCTGAAGGCACAGCTGTGTATTTACTGGAGCCACCCCGACGATCAGACAGACCCCGTAGCTGCTGTTGCAGGAGTTCCAAGCAGCGAGCTGAGGAGGACAGCCACAGTCACAGGCACGCCCATACATTAATACCAACTCCCCACAAGGAGAAGGTATCCTCGATACCCTTGAGCTTTGGACTTCTCTTGGGTAGATACAACTTCAAATTCAACCTCAACACCAGGGTCATGTTTGCATCTCCTCAGAGAGCCAGCCACCAACATGACTCAGGCAGGCACTTTAACCTCCGTGCTGGCTCAGTTTCCTTGTAGGGCGGTTCTGAGTACAGACCGATTTATCATCCTTAAAACCCCCTCATCACAACACCAGCCTACAAGAATAAATGGTGTGTTCAATAAAACTATCAACTGCTGTAAGGGCCACACTTTCTATATGTCTAACTGTTCACTTGTTACGCTTTACTGCCCAATTGATCTGTACTAGAACAAATCAGAACAGAACATAGTAAACATAGATGTAACCAGGGGAAGCTTCATTTAAAAAAATGAATTTTCTAGGGATTGATTCATAAGCACACATTTTCTTATCTCTTTTGCCTTCTTTCCTTTTCCTTTCTTTCCTTTCACCTCAGATTTTACCTAATTGGCCTCTTTTCTGTCACCTTCCTCTTTACACTCACATCCTTTGGCCTTTGACCAAGGAGCTAGACACACATTTCCATGTAATGTATATATACATCCCCTCTCTAAATTGTATGACCCAGGAGGCTGCCAGCTAGGTCATTAATCCCTGTAGCTATAGAGGTTGACACATGGAGGTATAGGTGATTGGAAGTCCATGGCCTGGGAGTTGCCTTGGGTCGGACTCTACTTCTGGACTCCAGTTCCCAGCCTTCCAAGTGCTGACCCCACAGGATATTTAAGTTCGTGCCCAAAAGAGAAACATGTGGTTTGGGATTTGCGTGCATACATGTGTACGTGCAAGTGTGTTTTCTGTGTCTTTTCCTTGTCATGTTCTCATGTTCTCCCAGCCACCCGGGAGCATGCCGCTAATAAACCCGGGCATTTAATTTGGCTTAATCTGGTCTGATTGGATTTCTTTGTGCCGTCAGATAGATTTTTCCTAATGATAGAAGTTTGACAGTTTCTCAAGTTCTGTTAGAAGCCACAGATAAATATATGTGATTCTGATCATTTTCTTATTTAGATATAAATAACCAGAATTGAGAAAAGTGAATTCCTGAGCTCATGGCTCTTTGCATATCTCAGTTCTGTATACCGTAACTTTAGATCTCTTTTCTATATTGTCTTTATTTCATAAACTAAGACTGTAGAGGGAATCTATATTCCATTTTTCACTGGCGACACACAGGCCTAAAACGTATTTCCAGAAGAGCATATTTGCAGATTATGCCTCTGAGCCAGCCCCCCTCACTGTGACCCGTAAACACACCATGGTTTCAATCTTTCCGATGGCCTCAAAGGCAAAGTTAGCACCGACACCCGTCATTTCCATCACCACCTCCTGGACAGGCTTCTGCAGCTTTGTAGGGTTGATACAATCAGTGACACCCAAGGCTCTTGCCCGGGGAAACTTCTGCTCATTGATGTCAACCCCGATGATTCTAGAAGCACCAGAAGCTTTGCAGCCCATGACAATGGCTGAGCCGACCCCTCCGAGTCCAAAAACCACGCAGGTGGAGCCAGGGGTGACCTGCAGATTCACACATTGTGCCGTTATTAGTTTTCAAAGCTGGGCACAGGGAGCTAAGAAAATAAACCAGGGAGTAAAAACAAACAAACGAAACTACTTTGCTTTTGGAAGCTTGGATCATGTGGACAGATTCTGTCTAGTTTTGATCCCCTCCCTCCCCGTGACATATGGATAACACACAAAGGTAAGTGAGGTGCAGTCAAACCACAGAACTAGACCATTCCCTGGGTAGAGAGAAGTTTGTTGGGGGACAAACTGCCAGAGTTGCCTGGGAGAGTAAAGAAAAACAACTTGCCCGGCCTTATCAGTTTTAGCCCGCAGGTTGGCATAGGAGGTGGGTGGGGACCGGAACAACGAGGAGTTAGCCTGGGGACTTTGGACTGTCACAGGCAGGCTGTTTGGGTTAATCAGGGACAAGACACACTTTGCTGTTGGGGGCAGGGAAGGGCAGTAGTTGATTTCCAGATGACAGAAACCGGGACCAAGAGGTTCCTGAGGAATATTAAGTTTAGGTTTCTGTTTACCAGATCCAAACCCAGTAAGAATCCAGACTGGGTTAGGCCCAGGTGGTCATCTCAGGACACAGTCGGCAGCAATGCCATTTCGGGCCTGCTTTGCGAACTAACAACAAATGCCTCGCTCACCTTGGCTGAGTTAACAGCAGCTCCATAGCCTGTAGGGACGCCACAGCTTATGAGACAAACTTTATCCAATGGAGCTGCATCATCAATTTTTACCACAGCGACCTCAGGCACAACAGTGTACTCGGTGAATGTGCTCGTGCGGAAGGAATGATAAACCGTCTGTCCTCGGTAGGAAAATCGCGAGGTCCCGTCCATCATTACCCCGGAACATGGGAGAATACTGTCCCACAGTGATGGAGACAGACACCCACGAACAGGCACAGACATTAGAAGTTGAAAAGAGAGACGAGGTCACCATTGGGCACATACAATGTGAGCAATTGGATAAAAGGCAAGAAACAAATCTACTAACTCTTGCTTGTCACAGAAGTTTCCTAAGCAGTGCAAGCAGGCATCACATTCTCCACACTGTGGAACAATGAGCGTGAGGACTTTATCTCCTGCAGAGAGGGGGGAAAGATAAATCAATAAACCTGAAATTACTCATGAAATAAAAATACAATAAAATCTTATCGGCTCTCTTGAAAACACGTTGTGGACAGATGGCAGCAGCCAATGTGACACCCCAGGTGGTTTCAAAGCACAAGTCTCTTATACCTGGTTTCAAATCTTCACCATTTGGGTAAAGATGAGACATTGCCCGCCAGGTAGAGAGTTGTAGGACCACCTTTCCCTACTTAGAAAATAGAACAATGGAACCAGGAGGGACCTTGAAGTCATCTAGTTAATTCTTTTTTTTTTCATTTTTAAAAATGTAATCCCTTGTGGGCAGTGGCAGCACGGGCTTTAATCCCAGCGCTTGGGAGGCAGAGATAGGTTGTGAGTTTGGGGCCAGCCTGGTCTACAGTGCTAGTTCCAGGACCCCCAAGGCTATACACAAAAGCCTGTTTATGGTAGCCCGACAATGTCAACACTCTCTCCCAATTCTGCAAGGCTCACTCTCACACTGACACTCTGCAGGCCTCTGGTGCTGGTTTAGACATGTCAACTTCAGAGAATAATGTTCTTTCTCCTCCACGTTCTTTCTGGAACAATTATTACAAAAGAGCTCTGGAGAGAATCTTGATGACGTTTGGGTCTTGGCTCAGCTCTTGCCCCGAAGTTTAGAGTGACAAAAAGTGTGGGGCTTGGGAGAAGGTTGACCTGTGCAGTCATCACAGACTCCTGAAGACTCGGCCAGGTATAGCCTGTTGTCTCTGTAGTAGGCCTCTACAAATACTTATTGTATAGGGAAACTCCTTAAGACGGCATTTAAAAATGGCTTTAAACTTAGATAAGACACACCTTACCTTTACTGACTGTAAAATTTTTTCAATTTTCCAGATATTAGATCTTAGATCCAGAAGAAGTTCTAACTATTCCTTTCCTTCAAACATGCATTGTCATTTCCCACAAGATTCCCTGTAGAATCTTCGCAGCTAAAGAGGAAGTAGGCTGTAAACTCTCTTATTTATACTACACTCTGGGAGGTGCATATTCAACTCCTTACTTCTGTGCCTCTTACTTGGTCCACAGCAGGCATCTCATATTGCTGGACACGTGAATACACTCATGATGGCCACGTCTGGCCTTGCTATGTACTTTCTCAAGCGTCTTTACGCAAACTATGGGGTTTCTAAATTATCAGAATCTATGGGCAATTGCTCATCCCCTGTGATCATCTTTAGGCATGCTAAGGATAACGATGCCAAGGTTCTTTAGGATGCAACTGGGGACGATTCATTGAAAGGTAACCATCATCCTGTCTGTCATGACCTTTCAAGCAGTACATTCTGGTTTGCTAAAACATTCATTCCCTTGCCAAAGACTCCAACTTTGGAATGGGCACCATTCTAAAAACATTTTTGAATCAAAACATAAGTGGTTCTAAAGCCCAAGGGCCTTTCGCCCAGTTTGGAGGCTCTCTGCTCTTATGTCAACCTTTATCTGGCTGCCCAGGAGCTGTTCTCCATACCCTTTATGTGAGAGAAAAGAGGTGACAGTGATGGGGCCCTTTCCATTACTGGCTTCATTCGATAATGTGACATGTCATCAGCGAGAAGAATCTAGAGAGTCAAACCCAACTTGTTTTTCTGCCGAATAAGCTAACAGTGCAGCCAGAGTCCCAGTGTGCTGCTCCCAAAGAATACTGTTTCCCATTTCCTACCTGGTTTCACAGAGCAAACCCCATCGCCGACAGACTCCACAATTCCTGCTCCCTCGTGACCCGGAATTAAAGGGTATTTCATCGAGAGGTCTCCTTTCAGCACGTGGTCATCGGTACCACAGATCCCTGTAGAAGCCATCTGCATAGAAATTAAGACAAATGGTTTATGATTTTCTTCCTCCCTCTTTTATACTGAGTGTTCGGTTGTGTTTTGTTTGATACGAATGATCTCACTTGATCCCTAAAGCAACACTCATGTGTTAGGACAACAGTCTGTCCCTTAAAGAGAGATCCCTTTGGAAAGGCCAGACCCCACTGCTGCCCCTCCCTGCACTTCCTGCTGTGACAGAGGAAAGAGTCAGTATGTGTCGCCTTGACATCTCTGTGCAGAGAACTTGGTCCTTCCATCTCTGTCATGTCCACCATGCTGAATCAAATCATGTGCTATAAAACTTCCCATCAGCCCCCTCATCCCAAAACGTACATAAGTTAGGTGTTTCCTTTGTTCTGGGGATTGGTGCAGAGCTGTCTCAGGGGCCTTAGCTTGGGGTGAACTCCACACTGCCCTCTATGAGGCATCTCAGGGCTCCTCGCCACCCCCTCAATGGTTGCTCTCTGTCTTTTCCATCCATGGCATTGTTTCTGTCTAACGCTATCCCTTCCCCACCACCCCGAAACCTTCAGGCCTGATCATGGTCTCAAGCTCTTTCTCCCAATAACCTGCATCTCTGGACTGCCCACTGTTGTCTCATTATTGCTTTTTAAATTATATCTAACGAGAGGAACACAGAGGGTCTCCCTACCAACTTAGGAATGGTCAGGAAAAGAGGCCCAGGGACTGAAATGACTTATCCAATGTCACATAGCTTCATGTTCACCCTCATAATAAACTTGTCTTTTGAAACCTAGTCCATATGACCTATAAAATGAGGAGTTCTGAAACAAAATGGTTTTGTTTTCATTTTTGGAAATATTAACAATAGCACCACTATCAAGAGACACAAAATTTCAGGTTCAATATTGTGAAGTTCAATGTTTCGGGTAAACCAATTTTCAAAATTTTAAAACTTGCACGTTGGAATTTTTCCTTAAGGCTGTGCACGGTGATGCACACCTTTACTGTCAGTGCTCTGGAGACAGAGGCAGGTGGATCTCTGTGAGTTGGAGGTCAGCCTGGTCTATAGAGTGAGTTCCAAGATAGCCAGAGCATCTTTAGCATTAGGGAGGCAAAGGCAGACAGATCTTTATAAGCTCAGTGCCAGCCTTGTCCACATAGAGAGTTCCAGGCCAGATAGGGCTACATAGTGGAATCTTGTCTGTCTCCAGAGAAACACAGATAGACACACAGACAGACAGACAGAAAGAGAGAGAGAGAAGAGAGAGAGAGAGAGAGAGAGAGAGAGAGAGAGAGAGAGAGAGAGAGAGAGGCAATAATATTGTAAAATAAGATTAAGCTAAATAAACTAATATTGCAAGATTTAACTGTTATGGGAAACATAAAAACTTCTTAGATAATTATTTGAGATTTCTTGCCTGTGGTTGGCCCAACCCATCTACATTAAACCTTCCAAATGAGACACCACATACACAAAGGCCTATGGATTCTGGATCCCAGAAGAGTGCAGAAAAGCAGTCTATGTGTTTCCATCATCTGTGGCAGAAGAAGCGGCAGGAACACCAGAAAGAGCCACGTCTGAATGCAGCAAGTGGGTCCTCACTGTGTTACAATGGCTTCTCGATGCTACCAAAGGCTAGACATGCTTTTTATATATGAAAGCTCTAGGCTCTTATTCCTTTGTAATGAGAATATGGGACTGATTATCTGTAGCCATGGTTCATCAAATAAGTTAGGAGGGCAGGGACTCGCCCACCACAGTGGGCATATCCAATCTCTGACTTTTATTTTTATCAAGGGCTCAATGTGATGATGCTGATTTCTAGCCACTGTAATCAGCAGCTGAGTGGAGTCGTCTGCAGGTCTGACCAAGGGTATGGTCTTTATGAGTACGGAGCATAGTAGCCCAAGAGTGGTGACCAATCAACTCGGAAGCGTTGTAGATGGTGGCGCAACACACAATCAGCAGTGACAGCTCTCTGGGTGTATGAGAAGGAAGGGAACGCGGTTTCCTGAGAGTATTTGGCCAGAACAATGAATGAGCCCTGTCCATGGCTACGCTTCTGTCACTTTTCCATTTGTTCTCAAACTCTCAGCACATCATTGTCAGGAGCATTTATCAGAAGCTGTTGAAGGCCGTGACAAAATTACAGCTTCCTCTGAAAACTGCGGCTTTCTTCTGTAATTTTGCTTGTGCAATAACAGCCATGAATTTCCCTTTTGCTGTGCATTGTCATGTAATGTGTGTGTGTAATCTTACGATTGCATCTGAATCTTACGGTCACACATATCTGTGGATGGTCAAATGGATGACTTTTCATTTAGTTATGTAGTTTTGATATATAGAATACATACTGGGACATGCTTCATAACTAGGTTTATTGTCCCATGATGACTACAGAAACCTGTAAGCCTGCTTACTAGCTACACATAATTAACTCATTTTCACCTCAGAAAAAAATTCAACTAGACTCAAGGCATTTTCTAAAATGAAAACTGCAGCTCACACAAGGTCAGAGTCACAGATGTCCAACCAAGGCTACTAAAAAAAAACCATGCCAATTTTTCACTTGCCAGTCCACTAACAATTGATCTGAGTCTCAACGTTGTCATTGATCACTGTGCATCCTCCCTGTCTGGTCAAGGCTTTGCTCCTATGGCCTTGGACCTTTGTTTTGCCATGGTGAACAGCTCAGCTCCTTATGCTTCAAGGCCCCAGTAGGAGAAGAGTTTTTAGAATAGAAGAGGAAGAGGAAGAGGAAGAGGAAGAGGAAGAGGAAGAGGAAGAAGAAGAAGAAGAAGAAGAAGAAGAAGAAGAAGAAGAAGAAGAAGAAGAAGAAGAAGAAGAAGAAGAAGAAGAAGAAGAAGAAGAAGAAGAAGCAGCAGCAGCAGCATGGAGAAGTTTGAAGGAGGACAGGATTATTAGAGTAGAATCAGAACAATAAAGAGCAGGTGAAATGAGGAGCACTATCCTGTCTGTGTGAGGTTCTAATATAAATCCTTTTCATCCCCTTTGCTCCTGAGAAGCATTCATCTTTGAAACCCTGAATAGGGGCTGGAGCCAGTCTCATAGGACACCTCATAGGACACACATCCTTGGACACCTTGTCTGTAACTTACCGAGTGTGAGTTCCTTGTTTTTCTGTTTTGCCTTTCATTCCTCATCTGTCCTTTTTTAATTCTCCTTTTCCTATCAACATTTTTTTTAGAATTTTAAAATCCCTATTTTTAATTTTAATTATGTGTGTACAAGTGTATCCATCTGGGTCTATGTGCGTGCGAACGTAGCTGCCCGAGAAGGCAGAGAGACAGAGTGAAATCCCTAGAAATTGGATTTACAGGCAGCTATGAGCCACTAACCTTGAGTGCTGAGAATAGAACCTGGGTCCTCTGGAAAAGCCCGCGCTCCTAACTGCTGAGCCACCTCTTCAACCCCTACATTTATTTTCTGAAGTGTAGCATCATTTTCTTTCATCCTCAAAAGTGAAGACTGGCCAGCTTGAACTTACCTTAATGCGAACTTCTCCAGATTTCGGTGGCTCAACCTGCACTTCTTCAATTTTAAGAGGAGACTTTTCTTTCCAGGCAATGGCTGCCCGGCATGTGATTGTCTGATGGGCACAAAATAAAATGGCATTTACCAATAAATTCCATTTTTTTCTGATCACACTTGCTGTTATTTGTAAAAGTATCAAAATCATAGGGAAAAAGCCCAAAATAAATCAATATAAACAAGTCACCTGCATCCCAAGCATAAACCTCCAAGAATTTAGCAAATTTTCTTATAACTTTTCAAAATATATTTTCTTATAAAATCTTAATAATTTTAAAATAGTTAAGATTATTCCATATAAGGAACTTTGCCTTCTTTCTTTCCCCTTCTTCTTGCTCTTCTTCTTCCTCTCCTCTGAGACAGTCACTGTCTAGTGAACCATTACCACCGACACGTTTATCAGCACTTCTCTTGACTTTGAAGAACTTCATTGTCCTAGTTTGAATGACCACTATATGTGGGTATATCTTA
The DNA here is from genome assembly GCF_037038515.1 of Microtus pennsylvanicus. Classification (NCBI taxonomy): domain Eukaryota; kingdom Metazoa; phylum Chordata; class Mammalia; order Rodentia; family Cricetidae; genus Microtus; species Microtus pennsylvanicus. The sequence continues at coordinate 81,839,696 of NC_134585.1, forward strand.
ATTTTCTTAATAACTACCTAGCTATAGGAGTGTTCCATTGTTTCTCCTCTTACAAAGTAGATTATGAACACATTTGTTCATTTTTTTTTCTTGGTTGGTGTGTTTCCTTAAGTGAAAATTTCTCAGGAAAGAGAGTCATTGTTAGTGCCAAGTTCATTTCCAAATCTCTTTACAGAAAGATTTAATCACTCACTTGACCCGCTCTCCAGAACAATAAGTTGAATTGCTATCATATATTCCATTATACTTCGCATTGGCTGTATCATTAAAAAAATATTGCCCAGGCAGAAGAAGCCCACAGTCTTCATTGGTATTTTTTCAGGGTGGCAGTATGGGTATCTGCCATGATCGGGTAGATGTGGAAGGGCTTTCTCATGTATTTGCAGACCTATTGGCATCTTATTTCTTTTGCTAAACTTAAATGAGTTCTTTAAACATCCAGGGATTAACTTGCCATCTCTCAGCTCATCTTGCAGGTTTTTCCTCTGCTGTTTATATCATATTGATTTTGTATGAAATGATGCACATGTTTTGTGATGTTAGTTTATGAAAGTCTTTTCCTTTATAAATTATTTCATTCCCAGAGTCTGAAAATTCTCTGTAGAGTAACAACTGTTTCTCATCCTCTCTTTGGAACTTTTCCAGTTTGCTTCTCAAACACTTAACTCACATTTAACTGAAGATTATTTCTTTGTGTAGTGTGAAGCTAGCATCGAAATGAGTCATCTCAGGATCGCCTGGTGTGCACTGTTGTTGTGCAACAAATTATTTTTCCAGGATTTTCTGTAGAGGCTGTTCCTATTGACTTGAGTATCTTTCTGTGTAGTCTTGCAACAGCTCCTTCCTCAATGAGTGGACTAGCTTAACTTTTAGACTTAACACCCGGTGATACTAGTTTGTATCTTGAAATGTATTCCATTTGTAGGTATGATTTCTACATTGGTCATTGTAAGTGGAGAAAAATCTTGTGAAAGGAATTTAATCTCCAGTGGAAGAGATAATACCAATTTTAATCTTACAAAGAAAAAGGACATGGGTCACAAGAGCTTTCAACTAAAGGGATAGAAAATACTACTTTTGTCTATGAACAACGTAATTAGAATAAATTTGCTTTCCACTCAAAACTTTTGGCAAAAAATAGCTTTCAGGGAAAAAAAATCCTTATTTCAAAAGCAATATACAGAGAACACAAAACACTAAGGTACACAGACAAATGCTCACTCCCTTAGGGAGGAAGCTTAACATCCAGTTCTCACCACTGCTAATGATGTCGAGTAAGTTCTTCCTTTGATGCTCTGTGCTTGCACTGCGTGTTCACAGTCTGGGACTCACCCTGCTGTTCCGTGTAACAGGATGGGCAATAGCCCACTTAAGACTCACTAATACATTATAGCCGCAGCTCTCTAACACGCCACAGATGCTGTTTCCATCCACGCTCTTTACCATGACGCTATTAACCTGCTTGTAAGAACACGCAGTTTTTACCGGGATCAATTTCCAGTCCGAGGGACCTCCAAGGCACAGCAGATAGCTTTCCAGCCTCACACATGTCCGGATGAAATGACAGGCAAATTTCAAAGCTTTTGCTACAGTATTAGCAAATTATCCTATGTCAACTCGTCAGAAATTCATTCTCCAGACAGTGCTGGAAGACTTTCCACATCTTGAGATACTTTGGGTACTGTTGTCATTCAAATTTGTTAATAATCCGAGCAGAGAACACAAATTCTAAATTTCTAATTGCTTTTAAACACGCACCTGCTCGACGGCAGTGAAGGGGCTATGGGGCGTCACGGAGCAACCCACTCACCTTTCCTGCAGTGTCCATGGTGGCTTCTCTGGTTTCGCCCGTGTCCTTTGGGTATATCGGAATAACGTTTGATTGTGCAGTTCCGCAGCCTGGGCCAAGTATTTATAGGGTTTCTGAAGTTGAAAGTTATTAAAAAGTAATTACGCTATTAACATGGAAACTACCAGAAGGGCGATGGGTTGAAAATATGTGTGTAAACAAAGGAATACGAAAGACCAGGAAAGGATAATCTCCAGGGAGGAGATTGATAACCGAGATGCTGACTGGGAGATAATAGCTTGAAGAAGAGGTGGGGTAGGGTGAAAGGCTAAGAGGTACTGCAGAAAAACAGGTAGTGAGGAACAAGCCAGACAGCACCTGCTAATTAGTCAACAGCAGTCTGGAGGAGCAATTATTCTAGCTGCTATTGCTCAGTGAGCGATAAAGACAGGCTTAGGACTGGGGTGCCAGCAGGCAGAGGAATGAGAAAGTACAAGCACTTACATATATGACCATTTATAACCTGAGGAATGCATTGTGAAACTGAGGGATGCTAAAAATGCTCAAGGTGAAGCATCAGGGAAGAGTCTCACACAGGTAAAGAGAATGGTTGCAGAGATAGAACTTACGTAAGAGCGAGGGATGGGTGGGTATTCAGGATAGGGGCTGCCAGTCAGGGCAAAGTGAAATAAATAGGTCATGCTGATGATGGGGAGGAGGAAGATGTTCAAAATGTGTGACTCTGGCCTGACTCTGTAGGCTGACTCTCTGCCTTGGCTGAATGAGTGAACACAAGTCAAAAGATCGGGAAGTGGTACCCTGACTGCTGGCAAGCTCTGGCTGCTGGCTTTATCTGTCTCTAATTCACATATGTCCACACACATAGGGACCGACTGCAATGAGCCCCACGGAGTCATTTGTCTACTGAGGGTCTATCAGCCTCATGGTGCTGAGCGGCTGTAAGGTGGGGGGGCATTTGCTGGGAGCAGGAGTGAGACGGAGGTCTGCAGTCACAGGTCTCTAAGTAGGGAGCTGTGTAGCATGCGTTCTAATAGGTCTTAGGTTTTAGAATAATAAAAGTCCAGAGTCAGATATTGGGGAAAATGCTGAGAGATTAGATAGGCAAAGGAGCAATACCACGACGACCTTACCTCTCAGCTTCCCAGTTGAAAAGAGTTCCTCTTTCCTCGGACCTTCTCATTTCTTCTCTCCGCTCAGTCCTATCACTTCCTGTCTGTCTGTACAGACCTCCAAACCTCTATGGTTAGCTAGTGGCTAGCTTCGCTCTCTGATAATCAGGCATGCTTTATTTGTACAAACAAGATATTACCCCAGAGCTACGTCAATCTTTATACCCTAGTCATAAGTTTATGTTTCACTTGTGCGCCTTTGTATTTTCTAATACTTCAGAAAGACCCTCAGGTCACCCGAGGGCTGGCCTTTTTCTCCTGGATTAGAACTGGGGTTAGGAGAGAGAGACCTGGTTCATGCACCATGAACCCTGACCAAAATAATGCTCTTAGGCAGGCTTTCTGATGACTGTGGTTAAGCAGGGAAGCATCACCTTTATGTACACAGGGATAGTTCAGGAAGGAAGGTCCAAGGATGCGTGACTGACACCTGTTTATTAAATGGCTTTGTGCTACAGTATTTCCATTTTCATATTTTCTGCATCCATGTTCCTATTCTGTGAATATACATAATGCCTCTGTTTAGCAAGGTTTCACGTGAGGGGCAGCAGCCTAGTAAGAAAAGCCATGCCTTGAGGCACAGTCCAGTTGTGAACTTTCCACCCTACAGAGCCTTCTGATAGCACCTGGAACACTGAGAAAAAAATTTTCAGATCCCTGTGAATTGTAGGCGGAGTTTTCCTGTCTTGCAAGCCGCTCCCAAATAAACACATAGAGGCTTAATATTAATTATAAATGCTCAGCCAATAGCTCAGGCTTATTACTAGCTAACTCTTACATTTATGTTAACCCATACTTCTTATCTATATTTTGCCACGTGACTCTGTACCTTTTCTCAGTATGGCATGCCACCTTGCTTCTCTCTGAGATTCTCGTGACTCCTCTATGCTACCTTTCTTTTTCCCAGGAGCCTAAGTTTGGATGTTCCGCCTATACTTCCAGCCTGGCTACCAGCCTATCAGCTTTTTATTATACCAATCTGAGTGACAAATCTTCACAATGCACAAAAGGAGTGTTCCACAGCGGTGAATTATTCCATACAGTGTAGTTAACAGAGTGTTGTGGATCACCATGTGGGTGCTAGAATGAAAAACCAGGTTCTCTGGAAAAATAACCAGCACTCTTAATCACTGAGCCATCTCTCCAGCCCCACCTGGAAAAATTTAAGTCCTTCCCTCCCTCCCATCCTCCCTTTCCTCTCTCCCTTTTTTCTTTTTTCCTCCCTCCCTCCCTTCCTGCCTCCCTCCCTCCCTTCCTTTCTTCTCCCCTTCCTTTCTTCCATCCTAAGAGATAATGCCAAATGTGGGGATGCTCACAGTGGACTTCTGACAGCTCCCACCACACTACTCATTGTGCTCCACGTTTAATGGATGCCAGTGTGCCAAGCCATTTCTGGGGACTCAATTTGTCCCAGTTGTTCCCAGGTTATAAAAACCTAGCAGTCGTAAGTTTATGGAAATGGTAAAATGTTTAGAAAAAGTAAACATTGAAAGCTGGGAGCTGAGCCTGAAATCCGTTCGCCTTTGACAGGACTTCCCCCTCTCTGATGTGAGGCAGTGAGATAGACAGGAATGCAATGCCAGTACTCACAGACCTGGGTCCAGATCTTACCTTCATCTACTACACACTGAGACTTAAGAATGACAGCCACTCAGTGCCTCAGGTTCCCTGTCAGTAAGAAATGATGTATCAGCCTCACAGATTTCCGCACAAGCACAAAGCCAATGAGCAGACGCAGATGCTAAGACCTCTGCCTTGAACACAGCAGGTCTCCAGGAAGTGCTCACTATTACGATCATCACTGTGTCGCTCAGAACCTTCATTTCATTTCCCCCCATTTCTGTCTGACTCGCTTTTGTCTTGTGATAGGAAATATGGCCATGAGAAAAACACTTAATTCTTAAATTTAACTACTACATCCAGAGAGTTCTTATCTCTCTCTTCTTGCACACGCAAGTGCAAGGAAGGCAGTCTTTTCTCCGCAAGGACCAGGTGGGTGCTCTTCTTGCCTGTGTGAAGTCTGGGTAAGAATTTGACAACTGTTGTGGCACGAATGTGGGTACCCCCAGGTGACAGTGGGCATGGGAAGCTCCAGGGAAGATGATTTCACTGTCAGTTCTCACTCACTAAAGACAAGACATGCCCAAGCATTGCTTCAGAATTCTACCTTTCCTTATAGATACAATTAGGTGAGATCATATCATATGACAGTGTACCTCTGGATGAGATCATACCAGATTACTGTGCCTTTCACATCAATACAAATGGTGTCCTCTTAAGAAGACAATGTGTCAAGATGGAAAGGGCCATGTGAGGAGATATGTTTGTAGAGGCAACTTTTGTGTAATTCTTGGAAAGTAATACAGCATTTAATTGAGGTGACGCAAAATAATCACTGGCTTACAGAAACAAGTGTTTTATGTGAAAAGAATAAAAATGCATATTGTAAAACATCATAAAATACTGAATTTAAGTTGGATTTCAAACTATTATAATTTGTGTTCAAAGATGTGTGTTTCTGGTTTTCTAATGCAGTCCTAGAAGCTGTTACTGCTCACAGACCTACAACACGCCAGTCAGTATAGCTCTAGTTTCCTTGGGTGCTGATAAAACCTACAATGTGTGTTTATAGAATCTAAATTCATCTGCATTTTAGCAATCTTTCAATTGCTATAATAAAATTCCAGTAACGAGCTTGATTAGAGAGACTAGAGGTTTATTTTTGCCATGATCTAGATTGGAAAGGCCTAGGCAGTGTGCTACAGGCTTGTCTCCTTCTACCCGTTGAGCCATATGCATCACATCAGAGAAGAAGCAGATGTGTATTTGACATCTGTGTTTCTCCTTCTCCAAGAGGATTCAGTCATGGGAACTTCCCTCTACTGACCTGAGATCTCACCTCCAGATGTTGTGACTGTCAATGTTTCTACCCAGATTGTCAATACCATGAAATCTGGGGGATTGAACAGGTTCATCATTGGAGGACAGGCTGTGTTCAAAACACTGCGCTTCTGGCTCCAGTTTTTTGCTTCAACCAAACCAAAATGTGCCTGGTCCCCATGTTTTCTAGTCTCTCTGCTTCTTCATATTTTCCTGCCCCACTGGAGGTGTTTCCACTCCCCCTGAATCTGACACCCTCCTTCAGCTCACTCCCCCAGTGGCTCAGGTCTCATGTTTGCTTTTGTTTCCAAAGTTCACCTGAACCCTGTATGCACAGCCTGTCTTTGATGGAGACATTGTCCTCTGGGTTAGATTTGAGTCAAGAAACACAGAACTCAAAACCGAAGAGCGCCGTGTTCTTCCTCCTTCCTTTTCGTCCTCTTCCTCTTTTGAACTAGGTTTTATTCTCTCCTGTGGGATCTTTAATAAGGGTTACTTTTACTAGTTAATTTGACTTAGATGCTTTAAGCTTTGTGTACCAGACTTTTCCTTTTACGTTAGCAACCAGCTCCCCAAATTTTTTTATGGTTTTTATTTTTTATAAAATTTTATTATTAGTCTTGGGTGCTTGACCTACTTTGGGCTCATTTCTGGCTAGCTCTTTTAACTTTAATTAACCCATTTCTCTTTATCTACCTTTAGCCTCAGGTGGTTTTTTTTAACCTTTTCTTTCTGTAACTTGCTTTCACTACTTCTTGCATCTGAATGGCATCTTGCCCCAGGCGTGTCCCTCATTATCTCCTCCTTCTTCTCTTGTTCTTCTAGGTTTCTCCTCTTATTTATTCTCTCTGCCTGGCAACCCCACCTAATCTTTCTCCAGCCTGGCTATTGGCCATTCAGCTTTTTATTAGATCAATCAGGTGCCTTAGGCAGGCAATGTGAAACAAATGCAACACACCATTGCATAATTAAACCCACATCCTTACACGTTAAATAAATGCAGCATAAACACATGTGACAGCCTCTACCTAGTTAAACATGCTACAGCAGCTTTGAGCATCAGTGATGTGCTCATTCACGTCACATCCCACTTCACTGTCACAAAGCTCCTGCCAGATGAGACATTTTCATAGCAGGCTTGACACATTTAGTATACCAAGAAGTAGCAGAGGGAATTGATTTTTTATGTCAATTTATTTGTAATGCAACTCCCAAGAGTTCTTTCTATTGTGTTTTGAAAGTAACAAAAGTAAACCCAGGCCTTATAGGCACAAAGACTGAGTGAGTGCTCCCATGAGGATGACCCACAAATCTGAGATACAGTTCAACTTCACCTGGACTGTATCTTCCGAAGTTTTTATCCCTTTGTTTATCCAAAGGTGTCTTTCAATGCCACACTGACGCTGCAGAGAAGCTACAGTACCAACAGCAATGCCCACCAGGCGTTCCTGTGTGCTCACCCTGGATGTTTCAGTGAAGAGAAGAATTTGATCCTTATGCCAACTCCGTGGGTCATGGCTATTGTGGAGATGTGAGATGAAAGACCAGTGATGTCTGCCGTACCTGAGAGACAGGGTCTACCGAGCTCTGATACCACCTGCTCCCACCCACAGGATTCATTATCCTATTGCTTCCCTTTTGAGTTCTCAAGTGAAATATTTCAGTCAAGATTTGAGGCATTGGGCTTTAAATACTCACATAAGCCATTTGCTAATTTGCATTCTCAGGGCCTCCAAGAATATCCCTTATAGATTATAACCAAACATATAAAGATGACTTCATAACTGGATACTCTTAAAACAAAACATATGTTAGTCCAGTCACATTTTGCTTGGACTAAAACCTCTAAAATTATTTTCACAGGTTTACACACCGCATATTTGAAACATTCCTGCCCCAAGTCTTTGTCTTTCCTAACTTAAACAGAAACAGTGAGCCATTCTGTAACTCTGTGTTTCTTTATGTATTATCTATACTCCAGAAAATCCGAAGTTTGCATGTGACGTCTGCCCTCTCAGCATCCCTGGGGATTACACAGCAGTAAGATACGCCAGTCTGAAGCATGTATTCTGGCGCCCTTAGACCACAACAGCACATATTAGTCAGTATCACGTCTCTTTGCAAAGCATGATGAGTTAGTCATTGAAACTTTGGCATTGTTTACAGCAGCCAGCTCAGGTCACATCTTGATTACATTAGATTAAATATTTTGCATAATAGAAGTCTTCATTTCCTTCTTCCTGGGCTTCATATCCCTTTCTTAGGTCGTTCAGACCAGAGTTGTCTTCTTCTGTTCGCACTGAATGCCAACTTTGCATCCACACGTGAATGTCAAAGGCAGCTGGACAGGTCACCCTCAGGCAGATGGGTTTTGCTCTGGCGTTTCCCTCCCCTCCACAGCAGAGAAGCTGACAACCCATTAGTCACAGCAAAGGTGCTCACACCCTGGCATCAAGCTGGGTCCAGAGGTGGCACCAGTGAGAGCAAAGTGGCCTCTGCCCCTGAGAGGTCGTCGGGCACCCTGGGTAATTATGACACAGTCTTGGGCTCAGACAGGCTGGCTTCCTAACTAGCTGTGGGAACAAAGGTTTCTTATTTAACTGCTCTTCACTTTAGTTCCTGTACGATGGTGGATGGCTAAAAGAACCACTTCAAGGAGCTGTCTGTCCTGCAAGAGTTTGAATCTCGTTGTCATAGAAACATAGCTTCCACCTCAAAGGGAAGATGTGAGTTTATTCTAGAGCCAAATATGAGTGACTGGAACTAGTAACATGGAGCTAGGTTACCCTGAGTTGCAGATTCTTGGGTGGAAGGAGTTCTGAGAGTTTATACGGTTTAGCAGAAGAAAGCAAGTCACAAGTCAAGACAACTTGGAAATCCATTGGTGGGCCGTTCTCTGCAGCAGGTCACAGCCAGGCAGCCAGGCCTCAGGTGTCATCATTTGGCAGCATTCTTCGCCTTCTCTTGGTGAGAACTGGGACTTCATTAGCACGTTCCAATTCCAAAGTTGGTTTTTTTTTTTAATCTGTTTGTGATGATGTTTGGGCTGGCACACATGGTCAAGGAATGGCAATTTGGCTGACTAGAGAGCCTCACAATACACTGTGAATTAGGCTTTGAAAGTGCAACCCTCCAACCCCGCCCACCACCCTCACCGAAGTTAAGTCAGCCCATCAGTTTTGGCACACACAGCGTCTTTCCAGGATTTAGCCTGCTTTGCCATCCCTGGAAGGTGGCAGAAATACTAACAGGGAGGATCTAGGGACGATTTGGGGCTGCTGGCACCTCTGGGGTATTGTGGAATCCCAGGCTTAGCCTTCATTGAGTGCTGAATGGTTTGAGCCTTGCTGTGTTGCCCCACCATAGGCCCAACCTATGGAGTCTATTAATTTTGGTGGAAAACATCCAAAGCCATCGGCCAAAACCAATCCTTGCTCTATCAATTGCCCGGAGATTTGTTTCCGTGGGGGATGCTAACAGGTGAATAGGTGTGGTCCACGTAGCGTGGCACCACCCCGGAGAACTCTCAGTATAGTTTAGCTACAGTCACTATCCTTAAAATGAAGTGGGGGCCAGGGAAATAGCTTCACTGGTGAAGTTCTTTCTGTGTAAGCATGAGGACCCGAGTTTGTCCCCCGTACCCAACCCAGGTTTTAAAAAAGCCAGGCATGATAGCTTGTCCTTGCGATCCCCGTGGTGGGAAGGAGACAGCGGCCAGCCATCCAACTTCACCTGGTGAGTTTCAGGCCATTGAGAGGTCCCACCTCAGAAAACAGGATGGACAGCCCCGAAAGATTTAATGTAAAAGAAACCACAACTGATAGAATTGAAGCTTGGAAGGATACAATAATAGTTTTGTTTCAGCCTTTAAGTCATACAAAGTAAAATGTAGCTATGAGAGCCCTGCCTCCTAGATACAGCCAGGTCTGTTAGAGGCAAGCAAGATTTAGGATGGCAGGATGCTACCTACTCTTAGTTCACCAATACCTACCTCCCATTAGACTCCATTCCCATAACAAAAAGAGACAGTCCTGAGTCCAACCTGCTCTTGGGTCCATCCCCATAGCAAAGAGCATACCTCCAAGGGGCAGCTCAAGGTGTCAGCACAGGGTCACAGTCACTATTAAGTCCCAGTCTGCCATTAAGTGCCCTGTTCTCTTATCAGGAAAAGCGTAATTCTGCCAGGCAGGCAAGATGACTCTGGCTAATGACTACTGGAAAAGAACACCACTGCTGTACTTAAGAAACAATTCTGGCAATCTCTTTGCTATGTCAATCTCCCATCTGCCCAAGGAACCAGACTTGGTGTCTCCCGTGTCTGTTTAAATGGTTCAAAGTATAACCTGGGGCCAGGGCATCAAAGGGATTTAAGGATGACAGCGTTTGTGAAATGCATAGCCGTGAGGTGTATGTAAGTTAGTAAGATCTTCTAGTCATGGCTGCCTCCTCCTGGAGTTAGCCAGAGTCTGTAGGGGCTATGAGACCAGCTCCAGCCTTATCCAAAGCTTCTCAGGAGCGAAGGGGGTGGAAAGGATTCCTATGATAACCCCACACAAACAGGCTCTTCATTTCACCTGCTCTTTACTGTTCTGTTTCTAATAATCCTGTCCTCCTCCTAACTCCTCCATGCTTCCTCTTCTATTCTAAAAACTCTTCTCCTACAGGAGCCTTGAAGCATAAGGAGCTGAGCCGCTCACCATAGCAACACAGAGGTCCAAGGCCATAGGAGCAAAGCCTCAACCAGACAGGGAGGGAGCACAGTGCCGCTGACAACTTTGAGATCCAGATCCATTGTTAGTGGACTGGCGAGAGAAGAACTGGCATGCTTCTTCTCAGTAGCCTTGGTTGGACATCTATGACTTTGGTCTTGTGTGAGCTGTAAAGTTTTCTTTTTACAAAATGCCTTGAGTCTAGTTGAACTTGTTCTGAGGTGAAAATGAGATAATTATGTGTAGTTAGCAAGGCAGGCTTTCAGGTGTCTGTAGTCCTCATGGGACAATAGACCTAGCTATGATGCATGTCCCAGTATGTATTCTATATATCAAAACTATATAGCTAAATGAAAAGTCATCTGTTTGGCCATTCACGGATATGTGTGACCATAAGACTTAGATGCAATCATAAGATTACATGCACACATTGTATGAAAATGCACGGTAATTGGGAGATTCGTGGCTGTTATTGCACAAGTGACATTACAGAAGACAGCAACAGTTTTGAGAGTAAGCTGTAATTGCGTCATGGCCTGAAATAGCTCCTGATAAAGGCTCCTGACATCTTTCTTATCAGTTTTAAAAGAGAAGCAGGTAAGTCAGTCTTACGGCAGCATTTTCTTATCTGCTCGCTGAGTAAATCCAGGACAGCCTTGTTCTCCGTCTCTCTGAGAGCTGTGACTCAACAACATCAGTCATGCTGCATCTTGTCCTTGGGCATCTGTGAATGCCTCAAATGAGGTCCCTTTGCCTGGACCCTAACACTGACCAACTGTCTGCCAAGGAAGATAATTGCAGGAGGGCAGACTTCTAAGTTTATACAAAAACCAGGTTGAGAGAGCAAGGACATTGACTGTGATTGTTTTCTCGCCAGAATCACGTACTATTATGTGTGTGATGTACTAGTGGGGGGTGGGGAGTGGTATCCAATATACCAATGCATAGGAAAGATTGTGTTTGGTAGACAGTTAACACACTGTAGTGCTGTGGGAAAAATTCCCAAGCTGTAATCTGAGGGAAAGAGCTCTTCATACAAGAAGTCTGCAATGGGGACAGCTTACCACATTCAGAGGGTGGTATTCCTTATCATCTTGCAGATAAGGTTGATGAGATGGCATCTCTGGTGAGGAGACTCCTCATCCCTTGCTAAATGAGGTCCATCCCACATGAGATAAGCATCTCTGATGAGTTAATCCCTGAAGGATGTGCTGAGCTCTCGTGGCATAATCTTGCCATCCGTAGCAACTCTCTTCTTTCATTTAATAAAAACAGTGTGTGGATTTCTCTCTAGGCAACATGCAAAGCAGATCCTAAGTGTTTGAGGATGACCGAGATTAAAAAGAAGATAAGAGCAAGACGATCAACACCCTATAATTCCCAAATTAATAAGAAGGTTCCACAAGGAATTATTGCTAACAAAATTCTTAACTGAACTGACAATATAATTAGCTATGTCCTCTACAGAAGGAAGTTGGAGTCTGGAGTGGCTGATAGCACTAATCTGAGAATGTAAGGCACCTGTATTTATACCTAGATGGCAACTATTCCCGATGCCTCTCAGGTGAGCCTGCACCTGATCCCAAGACATTTCTGAGGCATTAAAAGGTAAAGGAGTGACATAGATCACTTAAAATCAGCATGACATGCTGTTGTCAAATGTACTTTAATATTCTGGATCTGATTGCCCATAAGGAATGGCTTTTTCTAGAACATTTGTTCTATTAATCCTCGATCAATTCCTTCCTGAGTGACCAGAGCCATAGGGACCAAACATTCTTAGACAAGGTGTTAACATGGTTAGCAGTGTGTATTTGCTGAACCAGAGCTGTAGTAGGGGCGGCAACAGAATTTACAATGGTTATGAGAGCAGTAATACCAATGGTAAGCTCAACAATGCATCTCTTATGATGTAGAGAGAGCTGGCAGCATGCTCTAGGGTAAATATGGAAGAGAGATTAACAGGTAGCATTACATGAGGAGGTTGACGAAGAAGGATGAAGGCTATGGGATTAGTAGAGGGGCAAAGCAGTCAGTCAGATAACAGCTGTTATCATAAATTGATCCATTTGGAATGATGTTTAAAGTTCCTGTCTCCTCTGTATATAAGATGGCGGATGGGGTCATAGCACAAGCCTGAATGTCAGTTGAGTTATAATTGCACTATGCAGGTAGTTGAAGACTAAGGTGATCATTGGCAGCCAACAAATGGTATGAACGAGTCTGAGATGTGAGGGACTGAGTGGGCAGGGCCACATAAGTGAGACTGACCCAGCCAAATGTTGTCCATTGATTTACAATGCGGTCTAAGAAAGTGTAAGACTAAGCATAGATTTTATCCAAGTTTTAGGGACGAAAGGAGACTCCTGTTTCAGGGAAGACACGAGGCATCCATTGGGGAAGTCCAGGAGTTGGTTGTGTGCTTTCAGAGTCCCCCTCAGAGGCAGTGCTCAGGGTCACTCCGGGGAGAGAGCTGTGATGGTGTGAGCTTTCTCTTTTCTGACATTGCTGGGTTTGGGGATACATCTGGTTTGCCGAGGGTCTTAATCAGCCAATCTGGAATCCACAATGGTGATTTGGTGTTCTGTGAAAACAAGCAAGCATACCCTCTATCTGATATTATTAAAACATCTGGGTCTTTCCAGTGTCCAGTGAGGAAATCCTTCTATTTGACTAAAGGTTTGGGAGTAACTTTGTAGAGAAGTATCTGAGGAAGGAACTCATATTGTCCTAAGAGTTGTTTATATAGTTTATTACCTAGAGAGCATGGTTTAGAACGTAATGGGGTATGAATATCTAAAATCTCTATTTTCTTATTTGGATACTTGAGTGCATTTATTTATTTATTTATTTAGGTTTTTCAAGACAGGGTTTCTCTGTAGCTTTGGAGCCTGTCCTGGAACTAGCTCTTGTAGATCAGGCTGGCCTCGAACTCACAGAGATCCGCCTGTCTCTGTGTCCCGAGTGCTGAGATTAAAGGCGTGCGCCACCACCGCCCAGCTTGAGTGTTTTAAGTATGTTCTTTTCACAGTAGCTTAACCCTGGGAATTATAACAAATACCTGTGGAGTGGGAAATACTAAAAGTTAAGCATTATTTTTTAAAAGTTTTAGAACTATGCATGTTTATTTTTGATAGTTTAAGATCTAAGTTTGTTGTCTTGGTAAAGTTAGAACTTTATGTTTTATTTCTGTTAAATTTAGTCTTAAAGATAAAAGTTTGAAGTCATTGTAATATGGAAAGGAAAGCTCTTAGCCAGAAATACAACAAACAAGGAGATCGGCAGTTTTGTGAATCCTTATAGTGTATCGTGAGATAAACAAGGCTCAGTAAAGAGACCAAAACAGCTGGCTGATGGGCAACAAAAGGAGGAAAAGTATTTGTTGAGCTGGCAGAAAAACAGAAAGAACCTGTCAACTCAGACAGAACCAGTCAAAAAGCAATAACAACAACAACAACAAACCAAACATATTGCGGCCATATTTTTATCTATACTTGGAAAGTAGTTAGGCATTTAATAAGAAGACAAAGAGCTGAAGAAATAGGTCCCTAGTGTCAGGAAAAGAGACTTTTGGAGTCAGATGAGGTCTGTAGGAAACCAGGCTGGAGAGACAAACAGCAGTGGCATGCCTGCTTGAGTCTGATGAGCTGGAGGTGGGAGGGGAGGGGTGAGGACACCAGCTGAAGTGAAGGTGGAGGGTACCGACAGCTAGAGGAAGAGAGGGGGAAGATGTTTATCTGTTTAAGTCTCTGAGCTCCACCAGAAGATTATTAATGGGAACTTTTTGAGGCGGCTGCGATTTTGCAGACAAGCACAAAGCTCCAGTATGGTGCATTTTACCCAGAAAGAGAAAGAGAGGGAGAGGGAGAGAGATTTTTAAAGTAGCAACAAGGAAAGAAATACCTCCCAAGTGTTGGGATAAAATTGAAAGTGGGGGAATCTTTTAAATAACCCCACACAGACACGCTAGTGCTCTTCATTTCACCTGCTCTTTACTGTTCTGTTTCTAATAATCCTGTCCTCCTCCTAACTCCTCCATGCTTCTTCTTCTATTCTAAAAACTCTTCTCCTACAGGAGCCTTGAAGCATAAGGAGCTGAGCCGCTCACCATAGCAACACAGAGGTCCAAGGCCATAGGAGCAAAGCCTCAACCAGACAGGGAGGGAGCACAGTGCCGATGACAACTTTGAGATCCAGATCCATTGTTAGTGGACTGGCGAGAGAAGAACTGGCATGCTTCTCCTCAGTAGCCTTGGTTGGACATCTATGACTTTGATCTTGTGTGAGCTGTAAAGTTTTCTTTTTACAAAACGCCTTGAGTCTAAAAGATGTGTATTGTTGGCTATGACCACGATCTCCTTTCCTTTTCAAACAGCAGAATGCAAACTAGGTGGTTCAGAAACATAGGCCTAATGGGTCTCCCTCTGGCCATTCTGGATCATCATCATCATCATCATCAGCAGCAGCAGCAGCAGCAGCAGCAGCAGGATCAGCATCTCTCTGCTCCATATACCCTACTGATTGAGCTTCAATTTCATCCTGTGAAAAGACACAAACGTGCCCTCTCCTCATACCAAAACAAAGTCAGAACCCCTTTATAAACCAGTAGATGGATCTTCCCATTAGACCTAAGCAATTTTACACGGTGGTGCTTTCATGCCAAAATCTATTCATGGAAGATTATTCACAAACATTCACATTTAAAAATTTAAAATAAAACATATATATGGTGACTGTGGGTGTAACACTAACTCCCCCTTTATTATTATATTTTTAATTAAGACTCCCATGTGTCCTTTCAAAATTCCTTGCCCCGGCATAGTACATCATCTCAAATCCTTGAGATGAGTTGGTTCCAGAAGCTGATATTGAGATTTTAGCATCATTAATTTAATGGCACCCAGATAGGAATTATCATTTATTCAAGGCATCAATGACCAAAATCCCTGTGATGATTGACAGGGAAATTCCCTTTTTATCTAACATTCCAGGGGAGAACAGGGATGATGTATTCTTTTCTGTAATTACTTCCTGCTGACCTTAGGACATTGTTATCAGGGCCCTGGAATGCTAGACTGTTAGTCAAAGGTAATAAAAGGAACTTAGAAGCCTCTGATTCATTGACAGACTGAATAGACAGCAATCACATTGGCTGGATGGGTCCACGTCAGGTTTCAGCAAGTTCAGGACTCATAGTCATTTGGAGCAGGTTGTTATTGGCCATTGATGCTTAGATGCGTTTGTCAGCCAAGTGAGAATCTGGTGAAACAAATACAAGCTAGGAACAGAAGTTACTCATAGTAATGAAGGAAGGTGAAGGGTCTCAAGACCAAGAGAGAGACAGAAAAAATACTGTAATCCTTTTATTTTGTGAGAGGTGGATCCAAGTTTTATAATTCTCTCCATTTTTCCAAATTTTATATGAATCTCCATTTTATAAAAGGACATAAAACTTTCAGATGTATTAGCAATATTAGTCTGTACTGAAATCCACATTGTAGAAAAAGAAGGGAACAGGTATCTGTAAAACAACAGGAATAGACTCACGTCCTTGAGCCCTAACAAAAACTATAGATTTGGATTAAACAGCATAAAAGCCTATATTCAGAAGACAATCAAAACAATTTAAAATCTTGAGCTTGTGACTCAAACAGTAAGCAATCATTGCTCTACTAGCTTGTCAGAACTCTGGACTTTTGAAATCCTGGCATAATAATAATACTATAGAAGGGGAAAGAAATCTTGTAATAATTTCCATATGCATCTTAAGCCATTATTTCTTATAAATTTTATCTATATTTTTCAGAATATCCTCTCAGATCCATATAATCCCTTTTATGCCCTCAGATCCTTACAACCTATATTGATGTCCTCAGGCCTGTATATTTTCAGACCCTCGGAATTTATATAAACTTGTATAGCATTCCTGAAAAAAATTATATAAACTGCTAGTATTCCTGAAGAAAAATTGTTAACTCTCCAGCCACAATCAAAGATTCTGTTTCACATCCGTGCAGTTTTTCAACTGCAAGCAGTCAGTTCCCTGCCGCCCGGTTCACATGAGCAGGTTTCCCTGTAGTAGACGCTCTGCCCACCGGAGCATGCGCATCTCTGCTCTCTGCTGGGGCTGCTGGCTGGCTGTGAACCAGAGAACAACAAAGGGAGGTGGCCAGTGCCGTGCCTCTCCTTAGAGAAGCTTTTCTTTCTGGACCCAAAGTCTTGGAGCTGATCCAATAAAAAATGTACAGGACTCTAGAGGTGGAGGTTGCCGGCCTCATCTCCTCCAGGATAACAAAGATCAATAGACAACAACGGATGGTAATGACAGACAGACAGGTACCCGTACCACTTAAGCTTTTCAGAAACACATAAAACAGCAACATAGCAACAGTCTAAACACAGACCAAGACAAAGCGCATTCATTCCTTCACACAGACCTTTTTAAATCTCTAGATTCATACTCCCTTCTGCAGGGAACCAGGGGCACACATCCTTTACACATTTCAAAAACTGAAACAATTGTTTTCTTTCCTTAGTACCCCTAACCTTTAAAATATCTACAAGTAAGTGTACAAATTCTAAAACTTCACACATTTGTTGATGCACCTCTAACTTTTAGAATATTTTTTCAGGAAATGTACAAAGAGCTGTTTAGTATTTTCTTGGCCCATAATTACTTTATGCCCTTATACTCAAGTTACTTCTTACTTAAGTTACTTCTCATTTTACACTCATACTAGAGAAACTTCTTACTTATTTTCACACTGCACAGTGAACCTCATTTTTGTATTTACACCACATGACTGCTGAGTTTTTTTGTGTTTACACCGTGTGATTGCTGATACTCCTGGGATATACTTACTGCACCTCCGAGTGCCCTTGGAATCTGCAGTGTCCCTATGAAGACATCCCTCCCCAGGAACTCAAATGACTTCAAGTCAGAAACTACTCCAGATGGAAACTGAGTCACACGTGGGCTCCCACAGACTGTCACAAAGATCAGATCATATGACCCATTATTCTGATCCTGTCCATGCATGGTTGGGGAAACATCCTATCCATCCTACCAAATGCAGTTTGTTCTCTCTGAAGATTCACATATTCTTCCAGACGGGAAGTTGGAATTCCTTATTCTTCCAGCTAAAATGGCCAAGGACTACTCCCACCTTATAAAAAAGGCTGAAGTTGACAGCTTTGTCTTTTATCTGTTTATACAGATGCATTTATTTCTATAGTCATTTCCCATGTGCAATGGACACGTATGATTTTACATTTTAATAAGTGTTGCTACGTGGCTGCCAGGAGCCTGTGATGAGTCACGGGCCTACAGGGAGCACAGGCCAGTGGGTGAGTAGAGAGGTAGCCCCTGCTTTTGTTCTGTAGTCTGACCATTGCTAAGGCTCAGCACCTGTCATATGCTTCTTAGATACCGACTTCTCTTCTGGAAGTTTCTGTTGTATAGTCTATTGATTTTCTTCCTAAATGAAGAAGCATGTGGATACTAACGAGAGTAACTCTGCCAATCACATATGTTTCAAATGTTTTTCTTGCACATTATTTTTTATTGTCCCTTTTCTTCCTCCTTTCCTCCCCTGTCTCTTCTCTTCTCTTCTCTTCTCTCTCTCTCTCTCTCTCTCTCTCTCTCTCTCTCTCTCTCTCTCTCTCTCTCTCAGTTTTGTTTTGTTTTTTTGAGAAAGGATTTTGCTATATAACCCAGCCTTGCTCCAAATTTGGGATCCTCTTGTCTTCAGTTTCTGAGCCCTGAGATTACAGGTATACTACATCATCTGGCTGATTTTATTTCTTCATAGCAAAATATGCATTTCTTTCAGAATTTGGCCAGTGGTATTGTACAAAGGCAAGTTTATGAGACCATTGAAAGCATCCTCCTGCTTTGAGTTATATCACAAATTGTCAAAGAATCGAAGCAATACATTTTCAAACTATGAACATTTTCTTGTCCCCCGCACCCCTATCTCTGTTACTCCTATAATCTTGTTTCACCCCCATGAAGTCACCGGTGTTCCACCCACACTGTAAACACTACCAACTCAGAATTAACCAGTAATTTCTAGGTTAGAATACATTACATATAAACACAATTGCTTAACCTATTTAAACCACTCGCCCTGTAGTTAGAATTGCATTGCATTATGTTCCTGTGACAGACACTCAAAGGCAAGACACTCAGGCTGCTGCTAGTCACGTTCTGTGATAGGTGGTGAGACCTTGATAGCAAAGATTTCGTCACATATTCTTTTGTCATGGGCATGCTATAGTAACATGGTTGTGTCTTGCCCAAATTCTTATGCTGATGCCAAATTTCCAGCTTGATAGTGTTTAGGGTTGAGATCTTTGGGAGGAACTCCATCCCTTATAAAATTTTTGTGAGGACAACTGATCCCTAGGCTGAGAAAGGAAGACGAGAAAGCATCTATAATCAGGCCGGGAAGTGTCCTAGGCATACACTGGCTCTGATGGTATCTTGAACCTAGTGTCTAGAAGGGTGAGAAATAAGTGTCTTTCTTTAATATACCCAGCATATGCTATTACTGTTATAGCAAAGCAGGCTGACTAAGCCCCAATGGTAGACAGAATTCCAAGGTGACTTTCAAGATTCCAACCCCTGTGTACATGTGCTGTGGCATCTTTCACACTTAAGTGGGAATGGGACCTTCGGCTGTGTTATGGGGCAAATGGTGCTAAGATTCCCACCACCATGATAGTATGACGTAGGACTGTGTCCCTGCAGGCTGGAGGGGAAGCAAAAGATGGCAATGTAAGAGGATGCAGGGAGCAGGTTGAGATATTTTCCCTGGCTGACAGCCAGGAAGAGAGTGGAAGCCTCAGTGTTATACACAGTGAACAAATTCTACCTACGATAAGTTTGTACTCAAGCTATTTCTGTGATTTCAAATGGAGTTAGCAAGCATCACTGCACTGAAAGAGGCTCCAGAAGGCAAGGCAGACCACTCGATGGACACCTGACACCACAGAGAAACCAGTTCTGCCACATCCGATTCTTGACCCAAAAAAGACAGAAGATAGTGAATGGGTGTGCGCTGTAGCACATTAAAGACAGAAGGTAGTGAAAAGGTGTGCGCTGTAGCACATTAAAGACAGAAGGTAGTGAACAGGTGTGCACTGTAGCACATTAAAGACAGAAGGTAGTGAATGGGTGTGCGCTGTAGCACATTAAAGACAGAAGGTAGTGAACGGGTGTGCGCTGTAGCACATTAAAGACAGAAGGTAGTGAGCAGGTGTGCGCTGTAGCACATTAAAGACAGAAGGTAGTGAAAAGGTGTGCGCTGTAGCACATTAAAGACAGAAGGTAGTGAACGGGTGTGCGCTGTAGCACATTAAAGACAGAAGGTAGTGAACGGGTGTGCGCTGTAGCACATTAAAGACAGAAGGTAGTGAACGGGTGTGCGCTGTAGCACATTTAAGACAGAAGGTAGTGAACGGGTGTGCGCTGTAGCACATTAAAGACAGAAGGTAGTGAACGGGTGTGCGCTGTAGCACATTAAAGACAGAAGGTAGTGAATGGGTGTGCGCTGTAGCACATTTAAGACAGAAGGTAGTGAACGGGTGTGCGCTGTAGCACATTAAAGACAGAAGGTAGTGAACGGGTGTGCGCTGTAGCACATTAAAGACAGAAGGTAGTGAATGGGTGTGCGCTGTAGCACATTTAAGACAGAAGGTAGTGAACGGGTGTGCGCTGTAGCACATTAAAGACAGAAGGTAGTGAACAGGTGTGCGCTGTAGCACATTAAAGAGAGAAGGTAGTGAACAGGTGTGCACTGTAGCACATTAAAGACAGAAGGTAGTGAACAGGTGTGCGCTGTAGCACATTAAAGACAGAAGGTAGTGAACAGGTGTGCGCTGTAGCACATTAAAGACAGAAGGTAGTGAACGGGTGTGCGCTGTAGTGTGGGAGTGTCATATCAATCTGTTGATTTCATTGGTTAAGCAATAAAGAAACTGCTTGGCTCATTGGTTAGGAGATAGGTGGGAGGAGCAAACAGAACAAAACGCTGGGAGGAAGAGGAAGTGAGGTCAGACTCCACAGCTCTGCTCTCCGGAGCAGACGCAGGAGAGACGCCATGCTACCTGCTCCAGGGAAGACGCACGCTATGAAGCTCCTACCCAGGATGGACTTAGGCTAGAATCTTCCCGGTAAGCGCACCTAGGGGCGCTACACAGATGATTAGAAATGGGCTAAATTAATATGTGACAATTAGCCAGTAAGGGCTAGAGCTAAGGGCCAAGCAGTGTTTAAAAGAATACAGTGTCTGTGTAATTATTTCGGGGCATAAGCTAGCCGAGCCAGGTGGCTGGGGTCTTGGGGGACGCAACCCTGCCGCCGCCCATATTACTACACTGTAGCACATTAAAGACAGAAGGTAGTGAACGGGTGTGCGCTGTAGCACATTAAAGACAGAAGGTAGTGAACGGGTGTGCGCTGTAGCACATTAATCGTGTGCTGCATTTTCCACGTGGAAACAAAACACTCATGTGCGCCTAAAAAATATTTCAAACGATTAATCTCTTGTAGTTGTCTTTATGTTTCAAGTCTTTGATCTTTATAAACTTAACTTTTATGTGTAAACATGAATAATTAGTGAAAAAAATCTTCAGGGAGCGAGAGTAAGGAGACACAGGTGGAGGTGGGGATGCTCGGGGTTAAGCACTTGGCTCATGGTAAGGCATGCGGTATCTGACAGCACAGTGCTACTTGCAAATTCAACTTAAATCAGAAAAATGATGAAGGTCTCATATTCAAAGAATTCTACATTCTAGATAAACGTAAAATTATTTATTTCTACTTTGAATAGTCCCATAAGGGGTTTTAAATACAGGATTCATCCAGCAATTTTTAGTTCTAAAAATGTAGTCATAGCCAGGCGATGGTGGTGCGCACCTTTAATCCCACCAGTCAGGAGGCAGAGGCAGGTGGATTCCTGTGAGTTCAAGGCCAGCCTAGTCTACCGAGTGAGTTCCAGGACAGGCTCCAAAGCTACACAGAGAAACTGTGTCTTGAAAAAACAAACCAAGCTAACCAACCAACCAACCAAACCAACAAACAAAAACCAAAAAAGACAAACAAAACAAAAAAACCAACCAAACAAACAAACCTTCCATTTTCAAGTGAGGCCAGATTTTCCACCCTCCCCAAAGGACAACCAAGAAGAGCAGACATCAGCCAACTTGGTAATAGCAGTCTATCTGCTTCTTAGTTCTGGATTTGGACAGACAATTCCATTGGAAAAGTCTGTGAATATTTAATTTACCAAGTCCATTGCCAAACCTGATTATTAGTATGGCTGATTTCTGTGGATGAAGAGTTTACCTCCCTCTAGTTTTTGTCCTGTGGTGTAGGAGCTGCCAAAATCAGACATGCCAAATCTTTCCTGGTAAGCCACTGCCATGTGGCGATAGATTAATAGAAATGGGTTAAATCAAGGTGTAAAGTTAGCCAATAAGATGTGCTGAGTCGAGATTTTAGACTTGCTTTTATTTGAGATAACAGTTACATGTTCACTAGCATGCTGTGGTGTTTGCTCCATATGCAGACAGCTCATAAAGAAGAAATACAGACAAGGGGAAGTGTGGCAGGAAGGCTGAGCACGCAGGTCATCCTATGCGTACTGGGGTAGAAAGAACTCTCTGCTCCACTGAGTGACTGTGGATTCCAGAGAGAAAAGATTGCAAGAAGTCACAAGACACATTGTCCCCAGTAGGAAATATGACATAAGTTAGTCAAATCAGAAGGAAGGCTGGGCACCCTCCAGTTCCCCATTTGAAGTGTGGTAGCTCTCACTTGGGGTTGAAAATGAAATCACAGATAATTCAGTTTCTTGCGGAAAGCTTACATGATTTATTGGCAGTGTGGAACAATATTAGCCCTGTATGTGGCTGGTGTCGTGATTCAGTGGGGTGTAGGGGTCAGGAGTAGGAAGGCATCAGTATGGTCTCAGAACGTCAGGACAGTCCGGATACTGAAATATGAGATATAAGATGTTGGTTCACATTCCCAGAACTCACAGTGCCCAGAGGGTAAATAAAGCATGCTTTATGAGTCTCAGTGAAAGCCATTCAGGCTCCCTGTGACTAAGGACAAGTCCATAAATGGGCAATCCTCCTTTTTCTGACCTCTCTAACCTTCTGTCTCTTCAACTCTGAACTCATCAGAACATCTTGATATGACTGCCATTTAGATTTCGGGTCTAAGTTAGATTTCTTAAATACTACTGATCCTGCTTGGCTGGTATAAGAAATGCGGCCGTGGGAAATAACAGACATCTCATTCTGGCTATTTGCCATGCACTTTGTAGAAGCTTTTTAGGCATTGTCTCATTTAAACTTCATCCTAAGCAGCAGCACTATGAGGTCCATTATCATGGGTTGTCCATTTTAGAGACTGTGAAAACTAAGGCTTAGCGTTATAAATGCCCTGGGTCGTACATGTGCGTGCAGAGCCTGAACGATCACCAAAGTCCCATTTTTGCTCTACTCCCATTTCTCCTTCATTTCTGTTGGCCATTTCCCCTACCGTAAAAATAATCTCTTTCCCCCACCCACCCCATACAAAGAATCTTAAAGCTCTCACCTCTTTCCAGAGCGAAGCAGCTCAAATGCCTCATTGATTTTCTCAAAAGGTAAAACATGGGTAATTAACGGCTCCAATGGAAACTTTTTAGCCATGAAATCAGCCACAAGCTTGGGGACAGAATCTTTACTCTTAAAGCCTGAAAGGAGAGAGCAGCACCGTGAGATGCAGCCAGGGGGCAGGCAGGAGAATTAGACAAGAGATCTTCCAAAGAAACCAAGTTCCTAACAGTGCCCATGCTGCCACCTGAGCGGCAGACGCGGGACTCAAACACCCTCTGCATGGTGTTAATGTCTTATAACATGCCACCTGATGTCAGGGTCCCCGACTGATGACAGCGGCTTAGTAGATCTTTCCTAGAGAAATCATATTGCAGATGTTTATAACCAAAGGAAGGGAGTGTAGGCAAACATTACTGCCTTGGGCTCTCTGTGTCCTATGAGGCATTTTTGGGCCTTAGAGACCCAAGTAGAAGAAGCCAGGAAAGCCCTGGCTCATTTATGGGGAGCAGAGCAGCCTCTCTTGGGATTTCCTGCATTAGTTCTTGCTATAGAGAGAACAGTGATTTTCATGTTGCCTTCTAAGAACTTTTCTGTTACCAAAGGGAAGAAATTCTGAAAAATGTTAGGAATTAGAACCTCAAAGCTGGGGAGATGGTTCAGGTAATGAAGTTCTTTTTGTTTGTTTTTTTCTGACATTTGATTTTTATTGATTATCTGGGAATTTCACACAATGCCCTGATCACACTCACTTCCCAGTCCTTCCAGGTCTACCCTGCAACACTTGTGACATCTCCCAAAGAAAAAATATACCAAGGTCAATTTGTGTTGCCTATGTTCTCACTGGAGCATGGCCGAACTCCCAACGGCCAGCTTCTTAAATAAAACTGAGTCCTTCCTTACCACCACCCCACCAGAAGCCACCAATTATGGAGACCTACGCTTGAGCATCCTATCCTATCCTTCCTTTCTTCCTTCCTTCCTTCCTTCCTTCCTTCCTTCCTTCCTTCCTTCCTTCCTTCCTTCCTTCCTTCCTTTCTTTCTTTCTTTCTTTCTTTCTCCTTTCCTTAATTTTCTCTTTTTTTCTTTTTTCTTTGTTTCTTTCTTGGTTTTTGAGACAAGGTTTCTTTTTGTAGCCCTGCCTGTCCTTGAACTAGCTCTTTGACCAGGCTGGCTTTGAACTCTCAGAGATCACCTGCCTCTGCCTCCCAAGTGCTAGGATTAGAAGTTTGCACCGCCACCACCCAACCAATACATTTAAAATAATTTATTTTTATTTTAAGCACATTGTTTGGTGTTTTGCTTGCGTGTATGTCTGTGTGAGGATGTTAGATCCTATTTAACTGGAGTTACAGACAGCTGAGAACTGCCATGTGGGTGCTGGGAATTGAATATGGGTCCTCTGGAAGAGCATCCAATGTTCTTAACAGAAGAGCCATTTCTCCAGCTCCTATCACAATTTTTTAAAAGTTCTCTTCAATTGCTTCCTGTCTGACTGTTACTGTAGGGGATGACGTGGGGGTAGGGGTAGGGGGTGAGGTTGTCAGAGAAGCTGAATTTGATCTCCAGAATATAAACAAAACAAAAACAAAAGTCAGTAACAATAGACAGCTGATTCAGTGCTGACGGATTCCTGAGACTGGCTGACCAGGAAGACTAGCCTGACCATGATCTGCAGGTCACTGTGACCTCCCACCCCCCCAGTCTCAAACAACAAGGCCAATTGCTCCAGAGTAACGACATCAAATGTTCTCTGACTCCACACATCCATCTTGACACACAAGAACACATACAGAACTTGATCCTCAGCTGTGAATACATACCACCAAATATTGCTCCTTTCCAGGCACGACCCAACAGCAGCAACATGGGGTTCACAGAGAGGCTTTGAGCATGAGGAGGAACCCCAACAATGACACTTACACCACATGATGCGTGGCTGCTTAACAGGGAAGACATCTGCAATATAAATAATATTTTAAAGTGGATATTCTCGTGGTCTACTCACGATACAGTTTCATGTCATATGAAGAAATGTGCAGAGAAATATTTTGAGAGAAAAAGTGATTGAATAAATTTATGTTCAATTCTTCCTTATCAAGTTCCTTATCTATTTGTCCACCTCCCTTTATAACACGTCCCTACTGTGAGGCTTAGAAAACGGGCAAGTTTTCAGTGGCTGTGAATCCAGTGTGTGCATTGGTTTTACATTATTCTGTTATCTGGAGACATCCAGGAAGTTTTCACCTTTCAATTGTTTCATCTAAAATTCTATAGTAAAAGATGATTTATGATCCCCAAAGATACATGATAGTCCATCTTTTGATTTTGAAATATGACATTTAGAAAACCACATGTCCTCAAAACACGTGGGTATCAGACTTTTGGGTCTTCAAATCCACCTGACAACCCAGGCTCAGATGAGCAAACAGGGAGACCGTCTAGTGTATCACAGAAGAGCTATGGCCGTGAGGAAACCAGAACACTGAGCATGGAAGGACTCCCCATCAACAGAGGAGAGGCTAGCCTCTCTTGACATCTAGCCTCAGTTTGAGGTTGAGAAGAATGTCAATCTCAGGGCACCATTCCCATTCTTTATTACCAACTCTTCTAAGGCTTTCTGGAGGACCTCAGTCAGTAATGGTGATTCTTTAGGTCTCTGGGGATGCTTCTCTAGAACTCCAGAGGTCTTAGGTTGGCTGATATGTACTGGAGAAGTGTTCTTTAGCCATGTATGGTGTTTGTAACTATTTGAAAGTAATATCATGTGTATTCAAACACACAAGCACGGTAAGCTTGGCAATAGCCTTTCTTATCATTATCCCCAGCTGACCTTAATTGAGTGCTTACCACATGGCAGCTGGCTCCATGCTAAGTGTTTTACATTCACTTGTAATGTATATCATAAACAAACTCACAAAACGCGTATCTCTTGAATTTAGAGGGTATGGCAGAATCTGTGAATTCAATTTTAAAGTATTTCTTCCAACATGTAAAACGAGATGTTTGTGGGTGCCCCTCACTGTGCCGTCTCTGTGCTGAGGATATGAAGACTTGTTGAAGCAACAGCACCTCTACATGTTTTATCCTAAGAATTAATACTTGTCCACATATTATTCGTTAGTCCTATTGGCCATATGATGAAACTTGAAATACTTTTCAGAATATTTCATTTCAAATATTATATAATAATAAGAATGTGGAAGAAAATCATATTTGTCCATTTAAGAACAGAATTTGCATTTAAATTTGCTTGATGAGTTAATTTTTTTTTTTACTAAAAATTTGTTAAGACAGTTTATAATAGCTCAATGAAGGGCTTTCCTGTATTAATGGAGGTTTATTACTTGAGACTAGTTTGTAGAATGAAAAAAAATGTTTATCACTATACTGAATTAATCAATATGAGAAGGAAACTAGAGATGGAATATTACTATCTAAAGTAGCTTTCTGCATGAGATTTCTATTCTTCTGTCTGGAGCATATTATGGATGGCAGAAGGACAGATCTCAAGGCATGCCACAGCACCTACCATGGTGTCAAGGCGACCGATTACTTCAAAGGAGAAGTCCACCCCTCCATCAGTCATCTCCTGGATTACTTCATGGATGGGTTTGTTGTAGTCTAGAGGGTTGATGCACTCAGTGGCACCCAATTCTTTGGCCTTCGCAAACTTGTCTTTGTTGATGTCCACAGCGATGATCCTGGCTGCTCCAGCTGTTTTACAGCCAATGATGACAGACAAACCGACACCTCCAAGGCCAAACACAGCACAGGTGGAGCCTGGGGTCACCTATGTGTGCAGAAAATTTAAAAGATGGACCAAAGAGTGATTGCTAGGCAATGCTCCATGCTGCACAAGGCACCTTGCTTTGTCCTCTGTCATGGCCTCTCAGATGTCATTCCACCTGCTTCCAAAACCTCTTCTGGCTATAGCTGCCTGAAGGGGTAAACATTCGTTCTCAAAATTTGCTCTATATTAGATGTATCTGGAGAGTTATCATTTTTATTCATCTCAGGATCCAGTAACAGTTAACTCTACTAGTTAATTGGAATCTCTGCATGTAGAACCCCATTCTGATTCAATGGGAAACCTTAGTGAGACCAGCTGTATGATGATCATTGAACTTGACATGGAAATGACTTACACCTTCAAGGGCTACACAATGACATCTTACACATACACAAAATCAATTTGTGTAAGTGAAACAAATGATTATGGTTACTCCAGGAGACTGCAGGGTGGTCAAACCACCCTTCCATCATTAATTTCTTGGTTCTCTATCATTCAGTAGTCACAACCAGGGTTACTGGTTGTTTATAAATGTTCTTTTACATTTAAAGGGGGAAATGATATAGGTATGAATAATTTGCATTGGTATGAATTTTACAGTCAATTTTGTTATATGTATATGTATTTCTGATCTTGATTAAGGTATTGTGATTGTGTAGTTCATTTTTAAAATGTAATGTATAATTAGGAAATATAGGTTGTTGATGGATAATCATAAATAATAGTCAAGTTTGTAGTCATGTTACTTAGATTTTCTAGATATATAGATATATATTTCAGATACGCATTCTTCAGATCCCTCAAAGGCTGCAGAATATGGCATTTAAAATATTTTAATAACTTAGGGTTTTTCATGACAATGAGACACTCTGCTCCTGGCAGCACCAATCTACTTCAAGAGGAAGATGGGCATCGAAGAGGATCCTTATGGAGTTTGATAGCTATTTGGGCAAGAAACTGCTCTTGCCTGGACTATTGCATAAACTGGACACAGAGAACCCGCAGAGAGAGGACTGCTAAACTTGCCTAAAGGTGAGATGGTCTTTCGGGATTCCTGATTCATGAAAGAGTCTGCAAGACATTCTGCAGGACACAACAGATATTGACTGAACTGACTTTGAAATTTCCTGCTTTGTGGAAATGTCTGCTGGAAACTATGGGTCTGTAGGCCGAAGATGGATGCCCCAACAGTACAGAGGAACTTTGGGTGACTGTACAGGCAGCGAGATGTCTCTGTCTTTTCTAGAGTTTGCTTATTTCTTGTTTGCTTAGGTAATATTGTATCTTTCTGGAGTCTTTTATGGAGTTAAGAATAGTTAGTTATAGTTATAGTTTTCCTTAGTTATGATAAAGATAAAATAGATATAAATATTGTAATTTTTACTTGATAACTGTTTTGTTATATGCAATTTTGCTATGTTAAAGTTAAAGCCTTCCTTTTTTTGTTTAAACAGAAAAAGGGGAAGTGATGTGGGAGTGTCATATATCAATCTGTTGCATTGGTTAAGTAATAAACTGCTTGGGCTCATAGCTTAGAACATAGGTGGGTGGAGTAAACAGAACAGAATGCTGGGAGGAAGAGGAAGTGAGCTCAGAAGAGACGCCATGCCCCACTCCCGGGCAGACACACGCGATTCAGCTCCGACCCAGGATGGACATAGGCTAGAATCTTCCCGGTAAGCGCACCTTGGGGTGCTACACACAGATGATTAGAAATGGGCTAAATTAATATGTGAGAATTAGCCTAGAATAGGCTAGATAGAAATGGGCCAAGCAGTGTTTAAAAGAATACAGTTTCCGTGTAATTATTTCAGGGCATAGAGCTAGCCATGTGGGCGGCCGGGTGCTGGGGACGCAGCCCCGCCGCTCCTATTACTACACACGTTGGCTTACTTTAGAGATAACAGTGATGACATCTCCACTTTAAAATCTTCCATTTGTCCCAAATGGCCAAGTGTTCCAGGTTCTGACTCTTTAAAACATGTTTTATTGTTCAAGTGTATCTTGGGACTGGGACATAACAGAGCTTTACAGACAACAGTAAATGCAACGTGTTACAGCTGCGGATCTACATAAGTTTTAAACAATTTCTATGAGAGCCCAGTTTCTTTGGGAAGTAGGCAGAACTGGATGCATATTATTATAGAGCTTTTCTTGAGTGTGTGGAGGGAATTCTCACTGGAGTTGGACAGACTTATCTTTTCTACAAAAACACTCTCTGGTGCCTGTGAGCAATCTCTTCCCTTTGGTCCCAACAATACGTACATAGCTCGGTCCAGGGGCCACTGT
Organism: Microtus pennsylvanicus; assembly: GCF_037038515.1. Taxonomy (NCBI): domain Eukaryota; kingdom Metazoa; phylum Chordata; class Mammalia; order Rodentia; family Cricetidae; genus Microtus; species Microtus pennsylvanicus. The sequence goes on from NC_134585.1 coordinate 81,868,955, forward strand.
CCGTCTTACCTTGGCGACTTTGACAGCAGAGCCATAGCCAGTTGAGAACCCGCAGCCGATGAGGCAGACTTTGTCCAGGGGTGAAGTCGCATCGATTTTAGCCACTGCCATCTCATCTACCACAGTGTACTGGGAGAAGGTGCTGGTGCTGATGAAATTGTGGATTGGTTTCCCCTTACACGTGAACCTGCTGGTGCCATCAAGCAAAGTCCCCCGAGGCTGTGACAAACTGGCCAGTAAAACAAGCAAACAAAGAACATAAGACAAAGGAAAACCAGTGTGCAACCTAATTGTTCAAGAAGACAATAAGAAACCAGTGCACAATGTGTGCAAGAAGACTAGAAACCAGTGTGCAACCTAATATTGCAAGAAGATAGTGAGAAACCTACTCATTCTTCATACAGAAGTTGCTCTCCGGGTGCTTGCAGATCCTGCATTTCCCACATTGGGGAGAAAAGAGCGGGATGACTTTATCGCCTGGAAGGGGAACAAGAAAATGACTTAATGTCTACCCAGTAATTAATAAGGCAAGAACATGAAGCTTTCATGTAGGGATGTGTGCCCTAGAAAGGTTCCTAAGAGATAGGGCCCAACTGTGCTACGTCATGCATGGGTCATTGCTCTTCATTGAGGTTGCTATGTGTCTAGAGTTTCCTGAAATAAAAGGAAAATGTAAAAGCAGCTACATCTGCTGATCAGCAGTCAACTTTCATTGTGTGCCCCAGTTGCTCTTAGGGGCTTTGCACGTATTAACCTAGTCAATCCTTAGATATACTCACTGATGAGTATAAATATATACTTTAGTTGTAATGAGTTGCTAAGTTCCCATGAGAGGTTGGAGTTACCTAATTACTATATAATTATTATAATAAAACACAAGCCAAATACAACACAGGGGATATTGTACAATAAAAATAAAACCAAAAATTAAACTTGATCATAAGGTAAAATTAAAATAAGGATTTTGGTAGCTAGTTTTTTTACTTCTTAAAAAGATTTGTCCTGATTTTATGTGTATGTCCGAGTACCATGTGTGTATGCTCTTGTGTGGGTGCCCTTGAAGGCCAGCAGAGGGCGCTGGGTCCCGTGCAGCTGGAGTTACAGGCAGCTGTCAACTGTCTTAGAAGATGACTTAACCCACTGAGTCCCTTCTTCATCACCCAGGTTTTGGTTTTTCAAAGTGATTGTGTTTCTCTTATTATGAAACGAAAGCTTTAAGAATAATCTTAGTTGTTTTTGAGGACGCAGACTGAAATGTGACAGAGAAGGGACGACTTGCTCTGGACATCTCAGTCCTCAACACTGAGTTAGAGGTTTCCCATGAGAAAGAAAAGGTGAATATTTTTTAGATATATGTTTATGAACTATCATTTTTTTCTACTTCCTGAGAAGTAAAGGTATCGTTTTACTGTTAGCTTTTTTTCCAAATAAAGGAAACACCAATACTTAACTCCAGCCAGATGAGTTCTTATTTTCTGGTTATTTGGAATGAAAAAAATTTTAGACTCTTCTGGCTAAAGTGATCTTTTTGGAGATGAAAATAATTTTGTTTTTAAATCACATGTGCTACCTATGTTATTGTACAAATCAATGACCTGATCACTATGCTTCACAGATAAAATGAATGTGTGATGACACCACAGAATATATATATACATATATATATTAAAATATTTATTTATTTATTATGTATACAATATTCTGTCTATGTGTATGCCTGCAGGCCAGAAGAGGGCACTAGACCCCATTAAAGATGGTTGTGAGCCACCATGTGGTTGCTGGGAATTGAACTCAGGACCTTTGGAAGAGCAAGCAATGCTCTTAACCTCTGAACCATCTCTCCAGCCCCAAGAGAATATATTTTTAATCAACCTTTACATCCAAAAAACAAAGTTAAAGTAAAAACATGAATAAAGTAAAAAGCAATGTGCAAACCACCACCTTCAGCCCAACTAGTGATAATACAATGGTGTTTATGTTTGTAGGACTTTGGCTATATTTTTCCGTCTGTGGTTTCCTCTTATATTGTACTGTGTTTCTATATTGAAGAAGGAGTAAAATAAAGGAGAAGAGGAAACCATCATGTGGATGCAATGCGGTTAAACCTATGGCATCCTACAGGAGAGGCATCCTGAAGCCAGGCGAGCAGTCGGGTTTCTGAACTCAGCACAGAGCAGCTTTTCTACATCTAGGCACTCAGAACTTGGACCTGCAGGTCTTGCCTTTGTACCATTTGTAGGTCTGTTTGGGGACTTAGACTGTGAACTCTGAAGGTTACGATGGGGACTCTAACTCGGCACCAGATACCTGGTAGATGATAAATAGATGTTGAAAGAGAAAAGATGTGATTGGATGCCAGAGGGCAGAGGCATGCAGGGAGGAAGGGGTGGAAACCCTGTGACCTTGTGCCAGATTTTAAGTCTCGTACTGCCTGGGCTTCCTATTTTGAGGGGGAAGCTCTTGGGATCAACGCCAAAGTACAAACCCTGAGGGTAAAGAATTCTGTACCTGGTTTGACAGAAGTCACCCCTTCTCCGATGCTCTCCACAATACCAGCTCCCTCGTGGCCTAGAACTGCAGGAAGTGGTGTACTCAGGCTTCCGGCAACCACGTGATCATCTGAGCGGCAGACCCCCGTGGCCACCATCTACAGAGAAGAGATTGATTTCACTCAGCCAAGATAGCGACTGTGAAGGTTTAGCACACCTGTTCTGAAATGGGGCTTCTCAGGAGCTTGCTAACAACCCCTATTGCTTCCAGATTCGAATTAGGGCCAAGTTTTCCCGTGCTTTCATCTCTTCTCCCAATTAAACAGCTTAAGTGGTAATGATCATCCTGTGAATTAAGTCACCCCCGAAAAAGTAGTTTATACAATATATAAAAATGGATGCTATGTTATGGAAAAAGAGACAGAATATGAGTACCAAGAAATTACCTAATATTAATTGTGTTTGGACTCAAGATATTTAGCACTTTACAAACACTTAAACATTTTTAAAAGTTTTCAGGGATTTTGTTAAACTTCGAACTTTCAGCAGCTGAGGTCAACATCTAGGCTCAGCAACAGGCTCATTCATTGTTGGGGTGAGCATATGAAACGGGATGTTAATGGACAGTTGGACGCATCTATGGAGTATTTTCTGAGTTTTTCAAACCTAATATTTCAGACGGTAAAAAAGGACTTTACCTTAATGCGGACTTCATGGGCCTTGGGGGGTGCGACTTCTATGTCCTCGATGGAGAAGGGCTTCTTGGTCTCCCATAGCACAGCTGCTTTGCACTTGATCACCTGGAATATGAAGGGTTACTGCAGCTCCAAGGGGATCACCGCAATTGTGTCCCTCTATTTCCTATGCACAGCGTCTGTCCCCAAGTTTGCCACCCATTGTTACATAGAAATGGACACTTCTCATGTACAAGGAGTCAAAACACCCTGAGAAACCTGTGACACCGTAGTAGAAGGTCAGGAAGAGAAAGGTCACACATCAGGGATGAATTGGTGTGTGCACTCTCAGGCCATGCTTGTATTCTTTTGTTTCCTGATAGTCACTGGTATTGTATAGTAAAAGAGGTTGTTTGACTAAAAACATTTGATATATGTTTAATTCTAAATTATAATCATTAATATGTTTTTGATGTGCTTGAGAGCACAACCTGGAACTTTGTGCGTTTAGGGCAAAAACAATGTCTCAGATCTAAATCCCAGGCTTTGGATTTCTGAGACGTAGTCTGAGAAGCAGCCCAGGCTGGCCTTGAACTAGGAACCTTTCTGTCTTGGCCTTCCTAGTGATGAGATTTCAGGGGTGGTCTATCATACCTGGCTACATTGTTATTTTGCTGCTGTAGCCAGTGGGAACTCAAGCCTATGATCAACATAGTGCTGTTACTGACCCTGCACCTAAGAGCCTGGATTCCCTAGTCCCTGAATTCTTGCTTGGTTGATAAGAATGGGTTTCCACTTATGCTGCATGAATTCAGTCTTTCTTTTAACTTTTTCAGTCATTCTTTATCCTAACTACTTTTCCTTGAAATGTGATATGCCATCCTAAACATGACAAGGAGTGATAGAAAAATAAAGTGATCTGGAACAAAACTACTGGCGACTGCCCCTTCTGTGCTGATTCTCCACCCATCTCTTCTATACCGAGTCATGCCACACTGTGGATACAAAAGTCTCCAACACCCTGTTCTCACTGTGAGCTGTTGGACCTTTGACCCACTCCTAAAACAGCCCCTGTGCCAACGGAAACACAGGCGTTATAATTAGGCAATTGGATAGCACAAATCAGTTATTTATGCTGAATGACTGCTTGCGTTTCTCAGTATCATACAGAGGCTGAACAAGGAAGGTGACTTTTTGGAAATCTCAGTACTATATATGTGTATTATTAGGTATTCTCAGTGTTAGCAAGTGATTCAGTTTTTCTCAGAATTAATTGTATGTAAGATGTGGATTTTATTTTTTTTTAAAGAGAGAAGAGACAGTTCTATAGAGCTTCTAGAGATTTTATGAATTGTGCAGCAATGGACCCTCCCAAATCCCGGCATGCATGGGAATGTAATCTTACCGTATATGATCCTTTATAAAGTGTTGAAATCAATCTACCGCTTGTCAGAAATTTTAGCAAATTTTAACGAGACAATTCTACTAAGTTCCTGAGTCCAATTGCTCATAAGAAACTCCTGTCAGGCTTTTCTCTTTTCATAAGAAACCTGTGATTCCAAAGAACAGCCCACTAAGGTATCTTGACATAAACACAGACTTCTCTGCAGAAGATCTCTTTACAACTTTCTGTTTACAAGGTAGTCACAGTTGCTCAGAATGATTTCCCTGTGTTGCAGAGTTAGTGAGGAAGTGAGGACGGCCCCGGATCTAGAGTCTGTGTGCTCTTGTTAAAGGTCTTTAGCAGCAGCCGGGCTGCACGTCGTGCAGTGCACACCCTGTGCTATAGCACACATCACACCCTGCCTTCAGTGCACGTCATTTCTGAGTTAGAAGTCAGCATCTTTTAGCAAGTTAGTGAGAATATATTCCCAACAGCAAGATCTTTTCCTTACTTTTCCGGCTGTGCTCATGCTGTCTGTCCTCACTGCTGGCAGGAGATTGATGGGTCCCTGTAGGCTCTTCCCTCCTGCAGTGCACTGGGCCAAGGTTGCAAACAGATTTTGTTAGCTGGGGTGTCAGCTGATGCCACACGTGATCTGACCATTTATGACACGCCCATCAGTTTATTCTCACTGCAAGTTAAGTGAAAACAAAGGGCACTGAACTGTTAAGGAAAACTTGTTCTGGGGATGTGATGTTGGGGATATTCTGCATTCATTAGGCTCCACACTTCCTTTTGCATCTATCTCTCCTCTCTCGGTTCACTCTTCCCCTGTCTCAGCTGCACTCTTCCCTTTCTCAGACAGGTTAGAGGTCTGCTTTCCTTTGCTGGGAAAAGCAGTAACTTAAAGTCTACATGGAGCATGGTAAGGAGGACAGGAGATAATGCGGGGTAGATGGGGTGGACAGACTGAGCCTCAGGGGAGGAAGGGTTGGTATCCATTCCTCTTCAAAGCAGAGAGGCACCCTCAGCCACAGCAAAGGTGCTGAGACCCCTGGTATCTCTGCAGCCCACACTACTGGTCAGCATTGAGCAAGGACCTGAGGCAAGCATGGAGCTGGTCCAGAGGGTGGCAGTCATGAGTAAGAGACAGACTCCACTCCTGTCAGGAGACAGTGCCTACAACATGCCCTATCCCTTTTCCTGAGAGAACTTGGGCATATCTCCTTGCTCTTTGCCGTGGTCTCCTTCTTTAAGATAAGGATGTTAGAGTGTCACTTCAGTGACTGTGGGGAACAAGCAGAACAGTGCACACATGTGCTGATTGTGGAGCCACATGGGTAGGGGCAGCTCAGTGAGTTACAGCTACAACTGGCATGCGTGAACATAAGCTCACAGCACACTGGAGGAGAAAGGCAGAGAGTGCAGTCAGCCATGCAGGAAGCGCTAGGAGACAAAGCTATTCTCACGGAGGACTCGGGAGACTTTAGAGTTGCACTTGAGTTGGTCTAAAGAATGAATGTTTTCTCAAATGAGCCAAAAGTCCCTTAATTCATGTCCTTTGTAATTTGTTTAATGTCATAAGTTTGGGTGAGAGAACATGCATTTGATTTTTATTGAGTATTGTGTTTGCTACCAATGTTAGTGGACCAGAGTACATATCACTCCTTAAGTAAGCAAGCAGGCAGTATATACACATAAGCATATACTTTACACTTCTCCAGGGTTGTCAAAGGAACAATAATGTTGTCCATGTCCAATTTTACTTATGCTGCTGTAGACAGCTTATTAGAGGTCACATGATCAAATCAGGCACCTCTCTCAGAGAATGGCTGTCTACCTCCACACCTACCTTTGTTTACAATGGTCTGGATAGGAGTCAGGTGGCACACTAGGTCCAAAGTCCAATACCTTTAAGAGTCCCACGAGAGTACTCTCTGTCCACTGTCATGGAAGGGCACAGTTTTTCTGTGAAATTCAGATGTGTAAGAAGCTAATGGATGTTTATTAAGCTCTCACAGCCCTAGCGGGAGTTCTTCCTACATTATTACATGATCTTAAGAGCAGCACGATGAGAAAGGTTTTCTTAGTATTACAGGTGAGGTAAGAGAAGTATAAAGATTCCCTAATGCCCTTTCTAAGACAGCAAGAATGGAACTGTGGGCGAGCAGGCCGGTGTTACGGAGTTTTCTGGTGTGGCCACGCAGGCAGATCATTATATCATCAAAGGACACTGGATTTTGAACTTGTATTTTAACAACTTATCTTAGGGATTATTCATATGCCCTCCGTCCCTCCCTCCGTTCCTCCCTCCGTTCCTCCCTCCGTCCCTCCCTCCCTTCCTCCATCCCTCTCTCCTTCTTTCCCTCTCCCTAACCCTCTCCCTCTCTCATTCCCTCCCGCCTCTGTTACTCCTTCCCTCCCTCCATCTCTGAATGATCATTGTTGGTAATTCTTCTGTCTTTAGACTAGAGTCTGTCACTCATGTGGACCCAGTTTGGGTTGGTGTCTAGTTCTGACACCTTCAAGTCTATCAAGAGGACTGAGATGTCTCGAGGGTGGACAGCCACACTGTCTTGCAAGGTGCCATAAGATGGTAATCGGTACTGCCAGGACCTTAACACACAGCTCCATAAGTTACAGACATGCTGTTTGTGCTACCAAGAAAGCTTGGGGCAGTCCTAGATTTATTCAGTTCTTTACCCACAAACGTAGTCTCCATATTTTGTAAAGTCTAAGGGGACAAAAGCATACAGACAGCCTGAAATTCATACGCTCTCCTATTCAACTTCAGACTTTTGCAGTCCAAAGATTTTGGCAAAGTAACTGTGGTCAATAGTTACTTGAAAGATATTTGGGAAAGAAAAAATCATGTATTTAGACCCTGTGTGTGTGCAAAGAGTCAAATAGCCTTCAACTGCTGCCAGCAGCAAAATATCTACTTCCTGGGTTAATGTTCTTAATCAAGACAAACCCAACACCAGATATCAAGAATTTGCACAACATTTTACTTTGACCCTGAATCCAAAGCTTATCAGAGAGTGGCTGTGATCTTTCTTTCCCAAGGTTAGAATGTATTACCAGTTTGGATCCTGATTTTGATGTAAATAACATGAAGAGAGTGTTGGCAATATTTATCCAGAGACCTTGATGTTCCAGGTCTTAGAACTGATCTCATAGTTGCTAAAAACAGAGGTGGTCAGGGATCCACTGCAGTGTTCTGGGCCCAGGTAAAAAGACTGACGTGTTTAGCACATGACGGGTGGATTCTGTAGATCATGAAGCAAAGCTTTATGTACACCGTCCTCCTTAAGGTGGTGTAGAAACAGAAGCACAATAGGATACGGGTACTATACTGCAGACGCTACAGACCCCACGGACTTAGTAATACAGAATCAGAACACTGTAAATACAGACATAGTAACTTAACAATAAAGGGTGATTTTTTTCATAGCATAGTGCTATTACTGTTGACTGTCATATCCCCGATCACAGATAAAGTTTACCAGGAAGCTGTTTGGCTGTTTTACTCAGCTACTCAGTTCCCGGGCGAATGGTGTGCTGTGCAGAAAGGCCTTGCCTGGGTCTGCATTTTACAGTGTTTTCCCATGCGTTCTTCCACTATTTTCAATGTCTTCAGGGTCTTATTAAGACCTTCAACCTATCTAGAATTGATTTTATATAAGAAAGAAGATAGGGACTATGGTTTGATTCTGCATATGGTCATGTGTTTCTCCAAGAAACATTTCTTGGAGGCTGGCTTTTCATTTTGTTTTGTTTTCCAGTGTTTGTTTGCAGTACCTTTGTTAAAATTCAGTTCATTGTAACCAAGTCACTGTAAAAATCACACAGATCTCTCCTCAATGGAAGTAATAGTACATTCTAGGGCCAAGTATTAGTATCAGCATAGCCTGGGAGTACAGATATAGGTTACCCCAAATGCTAGTCCCAACATAGTAGAACTTTTGTGAAGTTGTTATGGAAACAGAACAAAGTGTAAATAAATTCAGATACTTTGCAAATACATTGTTCGGGGTTGGTCAGTCAGAAGGGCTAAAACGGGGTGGAAGAATGTCTAGGCCTCAGGTGTGAGCTTATCAAGTTCTAAGGTTTTAGGTTGATGGAGGAGAGGTTCTGTTTGTACATTCGAAAGGGATTTACCTGCTAGTCACAATGATGATGCAGATTCCGGTGGGCAATAGATGGACGTCTAAAGGGGTAAGATAGCCCAGGATACTTTGCCTCTGGACCTCAAGTGTTCCAGCCTTTTCACAATCACTAAAATCCCAGTCAGTAGACTAGCTTCTGTAGAATGCTCAGGTAGGCAGGGTTTCTTTGGGGGAACTATGGTTCCCACCCGTGTAGTTTGATTTACAGTCTTGTTTTCTATTCTGCTGGTCTAGGGGTCTGTTTTGTGCTACCACCATGTTGTTTTGTTACTAGGGCTCTGAGGCCTGCATGCAAACCAAGCGCGGCTGTGCCTTGGGCATTCTCCTCACCTAGGACTCTGGTAATGCAGGATGGTTTGTGCTTGCTCATTAGTTTTAGAGACAGTTTTCCAGTTCTGTGAAGAATGCCATAGAATCTCGATTGGCTTGCTGGTGAGCTGGAGACTGCGCACGGCTATTTTAATTTGTCCCAAATCATTGAAATTTTTGATTATGATTTCATATTTTTCCTCTTTCTAGTTGCCTTACTGTGCTGACTTAGAGTTAGTCTCAGGCCCTGATGTCCTCGCAACTGCTTGCTCTGTGGAAGCTCTCAACTGATGTTTTAAAAAGTACACACAAAGAGGGCAGAGGACCACTCTGGAGAGAGCCTCTTTCCTCCTTCCTGTGAGGGTCCCAGGCTTTCACAGAAGCATCTTTGCCCGCTGCACCATCTCACTGAGTCTCTAAAATTGGGTTTACAGATCATTTCATTTACAAGGTTTTTGGTTGTTTCTCTTTTTAGAATCTCTAGCTCCTTACCAAATTCTTTCATTTTTCTTTTTTTCTTTTTTTGGTTTTTCGAGACAGGGTTTCTCTGTATATTTGGAGCCTGTCCTGGGACTCCTTTTGTAGACTAGGCTGGCCTCGAACTCACAGAGATCCACCTGCCTCTGCCTCCCGAGTGCTGGGATTACAGGCGTGCGCCACCACCGCCCGGCTACCAAATTCTTTCATTCCTTAATTCCTTAATTTTATTCCATAATTTATCCACCTGCTTACTTGTACAATTCCTGAAATCATTGGTTCCTTTTCAAATTGTCCCTTGAATTTTTTCTAAAATAGTATTTCTATTGGGAATTTATATAATGCACCCAAATCATACTCATTCACATTCCTCCCAGGTCTACCCTCCCACCCTTGTGTTAGCCTTCCAAAAACAAAACAAAACACCAAGTCAAATTTGTGTTCCTTATATATACAAGCAAGCTCCCAGTGGCCTACCTGGTAAAGACAACTGAGTTTTCTCCACTCCCTTCCCTCAACCCCAAGCTCTGCCTGAAGCCATCAACTGTGAAGAGCTTTTCCTCAGTGTTGTGTGATACTTTGACTGTATTCTGACAAATAAAGCTTGCTTGGAGTCAGAGGTTGGAGCCAGACACTAGTTGACCTAAATTAATCATAGATGCTTGGAAGACTGTAGACAGAGAGGAGACAGGAAGTAGTAAGGCAGGGCAGAGAGAGTCTGTAGGTCCTTTTGGATGGAGGAAAGGAAGAAGTAGGAGGCAACTGCTGCCTGCTCCCTGCTTCTCTGATCTTTCATGTTCTTTTTGATATCTGACTCTGAGCTTTTATTCACAAAGATTAATTAGATTAACATGTCATCTGACATCCAACCTTTGGGGCGTGATTCCCCAAGATAGCTGCTTGCCTGTGGCTTTGCAGCCAGCAGCACCCACTGAAGATGCATCACCTGAATTTTCCTTCTTTCCCCTGAACCCCCTGAATGAGTTTCATTCCCTGTATCAGCCCTTCTGCAGTAGTCTCCACAAACCCCAAACACCACAGTGCCTGGGCTCTGAATACCCCGGAGTTGTTCCCTCACCCAGGGCCGGCTCTGCCTTCAGTACCATCTGCTGTATGCTCCCTGCCCTCCACACTGCTGCTGTGGCCCATTTCCCTGGACCCGCCTTTCAAGTGGTCTCCTTCTCCCTGTGGATTGTGCACTTCCCCTAGGCCCCCTCCTCAGGCTCCTGCTACACTAGTGGAGCCCCCTGGACACCTGCTCAGGCAACTGTCACATAGTCCCAGCTCACAGATATGCATCATCTGTAGCGCCTGTCCTCAGCCAGGCCGTGCATCGCCTGTGTTCTCAGCCCAGACCCTGCTACACGATGACAGCAGCCTTACACTTCGGTGTCATCGTCAGCAGACTTGGTGAGAAAACTCGGAATTCTTAAAGGGGGGAGTTAGCCAGAGAGAGAGAGAGAGAGGGAGAGAGAGAGAGAGAGATTTTTTCTAAAGTTAAAAAATGGGAAACAATATTATGATAAAGGGAGTTGGATCTCTACAATGGATGGTTTGAAAATCAAACAAATGATAGGGTAATTACTTGGGAGTTACGTGACATCTATTATAATCATTATTGGTTTGATAATTCTTGTTTTATTTCTAAAGGCATTGGTGTATAGTAGTGCCAACTGTGAGAAACTGACTAATCAGTACAGGCCTTCAAAAAACTCACTGAAACAGATAATAGAGATATGCAGATACTCACAGAGGAGTTTAAAGGAGAACCAACCAATTATACTATGAGATTAGAGAGTAGATTGCAAGGTTGTCAAATAACCAGCCTTAATTTATCCAGTCACCAACATGAACAACCACCAAATGACAGGTATTCCCAAGGCTATGGAAGAGCTCACTAAACACTTGTGGAAATATCAGTTCCTTAAATCTCCTAAAATATAATATATCCACAGGAATCCACTGAGTTCTTCCATAGACTAAGGAAGTGATATTCTCATTTGATACGCATTCACCTTTTGTGAGGCAGATGTTAAATTTATGGGCAACTATTAATAGAATTATCCCACATGAAAGGGAAAGACTTGGTTACAGCAGTATTGGAACCTGAAACTCAGTTACAGAGGAGGACTCAGTGAAAAGATGATGTTAGGACCATTGAACGATGAAGTAGGACTAGAGGTATTGATTTCTCAAGTCCAACTTCTGGGAGAGGCAGATTATGTTGACGTATGAAGACAATCTGTGAATTCCATAGAGAAAAGAATACCAGATGTCACAAGAGACATTGTTCCCAGTAGGAAAGATGACATAAGTTAGTCAAATCAGAAGGAAGGCTGGGCACCCTCCAGCTCCCCATCTGAGGTGTGGTTGCTCTCACTTGGGGTTGAAAACAGAATCATAGAAAATTCAGTTTCTCGCAGAAAGCTTACATGAGTACTTTATTGGCAGTGTCTCTAAGGAACAATATTAGCCCTGTATGTGGCTGGTGTCGTGATTCAGTGGGGTGCAGGGGTCAGGAGTAGGAAGGCATCAGTGTGGTCTCAGAACGTCAGGACAGTCCGGATACTGAAATATGAGATATAAGATGTTGGTTCACATTCCCAGAACTCACAGTGCCCAGAGGGTAAATAAAGCATGCGTTATGAGTCTCAGTGAAAACCATCCATAACAGACATTTCATGCTGGCTATTTGTCATACACTTTGTAGAAGCTTTTTAGGCATTGTCTCATTTAAACTTCATCCTAAGCAGCAGCACTATGAGGTCCATTATCATGGGTTGTCCATTTTAAAGACTGTGAAAACTGAGGCTTAGCCTTATAACATTCCCTGGGTCATACATGTGCATGCAAGTCTGAACGGCCACAGAAGTCCCATTTTTGCTCTTATTCCATTTCTTCTTCATTTCTGTTGGCCATTTCCCCTACCGTAAAAATAATCTCTTTCCCCCACCCACCCCATACAAAGAATCTTAATGCTCTCACCTCTTTCCAGAGCGAAGCAGCTCAAATGCCTCATTGATTTTCTCAAAAGGTAAAACATGGGTAATTAACGGCTCCAATGGAAACTTTTTAGCCATGAAATCAGCCACAAGCTTGGGGACAGAATCTTTACTCTTAAAGCCTGAAAGGAGAGAGCAGCACCGTGAGATGCAGCCAGGGGGCAGGCAGGAGAATTAGACAAGAGATCTTCCAAAGAAACCAAGTTCCTAACAGTGCCCATGCTGCCACCTGAGCGGCAGACGCGGGACTCAAACACCCTCTGCATGGCATTAATGTCTTATAACATGCCACCTGATGTCAGGGTGCCTGGCTGGTGACAGGAGCTTAGTAGATCTTTCCTAGAGAAATCAGTGCAGATGTTTATAGCCAAAGGAAGGGAATGTAGGCAAACATTACTTCCTTGGGCTCTCTCCAACCTGTAAGGCATTTTTGGGCCTTAGAGACCCAAGTAGAAGAAGCCAGGAAAACCCTGGCTTGTTTATGGGGAACACAGCAGCCTGTCTTGTGAATTCCTGTATCAGTTCTTGCTATAGAGAGATCGTGGTTTTCTTGCTGCCTTCTCAGAACTTTTCTGTTTCAAAAAGGAAGAAATTCTGAAAAAAGTTAGGAATTAGATCCTCAAAGCTTGGGAGATGGTTAAGGTAATTAAATTCTTTTAGTTTTTTCCTGACATTAGATTTTTATTGATTATCTGTGAATTTCACATAATGCCCCTGATCATACTCACTTCTCATTTTTCCCAGTCACCCTGTAATCCTGTGACCTCTCAAGAAAAAAAAATACCAGTCCAATTCATGTTTCCTATGTTCTCACTGGAGCATGGCCGAACTCCCAGTGGCCAGCTTCTTAGAGAAAACTGAGTCCTTCCTTACCACCACCCCACCAAAAGCCACTAACTGTGCAGAGCAACACTTGAGTATCCCTGTCACAGTTTTTAAGGATTCTATTCAATGGCATCCTGTCTGGACTGTTTCTTTTAAAGGTAGAGGTGCAGGTAGGGGGAGAGGTTGTCATGGTTGCTGTGTTGATCTCCAGAAGAAAAAAGAAAACAAACAAACCCAGTAACATTTAACAGTGGTTTCAGTGCTGGGGGAGCCTGTAACTCCAGGTCTGCAGAGAGGAAATTGGGACCTTCCTGGGATTCGCGGGCCAGGAATGGAGCTTGACCATGAGCTGCAGGCCACTGAGACCCCAGAGTCCATGAGCAAGGCTGACTGTTCCTGTAGCTACATCAAATGTTCTCTGACTCCACACACCCCCACACGTTCACCTTGACACACAAGAACACATACAGAACTTGATCCTCAGCTGTGAATACATACCTCCAAATATTGCTCCTTTCCACGTACGTCCCAGCAGCAGCAGCAAGGGGTTCAAAGAGATGCTTTGGGAATTAGGAGGCATCCCAACAATAACACTTACACCACATGATGCATGGCTGCTTAACAGGGAAGACATCTGGAATATAAATAATACTTAAAGTGGATATTCTCATGGTCTACTCATGATATACAGTTTCATGTCATATGAAGATATGTGCAGAGAAATTTTTTGAGAAAAGGTGTGATTGAATGAATTTATGTTCAAGTCTTCCTTATCAACTAATAAAGAATCTAGTCCCATTGGGAGCCTGTGCAGTCTGGGTCCTCCAAGGAGAACACTGTTTCCTCATCACGTGACTCTCAGGTTGCCTATGCGTAGGTTCACTCACTGTCATTGTCCATTAATTACAGTTTTGAAGTTTGCACTCTAAGACAGAATTTAGATGGTGAAGATGTAATGGTGACATCATCAGAAGTTGTCTCTTACCTATTTCTCAACCTCTTTTTTTAACACGTCCCTACTGTGGGGCTTAGATCAAGAACGGGCAAGTTTTCCGTGGCTGTGAATCCAGTGTGTGCATCGGTTTTACATTATTCTGTTATCTGGAGACATCCAGGAACTTTTCACTTTCAATTCTTTTATTTAAAATTCTGTAGTCAAAGATCGTATTTAATCCTCAAATATGCATGTTGCCTGGTATTTTGATTTTGAAATATGACATTTAGAAAACCAGATGTCCTCGGAACACGTGGGTATCAGACATTTAGATCTTCAAATCCACTGTCAACCTAGGCTCAGATGAGCAAACAGGGAGACCGTCTAGGAAATCACAGAGGAGGATGACCATGGGAAAGCCAGAACCCTGAGCTTTGAAGGACTCCCCATCCACAGAGGAGACGCTAGCTTCTCTTGACATCTTGTCTCAATTCGAGGTTGAGAAGAATGTCAATCTCAGGGCACCATTCCCATTCTCTATTTCCAACTCTGCCAAGGCTTTTTGGAGGACCTCAATAATGGTGATTCTTTACATCTCTGGGAATGCTTCTCTAGAACGCCAGAGGTTTTAGGGTGGCTAATATGTACTGGAGAAGTTACTTACTTAGTAATGTGGTGTTTGCAACTATATGGATAATATTCATTTCAAAAGTTGAAGCACTGTAAGCTTGGCAATAGCTTTTCTTATCATTATCGCCAGCTGACTTAATTGAGTGCTTACCCCATTGCAGCTGGCTCCGTGCTAAGTATTTTACATGCACTATGTCATGTAGATCATAAATAACCCTACAAAAATGTGCGTCTCTTTTCTGTTTTTTTTGTTGTTGTTGTTTTTTTGGTTATTGGAAGAAAAGATAGAAGAGGCAGAGTCCAGTAGATTCAAGTCCTTGGGTCCGAGAGTGGTGGAAGGGAGAGAGAGACAGAGAACCAATATTTGTATCTCCTAAATTTAGGGGCAACGACAGATTCTATGAATTTTATTTTGAAAAGTATTTACTCCAACATGTAGATCTGGGTGTTTTTGTTGCCTGGTACAGTGCCGTCTCGGAGATGAAAACATGGTGATCCATTAAAGCAGCCACTCCTCTATATGTTTGATGCTAATGAAATAATACTTGGCCTCATATTTCTCATTATTCCTTTTGGCCACATGATGAGACTTGGAAATGCTTTTCAGAATAGTTAATATCAAATAGTGTATAATATTAAGAATGTGGAAAAAAGTCTATTTGTCTATTTAGGTCCCGAATTTGTTTTTAATTCCCTTGATGAATTGATTTTGTACAAAAAATCCAAAACAAACAAACAAACAAAAAACTCTATGAAAAGCTTTCCTGTATTAATGGAGGGTTATTACTTGAGACAAATTTGTAGAACTTACAAATCGAAAGGTTTGTCAGAACACTGAATTAATCAATATGAGTAGAAACAGGAGATGGAAAATTACTACTCAAAAATAGCTTTCTGCATGAGATTTCTATTCTTCTGTCTGGAGCACATTATGGATGGCAGAAGGACAGATCTCAAGGCATGCCACAGCACCTACCATGGTGTCAAGGCGACCGATTACTTCAAAGGAGAAGTCCACCCCTCCATCGGTCATCTCCTGGATTACTTCATGGATGGGTTTGCTGTAGTCTAGAGGGTTGATGCACTCAGTGGCACCCAATTCTTTGGCCTTCGCAAACTTGTCTTTGTTGATGTCCACAGCGATGATCCTGGCTGCTCCAGCTGTTTTACAGCCAATGATGACAGACAGACCGACACCTCCAAGGCCAAACACAGCACAGGTGGAGCCTGGGGTCACCTAAGTGTGCAGAAAATACAAAAGATGGACCAAAGAGTGATTGCTAGGCAGTGCTCCATGCTGCACAAGGCATCTTTCTTTGTCCTCTGTCATGGCCTCTCAGATATCATTCCACCTGCTTCCAAAACCTCTTCAGGCTAAAGCTGCCCGAAGGGGTACAACAGTGGTTCTCAAAATTTGTTCTACATTAGATATATCTGGGAAGTTATCATTTCTTGTTCATCTCAGGATCCAGTAACAGCCTCTACCAGTAATTGGAATCTCTGCAGGTGGAACCCCATTCTAATCCAATGGGAATGCCCTGTGAGACCAGCTGTACTGGACGATCTTTGAACTCAACATGCCAATGACTTTCCTTTTCCCAGGCCACACAATAACCTTTTATATATACACAAAAGCAATTTGTATACATGAAACGGGAAAATTTCTGTAACCCAGTAAGCCTCTCAGCCAATTCTGCCATACAAATCAGACCAAGTCAAACCAAATTAGAAAATGCCCAGGTTTAATGGATTCAGTACTCCCGGATAGCCTTCCAGCGTGCCTCCCCCCAGAGAGGAAAAAACCATTTGTCTGTTTACTGGGGGTGGGCAGTTTAAATACCCTGTGGGAGTGGCTTTAAGCATCACTGAGGGACAGGCCTGATGTTGTATTCCACTCTGTATGCTGTGATTACCATTGATTGATAAAGAAACTGTTTTGGACCTAGAACAGGGCAAAGAAGAGCTAGATGGGGAAATCTAATCTGAATGTTGGGATAAGGAAGACAGAGTCAGGAGATGCCATGGAGCTGCCACAGGAGAAGACGCAATCAGCCTGGTTAAACCTTGCCAGTAGGCCATGAGACTCATGGTAAAATATAAAATAATAAAATGGGTTAATTTAAGAGATAAGAGTGAACTAAAAATATGCATACACAAAGAGACCAAGCAGTATTGTAATTAATACAGTTTCTGTGTGATTATTTGAGTTATGGGCAGCCAAGAACAAACAAGCAGGCTCCTTACAACAGGGGCCACAATTTGGTGGGCTTTCTGAGATGCAGCAGGATTTGGAGAGAGATGGGAGAGGGGGCCTGTGATGGAGCTTTTACTAAAATATCTCAGACTCTTTGGATATATGGATGCCAGGGACTGGAGTGAAGTTTGTACCCAAAGAGAAACAAATGATCATGGTTACTCCATGCGACTGCACTGCAATCCAACCACCCTTCAATAATTAACTCCTTGGTTCACTATCATTCATTAGTCACAACCAGGGTAACTGGAGCAGAAGTCATCTGGGCATAATTGACAAGTCATCCTTGGTGTAACAGGAAAGTGGACAGGAAACTTTAAAAAATACATCAAGAGACCAATGTTGTCTTTGTGAGACTTTAATCCTGACTTTTAGAGGCAAATTAAAAAATTTTGAAGCAATAGATGGTCTGTATTTTAATAACAATGACCGAAATCCTTGACCACAAGTACCCATGGCTTGCGAGGCTCCCTCAGTCCTCCTGTTGAAACAGATGAGCAACTGCCCAAGGAATAACTACATTTAGGGTTGAAGCTAATGAAATACATATAGAATGTAATTATTGAACAATTGTATTACTTTCTCCTAACTGAGTAAGAGCATAAAGTTCATCTATAATAAAGAGGTGAATTTTCTTCAGTGTAAAAATTCTTTTTTGGGCCTAGTTTCCTATTAACATTTTAATCAACACCATCAACCTATGAAAATTATGGAAGCACATCCAAGAGTTCTAGACTGAAATTTTAAAGGATCTACCAGCAAACTTGCTCAGGAAATACTAGGTCCCACACTATTGAGGTTAGCTACAGGAGCTGTTTCTCATGCGATGTGCACACAGTAAGAGACAGAGACTAAAGGAAATGTAGACTTCTAACACCACCTAAGTTAGGTTTGCTGGGAAAATGTTGCTGATGAGGTTTGTTCTCATAAAGAAGGAGACAACCCTGGCCCCCAGCTGGCTGTTATCAAAGGTCATGTTCATCGTGATGCTCTTTCAAAGAACATCAGGCAGCTCAGAGGGGCTGCACTGGTCCAGTGCCGTTAAGTCCTAGTTCATCACTCAGCCACGGTTTTCTTTTCAGGAAATTTATAACATGCAGGCAGGTTGGCTCTAGGTAGCAGTACTGGTCTTTATTTTAAAAACACTGGTGACAGCATTTGTGCCGTGCAGATCTCACCACTTTGGCTTACTTTAGAGATAACAGTGATGACATCTCCACTTTAAAATCTTCCATTTGTCCCAAATGGCCAAGTGTTCCAGTTTCTGACTCTTTAAAACATGTTTTATTGTTCAAGTGTATCTTGGGACTGGGACATAACAGAGCTTTGCAGACAACAGTAAATGCAAAGTGTTAAAGTTCCAGATCTACATAAGTTTCAAATAATTACTATGAGAGCCCAGTTTCTTTGGGAAGTAGGCAGAACTGGATGCATATTATTATAGAGCTTTTCTTTGAGTGTGTGGAGGGAATTCTTGCTGGAGTTGGACAGACTTATCTTTTCTACAAAAACACTCTCTGATGCCTGTGAGCAATCTCCTCCCTTTGGTCCCAACAATACGTACATAGCTCGGTCCATGTCCATCTTACCTTGGCGACTTTGACGGCAGAGCCATAGCCAGTTGAGAACCCGCAGCCGATGAGGCAGACTTTGTCCAGGGGTGAAGCCGCATCGATTTTAGCCACTGCCATCTCATCTACCACAGTGTACTGGGAGAAGGTGCTGGTGCAGATGAAGTTGTGGATTGACTTCCCCTTGCAGGTGAACCTGCAGGTGCCATCAGACATAGTCCCCTGAGGCTGTGACAAACTGGCCAGTGAAAAACAGCAAATAAAGGACATGAGACAAGGGAAAACAAGAGTGCAATCTAATTGTTCAAGAAGACAATTAAAAAACACAGTGTGTGACCTAATTGTACAAGAAGACAATAAGAAACCTACGTCTTTACACATAAGTTGCCCTCCGGGTGCTTGCAGATTCTGCAATTTCCACATTGGGGAGAAAAGAGCGGGATGACTTTATCACCTGGAAGGGGAACAATAAGATGCTTAAATGTCTACCCAAGAATAACAAGCCAGGAATATGAAAACTACATGTAGAGATATGTGTCCTTGGAAGGTTTCTAAGAAATAGAGCCCAACTGCACTACGTCATGCATGGGTCATTGCTCTTCATCCAGGTTGCTATGTGCCAGAAGTTTCCAGAAACAAAAGGGAAATGTAAAACAGCTCCATCTACTGATGAGCGACTAACTTTCAATGTGTGCCTCATTTGCTCTTGGGTGCTTTCCACGTATTAGGCCTAGTCAACCCTTAGATATACTCACTGCTAAGTATAAATATATACTTTAGTTGCCATGAGTTACTAAATTCCCATGAGATGTTGGACAATTCTGAATTTTTTATAATAGTCAAATTGAAACTAAAATAAGACCAAACACAATATAGGACATTTCATAATAAAAATAAGACAAACTAAGCTTGATCATAAGATAAAATTCAAATGAGTATTTTGATAGCTAGTTTTTTACTTCTTAAAAAGATTTGTCCTGTTTTTATGTGCATGTCCGAGAATCCATTTGTGTATGTTCTAGTGTGTGTGTGCATGTGTCTGTCTGTCTGTGTGTGCCCTTGAAGGCCAGCAGAGGGCGCTTGGTCCCGAGCAGCTGGAGTTACAGGTGACTGTCAACTGTCTAACAGGATGACCTCACCTACTGAGTCATTTCTTTGTCACCCAGGTTTTGGTTTTTCAAAGTGATTGTGCTTCTCTTATTATGAAATGAATGCTTTAAGAATAATCTTAGTTGTTTTTGAGGACGCAGACTGAAATGTGACAGGGAAGGAACGACTTGCTCTGGACATCTCAGTCCTCAACACTGAGTAAGAGATTTCCCCTGAGAAAGAAAACGTGAATTTTTTTTTAGATAATTGTTTGTGAACTATTATTTTTTTCTGCTATAGACAAAGCATCCTGAGAAGTAAAGGTATTGTTTTACTGTTAGCTTTTTTCCTAATAAAGGAAACACCAATACTTAACTCCAGCCAGATGAGTTCTTTTCTTATTTTCTGGTTACTTGGAATGCAAAAAATTTTAGACTCTTCTGGCTAAAGTGATCTTTTTGGAGATGAACATAATTTTGTTTTTAAATCACATGTGCTACCTATGTTATTGTACAAATCAATGATCTGATCACTATGCTTCACAGATAAAATGAATGTGTGATGACACCACAGAAAATATATTTTTAATCAACCTTTACATCCAAACACAAACAAAGTTAAAATAAAAACATGAATAAAGTAAAAAGCAATGTGCAAACTACCACCTTCAGCCCAACTAGAGATAATACAATGGTGTTTGTGTTTGCAGGACTTTCGCTATGTTTGTCCCTCTGTGGTCTCCTCTTATCTTGTATTATGTTTCTATATAGAAGAAGGAGGAACATAAAGGAGAAGAGAAAACCATCATGTGGATGCAATGCGGTTAAACCTACGGCATCCTACAGGAGAGGCATCCTGAAGCCAGGCGAGCAGTCGGGTCTCTGAACTCAGCACAGAGCAGCTTCCCTACATCTAGGCACTCAGAGCATGGACCTGCAGGTCTTGCCTTTGTCCCATTTGTAGGTTTGTTTGGATTCTGAAAAGTCCCTGGCTGCTCAGGGACACTGAAGTGGAACTTAGCAGACTGTGAACTCTGAAGGTCACAGTGGAGACTCTCACTCAGCGCCTGACACCTAGTAGATGATAAATAGATGTTGAAAGAGAAAAGACATGATTGGATGCCCAGGACAGAGGCATGCAGGGAGGAAGAGGTGGAAACCCTGTGACCTTGTGCCAGATTTCAAGTCTCCAACTGCCTGGGCTCCTCTTTTGGGATGGATGTGCTTGGATCAATCAGAGAGAAAGCACAAACCCTGACGGTAAAGAATTCTGTACCTGGTTTGACAGAAGTCACCCCTTCTCCGATGCTCTCCACAATGCCAGCTCCCTCGTGGCCTAGAACTGCAGGAAGTGGCGTAGAATGGCTTTCGGCAACCACGTGATCGTCTGTACGGCAGACCGAGGTGGCCACCATCTACAGATTTGTGATAGAGTTTGTTGAGCTGTGATAGCGATTGAGAAGGTTTAGTACACCTAATCTGAATTGTGCTTCTGAGGAGCCTGCTAACAATCCCTATTGCTTCTGATTCGATTTAGGTCCAAGATTTTTCCCATGCTTTTCTATCTTTTCCCAGTTAAATAGCTTAAGCATCAAGGATCATCCTGTGAATTAAGGGACCCTAAAAAATGTAGTTTATACAACATACAAAATATATACATTGTTATGGAGTTAGAGCTAAACAATGCGCACCAAGAAATAATTTAATATTACCTAATATTAATTGCTTTTGGACTCAGGATTTTAGCACTTTACAAACTCATAAACATAAAAAAATTTTCGGGTATTATGTTAAACTTTGAACTTTCAGCGGCTGAGGTCAACAGCTAGGCTCAGCAACAGGCTCATTCATTGTCGGGGTGAGCATATGAAACGAGATGTTAATGGACAGTTGGACACATATATGTGGTATTTTCTGAGTTTTTCAAACCTAATATTTCAGACGGTAGTAAGGGGAATTACTTTAATGCGAACTTCATGGGCCTTGGGGGGTGCGACTTCTATGTCCTCGATGGAGAAGGGCTTCTTGGTCTCCCATAGCACAGCTGCTTTGCACTTGATCACCTGGAAGATGAAGGGTTACTGCAGCTCCATGGAGATCATCACAATTGTGTCCCTCTATTTCCTGTGCACAGCGTCTGTCCACAGGTCTGCCACCCATTGTTACATAGAAATGGACACTTCTCATTTACAAGGCGTCATAACACCCTGAGAAACGTGTGACACCATAGTAGGTCAGGAAAAGGAAGGTCACACATCGGGGATTAATTGGTGTATGTGTGCTCTTTCAGGCCACGCTTGTATTCTTTTGTTTCCTGATAGTCACTGGTACTGTTCTGAAAGAGATTGTTTGACTGAAATCATTGGATTGATGTGGGATTATCTTCTATATGCTGTGAGTATGCTTTATTACCATTGGTTAATAAAGAAATTGCCTTGGCCTATGACAGGGCAGAATATAGCCAGGCTTGAGGAGATATATATATAGAGAGAGTATTCAGAGTCAGGGAGATGCCATGTAACTGTCGAAGGAGAAAGACCACCAATGGAACCCCACCGGTACCCACAGACTACCGCAGCCATTTCTAATAATACATAGGTTACTAGAAATGGATAATTTAAGATAAAGAGCTAACTAGGAATACACTTGTGCCATTGGCCAAGCAGTGTTGTTATCAATAAAGTTTCTGTGTGGCTATTCAGGTCTGGGTAGCCAGGAAACAAACCAACAGCCTCCGCTTACATTGGATATATGTTTATTTTAAATTATAATTATCAATACATTTTTGAAGTGCTACTTTGTGCATTCTAGGTAAAGTACTCTGTTATAAAGAACTCCCAGGCTTTGGATTTCTGAGATAATATTCTAATGAGCTTCCCAGGCTGCCCTTGAACTAGGAACCTTTCTGTCTTGGCCTTCCTAGCCCTGAGATATCAGGGATGGTCTATCATACCTGGCTACATTGTTATTTTTCTATTGCATTCAGTATAAACTCAAGCCTATGATTACCATAGCCCTGTTACTGACCCTGCACTTAAGAACCTGGATTCCCTAGTCCCTAGATTCTTGTTTGGTTGATAGCATTGAGTTTCCATTTATGCTGCATGAATTCAGTCTTTCTTTTAACTTTTTCAGTCATTCTTTATTCTAACTACTTTTCCTTGAAATGTGATATGCCATCCTAAACATGACCAGGAGTGAACTGGAACAAAACTACTGGCGACTGCCCCTTCTGTGATGATTCTCCACCATCTCTTCTATACCGAGTCGTGCCACAGTGGACGCAGAAATCTCCAACCCCCGCCCCCCGTTCTCACTGTGAGCTGTTGGACCTTTGACCCACTCTTAAAACAGCCCCCATGCCAACAAAAACACAGGCGTTATAATTAGACACTTGGATAGCACAGATCAGTTGTTTATTCTGAATGCCTGCTTGCATGATCGGTACCACACACAGACTCAAGAAGGAAGATGACTGTGGTAAACGTAGTACCATATGTATGTATTCTTACTGTTTACAAGTGATTCAGTTTTTCTTAGAAAGCTGGATGATGTTTTTTAAGAGAGCAGAGACAGTTCTATAGAGCTTCTAGAGGTTTTATGAGTTGTGCAACTATGAACCCCTCCAAATCACTGATGCATGGGAATGTAATCTTACCGTGGATGTTGCTAAAGTGTTGAAATCAATCTACCGCTTGTCAGAAATTTTATCAAAGTTTAATGGGACAGTTCTACTACGTTCCTGAGTCAAATTTTCTCTTATGAAACGTTTATCAGACTTTTCTGTTTTCATGAGAAGGCTATGATTATAAAGAATAGCAGACTATGAAATTGAGGAAAGCCTACTCTGATTAAGATCTCTTTACAACTTTCTGTTTACAAGGTAGTCACAGTTGCTCAGAATGAATTCCCTGTGCTGCAGAGTTAGTGAGGAAGTGAGGACGGCCCCAGATCTAGAGTCTGTGTGCTCTTGTTAAAGGTCTTTAGCAGCAGCCGGGCTGCACAGTCGTGCAGTGCACACCCTGTGCTATAGCACACATCACACCCTGCCTTCAGTGCACGTCATTTCTGAGTTAGAAGTCAGCATCTTTTAGCAAGTTAGTGAGAATATATTCCCAACAGCAAGATCTTTTCCTTACTTTTCCGGCTGTGCTCATGCTGTCTGTCCTCGCTGCTGGCAGGAGATTGATGGGTCCCTGCAGGCTCTTCCCTCCTGCAGTGCACTGGGCCAAGGTTGCACACATATTGTTATCTGGAGTGTCAGCTGATGCCACACGTGATCTGGCCTTTAATGACATGCCCATCAGTTTATTCTCACTGCAAGTCAAGTGGAGGCACTGTCCTGTCTAGGAAACTTTGTTCTGGGGATGTGATGTTGGGGATATTCTGCTTTCATTAGGCTCCCCACTTTTTTTTGCATCTATCTCCCCTCTCTCGGTTCACTCTTCCCCTGTCTCAGCTGCACTCTTCCCTTTCTCAGACAGGTTAGAGATCTGCTTTCCTTTGCTGGGAAAAGCAGTAACTTAAAGTCTACATGGAGCATGGTAAGGAGGACAGGAGACAATGCAAGGCAGATGGGGTGGATAGACAGAGCTTCAGGTGAGGAAGGGTTGGTGTCCATTCCTCTTCAAAGCAGAGAGGTACCCTCAGCCACAGCAAAGGTGCTGAAACCCCTGCTATCTCTGCAGCCCACACTACTGGTCAGCATTGACCAACCACCTGAGACAAGCATGGAGCTGGTCCACCGTGTGAAAGTCATGAGTAAGAGTCAGACTCCACTCCTGCCAGGAGACAGTGGCTGCAACATGCCCAATTTTTCCACTGAGAGAAATTGGGCATATTTCCTTGCTCTTTGCCATGGTCTCCTTCTCTGTAAGATAAGGATGAGTTCAAGTGTCGCTTCAATGACTGTGGGGAACAAGCAGAACAGTGCACACATGTGCTGATTGTGGAGCCACATGGGTAGGGGCAGCACAGTGAGTTACAGCTACAGCTGGCATGTGTGAACATAAGCTCACAGCACACTGGAAGAGAAAGGCAGAGAGTGGGCAGTCAGCCATGCAGGAAGCGCTAGGAGACAAAGCTATTCTCACGGAGGACTCGGGAGACTTTAGAGTTGCACTTGAGTTGGTCTAAAAATGAATGTTTGTCAAATGGGCCAAAAGTCCCTTAATTCATGTCCTTTGTAATTTGTTTAATGTCATAAGTTTGGGTGAGAGAACATGCATTTGATTTTTATTGAGTATTGTGTTTGCTACCAATGTTAGTGGACCAGAGTACATATCACTCCTTAAGTAAGCAAGCAGGCAGTATATACACATAAGCATATACTTTACACTTCTCTAGGGTTGTCAAAGGAACAATAATGTTGTCCATGTCCAATTTTACTTATGCTGCTGTAGACAGCTTATTAGAGGTCACATGATCAAATCAGGCACCTCTCTCAGAGAATGGCTGTCTACCTCCCCACCTACCTTTGTTTACAATGGTCTGGATAGGAGTCAGGTGGCACACTAGGTCCAAAGTCCAATACCTTTAAGAGTCCCACGAGAGTACTCTCTGTCCACTGTCATGGAAGGGCACAGTTTTTCTGTGAAATTCAGATGTGTAAGAAGCTAATGGATGTTTATTAAGCTCTTACAGCCCTAGCGGGAGTTCTTCCTACATTATTACATGATCTCAAACGCAGCACGATGAGAAAGGTTTTCTTAGTATTACAGGTGAGGTAAGAGAAGTATAAAGATTCCCTAATGCCCTTTCTAAGACAGCAAGAATGGAACTGTGGGCGAGCAGGCCGGTGTTATGGAGTTTTCTGGTGTGGCCACGCAGGCAGATCATTATATCATCAAAGGACACTGGATTTTGAACTTGTATTTTAACAACTTATCTTAGGGATTATTCATATGCCCTCCGTCCCTCCCTCCGTTCCTCCCTCCGTCCCTCCCTCCCTCCCTCCATCCCTCTCTCCCTCTTTCCCTCTCCCTAACCCTCTCCCTCTCTCATTCCCTCCCGCCTCTGTTACTCCTTCCCTCCCTCCATCTCTGAATGATCATTGTTGGTAATTCTTCTGTCTTTAGACTAGAGTCTGTCACTCATGTGGACCCAGTTTGGGTTGGTGTCTAGTTCTGACACCTTCAAGTCTATCAAGAGGACTGAGATGTCTCGAGCGTGGCCATCCATACTGTCTTGCAAGGTGCCATAAGCTGGTAATCGGTACTGCCAGGACCTTAACACACAGCTCCCATATTAAGAGACACATACTCTCTGTACTGCAAAGAAGGCTTGGGGCATTCCAAAGTTCATTCAGCTCTTTACCCACAAAGGTAGCCTTTATATTTTGTAAAGCCTAATGGGAAAAAAGCATACAGATGGCCTGAAATTCATATGTCATCCTATGCAACTTCAGACTTTTGTAGGCCAAAGATTTTGTCAAACTCTCTGTGGTTAATATTTACTTAACAGATATTTGGGAAAGAGAACATCATTTATTTACACTTTGTATGTGTGTAAAGAATCAAATAGCCTTCAAATGCTGCCAGCAGCAAAATATCTACTTCCTGGGTTAATGTTCTTAATCAAGACAAACCCAACACCAGATATCAAGAATTTGCACAACATTTTACTTTGACCCTGAAGCCAAAGCTTGTCAGAGAGTGGCTGTGATCTTTCTTTCCCAAGGTTAGAATGTATCACCAGTTTGGATCCTGATTTTGATGTAAATAACATGAAGAGAGTGTTGGCAATATTTATCCAGAGACCTTGATGTTCCAGGTCTTAGAACTAATCTCATAGTTGCTAAAAACAGAGGTGGTCAGGGATCCACTGCAGTGTTCTGGGCCCAGGTAAAAAGACTGACGTGTTTAGCACATGACGGGTGGATTCTGTAGATCATGAAGCAAAGCTTTATGTACACCGTCCTCCTTAAGGTGGTGTAGAAACAGAAGCACAATAGGATACGGGTACTATACTGCAGACGCTACAGACCCCACAGACTTAGTAATACAGAATCAGAACACTGTAAATACAGACATAGTAACTTAACAATAAAGGGTGATTTTTTTCATAGCATAGTGCTATTACTGTTGACTGTCATATCCCCGATCACAGATAAAGTTTACCAGGAAGCTGTTTGGCTGTTTTACTCAGCTACTCAGTTCCCGGGCGAATGGTGTGCTGTGCAGAAAGGCCTTGCCTGGGTCTGCATTTTACAGTGTTTTCCCATGGGTTCTTCCACTATTTTCAATGTCTTCAGGGTCTTATTAAGACCTTTGACCTATCTAGAATTGATTTTATATAAGAAAGAAGAAAGGGACTATGGTTTGATTCTGCATATGGTCATGTGTTTCTCCAAGAAACATTTCTTGAGGGCTGGCTTTTCATTTTGTTTTGTTTTCCAGTGTTTGTTTGCAGTACCTTTGTTAAAATTCAGTTCATTGTAACCAAGTCACTGTAAAAATCACACAGATCTCTCCTCAATGGAAGTAATAGTACATTCTGGAGCCAAGTATTAGTAATAGCATAGCCTGGGAGTACAGATATAGGTTACCCCAAATGCTATGTCCCAACATAGTAGAACTTTTGTGAAGTTGTTATGGAAACAGAACAAAGTGTAAATAAATTCAGATACTTTGCAAATACATTGTTCGGGGTTGGTCAGTCAGAAGGGCTAAAACGGGGTGGAAGAATGTCTAGGCCTCAGGTGTGAGCTTATCAAGTTCTAAGGTTTTAGGTTGATGGAGGAGAGGGTCTGTTTGTACATTCGAAAGGGATTTACCTACTAGTCACAATGATGATGCAGATTCCGGTGGGCAATAGATGGACGTCTAAAGGGCTAAGATAGCCCAGGATACTTTGCCTCTGGACCTCAAGTGTTCCAGCCTTTTCACAATCACTAAAATCAGAATCAGTTGACTAGCTTCTGTAGAAAGCTCAGCGTAGGCAGGGTTTCTTTGGGGGAACTATGGTTCCCACCCGTGTAGTTTGATTTACAGTCTTGTTTTCTATTCTGCTGGCCTAGTGTCTGTTTTGTGCTGCCACCATGTTGTTTTGTTACTAGGGCTCTGGGACTTGCGTGCAAACCAAGCGCAGCTATGCCTTGGGCATTCTCCTCACCCAGGACTCTGGTAATGCAGGATGGTTTGTGCTTGCTCATTAGTTTTAGAGACAGTTTTCCAGTTCTGTGAAGAATGCCATAGAATCTCGATTGGCTTGCTGGTGAGCTGGAGACTGCGCATGGCTATTTTAATTTGTCCCCAAATCATTGAAATTTCTGCCTATTATTTCTTATTTTTCCTCTTTCTAGTTGCCTTACTGTGCTGACTTAGAGTTAGAACTCAGGCCCTGACGTCCTCTCCACTGCTTGCTCTGTGGAAGCTCTCAACTGATGTTTTAAAAAGTACACACAAAGAAGGCAGACGACCACTCTGGAGAGAGCCTCTTTCCTCCTTCCTGTGAGGGTCCCAGGCTTTCACAGAAGCATCTTCGCCTGCTGCGCCATCTCACTGAGTGTCTAAAATTGGGTTTACTGATCATTTCATTTACAAGGTTTTTGGTTGTTCTTCTTTTTAGAATCTCTAGCGCCTTATGAAATTCTTTCATTCCTTAATTCCTTAATTTTATTCTATAATTTATCCACCTGCTTATTTGTACAATTCCTGAAATCATTGGTTCCTTTTTCAATTGTCTCTTTGAATTTTTTCTAAAATAGTATTTCTATTGAGAATTTATACAATGCACCCAAATCACACTCATTCACATTCCTCCCAGGTCTACCCTCCCACCCCTGTGTTAGCTTCCCCCAAACAAAACAAAACAAAACACCAAGTCAAATTTGTGTTGTCCATATACACAAGCAAGCTCCCAGTGGCCTACTCAGTAAAGACAGCTGAGTTTTCCCCACTCCTCTCTTCCCAACCCCAAGCTCTTCCTGAAGCCATCAACTGTGAAGAGCTTTTCCTCAGTGTTGTGTGATACTTTGACTGTATTCTGACAAATAAAGCTTGCTTGGAGTCAGAGGTTGGAGCCAGACACTAGTTGACCTAAATTAATCATAGATGCTTGGAGGACTGTAGACAGAGAGGAGACAGGAAGTAGTAAGGCGGGGCAGAGAGAGCCTGTAGGTCCTTTTGGATAGGGGAAAGGAAGAAGTAGGAGGCAACTGCTGCCTGCTCCCTGCTTCTCTGATCTTTCATGTTCTTTTGATATCTGACTCTGAGCTTTTATAGCTAATGATTAGTTAGATTAACATGTCATCTGGCATCCAACCTTTGGGGTGTGATTTCCCAAGATGGTTGCTTGCCTGTGGCTTTGCAGCCAGCAGCACCCACTGAAGATGCATCACCTGAATTTTCCTTTCCTCCCCTGAACCCCCCGAGTGACTTTGGTATTTCCTGTATCAGCCCTTCTGCAGTAGTTTCCACAAACCCCAAACACCACAGTGCCTGGGCTCTGAATACCCCGGAGTTGTTCCCTCACCCAGGGCCGGCTCTGCCTTCAGTACCATCTGCTGTATGCTCCCTGCCCTCCACACTGCTGCTGTGGCCCATTTCCCTGGACCCGCCTTTCAGGTGGTCTCCTTCTCCCTGTGGATTGTGCACTTCCCCTAGGCCCCCTCCTCAGGCTCCTGCTACACTAGTGGAGCCCCCTGGACACCTGCTCAGGCAACTGTCACATAGTCCCAGCTCACAGATATGCATCATCTGTAGCGCCTGTCCTCAGCCAGGCCATGCATCGCCTGTGTCCTCAGCCCAGACCCTGCTACACGATGACAGCAGCCTTACACTTCGGTGTCATCGTCAGCAGACTTGTGAGAAAACTCGGAATTCTTAAAGGGGGAGTTAGCCAGAGAGATAGAGAGAGAGGGAGAGAGAGAGAGAGAGAGAGAGAGACTTTTTTCCAAAGATAGAAAATGGGAAACAATATTATTTTAAAGGGAGATCTCTGCATGATTCTACAATGGATGGGTTGAAAATCAAACAATTAAATGATAAGGTAATTACTTGGGATTCACATGACATCGATTATAATCATTATTGGTTTGGTAATTCTTGTTTTATTTCTAAAAACATTGGTTGACATCAGTGCCAACTGTGAGTAGTTGATAAGTACAGGCCTTCAAAAAACTCACTGAAACAGAAAATAGAGTGCGGAGAGATGGCTCAGTGGTTAAGAACACTGCTTGTTCTTCCAAAGGTCCTGAGTTCAATTCCCAGCAACCACATGGTGGCTCACAGCCATCTGTTGTGAGATAAGGTGCCCTCTTCTGGCCTGCAGGCATACATGCAGAGAGACTACTGAGAATACTGTATACTAAATAAATAAATAAATCTTTAAAAAAAACAGATAATAGAGATATGCAAATACTCACAGAGGGGTTTAAAGGAGAATCAACCAATTATACTATGAAATTAGAGAGTAGATTCCAAGGTTATCAAATAACCAGCTTTAATTTATCCAGTCACCAACATGAACAACCACCAAATGACAGGTATCCCCAAGGCTATGGAAGAGCTCACTAAACACTTGTGGAAATACAAGTTCCTTAAATCTCCTCAAATCCAGTGAGTTCTTCCATAGCCTAAGAAGGTGATATTTTCATTTGATACGCATTCACCTTTTGTGAGGCAGATGTTAAACTTATGGGCAACTATTAATAGAATTATCCCACATGACAGGGAAAGACTTGGTTACAGCAGAGGACCCGGTGAAAAGATGAGGCTAGGACCACTGAACCTTGAAGTAGGACTAGAGGTATTGATTTCTCAAGTCCAACTTCTGGGAGAGGCAGATTATGTTGACATATGAAGACAATCTGTGAATTCCATAGAGAAAAGAATACCAGATGTCACAAGAGACATTGTTCCCAGTAGATGACATAAGTTAGTCAAATCAGAAGGAAGGCTGGGCACCCTCCAGCTCCCCATCTGAGGTGTGGTTGCTCTCACTTGGGGTTGAAAACAGAATCATGGAAAATTCAGTTTCTCGCAGAAAGCTTACACGAGTACTTTATTGGCAGTGTGGAACAACATTAGCCCTGTATGTGGCTGGTGTCGTGATTCAGTGGGGTGCAGGGGTCAGGAGTAGGAAGGCATCAGTATGGTCTCAGAACGTCAGGACAGTCCGGATACTGAAATATGAGATATAAGATGTTGGTTCACAATCCCAGAACTCACAGTGCCCAGAGGGTAAATAAAGCATGCGTTATGAGTCTCAGTGAAAACCATCCATAACAGACATTTCATGCTGGCTATTTGCCATACACTTTGTAGAAGCCTTTTAGGCATTGTCTCATTTAAACTTCATCCTAAGCAGTGGCACTATGAGGTCGATTATCATATTTTCTCCATTTTAGAGACTGTGAAAACTGAGGCTTAGCCTTATAAAATGCCCTGGGTCGTACATGTGCATGCAGAGTCTGAACGGTCACAGAAGTCCCATTTTTGCTCCTATCCCATTTCTCCTTCATTTCTGTTGGCCATTTCCCCTACCATAAAAATAATCTCTTTCTTCCACCCACCCCATACAAAGAATCTTAAAGCTCTCACCTCTTTCCAGAGCGAAGCAGCTCAAACGCCTCATTGATTTTCTCAAAAGGTAAAACATGGGTAATTAACGGCTCCAATGGAAACTTGTTAGCCATGAAATCAGCCACAAGCTTGGGGACAGAATCTTTACTCTTAAAGCCTGAAAGGAGAGAGCAGCACCGTGAGATGCAGCCAGGGGGCAGGCAGGAAAATTAGACAAGAGATCTTCCAAAGAAACCAAGTTCCTAACAGTGCCCATGCTGCCACCTGAGCGGCAGACGCGGGACTCAAACATCCTCTGCATGGCGTTAATGTCTTATAACATGCCACCTGATGTCAGAGTCCCTGACTGATGATGGCGGCTTAATAGATCTTTCCTAGAGAAATCAGTGCAGATGTTTATAGCCAAAGGAAGGGAGTGTAGGCAAACATTACTGCCTTGGGCTCTCTGTGTCCTATGAGGCATTTTTGGGCCTTAGAGACCCAAGTAGAAGGAGCCAGGAAAGCCCTGGCTCATTTATGGCGAGCAGAGCAGCCTCTCTTGGGATTTTCTGCATCATTTCTTGCTGTAGAGAGAACATGATTTTCATGCTGCCTTCTAAGAACTTTTTTGTTACCAAAGGGAAGAAATTCTAAAAAAAAGTCAGGAATTAGAACCTCAAAGCTGGGGAGATGGTTCAGGTAATGAAGTTCTTTTTGTTTGTTTTTTTCTGACATTTGATTTTTATTGATTATCTGGGAATTTCACACAATGCCCATGATCACACTCACTTCCCAGTCCTCTCCGGTCCACCCTGTGACTCTCTCAAAGAAAAAAATAGAACAATTCCAATGTGTGTTACCTATATTCTCACCGGAGCATGGCCAAACTCCCAATAAATAAAACTGAGTCCTTCCTCATCACTACCCACCTGAAGCCACTAACTATGGAGACCCATGCTTGAGAACGCTTGTCACAATTTTTAAGAATTCTAGTCAATAGCTTCCTCTCTGGACTGTATCTTTTAGGGGTTGTGGTTCAGGTAAAGGGAGAGGTTGTCATGTCTGCTGTGTTGATCTCCAGAATAAAAAACAAAACAAATAAACAAATCCAGTAACATTTAACAGTGGTTTCAGTGCTGGGGGAGCCTGTAACTCCAGGTCTGCAGAGAAGAAATTGGGACCTTCCTGGGATTGGCTGACTAGGAAGTCTAGCCTGACCATGACTGTAGGCTACTGAGACCCCCCAGAGTCAATGAACAAGGCTGATTGTTCCCGTAGCTACATCAAATGTTCTCTGTCTTCACACATATCCACATGTCCACCTTGACACACAAGAACACATACAGAACTTGATCCTGAGCTGTGAATACATACCACCAAATATTGCTCCTTTCCACGTACGACCCAGCAGCAGCAACAAAGGGTTCAAAGAGAGGCTTTGGGAATTAGGAGGCACCCCAACAACAACACTTACACCACACGATGCGTGGCTGCTTAACAGGGAAGACATCTGCAATAAAAATAATACTTAAACTGGATAAGTATTTACTCCAACATGCAGATCTGGTGTTTTTGTTGCCTGGCATGGTGTTTCTGAGATGAAAACATGGTGATCCTTTAAAGCAGCCACTCCTCTACATGTTTGATGCTAATGAAATAATACTTGGACCGATATTACTCATTATTGCTTTTGGCCACATGATGAGACTTGAAAATGCTTTTCAGAATAGTTAATATCAAATATTGTATAATATTGAGAATGTGGGGAAAAAACTATTTATCCTTTTAGGTCCAGAATTTGTTTTTAATTTCCCTTGATGAATTGATTTTTACAAAAAAAAAAAAGCTCAATGAAAAGATTTCCTGTACTAATAATTAATGGAGCATTATTACTTGAGACAAACTCAAATGTTTATCAAAGCACTGAATTAATCAATATGAGAAGAAAACAAGAGATGGAAAATTACCATCTAAAATAGCTTTCTGCATGAGATTTCTATTCTTCTGTCTGGAGCATATTATGGATGGCAGAAGGACAGATCTCAAGGCATGCCACAGCACCTACCATGGTGTCAAGGCGACCGATTACTTCAAAGGAGAAGTCCACCCCTCCATCTGTCATCTCCTGGATTACTTCATGGATGGGTTTGCTGTAGTCTAGAGGGTTGATGCACTCAGTGGCACCCAATTCTTTGGCCTTCGCAAACTTGTCTTTGTTGATGTCCACAGCGATGATCCTGGCTGCTCCAGCTGTTTTACAGCCAATGATGACAGACAGACCGACACCTCCAAGGCCAAACACAGCACAGGTGGAGCCAGGGGTCACCTATGTGTGCAGAAAATACAAAAGATGGACCAAAGAGTGATTGCTAGGCAGTGCTCCATGCTGCACAAGGCACCTTGCTTTGTCCTCTGTCATGGCCTCTCAGATGTCATTCCACCTGCTTCCAAAACCTCTTCAGGCTAAAGCTGCCCGAAGGGGTACAACAGTGGTTCTCAAAATTTGTTCTACATTAGATATATCTGGGAAGTTATCATTTCTTGTTCATCTCAGGATCCAGTAACAGCCTCTACCAGTAATTGGAATCTCTGCAGGTGGAACCCCATTCTAATCCAATGGGAATGCCCTGTGAGACCAGCTGTACTGGACGATCTTTGAACTCAACATGCCAATGACTTTCCTCTTCCCAGGCCACACAATAACCTCTTATACATACACAAAAGCAATTTGTATACATGAAACGGGAAAATTTCTGTAACCCAGTAAGCCTCTCAGCCAATTTGGCCATACAAATCAGACCAAGTCAAACCAAATTAGAAAATGCCCAGGTTTAATGGATTCAGTACTCCCGGATAGCCTTCCAGCGTGCCACCCCCCAGAGAGGAAAAAACCATTTGTCTGTTTACTGGGGGTGGGCAGTTTAAATACCCTGTGGGAGTGGTTTTGAGCATCACTGGAGAAGGGACCTGATGTTGTATTTCACTCTGTATGCTGTGATTACCATTGATTGATAAAGAAACTGTTTTGGACCTAGAACAGGGCAGAACAGAGCAAGGTGAGGAAAACTAAACGGAATGCTGGGATAAGGAAGACAGAGTCAGGAGATGCCATGGAGCTGCCAGAAGAGGAAGACACAATCAGCCTGATTAAACGTTGCCAGTAGGCCATGAGACTTATGGTAAAATATAAAATAATAAAAATGGGTTAATTTAAGAGGTAAGAGTGAACTAAAAATATGCATACACAAATAGACAAAGCAGTATTGTAATTAACACAATTTCTTTGTGATTATTTGGGTTATGGGCAGCCTGGAACAAACAAGTAGCATCCTTACAACAGGGGCCACCATTTGGTGGGCTTTCTGAGATGCAGCAGGGTTTGGAGAGAGATGGGAGAGGGGGCCTGTGATGGAGCTTTTACTAAAATATCTCAGATGCTTGGATATGCACACCAGGAACTGGAGTGAAATTTGTACCCAAACAGAAAAAAATGATCATGGTTACTCGAAGAGACTGCAGGGTATTCCAACCACCCTTCAATCATTAATTCCTTGGTTCGCTATCGTTCAGTAGTCACAACCAGGGTAACTGGAGCAGAAGTCATCTGGGCAGCATTGACAAGTCATCCTTGGTGTAACAGGAAAGTGGACAGGAAATTTTAAGAAATACATCAAGAGACCAATGTTGTCTTTGTGAGACTTTAATCCTGACTTTTAGAGGCAAATTAAAAAATTTTGAAGCAATAGATGGTCTGTATTTTAATAACAATGACTGAAATCCTTGACCACAAGTGCCCATGGCTTGCGAGGCTCCCTCAGTCCTCCTGTTGAAACAGATGAGCAACTGCACAAGGAGTAACTACACTTGGTGTGAAAGCCACAAAATAAAAACAAGATTGTAATTTTGGAAATAAAACATTTACTTTCTCATAACTCAGAATCAGCATTATTTTCATCTATAATAAAAAGTTGCATTTTCTTCAGCATTCCAATTCCTTCTTGGCTTATTTTCCAATTAATATTTTAATCCACACCATCAACCTATGAAAATGATGTGGTAGAATCCTAGAGTCATAGACTGAGATTTTAAAGGATCTACTAACAAACTTGCTCAGGATATACTAGGTCACACAGTTGAGGTTAGCTAAAGGAGCTGTCTCTCATGTGATGTGCACACACTAAGAGACAGAAACTGTAAAAAAGGTAGACCTCTAACAGAACCAAAGTTTAGGTTTGCTGGGAAAATGTTGCTGATAAGGTTTGTTCTCAATGTCCATAAAGAAGGAGACAACCCTGGCCCCAGCTGGCCTTTATCAGAGCTCACGTTCATTGTGATGCTCTTTCAAAGAACATCAGGCAGCTCAGAGGGGCTGCCCTGGGACAGTGCCTTAACTCCTGGTTCATCACTAAACCTCGGTTTTCTTTTCAGGAAATTTTCACCACGCAGGCAGGTTGGCTCTAGGTAGCAGTACTGGTCTTTATTTTAAAAACACTAGTGACAGCATTTGTGCCGTGCAGATCTCACCACTTTGGCTTACTTTAGAGATAACAGTGATGACATCTCCACTTTAAAATCTTCCATTTGTCCCAAATGGCCAAGTGTTTCAGGTTCTGACTCTTTAAAACATGTTTTATTGCTCAAGTGTATCTTGGGACTGGGACATAACAGAGCTTTACAGACAACAGCAAATGCAAAGTGGTAAAGTTCCAGATCTACATAAGTTTCAAATAATTTCTATGAGAGCCCAGTTTCTTTGGGAAGTAGGTAGAACTGGATGCATATTATTATAGAGCTTTTCTTGAGTGTGTGGAGGGAATTCTCACTGGAGTTGGACAGACTTATCTTTTCTACAAAAACACTCTCTGATGCCTGTGAGCAGTCTCTTCCCTTTGGTCCCAACAATACGTACGTAGCTCGGTCCATGTCCATCTTACCTTGGCGACTTTGACAGCAGATCCATAGCCAGTTGAGAACCCGCAGCCGATGATGCAGACTTTGTCCAGGGGTGAAGCCGCATCGATTTTAGCCACTGCCATCTCATCTACCACAGTGTACTGGGAGAAGGTGCTGGTGCTGGTGAAGTTGTGGATTGACTTCCCCTTGCAGGTGAACCTGGTGGTGCCATCAAGCAAAGTCCCCCGAGGGTTTGCCAAACTAACCAGTGAAACACAGCAAACAAAGGACATGAGACAGGTAAAACCAGTGTGCAACCTACTTGTTCAAGAAGACAGTGAGAAACCTACTCATTCTTCATACAGAAGTTGCTCTCCGGGTGCTTGCAAATTCTGCATTTTCCACATTGGGGAGAAAATAGTGGGATGACTTTATCGCCTGGAAGGGAAACAAGAAAATCACTTAAATATCTACTTAGGAATATCTACAAGGCAAGAATATGAAGCTTTCCTGTAGGGATGTGTGTCCTAGAAAGGTTTCCCAGAGATATGGCCCCTCTGTACTATGTCATGTGTAGTGGTATTTCATTTGTATTTTAACAAATAAAGCTTGCCTGAAGATCAGGAAAGTAAAACAGCTACACTGGCCAGCCTTACAGACCAGGCCATGGTGACATGCACCTTTAATCTCAGGAGACACTCTAGTTTACCATAGAGACTGGGCGGTAATGGTGCATGCCCTTAATCCCAGAACTAGTGAGGAATATAAAACGGGTGGAGGCAGCTCTCGGTCTCTTTCTGAGATTCCTGGAGCCAGGATCCCCATTTCAGACTGAGGTAGAGGTAAGAACCAGTGACTGACTGTTTTGCTATTCTGACCTTTAGGTTTGCTTTATATTAACACACAAAAGAACTTCCTGTACAGTCATGCATGGGTCCTTGCCTTGCCGCCTTACTATTCATCCAGGTTTATATATGCCTGAAGTTTTCCAAAAGAAAAGGGAAATGTAAAAACATCCATTTCCACGGATCAGCAGTTAACTCTCCTTGTGACACTCATTCTCTGGGGACTTTGCACATATTAGCCAGATCAAACCTTAGATATACTCACTGCTAAGTATAAATATATACTTTAGTTGTCATGAGTTGCTAACTTCCTATTGGATGTTGGAGAAATCTGATATTTTCCATAATAGTTACAATAAAACTAAAATAAAAACAAACATAATAGAGGAAATATTTTATAATAAAATTAAAACAAACTAAATTTCATTATAAGATAAAATTAAAGTCTTCAGTTGTCATGAGTTGCTAACTTCTTATTGGATGTTGGAGAAATCTGATATTTTCCATAATAATTACAGTAAAACTAAAATAAAAAAACCATAATGGAGGAAATATTTTATAATAAACTTAAAACCAACTAAATTTCATTATAAAATTAAAATGAGACTTTTAATAGCTAACTTTTTACTTCTTAAAAAGATTTGTCCTGTTTTTATGTGCATGTCTGAGGATCCATGTGTGTATGCGCTTGTGTGTGTCTGTGGATGTGTGTGTGTCTGTGTGTGTGCCCTTGAAGGCCAGCAGAGGGCGTTGGGTCCCGAGCAGCTGGAGTTACAGGCGACTGTCAACTGTCTAACAGGATGACCTCACCCACTGAGTTGTTTCTCCATCACCATGTTTTGGTTTTTCAAAGTGATTGTGCTTCTCTTATTATGAAACGAAAGCTTTAAGAATAATCTTAGTTGTTTTTCAGGACGCAGACTGAAATGTGACAGAGAAGGGACCACTTGCTCTGGACATCTCAGTCCTCAACACTGAGTTAGAGGTTTCCCCTGAGAAAGAAAAGGTGATTTTTTTTAAATAATTGTTTATGAACTATCAATTTTTTTTCTGCTATAGACAAAGCATCCTGAGAAGTAAAGAATTGTTTTACTCTAAGTTTGTTTCCAAATAAACAAAAGAGCAGAGCTTAACTCCAGCCAGATGAGTTGTTTCCTTATTTTCTGGTTATTTGGAATGCGAGAGACATCTGACTCTATTGGCTAAAGTGATGTTTTTGGAGGTGAATGCAGTTGTTGTTTTTAAATCATGTGTGCTACCTATGTTATCGAACCAAAACATGACTTGATCACTATGTTTCATAGATAAAATGAATGTGTGATGACACCACGGAAAATTTATTTTTACTCAACCTTTACCTATGAATACAAACAGCAGAGGTAACATAAAAACATGGATAAAGTAATAAGCAATGTGTCACCCACCATCTCGAGCCCCAATTAGTGATAATAAAATGGTGTTTGTGTTTGGAGGCCTTTGGCCATGTTTTTCCCGCTGGAGTTTCCTCTTATATTGTATTATTCTTCTATATTGGAGAAGGAAGAGCATATAGTGAAGAGGAAACCATCATGGGGATGCAATGCGGTTAAACCTATGGCATCCTACAGGAGAGGCATCCTGAAGCCAGGCAAGCAGTCCGGTCTCTGAACTCAGCACAGAGCAGCTTCCCTACATCTAGGCACTCAGAACCTGGACCTGCAGGTCTTGCCTTTGTACCATTTGTAGGTCTGTTTGGATCCTAAAAAGTCCCTGGTGCTCAGCGACATTGAAGTGGAAATTAGCACACTGTGAACTCTGAAGGTCACAATGGGGACGACAACTCGGCACCCGACACCTGGTAGATGATAAATAGTTGTTCAAAGAGAAAAGACGTGATTGGATGCCAGAGGACAGAGGCATGCATGGAGGAAGGGGTGGAAACCCTGTGACCTTGTGCCAGATTTTAAGTCTCCTACTGCCTGGCCTCCTCTTTTGGGATGGATGTGCTTGGATCAATCAGAGAGAAAGCACAAACCCTGAGGGTAAAGAATTCTGTACCTGGTTTGACAGAAGTCACCCCTTCTCCGATGCTCTCCACAATACCAGCTCCCTCGTGGCCTAGAACTGCAGGGAGTGGTGTGGTTATGCTTCCGCTAATCGCGTGATCATCTGAGCGGCAGACCCCCGTGGCCACCATCTACAGAGAAGAGATTGATTTCACTTAGCCAAGATAGCGATTGAGAAGGTTTAGCACACCTGTTCTGAAATGGGGCTTCTCAGGAGCTTGCTAACAACCCCTATTGCTTCCAGATTCGATTTTGGGCCGTGATTTTTTTTCGTGCTTTCATCTCTTCTCCCAATTAAACAGCTTAAGTGGTAATGATCATCCTGTGGATTGTCACCCCCCAAAATGTAGTTTATACATATATAAAAATGGATGCTATGTTATGGAAAAAGAGACAGGAAATGAGCACCAAGAAATTACCTAATATTAATTGCGTTTGGACTCAAGATGTTTAGCACTTTACAAACACTTAAACATTTTTAAAAGTTTTCAGGGATTTTGTTAAACTTCGAACTTTCAGCAGCTGAGGTCAACATCTAGGCTCAGAAACAGGCTCATTCATTGTTGGGGTGAGCATATGAAACGGGATGTTAATGGACAGTTGGACGCATCTATGGAGTATTTTCTGAGTTTTTCAAACCCAATATTTTAGACGGTAAAAAAGGACTTTACCTTAATGCGGACTTCATGGGCCTTGGGGGGTGCGACTTCTATGTCCTCGATGGAGAAGGGCTTCTTGGTCTCCCATAGCACAGCTGCTTTGCACTTAATCACCTGGAAGAGGAAGGGTTACTGCAGCTCCAAGGAGATTTTTGTAATTGTGTCCCAGGTCTGCCACCCATTGTTACATAGAAATGGACATTTCTTCTCATTTACAAGGAGTCAAAACACCCTTAAAAATGTGTAATACCATAGTAGAAGGTAAGGAAAGGAAAGGCCATATACTGGGATGCATGGGTGTGTGCTCTTTTGGGGCACTCTAACACTATCTTTTATTCTTGTACTCATTGGTACTAAAATCATTGGGTATACCTAAGAGCCTGGATTCTCTAGTCCCTGGATTCTTGTTAGGTTGATAGGACTGGGTTTCCACGTATGCTGCAAGAATTCAGTCTTTCTTTTAACTTTTTCAGTCATTCTTTATCCTAATACTTTTTTTTGTAATGTGATATGCCATTCTAAACATGACCAGGAGTGAAAGAAAATAAAGTGAATTGGAACAAAACTACTGGCGACTGTCCCTTCCTTCTGTGCTGATTCTCCACCCAATCTTTTCTATACGGAATCCTGTCACACCGGGATGTAGAAGTCTCCAACCCCTGTTTTCACTGTGAGCTGTTGGACCTTTGACCCACTCCTAAAACAGACCTTGTGCCAACAGAAACACAGGCATTATAATTAGGCAGTTGGATAGCACGGATCAGTTGTTTATGCTGAGTGACTGCTTGCGTGTCTTCAGTGCCATATACAGATTGAACAAGTAAGGGGGCTTTGTGGAAATCCTAGTACCACATGTGTGTATTCTCAGTATTAGCAAGTGAATAAGTTTTTCTTAGAATTAATTGATATAAAGCTGGATGATTTTTTTAAGAGAAAAGAAACAGTTCTATAGAGCTTCTAGAGATTTTATGAGTTGTCCAGTAATGGACCCCTCCAAATCACAGTGTGCATGGTAATGTAAATCACTTGGATGATCCTAAAGTTTAGAAATCAATCCACCTCTTATCAGATATTTTATCTAAAGGTTATTGGGACAGTTCTATTATGTTCCCGAGTCAAATTTCTCTTATGAAACTATTGACAGATTTAACTTTACTGTTTTCATAAGAAATCTTTGAGTACATGCTGGACTGTGGTGGTACACGCCTTTAATCCTATCACTTGGGAGGCAGGGATAGGTGGATCTCTGTTACTTCGAGGCCAACCTGGTCTACACAGTGATTTCCAGGACAGGCAAGGCTGTTACAGAGAAACCGTGTCTAGACAAACTAAACAAACAAACAAAAATTAGAAAGAAACCTGTGATTCCAGAGAACAGCTCACTAAGGTATCTCGATATAAACACAGACTTCTCTGCAGAAGATCTCTTTACAACTTTCTGTTTACAAGGTAGTCACAGTTGCTCAGAATGAATTCCCTGTGCTGCAGAGTTAGTGAGGAAGTGAGGACGGCCCCAGATCTAGAATCTGTGTGCTCTTGTTAAAGGTCTTTAGCAGCAGCCGGGCTGCACAGTCGTGCAGTGCACACCCTGTGCTATAGCACACATCACACCCTGCCTTCAGTGCACGTCATTTCTGAGTTAGAAGTCAGCATCTTTTAGCAAGTTAGTGAGAATATATTCCCAACAGTAAGATCTTTTCCTTACTTTTCCGGCTGTGCTCATGCTGTCTGTCCTCGCTGCTGGCAGGAGATTGATGGGTCCCTGCAGGCTCTTCCCTCCTGCAGTGCACTGGGCCAAGGTTTTGCACACAGATTTTGTTAGCTGGGGTGTCAGCTGATGCCACACGTGATCTGACCATTTATGACACGCCCATTAGTTTATCCTTACTGCACATTAAGTGAAAACAAAGGGCACTGTCTGGCCTGTCAAGGAAAACTTGTTCTGGGGATGTGATGTTGGGGACATTCTGCTTTCATTAGGCTCCACACTTCCTTTAGCATCTATCTCCCCTCTCTCGGTTCACTCTTCCCTTGTCTCAGCTGCACTCTCCCCTTTCTCAGACAGGTTAGAGGTCTGCTTTCCTTTGCAGGGGAGAGCAGTAACTTAAAGTCTACATGAAGCATGGTAAGGAGGACAGGGGACAAAGCGGGGCAGATGGGGTGGACGGACAGAGCTTCAGGTGAGGAAGGGTTGGTATCCATTCCTCTTCAAAGCAGAGAAGCACCCTCAGCCACAGCAAAGGTTCTGAAATCCCTGTTATTTCTGTAGCACACACTACTGGTCAGCATTGACCAAGGACCTAAGGCAGCGTGGAGCTGGCTTAGGGGATGGCAGTCATTAATAAGAGACGAACTTCACTCCTGCCAGGAGACAGCCTACAACATGCCCTATCCCTCTGCTAGGAGAACTTAGGCATATTTCCTTGCTCTTTGCCGTGGTCTCCTTCTTTAAGATAAGGATGTTAGAGTGTCACTTCAATGACTGTGGGGAACAAGCAGAACAGTGCACACATGTGCTGATTGTGGAGCCACATGGGTAGGGGCAGCACAGTGAGTTACAGCTGCAGCTGGCATGCGTGAACATAAGTTCAGAACACACTGGAGGAGAAAGGCAGAGAGTGGGCAGTCAGCCATGCAGGAAGCGCTAGGAGACAAAGCTATTCTCACGGAGGACTCGGGAGACTTTAGAGTTGCACTTGAGTTGGTCTAAAAATGAATGTTTGTCAAATGGGCCAAAAGTCCCTTAAGATATGTCCATTGACCTTTGTTTAATGGCATGAGCTTGGGATCGAGAGCATACATTCGATTTTTATTGAATATCGAGTTTACTCCCAATGTTAGTGGGCCATACTACGTACCACTCCTTAATTAAACAAGCAGACAACACACATACAAAAGCATATGTACACTTTTCTTGGGTTGTCCAGGAAACAATGGAGATGTCTATGTACAATTTTAATTATGCAGGTGTAGAGAGTTGACTAGAGGTCACATGATCAAATTAGACACCTCTTCCAGAGGATGCCTGTCACCTTCAGTAGTCATCTTTTTATACGATGGTCTGGATAGGAGTCAGGTGTTCCACTAGTTTCACAGTCCAACACCTTTGAGAGTCCCACGAGATTTCTGTGTTTAAATAGTAACGGAAATACTCAATTTTTCTATCCAGCCCAGATGTATGAGAAGCTAGTGGATGTTTATTAAGCTCTCACAGCCCTAGCGGGAGTTCTTCCTACATTATTACATGATCTTAAGAGCAGCACGATGAGAAAGGTTTTCTTAGTATTACAGGTGAGGTAAGAGAAGTATAAAGATTCCCTAATGCCCTTTCTAAGACAGCAAGAATGGAACTGTGGGCGGGAAGGCTGGTGTTATGGAGTTTTCTGGTGTGGCCACGCAGGCAGATCATTATATCATCAAAGGACACTGGATTTTGAACTTGTATTTTGAACAACTTATCTTAGGGCAAT
This sequence comes from Microtus pennsylvanicus, assembly GCF_037038515.1. NCBI lineage: Eukaryota > Metazoa > Chordata > Mammalia > Rodentia > Cricetidae > Microtus > Microtus pennsylvanicus. The sequence continues at coordinate 81,912,177 of NC_134585.1, forward strand.
ACTGACGAATATCTTGCATATCATCCTAGAACAACTTATCTTAGGGATCATTCATATTCCCTCCCTCCCTTCCTCCCTCCCTCTCCCTCACTCACTCCCTCTCTCCTTCCCTCCCTCTATCTCTGAATGATCATTGTTGGTAATTCTTCTGTCTTTTGGCTGGATTCTGTCGCTCATGTGGACCAGGTGACCAGTTTGGGTTTGTTCCAACACCTTCAAGTATAAAAAGAGGACAGAGATGTCTCGAGGGTGGACAGCCACATTGTCTTGCAAGGTGCCATAAGCTGGTAATCGGTACTGCCAGGACCTTAACACACAGCTCCCTGATTAAGAGACACATGCTCTTTGTACTACCAAGAGGGTGTGGTGCATTCCAAAGTTCATTCAGCTCTTTACCCACAAAGGTAGCCTCCATATTTTGTAAAGGCTAAGGGGAAAAAAGCATACAGACGGCCTGAACTTCATACGTTATCCTATTCAACTTCAGACTTTTGTAGGCCAAAGATTTTGGCAATGTAACTGTGGTTAATATTTATTTAAAAGTTATTTGGGAAACAGAAGGTTGTGTATTTACACTTTGTGTGTGTGTAAAGAATCAAGTAGCCTTCAACTGCTGCCAGCAGCAAAAATTCTACTTCCTGGGTTAATGTTCTTAATCAAGACAAACGCAACACCAGACATTGAGAATTTGCTTAACATTTTACTTTGACACTGAAGTCAAAGCTGGTGAGAGACTGGCTGTGATCTTTCTCTCCCAAGCTTAGAATGCATCACCACTTGGATCCTTATTTTGATGTAAAGAGCATGAAGAGACCTTGACGATTTGAGCTCCACTTCAGTCATTGGAGGAAAGGATGAATCCTCCTGGGGCTGATGGAATAAGTCTGAGGCTCCTTTGTCAGAAAGAAAATTTGGAGAACCCTTGCCCTTGAACAGAATGCCAACAAACCATCCACAGACAAACAGGGAATTTTGAGGTCACTGTTCTTCAGAGGAAGAAAGTGTCATGCTATGTTGAGGAATGCAGATAGGTCTAAGAGTCTTGTGGGGATTCTGGGGATATAAAGAGTCAGTTTGGGAATTAGGGAACCCTGAGCACTCCCTTATCTAATCTTTATGGGACTCTACAACATCCATGTCGTGTAGGGCAGACAGCAGTGTGATCAATCTCCAACATGCTAGGGGCAGTTCTCAGCTAGGTCTCCTGACCAATTCAGCTACCTTCTGAACATGAAGGGTGTGGCTTCTTTATTTCTAATGTCCAGATAAAAGGCATATTTGTCCTGGGTTAGGGCACTTCTGGGTGCTCTAATGCTCTAGGACTTCAGGCACCAGGGTTCTTTTATTTTTGGACAAAGGCCTTGAAGTCAGATGGTTAGAACAAGAAACACTCAGAACCTCTTAGACAGAGGGAGTTGTTCTATCATCCATTAGTCCATATGAAGTAAGTCTAGGGCCACATTAGTCAGAAGGAGAATATGCTATTCTCAGTTGGTAATAGATTATATATCATGTTCTAGTGTCACACCCACCTCGACCAGCAAGGATGACGCGACACCGGAGCTCTTCCTGCTAGCAGTTTATTCAGGACCTTCTCTCTCTCTCTCTCTCTCTCTCTCTCTCTCTCTCTCTCTCTCTCTCTCTCTCTCTCTCTCTCTCCAGGCAAACCTCTCCCAGACCTTAAAGGCACGGGCCGCCAACCCCAGATTGCCAGGTGGGCACTGCCCATAGGTCCACACATATGCTAGCAGCTGACAATCACTGCGTGATCAGGCCTTAGCCAATATTAGGAGCTGATTATCAGGTGTGGCTCCACGCAGCTCTCTACATTCTAGGAAGAAATTGTGACCTATTTTTAATCAGAAGGAAAATACCTGTCTTTATTATATTCAAATGGCTCTATCCAATGTCTCAGTGTGCATCTGTAATAGCCATAATGGAAATATTAAAATCAAAGTCTTTTTTAGAAAAGAAACTATCTTTTTTCATTGACCATACCCATCAAATTTCCCACTCTCTCCCCTCTTCCCATTTCCTTCACATATCCCCCACCCTACCCTCATCTACTCCTCAGAGAGGGTAAGGCACATTGCTTTGGGGAAGGTCCAAGGGATTCCCTACCATATCTAGGCTGAGCAGATATCCATCCAAAGAGAATAGGTTCCCAAAAAGCCAGTTCAAGCCGTAGGATTAAATCGTGGTGTCACTACCAGTGGCCCCTCAGTCTGCCCCAGCCATGCAACTGTGAACCACATTTACAGGGACTAGTGTGGTCCTATGCTGGTTCCTTCCTAGTCCGGCTGGTGTTGGTGAGCTCCCATTAGCTCAGGCAGACTGTTTCAGGGGATTTACCCATCATGGTCTTGACCTCTTTGCTCATATTCTCATTCCTCCCACTCTTCAACTGGACTGTGGAAGTTCAGTCCAATGCTCTGATGTGTGTCTCTGCCTCTGTTTCCATCAGTTGCTGGATGAAGGTTCTATGGTGATATTTGAGATATTCATCAGTCTGTCTACAGGACAAAGTCAGTTCTCCTCACCCCTCCCCTTCTCCCCTTCTTTTCTCCTTTTGCCCTCCCTTCTTCTCCCATCCCTATATTCCTAATTTTATCAGGTGATCTTGTCTATTTCAACTTTCCAGGTCGATCTATATATGTTTTTCTTAGGGTTCACTTTGTTACTTAGCTTCTTCTCTAGGATCATAAACTATAGGCTCAATACCCTTTGTTTATGGCTAGTATCCACTTATGAGTGAGTACATACCATATTCATCTTTTGGGGTCTGGGTTACCTCACTCAGAATGGTGTTTTTTAGTTCTATCTATTTGCATGCAAAATTCAAGATGTCATTGTTTTCTTACTGATGAGTAGTACTCTAATGTGTAAATGTGCCACATTTTCCTTACCCATTCTTTGGTTGAGGGGCATCTAGGTTGTTTCCAGATTCTGACTATGACAAATAATGCTGCTATGAGCATAGTTGAACAAATGTTTTTGTAATATGATTCAGCATATTTTGGGAATATGCCCAAGAGTGATATTGCTGGTCCAGAGGTAGGTTGATTCCCAGTTTTCTGTGAAACTGCAATACTGATTTCCAGAGTGGTTGTACAAGTTTGCATTCCCACCAGCAATGGATGAGTGTTCCCATTACTCTACATCCTCTCTAGCATAAGCTATCATTTTTGGTCTTAGCCATTCTGACAGGTGTTAAGGTGGTATCTCAGAGTTGTTTGATTTGCATTTCCCTGATGGCTAAGGATGTTGAATATTTCTTTTGGCCATTCTGTTTAGTTCTGTTCCTCATTTTTTAATTGGGTTATTTAGAATTTTGCCACCAAATTTCTTGAGTTCTTTATATAATTTGGATATCAGTCCTTTCTTAGAAGTGGTGTTGGTGAAGATCTTTTCCCATTCAGCAGGCTGCCTTTTTGTCTTATTGAATGTGTCCTTTGCTTTACAGAAGCTTCTTACTTTTAGGAGGTCACATTATTTATTGTTGCTCTTAGTGTCTGTGCTTCTGAGGTTATATTTAGGAAGTAGTCTTCAGTACCCTTGCATTGAAGGCTACTTCCCACTTTCTCTTCTATCAGGTTCATTGTGGTCAAATTAATATTGAGGTCTTTAATCCATTTGGACTTGAGTTTTGTGTGTGAGGATAGATATGGATTTATTTTCATTCTTCTATATGTTGACATCCAGTTATGCCAATACCATTTGTTGAGAATGCTTTCTTTTTTCCATTGTATAATTTTAGCTTCTTTGTCAAAAATCAGGTATTTATAGGTGTGCGTATTAGTATCCATATCTCGTCAAGGACGCACAGGGCACTCAAGCACATCTCTTCTGAACCAGGAAGCAGAATCCACTCCACTAGTTCTGAAGCAGGCTATAGCCCAACCATTATAGAACCACAGATCTTCCAACCTGATATATGGATGAAGGGAGCTTCTGACCTGTCCTTCAGAACCAGGGACGCTAAGATCTTCCCCAACGACCCAGGTGGCTTCAATCTTTTTTATATAGAACCAAGGTAACTCTCAACTTTTGCCAGTAACTCAAGGGGGTTTCAAACTAATACCCCTCAATATCAAAAGCTTCAGTCATTTGCCAGTGTTCAAGGGAACATTGACACACCTTTCCTTTGAGTACTAGGAGAACTTAGATATTCACTAATTGCCAAATGGACCTCATACTTACAACTTCAGAACAAGGGTGTCATACACATCCTCCATGACTGAAGAGAGCCTGAGACATATAACTTGAGAAGCAAAGAGGCCTTAGACTTCTCCAATGCCCCAAGAAAGCCACAAATACAAGCCCTTTATAATCAATCAACCAAAGAATTACTGCAAAGTTACAATGGGGCTTCTGACTTTTCATTCCAGAACCAGGGCAATTCAGGCCTCCAGCTCACAACTCAGTCAGGTCTTAGATATCCCCCTCAAAAGTAAATGAATTCACTAATTAAGGAAGCTAACACCTCGGTGTGAGTTCACCTCAGAGAACTATCTTCTGAAGAGGGCTTTAAAATTATTTTCTTTAACTGCAGTAGACCCTGACTTTCATACTTTGCCAAAGGGGGGGCTTCTGTAACATGCCATCTTTGAACAAGAAAGCATTGTCTTCCTCTGTCTCTGTTGGAGGGGTTTGAGACATGCGCCTTTGATGAAGCAAACTACAGAACTGGCTCTGTGCCTGAGGACTGCATCTGTAATGCAGTTCTGTAAAGGTTTGGGGTTGATGGAGGAGAGGGTCTGTTTGTACATTCGAAAGGGATTTACCTACTAGTCACAATGATGATGCAAATTCCGGTGGGCAATAAATGGACATCTAAAGTTCTAAGATAGCCCAGGATACTTTGCCTCTGGACCTCAAGTGTTCCAGCCTCTTCACAATCACTAAAATCCCAATCAGTTGACTAGCTTCTGTAGAATGCTCAGCATAGGCAGGGTTTCCTTGGGGGAACTATGGTTCCCACCCGTGTAGTTTGATTTACAGTCTTGTTTTCTACTCTGCTGGCCTAGGGGTCTGTTTTGTGCTACCACCATGTTGTTTTGTTACTAGGGCTCTGAGGCCTGCATGCAAACCAAGCGCAGCTATGCCTTGGGCATTCTCCTCACCCAGGACTCTGGTAATGCAGGATGGTTTGTGCTTGCTCATTAGTTTTAGAGACAGTTTTCCAGTTCTGTGAAGAATGCCATAGAATCTCGATGTGCTTGCTGGTGAGCTGGGAACTGCGCACGGCTATTTTAATTTGTCCCCAAATCATTGAAATTTCAGCCTATTATTTCCTAGTTTTCCTCTTTTTTTGTTGCCTGACTGTGATGACCCACAAAGTTAATCCTCAGGCCGTGATGTTCTTCCCTCTGCTTGCTCTGCGGAAAACCTCAACTGATGTTTTAAAAAGTACACCCATGGATGCCAGAGGACCACTCTGGAGTGAGCCTCTCTCCACCTTTCACAACAGCATCTTCGCCTGCTGAGCCATCTCACTGTGTTTTTAAAATTGAATTTACGGATCATTTCATTTACAAGATTTTTTGTGGTACCTCTTTTTAGAATCTCTAGTGCCTCACTGATTTCTTTCACATCCTAAATTGTATTCCTTAATTTACCTGCCTGTTTATTTGTACAATTCTGGAAGTCATTGGTTCCATTTTAATTATATCTTGGAAATTTTTTCCAAAATAATATTTTTATTGGGCATTTATACAATGCCCCCAGATCACATTCATTCACATTTCTCCCTGGTCTACCTTTTCACCCCTGTGTTATCCTCCCAAAATAAAATTAAAAAATGATGTCTAATTTGTGTTGCCCTTATATTGACTGGATCATGGACAAACTCCCAGTGGCCTGCCTGTTAAAGATGACTCGGTTCCCCCCACACCCCTCCCTGACAAGCTCTGCCTGAAGCCATCAACTGTGAAGAGCTACCTTTCAGGGTTGTATGATACTTGACTGTATTCTGACAAATAAAGCTTGCTTGGAGTCAGATGTTGAAGCTAGTAGACACTACTTATCCTAAATTAACCATAGAGGTTTGGAGGACTGTAGACAGAGAGGAGACAGGAAGTAGTAAGGTGGGGCAGAGAGAGTCTGTAGGTCCTTTTGGATGGAGGAAAGGAAGAAGTAGGAGACAACTGCTGACTTCCCCCTGCTTCTCTGATCTTTCATGTTCTTTCCCTGATATCGGACTCCCAAGCTTTTACTGAGAAATATTAATTAGATTAACATTTCACCTTTTAGGCATCCAACTTCTAGACATGATTTCATGAGATAGCTGCTTGCCTGTGGCAGGAAGGAACTGCGTTGGCTGGAGTCACCCACTGCAGACTGGCTTTTCCTTTTCTTCTCTAAGCACTCTGAGCAAGTCTGGGATTTTCTTGTTGCAGCCTTTCTGTAGGAGCCTCCTCAAGCCCCAAATCCAAAGGCACCCATGTTGCAAGGAGAGGCTGCTCCTTGTTTGTCACGTTTGCCCGGCTACCCTACACCCAAAATAACCACACAGAAACTGGATTCATTAAAACACTGCTTGGCCCATTATCTCTAGTTTCTTAATGGCTAATTTTTACATCTTAATTTAACCCATATTTATTAATCTGTATATCGCCATGTGACTGTGGTTTAATAGCAAGATTCTAACCAGCATCTGTCTCAGGCAGAAGATCCATGGCATCTCCCACTCTGCCCTTCCTCCCAGCATTTAGTTCTGTCTTCTCTGCCTACCTAAGTTCTTCCCTATCAGGCCCAAAGCAGTTTCTTTTTTCATTAACCAATGAAAGCAACACATGAACATAAGAACCTCCTACACCACACCTAGTCTCCAAATACTTCACCACTGGCCAGCTCTGCACTCCTACTTCCTGCCCATCACAGTGCTGCATGGACACATTCCCCTGTATCCGCTTTTCAGATGACTTGAATTTGGATTGTGCAGTTCACCTGGAACCCCGCCTCTGCCTGCTGCCACACTAGGGGAGCTGCCTGGACACCTGCTCAGGCAACTGTCACAACTATGCATAATCCTCAGCAGCTGTCCTCAACCAGGCTGTGCATTGACTGTGTTCTCAGCCCAGACCTTGCCACAAAGTGACAGCCAGCCATCCAGTTCAATGTCACTGTCAACAGACTTGATGAGGCTACTTGAATCCTTAAAAGGGGGAATTAGCCTAAAAGAGAGAAAGAGAAAGAGAGACTTTCTCCAAGATTATAAAATGGGAAACAATATTATGATGGAGGGAATTAGGTCTTTGTGTGATCCTACTATGGATGGTTTGAAAATGGAACCATTAAGTGAGACGGTAATTGACTTAGCTGGGATTAACGTGATGTCTATTATAATCATTATTGGTTTGGTAATTCTTGTTTTATTCCTAAAAACATTGGTTGATATTATTACCAAATGAGACACCTTGACTAGTAAGTCTAGGCCTTGAAAAACTTATTAAAACAGATAATACAGATATTCAGATATTGACAGAGAAATTTAAGGAGAAGCAACCCACCAATACATTATGAAATTAAAGAGAAAGATTCCAACATTATCAAATAACCAGCCTTAATTTATCCAGTAACCAATATGAACAACCACCAAACGCCAGGTATCCCCAAGGCTATGGAAGAGCTCACTGGGTTCCTGTAAAAATATTAGATTTGAGGAGACTGGGGAAGTGGTAATCTTATATGATACTCATTCATGTTTTGTGCGGCAGATGTTAAATTCATGGGCAACTATTAATAGAATTGTCCTAAAAAATCTGAGAAGACTTAGTTAAGCAGTATTGGAACCTGATACTCAATTACAGTAGAGGCTCAGAGGGAAAGATGAGGCTAGGACCATTGAACAATGAATTAGGGCTAGAGCTGTTGATTTCCCAAGACCAACTTCTGGGAGAGGCAGATTATGTTGATGTGTGAAGACATTCTGTGGATTCCAGACAGAAAAGAATATCAGATGTCACAAGAGACATTGTCCCCAGTAGGAAAGATGACAGAGGTCAAACAAATCGGAAGGAAGACTGGGCACCCTCCAGCTCCCCATCTGAGGTGTGGTTGCTCTCACTTGGGGTTTAAAACACAATCATAGAAAAATTCAGTTTCTCGCAGAAAGCTTACACGAGTACTTTATTGGCAATGTCTCTAAGGAACAACATTAGCGCTGTATGTGGCTGGTGTCGTGATTCAGTGGGGTGCAGGGGTCAGGAGTAGGAAGGCATCAGTGTGGTCTCAGAACGTCAGGACAGTCCGGATACTGAAATATGAGATATAAGATGTTGGTTCACATTCCCAGAACTCACAGTGCCCAGAGGGTAAATAAAGCATGTGTTATGAGTCTCAGTGAAAACCATCCATAACAGACATTTCATGCTGGCTATTTGTCATACACTTTGTAGAAGCCTTTTAGGCATTGTCTCATTTAAACTTCATCCTAAGCAGTGGCACTATGAGGTCGATTATCATATTTTCTCCATTTTAGAGACTGTGAAAACTGAGGCTTAGCCTTATAAAATGCCCTGGGTCGTACATGTGCGTGCAGAATCTGAACGGTCACAGAAGTCCCATTTTTGCTCCTATCCCATTTCTCCTTCATTTCTGTTGGCCATTTCCCCTACCGTAAAAATAAACTCTTTCCCCCACCCACCCCATACAAAGAATCTTAAAGCTCACCTCTTTCCAGAGCGAAGCAGCTCAAACGCCTCATTGATTTTCTCAAAAGGTAAAACATCGGTAATTAACGGCTCCAATGGAAACTTGTTAGCCATGAAATCAGCCACAAGCTTGGGGACAGAATCTTTACTCTTAAAGCCTGAAAGGAGAGAGCAGCACCGTGAGATGCAGCCAGGGGGCAGGCAGGAGAATTAGACAAGAGATCTTCCAGAGAAACCAAGTTCCTAACAGTGCCCATGCTGCCACCTGAGCGGCAGACGCGGGACTCAAAACACCCTCTGCATGGCGTTAATGTCTTATAACATGCCACCTGATGTCAGGGTGCCTGGCTGGTGATGGCAGCTTAGTAGATCTTTCCTAGAGAAATCATATTGCAGATGTTTATAGCCAAAGGAAGGGAGTGTTCCAAACTTCAGTAAACATCACTGCCTTGGGCTCTCTGTATCCTGTGAGGCATTTTTGGGCCTAGAGAGACACAAGTAGAATGAGCCAGGAAAGCTCCTTCTATGGGGAGCATAGCAGCCTCTCTTGGGATTTCCTGCATCAGTTCTTGCTATGTAGAAAAAAGTGATTCTCATGTTGCCTTCTACGAACTTTTCTGTTACCAAAGGGAAGAAATTCTGAAAAAAGTTAGGAATTGATCCTCAAAGCTGGGGAGATGGTTCAGGCAATAAAGTTCTTTTTGCTTTGTTTTTTTTTTTTGTGACATTAGATTTTTATTGATTATCTGGGAATTTCGCACAATGCCCCTGATCACGCTCATTTCCCAGTACTCCAAGGTCAACCCTGCAACTCTGTGACATGTCCCAAGGAAAAAAATATAGCAAGTCCAATTTGTGTTGCCTATGTTCTCACTGGAGCATAGCCAAACTCCCAGTGGCCAGCTTCTTAAAGAAAACCGAGTCCTTCCTCGCCACCATCCCATCAGAACCCACTAACTGTGGAGAGCCACACTTGAGCATCCTTGTAAAAACTTTTAGGAATGCAATTCAATGGCATCCTGTCTGGACTGTTTATTACAGGGGTAGAGCTTCAGGTAGGGGGAGAGATTGTCATTGAAGCTGAGTTTATCTTCAGAATAAAAAACATAACAAAAAAATAAACAAAACCCAGTAACATTAAGCAGTGGATTCAGTGCTGGGAGAGGCTGTAACTCTAGGTCTGGAGGGAGGAAATTGGGAGATTCCTGGGATTGGCTGGCCAAGAACGCTAGCTAGCCTGACCATGAGCTGTAGGCTACTGTGACCCCAGTGAAAATGAACAAGGCTGATTGCTCCTGTAGCTACATCAAAAATTCTCTGACTCCACACATATCCATACATATCTACACGTCCACTATGGCACAAAAGAACACATACAGAACTTGATCCTCAGCTGTGAATACATACCACCAAATATTGCTCCTTTCCACGTGCGTCCCAGCAACAGCAACAAGGGGTTCACAGAGAGGCTTTGAGAATGAGGAGGCACCCCAACAATAACACTTACGCCACATGATGCATGGCTGCTTAACAGGGAAGACATCTGGAATATAAATAATACTTAAAGTGGATATTCTTGAGGTTTCTACTCACGATACAGTTTCATGTCATATGAAGAAACGTGCAGAGAAATATTTTGAGAAAAAAATTGATTGAATGAATTTGTGTTCAATTCTTCCTTATCAACTAATAAAGAAGCAAGTCTCATTGGGAGCCTGTGCAGTCTGGGTCCTCCAAGGAGAACACTGTTTCCTCATCACGTGACTCTCAGGCTGCCTATGCATAGGTTCACTCACTGTCATTGTCCATTAGTTACAGTTTTGAAGTTTGCACTCTAAGACAGAATTTAGATGGTGAAGATGTAATGGTGACAGCATCAGAAGTTGTCTCTTATCTATTTGTCAACCTCCCTTTTTAACACATCCCTATTGTGAGGCTTAGATCAAGAACGGGCAAGTTTTCCGTGGCTGTGAATCCAGGGTGTGCATTGGTTTTACATTATTCTGTTATCTGTAGACATCCAGGAAGTTTTCACCTTTCAATTGGTTATTTTAGAAAACATTTTATAGTAAAAAATGATTTACAATCTTCAAAGATTCCCAGTCTTTTGATTTTGAAACGTGACATATAGAAAACCAGATGTCCTCAGAACACATAGGAATCAGACTTTTGGATCTTCACATCCACTGACAACCCAGGCTCAGATGAGCAAACACGGAGACAGTCTAGTGAATAAGAGACGAGCGATGGCCGTGAGGAAACCAGAACCCTGAGCGTTGAAGGACTCCCCATCCACAGAGGAGACGCTAGCCTCCTTGACATCTTGTCTCAGTTCAAGGCTGAGAAGAATGCCAATCTCAGGGCACCATTCCCATTCTCTTCTAACAACTCTGCCAAGGCTTTCTGGAGGACCTCAGTAATGGTGATTTTTAGGTTTCTGGGGATTCCTCTCTAGAACGCCTGAGGTCTTAGTTTGGCTGATATGTAATAGAAAAATGTTCTTTAGCCATGCATGGTGTTTTCAACTATATGAATCATGTATCTTTCAAAACTACAAGCACTGTAGGCTTGGCAATTGTCTTTCTTATCATTAACCCCAGCTGACCTTAATTGAGTGCTTACCACATGGCAACTGGCTCCATGCTAAGTGTTTTACATTCACTATGTAATGTATATCATAAACAACCCCACAGAATGCGTATCTCTTAAATTTAGGGAGTATGGCAGAATCTGTGAATTCTATTTTAAAAAGTTTTTACTCCAACATGTAGATCTGGGTATTTTTGTGTCCCGGCACTCGGCAGTCTCTGTGATGAAAACATGGTGATCCATTAAAACAGCCACTCCTCTACATGTTTGATGCTAATGAAATAATACTTGGCCTCATATTACTAATTATTCCTTTTGGCCACATGATGAGACTTGAAAATGCTTTTCAGAATAGTTAATTTCAAATATTATATAATATTAAGAATGTGGAAGAAAATCTTTTCATCCATTAGGTCCATAAATTGTTTTTAAATTCCCTTGATGAATTGATTTTTAGGGAAAAAAACCTCAATGAAAAGCTTTCCTGTATTAATGGAGGATTATTACTTCAGACAAATTTGTAGAACTTACAAGTCGAAAGGTGTGTCAGAACACTGAATTAATCAATATGAGAAGGAAACAGGAGATGGAAAATTACCATCTAAAATAGCTTTCTGCATGAGATTTCTATTCTTCTGTCTGGAGCACATTATGGATGGCAGAAGGACAGATCTCAAGGCATGCCACAGCACCTACCGTGGTGTCAATGCGACCGATTACTTCAAAGGAGAAGTCCACCCCTCCATCAGTCATCTCCTGGATTACTTCATGGATGGGTTTGTTGTAGTCTAGAGGGTTGATGCACTCAGTGGCACCCAATTCTTTGGCCTTCGCAAACTTGTCTTTGTTGATGTCCACAGCGATGATCCTGGCTGCTCCAGCTGTTTTACAGCCAATGATGACAGACAGACCGACACCTCCAAGGCCAAACACAGCACAGGTGGAGCCAGGGGTCACCTATGTGTGCAGAAAATTCAAAAGATGGACCAAAGAGTGATTGCTAGGCAGTGCTCCATGCTGCACAAGGCACCTTGCTTTGTCCTCTGTCATGGCCTCTCAGATGTCATTCCACCTGCTTCTAAAACCTCTTCAGGCTATAGCTACCCGAAGGGGTACAACAGTGGTTCTCAAAATTTGTTCTATATTAGATGTATCTGAGGAGTTATTTTTTTTGTTAATCTCAGGATCCAGTAACAGCTTCTACAAGTTAATTGGATTCTCTTAAGGTAGAACCCCATTCTAATCCACTGGGAATTGCCTGTGAGACCAGCTATACTGGCTGATCTTTGAACTCCACATAAAAATCACTTTAATCTTCAATGGTCACATAATAACATCTTCCCCATACACACAACAAATTTGTTTAAGTGAAACAAATGATCATGGTTACTCTAGGAAACTACAGGGTAGTCCAACCACCCTTCAATCATTAACTCCTTGGTTGGCTATCGTTCAGTAGTCACAACCAGGGTAACTGGAGTAGAAGTCATCTGGGCAGCACTGACAAGTCATTCCTGGTTTAACAGGAAAGAGGACAGGAAACTTTAAGAAAATACATCAAGATACCAGTGTTATCTTTGTGAGACTTTAAGCCTGACTTTTTTTTTTTAAAGAAGTCAATGAAAAATACTGAAATAAACGCTGGTCTTTATTTTAATAACAATGATTGAAATCCTTGGTCACAAGGACTCTTGGCTTGCGAGGCTTACTCAGTCCTCCTGTTGAAACAAGGAGTAACTACATATAGTGCTAAAATGAAAAAAAAATTACAGAGTGTATCTATTTCCATAAACATTTACTTTCTCATAACTCAGAATCAGCATCATTTTCATTTATAATAAAGACATGACTTTTCTTAAGATTTCAAATTCCTTCTGGGCTCATTTTTCTATCAATATTTTAATCAACACCATCAATCTATGAAAATAATGTGGGAGAATCCTAGAGTCATAGACTGAGATTTTAAAGGATCTACTAACAAACTTGCTCAGGATATACTAGGTCACACACAGTTGAGGTTAGCTAAAGGAGCTGTCTCTCATGTGATGTGCACACACTAAGAGACAGAAACTGTAAAAAAGGTAGACCTCTAACAGAACAAAAGTTTAGGTTTGCTGGGAAAATGTTGCTGATAAGGTTTGTTCTCAATGTCCATAAAGAAGGAGACAACCCTGGCTCCAGCTGGCCTTTATCAGATCTCACGTTCATTGTGATGCTCTTTCAAAGAACATCAGGCAGCTCAGAGGGGCTGCCCTGGGACAGTGCCTTAACTCCTGGTTCATCACTAAACCTCGGTTTTCTTTTCAGGAAATTTTCACCACGCAGGCAGGTTGGCTCTAGGTAGCAGTGCTGGTCTTTATTTTAAAAACACTGGTGACAGCATTTGTGCCGTGCAGATCTCACCACTTTGGCTTACTTTAGAGATAACAGTGATGACATCTCCACTTTAAAATCTTCCATTTGTCCCAAATGGCCAAGTGTTCCAGTTTCTGACTCTTTAAAACATGTTTTATTGCTCAAGTGTATCTTGGGACTAGGACATAACAGAGCTTTACAGACAACAGCAAATGCAAAGTGTTAAAGTTCCAGATCTACGTAAGTTTCAAATAATTTCTATGAGAGCCCAGTTTCTTTGGGAAGTAGGCAGAACTGGATGCATATTATTATAGAGCTTTTCTTTGAGTGTGTGGAGGGAATTCTTGCTGGAGTTGGACAGACTTATCTTTTCTACAGAAACACTCTCTGGTGCCTGTGAGCAATCTCCTCCCTTTGGTCCCAACAATACGTACATAGCTCGGTCCATGTCCATCTTACCTTGGCGACTTTGACGGCAGAGCCATAGCCAGTTGAGAACCCGCAGCCGATGAGGCAGACTTTGTCCAGGGGTGAAGCCGCATCGATTTTAGCCACTGCCATCTCATCTACCACAGTGTACTGGGAGAAGGTGCTGGTGCAGATGAAGTTGTGGATTGACTTCCCCTTGCAGGTGAACCTGCTGGTGCCATCAGACATGGTCCCCTGAGGCTGTGACAAACTGGCCAGTGCAAAACAGCAAATAAAGGACATGAGACAAGGGAAAACAAGAGTGCAATCTAATTGTTCAAGAACACAATAAATAAAAACAGTGTGTGACCTAATTATGCAAGAAGAAATAAGAAACCTACCTTGTTACACATAAGTTGCCCTCCGTGTGCTTGCAGATTCTGCAATTTCCACATTGGGGAGAAAAGAGCGGGATGACTTTATCACCTGGAAGGGGAACAATAAGATGCTTAAATGTCTACCCAAGAATAACAAGCCAGGAATATGAAAACTACATGTAGAGATATGTGTCCTTGGAAGGTTTCTAAGAAATAGAGCCCAACTGCACTACGTCATGCATGGGCATCGCTCTTCATCCAGGTTGCTATGTGCCAGAAGTTTCCAGAAACAAAAGGGAAATGTAAAACAGCCCATCTACTGATGAGCGACTAACTTTCAATGTGTGCCTCATTTGCTCTTGGGTGCTTTCCACGTATTAGGCCTAGTCAACCCTTAGATATACTCACTGCTAAGTATAAATATATACTTTAGTTGCCATGAGTTACTAAATTCCCATGAGATGTTGGACAATTCTGAATTTTTTATAATAGTTAAAATGAAACTAAAATAAGATCAAGCACAATATAGGAAACATTTCATAATAAAAATAAGACAAACTAAGCTTGATCATAAGATAAAATTCTAATGAGTATTTTGATAGCTAGTTTTTTACTTCTTAAAAAGATTTGTCCTGATTTTATGTACAAGTCTGAGGATCCATGTGTGTATGCGCTTGTGTGTGTCTGTGTATGTGTGTGTGTCTGTGTGTGCCTGCCCTTGAAGGTCAGCAGAGGGCGTTGGATCCCGAGCAGCTGGAGTTACAGGTGACTGTCAACTGTCTAACAGGATGACCTCGCCCAGTGAGTTGTTTCTCCATCACCATGTTTTGGTTTTTCAAAGTGATTGTGCTTCTCTTATTATGAAACGAAAGCTTTAAGAATAATCTTAGTTGTTTTTGAGGACGCAGACTGAAATGTGACAGAGAAGGGACGACTTGCTCTGGACATCTCAGTCCTCAACACTGAGTAAGAGGTTTCCCCTGAGAAAGAAAACGTGAATTTTTTTTAGATAATTGTTTATGAACTATCAATTTTTTCTGCTCTAGACAAAGCCTCCTGAGAAGTAAATCTATTGTTCTACTGTTAGTTTCTTTTTCCAAATAAAGGAAACACCAATACTTAACTCCAGCCAGACGAGTTCTTTTCTCATTTTCTGGTTATTTGGAATGCAAGAAATGTCTGACTCTACTGGCTAATGTGATCTTTTTGGAGATGAACATAATTTTGTTTTTAAATCACATGTGCTACCTATGTTATTGTACAAATCAATGACCTGATCACTATGCTTCACAGATAAAATGAATGTGTGATGACACCACAGAAAATATATTTTTAATCAACCTTTACATCCAAACACAAACAAAGTTAAAATAAAAACATGAATAAAGTAAAAAGCAATGTGCAAACCACCACCTTCAGCCCAACTAGTGATAATACAATGGTGTTTATGTTTGTAGGACTTTAGCTACATTTTTCTGTCTGTGGTTTCCTCTTATATTGTATTATGTTTCTATATAGAAGAAGGAGGAACATAAAGGACAAGAGAAAACCATGATGTGGATGCAATGCGGTTTAACCTACGGCATCCTACAGGAGAGGCATCCTGAAGCCAGGCGAGCAATCGAGTCTCTGAACTCAGCACAGAGCAGCTTCCCTACATCTAGGCACTAAGAACCTGGACCTGCAGGTCTTGCCTTTGTACCATTTGTAGGTCTGCTTGGATCCTGAAAAATCCCCGGTGCTAAGTGACACTGAAGTGGAAGTTAGGAGATTATGAACTCTGAAGGTCACAGTGGAGACTCTCACCCAGCGCCTGACGTGTTGTCAATAAAAATAGATATAGAAAGAGAAAAGACATGATTGGATGCCCAGGACAGAGGCATGAAGGGAGGAAGAGGTGGAAACCCTGTGACCTTGTGCCAGATTTCAAGTCTCCTACTGCCTGGCCTCCTCTTTTGGGATGGATGTGCTTGGATCAATCAGAGAGAAAGCACAAACCCTGAGGGTAAAGAATTCTGTACCTGGTTTGACAGAAGTCACCCCTTCTCCGATGCTCTCCACAATGCCAGCTCCCTCGTGGCCTAGAACTGCAGGGAGTGGCGTAGGATGGTTTCCAGCAACCACGTGATCATCTGAGCGGCAGACCGAGGTGGCCACCATCTACAGATTAGAGATAGAGTTTGTTGAGCCATGATAGCGATTGAGAAGGTTTAGCACACGTATTCTGAAACTGTGCTTCTGAGGAGCCTGCTAACCATCCCTATTGCTTGGAATTCGAATTAGGTCCTAGTTTTCCCGTCGTTTTGTATCTTTTCTTAGTTAAACAGCTTAAGGATCAAAGATCATCCTGTGGATTAAGGGACCCTAAAAAATGTAGTTTAAGCTGGGTGGTGGTGGCGTATGCCTTTAATCCCAGCACTGGGGAGGCAGAGGCAGGCGGATCTCTTGTGAGTTCGAGGCCAGCCTGGTCTACAAGAGCTAGTTCTAGGACAGGAACCAAAAAAGGTACGGAGAAACCCTGTCTCAAAAATCAAAGAAAAAAATGTAGTTTATACAACATACAAAAAAATGTATACATTGCTATGGAGTTAAAGCTAGGAAATGAGCACCAAGAAATTACCTAATATTACCTAACTACCTAATATTAATTGCTTTTGGACTCAAGATGTTTAGCACTTTACAAACACTTAAACATTTTTAAAAGTTTTCGAGGATTGTGTTAAATTCGATTTTCAGCAGCTGAGGTCAACAGCTAGGCTCAGCAACAGGCTCATTCATTGTTGGGGTGAGCATATGAAACGGGATGTTAATGGACAGTTGGACACATATATGTGGTATTTTCTGAGTTTTTCAAACCCAATATTTCGACGGTAGAAAGGGACTTAACCTTAATGCGGACTTCATGGGCCTTTGGAGGTGCGACTTCTATGTCCTCGATGGAGAAGGGCTTCTTGGTCTCCCATAGCACAGCTGCTTTGCACTTGATCACCTGGAAGATGAAGGGTTACTGCAGCTCCAAGGGGATCACCGCAATTGTGTCCCTCTATTTCCTATGCACGGCATCTGTCCACAGGTCTGCCACCCATTGTTATATAGAAATGAACACTTCTCATTTACAAGGCGTCAAAACACCCTGAGAAACCTGTGACACCGTAGTAGAAGGTCAGGAAGAGAAAGGGCATACATCGGGATGCTCTTTCAGGCAATGTTTGTGCTACATGTTTTTCCCTTGAAGTCATTAGTAGTATTCTGAAAGAGGTTGTTTGACTGAAATCATTGGATTGATGTGGGATTATCTTTTATATGCTGTGAGTCTACTCTATTACCATTGGTTAATAAAGAAGTTGCCCTGGCCTATGGCAGGGCAGAATATAGCCAGGCTGGAAGAGATATATAGAGAGAGAGTAGGCAGAGTCAGGGTGATGCCATGTAGCTGCCTAAGGTGAAAGACCGACAACTGAACCCTAATGGTAGACCACAGACTACCACAGCCATTTCTATTAATACCTAGGTTAATAGAAATGGATAATTTAAGATATAAGAGCTAACTTGTGCCATTGGCCAAACAGTGTTGTAATCAGTAAAGTTTCCATGTGGTTATTCAGGTCAGGGCAGCCAGGAAACGAACCAACAGCCTCCGCTTACATTGGATATATGTTTAATTTTAAATTATAACTATAAATATATTTCTGAAGTGCTACTTTGTGCATTCTAGGTAAGTACTCTGTCACAGAGAACTCCCAGGCTTTGGATTTCTGAGACAATATTCTAACGAGCTTCCCAGGCTGCCCTTGAACTAGGAACCTTTCTGTCTTGGCCTTTTTAGCACTGAGATTTCAGGGATGGTCTATCATACCTGGCTACATTGTTATTTTCCTGTTGTAGGCAGTATAAACTCAAGCCTATGATTACCATAGTGCTGTTACTGACCCTGCACTTAAGAACCTGGATTCCCTAGTCCCTCGATTCTTGTTAGGTTGATAGGACTGGGTTTCCATTTATGCTGCATGAACTCAGTCTTTCTTTTAATTTTTTCAGTCATTCTTCATTCTAACTACTTTTCCTTGAAATGTGATATGCCATCCTAAACATGACCAGGAGTGAACTGGAACAAAACTACTGGCGACTGCCCCTTCTGTGATGATTCTCCACCATCTCTTCTATACCGAGTCGTGCCACAGTGGACGCAGAAGTCTCCAACCCCCGCCCCCCGTTCTCACTGTGAGCTGTTGGACCTTTGACCCACTCCTAAAACAGCCCCCGTGCCAACAGAAACACTGGTGTTATAATTAGGCACTTGGATAGCACAGATCAGTTGTTTATGCTGAATGCCTGCTTGCATGATCGGTACCACACACAGACTCAAGAAGGAAGTTGACTTTGTGGTAAACGTAGTACCATATGTATGTATTCTTACTGTTGATAAGTGATTCTGTTTTTCTTAGAATTAATTTTATATAAAAGCTGAATGATTATTTTTTAATCAGAGAAGAGACAGTTCTATAGAGCTTCTAGAGATTTTATGAGTTGTGCAGCAATGGACCCTTCCAAATCACAGCCTGCATGGGAATGTAATCTTACCGTGGATGATCTTAAAGCATTGAAATCAATCTACCGCTTGTCAGAAATTTTATTAAAGGTTAAGAGATGGACAGTTCTTTAAGTTCCCAAATCAAATTCCTCTTATGAAATGTTTATCAGACTTTTCTGTTTTCATGAGAAAGCTATGATTACAAAGAATAGCAGACTATGGAATTGTGATTTGAGTAAAGCCTACTCTGATAAAGATCTCTTTACAACTTTCTGTTTACAAGGTAGTCACAGTTGCTCAGAATGAATTCCCTGTGCTGCAGAGTTAGTGAGGAAGTGAGGACGGCCCCGGATCTAGAGTCTGTGTGCTCTTGTTAAAGGTCTTTAGCAGCAGCCGGGCTGCACAGTCGTGCAGTGCACACCCTGTGCTATAGCACACATCACACCCTGCCTTCAGTGCACGTCATTTCTGAGTTAGAAGTCAGCATCTTTTAGCAAGTTAGTGAGAATATATTCCCAACAGCAAGATCTTTTCCTTACTTTTCCGGCTGTGCTCATGCTGTCTGTCCTCGCTGCTGGCAGGAGATTGATGGGTCCCTGCAGGCTCTTCCCTCCTGCAGTGCACTGGGCCAAGGTTGCACACATATTGTTATCTGGAGTGTCAGCTGATGCCACACGTGATCTGGCCTTTAATGACATGCCCATCAGTTTATTCTCACTGCAAGTTAAGTGGAGGCACTGTCCTGTCTAGGAAACTTTGTTCTGGGGATGTGATGTTGGGGATATTCTGCTTTCATTAGGCTCCCCACTTCCTTTTGCATCTATCTCCCCTCTCTCGGTTCACTCTTCCCCTGTCTCAGCTGCACTCTCCCCTTTCTCAGACAGGTTAGAGATCTGCTTTCCTTTGCTGGGAAAAGCAGTAACTTAAAGTCTACATGGAGCATAGTAAGGAGGACAGGAGACAAAGCGGGGCAGATGGGGTGGACGGACAGAGCTTCAGGGGAGGAAGGGTTGGTGTCCATTCTTCTTCAAAGCAAAGAAGCACCCTCAGCCACAGCAAAGTTGCTGAGACCCCTGCTATCTCTGCAGCCCACACTACTGATCAGCATTGACCAAGGACCTGAGGCAGCGTGGAGCTGGTCCAGGGGGTGAGAGCCATGAGTAAGAGACAGACTCCACTCCTGCCAGGAGACAGTGGCTGCAACATGCCCTGTCCCTTCTACTGAGAGAACTTGGGCATATCTCCTTGCTCTATGCCGTGGTCTCCTTCTCTGTAAGATAAGCATTAGTTAGAGTGTCACTTCAATGACTGTGGGGAACGAGTAGAACAGTGCACACATGTGCTGATCATGGAGCCACATGGGTAGGGGCAGCTCAGTGAGTTACAGCTACAACTGGCATGCGTGCCCTTCTGTTACCTTTAAGAGTTCCCTGCATATCTATGGATTACACAGTAATGCAAGTGCACAGTTTTCCTCTGAGGCACAGATTGGTAAGAAGCTAGCGGATATCTTCTATCTTCCCAAACTCGAGTGGGCATCCTTCCTACATTATTTTGTGATATTAAGAGCAACATTACAAGGAAGGTTTTCCCAACCAATTTTAGAGGTGAGGCAAGAGAAGTATGGAGATCTCCCAATGCCCTTTCTAAGACAGCAAGAATGGAACTGTGGGCGGGCAGGCTGGTGTTACAGAGTTTTATGGTGTGGACACGTAGGCATATCATTTAACATAAAGAAAGTGGACCTTGTATTTTAAACAACTGATCTTTGGGAATATGATTCATATCCCCACCCTCTCTGACTGTCCCTCTCTCCCTCCTTACTTTCCCTTGCCCTTCCTCACAACTCTGAATGAGCACTGTTGGTAATTCTACTGTCTTTTGCTAGAGTCTGTCACTCATGTGGACCAGGTGTCCAGTTTGGGTTGGTGTCTAGTTCTGACACTTTCAAGTATATCAAGAGGACTGAGATGTCTTGAGGGTGGACAGCCACACTGTCTTGCAAGGTGCCATAAGCTGGTAATCGGTACTGCCAGGACCTTAACACACAGCTCCTTGATTAAGATACACATGCTCTCTGTACTGCCAAGAGGACGTGGGGCAGTCCAAAGTTTATTCAGCTCTGTACCCACAAAGGTAGCCTCCATATTTTGTAAAGCCCAAGAAGGGAAAACTATAGAGATGGCCTGAAGCTCAGGAGGTATTCTTTTCAATTTCAGACTTTTCTAGGTCAAAGATTTTGGCAAAGTAACTGTGGTTAATATTTACTTGAAAGTAATTTAGGAAAGACAGGGTAATGCATTTAGACTTTGTGAGTGTGTGTGTGTAAAGAATCTAGGAGCCTTCAACTGCTACCAGCAGCAAAAATTCTACTTCCTGGGTTAATGTTCTTAATAAAGACTAACCCAACACCAGACATTGAGAATTTGCATAATATTCTACTTTGACACTGAAGCCAAAACTAGTGAGAGAGTGGCTGTGAACTTTCTTTCCCAGGCTTAGAATGTATCACCAACTTGGATACTAATTTTGATGTAAAGAACATGAAGAGAGTGTTGGCAATATTTGTCTCCAAATGTCGCTGTTCAGGGTCTTAGAAATAATGTTAAAGATGTTAAAAAGCAGAGGCAGGCAGGAATCCTCTGCAGTGTTCTGAGTACCAGCTAAGAAGCTTGACATGTGCAGTGGAATTCTGTAGATCATGCAGCAAAGGCTTATGAATACCATCCGCCTAAAGGCGGTGCAGAAGCAAAAGCACAATAGAATATGGTTACTATGCTGCAGATGACAGAAACCCCACAGACTTAGTTATACAGAATCAGAGCATTGTAAAATATAGACATATTTTGAAAATCATTATATAAGAATTAATGGTAATTTTTCATATCATAGTGCTATTTCTGTTAACTATCATATTAAAATTGCAGCCAAAGTTTTTTTTTTTCAATTTTTGAGACAGTGTTTCTCGGAAGCTTTGTAGCTTGTCCTGGCACTAGCTCTTGTAGCTCTTGTAGACCAGGCTGGCCTCAAACTCAGAGATCTACCTGCCTCTGCCTCCCGAGTGCTGGAATTAAAGGCATGCACCACCACCACCCAGCTCACAACCAAAGTTTACCAGGAGGCTGTTTTACTCTACTCAGTTCCTGGGTGAACGGTGTGTTGTGCAGAGAGACCGTCCCTGGGTCTGTAGTTTACGGTTTTTCCCATGGTTTCTTCCAGGACTTTCAAAGTTTTCAGTCTCAAATTAATACCTTGGGCCCACTTTGAATTGATTTTTGTGTAGGGAAGAAGATGAGGACGGTAGTTTGATTCTGCATATGACTTTATGGTTCTCCTCAAAACATCTCTTGGAGACTGATTTTTTTCATTTTGTTTTGTTTTCCAGTGTATGTTTTCAGCACCTTTGTTAAAATTCAGTTCAGTATATTCAAGTAACTATAAAACAAACAAACAAAAAACAACAACAACAAAACCCCACAGATCTCCCCTCATGAGGCTTTCCCATTGCAACCTCTCTGCAGCAGTCCCCACAAGCTCCACAGGCATCTGTTACCAAGCACTACCACAGTTAGCCCCTCACCACTGCTCAGCTCTGTGCTCTTACTTCTTGCCTAGCACAATGCTGCTTTTACACACTTCCCTGTGTCTGCCTTTCAGATGGATGGCTCTCTGGCTCCTGGGATCCTTTACACTGTGGATTGTGTGCTTCCCATGAACCCCCTCCTCAGGCTGCTGTCCCCCTAGGTTAGCCCCCTAGACACCGGCTCAGGCAACTGTCACATACTCTCAGCTCACAGCTATGTAGATTCAGCAGTGCCTGTCCTTTGTGCTGTGTATCGCCTGTGTTCTCAGCCCCGACCCTGCTACCCGATGACATCCAGCCTTATACTTCAGTGTCATCGTCAGCAGATTTGGTGGGACTCTGTATGATTCCACAAAGGATGATTTGGAAATAGAACAATTAAATGAGGGGATAATTAACTTACCTGGGATTCATGCAATATCTATTATAATCATTATAAGTTTGGAAAATCTTGTTTCATCCCTGAAAAAATTGGTTGATATAAGAGCCAAATGTGAGGAATTGACTGATGAAATTTGGGCTGTACAAAAAGTTATAACTAACAAGTTCCAAGCCTTAGAAAAACTCATTAAAACAGATAATAGAGATATTCAGTTAGAGGCAGAGGAATTTAAAGGAGAACCAACCTACTATTATGTAGCGAGCTGCTTGGTGTCACACCTGATGGAGATGTATAATCAACTCCTGAGATGGCCAAGACCTGACTTATGCTATGATAACGCAATGATTATCAGCTGCCTGCATATGCGTGAACCTATGGGCAGTGCCCACCTGGCAGTTCGGGGTTGGCAGCCCATGCCTACTTAAGGGCTGGGAGAGGTTTGCCCAGGGAGAGAGGGAAAGAGAGAGGGGAAGAAAGGGAAAGAGAGAGGAAGGAGAGAGAGGGAGAGAGGTCAAAGAAAGGGGAGAGAAGAAGGAAAGAGTGAGGTCAAGGAGAGAGGGAAAAAGAGAGAGAGAGGAAAGAGGAGAGAGGGAGAGAGAGAGAGAGAGGAAGGAAAGAGAGAAGAGAGAGGAGAGAGGGGAAGAGAGAGAGAAGTGTAAAAGGTCCTGGAATAAAACTGCAGTGAGAAGAGCTCTGGTGGTTGTGTCATTCCTTGCTGGTCGAGGGTGGCCATGACACCATTACATTATGAAATTAGAGAAAAACATCCTAAGGTTATCAAATAACCAGCCTTAATTTATCCAGTCACCAACATGAACAACCACCATAATGGCAGGTATCCTCAAGGCTATGGAAGATCTCACTGAATTCCTGTGGATAAGGTTAGATTTGAGAAGATGTAAAGAAATGATAGTCTCATATGGTATGCATTCACCCTTTGTGAAGCAGATGTTAAATTCATGGGCAACTAATAACAGAATTATCCCACAAGGTTGGGAAGACTTGGTTGCAGCAGTATTGGAGCCTGATCCACAATTACAATGGAGGACCTGGGGGAAAGATGAGGCTAAGACCATTGAAAAACAAAGTAGGTCTAGAGGTATTGAAATATCCCAAGACAAACTTCTGCGGGAGGGTGATTATGTTGGTGTACAAAGACAGTCTATATATAAAGAGCACACCTTGGCTCTCTGCCATCCAGCAGCTTTGGATGCTTGAGACAGAGTTGAAGAAGTCAGAAAGAGAACTGAGTCATTTACTAAATTTATGCAAGGCCCAAAAGAAACCTTTACTGGTTTTATTACAAATGTTGACTTCAGCTATAAATAGAATGATAACAATTCCAGAAGCTAGACAAATACTGACTGAATCTTTGGCTTTTGAAAGGTAATTTACAATTTAAAAAAAAGGGTAATCAGTACCCACAGAGTAATGGATCTGAGATATAGTCGATGTCAAAGCTCATAACCATGATGGTACTTGGATAGCAGTGGTGATTTCCAAAGGCTTGAAGAAAACTCAAAATATCATATGTTTTAATTGTGATGAACAAGGTTACCTAAAAAGGATTGTAGGCAAGGCATTTCTAGAAAGAGTATTTTTTTTTCTATCAATAATTCAAACAGAATGATCCTGCCTTCTGGACTGTGGATAAGTGTGGCAAAGGCCAACATTGGGCCAATGAATTGAGTTCAACAAGGGACACACTAGGTAACATTTTAACATTGGGAAATAACTCGGTGGAAGGGCTATCACAGGCCCCCATGTAAAATTGGCTTAATCATTATCTGTCACCATGGGGGAAACTCTTCCACCAAGAAATTAAAGGACCTAATGACTATGGTAGAAAAAAAAACATACTGCCCTGGATGACAGAACAGCTTTAGAAGATAAAATACAATGGACTAAGGGCGATGCAGGGCTATGTGGGTATCTCCCTGTCAGGTTCCCTCCAGGGTTTGGCTCACTGAGGACAATTCCCAAAGCACTGTTAATGTTAAGATTCAATTATTTTGCTACTGAATGTAGCTGGAATCACAATACATTTATGATGGAGATTCACTATATGGCCTTTAGTAGTGTGTTTATATTGCAAGCCTTAAAAAATTTGCCTGGAGCAACTTCTATAGTAGCAGCTACAAGGGAGTGACCTACTATTGCTAAAATTTCCTCTTTATGGACAGAAAATGAATACTGGCAAAGAGGTTTTAGTAATATTTGGGATAGATTAACAATAAATATCTCAAAAGCAAGAGAATTCAGTTTGCAAAGAGAACTAACTGGATTCTTCCTCACATTGTACAAAGAATACCAATTTTTGGAATCCTTACATTCTGTATTTATACAAAAAAATCAGGAAAGGCAAGTTATAAATCATTACATTTAAGTAAAGTAGTTCAAAGTCCTTATGATACTGTTCAAAAGTCAGAATTATATGCATTTTCATGGTATTATTAGATTTTCCAGAAGCTCTTAATATGGTTACAGACTCTCAATAAGAAGTAAGAGTCATTTTATATATTGAAACCTCTGGATTCATTCTAAATTATTCAGAATTTTGGTATTTGTTTAATTACAATAACTAATTAGAAACAGAAATTATCCCTTATATATAATACATATCAGATCTCATACAGATCTACCAGGTTCTCCAGTACAAAATAATGGTGAAACTGATGAATTATTAGTAGAAAATGTGCTAGAAACCTCAGAATTTCATAAGAACCAGGATGTGAATAGCAAGGGTTTGAAAAAAGATTTTTTTCCATCACTTGACAACAAGCCAAGGAAATTATAAGAAAATGTCCTACTTGTTCTTTGTATGACCAAACTCCACTACCTGCAGGAAATAATCCAAACGGTATTCAAAGAATTGAAATTTGGCAAATGGTTTTGTTTCATTTTGCAGAATTTGGAAAATTAAAATATTTAAACCATACCATAGATACATATTTAGAATTTCAATGGGCAACTGTTTTGAATTCTGAAAAGACTGACTCTGTCATGACACATTTATTAAAATTTATAGCCATCATAGGGATACCTGTACAAATAAAGACTAAAAATGCTCCAGTAATGTCTCTTGTAAAATGAAACAGTTTTTTGTATATTACAACATAAAACATATTATAGGTGTACCACACAATCCAACAGGGCAAGGAGTTATAGAAAGATCTAATCAAACTCTAGATTTGCTTAATAAACAGAAAGAGATAATAAAGACCCCCAGAGATAGATTGTACAACACTTTATTAAGCTTACATTTTCTAAATGCTAATGAGAAGGGAATGAGAGGTCCAGTGAGACACTGGATAAAAGAAAAACACTGCTGAATTAAATTGGCCTGTATACTTTTATGATGTGTTTACCTCAGAATGGAAAGTGGTTTTGCTTTTGTTTCCACAGGAGAAGAAAAGCTATGGATACCTGGATACCATCAAAAATTGATAAAGGTAAGATCTTCTGATTTGAAGAGGTGATAGTTCATCAAACAGCCTGACCATTCAATCGAAACTAACTTATACAACTTACAAAATGCTTTTCATTTGATCAGATATAACTTGTCAAAAGGGAAACTCCCCAAAGTTAGGGTTGAGGCAGGTTTTTTTTTTTTGTCTTTCCAGGAGAATGAAGGCATCTAGCCAAGAAATCTGAAGACCATTGAACAAATGAGACACCTAAGGAAAAAGGACAAATTATTCCCAAGAGGTTGGGTAGGCAGTCTTTTTCTTTCAGTGTGTTATGAATATTTGTCATCATTTAGGGAGGTTGGTTACAAGTTGCTATTGGTAATGGTCAGGAAAAAAAATCTGAGCAAAGAAGAATGGATTCAGGGATCTTGTTCAGAAAAGGAAAGGAGGATATAAAGTGTTAGGATAAAAGGGTAGATGATTGAATATACTTTTAACCCAAAAAAGCCTACTAGTCTTAAATATTTTACATTGGTATGGATTCTTGTATATTGATACAAATTTGAGGTTATTTTTGTTATATTGTATATATACTCTTGCTTAAGATATATTTGTTAGAACCTACTGTACATACATTTCTACTCTTGTTCAAGGTATTATACCTATATAGCTCATTTAACAATCTAATGTAAATTTCTAGTCTTCGAATGTTATTATTATAAACTGGTTAGAATAATAAAGAAATGCAGGTTAATAGTTAGTCACTCATTACAATAAAACTTGTAGTCATGTTAGGTATGCTTTCTAGGTTAAACAGAGATATATTTTAAATAGACAGGTGGCCTTCAAATACTTCAGAGATCTACAGAATATGGCATTTAAGATATATTTTAATAACATAAGGTTTTTTATGAGAACGAGACATGCCTGCTTCTGGCAGCATCAATCTACTTCAAACAAGATGATAGGTATTGAAGAAATGGAGTTTACTTTCTTTGTGGTGAAAGTAAGCCACTGGGCAAGAAACTGCCCTTGCTTCAACTGCTGACAATGTGCTGTACAAATTAGACAAGCAGGACACAAAAGAACGTGACTGCCAAACTTTGCTAAGGCAAGGTGAGGTAGTCCTTTAAAAATCATGCCTCACAGAAAAGTCTGTCAGATAGTCGAGGCCTTCAGGCCAAAGATGAATGCCCCAGTTTTACAGAGGAACTTTGGGTGACTGTCCAGGCAGTCACTTGTTTCTGCCATTTCTTACTTTTGGAGGTTGTTTATTCTGCACTTCCTGTTTACTCAGATAATATTATATCCTTATCAGGTCCCTGATGGTGTTTAAGATTAGATAGTTATAGTTCTCCTTGCTACCAAATTCATAAAAGAAACTCACAAAAGAGGTGTGAAGTATATAAGGTTGAGAAACATAAAAATTAGCTTTGCATTGGTAATGCAAGTTAGGATAGAAAGTGAATTAGATACAAAACTTTGGACTCACCAAGAATGACAGATAATGGAATATTTTCTCTGAATTTGTCAAATGCAAATGGACTGGACATTGTTAATGTAATTCTTGCCTACATATATTTGGTATATAGTTATTATTCTTATTGTATATAATTTTTCTATGTTAGTTAAGACCTTTGCTTTTTATTTAGACTAAAAGGGGGGACTGTTTTGTGATATTATGTTAGTTAAGACCTTTGCTTTTTATTTAGACACAAAGGGGGGACTGTTTTGTGATATTTTGATTGTGTTCTGACAAATAAAGCTTGCTTGGAATCAGAGCTCAGAGTCAGCCAGTAGCTGACCTAAATTAGCCATAGAGGTTTGGAGGCGTGTAGACAGAGAGGGGAAGGGAAGTAGTAAGGAGAGGCAGAGAGAGTATCTCTGCCCTTTTGAATGGAGGAACAGTAGGAGGTGAGTGGCGGCTATTCCCTGATTCTCTGATGTTCAGGTTCCTACCCCAATATCTGACTCCTGATTTTTTAATGATAAAGATTAATTAGATTAATGCTGCCAATACCCTCCCAGTCCTACTTCTTACAGACATATCACCTCTACTTCCTCACCTGCTACCACAATTGCTGGATCTCTAGTTCTGTCTCTCCTACGAGTGTGAACTACTCCAATCTGCTCTCTTTCCCACTTCTGCATTGAACATTCATCCATCAAAGTAACATTGCAAACTGTGGTATTTCACACAATATATATCCCCAAACAGCTTTACATAAAAACACTTATTGTAATGAGTCATTGATCTGGTTCAAGGTTTTTGGTTTCTGAAGCACCATTAAGTACAGGACTATTGCTGAGACCCATCTCAAATATCCTGCTGTTGCCCAGAGTCAGGGTGACCTTATGGCTGGGCAGCTTATCTGGTCTGGCCACCACACACCTCCCTGCCCTTGGCACCCGGTGTTTGCAGCCCCTGCTCTCCAGAGCCCTACTCAGCAACCACATGCTCCGCCACCCTCCAAAGTTGCCATGGCTACTGCATATCTAGTTTGGCTTCTCTCCTCCTTGCAAGCAGCACTGTTCCACCTTATTTTTCTTCAGTTTCATAAGACAACTTTTTAAAAGCATCTTGCCATGAAACCTGCCCCCCTTTCATTGTTCTGGAGATGCTGCACACTTTGCAGGCTCATCCTCTGCTGATGTGTTTCTCCTCAAAGACCCTGTGGGTCTGAGTGACTTCACGGTCCGGCGGTCCAGCAAGGGCAAGCGGCTACCACCATCTTGCATGAAGTGCCCCTTTGAGTGTTTTGTCTGGCATTCTGGTTCACTTCCTGCTCAAGTCAACCACTGTAAGGCTATAATTTATCAAGGAGTCAGTTGCCTTTCTTAAACTTCCTGTATTTCATGTGGCTTTACACATCGTTTGGGGCAGAAGCCTGCCCCACTTTCATGCTGAGTGTCTTCCCTGGAGTGCCTGTTGTTGTGATAGAACACTATGACCATAAACACCTTGGGGAGTAAAGGGTTTATTTCATCTAACAGTTTGTAGTTCATCATCCAAAGAAGTCAAGGCAGTATCAAGACAGGAACTGTAATAAAAGCCATGGAGGAGTGCTGCTTTACTGGATTGCTCTCCAAAGCTCTCTCAACCTTCTTTTTTGTACTACTCAGGACCATTGGCACTCCCTACAGTGAGCTGGGCCCTCCCACACCAATCACTAATTAAGAAAATGATTCTTGGACTTGCCTATAAGCCAATCCAGTGGGTCATTTTCTCAATAAAGGTTCCCTCTTTCCAAATGACCCTAGCTTGTCTCAAGTTGCCATGAAAGTAGCCAGCACACTGAGAATTTCCTTTAGAAAGCTTTCTCCCCTCCCAGCCCCACTTCCACTCAGCTCTATAGGCTCCCCTTGCCAGGCTACAGCTGAACACTATTTCTAATTTTCTCTGAGTTTACTTTGTGTTTCTCCATGCTTTTTAGGTTACCCATTCCCCCTTCTTCTTTTATTGTCCCTACTGTTTTTTTTTCTCTTTGGAATATAGTTTTTTTTCCACCTCCTAACCCCCAACACTTCTCATTCACAGTTGGCAGAAAGACTTCTAACCCATTGTCTTAATACAGAACTCAATTTCGGTTCATTTCTGCAGAGAGTTCTAGAGGGAAGAACAACTTTCGGGGAAATCAGCAGTTAGTAGTGGAGAAATGAAGAGGAACCTGAGAAGTCCAAGGGGTTAAATAACCAGAATCTCCAAGAGAACTGGAGAGTAAAGAAACTGAAGAGAAGCACACACTGGAGGTTATCAATAACCACGAAAGGAGGATGTGCCTGCAGCTAAGGCTGGGGGCCAGACAGGGTGAAAAAGGAGAAATCCCTCTTTGGAGAATGAAGGGAAGGAAGCAGGGAGTAACTGGGAGACAGGCCACCCTAAGCTGGGGTTTTCATGGCAGTTAGTGGCCTGTGCAAAAGTGAGAGCATCAGGGTATCCTACTGAGAGTAGGTGCTGGAGAAGGGGCAGCCTGAAGACATGGGGCTCCAGGAGTGGAGGGTAGGGGTATTTAGCCCTCGAGATATACCTGATGTGTGGTCATGGGATGTGAGTGTAGGCTGAAGTTAAAGCAAATGAATACAAATACTAATTGCCCTATTCTCCTGCTATCTCCCCCACTCTACCCTTTTGGAGTGTGGTGGTGTGAAAGAATATAGCCCCCAAAGAGAATCACACTTGAAAGACATGTGTCACTGTGGAGGCAGGCTTTGAGGTCTTGCATGCGCTCAAGATACTGCCCATTATCTTAGTCCACTTCCTGTTGCCTGTTCAGGATGTAGACCTCTCACTACCTTGCCAGCACCTGAACCTCTGAAACTGTAAGCCAGCCCCAATTAAATATTCCCCTTTATAAGAGTTGTCATGGTCATCGTGTCTCTTCACAGCAATAGAAACTTTAAAACATGGAGTGAGCTCTATGATACTTGATAAACGCCGTTGAGATCTGGCTTCCCTAACAGTTCTACCAATAAGCAACATTAGCGAGATTGAAGGTATCAGGAGAGGGGAGGGAATGTCTTTTCCATTTTTCAGTGCTATCTTTTCTTGACATAACATTAGCTTCATCTGGCAACTACTTTGAGCCCTGCAGATGCTAACCTTGCCTTCTATCCTCAGAGAGAGATGCGCAGCAGCTTGGGTTACAATTCTCTTGATAGAATAAATATGAGATGTGCCCCCTCCCACTGTGTGACCCACTTCAATGTCAGCAGCATACGGGCACAGAGGCTGGACAATGGTTGGGAGCCCCAGTTTGTTCCAGCACAGGACGCTATGAGGAAATTTGCTTGCTTAGTAACCACAGGCTAGCCTATTTTGCCAAAGGTCTTCACCCCAAATCCCTCTGGCCTTTCTCTGGAAATTTCCACCACTTTGTTCCCCGCCCCCAATTTTCAAGGGACTTAATGTTCTCAGTGTTCTGAGTGACTTCATCATGTGGCATTTTGGCCCTCTACAATACCCATAATTTTGAATTTAATCTACTTTATTTTGATTGCTGAGTTTTCGTACTGAACATTGACATATTGATGGTTCTTGGCACTGGTAGTCCTCACAGAAACAGACTTTCAAGTAAACACATGTGTTTACACAGATGGAAATAATGATTTAATAATGGTTACTATTTGCCAAACTAGCACTGCAGTGAGCCTGTTTATATGGCTTGAGAAGACAGGGAAGAATCTAGAAGGACCAGCAGAGGAGAAGGCAATGGAGATGAGTGGCCGAGCCCTGTCTCCCCACTTCATTACTGGTGTGAGAGAGTTTGGCTCTGAAGAGTTTTGCTCCCCATTTCCTTCATGTAGAGATTCCTAGAGCACTTCCGTGGTATTTGAAACATAGTAGCTTCTTTTGAACTGGTGTATTACACAGTCACCCAAAATGTTATTTCACACACACATACACACACACACACACACACACACACACACACACACACACACACACACACTCTTACATAGAGCTATGAAATTTGTTTTTAAATCTATCTTCCTTCCTTCCTCCCTCCCTCCTTCTCTCCCTTTTTTCCTTCTTTTTTCTTTCTTTCCTTCCTTCCTTCTTTCTTTCAAGACAGGGCTTTTCTGTGTAGCCGTGGAGCCTGTCCTGGAACTAGCTCTTGTAGACCAGGCTGGCCTCGAACACACAGAGATCCCCCTGCCTCTGCCTCCCTAGTGCTGGGATTAAAGGCGTGAGCCACCTCCTCCCACCCCCGCGTTATTACTTTAGTTTCAAGTCCTCAAGCACTTTTATTGTCTTTATCTTCTGCTATTTGAAAATATAAGTGAAACCCTTCCAGCTTTCACTTCATTGGCACTATGCAAGCACACATATGCATGGTGTTCTCTATGGCTTCTTACTGAAGAACAGTGACATCTGCTTTCCCACTTCTTCCTGGCTTTCCCCAAAGCCAATGCCATCAGTGTTTAATCTCATTATCTTGATGCTTATCTCGCATCTCTAAGTACAATGTGTCCATCAGAAATCTGATTTCCCTTTGGCATTTCTATGTCATCTTGGAGGAGCTGGATTTGTGACTTTAGGGACAGACCCTGCGGCCCTTCCATTTCCTAACTGAGCAACAGAGCACGTGGTGGCAACCATGAAAATGATGTTGCAAACCAACCTTGCCATTTACATTGCCTTTCCCCTATAATCAAGTGTTTACTTAAAGCTTTAGCTTTTAGGTTTGCTTAATAGCTATGAATAACTTAATTCCCAAAGCACCACCAGCATCTGAGTGTCCTTTCAGGACAGACAGATGTGTCAAATAGCCTGCCAATTTGTCTACCGAGAAGTCCCTGCTGGTGTCTCGGCTGGCTCAATAAGGCTGTGTGTCTGCATCTGCGCCACACCTGCTGTGTTGCTGTCTCACGAGTGTGTTAACACATTAGTAAAAATTACAGGCATTTGTTTTCTTGCTGTTTGGGAAGCCAGACGTCTGAACTCTCTATCACTGGGTTAGAGAGTGTGACTGAGTGGCGCTCTCTCCAGAGTCTAGAGCAAGGAAACTTTTTGAGCCCTTCCCATATTCTACGGTTGTTTGCACTAGTTAGGTTGTTATAGCATGCCAATTCCTTTCCTAGCTGTCCTTAAAAACTTTTAGAGCCTTCTGTTTAGATCTGTAACAATGTGCTTTGGGTGGATACACACACACACACACACACATATATATTAGCAGTTTTACTGTGGTGACATCTGAGAAAATAATGGCACGAAATAGGAAAACTGGAGAAGGAGATAATCACATTTAACATAAGTCTTATGTGGCACTAGGGCATTAACAAAGGAAACAAGGCCCAAAGGCAGAATTGAACAGTAGTGTACTTAGTAAATTATGAAAATATGATGAAGCAGATGTGCTTGAGCCTGGGTAATTAAATGGGTTAAGTAATGATCTGTCTATCCATCTATTTACCAAAACTAGCTAGCCAGATGACATTATTCTGTTTACTCAGAGAACTCCAACTGACACAGAAGAAAATAGCAATAAAACTTTAATCCAAATCCAGCTGGAGAGCTGATTAAATTCCTGAATCCTCCCATAGTAGGAAAGAAGCGACACCCATTTCTTGACTTACTAATATATAGCTTAATTTCTGGTATCCTGAGCAAGATGTCAGGCATCCAACAAAAGTTAAGTAAAAAAATATAAGAAAATATTATCCTTTATAATAGGTAAATCAATCCAAATAGCTATATATGATTCGTAGATTTCAATATTTGACAAAGACTTGAAAATAATCATTAATATTATGTTAAAAAGTAGGAAAAACAAATAACTCACAGGACCATGTTGGGGAATTTCATTATCACAACGGAGATATAAAGCAGTCAAATGGGAGTGTAGTACAAATTTTAATTCACTGTACTGCAGATGAATTATTCCTTTGGTGATTCTATGAAAACACGGAGCACAGCAAAGGAAAGTAAAAAAGAAATTGAAATATAGAAATTATATAAAATGAATGACAAAAAGAAAATAAATAGGAAAAGATCACAGTATCTTGAGTTAAAGGACGTCAAATGGTCTAATATCTAAGAAACAAAGAGTCCCAGAAGAGTCCCAGCCAATCTGAATGCAGAACTATAGAGCCCAGTTCTAACTGATGCATGTACAATACAACTCCTGCACCGTAAGCTCAGAGAACATTGTGGAAAAGAAGGCAGAAAGCTTGTAAGAGCCAGAAGATCAGAGAGTTTTCTGTGAGGCTGTGCCACCTACTAATGTCAGAAGACACGCCCATAAAGCATCACTAATGTGACTGTCTAAACATGAGCTGAACAAGGACAACAGTAGACAGGCTAAAGGGGATGGGAGCAAAGATCATGTAGGTTCAAATTTACACAAGGAGCTACAGGCATGAAAAGAATGCCGAGAGAGGGAGAAAGAAGTCTTCCCAAGAAAAAACACACTGACTGATTATTCAATACCCAATGGTCAGTACTGAAAATACACCTACAATTAGCATTTTATGGATCCAGCAGGTTATATTTAGGAAAACAGCTGTGCGTGTGCTGCAGAATATTTATTTAACTATGCAAAGATTGCTGCATTTGCTTAATTATGTAAAGATGTATTGCTGTTTCTCCTGACCTGACTAAGGCACCTGATTGTTCTAATCAAAAGCTGAATGGCCAATAGCAAGGGAGGAGGCATAGGTAGAACTTGCAGTCAGGGAAAGTAAGAGGAAGAATTTAGGCTCAGGAAAGAAAGAAAAAGAGATGACAGGGAGATGTCAGGGGCCAGTCAGTCAGATATGGAGGAAGCAAGAAAGTAGGACATACAGAATGAGAAAAAGGTAAAACGTAGATGAATAGAGACGGGTTAAGTTAAGTTACAAGAGCTAGTGGGACAATCCTAAGCTAAGGCTGAGCTTTCATAATAAATAATGAGTCTTCATGTCTTTATTTGGAAGCTGGTTGGTAGCCCAAAGAAAATGCCAACTACAATTTGTGTATGTGTGTATATGTGTGCATGTGTGTATGTGCATAGAGCTATGTATGTGCATGTATATGTACATGTAACTACAATTAATGAAAGAGTGGCCATGAATTTGAAAAAGAGCAATGGGATATGGAGGGGCTTTGAAAGAGGAAAGAGAAGAGGGAGAATGATGTAATTATAATCTCAAAAATAAGAAAAGATTTTTTATAAAAGAGTTCCAGAAGAAAAGCAATTTTAGAAAGGATAGGAAATATTTAAGAGATAATAAATTAGAATTTTTACAATGTTCCTGAAGGATAACTGATGTAATACACAAGAATTCTGATAACTTCCCATGCACATGTGATCTGAATGCACACATATGCATGTACATGCTCCAGGAACGTTGTACTTAGGCTCAATGAATATTAAAGATGAAGGTAAAATACTGAAGGTAGTGTTTTATCAGAAAATACACAAGTTACAGAACAAATATACTGAAAAGAAAACCTGCCCATAATTTACTTGTTGAAAACACCTTTAAAAAACGAAAACAAAATAATTTTAGAGAAACAAAATCTGAATTTATTCCAGTCAATAATGCCATAGTGAAACAAAAATGTCATAGGGATTTCTATCTTTGATGTTCTTTATCAACATATATTAATTATTCTTGATAATAAGTTTCATTGTACCATTTTTATACAGGTGCATTTGTATTTTGATGACAGTCACCCACCCCTTATTCTTCTCTGTCCCCTCTCACTCCTTCCGAACCCCCTCCTCTCTCAGTCACACTGAGATTATGATGCCAGATGGAAATTCGAATGCACATAAATGAAGAACCTAGGAAGCCAAAATGAAGCCCTGTGTACAAGACACAGGCTTATTTTCAAACTCTGAAATACTTGTCATCTGCATGGAATCTAATAACAGTGACATTAGAAGTAAAGTGGATGGCAACAGTCACACTGAGAATGGAGGAGAAAACAGGAGGAGCACAGTAGTTATGGTGTCTATGGAGAGCTACAGTACTACCTGAGGGTGGGTGACTATTATTAACAGTTAAGGAGATTATGATGTCTTAATGAAGATGAGAAGTGAGAGATGACCATATTAAATAAAAAGGCTAAACCTAGGAAGAAAGATAAGTGTCACAAGTTTTGTCTTGTATTGAGAAAAGGACATGAAAGTAGAGGGAAAGGGGAATTGTTTCGGAAAAGAAAATAATGGGGGTAGGAGACAAAGGAAGGTTAAAATGTCATAATAAAGCTCATTATTTTATACAATGCAAAAACCTGAAGTATTCTTACACATTTTAAGGGGCTGTGAAACAAATATTTGATGATGATAAATTAGTGCTGGTATGAAAAACACTAAATGGTGAAGGAAGAAAAGAAAGTTCCAATACAAACCTTTCCCTAGTTAAGCAAAATAAGTAAATAAACAACAACAACAAAACCAATAGAGATGAACCCAGAATATGAAGACAGAAGTTTCTGCCCTGCCCAGTCCCACAGCTGTTCAGTCCCAAAGAAACACACAGAGGCTTATATTAATTACTAACTATTTGGCCTATTGCTCAGGCTCTTTATTAACTAGCTCTTACAACCTAAATTTACACATAATTCTTGTCCATGTTTAGCCACATGCTTGGTACCTTTTATCAGTACAGCATTCTCATCTTGCTTCCTCTGTGTCTGAGTGGAAACTGTATCTTTCATTTCCTCTTCTCAGAGTTCTCTTGGTCTGGTTTCCCCACCTATACTACTGGACAATCAGTGTTTTATTAAACCGATATACGAGGGACAAATCTTTACAGTGTACAAAAAGCATTATCCCACAACAGAACTTAATATAAATGAAAATGGAAATCCATAGAAACAAACAGGAAATAAAGAAATCAATAAAAGCAAAGGCAGTTAGTTCTTGTAGAAGATTATTCTAATGGTAGATCTCTTGGCAGTCAGTCTGGTTTATTAACATACACAAATAACACATTCAGTCCTGAAAGAGAAGGAAGTGAGCCAAACATGCACTGGAGATGCTAAAATATCAGCGACATTTACAAACAGTTTTAACTGATGAACTTGCCAATTTAAATGAAGTGAACAAATTCATTGACAGCTAAAAGTTGTCATAGGGTCAAAGGTGAAACAAAACAAAACTAAATCTGTTAAACCCTGTGGTTAATTAAAACATTAGATGTTTATTTTAAAACTCCACACAAAGCCAACTACTTGCCCGGGTAATATGAGCCATTATTCTAAAAATCTCTCAAAGAAGAAATAAACCTATTTTCTCGATTTCAAAAAACAGGATGATTATTTACATTTCCAAATTTATGTGATAAGGTTGGTGTTGGTAGCTAAACCTAACTCATACATGTCACAGGAAAACTTAAGATTTCATGAACATGGAAATAAAAATCTTTAACACTGTACTGACAACTCATACAATGTATCAACAATAATATACAAAAATAATTTATTTATGACTGAGTAAAATCCACACGGGGAATGCAAAACTTATTTCATGCTCAAGTGTTAATGCAGCTCAACACAGAATGCATGAACACATTGACAAACAGAGGTGCATATTATCATCCTCATAGATTAAAGTAGACTTATGATAAAAATCTAATTTCCATGCAGACTTATCAAAACCTAATAGTATCAACAAATTTCATATTAAATGATCCGGTGCCTATGTTTGGAACCAAAACTAGTAATTCCACTCTCAGAAATTTGGCATTTACTCAGGGAAGGCATTCAAACAAGTATAATAGAACAAGAAGAGCTGATGAAACCAAAACAGATGACATCATTGCGATCGCTGAGGGTGAAGTTGCCTTTCTAACAGATGACATCATTGCGATTGCTGAGGGTGAAGTTGCCTGTCTAAGAGATGACATCATTGCGATTGCTGAGGGTGAAGTTGCCTGTCTAACAGATGACATCATTGCGATTGCTGAGGGTGAAGTTGCCTGTCTAACAGATGACATCATTGCGATTGCTGAGGGTGAAGTTGCCTGTCTAACAGATGACATCATTGCGATTGCTGAGGGTATGAAGTTGCCTTTCTAATAGATGACGTCATTTTTTTTAAAAATAAAAACAGTGGACTACCATCTAGTAAAAAAATAGTAAACACTTTATAATCTCAAAAATATTCATGCAGCCCTTTGTCTGCGAGCGAACCAAGCAGCACGGAGTTGTGATCAGGGCACCTAGTGAGACATCATTGTGGTGAGTGAGTGCTGCGGCACCGGGGAACAGCCCGCCTACACTTCCTGATCAACCTACAGGGCTACACTGCCCGGTACCTCCTTGCTATTCCTATCCCATCCAGCTTACATCCAGATCCCCCCACCCCCTGTTTCTCTCCCCCCTCCCTTCCTTGGTGGCAGAGCGCCTCTCTGCTCGGCCTGCTTGGGCGCTGGGTCCTAACCCAAAGCGTAGGGCAAAGGGGAGCTCGGGGGCTTCTTTGTCCCCAGAGCCCGCCTGCAGCAAGCAGGGTGGGCCCTTTGTCTGCGAGCAAACTAAGCAGCACGGAGTTTCGGATCAGGGCACCTAGTGAGAAAGCATTGTGGTGAGTGAGTGCTGCGGCACCCGGGAACAGCCCGCCTACACTTCCTGATCAACCTACAGGGCTACACTGCCCGGTACCTCCTCGCTATTCCCATCCCATCCAGCTTACATCCAGATCCCCCTACCCCCTGTCTCCCTCCATCCCTCCCTTCTTGGGGCAGAGCGCCTCCGTGCTCAGCCTGCCTGGGCGCTGGGACTGAACCCGAAGGTGAGTGCAAAGGGGAAGGTGGTAGCTCCTTTGTCTCCATAACCTGTCTGCAGCAAGCAGGGTGGGCCCTTTATTTCCGAGCTAACCAAGCAGCAAGGAGATCTGAACTGGACTCCAGGAGAAACATCACGGGGGAGTGACATCACTGGGAAGGTACATCAGTTGGCAAGAAGACTTGATCCTGTAAAGGAAGATCCATAGGAGAATATTGGGAGGAAGAGATGGGGAGACGCCAATGCAAGAACTCACCCAACAATCTGAAAAACAACACGAAACCACCAGAAGCCAGCGACCTCACAACAGGAGGACATGAACACCTTAATCAAGAAGAAGGAGAAAAAGCTGACTTCATGACAGGGATTGACACCCTTAAACAGCATATAAAAAACGCCTTTATAGAAATGGAGGAGAAGTATAACAGAAAGTTCGAGGAATTGAGTAAATCAGTGAATGATACCCTAGGAAAGCAAGGAAAAACAATCAAGCAGATAATGGAAACAGTTCATGATTTGAAAAATGAAATGGAGGCAAAGAAGAAAACACAAACAGAGGGCCGGCTGGACATGGAAAATCTAGGTAAACGAATAGAGACTACAGAAACAAGCATAACCAGCAGAATACAAGAGATAGAAGAAAGAATCTCAGAGTCTGAGGATAACATAGAGAAAATAAACGCACTGATCAAAGAAAACAGCAAGTCCAACAATCTCTCATCACAAAACATACAGGAAATATGGGACACAATAAAAAGACCAAACCTAAGAATAATTGGAGTAGAAGAAGGAGAAGAAGTGCAGCTCAACGGTCCAGAAAATATACTTAACAAAATTATAGAAGAAAACTTTCCCAACCTGAAGAAGGATGTACCTATGAAGGTTCAAGAGGCATACAGAACCCCAAATAGGCTGGATCAAAAAAAAAAAAACATCCCCTCGCCATATAATAATCAAAACACAAAATATACAGAATAAAGAAAGAATATTAAGAGCCGCAAAGGAAAAAGGCCAACTTACTTATAAAGGTAAACCTATCAGACTTACACCTGACTTCTCTATGGAAACCATGAAAGCCAGAAGGTCTTGGATAGATGTACTGCAAAAACTAAGAGGCCATGGATGCAAGCCCAGACTACTATACCCAGCCAAGCTTTCGTTCACCATAAATGGAGAAAACAAAATTTTCCAGGATAAAAACAAATTTAAGCAATACATAGCCACAAATCCAGCCTTACAGAAAATAATAGAAGGAAAATCACTAACCAAGGAGTCCAACAAAGACCTCAATAACTCAGACATCTAGAGACCATTCACCAGCGCAACTCAAAGAAGGGAAACACACAAACCCTACTACTAAAAAAGTGACCGGAGTTAACAACCACTGGTCATTAATAACACTTAATGTCAATGGGCTCAACTCACCTATAAAAAGGCACAGGCTAAGAGACTGGATACGAAAACAGGATCCAACATTCTGCTGTCTACAAGAAACACACCTCAGCCACAAAGACAGGCACCTACTCAGAGTAAAGGGCTGGGAAAAGGCTTATCAAGCAAATGGACCTAAGAAACAAGCAGGTGTGGCCATACTAATTTCTAACAAAGTTGACTTCAAACTTAAATCAATCAGAAGAGATGGAGAGGGACATTTTATACTCATAACAGGAAAAATTAATCAGGAAGAAGTCTCAATCCTGAATATCTATGCCCCTAATATAAAAGCACCCATATATGTAAAAGAAACATTGCTAAAATTCAAGGCAGCCATCAAACCGCACACACTAATAGTAGGAGACTTCAACACTCCTCTCTCACCAATGGACAGGTCAATCAGACAGAAACCTAACAGAGAAATTAGAGAATTGATGGAGGTAATGAAGCAAATGGACTTAACAGACATCTATAGAATATTCCACCCAAAGAGGAAAGAATATACCTTTTTCTCTGCAGCTCATGGAACCTTCTCGAAAATTGACCACATACTAGGTAACAAAGCTAACTCACACAGCTACAAAAAAATATTACTAACCACCTGTGTCTTATCAGACCACCATGGATTAAAGTTAGAATTCAACAACAATGCTACCCCCAGAAAGCCTACAAACTCATGGAAACTGAACAGTCAACTACTGAACCATACCTGGATTAAGGAAGAAATAAAGAAAGAAATTAAAGTCTTCCTTGAATTCAATGAAAATAAGGAAACAACATACTCGAACTTATGGGACACTATGAAAGCAGTCCTAAGAGGAAAGTTCATAGCACTAAGTGCCCACTTAAAGAAAACAGAGAAAGCACATATTGGAGACTTAACAGCCCACCTGAAAGCTCTAGAAAAAAAAGAAGCAGACTCACCTAGGAGGAGTAGAAGACTGGAAATAATCAAACTGAGGGCTGAAATCAACAAAATAGAAACACAGAAAACAATCCAAAGAATCAATGAATCAAGAAGCTGGTTCCTGGAGAAAATCAACAAGATTGACAAACCCCTATCCAAACTAGTCAAACGGCAGAGAGAAAATTTGCAAATTAATAAGATCAGAAATGAAAAGGGGGACATAACCACAAACACAGAGGAAATTCAGAGAGTCATTAGATCTTACTACAAAAGCTTGTATGCCACTAAACTGGAAAATGTAAAAGAAATGGACGCTTTTTTAGATAAATACGATTTACCAAAATTAAATCAGGACCAGGTGAACAACCTAAACAGACCTGTCAGTCGCGAAGAACTAGAAGTTGTTATCAAAAACCTCCCTACCAAAAAAAGCCCAGGGCCAGATGGTTTCAATGCGGAATTCTACCAGAACTTCCAAGAAGACCTAATACCTATACTCCTCAATGTATTCCACAATATAGAAACAGAAGGGTCATTACCAAATTCCTCTTATGAAGCTACAGTTACTCTGATACCAAAACCACACAAAGACTCAACCAGGAAAGAGAATTACAGGCCGATCTCACTCATGAATATCGACGCAAAAATCCTCAACAAAATACTGGCAAACCGAATCCAAGAACACATCCGAAAAATTATCCATTATGATCAAGTAGGCTTCATTCCTGAGATGCAGGGCTGGTTCAACATACGAAAATCTATCAATGTAATCCATCATATAAATAAACTGAAAGAAAAAAACCATATGATCATTTCATTAGATGCTGAAAAAGCATTTGACAAAATTCAACATCC
This sequence comes from Microtus pennsylvanicus, assembly GCF_037038515.1. Classification (NCBI taxonomy): domain Eukaryota; kingdom Metazoa; phylum Chordata; class Mammalia; order Rodentia; family Cricetidae; genus Microtus; species Microtus pennsylvanicus. Next base: position 81,953,876 of record NC_134585.1, read on the forward strand.
ATTTATGTTAAAAGTCTTGGAGAGATTAGGGATACAAGAGTCATACCTAAATATAATAAAAGCTATATACAGCAAGCCGACAGCTAACATCAAATTAAACGGAGAGAAACTCAAAGCCATCCCGCTTAACTCAGGAACACGACAAGGCTGCCCACTTTCGCCATACCTCTTCAATATAGTGCTGGAAGTTCTAGCAATAGCAATAAGACAGCATAATGGGATCAAGGGGATTCGAATTGGAAAGGAAGAAGTTAAACTTTCGTTATTCGCAGATGATATGATAGTGTACATAAGCGACCCCCAAAATTCCACCAAAGAACTTTTACAGCTGATAAACAGCTTTAGTAATGTGGCAGGATACAAGATCAACTCCAAAAAATCAGTCGCCCTCCTATACTCAAAGGATATGGAAGCAGAGAGGGAAATCAGAGAAGCTTCTCCATTCACGATAGCCACAAACAGCATAAAATATCTTGGGGTAAATCTAACCAAGGAAGTGAAAGATCTATTTGACAAGAACTTTAAGGCATTGAAGAAAGAAATTGAAGAGGATACCAAAAAATGGATGGACATCCCTTGCTCTTGGATTGGGAGGATCAACATAGTAAAAATGGCAATTCTACCAAAGGCAATTTATAGATTCAATGCAATCCCCATCAAGATCCCATCAAAATTCTTCACAGATCTGGAGAGGACAATAATCAACTTTATATGGAAAAACAAAGAACCCAGGATAGCCAAAACAATCCTATACAATAAAGGATCTTCTGGAGGCATTACCATCCCTGACTTCAAACTCTATTACCGAGCTACAGTAATGAAAACAGGGTGGTACTGGCATAAAAACAGAGAAGTCGACCAATGGAATCGTATAGAAGACCCGGACTTTATCCCACAAACCTATGAACACCTCATTTTCGATAAAGGAGCTAAAAGTATACATTGGAAGAAAGAAAGCATCTTCAACAAATGGTGCTGGCACAACTGGATGTCAACCTGTAGAAGAATGAAAATAGACCCATATCTATCACCGTGCACAAAACTCAAGTCCAAATGGATTAAAGACCTCAATATCAGCCCGAAAACACTGATTCTGATAGAAGAGAAAGTGGGCAATACCCTACAACAGATGGGCACAGGCGATCGCTTCTTAGGTATAACCCCAGAAGCACAGACATTAAGGGCAACATTGAATAAATGGGACCTATTGAAACTGAGAAGCTTCTGTAAAGCAAAGGACACTGTCACTAAGACACAAAGGCAACCTACTGACTGGGAGAAGATCTTCACCAACCCCACAACAGACAAAGGTCTGATCTCCAAAATATATAGAGAACTCAAGAAACTAGACTTTAAAATGCTAATTAACTCAATTAAAAAATGGGGCGCTGAACTGAACAGAGAATTCTCAACAGAAGAAGTTCAAATGGCCAAAAGACACTTAAGGTCATGCTCAACCTCCTTAGCGATCAGGGAAATGCAAATCAAAACAACTTTGAGATATCATCTTACACCTGTAAGATTGGCTAAAGTCAAAAACACCAAGGATAGCCTTTGCTGGAGAGGCTGTGGAGGAAGGGGTACCCTCATCCATTGCTGGTGGGAATGCAATCTTGTGCAACCACTATGGAAGTCAGTGTTTCGGTTTCTCAGGAAATTCGGGATCAACCTACCCCTGGACCCAGCAATACCACTCTTGGGAATTTACCCAAGAGATGTTCTATCACATGTCAAAAGCATTTGTTCAACTATGTTCATAGCAGTATTATTTGTAATAGCCAGAACCTGGAAACAACCTAGATGCCCTTCAATGGAAGAATGGATGAAGAAAGTATGGAATATATACACACTAGAGTACTACGCTGCGGTAAAAAACAATGACTTCTCGAATTTTGCATGCAAATGGATGGGAATAGAAAACACTATCCTGAGTGAGGTATCCCAGACCCAAAAAGATGAACATGGGATGTACTCACTCATAATTGGTTTCTAGCCATAAATAGGGCTCACGGAGTCTACAATAGGCGAATCTAAAGAAGCTAAGTAAGAAGGTGAACCCAAGGAAAAACATATAGTTATCCTCTTGGATAAGGGAAGTAGACAAAATTGCCGGGGAGAAAAGTGGGATCTTGGGGGTGGGGGGGGGATGAGGGTTAGGGGAGATGGGGAGAGAAAAGGTAGAAGGGAAGGAGGGGGGACTTGGGGAAACAGGAGGATCGGGATAAAGGAAGGTTGGATAGGGGAGCACGGAACCACAATTCTTAGTTAAGGGACCCACTTTAGGGTGGGCAGGGGACTTGACCCTAGAGGGGCTCCCAGGTGCCCAAGCTGAGGTCCCCAGTTAGTTCCCTGGGCAGCTGAGGATAGGGAACCTGAAATGACCCTACCCTAGAGCAATACTGACGAATATATTGCATATCATCCTAGAACTCGCATCTGGCGATGGATGGAGATAGAGACAGAGACCCACACTGGAGCACTGGACTGAGCTCCCAAGGTCCCAATGAGGAGCAGAAAGAGTGAGAGCATGAGCAAAGATGTCGGGACCACGAGGAGTGCACCCACCCACTGAGACAGTGGAGATGATCTACTGGGAGCTCACCTAGGCCAGCTGGACTGTTACCAGAAAAAGCATGGGATAAAACTGGACTCTCGGAACATGGCGAACAATGAGGGCTGATGAGACGCCAAGGACATTGGCATGCGGTTTTGATCCTACGCAATGTGCTGGCTTGGTGGGAGCCTAGCCAGTCTGGATGTTCACCTTCCTAGATATGGATGGAGGGGGGAGGACCTAGGACTTACCACAGGGCAGGGAACCCTGACAGCTCTTTGGACTGGAAAGGGAGGGGGAGAGGAGTGGGGGGAAGGGGAGAGGGGTGGGAGGAGGGGGAGAAGAATGGGAGGAGGGGGAGAAGAGTGGGAGGAGGGGGAGGGAAATGGGAGGCTGGTGGGAGGAGGTGGAAATTTGTTTTTTTTTTCTTTTCTTTATCCTCCTTTTATCAATAAAAAAATTAAAAAAATATTCATGCATAATGAAGAGCTTATGATTATTTTTAGAATTTTTCATGTAACATTGTTAAAATATTATTGATCCTATGTAGCTAAAGCTATGGAAGGCAAAACCCAGGGTTCGGCAGCAGGGGTTAGCATAAAAGGGCTTCATATAAAATTATAGAATAGGGCTGGCAAGTTGGATGAGTGGGTAAAAGAGCTGGCTGCCAAGTTTGACAACCTGAGTTCAGTTCCTGAGATACGCATGGAGAAAGGGGAGGCCAGACATCCACAAGTTGTTCTCTGATACAAACACACATACACACACACACAGAGTTCAATTAATCAATAAAATTATAGTTTACATAAAGCAACCTGAGAGGAAAGGCAGATCTAGATCGTCTTGGGAGGCCTATGGAGGTCGAATAATCACAAAGAGCTACCTGGGAACTTTGAGGGAGGTGGGAATCTTGTATCTCGTTTGTAGACAGCATATAGTGGTCAAGCCTCATTGAGTTGGACAAGGAAAATGAGAATGAAATGAGTATATTTAGGTGGACAGCTGATGTGAGAAGTAAATTAAAAATTACCGTTATCTGTCATCATAGAGATGCAAAGCCTCAGAGACTCCAGGCTTGGAATTTACCCAACATTCAGTGTTGCATTCCTTGAAATGTCCAAGCTATGGGAGAAAGAGTGACATGGTACAATGAGAAGCCCCTGGTGCCATCGGTTTCTCTTATTTACACTTACTTGAACTTATTTAAGGGAAAACTCTTGAACTTTTTGTGTGCAGCATAACACCTCACCGCCATTCTATTTGTGTTCGCTTTGGTGAAGCGTGAGTCTACTCAAAAGAAACACAGAGCCCTGAAGCTGATGTTTCATTCATTCATCATTCATTCATTCTTCATCCCCTGCTTTTCTCTCCTTCTGCTCAGACCCCAGACAAGGTGTCCCGGGAGGATATTTACTTTTAACACGAGAGTAAACAACACATTTAACTCAAGATTGTAGTGATCTTGTTTAACGCTACTGGATGCAGCCAGGGTAGCTACGATCCCTTGCTGTGGGGCTGTACAATTCAGGTGTGGGGTAAATCAGAACCAAGGCTCAGATAAGCACGATCCTTCGTTTTCTGCTTTGCTTTCACTGCAAGGGCAATTTCTCAATATTTGTTGGCAGAGTGAATACTTTGAGAGCGGCTTGCCTGGATGCACTCTTACACAGTTGTGGATCGGGATTCTAATATTTCCTTCTAGCACGTAATTCAGGGTAGTAACCAAGTTCTGCTCACGTCTGATGTTTCTCAGTAAGTGCCTAACTTAAAAACAAGCCATAACAATAAAAGAAATTCGTATGTATACTCCTACTTAGCAGTTTGACAGAAAGCTGTAAGTCAGTATTATATTTTTCATGCTTTTTACACAAATGATTTCACCTGTTTTTTGCAGCTGCCAACGCCCACATTAGTGCATCTTTCTACAAATAGGACTCCAATGCAATCGCCACTTTCAAATCTTACAGTGAGCGCTTAATGGGATTGCCAACAGTAAGTACTTATGTGTGCTGCCACTGTGTAACATAGGCTTTAATCCCCCCTGTGTAAGCTACTGACAGTAATTTCCGCCCAGTTCTACCAAACCTTTTGGATGGCCCTGTCGCCGACCTTGGCCCTTCTCACTCCAGGGCTTACAGAGCCACAAAGTCGCAAGGGTGTAATAAGTATTTTATTGAGCTCTGCTTTTAGGTGATAGCACTAAAATAGACCACAGCTGTAGATCTGGTGGCAGTTAAGCAGTTCCATAAGCTCAGAACTTTCTGTCAAGGAAGACGAAGCAACTGGTTTGTTCTGCTTTTTATAGAGCGTGTTCCTCTGCCTTAGATGTCCATATGCCTGACAGATGTCTAACCAGGGTGATCCTGCAGCTAGACATCTCACTAGTTGTCAGCCGTCCACTCTCACCGAGATACGTGCTAACCCCCGTCACAGTGATTGCACGGGTTTTATGTGACAATGGGCTCAGCTGGCACCACATAGATGTTGTCTCAGATTTCTCAGATGACTGCCATGATCAACAAAAAGTCAGCACCTGTGCTATCACAGATAGAAGTGAGCATTTGAAGGATGAGGATTTGGAAACTGGCAAAAGTTGAAGCTGGGCACTCTGTCTGACCTTGCTCTCAGTTACAGCCCCTTCATTTCACCTTTGGCTGCGGCCATGGTTGGGCTCTTAAATCCTTCCCCAGTCCCTTGAAATATTATGCCGTGCTCTGTCACCTCTGCCTTCCAATCCAGACCTCGCTCCCCGCTTACTTTTTATTGTTAAAAACGATTTATTTATTTATCACAGTGTTCTGTCTGCACACATCTCTGCATGCCAGAAGCGGGCACCAGATCTCATTCTAGATGGTTGCATGCGGTTGCTGGGAATTGAACTCGGGACCTTTGGAGGAGCAGTCAGTGCTCTTGAGCTCTGAGCCATCTCTCTGGCCCGTGCCCCACTTACTTTCTTTTTGGCAGGTAGGGTCTGCAAGTTCTATGACTGTGGTCCTTCAAGGTGGACTTTTAGCTCACCCCCAGTCATGCTATAAGGCACTGAGGAGAAGTGCCCAACTTCTGCCTCGGTGGAGGGTTGAAGGTCAGCCTCCATCCCAGTTAGTTCCTCTGTTCTTTGACATAGTGGTTGCGACAATACATTTTAAAGCTAGCAAAGACACAGCTTTAAAAGTGCTAACTCTTTCACTCTTTAGCGCATTTAGCACCAATAAATGCACTCTGAGTTACATGATTAGGATCAAGTTTCCCCTGAGAGCAAGGTATCCGTAATAGTCTTGCCTGTGATTGTGCTTTCAGAGCGAAGCGTGAGCTCAGTACTAAAGCTGTGGTCTGCTAGTGCCTCCCTGGCAAAGGAACCCTACTGCCCATGGAGATAATGTTGCAAGTATTTTACCTATTATCCCCACCCCTGTTGTTACTTGCTTCATTTATGCATGTATATACCATTTTGTAAGTGTTTGTATTAGAAATGTACGTGCATACGTACACAGCATCTAAGGTGTGCAGTCCAGTGTGTCTTCCGAATGAGGTCTCGGGAGTGTATCACTACAATGGTTTCTATGATCATTCTAGGACTGGGGTGTCACGCACACGTAATCTCAGTAGGAGGGAATCTAGAACAGGAAGGTGGCAAGTTAGTGTGTGTGGCAACACACAACCAAGTAATTCAATGACAATTGTACGTTTTATTTGGGGCTCTTTATCTTTTGATAATATGAGGTGCTCAGTTTCCTGGGGTCGCCTTGACCGTCTCCCAGGGCATGAGACAAAGGCACACTTGGGCACATCTGAGCGAAGCTGTTTCCCTCTCCTGTCTCTCCATGTTCATGGTGCTGTCTTCTCTTACTGCCGAGAGCCCTCCCTGGTGGACTCAGGGCTACCAAAAGCCCTGGTGTTATTTCCCTAACTTAGCCAATAAAACAAATGCCATGACCTTTGTGCAGGCCTCCTCATCTGATAATCCATTCCGAGCCAAGATTAGGAGTCTGGTTTCAGCTCCTGCATCCCAGCCCCATGGGCAGACCTGTAACTGCAAATCACCTGATCTCTTTACCACCCCTCACCTCCTCCCTGCTTCTGTCTCCTAATCCAGAGATGAAGGAACCTTCAATTTCTCTCCTTGTTACACAGGGGCAGCCACTACCCTGAAAAGCAAAATTCCAGGGTAATTTCTGACTCATCATGCCTGGTTGCCAAATTAAGTTGTGCCCTGGCTCTGCTCCAGCTTGGGCAAATGGCCACTTCGCAGAGACGCAAACAGGACCCAACAGCTTCTTCTTCCCATAGTGTCCTTCTTTTTCCTGGCACCCAGTCCTGGGAGGCTAAGAAATTCAGGTTGGACTCTTGCTTGGATCTTCTCTCTCTCTGGTTTCCATCCCAGAAACCCTAACTCCAGAGGCACTGGCTTCCTTTGTTTCAGTCTGTCTTTCCATCATGTAACAATCCCTGTTTGTCATGGCAGAAGTGAGAAAGACTCTCCTATTCTGGCCGAAATTACATTCTCCAAACAAACAAACAAAAACAAAACAAAAAAGGGGGGAGGAAGACAAGAGAGAAAGAAAAAGGAAGAAAGAAAATTTCCTTTTCTTAAAAGCCCTACCTTTAAAATTTTTCTATCTCACTTCAGTGTCAAGCAGCGAGGAGACATAATCTTGGGCTGTATTTATTTTGTCACCAGTCATATGGCTGATCCAGGACAATTGAGAAGATATTCCTAATTTTCTGAGAAATCGCCACACTGATATCCAAAGCAGCTGTACCAGCTTGCACTCCCACCAGCAATGCAGGAATGTTCCCTTTACCCCACATCCTCTCCAGCATAAGTTGTCATCAGTGCTTTTGATGACAATTTGATCTATCATTCTTATAGGTGTAAATGGAATCTCAGAGTTGTTTTGATTTGCATTTCTCTGATTACTAAGAATGTTGAACATTTTCTTAGTGTCTTTAAGCCATTTTAGATTCCTCTGTTGAGAGTTCTCTGTTTAGGTTTGTACTCCATTTTTTTTATTGGATTATTTGTTCTTCTGATGACCAATTTCTTGAGTTCTTTGTATATTTTGGAGATCAGCCCTTTCTCCTATATGGGGTTGGTGAAGATCTTTTCCCATTCTGTAGATTGCCGTTTTGCCTTGTTGACTGTGTCCTTTGCTTTACAGAGTTTTTCAGTTTCAGGCAGTCCCAATTATTGTTTCTTTCAGTGTCTGTGCTACTGGAGTTATATTTAGGAAGTGGTCTCCTGTGCCAATGAGTTCAAGTGTACTTCCCACTTTCTCTTCTATGAGGTTCAGTGTGGTTGGCTTTATGTTGAAGTCTTTGATCCATTTGAACTTGAGTTTTAGGCATGGTGATAGACATGGATCTATTTGCAGTCTTCTACATGTTGATATCCAGTTATGACAGCTCCATTTGTAAAATATGCTTTCTTTTTTCCATTTTATATTTTTTGCTTCTTTGTCAAAAATCAGGTGTTCATAGGTATGGGTCTTCGATTCAATAGAGTGGATGGAAAACTCCACTGTTTTTCAGATCTCTCTTTTTGCCTTGCCCAGAGCAGAAGGGCATTTTGCTGATGAATACAAACATCTGCTTCCTCTTCTTCTGCATGCTATGCTTGTCATCGTCGACTCCAGGTTTACTGACTGGACCTTGCTGAGTAGCCCACACTGCCCACATAGCTACCTGTGAAGAGCAAATGAAGAGATCCTGATCATTAGCAGTCTAGACATGCTGTACACTGCTAAAACACACAACCATCTGTGTGCAGCTGTTTTTACACATTTGCCCTGTGTGCCCTTTCTCTCAAAAGAAAAGAAAAGTGGTATTTATCCTTCCATGTGGCCATGGTCCAGGCAAAACCTTGCCACATGCACAGGTTGAGTTCCAAAGATTTCATGTTAAGAAGGAGAATAGGAAGAGAGAGTGAAGGGAGAGAGTGAAAGGAGGCGAGGGGGTCAGGAAGGAAGGGGGTTCACATAATCCTTCCGTGAATTAAAGTTTTCTGGAGCACTACATGCTAACTGGACCGAGGCAAAAGACAAAGAATGAGGCAAAACATTTCATAAACTCTATCACAAATTTTAAGTACGTGCCTTTTGACAATGTGAGGGTCTCTGCTCTGTGAGGCTTTCGGCATCTCAATTGTACTGGAAAAATAAACCGTTCCTATTGCACTTTGAGGGTCCTTTTGTCCATTTTGTTTACAAAGCTTCTGCGGCTGGGTGAGATCATGTACAGTAAGTTATATTAAGTTGAGAAAAGCAAAGGTCTCCTGAGATTGTGCCGTCTCTGCGGGACAGACAACCACAGCCAACGAGGCAGCTAGAGAGGGAGCTGCACTTTGGAGTGCACGTGCTAATCTGGGCGTCTTGATCAGAAGTGTCATAATCTGCAGATAACACAAGTGTCATAACTCCGGAAGTCTAGGAGAGCTGCCACCTCCTCACAATAAAGCCAGAATCACTGCACAGGCGCCTGCAGAGTGAAGGCCACAGGCAGGGTGGGTTGTTCATCTATATTGAGAAACACATTCTTTGAGGCATACCATGTCCACTCCAGCCTTTGAATCATATCACTTTTACGGTGCCAAAAGAAATAGGGAAGTATTTTATTTGCTTTTTCCTTCTACTCTCTGTACATCTTTTCAAAGTGAAGGACATGACTGACCAGTGAGAAATCTGGCCCTCTCTCAACTGACAACGAGTGGTCCTCTCGGCCCTTTAGAAGTATTTTGCTCTTCCTAGCCAGACCCCAGCATCACTGCTTTCCCTTCTCCATCCACAATTTTCCATGAATGTAATATTTTGCATAAAAGATGTTGGGAAAATGTGTATGCCATTTTCTTAGTTAGAGTTTCTATTATAGGCTGTTATAAAAAACTGTGACCAAAAGCAGCTTGGGGAGGGAAGTATTTATTTGAGTTTACTCTGAAATAGAGTCAGGTCACACTCTGCCCTTGAGGGAAGTGAAGACAGGAATTCAAGCTGGGAACCTGGGGGCAAGAACTGAAGCAGGGATTATAGAATGCAGCTTACTGGCTATAATGGTGGCTTCCTGGATCTGCTCTTGAATAGAGCCCCAACCCAGTTGTCCAGGGGTGGCACTACCCATAGTGACCCGGGCCCTCTCACATCAATTATCAATCGAGAAAATGTCCCACAGACTTGCCTACATGTCAATCTGACAGAGGCACTTTCTCAGTGAGGTTCTTCTTCCCAAACTGTGTCAAGTTGACGAAAGCAAACAAAACAATGACAACAACAAAAACATGGCTAAAATGTTCTGCAATAAGAAAGCAAACTGTAGAAATAGAACTGACACCTCTTCTATCATCTATCTATGGGACAAACTTAAGACATCAAAAAAAAACCCTTGAGCCAAAGTCAGTGGGCGCAAGGAGGCCTTGTTAAAAACAAAATGACAAAGGTCAAAAGCAAAAAGGGAGGACAACTCCATTCAATTGATATTATTTAGCCCTATTATGATAGGGCCACATATTGAACAAAGTCAAATAAGAAAAATCAGAACCATTTCACCCTGTAGAGTATTAAGGGAAGCATGAAACCCGACAAAAAGAGTCAGACTAAAGAAAATCTGCAAATGAGATCTCCTAGCATTAAACAATGTTGTCTTGAGAAGTTAGAGTCATAGCGAAATGAGAGAAACAGCAGGGTTTGAACGTGCCAGTCTAATCTATGGGAGCGGAGTGGATACAAGAAGGCTGCCATCCATGAGGATAGACTACAGCCAATAATGGCTCAGGTATGTTCTTGTTACGTATGCATGAGGGTCTCAGAGCAACAGTTGGCCATCGCCCTTGAGCCTACTAGAGTTGGAGAAGAGTAGGGAACCCAGAAGATCTAGTGAAGTTCAACATACTTTCTATCAAGAACCCCAAGTAACTCATGAACACTCTTCATAAGCATGTGCATGCTGGATATTCAAAGAATATTTTGAATTAAGAAGGCAGAAGTTAAATTACTGCATATGCTCTATACAAATATTCTTATCTGTTTTTGAATATTTATGAAAGGCTTACAAAATGCAAAACTGGGCCATAATCCAAAACTCCCATCTCCAAAAGGCAAAAATTATGAGTCATATGCTCTGAAAACCAAATTAAAATTGGATTACATTGATTTAAAGTAACTAACTAAATGGCGGGAAGAAGAGATATAGTTAAACATTGTCTCGGGGAAGAAATGAAGGGCTCTGGGTGACTTAGTGGTGGGAACACTTGGTATGCAAGCCTGAAGCCCAGAATTCTAGTGAAAGCTGGGTGGTCATGGCAGCCTGTCTGTAATCCACAGTCAGGAGACAGAGGTGTAAATTCCCCAGAGAAAACAGACTAGCCAGAACGGAACCAGCGGCTCTGGGGCTAACAGGATGCCCTACCTCTGTATATAAGGAGGTGAGTGATTGAGAAAGACATCCGACATTGACCTTGGGACCCCTAAAACTCGTGTACACATATGCACCACACCCATGTGAACATACACACACATATAAAAAGGGAAGCACATATTGAACAAAGTCAAATAAGCAAAAAACTGAAAAAATTGAACTTTGTTGTTTTGAGACAGGGTTCCTCTGTAGCTTTGGAGCCTGTCCTGGAAGTAGCTCTTGGAAACCAGGCTGGCCCTGAACTCATAGAGATCCGCCTGCCTCTGCCTCCTGAGTGCTGGGATTAAAGGCGTGTACCTCTGAAAAACTGAATTTTTAAGAAAGCTACTTAGCTGGGATTGTAAAGTACTTGTATTCATACAAAAGGCTTTAATAAAAAGTATTGTAAGCTCTATATGTAGGTCAAGAAAGTAGGAAAAACAAAAACATAATAGGACAGGGCACACCAAGATACACATGCCCAGTGGCAAAATGGGCTCAGTCACTTTTTATATACATAAACTATAAATCACATTGTTTAATCAACTCTGGTGCTGTCCCCACACTTTACTCTGGTGCAGAGAGAATTATAGCCCAGCTAACACTCCACCAGGCCCAATCCTCCCTAAAAATGGGCATTCTTTATTAACGACCCCCAAACTGAGACTCAGAGCGCCAATTGCTGCTAGCTCAGTATGGCGCTATAGAAAGATTCTTATTTGTATTCCCTGTTGGGGCACCTCGACTTCTCCCCAGGAAGAGAGGAAAAGGTGCTCTTGTTCTTTCGTGTTTGCAGAGCATGTTAGATGGGCCTAGAGTGCCCGTCAGCAGGTGTAGGGCCCACAGGTTTACCCCTCCTGCCGGGTTCATCTTGTGGACAGTTTCTGGCCAGACATTTTGTTGCATTTCCCAGCTATCCTGGGCTCCCTCTGCCCTGCCTGGTGATTAGCTATAGGGCGTTGTTTACTCCACTTTGGGCGTGATAATTTCCACCTGCCTGGGGGGAATTCCATTGCGCAGCAGCTACGCACAGAAGGTTTTTCCTAAGTCTGAATAAAGGGCATCTCCTCTCTAATGACCCAGGTCTCTTGTGTGTTCTTTCAATCTCCAGGCCCTTGCCCAGCTCACAAACGGTACAATGGTGCATGAACTGTACCAAGAGAGTAACGCAGGTGGTACAAGCAGGATCATTTCACTTGACTCGGGATGTAGAGTATAAGCTCTTGCTATCCTTTATGAACAAATAAAATATGTGATAGTCTCACCTATCGCAGGTTGCTTCTCTTAACTGTTTAACCATTGTCAGAAGGTGCCCAGCCTTGATATACTTTATTAAACCATGCAGGATAAAATTATGCATCATGCCCATTTCTCTAAGGAAACATGAGCTACATGGCTGTGCCAGGAGAATGAAGCAAAAATATCCACAGCGACCAAGCAGTCGGCAGAGTCCATGAAATTCATATCACAATTCTCACAACATACAAAGGACTTACTCTGCAATGTCGAATAGCCAAAGCAGTCTCAAGAAAGAAGAACAAAGTAGGAGACATCATATTTCCTGATTCCAAATGCATAACAAAGCTACAGATATCAAAACAGTATGTGGATGGGGCGATAACTCATCATCATAATTGGTCTCCAGAACCCACGTTAAGAAACGACAACATCTGGAATGTGTTAGAGAGGTGGAGATGGGTGTATTACTGGGACATTCTGATCAGACAGCCTAACTTACTTGGCAAGTTCCGGACTAGTATGAGACTTTCTGGACATCAAAACACCCCCCACAACAAAAACAGCAAGAAGGTGGATAGTCCTGGAGACAGGCACCTGAAGTTGCCTTCTGGCCCCATATACATGCACACACACAAGCGTCCATACACACATAAATGTACCCACACACCCAAATACACACATACAGATACCAGCATGCAACTGCATGCAAGTAGATGCCAGGACAAATGGAACAGAACAGGCATCCCAGAAATCAGCACACACATTCATGATCAACTAACCTCCACCAAGGCTGCCCAGGCACACCATAGGGGGAGGCTGCCCCTCCCTCGTCATAGTGACTACACGCAGAAGAATGAGACTCACGGATCAATACACAGGGGGTTAGTACTCAAGTGTAATGCAAAACTTACAGCTTTTTGAGCGTTATAAGTTTAGTTACCTCTTGAGTCTTTTTACAAATTATTTCATTAATTGTTGTTGGGTATGCACACACGTGAGAGTGCCCAAGCATAGTGAGTGGCACGCATGCCATGGGGCACACGTGGAGGTGGCGTTGAGCCCTCTTCTTCCTTCTAGCCTAGGGCTCTGGGATCAAATTCAGTTATTTGGGTTTGAATGGCATGCACTTTTATCCGCTGAGCCAACTTCCTGACTCCAATGGAATGTTTTGATTCAGAGAAAATAGCTATGCCCTAAGCATGTTGTTAGTGATTGCCTTGCAATGTCTAATGTTTGTAGCATTTAAGGTTGCTATTTTCTTTCTTTCTAACCTATCAGAACTTCTATCTCTAAAGAGTGGCTGTAGGGTCTTAAAGGCAGACAGTCTCTGGGGGTGCTCTCACATTGGGAAGGTTAGGTTCAGCATCCACAAGGCCATTACTGTTCTGTATCCAAGACCACTTAGTGGGAAGTAAACCAAACACTTCTTCATCGTTATTAGTGGTACTGTATACCACATGACCAAGAACAAGCCTGTAGCACACTATGCCTGCTCTATGCACTATGTGCTTTAGTATGGTTTGCGAGCAGTGCAGGGGGCTGGAGATTGAAACACACACACACACACACACACACACACACACACACAGCCAGAGACAGAGACACAGGTCATCCTTGAAACAAGAATGCCAAGAATGCCCACTTTGTGTTCCAGGGAAGCTTATATAGGCTCTGCTTGTCCAATGGCCTCACCCTAACTCTCAGCTGCAAGCCCAGCAGAAACCACTCTCCTGCCATCAGGGACTCCTGAGGGTCTTGTGCTCAGAGCAGTTGCAAGCACAGGGAAACAAGTTGTTTGCTCAGAGCATCTGCAGGAAAACAAGCCTTTTACAGAAAATTCAAGGTCTGGGCGTCCACAGTCCCCAACACGAACCTGGACTGCTGAAATCTCGGCTGGGACCTTCAATTGCTGCGCACTGCGCCCCTGTGTCTGTGCTCTGTACACTGGCACCCAGTTCGCGAGCTTCAGGAAAGGGGCTGGAGGTTGAAAACTCAGACAGAGATAGACTGACACACACAGCTTCCAACGCTGGTTCAGAAAGCCCATATTTATTAACACCATGTAGACTTAAATACACTGCAGTTAATGGTCAACAGGTGATCCTCTGATCCTCTAACTAGGCACAGCTTCTAGTAACATATTAGAAGGTTCTAGGAGGGAAAAACAACTGAAGGCCAGGACTCATTAATCCCAACATCTCCCCCCTTTTTATAAAATAGAAGACCCTCCTGTCTTAGGTCATCTCAGAAGAGTAAACCCTTACCCGTCCTTGGGAGGCCCCTTCCCTGTCTTAGGCGGGCCCTCTTCTGTAGAAGTTGCCCCTCTACGGAGGAGTCTTCATTGTTGGTGCAGTATTTGCAACCAAGCCTTCCTGGCCAACAGGGTCAGAAGAACTTGCTAAGTGACCATATGCTGCATTCTCATGGGTTGTCTGATCTTACACAGAATTCAGAAATGAATGCCCATGGCAACAGGCGTTGATTGCCAGCAATAGGGTCCCCAATCACCACTGGACCCAGCCTCCCATTTGGGCTATGGTATTCAACCATCCCCTTGGCTAAACAATTACAATCTGGTGTGCTAATTGTAACATTTCAAGGGCTACTCAAGTAACCATTGAGTTGTTTCACCACATAAGAGGCATTAGCAATATTAACAGATGTCATACAAATGGAATGGTAAGTGTGAACAAGACATTTGTTGTACTAGTCATAAGTCCACCTGCTCCTACAATAGGGCAGTCTCTTGATTTAAATTTGAAAGTCCAAATTTAATGTGGACACTCGGGGCATTCTGAGTCTGGAGAGCGTTGTTGACTTTTCTCGCCAGTTTATCCAGTGTCCGACACCAACAACGATGTTTGTGCCATTGCCAGTCCTGCAACCATGGCTGCAGCAGCAGACACCGCCATGACAGCAATCACTGCAGCTCTCTCCAGAATCTCATTTCTCTCTATACAGGGTCATCTCAGTCTGCTTAGCCTTTTTGTTACTTGGCAGTGGAATGATGGCTGGTACCCGAACCAACAAGGCAGCACTGGAGTGGTCATCCCAGCAGTGGCTCAGGCCACAGTTTCTGAAAGAACAACCAAGAATATCTTTTCCCCCAAAGGTGCTATTCCATACTACAAAAATTAAAAGAAAAAAAGAAAGAAAACTAAAACAAACATGGGATTTAATACTGCCCGGGCTCTCAGAGAAATATTCCAAAAAAGAAAAATAGGAACTACACTCACTTGTATAGGATTCCTTTTGATTAATAGAAGCCCGTTCTTTTGCCATATTGCTTAAAGCAGTTCCAGCAGTATAGTTTGAGGAATAAAAAGATGAACACAAAGAACTAGCTTGGCTCACTGATCAATACAAGGGGGTTCTCCTTACCAGGCTTCACACAGTGCTTTCGGCTTGATCGGGGATCATCAAGAGAACGACAGGTGTCATTCTCAGGCTCATCACAGGATCCTTTCCCATCATTTTCCACAGCCCGAACATATCTCTCTGGTACCCAAATGGGCTTGTCCGTTCTTGGAGGGAAAACACAAACAGCTCCTCTCCCCCTAGCCAACAGGCTAGCCATCCATAGCTTTCATCACCGAGGTGGCTTTCCGGGGGGATACCTTTGTAGGTTGTGTTGTTAAGATCGCCCCCATCTCTGCTAAGAGATCACATCCCCATAGGTTGACAGGCAGGCCGGAAAGAACATATGGCTGGAAAAAACCCTCATGCCCTTCATCATGCCATTTCAATATTTTTGAACTTTTCTGAGGAGTTGTTTGACCTATTCCCTGCAGCCATACAGTAACCTTCTTCCAAGGGCCATGCCCTTGGCCAATATTTTAAGGACAAAATGGATACATCTGCCCCAGAATCTAAAACACCATCAAAGCCTTTTCCCTCTATAGTTATTTTAAGTTGGGGCTGTTCATTTAACTGTGCAACCCAAAAAGCAGCTGTTCCAGGTAATCCAAACCCTTGATTGCCACGGGCTTGTTTATTATTGGTAACCTTGTTGGGAATCAACACTAATTGTGCTATCTGCTCACCTTGAGGAATTACCACCACCCCCTGTTGGACAGATCATAACCTTAATCTCTCCTCTTGATAGTCTGCATCTACTATCCCAGGATGTATTTGGATCCCCTTTAAAAGGGCACTGCTTCTGCCTAGTAGAAGTCCCATGGTACCCGGTGGTAAGGGCCCATATACTCCTAGGGAGTGCTTGCACTCCCATTTGTGGAGTTAAGACTGCTCTGGCAGAGGCGCAGAGGTCCAATCCTGAGCTCCCTGGTGTAGCTCCGACAAGGTCTGCAATTCAAAAAGATTTCTCTGCGGAAGGAACTGGACATGGCCTCTGCTGGGGTACCGTCCCTGCAGTCCCGCAGTCTTTGGGGTACTGGTCTTGCAGTCAGCGGTTGTCTAGGACCGTGATCTGCGCTTGCCCAGCTCGTGTAAGGGACAGCAGCTTGCAACTGTACCGAGAGTAACGTAGCCCTTATGGTTGGATGCCAATCAGCGAGGTCGGGAAGTAGGGGACCCCTGAGAGATGGCCCTCAGATGCTCGCAGGCAGATGATTTTTCCCAAATCGAGGAAAATATGATGAATTTAATGAGAGGCTGAGGAGGCAGAAGCAGCCTTCAAGGCCTATGAGGCCAAGATGAAACAGGTTTACCACCTGAAAAATTGGACACTTGTCAAGAATTTATTCTGAACTTGATTTAAAAATAAACATTTAAAAATGTTGATTACGCACCCTTAATCAACAGCAGGGAAACTGGCAGAGGGCCCTGCTCCAGGGCCCCAAAACCTCAGTGTATGAAGCAATGACTGCGGGACCGCAGGAACGGTACCCCAGCAGAGGCTGTGTCCAGTTCCTTCTGCAGAAAAATCCTTTCTTCACTGAGGTGTCTTCCGAGGCCGCAGCTTCATCCTCCCAGTCGGTGGGTTCTTCCAGTCTAAACCCAGTGCCTTCACCCACAGAAAAGGCACTCGCCGAATCTGACATGCTCTGGTCACTTTTGTCACTCTCCTCCTGATGTGTGGTCGGCATGGTGGCAAAACTCAGAGCAGCCGTCTTTACCGAGGTTAGTTCTTCTATTTTCTTTGGTTGTTTTTCAAACATCTTCCTTTTTTCATATACCAGCGGAACATCCATGAGAGTCAGTTTCCTTTTTAGAACATTTGTCACAGATGCTCTAATCTTCATCCCCTCGTTCACCGACACGGCCCCTTGCCCCTTGGAAGGCAATTTCTCGCATAGGACGCTATCCAGAGATAATTTAAACATCTAGTCTTCCTTTTTAAACCAAGTTCAGAATAAGTTCTTGACAAGTGTCCAATTTTTCAGGTGGTAAACCTGTTTCATCTTGGCCTCATAGGCCTTGAAGGCTGCTTCTGTCTCCTCAGCCTCTCATTAAATTCATCATATTTTCCTCGATTTGGGAAAAATCATCTGCCTGCGAGCGTCTGAGGGCCATCTCTCAGGGGTCCCCTACTTCCCGACCTCGTTGATTGGCATCCAACCAGAGGTTTCCCATCTATATCTGTTTTAGAGAAACAATCTTTAGCCCAGTGTGCTCCCCCTTCTGCATTTAGGGCACATTATCATTATCAGCTGTGGGCATTCCTTTCGAAAATGACCAGGAGTTCCGCAATTAAAACAATTACGGCCTCCGACCCTCCCAGTGCTCTTATGTTTCTCCGAGGTTGAATAGCTGCTTCTATAACCTGGCCTTGAGCGAAATTCCCATCTATATCTCTGCATATCCTGATATAATCATTTAAACTCTTTGTTTTGTGAGGGCGTAATGCTTCCTTACAATATCTATTGGAATTTCCAAATACAAGTTGTTATATCATAGGCATGGCTGCTGTCTCATCTCCAATCAATCTACCTGCTACTTGTAACAGTCTGTCTACATAATCTTGGAATGGTTCAGGTGGTCCCTGTAGAACTTTTGATAACTGATCCCCAGCTGCTTTGTTAGGCAGGGCCTTCCACGCTTTAATGGCAGCTACAGCTATTCGGGCGAATACTCCTGGATCATAAGGAATTTGTTGCTGCAAATCAGCATAAATCCCAGCCCCAGTTAGCATATCTAAATTACGTTGAGCTTGATCTGCTAGAGCATTTAACTGGGCCGTTTGCTTACAATTTTCCTGATATTCCCCTCACCATAGGAGATAATCTCCCCCAGATAAGACAGCATGACATAATTGCTGCCAATCACTTGGTGTTAAATTCATAGCAGAGAAAGATTCTACCATGGCCAACGTGAAGAGTGCTTGAGCCCCATATGTAGCTACAACTTCCTTTAATAGCTTCATTTATTTAAATTTTATTGCAAAATGTTGGCAAATTATTTGCCCTGGGTTGTTGGTGTCTGGCACCTCCATCACCGGTGCAACCACGTGTACAGGAAGGAAACAACTCCCTTGTTTTGTTCAGTGTCAGAGCCCCTGCTCGAATAAGACCACCAACCTTCATCATTATAAGCCGGTGGGGCTGAGGGAGTTGGATGTGAGTCTTTTCTTACTCTACATTTTCTTAGCTTTTTAAAGAGATTTTTTTTAATTCCTTACCTATAATCTCCTTTTCTTCTTCTGATGAATTCTCCTCACTATCCTCCACTAGCTCTAAATCATCAAACTCCTCCCTATTGTCTGACTCTTTTCTGAACCAAGAAAAGATACCTCCCATCTTTTCTCCTCAATATGTCTCCGTTGGCCAGGAACGATGCTGTCTGCTTACCTCTCTTGGAGGGGCTTCCAAGGGCGGTCTCTCAGCGTTCCCTTTCCCGATATCTCGGTGGAGACCTCCAAATGCCGCGCACCGTGCCCCCGTGTCTGTGTTCGGTGCGCTGGCACCCAGTTCCCGAGCTCGGGCAAGGGATCTGGAGGTTAAAATACACAAACACACACAGACAGAGAGACAGCGCCACGGGTCATCCTCGAATTCCCCAAGAATGCCCCCTTTATCGTGTTCAGGGGCAGATTATATAGAGATAGCCACGCCCCAGCCAAACCCACCAGAAACCACTCTCCTGCCACCAGGAACTCATGAAGGTCTCGTGCTCAAAGCAGCTGTAGGCACTCAGATCAGGGGATTACAAGAAATTCAGGATCTGGGGTCTCACTGCTCCCAACACTGGACCTCATCCTAGTTAAATAAAAAGACAACCCCACATGGACTAGGGTGGAAAAACTTTCAATTATGAAACTCTAGGCAGAGAGCATAGGTCAAAGCTTTTGTAATATTAGATTTTCAATTATTTTTATATTTTTTCCATTTTTTATAAGTGTGTGTGTGTGCACACATGTACACTTGCATGTGTGTGTTTCAATGTGAAGGTTCCAGAACAACTTGCAGCAGTCAGTTCTCTCCTTCCATCGTGTAAGTTTCCGGGGATCAAAGCCAGGTCAACAGACTTGTAGGTAATGCCTTTACTTTCAAGTCAACTTGCTGATCAGCAACCATTCCTTGACTATGACATCAAGCCCATAGGAGCTAAAAGCAACAAGAGACAAATGAGATTACGTGGAAACAAAGTTTTGCTTCTCCAAGGACATAGTAAAATGAAAAGGAACCCCCGAATAAGGAGAAATGACTTCCAAATCATACATTTCATTGAGTTAATATAATTACAAGGCACAGCTGCGGAGCCCATTCCAACTGATTCACCTACAACACAGCTCCTGAAGTGAAGGCTCAGGGAACATTGTAGAAGAGGGGCTGTAACAGCCAGGGGATCGGGCAGTGTGCTGTGAGGCTGTGTCTCCTAGTCATGTAAGATGCTGCACCCACCAAGTCCCACCATGACTGCCCAAACACGAGCTGAACAAGGACAACAATGGACATGGTGAAGTGGGCAGGAAAGCCCAGGAGGCCTCAACCCTACACAAAGAACTAGAGGCAACGGGAACTAAAGAGCCAGAGAAAGTCTTCCCCAAGGAAGAGCATACTAATAGGCTATCCAATACCAAATGGCCCTGTAAACATATCCAGAGAAGTAATGTTATATAGATTGGGCAGGATGTTTTAGGAAGATATATGTATGCACATAGATGTATATAACAGCAATTAATGAAAACTGAGGGCATAAATTTGAAAGCGAGCAAGGAAGGTATGTGGGAGGGTTTGAAGGGAGGAAGGGGGAAAGGGAAAATGATATAATTAGATTATAATCTCCAAAAACACACTGTTCTAGTATTCTATGATAAAGATTTCTGGAGGTGTGTTTTAATAATCTAAGTAAACTCCCCACCCAAAATGATTAGAATGGTGATTTTATAATGTTTTACTTGAATAAGGAAAGTATCCAAGCTGAACTTCTAGACATGTAGATAAAAATATTCTCAGTCAACAGCAGACTAGATGTTGGTTCAGAAGAAAAAATTATTTTGAAAGAAAAAGAAAATTAAAAATGATCTCAAATGAAATACAAGAAAGAATAGCAAAGGCATTAGTGAGAGGCAGGGCAAAGCCAAGAGGTGCAATGTGTGAATTTGTAATCCCAGAGAGAAAAGGAGTGTAAATACAGTGGAAGAGACATAACTGACAAGATATCACAGAAACTAGGTTGTTTATATCATCATCATCATTATTGGCTTTTTGAGACAGGGTTTCTCTGTGAAACAGTCCTGCCTGTCCTGGAACTCACTCTGTAGACCAGGCTGACCTTGAACTCACAGCAATCCACCTTCTGAGTACTGGGATTAACCGTGTGTGCTACCACTGCCCAGGTAGGCTGTTCATTTATATAGAAAGAAGCTCAGGGACAATACAGAAAGTCACCTTCAGCTTGCAAACAAAGGCTGATGTGGGGGCATCAGACCTATTTCTGAGCCTGTCAGGCAGCTCTGAGACCTAGGACCTAGAAAGAGGCCATTGCGTCTAACGTCAGGATCAGCTTCCAAACCCCGTGAAACCTTCTTTCTCTGTTGAAGCGATACTGACCATTCTTCCTTGGGTGATTTCATTTCTACATTGCCGTTTCATTCATGCCCACCTGTGTCCTTTCTTATCCTCTCAGCTGTTGCGTGTTATTATGGGGAGAACTATGATTTATCTGACTTGGAGATGCTCGAGAAGAAATTGCACAATGCCTTTGCAGACCGCAGTGGGGTGAAGTCCAGCCCCGGATGGGAGGGGTGGTCTCAATGGACGACTTCTAGGTGACTCCTAAGCAGAGCTTTTAAATTGTTTTGGGAGCTGCAGAGGACACACTGTTCTCTGGCCTTTTGAC
This sequence comes from Microtus pennsylvanicus, assembly GCF_037038515.1. Taxonomy (NCBI): domain Eukaryota; kingdom Metazoa; phylum Chordata; class Mammalia; order Rodentia; family Cricetidae; genus Microtus; species Microtus pennsylvanicus. The sequence goes on from NC_134585.1 coordinate 81,975,294, forward strand.
ACCAGCTGAGAACAGCTCCTTCTGTTCCAGAGGCTGACAAGGACAGGACACACTGACTTCTGGGAAGTGGAATGACCACTGGAAGGCTGAGAAGAAACTGCGTTTTAAGAAGCAGGCATGGATTTCTGTCTCTGCTTTGAGTCCAGCAGTCTTTCATCTGCCTGCACCCACCCCATCTATAAACAAGGAGGTTGAATTTGAATAAATTTGAGGTCGTTTCTATCTCTCCATGCTTATAGCTTCAACATGTTTTCTTTAGCAGTTGGACATCAGCTTTGCACCGCAGATTTCCGCTTCCTTTGGTCTGCTTTGCCTTTTAGACAGAATCTCTTTGAGCCTGGCACACACCATGGCTGGCTTGATGTTTTGTGTGGCTATAAGAGAAGGCTGGCCACTGGGACATGCTGGGAGGGTTAGTGGATGCAGAGGTAAAACGACAAGTGGCAAGGGATTGCCCTTTCACCCAAACTGAGCACACCAGAGAGTTGTTTTGTGTAAATTAAGCGTGAAGATATCCTTGGTGAAAACATACTTCTCTAATGAAAGTGGTAACCGCCTTCGTTCCATCCTTAAGTGCTGCACCCAGGTAGCAAATCCCTGTTCCGCTCCGCGCATTTACACAGTTAACACTGACAAGACAGTGAGCCTTCGTGTGGCTGTCCCTGGCTTCTTTTTCCCCTCTTCACAACAGACATTCATTAGGCTCACTGATCTCCTCCTCCTGTCAATTTTGCTAATTCTGGCAAAATCAGAGGTCCCATTGTGCGAGCAACAAGGCTCCGAAACCAAAGCTGAGGAAGGGATTGCAATTCCTCGTTCCTCAGACCCTCCGCACGCTGCTCTAAGGTTATCTATCTGTTGTGTGGCTTCACCACAAGACAGTTGAGAGCCTACTGGTGCCACCAGGAGTCCAGTTAGCCTTCCCGTTCTACCGCTTTCCACACTTTGCCAAACAAGGGGATGGAGCGTGGAACTGTAAATCTCTACTCAAAGGGAAAGCGTGGTGACTCTGGCGTTCATGAGATTTTTTAAATGTGTTATCCTGCTCATTCTGTGTTCCCAGGAGCATGGAAAGTGCTAATTCTGGGATCTCAGCCCTGAGCTAGTGCCGTCCCAGGCAAGCAGACTACACTCTGGACCACCGCCCATGAAAGGGTTCTTTGCAAAGCAGTCAAGCTCTTAAGTAGGAGACACTGGGTGAGTCCTTGGGCCTGGCAGCCAAGAGAATGGCAGCTGCAGTTATGGTAACCCCTGTAAGATCCCCAGGTTTCAGAGTGGTCTGAACCCCACCCCACCCCCGCTTTCTGACTCTAGAAGTGTAAGAGTAAAAAAAAAAAACGCAGGGACACACCTGAGAGCTTTCTCCTCTCAGTCCAGGTGACAGCAGCTGTGTGGAATAGTGCTGGGAACACTGTTGGTTCACAGGCCATGGAAAGTGGTTTCTCATACCCTAGGGTCTGGGAAGTCGTCTATCAGGAGACGGGCTCGCTCAGTGGCTGGCAACAGGTCTCTTCCTGGTTGTACATAGACACTTTCATATGCTGGGAGCGGGAGAGGTGAGTGGGATTCCTCGGGCTTCTTCATGACATCACTGACCCCCTTCCAGAGTGCCCATCTTCATGGACCAATCATCTCCCTAAGATAGCATCTCTCTCCTAACACCATTACTTCAGGGATTAAGGTTTCAAATATGAAATTTAAGGGGAAACAAGTATTCTGAGCATAGGAACTTTTTCACAAACAGAAATTGAGATATTTATCCTTCCAAAAGGACCTTCTTGGGATCTGGGTACCCCATGGACTACCACAGTACCAGCCATAGAGATACATGTCTATAATCCCAATAGCAGGAAGGCTGAGGCAGGAGGATTGCCATGAGTTTGAAGTCCGTCTGAGCTACATAGCAAGTTCTAGGCTAGCCAGAGCCACAAAATAAGATGTTGTCAAAGCAAGCAAACACACAAAAACAAAACAACAGCAAAAAACAGAAACATTGCAAAGCAAAACAATAATAGCAGTGCTCCTGGGCATTTATAACTTGGCTTAAGTTGGCATGTATGCAGCCACTGGGCATACTGTGGCTGGAGGCTGGAGAAACTGGAGCAGCCGGCACTCTCAAAAAGTAGACTCTCGTTTTCAGTGCTCTGGCCGCTGAGCGCTGACTTCACCTTACCCTGCAGCAGCCCCCAGGACCCCTGAGAAATTCCTCCCCCGCCCCGTTCTCCTAGTGGAAGTGGGGCTGAGTAGCACGGAGCCTGCGCGGCAGTCACCTTCTCTCTCCAGGATGCTACAGTGAGGCACACAGTAGACATTTAGGATTCACAGCAGAAGGGAGCTCCTCACCCCAATGGAGAGCTGCGAGCACAGGCCTCATACGCCACCGTCCTTTCAGAGAAGGCATTGCCTTCGTAGGTCCCAATTTCTGGTCATAACCCACATTCCACTTGGGAGAAGAAGGCGAGTTCTCTTGCTGTACACAAAGCCCAATGGAAGAAAATCCCCTCAGACTTCTCCTACCGTCCCTTTTCTCATGGTTAAGTAACTGAGGCCAAAGGGCAAAGGCAGCCATTGCCCTACCCAGGCAACAGCTCCATTGAGACCAAGGCAAAGAGCTCCTTTGGCATGCCCAAGGTGAGCCCCGAATTAATTGAGAACTTTGCGCCACTTTTAAATATTCCTTTTACGACTCCTTACATGACTTGTGGCTTTGTTCCGGAAAGGGATAAAAAGGCTGGCACGGGTGTCTTAAATCTTACGTCCACTTGCTTTACCTGGGAGAACTCACACTTTCCTACAAGGGTTCCTAACTCAGGCACAAACCCTCAGTTTGGGAATCCTTGCCGGAGTGGAACAAAGCAAGTCATGGTGGTTTGTCTTGTGTTTTTAAGTCTCTGGTAGCTGAAAACTGAGCTAATCATTCACAGAGTTCACTGCACTTTAAAAATTGATGGTTCGTGATACAAAGCACTTTGTTCTTGGCTTTCTCTGAGACAGGTGGTAATATAAGGTTCAAGAGGGAAAAAAACAGCCAGTACTAGATCCAAAATAGACCTCAATGTCAATCAGCATGGAGCCTGTAATAGCTATAAACCTTTAAAAATGGAACATAGCCAGCCTTGGGCAGTCCTGGAACCTGAAAGGTGTCATATAAAATACTTATCTCAAAACAAACACTCAAAGTGATTGCCATAAAAACATGTCAGGTTCCAGGGCTGAAGAAATTTTCTGTAGATAAGGGTACTGGCTGTGAAAGCAAAGAGACCCAACTTCAGATTCCCATCCTTCCCACCAACGCCAGGCATGGCTGCATCTGCCTATAACCCCAGCACTGGGAATAGCAAAATGCGGAGCCTAGGCCATCCGGCCTAGACAACACAGAAAGTTTCAGGTTCAGTGAGAGACCCTGCTTCCAAAGCACAGGTATCGAATGATAAAAGAGGTCTAACATGCCCCTCTGGAGCCCACATGCCTACACAGGCGTGTGTCCTACCCACTTAGCCTGTTAGATCTAACTTCCCCTCTGGAGCCCACATGCCTACACAGGCGTGTGTCCCACCCCTCAGCATGTTAGGCTCCGGCCCTGTTTGTCAAAGAGCAAGGCCGTTCATTTCCACCTTTCAGAGCAAGAAGCTACATCATGGAGTGTGAATGTGACCCGAGATGATGTAAAACCCAGTGCCTGCTGGGTAAGGGTCCCAAGAGTGCTTCATTCATAGTGTGTGTCCTCGCTGAGGAAACAGAGCATCTCGTCCTGGTCATCTGCCTCGTCAAGATTCCAGACTTGTTCATATACAGATGCCTAATGCGTTTGTAGGAGGGAAGGTAGAGCAAGCGCTTTGCCGACTTCACGTTTACTCTAATTTCCCCGTAGAACGCAGCTTATCAAATCCGAACGCTTGCTCCATTAGTTCCCGGTCAGCGTCATGGAGAGTGAGTCTGTGTGGCTGCTTTGAGCAAAAGGGCTGGGAACTAGTTTTGAGATTAAGCAAGCCTGTGCGTTCTTCATGCTAACACTTCCCAGGGTAAAGAGATGAAGCTGCTTTGGGCTGGGCAGCCTGAACTCAGCCTAGTAACAATTGTATTTTGCCGGCCAGAGTGGGGGGAAAATGCCCAGTTTGTATTTATGACCATGAGGAAAATCGCCATTTCATCGACCTGAAGTTCTTGTGGGGTCTATCACAAGAGAAGGGGTCGAGGTGACAATAGAAAGGATGCCCGAAAACACAACCTTATTTCTCTTCATTGAAAGGAGACCCAGTCAGGTTTTATGGCATAGGTTTGGCTTTTATTGGCGAGTGATTGGAAGAGCAATTCTCTCCCGTTTTTGGCTTCTGCTACTAGTTGGCAGACCTCGTTTATGACTCTGGCACTTGCCACATGTTGCTCTCTTCTCTCCCCTTGCCCTTCGACCTAGGGGTAGTAACAGTGTCCTCTTATCACGGGACGCTGGGTCCTTTATTACCCAGGTAGGGTGACTGACCTTAACTACACATGGAGAAAAACTTCACTAATCTACTTTCATTTGAACTTCAGTTTACTCTGGCAGCCCTGCTAGGTTCCTGACCCAGAGTTCCTGCCTTGGAGCTGCTAATCCTTGGCGCTGTCTCTAGGCAGTTACCTAAAGAATACTCAGGCCTATCCTCAGAGGAGCCCGCCGGGAGGTGGTGCTGGTGAAGGTGCGGGTGGGCGCGCATGCCCAGACATCGCTGAACTAAAGGCCAGGTTCTCAGCCTGGATTTATTTAGAATCTGGACGTGAGTGGCGTCCTAGGCTGATTAGAACGCTGATGTGTGTGTGGAAGGGGGTGTGTGTGAAATTGAACAAGAGTAAATACAACACCCCGAGAGAAGGGCACATTGAGAGATGGGAGTGTGGGATCACAGTAGAGGAGTAAACACTTCCCTGCAATAACCCCCTCAGTCTATAAACAATCGTCTATAAACTGGACAGTGGTTTATGGGCTGAACGGACTGTTTGGGAAGCAGCTTCCAGGCACTTACAAGAATGAAATGGAAGGGTGTGTGTTTCATAGGGTGCTCCAAAATCCAGTATTTTGGGGTGTGGTGTTTCTGTTGAGCACAATTTTTTTTTCCTATGGCTTCATTTTCCTAAATTCTACTGGAAAAGAGAAACAAAACTCAACTGAAAGTTTATCCTGGAGCATGTATGCGCGTGTGTATGCATGGTGTGTGTGTGTGTGTGTGTGTGTGTGTGTGTGTGTGTGTGAAAGAGAGAGAGAGAGAGAGAGAGAGAGAGAGAGAGAGATTGTGTATGTGAGAGATGTGTGTGAGAGAGAGATAGAGAAAGAGATAGAGAGAGGTATGTGTGAGAGAGAGAGACAGGGAGACAGAGAGACAGAGACTGAGAGAGGGAGAGGGAGAGAGAGAGAATAGTTCTTCCTAGATTAATTGACTGGCCAGTTTTGTCCCCCCTTTTTCCTTTAGCTCCATACTGCCACCTTCTGGTCTTTTAGAAATCCTGCAGAAGAAACCAGTTCTTCATGTACACATGTACTTCAGAAACTGTTGGATGTCAGTTCTTATGCCAGCAGCAGGTGATAGATGAATAGACTCACGGAGGAACAGACACACAAACTTAAAAAATAAAGCATGACATGGTTCACACAACGACAGAGTCACGCCCAGGTTCTGGAGAGCACGTGGGTGCCAGTGACTGGGGCCAGAGCAGACATCTGAAGAGGACTAAGGTAGATCCTAAAGGATGAGCAGAGATTACTGAAGACAGACGTGGGATGAGAGGCGATCATGGGAGGAGGGCTTATAGAAAGGACCCAGGGAAGAAGATGTCCCGGAGGGGTTAGTGAAACAGCCACAATTAAGGAAGAAGATGTCCCAGAGGGGTTAGTGAAACAGCCACAATTAAGGAAGAAGATGTCCCAGAGGGGTTGGTGCAGAAGTCACAATCAGGGAAAAAGATGTTCCAGAGAGGTTAGTGCAGCAGCCCTGATCAGGGAAGAGGATGTCCCAGAGGAGTTGGTGCAGCTGCCATGATCAGGGAAGATGTCCCAGAGAGGTTGGTGCAGAAGTCACAATCAGGGAAGAAGATGTCGCAGAGGGGTTAGAGCAGCACTGATCAGGGAAGAAGATGTCCCGGAGGGGTTAGTGCTGCAGCCACAATTATCTAATTTAATGCACCCTGAATGTTCCAGGGTGGTGCAGAGGCAGTGAGAGGTGTCCGCTGGTACAAGGGACTCCGACTCTGCTAGGAACCGCAGGGATAAAGTGCATTCCCCCAATGTCTTCTAAGCAAAGGAACTCTGTGCGTGGGGTTGCCTCTCAGATACCTAGCCAGAGAGATCCATCTTAGGAGGCGAGAGGCAGCCCATGGTGTTTTCTCAAGTTCTCACTGCCCCTAAATTGGATGAAGATAACAGGATAGCAAGATGTATACTGATCCTGGCAATTTCTCAAAGGGGAGTGAACGTTACACCACCCAAACTATAAGTCACATAGACTATGGTTCTGGGTGGGTTTTGTCTTTAGTTTTGGTGAATACTAAGTTATTTTTTAAAACTCAAGCAATCTAATACCGTGATAGGGGGTGGGGAAGTAGCTGGGTTAGTAGATTGCTTGCCTCATGTGAACAAATCCTGGATTTGATTCCCAGCATCTTGTGAAGCACCTATCACCCCAGCACTCCAGGCGGGAGAGTCGGACGTTAGAAGTCATCCTTGGCAACACAGTGAGTTCCAGGCTAACCCAGACTGTATTAGACCCTGTGCCATTAAAAAATGATGACCCTCAGAGTATTATTAATCTTGTCTGTAATGATTGAAAAAGCTGAACAAAGTCCACAGCAATTAAAGCCTGACTCTTGGATAACATAGAATGAAGGAGTGGGTTTACTAAATCTACAGCAAACGGGGAAGAAAGACTAAAACGGGGAAGAGCAGAACCCAACAAGGAAAGCCCCAGGCACCAAGACAGTCGGCAGCTGTGACTGACATAGAGAGGGTCCCCAGCAACCGTCTTCTGCTGGGGGAGACTTCTAATTAGCCGTTCTCACAGGAAGTTCTTCACATCTTCTGGAAGATTTTATTTTTTATGTGTGTATAGGTGTGTGTTTCTGTTGTGTGTGTAGGTCCTCTTGGAGACGAGAAGAGAACAACAAAATCCCCAAAGCTGGAGTTACAGGCAATTGTGAACCACCTAGCATGGGTCCCGAGAACTGAACTCAGACCCTCTGCTAGAACAGGACCTACTCACTCTTAGCCATTGAGCCTTCTCTCCAGCACCCCACCACAGGCATTCTGATGCCATGAGAGAAACTGAATGGCTGAATCTTTGGGTCTGGGAGGGGCCTGGAAATGTGTACCCCCTGCTATGTTCAAGGCCAGCATCCTATCTCTAATGATGCGCTTTCCTTCTGCTCTTAACAACATGGTGTCTTCACCTTGGATTCTTTTGCCATTTTCTGCTCCATTTCTCAGAGGGTCAGGGGCCAGCCCATCACTGACAAGGAATCTTGGAGAACACGCTAAGATAATCATGCCTGCGTCTGTAATGGGGGCTCCAGAGCCAGATTCTGGGGAGCTTAAAGTGCGCATGCCAATTTGCTAATCCACATTGTTGTCTTCTGTTTTAGCCTTACACAGGGAAAGAGTGAAAGGCTAGAGATAGGAAAGAAAGAGTTCCTGCTCTGAGAACAGGGAGGAGAGGAAGAGCACATTACACACCCGTGGCGGCACCACACACCTGTCGTGGCGTTACACGCCTGTGGTGGCGCCACACACCATCCGCAATGGCATTCTCCCTCCGTGGTGGCGTCACCCCTGTGGTGGAGGTACTGCTGCCCTTTCAGGAAGCCTCCTGTTCTTCCACCCTAGCATAAACAGACATCAGTGGTGCTGAAGTAGGGCTGGAGCACCGCGATCAGGGCACCACCTCGCGAGTATCACATCCTATCCATGACAGGGCATGCGCTGAGTCTCCAGGGGAAAGATGCTGGCAAGGGTTTGGGTTTGCTCTTCCTTTACTCTTTAAAAAAAAAATCTTTGGTATTTGTAAGAACAACAAAAAAGAGGAGCGCCTCATCCGAATCTGCTCTAGAGGAGGCACGTGTTCTGGATGGCACGATCTGGGTGAAAGGTGCAGGGAGAGGAGGGGGGAGAAAAAGAGGGGACCAATTGCTGCGCGTTCCGTGGGGAACCATGAGATGTGTAAATGGGCAGCCAGGGAAGAGCTACATGGTGTCCAGGTTTCCCGTCTGAGGGAGGAGACCACGGAGAGACTGGAGGCTCCCGTTGAATTACCCTTCATCATTTATGTTGTTGTTTCTACCATACAGGTGAGGTGATGGTGTCACCCCCCCCCCCCACAAAGGGACCACAGGGCTACGGAGGTGGCTCAGTGGGTAAACCGTTTGGCATGCAAGCATGGGACCTAAATTCAGACCATAAACCTGGGTGTGTAAACCTGAGTGTGGCAGTCACGACTGTAATCCCAGTTACGGACCACACAGCCGGTAGTGAACCCTGTCTCATAGGAGATGGAAAGTGAGAACTGACAGTAGCGGTTGCCCTCTGACCTTTACACACGTGTGCCATGGCGAGCATGGGTATGCACGTGTATGCACATGCTTTTTTGGAAGGGACGTTGGGGATTCTGTCAGGCTGAGCACCCTCTAGATAACAGGAATAAAATGGGGCTTCCAGACCTCTTGTCATTTTGTCCGGGGGAATTAGTCCTCTGTCACACTCGTCCTCTTGATTTCTTTCGGATGTGGTCAAATCTTCCCAGAGCTCTCAGTGCTTCCTCGGGAGAGCCTATTTCTGATTCTCGTTCCCCACACTAATGTACTCGACTAGAAATAAAATATTAAAAGTTTAATTCTTTTTTAAAATTTGTTCTTCTCTCATACAGTTCATAATGACTAGAAGTCTCCCTCTCCCACCCTTCCCAGCCACCACCCCCCAACCTCCCCTCTCCCCCAGATCTTCATCAGAACCTTTGTGAGCTGAGACTACATGCGAAGGGTGGTGGGGTGGGTACAGGAAATAGGTGTTGAGGGCTTCCACTGGAGGTGGAGCAGGGGTCAGACTGGGCTTCCTGGATCCCCCATTGCATGAGGTCATGGCCGGGCCATTATCTACAGTGTTGGCCTGACTCTGTGCTTGTTTGCTATATGGGAAAGCTTGTTATATAAAAGGTCTTACTGGATGACTAACTTCATTTGATGCATGCCAGGTAGTTGTATAAGGCTATGATTCTCTGCCAGCACTTGCGTTGTGGCTTATGCTAGCAACGTTAAAACGCTACCTTTATGGTTTTTCAAATGTGTGATTGCAAAGTCAGGTAAGTTAAGCTCTGAGCCCTCTGGCGCCGCACTGAGATTTTTTTCTTCTGTGTTGTGAGATATATAGTGTTGTTAGGCAGTTTTAGTTTGCACGTGTCCTTGTGTGTTTTTGCTACCAGAGGAACATGGGATTCCTCAGATGGGTTCGGAAGAATTCTCTCCCAGAAAGGAGCATGGTTTCCCTCTGGGTTCAAGTCACTCTTTATTGAGAAATATTCATTATGGATTTGACTCATACCTACCTGGATTTGGCTCATATATTCCAAACTATACTATGTTCTTATATGAAAATTCCAAATTTCTGCTGTTTCTGCTCAACTTCTTTTTCTTACACATCATTTTGTTTCCAGATACTTCAATACTCTACAATGATTAAAATCTCAACCATTAAATAAAACTGCACCTCGCAAACAAACTTGTCACCACAAACCATTTTGTGTAACTTTTGATTTTATTGAGAACTTTCAGTCAGGTGTACATGCTGGTAATCCTAGCTTGAAGCTGTCTCAGACCACATGCTAGGCCAGTCTGATACATGCCACAATGAAATTTCAACACATATTACATGTATGTACATTCCACAGACAGATGCAGATAAATACATGCTGGTGTCGTTACAGCAAAATAGTGTAGTTATTATCATGTAACTAGGGTCTTAAGGACTTGTAATTCTACTTTATTAAACTGAATATTGTGCTAAACACCACAAAGTGCTTATAGCCATATTTCATATTTAATTGCTATTCTAAATTTTTTGTCTTTTTTTAAATATTTTTTTAATTTTTTGTCTTACAGGCTATTAATGTACACCAACAAATAGTCCCAGACACTGTTGAGCCTTTTGAATGTCACAAAGTTTTATAATGATAATTCTTAAGGTTAATTATTGAAAATTGTGCCCGTCCCTTAAGTTTCCCAATTTCTTTATCTAATCAAGTAGTGTGTGCAATTTCACAATCTAATTCAAGTTAATTTATAACACATTTTAAAAGCATTTCTGTCAAAAAAAAAAATCAGAATGAGGAGTTGTGTGTCTTTGAAGGGTTTTCTCCATGCTGCGTCTACCTTAAGTCCCAACAACCAGGCAAAATTTTGCAAACAATCCCTTTTCTAGCAAATAGAAATCCAAGTATATGTTTATAAAAATATAGAATTATAGCCTTAGAAAACACAAAACACTTAATGTTACTATTGAGTTCCCTGCTAATCCTTGGCACCTGGTAAACTAAAATTATAAAGGTTTGTCAAACTCTATAGAGCCTCTATATCTTCATTGAATCTACTTCTGCATGTGTTTCTGAGACAGACTCATGATCTCAGGGGGCACTGTCGGGAAGAAGGTTTCTGGTCACAGTCACCAGCACAGAGCACCCACCTCTCAGATCTTAGAAGGTCAGGACCGTGCGAATGCTGAAATGGATAATGAACAGCCTTTAGTCATTTGTGCATAAGATGTATGCATATGTGTGCATGTAGGAGTATGTGTATATGTATATATGTATGCATGCGTGTACGTGTATGAGTATGTGTATGTGTATATGTATATATATGCATGCATATATGTGCTCGTATGTATATGTGTATATGTATATATGTATGCAAATATATGTATGAGTATGTGTGTATGTGTATATGTATATAGTTTTTAAAAAAGAAAAATGTTCCTTTCTATTATAAAAGTTATATAATTAATTCCGTTAAGGAAAAGTCATCTGGGTTTGAGGTCCACGCCTTCTGTGCCTTCTGCTGAGGGAAGCCCAGTGAATAAAGAATTGACTCTGGGAGTACCTACTTAAATTGCAATTGTCAACAAGAAAGAGTTTGTCCTGCAATAACAGGACTAAGGCCATGACGGGGAGAATGGGAAAGACAATCCAAGAGGGTGTAGACTCCTCGATGCCTAAGAGATGGTAAAAGCAGGCAAGACCTACCTTCCCTGTACCCCAGATATAGGAACTGGGGGAGAGTGGGTGTTATGTTCTTAGTTACTGAATATTAGATTACTTAATTAATGAAAGGGGGCTTTAGTTCAGTAATAAAGCCACTCTGGCACATTGATATTGGAGAAGGCTGACTGGGACTGGAAAACAGAAAGCAGAAGGCCCATTAAGTTAGTGTCAGCATGCCCAGAGGAGCCAGGATCAGACTGGGCCAAAACGATGATTATGGGCAGGAAAGAGGAGAGACACTGGAGGAGAGGGGATGGGCAGGGGTGAGTGTGTGGGGTCCTGTCTGCAGGTCTCATCATCACTTTGGACACACTGGGCAGGAGTCAGAATGAAGATGTAGAGCTGTGGTTTCTACTCTGTAAAAGCAGAACAAGTGTCATCGTCTGCTTAGATGCACAAAAGCAAGAGTTGTTTGGTGAACTAGACAGAAGTGAAACACTCCGGGGTCCTGTGCAGGAGGTCATGGACATTGAAGGGCTCAGGTTTGCAAATGTCATTTGGGAAGTTTCTGCATAGGGAGATAGGAGAAGTAAGATTTCCAAAAGCAGTTTTGTTTATTTGGAAAACAACTAGCAACTATTTTTTTGAACCATACTAAAATATTAGTTCTGTGTATGTAAATAAATTTCGACTTTTCTCCAGGTAGAAGCCCATTCATTGTGGACTTGTTTAAAAATTAAAATTTGAACAGTGTACATAATGTTATGACTCTGTTGACTGCATCAGGCAGGGAAAGAACACGGAAGAGAAACATTAGTTCCTGTTATAGCAGAATCCAAACCCACTGCATGCTGTGGGTGCTCGATATTTACACAACCCATGAACATCGTCTATTCTGATCTCACAGGCGGGTCCCAGACTCCATAAGGAAAGGGGAGCTCAACTTTGACTCCTTCCCACTCCACCTTGCTCCTGCCTGGTGCTCAGGAGGGAGAAGAGGGCGAGAGGAACACCCACTGTTTGCCTGGCTTACAGCGCTTCGGGTGAGAAGTCTAGCCTGTGTGAACAGAGTGCACCCTGGCAATGCTCCCGTGAGACCAGATATTATTTATTTGCCTTTTGTAACCTTAGTTTCATCAGCTGGATATGGCAAGAATAATATCCGAGAAACAAAATCCAGAAAGCAAACAAGTTGCAAAAGAGTTTTGGGAACTATAAATATGTTCATTGCGGCACTGCTGGAGAATTCTAGCAGCTTTATGTTTTAAAAAAAATGGTCAATGAAATCCATCTTCTGTGAAAAACTAAAGCCTAGGGTATTTAAAAGAGCTCATATAGGGCTGACCTTCTAAGAGAGTAGCTATGTTTCCCTGGCTAGCTTAAATGATCCAAAAGAAGGGAAGAAGATGGGTATATTTATAAATACTAATTTTTAAAAGTGGGAAAGCATCAAAAGACACCATAAGAAACATACCTTTGCCCTGAATAAAGCAATTCAAATCCTTCATTGATGTTTTTGAAAGGCAAGGTGTGGGTTACCAACTGGTCCAGGTCAAACTTCTTCTCCAGGAGCTCAGTCACCAGTTTGGGGACATCATCTCTGCTCTTCCAACCTGTGCGTAAACTCGGGCTAGTTCTGCGTGCGTCGCTATGCAATCCTCACATTTTATGGCATTATATTTCTGTCATTTCTCTTATGCATTCTTGACATCCCCCAGTTGAGTCATTCCCAACATACAAGTGAGATGTATTTCTCCCATTTAAGAAACTACGGCTCACAAACCCCTTCCTGATTCCTGTGTCTCCTTCCTGTTGTCCCACACCTCTGTGTGGCACAGAACCACAGAGAGAACCGGCTCCCCTGCACTCTTTCTGGTTCCAGTCCCTTTGATTCTCTCGCGAGTTCACCCTATATGGGTTTATACTCTAGCACACTGCCCTTCCAGCTCTAGCCTAGCTTTCTCCCATGGTCATTTTGGCACAGTGGTCGACTAGGATTCCTATGTTAATTTGTACTCTGGGGAGTTTTGGTGGTTGAAGTCCCCCTGTCCCTCACTCTGCTCACTTGTTTCCTGTCACGTTATCATCTTCATTTCTCATTCTCCTACCTCAGCTAGGAAAAGATCGTTCTGTAAGATAGAAACCTCCACATCTCCAAGACTTCTACTGTGTCCCAGCGCTTAGTTCTCTACTTTTTCTCCTCTTTGTGTCTCTCAGGGTGATCTCTTCTATTCTAAAGACTTCAAATAAGCTATATTTACAACATTTCTGTGTCTGTCTCTAGTGAGACCTTTCCTTGAGCGATAGGCTCATAGCTAGCAGCCTATCTATAGCATGTGTTCCTCAAAGTATCTGAAAATCAGAAGGCCTAACAATATATCCAACATTGGATTTTGTATTATAAACATGCAACTAAGAGTGTCGTTGTCACCGTAGGATCAACACTAAATGATCCTAGAAAGGAGTAGAGTAACAGTGGTAAACGCTAGCCATATAAATGTCACGTGACCACTCTTGATCTCCATCCCCTTCCCACTAGTCCCCAACTTGCTCCTTCTGCAGTCTGGAAATCTGAACATGGATCATCATCAATTTAATTGCAATATTATTCCATTCATATTTTGTTTGTATTTTCCAACAAATTATGTACTTCTCTAATTTAAGGACAATCATCTTTCTCCTTCTTACGCTCTCAACGGACACTCAAATGGTTATTATTCTCTCTCTCTGTTTAAGACAGAATCTAATATGAGGAGTACCACCTACGTTCCTAGTGCTGCATGAAGGTACCAGAGAATGAGACATCATGGGCAGGGATTGAAAATGTCATTATACTGCCTACTGCAGGAGAGTGATTCTGGCCTCATCCTTACAGCTTCTTTGTTGTTTGGGGCGGGGGGGGGGAGTTGAACTGTCCCTATGGAATGTGGCATTCCAGCTGTTTATTTATTTGGGCTCTGGGCACAGAACTTTTGCCAAGGTCTTCATGAGTAGGGCAAGCTCTCTGTCATAAGTGAGTGTCGTGTGTGTGTGTGGGGGGGGGACATGGATGTCATCAGAATTTTCTGCCATGGAAGTCATCCCGGTGGAGACAATGTCTGATGCCTTTTATTCAGGCTTTTGGGTCACAGGAGTTGCAGATACTAAAGTGTGCCCCCTGGTGCTAGCCCTGAGTCACTAACGGAACAGATAGCTGTCTTTTGTGTGATTGCTATGGCAGCTCCCCTTGGGGTCATTTACCACTCATCCTTGGAAGAATGTACTTGGAGGGTGAGGAGATGAGAACACAAACCTCTCTCGCTTGATAGGCAGGTGAAGGAAAGTTACTACTTGCTGTCCAGGGGCCCAGCTGCTCTCACCTCCAAAGACGCAACCCTTCCACGTCCGCCCCGTGAAGAGCAGCATTGGGTCATAACTGAGCATCTTGGCTGATGGAGGAGCGCCAACCACCACACTGGTTCCATAGTTCATATGGCAAGATGAGAGGGCATCAACCTGAGTTCAAAATGAAGGAGATTGTTTGCTTATGGAGGTCATGGGCTCAGGAATGACAGCAGGTGGTCAGAGTTCCAGTAGTTAACATGGTTTCCAACTACCAAATCTAGGCCTTATGTTTCTATTTGATTTAAAACTTCTCAGTGCAACTTTAGTCCTTAATAATCCCTACCAGCATATACCTCTTAGGATATCAAGTAGACTTTACTGTGGCCATTGTAATTGTCATTGTTTTTTAGTACATTTAATCGACCTTCAGTGACTAACATTCATACCAACACGAAGACTTCAGATAAGCCTTAGTTGTTATTTGAGCTAAATCAATTAGATAAATTAAATCAATTAGAATGAAGTTTTCATTTGAAAATTAAGCACAAACCCTAAAATATGAGGCAACGGAGTTTCTTTTCTTGGCAACATCTCTGGCTCTAGGTCCACGTTTTTGTTCATTCGTCCTTCCGGTTATTCATTAATAACACTTGAATACCCAGTAGATGGCAACACCTGACAATGTGCTTCAGATGGCACTTCTCAAGCTTCCACCTCAGAATGAGCAGACCGCACAATGCATCTGTCTGGCTCCCTGCTCTCTAATGTGCACCCTAGAATGCCACAGTCACTCCAGAACACATTCCAGGTGACACCAAAGAGGGGCTGTGGCCGTGATGATGAACTGGAGGTTTCTTCTCCATTACCAAATAAATGCCTTAGAGCAAATTTCCCCAGTTAAGAGAGCAAGACTGGCTTTGTCCAGTTTCCAGGACTCCTAATTCTACACAAGGCCATGGCTTTGTGATTCCAAGAACTCTGTGCTGTCAGCCGTGGGGTGCCTCAGAGGAGGTGTTGTTCAGAGTGCTGAAGTTCGTGTGTACTGGGGACTGAGGCAGGACAGCTGAGCTGGGTGAAGCCAGGGGAGGTTTGGAGGAAGGTAGCCATGTGTAGACAACCCCTTCCCTCCGCATCGCCTCCTTAGCTCTCCTCAGTTCTCATCACAAAACAAATTCAAGACAGAGAATCACTTTTGCCAAGACCCCCGGGCACACAAGGAAAATAATGGGCCACAGGATGGTTCTAATGACGTGAAAATGGCATGACGTGATGCTTACATGATCAGGTAAAACCGATCTTAAGATTGCGACTTTTAGGCAAAATTGTTATGTGGTTATCATTATATTTTTCATCGCATTTTTATGCATTTATTTGTTCATAAGTGTGGGCAAGGGCTTGTCATGGAGTGTGCGTGGAGATCAGAGGACACACTTGTGGGAGCTGGTTCTCTTTTCTACATGTAAGTACTGAAAATCAAACGCAGGTCGTCAGGCTTGGAGACAAGCACCTTCGCCCACTTCGCCATCTCACCAATCCTCTTTCCTGGCCTGAGTCACAGATGTTCCATAGTTGATTATTAATAAGGCGATGTAAAATGAATTTTAGCCTGAATGCATCTTGTAGCTTAGGTACTTTATGGCCCCCTGACTCTTGAGTCTTACCATGGTTTCAAGACGCCCAATAACTTCAAAAGTGTACTGCACAGTGTTCCCGGTCATGTCTGACAGCACCTCGCTGATAGGCTTGGTGAAGTCCTTGGGACTGATACACTCGGTGGCGCCTACAGCCAGGGCCTTTGGGAATTTGTCTTTGTTGATGTCAATTCCAATGATCCTGGAGGCACCAGCTGCCTTACAGCCCATGATGACGGACAGGCCAACTCCTCCCAGGCCGAACACAGCACAGGTGGAGCCAGGGCTGACCTGTGGAGAGGAAAGTTCCTCCAGGAGTTAACAGTGAAACCTGGCAAGGAGTCTCCGTGTCAGGAACACAAAATTCAGAGCATGGCCGTGACTTGGGCCAGGACTCCAGGTGACTTACTCAGATGGCATTGACACCAAAAGAATTAGGAGAAGAAGAATGTCTGAGAAAAGAAGGATTTGCGAAAGTGAAGGCAACATCTGCAGCCCTTGCTAAAGGTTTACCCAGAGGCCAGCAGCCTTTGTAGGCAGCGGAGCCCTATCCACAACCCCCTCGGCCCTCACAGGCAGATTAGACAAGCCCTGAGTTCTCTCTGTTGTCTTTCCACAAAGCCATGCGGATTTGTTTTAGGTTTGGTCTGACTGGCAGTGTCTGAATAGCCATGACTCTGAGTCATTTAGAGATCTATTGTCTTATTTTGCCCCAGCTAAGTCTAACCTTCATGTGATATATAATTCAATGGTTGATGGGTAACTCAAGGAAGAAATTCTTCTTAAATCACCTTTGGGATTTTTACCTAGTACTCTGCTAGATTAGAGAAGGGTTCAACCCCTAGCCATTTTCCTGCTAGAAGAACAAAGATTGGATCCAAATGATCGCTTAGAAACTCACTAGGATTTGGGGTTACACGGAAGCTGTTCTGGTCTTCCCTGTGCCCTCCAACCCGTGTGTGGAAATGTTAGCTTTCTGTACCTCAGCAGCTGGTCCTATTTAGGGGTCATCAAGTTACAATGAGGTCATTAGGAATCGCCTTACTGTGGCTTAGATGTAGTTAGAGCTATGGCTCATGGGCTGTGTGCTGGGGACTTGGTGTCCAGTGCCACCAAGCAAGTGGCTGTGAAACCCATGTGGCCTCATGATGAATGAGTGGGTCCTTGAAGGGGCTGTCCTCCACAGGGATTAATTCGTGGGGGACCTTGGTTAGTTCCCTGGAGAGTGGGCTGTGTGGGGTCACATGGTGCACTTGGTCTCTGCTCTACCCTGCTGTCTCCAGTTGTTTTTTAAGCTGGTAGAGGTCCCTAGCCAGAGGCTGAAGAGATGGAACCATGTGAGCTAGAACTTTTGGTCCTCAAATACCTGTTTTCTTTTTAACATACCTATATTCAGGCATATCGTTACAACAACATAAAACCAACTAGCACATCCCCAATCCAATGTGACTGGTGGTCTTATTTTTCAAAAATTGAAATTTAGCTATAATGATGCAGTCGGGAAGATGATATGGAAAAACTGGGAGATTGACAGCCATGGATATAGCAAGAACAGCAGCCTGAAGCAGGTCCTCCCGCAGCAGGTCCTCCCGCAGCAGGTCCTCCCGCGGCAGGTCCTCCCGCAGCAGGTCCTCCCACAGCAGGTCCTCCCACAGCAGGTCCTCCCGCAGCAGGTCCTCCCGCGGCAGGTCCTCCCGCAGCAGGTCCTCCCACAGCAGGTCCTCCCGCAGCAGGTCCTCCCGCAGCAGGTCCTCCCGCAGCAGGTCCTCCTGCAGTGGTCCGCAGGAGGAAGCAACCCTGCTGGCACTTTGACTGTGGACTTCGGATCTCCAGGACTCAGAAAATAAACCTTTGTTGTTTAAGCCATTGAGTCTGCAGCCCTTGTTACCTTCTCCCTGGTAAACTAACATACCAACATCAGTCAGCCTTCGGTGGGAAAAGAGGTTCGTTTCAGGACTGAATATTAACTTTAGTGATTTAACTTGCTGGAGATGTTGCAGAAACAGAAAGCAGATCCAGAAATTGTAGCTCCATAGATTTAGAAATAAAATTTCTATTTTGACACCCTTCCTTCGCCCCCACGTTTTCTTCCAGTTCATCTGGCAACATGTATGTTTTCCCAGTGTTTCACTCAAATTGTTTAGAGTTGGAAGAAAACCACCCTCTGGAAGGCTGACAGGCAGGAAGGCAGAAGCTACGCTAGTCAGTCCCGATTCTTACCTTGGCGGTTTTAACGGCAGCCCCATAGCCCGTCGAAAACCCACAGCCAATGAGACAGGCTCTCTCGGGAGGAGCCCCGCCGTCAATCTTAGCTACCGAAGATTCATCCAGCACCGTGTACTCCGAGAAGGTGCTAGTGTTCATGAAGTGCTGGACCGGTTTGCCCTTGCATGTGAACCTGGTGGTGCCATCAGCCAGTACTCCACGGCCTGTCAGACTGTTCGATACAGCAAATGCACAAATTATTTAAGTCAGTTCAGAAGCTAGCACAGGGAACTCGAGTAACAGAGTGAAAAATGGCACCTACTCGCTCCGAATGCAGAGATTGCCCTCGGGGTTACGGCAGGCATTACATTCTCTACACTGTGGTAGGAAGAGGGGGATGACTTGGTCACCTAGAAAGAAAGTAGCGCGATGGGAATGTCATTCATTTGCATTAAGCTATGAAGTAAGGCAGTGTAGGGGCTCATGCCTGCAATCTTATAACAGTGGCGGGTGGCCCGGGAAGATTGCCAGGCCAGCCTGGGCTCTGTGGTGAGTTTCAGGCTAGCCTTGGAAACATTAAGACTGCTCTCCTGTGTCTCTGTAAGCTGGGTTGCGTCTCTACTGACCCCCAGTGATGATGTACTCCCTTCCATAGCATAACCCAGGCCTCCGTACCTGGTCTCACTGTAGTGACCCCTTCTCCAACACTCTCTACAACCCCAACTGCTTCATGGCCCACGATCACTGGAAACTTGGACACCATTGCTCCTTTTATCACATGGTCATCTGTGCGACAGATTCCTGTGGCCAAAATCTGTTCAAACAAAACAATAATAATAAGCATTGCCCAACCAGCAAGCGGATCATTTTACAATGGGATATTTAACTTGCGCTCTTTAACTCTGTATCATTTTCCCACATTAGAGTGTTGATGCTAAGACAGTGGGAGCCTAAACCAAGCATCAGACTGATTTCCCTTACATCGGGGACATACAGCATTGCTGCTTTCCTTCCTGCTTGGATCTTGGTTCTTTCCTACAGGGAAGAGGTCAGATTAGCACCAAAGCCTACTCAACAAGGACATCTGAACCAAAGGGTTGTCCAAAAGTGGGGGTTACTGAAGGAAGTCATTGCTTCTCAGGCACAAATGAGTCCCTAGTGAAAGTCCTCTGGGTAGCCCTGATGACACAAGCCTGCAATTCCATCTATTTGGGAGACAGAGGCAAGAGGATCAAAAAGTTCACATCCTGCCCAGGCTGCTACAAAGTGAGTTCAAGGTCAGCCCACTTGACTTAGACTTGGAGACTTAGACTTGGAGACTTGCTGTCTCCAAGCAAGAGGTAAAAACATGGCTAGAGATATAATTTCTTGCCAGAGTGCTTGTCTGGCATGCATGATGCCCAAGGTTCTGTTTCTTGTACCACATTTACTAATATACACATACATGCATAAATACACGTCCCAGCATACTGTGAATCCCAGAAGATTGTAAAACAATTCTTGGTCGTGCTGTTGATTTTCTATCAAACACCTCATCAGTAAAAATTCAACACATTTTCTCTTTAATGAGCTAGAGTAGCATTGTTGTTCTTAATGGACAATATTGGTGAATTTCACAGCCAGCTTGGCTGCTTCCCTAACTATATGCATGAATTGGTTGGAGGATTAGTTGGGAAACCTATTTTTAAGAAGCCAGACTCTTGGCTAGAGATATGGCCTCGTCAGTTAGTTAAGAGCACTGGCTGCTCTTCCAGAGGACCTGGGTTTGTTTCCCAGTACCTACATGGCATCTCACAATGGCATCTCTGTTCCAGGGAATCCAATGCCCTATTCTGGCCTTCTCCACGCTAAGAACACATATGGTGTACAGACATGCATGCAGATAAACACCCTCTGCTGTGGGCCACAAGCATTATACAGTGAAGTGTAGCTGGCAGATCAATAGAGTAACTCGCAGGAGTATAATCTAATGAGAAACCAAATTTGCAGAGCTTCAGGAACATCTGTCTTTTGAGAAGCCTCTGTCACATCTGTAAACCCTTATGAAGCCATGGTGCCCCTCTGTTTCTGTGGTGGAATTCATGCCAAAATATCCCTGCAGTGTATAAATTATTCATTGAGCATAACATCTTTCTATACCGGCAACTGGATGACTTTTCATTTGGCCTTATAATCTTGATATATAAAATAGATACTTGGTACCGTGGATTCTGGAAAAGGCCTCAGAGAAAGCAAATACGTCTCATTCAGACATCAACAGAAACAAAGCTATGGCTTGGCCTGGAGGTTGAAAATGGCAGGCCCTGGATTTTACACCACCACAGTTTCCCCTTCGATCTAGCCACCTTGGCTGTTTTCTCTGGGGCTAAGAGATTCTATTCCCCTTAATCAGCTAGCATTTGACCATCTATTTTCCTTCTGAAGCTTATACTGGTTGCCATGGCTACCGGAAATGCTGTGTTCTCAGCCATCACTGGAACGGAAGTACTTAGCGAGTACACAACACTGTAGTATTTTTCTCCCCTTCTTCTCTGCATTTCTAACTACAAACTCATTGCATAATTAATCACACTTAAGAAATGTGGTTAGTGCATAAACCCCTCTTTTTTCCTCTTAGAACTCTGTACTGATTTAAAGCCCCACTCTTAATTAGGAATTGTTGATTACGTCTGTGTGGATATATAAACTGGAAACCCTGTGGGGATTGGGGAAAAATCAAGAGAGACCACCAGGAGAAAGGAGAACATTGAAAAGGCATTGGGAAGAACATAGGTAGAAAAAACGGGACATGATGAAAAGACGGATGTGAGTTGATTTGTTTACCCTCAGACCTCTTCTAGTCAGTTTTCGCTTTCCTTCTGAATCCTGAGAGGTTTAAGGGAGGTGGCACCCCAATGTAAACCTCGATAGCCCTCCACATATAAAATAGTAAATACATAACTGTCTAACAGGCAGCTTTCTATATGTAAATGAGATCGTGTTTCAGGTTTATGTGTTCCAAACCCCGCTCTTACCTTCACACGAACTTCCTTAGCCTTTGGTGGGGCCACTTCTACCTCCTCGATGGAGAAGGGCTGGTTCATTCCCCACAGTACGGCTGCTTTGCACTTAATAACCTAAGAAGTCAAGAGTCAGAACAAGTGTTAAGCTTACACACAGACTCCCTGAGTCAAACGTATCACGGAAGATCACATCTAACACTCTGATTTTCAAAGACAGAAATTGAAGTCTTCCAGATCATCTTGTGTAGACCTTTGTCTGATGTAATGGCCTGAAAAAATGCAGGCTGGAGACATGGAATGACAGACCCTTGACACACAGCACATAAGGTCAGGGCTGAGATTCACACACTATTCTAATAAAGTAGTCTATCAGTATGATTTCAGACGCTATAAATGAGTGCACCTGTCATCTGTGTATTGCTTATTAATGAAGGCAATTAAAATTCTGTGAGGATTTAACCAGTCTTTAATTACAGCTAACTCACTCAGCAATGATGAAGCAATGAGACAACTCACTTCGTAAGACACTGTGTAAGAAAATGGGCCTCCAAAAGGAGTGGCACTATTAGGAGGTGTGGCCTTGTTGGAGGAAGTGTGTCCCTGTGGGGGTGGGTTTGAGTTATCCTGTGCTCAAGCTACTCTCAGTGGGGTACATAGAGAATTCAAGAAGAATTCTCAGCTCCTTCTCCAGCAACATGTCTTCCCACACATTGTCACGTCCTGCCATGAAGATAATGGACTAAACCTTTGAAGTTATAAGCCTTCCTACTCCCAATTAAATGGTTTTTTTTAATAAAAATTGTTGTGGTCATGGTGTTTCTTCACAGCAATAGAAACCCTAATTAAGACAAAAGTTGGTACCAGGGACTGGGGTATTGCTGTGAAAGGTCTGCCTGACCATGCTTTTGTTTGGAGGCATGTGGACTTTTGGGATTTGGGTTAGGAAAACAGTGGGACACTTTAAGCACTGATTAATGGGTCATGAAAGGAGGAGCATGGAAGACAGTGATGCTGAGCGTGATTTGAACTGTAGGGGCCTGGCTCAAGAGGATTCAAAGAATTTTAGTATCTCGCCTATTGGTCATTCTTCGGATGTTTTGGTAAAGAATGTGGCTGCTTTTTGCCTTGTCTGAAAAGTCTACCTGAGGCTAAAGTGAAAAGTTTTGTATTAGTTGTATCGACCAAGAAAATCTCAAGACAGCTTAGTGTAGACCCTGTTGTATGGTTACTAGTGCTAACTCTAGTAAAGATTTAAAATGAAAAGGAGCAAGTTGAGCAAGGAAAAATACAAAATGTACAATTTGAGGACAAAAAGAGCTCCAGAAATTAGAATGGAGTAAAGACCTGTGTTCAAGGATATAAGCAGATTAAGAAATAGAATAAAGGGTGTGGCAACTTCATGGCGAGATCCCACACAACACAGCTAAGTGTCCAATTTGTGGAAAGGCATTAAAGGAAAGCTTCGAGCTGGTGTGATGGTACATGCCTTCAATCCCAGTGCTCTGGGAATTTAAGCAAGCAGTTCTCTTAAATTCAAGACCAGCATAGTTGACAGATTGAGTTCCAGGACAGTCAAGATTAGGCAGCAAAGGAAACAATGGAAAGCAGAAGGCTGGTAAATACATAACTGAACAAGGAGGCCATGACCCAGCTCTACCAAGCAGCAGAACTTGACAACTTCAGCCACATGTTTCTGGCTTTCGAGTCAGTGATAGGAGAAAGGGGTTATAGAATCTTCCTCCAAGACTAAGAAAAGCTGTTGAGAACAGGCGTAGCTACAAATATTCTCTATTACACTGGTTCCTCCTAGATAGGTTTCTCTCCATCAACCTGGTCTCACTCACTAGCTCATGTAGCCACTTATAAAATAACCACTCTGAGGCTTAATATTAATTACATATTATTTGGCCTATTAGCTTAGGCTTCTTATTAACTAACTCTTACATCTTAAATTTTCATGAAAAGGAGACACGTTTGCTCCTAGCAGCACCAATTTACTTCGAGAAGATGATGGAAATTGAAGAAATTCCATATGGAGTTTGCTTTTATGTGGCTAAGTTAGCCACTGGGCAAGAAACTGCCCTTGTCTTGACTGCTGACAGTATGCTATACAAAGTGGACATGCAGGACACACAGGAAAGTAACGGCTGAACTTTGCCAAAACAAAATGTGAAGTCCTTCAAAGTTCCTGCTTCAAAGAAGAATCTGTGAGATATTCTAGGCCTGTAGACCAAAGACTGAATTCCACAGTGTCGCAGAGGAACCTTTAGTGACTATCCAGGGGGCCAGATGTCTCTGTCATTTCTATAGTTTTGAAAGCAGAAACTATACCTCCTTTCTACTTAGGTAATGTGATATCCTTCTGGGGTCTTTGATGAAGTTGAAGACTAGATAGTTATAGTTACAGTTTTTCTAAGTTACGATAGAAGGTATATATTGAGTACAGAACTTTAGACTCATCAAGATAGAATAGATAATAGTGATTTCTCTGAATTTGCCAAATGCAAAGGGACTGGAGATTGTAAGTGTAATTCTTACTTGATAAATGTTCTTATTGTATATAGTTTTACTAAGTTTAAGTTAAGTCCTTTCTTTTTAGTAAGACAAAATGGGGAAATATTGTGGAATGTTATTTTAACTAGGCAAAGATGTATTACATTTATTTATGCTGCATTTGTTTAATGTGTGTTTAATTATGTAAATACATAAAAGGATTTGTTTCACCTTGCTTGCCTGAGGCACCTGATTGATCTAATAAGGAGCTTAATGGCCAATAACTAGGCAGGGGAAAGGCAAGGCAGGGCTGCCAGGCAGAGAGAATAAATAGGAGGAGAAATCTAGGCGCAGGAGGTAGTTGGTGGCCCAAAAGAAAAAGTTTGACATACTACACAAGCTACTCCTCGACTTATTGGCCAACTCATGCAAGCTCCTTTAGATGACTCAATACCGTTCAGAGATTAAATGTGGGGAGCATTACACAGAAGCAGATGAGTGGCAGAAAGCACCAGTACCTCAGTTAACATGTGCCCTTTGATAGCCAGGGAAAGCATTTTCAGTTACAGCGTAATCTGGCCAGCATGAGACTAGAATCCTCACACCAGAGGAACTTTTATAGTCAACAATGGCAGTAAAAAATGTCACAAAGGAAACAATACTTCAGCAGAGGCAATCCCCCACTGTCTCATCCTGCTGTGTAACTCAGGCTTCAGGCTGGTCCCTAACTTAACAACCACCTGAGTGCTGGGAGTATGGGAATCTATGATGCTCTGGAAGTGTTGTGTACTGAGGGACAACAGAATTCTCAAGTAGAACACAGATATGCCCTAGGAAAGGATACTGAAAGTAAAATGGGAAAGGTCACCTTGTTGGATGTACAGAAAGCTTCACCAAATCAACAAATAAAGTCCAGTCCAATAGTATTTTTTCCTAATGAGGTTAAGACATAGACATAAGGGAAAGTCATGTAGAGATGGCAAGAAGAACACCTCCTAAACAAGGCTCCAAAAGGAACCAATGTTCTCAACATCTGTTCTCAGGATCCCAGACCCCAGATGTATAAAGAAATGAATCTCTGCCTTTAAGTGACATAGTCCCTGTTATTTGTTGTGGTATCTTTAGCAAATTAATATGATCATCTTTTTAAAAAAATGAAGTAGCAAACAATTAGCAGAGGAGGACTGATAGAAGGGAACCTCTGGTGTGGGAAGTGTTGCTTTTATTGGTTAATGAATAAAAAAACTGTTTTGGCCTGTGGTAGGGTAGAGTAGAGCTAGGTGGGGAAAACTAAACTGAAGGCTGGGAGAAAGAAGGCAGAGTTAGGAGAAGCCATATAACCCTGCCAGAGACAAATACCAGACAGAACCCTGCCAGTAAGCCACAGCCACGTGGCAATACACAGATTAATAGAAATGGGTTAAATTAATATATAGGAGCTAGCCAATAAGAAGCTAGAGCTAATAGGCCAAGCAGTGATTTAATTAATACAGTTTTTGTGTGGTTATTTCAGGTCTGGGCAGCCTTCCTACTACAAACCTCTTTTTCTGAGATGCATGGAAATACCAGAACAGTTTTGTGGAGCACATAATCCCCCTGTGAACTACCCTACTGTATAACATTGCCAAATGAAAATTCTAAATCCGTTGTGCTATTTATTTTATGTGCTGTATTCTTAATTATAGTTAGGAGATGCTACCCGGAGTCTCTGAACCCTTCGTGACTGTGAGTCACATGAAGAAGGTCACGGAACTGGTCATATGGTGTTGCCACTAATTGAAGATTCCTTTTAACTCTAAGTCCTATTTATTTCTATGAGAAAAGGTACTGACTTCTGTAGCACAAAACTAATTCTCGTGATTATCAGTTTTTTACAGGATTCCCGACTCAACTTAAGAGGTTTTTGTTCTATCTCTCTTCAGTTCTGGGGGGAAAGCTTTTTCATATTCTAACATCCTATTACTGCCTCAAAGACACTTGTGTTATCCGAATTTTAAACGCCATCTTCATCTTTCTAAAATTTTCAGTTGACTAAATGCGAAGTTGTTTAAAACTAATACAAATATAGGTGTCCCACATCTTAAGCAGTTCTGTACCCATTTAAGACAAGGGCCGATCTATCCCATGTAGTAATATGGGCGGCGGCAGGGTTGCGTCCCCAACACCCCAAGCCGCCTGCCCTGCCCGGCTAGCTTATGCCCCGAAATAATTACACAGACACTGTATTCTTTTAAACACTGCTTGACCCATCTCTATCTAGCCTCTTCTAGGCTAATTCTCACATATTAATTTAGCCCATTTCTAATCATCTGTGTAGCGCCCTTAGGTGCGCTTACCGGGAAGATTCTAGCCTAAGTCCATCCTGGGTGGGAGCTTCATAGCGTGCGTCTTCCCTGGAGCTGGTAGCATGGTGTCTCTGCTGAAGGCATCTGCTCCCGAGAGAAGAGCTGTGGAGTCTGACCTCACTTCCTCTTCCTCCCGGCATTCTGTTCTGTTTACTCCACCCACAGGGCCAAACAGTTTCTTTATTGCTTAACCAATGAAATCAACAGATTGATATATGACACTCCCACATCAATCCCAGTCTTCAAGTGGGAAGAAAAACGGTCTTATTTCTTCAATTACTGTCACTGTTCAGGGGCTGTTAACCTTCTGAAAGAATAAGCATACTTTATCTCCCGCGTAGCCCTATTTTCTAAGAATGCCTACTCTTACAGTTTTAGACAAAGGATGTCCTCAGAGACTTGAAAAGTATGGTTACTTCGTTGTTGACTTCGCATTCCATAATCAGCCTTTCCCATCTTCAACAGTGGCCACATCTTACCCTGCAGCTGCGCAGGAGATCCTGGACCCATTAGACTCTGGAAATGAGTTGAGTACGCACTGCTGGCCCTATGGAAGTCTCCTTGTGGAAACCGTTTGCTCTCTAGAGCAAGTGAATGGCTGGCTTGAAATTAAATCATGAATAATGCCCATATAAACCACAGTTCTCTTTTTCCCTTTGCTGCCTTCTAGAAGAACTTTCCGCATGTGATTTTCAGTCAAATCCTGCTGCTTGCTATTGGCATTCTGACACAATTTCCCCATGTTTCCCCCATATATGCCCACACAACAGCCTCGCTTTTCTCAAGAAACAGCCTTAGACATTTAATTACTCTACTGGATTCAAAGGTCACAGAAGTAGCCCCCCGCCCTTATTAGCTCAAGAGAATAAGAAAGATAAGATGTTTCCCTTACTTTTCCAGCAGTGCCCATCCCGGCTCTCTTGGGTTTGGGGTCTGCAAACAGGGTTGCTTTCTGAGTGATGCTCGGTTCACTCTGCCATGAATAACAGCATCTGCTGCCTTCAATAAGTAGCGTGACTTGGAAGTTCTGCCTTGCCTTCAGCAACATGATTCATAACCTTGAAACTTTTCCAAGCCCAAGCTCCACCCTCCTGCAAATCAAGTGGTGAAAACAAATAAAATGACTGTTGGGATTAGACAAAGAGTAAGCCCCTAACAGAAACTGGATAGACCACTCCACTGTGACCGGCGAGAAAGCTCTTCTTACCTACTTTATTTTGGAGCGTATAAAAAGAGGTCAGATTAGTTCAGCTCCGTGCAGCTGATAAAGAATGAACAGAGTGCTTCTAAGTGCAAGCGATTATGTAGGGCAGCGATTTTCGGGATGCGTTTAAGCATTTGGATTTGCACTCCACCCTGCAGACTTGATATAGCTTGTGGATAGCATGGTTAAATATAAATGAGGGCTGGAGGTATGACTCTGAGATAGAGCCCATGTCCTTTCCTGGGTTCATTCCTTAGACACAAATACACACACATACCATACACACCACCCACCCCACACAATTATAATGATATGTATGTCTGTATGAATATATGTGTGTAATCAACACAAGGAAATCTTGAAAATCTGTATCTTCCCAGAATTGCTCACACACATAGGTATCCAGACTACCGGGAAATTGGAATCCTACTATACACAAAGGCCTTGCACTCCCCTACCCCCTGCCCCCAAGTCATTTGGGCAAGCATTTAGCTGTTTCCCTTTTTTTAAGCCACTGTTTTCTAGTATACAGCCACCCCAGACCCTCTTGAACCTTCTTTCCCTTTTGGTAAGAGGGAGTCCAAGGTATTTCCCATCTTTGGCAATGGTTAGTTGTCACACTGACCCACCACAGTCTCCAATAAACTCTCCATTTGCCAGTAAGCTAGCACTACTGTGAAATGGCATGGCGAGGCAGGCTTCCATCATTAAACAAAGCTCTTCAGCCCTAAAATACAGAATACAGGCTCTTACCAACCCAGAAGACATTTGGCAGTGGTTGCTGTTCAGCTACTTTTGTGTCAACAAAACCCTTTCCTCTGACAAACGGAAAACATGGCCACAAAGCTCTCAGTGCAATGCCATACATGCGGTAAGTCCCAGCTAACGCATTTCTATAAACTCAGAGGTAGTGATCATGATCAGTAATTCTGGTGCATTGGCCCAATTAAACCCAGCAGGTAAAGCATCGCCAATGGACCAGGCTTGTGTGTAAAGTGCCATTGATTCAGCAGCAAGGGTGGAGAACCCAGCCTCTGTTGTAGGCACAGTAGAAGAAAGCTAGGCAGGTATGGACAGGGACAGACATTCTGAGTCTCAGTTGTCAAAGAAAGCAAAGAACAAGCCCCAGCTCAGCTACAAAAGCTTGTTTACTTCTGAACAAAGGCAAAAGAGTATTAACATGGGCGGTGCCTACACAAAGGCAGCAGAAAAGAAACAAGGGTGGTACCCTGCACGAAGGCAAAGATGCTCAATTGATAACCCCCTTAAGGGTTTTGCCAAGCTACATAACATATTCATCTGAAAACTCAAATATTCTCAAGTTAATATACCAGGTGATGTTTGCTAGTTAAATAAGTTTTTATGCTCCCACTCCATTTCATCCGGAATTGATTGGCTAAAAACTATCAAAAGCAGAAAGTTGGAAAGTACCCAATAAAAATGATTGCACTGGGGTGGGGGCAGGGGTGGAATCCAGGAAGTGAAGGGAAGGAAAAGGGGAATGAATAGAGTCAAAATACATTGCATGCATGTGTGAAATTCTCAAAGAATAAGTAAGAACATTATATTAAAAATTAGACTTGAAGTGCACAGTTTCCAGGGTGAGACATCAGGTTAGACACTTCCTCCATGCAGTACAATGAACCAGACGGGTCAAATGGCGAGGGTGAGACATCAGGTTAGACACTTCCTCCATGAAGTGCAATGAACGAGACGAGTCAAATAGCAAAGGATAGAATGCATTGCAAACAGAGAGAGACGGGCGAGCTCTGGCTAGCCCAAAGGCTGTACCAGGAACCAAAAAGTTGGGAACTAGCAGAACACTGCAAAGGAATGTGCAGCACATGGCTAAAACATGGCTCTCTGATGGAGCAGATTCCTCATCCAAAAGAAAGGCGACTAAAAAGTGACTGATGGTCCTACCCAGGGGACAGCACAGCAGTTGCCACAGGCTTGAGTCCCGTGGGAGAGTCTGTCCAGGCAATGACTCCTGCTTGCTGGGCACCTGTGCAGAGGGATTCCACTTTGCCACACCCAGTATCTTAGAGAGCAGTGGCCAGGTGCCATCTTGAGGGTTAAGCTTAAGAAGTAAGCTTAAGATGGTATCTCAGAGTCTTTGATTTGCATTTCCCTGATGGCTAATAATGTTGAGCAATTCCTTAAAATGTCCTTCAGCCATTTCAGTTTCTTCTGTTGAGAATTTTCTGTTTAGATCTGTACCCTATTTTTTTTAAATTGGATTATTTGGTATTTGATGCCTAGTTTGAGTTCTTTATATATTTTGGCGATCAGCCCTCAGTCAGATATGGGGTTGGTGAAGATCTTTTCCCATTCTGTAAGCTGCTGTTTTGTCCACTGCCTTACAGAAGCTTCTCAATTTCAGGAAGTTACACTTATTAATTGTCAATCTCGATGTCTGTGCTACTGGGGTTATATTCAGAAAATGGTTTCCTGTGCCAATGTGTTCAAGGCTACTTCCCACTTTCTCTTCTGTCAGGTTCAGTGTAACTGGATTTATGCTGAGGTTTTTTTATCCACCTGGACTTGAGTTTTGTGTAGAGCAATAGGTATGGATCTATTTGCATTCTTCTATATATAAGAGCATCCAGTTATGCAAGCACCATTTGCTGAAGATGTCAGAATGACTAGGGTCAAAAACACTAATCACAGCCTATGTTGGAAAGACCATAGTGTAAGGGGAACACTCCCCCACTGATGGGGGGAATGCAAACTGCTTCAGACACTTTGGGAATCAGTGTGGCAGTTTCTCAGAAAACTGGGAATCAATTTACCTCAAAACCAACTATACCAATCTTGGGCATATAGCCAAACGATGCTAAATCATACCAAAACGACACTTGCTCAGCTACGTTCATAGCATCATAGTAGTCGGAACCTGGAAACAACCTAGATGCTCCTCAATGGAAGAATGGATAAAGAATATGTGGTAGCTTATACAAAATGGAGTTTTACTCAGTGGTAATAATGATGATGATGATGATGATGATGATGATGATGATGATGATGATGATGATGACGACATCATGAAATTTGCAGGCAAATGGATGGAACTAGAAAAAAAAATCATATTGAGTGAGATAACCCAAGACCCAAAAAGACAAACACAGTATGTACCCACTCATAAGTGAATAATAGCTGCAAAGTAAAGGATACTCATACTACAATCCAGAGTCCCGGAGAAGCTAGATAACAATGATAACTCAAAGAGAGACACAAGAATTTTTCTTGGAGGGAGGAAATAGATGAGATCTCCCAGGTAAACAGGGGGTGGAGTGGGATGGGGACAGGGGAGGGGAATTAGGAACATGAGGGATCCAGGTGGTTGAATTGGGGGAGGGGTGGAGAGGGAGAGCAATGAACAAGATATCTTGATAGAGGGGGCCATTATGGGGATTAGGGAGAAACCTGGTGCCTGGGAAACTCCAGGAATCCACAAGGATGACCCCAGCTAAGACTCCTAGCAATAGTGGAGAGAAAGCCTAAACTGACCTTCTCCTGTGGTCAGTTTGGTGACTACCCTAATTGTCATCAGAAAGCCTTCATTCAGTAACTGATGGAAGCAGATACAGAGATTCACAGCCAAGCACTGGGCCAAGATCCGAAAATTCTGTTGAAGAGAGGGTGAAAGGATTGTATGAGCCCTCTGCCCGTGGGTGACAGTTGTGTAGCTTGGTCTTTTTGTGGGGCAAAAGATCCTAGCAGTGGGATCAGGACCTGTCCCTGTCCCTGGCACTTGAGTTGACTTGTGGGAACCTGTTCCTCATGCTTGGATGCCGTGCCTAACCTTGCTGCAGAGAGAGTGGAGCTTGTTCCTGCCTCAACTTGATATGCCATGTTTTGTTGACTCCCTTGGGAGGCCTCACCCTTTCAGCATGGAGGAGCAGCAGATGGGGGGTATAGGTGGGAGGAGGGGGAAGAGAAGGTGAGAAGAGGAGGCAGGGGAAGCTGTGGTTGGTATGTAAAACAAATGAAAACAAATTAATTAAAAAACAAAAAAGTTTAGAGCTGAGAATGTGCACAAGAAAAAATCTTGAATAATTAAACAAATGATTCACCTCAAGCATTAGAGAGCAAGTACAAGTCAACCCCGAGGAAGCAGACAAATCAATGAAATAGAAACCAAAGCGACAATAGAAACAATGGATTAAATAAAACTTTGAATCTTTAAAAAAACAAATACCAAATAGCCCTTAGCCAAACTCGCTAAATGAAAGAGAAGACCAATTTAATGAAATGAAAAGAGAGATATTATGACAAGCATCAGAGGCTCTTGAAAAAAAAAAAACTTGGGAAGCCTAAATTCAAAGAGCTGGAAAGTCTAGAAGAAATGAATAAGTTCAGAGACACATCTGACCTGTACAATTTACACTGAGTAGATATGAACAATTTAAACAGATCTGTAATGAGCAAAAATATTGAAATAATAACCTTCCTCCAATAAGAAAACACTTAGGGATTCCATGTTGAATTCCACCACCCTTGGAAAAAAGAGCTGACAGAAGTCCTTCTCAAACAATTCCATAAAATCAAAAACCACACACCAAACTCATCCTATTAAGGCTGCTATCCTGATACCGATACCAGAGAAGGGTGTAATAACAACAAAAACGATACGGATCAATTTCCCTGATGGAGGCAGATGCAAAGATCTTTAATAAAATGGCTGCAGACTGAATTTAAGAATACATTAAAAATATCAATCAGCATGAACAAGCTGGTGTCACTGAGGGATGAAAGGAAGGCTCAACATATGCAGTTCAGTAAGAAGAGCACAGTGTATAAGTAGGTTCAGAGCAGATCATTTTTATAGATGGAGTTTGGTCCCATCCCAGAGTTAATGAGGGTCTGTCATGAAAAGGGCTTATCTTGAAGGACCTGTGTAATCCAGGCTGCTATAAGAGTAAAGGTTTGGGACTCAGGGTCCTTGGTTCAGGGCCTGGCTTCTCACTTCTGTGACCTCATGTAGCGCATGTGTGAGTGGGAGAGACAGCAGCTACAATGCCCACACATCCTGAGGATTCAGTGTGGGGACACCCAACTCCATAGCCAGGAGCAATGTCTGTGATTAACCTGATTCTAGTCACAGCGATTATTATTCTGATTTAGTGCTCAAATTTTTAAGTATTTGAGATATAATTACTTCAGAGAAAATGTGCTTACATTGCTTAGCTGCGAGATTCTAGAATCCTCCAGGATTTTCCAGAAGTTTGGGCACTAAGACCCCTCTGAACAGAGAATTGCTATTGAGAATCAGAATGAAAGGAGAACACTGTGATCCTCACACGAATTGATCACCTATCAGATTGTCCAGCAGCAGGAAGGTTCCAGAATGCAGAACTGTTCGTGCCCTGACCAGCAGAGCCCCAGGCGCATGGAAACCAGTTGATCACCACTGTTTTCAAGCAGCCTTGCCTGGAGGATGAGGCAAGTGTTAGCATGGGGTCACTGGCTCTTTTGTAGGACACTGTTCCTTTTCTTTCCATTAACTCATCCAAGACTCTGGTCTCCATGTCCCACAGGGACAGCAGGAATAGAGAAGGGCCTTTGAAGTCACAAGAGCTAGCTAACATCCACTCCAGTGGTGGCCAGGACACACTATGTACTTAGGAAACACAAAGAGAAGCAAATGCTTCATCTTGGGCTTCTTGAGAGGTGTCGGTGAGACAGACGTGTAGCGGCACATGAAATGAAAATAGTCTTATTTCTAGGGTTCTGAGAGGGGGAAGCCATTGCAGGAACATGGAAATGGAAACCAATGTCCTGTTGAGTCTGTCTTCATAGCAGAAAGATCTGTGGCACTGTAGTTACTGAAGGGCACAGGACTGCCTAGTCACCCAGAATCACAGTGAACACTGCCGGATTCTAATCCACCTTATCAAACACCAAACCTTGAGGGTGGGGTTTTCTTCTACACTTTGTTTCTCACATTTTCTCAGTCCGATGACGAAAACACAAGCTATAAGCAACCAGTTGCAAGCCGAAACTCATCCTCCCCTACCCTCTTCATCTGTGGCAGGCCCTGTGGGGATGAGGCACGCCAGGGGCAGGGCAGTGGAAGCATCCCGTCCCTGCTCTGATGTGAGAGGCTTATCCTCTGCTAGGTGCTGGATCCCAGCTCCCAGGGCTGCTGTGGAGATCATGCTTGGCAGGTCCAACATCTTCGCTTTTACATGCACGCCCCACTGAAGAAAAGAATTTCAATGAGGATTTTTCTTTCAAAGCAAGAAAGGGGTGTCTCATCTGCTTTGAGTAAATGCCCCATTTACCAACTGACTGTTGTTTGATGAGAACTGCAATCTGAGGAGATCAAGAATTGAGGAGAAAAATAAATCAAAGTTGTTTTTTGTTCTTTAAATATACATGCACACATACATGGGGTGGGCATAGGTGGTGGTAAATGTTTCTACGTGTTTTGCTAAAGCATGTTAAACAGCTTCTAGTTACCTAGATCTACCCGTTATTTCAGAGACTGAGCCTAGAAGCTCCTCCTTGCAGAGAAAAACGGGGGTCAATTAATACACCTGAAAAACAAAGAAAGCAGCCCACTAAGAACCCAATGGCAGGAGATACAGCCCAGGAAAAAGGACATTGGTAGCCCTGGGAAGGCAAGTTCATGATGTGTTCTCTCTTTACACCTGTTTCTAATGCTCCCTTGGGGCTCATCTCAGTAAAATTCTGAGTAGGAGCCCAGCGTGTTGACAGAGCATCTGTAGAAGTCTTCACTGTAGAGGTTCAGTTTCTATGCAGAGTCCCTTCCTACAGTACCTAGGGCCACAATTATATGGTGGATGGTGAACAGGGGTGGCAGAAGTCTACACCACTCATTAAAGTGCCCACTTCTGTTTTAACCTGTTTTACGTAGACGAGTCTTTGCTTTAGAAGAGGTTCCTTTGACTTCTAGAAGAAAAGGGAAGTACTTCATTTGTTTTCTGAATCATGAACACAGAAAGGTGTATGAACCTTTGAGATGGGCTTTCTCTTGAAATAGAGAAGAAATTTTCAATCCTCAACTCAAGATAATTTTTAAGTAATTGTCATTCTTGCAAGTAACAGCTCAGAGCAAAGTCCTGCACTTTGGGGTGTCAGGGTGTTCTGTGTTGCTGTGGGTTGGTTGATGAAATTTTAAGGCTTGTGTGGTAGCAGAAAGGTCCAGCCTCTGACAAATTGAACCCCGAACAATTGTGCAAAGGCAAATTTATTGATTGTTTTGCAAAGTTGTTTTGTGGGTAAAGTATTTCCTCACCAAGGTCCCAAATCTAATCTATGTGTCTCTCTACAGGAAAGCTTCATGTGCCAACATGACTTTAGCCCTTTATTGTGTATTGTTTGCTATACACAATAATCCAAGAGCCTTGTGTAAGTCCCCATCTCTGGCCTCCATCTTTGGAGGCCCCACCCCCTGTGCCTGCCAAACCTTGACCACTCCCCCAGTCTATTTAAACTGCTCCCCTGAGAGTGCCTTCGTGGGCACCCCCTCACGGTCGCATCTGCAGCTTCCCAGTTCCCTTCAGGGCCACCCAAGAGCACAGCAATCCCTTTAAACCTGGATATTCTTTAATTTGACTTGTTGTGCTTTGGCTTGATTGGGATTTTTGCGTCGGCAGAGGGCTCACGTTAGGAATATTCCTAACAACTTAGAGGCTTCTTGTGACCAAAGTCATGCGAAGGCTGCAACGCCCTTTCAGAAAAACAATTGTACAGTCATGGAAAACAATGACTGTTTCCCACAAGGATTCTTTACCGTTTTCCGCAATTCTTCACAATGTACTTACAGAAAACAACTTCTTCCCAACGTACAGCGACTCTGCTAAACTCCTTCAACACTGGGGGAGGGAGGACTGATGTCACTATTATCCACACACGAATTGATTACTGGAAATGATGAAGGGAGCAAGGACGGCTCTCATGTAGACTCACGCCTACAGAGGTCAATGTGACTTTCACCAGCGCTGCCATATCTGGCTGTTTGGGGATGCCCCTGAAGCCTGAAATATCCCAGAAGATAAAGCAGAAGGTCCCTGAGGGTCCAACTCCTTAAAAATAATCATATCTAATATATGCTGATATATGAGATCGTTTACAAGGACCGTGAATATGGAGACAGAGAGGAAGAGAAGCACAGATTTCCCCATACTTTATAAAATGCGCAAACCCCACAACACTATCGAACCGTTTGTTTTATCTCATCCAAGCTCCGTTGTTCTCTGGACCTTCTAAGAGCAGGAACTCTGCTGTCATCATGAGTCAGCTCTTTCTGCTCTTGCTGGTCTACCCAGCGGCTTCATGTGATTTCTCGTGGAATCAATTGGAAAATTTTCCCATAATTCGCCTTTAACTGAAAGAAGGTTATATGAGAGCTGGTTTTGTGTGTTCTAACTGCTGTCCTGGCCTTTCTAGCGTGCACCGCCCAGACCAACCACGGTGGCAAGCAATACTACTCCAGTCTGAGAGTGTTGTAACCACCGACTAAGGTTCATGCGAGCTCTCTGCCAAAAAGCTGGGAGATCGAAATGAAGAGAAGAGAAATGAATTTGCTGGAGACTGCCTTGGAGAAAAAATAGAAAATACTTGTTTGTATCCCAACATCCCTCTTTGAAGGGGCTAAATGGGCTAAGGGCCTTTGTAGGACACCTCAGGTTATGACGAAAGGGTGGGAAGAGAACTCCACTGTGGGGGGGGGGGCTCTTTCTCTTCAGGGCACATGCGTGTACACACGCATGTGTCTTCCATGATCACTCTCCAGCTACGTGTTGAGATGAGGCCACTTGTCAAACCCCATGGAGCTCATGTTTGGGCTACCTGTGAGCTGTCTCCAGGGCTCTCCCGTCTCTACCTTCCCGCACTCTGGGCGCCACCCTGCCCTCTAAGTGTTGATGCGGGTGCTGATAATACAAACTCCCATATTCAGGTCAAGCTTGCAAGGCAAATGATTTACTGCCTAAACTATCTCCCCCAGGCCCTGATGGGTGGAGATGGCCTGATCCACCTTAACCTTCAATAAAATCCTAAGTAATTAAAGACTCAGAGTAACCACATCTTTCCGGTCTATCTTCATTTCGCTCAGCAAGCTATACTATCCATTTGCTGAAATTTTATTTTACCAAAGAGCTCGTACCCCTTTTACTGATGTCAACTTTGTGTTTAGGAAAGTCCTCTGACTTAAGTAGTCATCTTACCAAAAGATGGAGGTGACCTCCAAGCTTGCTGTGAATGGCACACAGTTTTCACTGAGAGCGGGACCTGCTGTTACCTAACGAGAGAGAGCTGGAGGCAAGTTGGGACCTGAAGTCCTAGCTGAGGACAAGTTCGCGGTCTGTTCTGGATTATTTCAAAATAGAAAACCTTCAAGTTCAGGCATAAACACGGTTTAACTATGCCCAAGCGGTGTTAAATCTGTTCTTGTCATTAGAAGTGGGCCTGGCATGGTGCTGCTCACCTACCTCCTAGAGAGGCAAAGGCAGAAGGGCCTGAAGTTTGAGACTAGCCTGTTTTATCATGATTCTGAGCTAGCAAAGGCTACACACAGAATGAATGGAAGAATGCATCAACGAGACAAAAGCAAGTTACTGTACAGTCTGATGAGGTTAGGTTTGGTGATGGTGGCTTCATTTTCACAGTTGAGACCTAGTCTTGGAAATATTAATTTTGGCATTCATCTGTGGTGATTTTGGAGACATTCCAATACTTTCTGGGAAAATGGCATAGGAGATTTTATATCAGGGAAATTCTTGAAAGCCAGAGTTAGGCCCAAATTTCTGCAGTGTGTGAAGAGGAGAGATGACTTTCTTACATCTGAAGTGATGTGTTTGGAAATAACCTCAGTCAAGCGGAAAATTTTTCCTTATGACTTTGTGAATTTTTCTTCGACCAATGGTATGTAACACTTCCTGGCTCATTAAACCTTTATCTAATTTAATCTGAAACCCCGACAAGTCAAGTAATATTTATTTTGAAGATGGAGACTGAAACGCAACTTCATACATAATCTCGAAAAGCAATGATGAGCTACCTCAAGGACCTGGGACATGAGTGGATTGTTGAAATGTTTAAAAAA
The DNA here is from genome assembly GCF_037038515.1 of Microtus pennsylvanicus. Taxonomy (NCBI): domain Eukaryota; kingdom Metazoa; phylum Chordata; class Mammalia; order Rodentia; family Cricetidae; genus Microtus; species Microtus pennsylvanicus. Next base: position 82,012,777 of record NC_134585.1, read on the forward strand.
ATATCTAAGCAAAATGGGGGGATAAAAAATAAAATAAAATGGAAAGACCGGGGGAAGGAGCTGTGGACAGAGAAGTGTTCTGAATCCTAAGAGGAATTCCATCTATCAGTGAACAAAGCCCCTGGTGAAAACCTGGAGACCCCACATACAAGGATCATAAGTGTGAAGCCGGTGTCATCCTGCTCACCCGTGTGCATTCTCTCACAGTGGCTCAGTGAAGACTCCTGCACAACTAGGCACAGAGAGGCTGACAGGGGTTACAGGCATGCCTTTCTCCACAGTTGTTCCTCCTCCTCCTGTGAGCTGCTGTGCCTTCAAAGGGCCAACCATCCTCTTGCCCTCATTTCCGCCATCATCTGGGACCCTGCTGAGTCAAACCGAAAGGTGTCGCAAAAGGAATCTAGGTTCACGTGAAATCAAACCAGGGTTTGCATTTCGGATTCACCGGATGTGAGACCAGGAAAATGATTTCTTGCTCTCTACATTGATTTTTTTCATCTGCGAATGGAGAAGATTCCTCTTATATCCAGAGAATACTCAGTAGCGCTACAGAGTGCAGTCTCGGGACTCTGTCCCACTTTTAAACATACTATAATTTTTGATGTAGTACCCTATTTCTGCGAGCCTCATTTTCTTCATCTATGAAAAGAAGGTAATAGCACATCATTCATAGCGTTGTGAGAAGAACTGAAGAGACAGAACCTAGGGGCCACTTGGCAGAGGTGGCGACTGATCAACAGGTGTTAGCTTTATTATGGCTGGTGACTCAGGAAACTTCCCAGCAGGCGGCGGCTACCGTTACTGAGCATCACCTGGTGCACTGAGTGATTTCCGTTCACGTGACTCTTCTTAAACTGTTCACTTTTAATGTGTTTACAAGTGACGCAAAGTTAACTTGTCCTTCTCTTCTCTCTAGATAGAAAAAGCTGCAGCATTCAGAAGTAAAGGCTGAGAGTATGGGCTAAATTAAACAAACAAACAAAATCCAAAACAAAGAAAAACCAAAGGTTGAATGCTATCTCATAACTGTCTCCTGGTCTAGTTTGGTTTGGTTTTGAGAACTTGCTAGAAAGAGAGGGGGTATACTGAGTAGAATAAAGTCAATCTTCAAGTTCATATCCAGCTGATTGCCAGACTGTGATACTGCTAGAAAATATTTTGTATGTACGATTTAAGACATTAAAGTGGAGTCGTGTTTGATCAAGGTTGGACCCAAATTCAACAATCGGTGTCTTTGTAAGCATGCTGCGTGAGAACATGCAGGTGCAGAAGCAGACTAGGTGCTGCACCCACGTGACTCAGTGAAGGAGAAATTCAGAACAGGACAAAGGAGAATCTGCCCTGAAGAGAGAAAGAGGGAGAACCTCAAAAATCCACAAGGGTATTTCTGGGGTACTTCACGAAGGCAGAGGTGAGAGGGCAATGCTTGAACAAGAACTAAGCCAAGCATCGTGGACCCTTAGTGCAGAAGACACACTAATGTGTCCATGTGAGGGTACCAAAGAGTCCAGATAAAACCCTCAGGATTTACTTTCCAGGAGACAGCATGCGAGCAGGTGTCTGGCATCCTATAATGTCAGGAGTGGGTGGCCAAGGCCATACATAGGTGCTGTGAAGTACAGTCACGCTGAATCATTAGAGACTTGTCTGTCCAAGTTCTTCAAGAGGTATCCATGACAGATTTAGGGACTGGACACCCCAGGCAACACTCACAAAGCCTTTTAAGCATGTGGTCAAACGCTGTTTATCACATTATATATAGTCTAAAGACAACCCGGTTTAAGTGGCAGTCTTAAGTGAGAGTCTATCAGCCCGTGTTAAGTCTAACTCCTTGTTTGTTTGAAGACAGGATCTCTAACCTTGTATTTTCAATCTTCCAGCCTCTCCATCCCAAGCGTTGGCACTAAAGATGCTCTTTGCTGCACCAGCCTTGAATCCTTATGGTTTTAACCAGGGAATAGCCTACAGTGCAAACTATTCCTTTGTTCATTTTTTTATGACATCTTTCATTTGTTTAAATTTGCCTAGGATGCCCTATCAAGACCTCAAGTTAGCATTTGCTGAGAAAATTTTCTTACCAAATTCAAACAGCTGTATTCAACAGGCAGCAAATCAAACATGCAGTGGGAAGTGTGAAGCCACTCTGGCAGGGGTTTACCTCCCTCAGTAGCTGGCAGGAAAGTGTGAAGCCTCTCTGGCAGGGGTTTACCTCCCTCAGTAGCTGGCGGGAAAGTGTGAAGCCTCTCTGGCAGGGGTTTACTTCCTTGGGCAGCTAGTGGGAAAGTGTGAAACCACTCTGGCGTGGGTTTACCTCCCCCTGCAGCTGGCAGGAGGCAAAGGGCAGAGAAGCCACTCACTGGCTCATTGTAGGAATCGCCTCATTAACATTTTCAGACCATGGTTAGGCATGGGGAAATGGAAACACAGAGATAAAGGCAGGGGTGAGAGGGAGCTGCTAACTCCATACGCTTATATGAACCACGTGATGCTTTCAGTCAGGTTAAGCCTGGGAAGTTAGTCCTGGATTAGTTCTGGGAAGTTAGTCCTAGGTTAGGCCTGGGAAGTTAGTATTGGGTTAGTCCTGGAAAGTTAGTCCTAGGTTAGGCCTGGGAAGTTAGTATTGGGTTAGCCCTGGGAAGTTAGTACTGGGTTAGTCCTGGGTGAGTCCTGGGAAGTTAGTCCTAGGTTAGGCCCGGGAAGTTATTCTGGCTGAGTACCAGGTTAGTCCTGGGAAGTTAGCACTGGGTTAGGCCGGAGATGAGCGTCCTGGGAAGTTAATCCTAGGTTAGGCCTGGGAAGTTAGTACTGGGAAGTTAACACTGGGTTAGGCCAGAGATGAGCGTCCTGGGAAGTTAGTCCTAGGTTAGGCCTGGGAAGTTAGTATTGGGTTAGTCCTGGGAAGTTAGTCCTAGGTTAGGCCTGGGAAGTTAGTACTGGGTTAGGCCTGGGAAGTTAGTACTGGGTTAGTCCTGGGAAGTTAGTCCTAGGTTAGGCCTGGGAAGTTAGTACTGGGTTAGTCCTGGGAAGTTAGTCCTAGGTTAGGCCTGGGAAGTTATTCTGGCTGAGTACCAGGTTAGTCCTGGGAAGTTAGTACTGGGTTAGGCCAGGGATAAGCGTCCTGGGAAGTTAGTCCTAAGAAGTCTGGCACACGGTTTAACAGGTGTGAGTTGGATTCTGGCTGACCATAGCAAGTGAGTGATTTCTCTCTAAGCTTCTGTGAAAGAGATTCCCTGAGGGACCCAGTGGGGAAAAGATGAGGTTGCGAAAGGTGCTCAGGAGGACACTATGCTGGCCCAGAGTGACATCTGGTACATCAGCCTATAATCCCTAAGCACACAGTTCAGACCGGCTTCAGTAAGTCCTTTACAACAGGCAGAAAGCTGTTTCCCTGCCAGGAACAGGATATTTGAAATGAGAATGGTTATTTTAATCCCATGAGGCAGAGCTTGCAGAGGCGGGTGACTTGAGCCTCGGCCTAACCTAGGATGAACTTTCCAGTACTAACTTCCCAGGCCTAACCTATCCAACGGTCCATCCATCCATCTATCTATCTATCTATCTATCTATCTATCTATCTATCTATCTATCTATCTATGTATCTATCTATCTATCTATCTATCTATCTATCTATCTATCTATGTATCTATCTATCTATCTATCTATCTATGTATCTATCTATCTATCTATCTATGTATCTATCTATCTATCTATCTATCTATCCATCCATCCATCCATCCATCTGTGTATCCATCTACCCATCCATCTATCTATCTATCTATCTATCTATCTATCTATCTATGTATCTATCTATCTATCTATCCATCCATCTGTGTATCCATCTATCCATCCATCTATCTATCTATCTATCCATCCATCTATCTATCTATCTATCTATCTATCTATCTATCTATCTATCTATCCACCCATCATCTATCCATCCATCTATCTATCCATCCATCCATCCATATCTATCTATCTATCTATCTATCTATCTATCTATCTATGTATCTATCTATCTATCTATCTATCTATCTATCTATCCATCCATCCATCTGTGTATCCATCTATCCATCCATCTATCTATCTATCTATCCATCCATCTATCTATCTATCTATCTATCTATCTATCCACCCATCATCTATCCATCCATCTATCTATCCATCCATATCTATCTATCTATCTATCTATCTATCTATCTATCTATCTATCTATCTATCTATCTATCTATCTATCTATCTATCTATCTATCCACCCATCCATCTATCCATCTGTCTATCCATCTATCCACCCATCCATCCATCCATCTATCTATCCATCCATCCACTCATTCAGTAAACATGGAACTATCACAGAGAGGGAATTCCACCCATATATCTGTAGAATATCCTATTTAAAAAAAAAAGTCCCTAAGTGACCCCCTTGTTATACCCAGGTCTGAGTCTGAGAATCACCCTTCCCAGCGTTCTCATTCAGGAGTAATCACGTGATTCAATGGTCAGCTCAGATTTCTCTAGCACTTCTGGGTCTGTAAGGCGTTTTCGTGGGACTAATTGTTCACTCTGCTGATCCTGAACCGCTGCAAGTGAACATTTGCAGCTCAATCTCAATAAAGAGGGAGCCAGAGAGCGCGGAGGAACATTGCAAGAAAAGGCCATCCATGCTAAAACCTCTGTGCACGAGTGTCCACCATCAACTCTGGTGACCCAGCGGCTTAATGCAAGGCCTGTACATAACCCCTCGTTGACACCTTCGTCTTTGAGAGGTGCATTATTTATGGAACTGAATGGCCACAGCAAGATCCTTCTCGGAAAGTACCCTTTTCTCTGCCCTAGTTTTAGACAGTGGTGTCTGTCATACTACAGCCCTTGGCGCCATCTAGCGGTACATTTGACAGTTACAGCCACGAAGCTAAGACGGGCAACAGCTTTGAAAGCCGCTGTTGTTTTTAATAAGCAGGGAATGGCAGGGCCCCTTTCCTTCCTTTTCTTTGTCACACATCTCCTCCCTGCGCGCGTGTGCACTTCTGTGTGTGCACAGGTGGAGGGAGGGGGAGCACGTGCACACAGAGGGGTGCTCACATGCGCTGAGGCCAGAGGTCAATGTTGGCTATCTTCCTCAGTCGCTCTCCACTTTTTAAGTCAATTATAAAGGTTGCTAGACACAGAAAAGAAATGAAATGAAAAGATTCCTCTAAGTCAGTCCTTCCTAAATTCCCTGCAAAACTGGGGACAGGGAAGAATCACTCTACTTTTGATCTACGCCATTTTCGTCCATAAATGACTACGCATGGGTGGAGATGTTGGAGCTGAGGTGGCGTTTGGGGGCTTTCAACTATATCCGGAGCGTCATGTTGGATTTAGAAGTGACCGCACCAATTTACAGTTCTAGTAATAGTAGATGAGAGTCCCGGGGTCTCCATACACTCCTGAATTCTTGGTGTTCTCAGACGGTTTCAGGCTGCCCGTTGCTAGTCACCGATGAAGACCTGTGTGTTACGCATCTCCGTGACTTTGCTTCTGTAAGACCCTTATTCACAACTTTTATCTGTTTTCCTGTTGTAATGGGGTGCCAGAACTTAGTGGGCCCCAGACCTTAGCACAGCTGACTCCATGATGAAAGCGGGGCTCAGGCTGGAAAACTCAGCCCATAGGAGGCACCATTTGCCAGAACTAAAACAAAGACCTAACCCATCAAAGCCCACAGTTCCGGGGAAAGTCTCTAAACGTACTAACCTTGCTTTCTGGCTTCTGTAGTGCCGCTTCTGGCTAACTGTTCTTGTTAACTAAAGCATGTCAACTCAGTTAGTTTTTGTTTTGTTGTGGTGGTTTGGTTTGGGTTTTGTCCTTAAAAGCTCACCCCGAGAAAGGCCCTGGGCAACACTGGACTCCCAACACCCAGTGGAACGGCCGGCTTACTAGCAAAGAGCTTCTTTTGGCTTAAACCTGTGCTCAATCAGTCTTCTCTGGAGAATGCCCCACGGACTGAGTTGTTTATGTGGCATGCATAAACGTACTTAATGTATTTTCTGCATCATTTTTCTGTTGCTGTAAAAAAATATATAAGAGACCAACTAACTGGAAAAGAGGTGTATTCCGCTCACGGTTCTGGAGGCTGATTTGCAACAGTCTGTTGCCAACTCTATGAAGACCTCCTCATGGCGGATGTCATAAAAAGGATGGTGGGCAGGTGGGAGGGTGAAGCCAGTGGGAGGGGTGAGAGGGAGCGAGCAAACTGCCAGTTAGTAAACGGCAAAGGGAGGGAAGCCCAGCTCCTGAAGAACACGGGACATCAGACAGAGCTGCGCTTCTTGCCTTTAATCGCTCACCACTGATAAACCTATTAGCATTCTGGAAATTCTACCTGTTTGCGCTGTCTGGTTTTTGAGATAGGTAATCCAGGCAGGCTTTGAACTCACAGCAATCCCTGTGAGTCTCCCAAATGCTGGGAGTAGAGGCATGGGTCACCACGCCCAGTTTCTCCATCTGATTTTCTCTCCTTAATTATTTTAAATTATGCACTCAAAGCAATAAATTTCACTATAGGGTTTCTATACAAACCTCGTTTTTGTGTGTGTTTTCCACTGTCCCCTTCCCACCATCTCCTCCTCCCATTTCTGATCCCTTTCCTTCCTCAACTACTTCTCCTCCTCCTCATTTCCTCTTCTTTTCCTCCCCATCCCTTAAGACATCCTCTTCCCTCGGAATATCACCAGGATTCTTTATTCCGATGATAGGGCGGCTTTCCCAGCCTCCCTGCTGCTGTGTCATATAGCGTATGTCGGTTAAACAGAACCGTGAGAAGCTCTGAGCAGTGTTGCTCTCATTTCTTTCCCCCTTCTCTTTCTCTTTTCTTAGGTCCACAGCACCTCTACCAGACGTCTAAATCTGGAAGAGACGTTCTGGGCTATGCTAATGAAGCTGTGGTAACTAGAGGCCCAAGAGCAAGGGTGCAAGGTTCTGGAACTCCAATTTTCCCAGAATGTTATTCGGTTGCTAAGCTGTGTGTTATCACATAACAACCAGGCAGGTGCCTGGCGCTTTGGAGTGAGAGTAGGAGAAACTTGGGGGGGCACAGCTGGGCTTTTTTGAAGGTATTATTAGTTCGCTGTTTCCACCAGCAAAATCTCCTTAGCTTAAGTCCTGAGATTTAAGTAAGTAACAAATATTCAGTCTAGTCCTGATATGAGGTTGGAGGGGCATCAACAGATCTGATTTACCTGCTTTGAAAACTGTCCTCAGGTATAATTTTTTTATTCATCATTAGAATAATTTGCTAACATTTTAAGTACGCTTTACTTAAAACCTTCAAATATAGTTTTTAAGGCATATAAAAACTAAGTAAGTCATTTTGAGGAAAAGGATGTCATCTTTTAAAGTTAGTCACTTATCTTTAAGGAGCTTGTACTAATAGCACTGCCCTGGTCATAGACTAGAGACATTTATTCTGTGGGAAAATGAACGGCAGTTACTGGAGTTCATACCATGTAGCAAGTGTGTGCACACAGTGGGAAAACAAAGATGAGAAATCAGGTTAGATCAAGGCATGTCTGATGACATGCCTTATGTTCTTATGTTTACAAATTATCTCATTTCAGTAGAAATTATTTAAAGGAGGTTAAGTTCCAGAACATTCTCTGTGGCTGATGCTAACTTGATTGAACTTAGGACCCACAGGTGCCACTTTAACAAGCCTCACTGAGGTTTAGTTGGCAGCTTTATAGTTAATTTGCTTTCCCATGATTTGAGATGTGTGCTCCTGCGGTGGGACCACATCTTCCATGTGACCATCTGGCATTTAAATCATGGTGGGGGTGCTGGAGAGATGGCTCAGTGGTTAAGAGCACTGGCTGCTCTTCCAGAGGTCCTGAGTTCAATTCCCAGCAACCACATGGTGGCTCACAACCATCTATAATGGGGTCTGGTGCCCTCTTTTGGCATTTGGGCATACATGGAGGCAGAATGTTGTATAATAAATAAATAAACAAACAAACAAACAAATAAATCTTTAAAAATAAATCATAGTGGGGAAAACAGACATTCTATTCAAAGGAGCAGGGAGGAGGGGATATTACAACAAAAAATAGGGAGGGGGAGGGCCTCTGAGAATGATTTCAAGAAGCAAAAGAGAAAGTGACAGAGGGTGGGGTGACCATGAAAACCACTAAAAGAGAGGAGTTAGGACACCTTTAGGAGAAAGTGCGTACCCGGAGAAATTAATCCAGCAAGGAAAGGTGCCATGGGGCAGCCATGGTGTGTGTTCTGGGATAGGGGAGTGGGAGTGTGGTGTTCCTGCCCGAGTAACAGCTGCACAAGGTGGCTTGATTCTGGCCAGAAAAAAATGGGAATAGAAATGTTTCTTTGCCATGCCTGTTCTGAGGTTTACTCAGAGCACAGAAAATATACTATAGCTATCAAAAATGTTTTTATTATATTTCAAGAGCAGCATGTCATTTAAAGTTGCATTGGTGTGTTGATTTATTTATTTATTTTATGGGTGTGGGTGTTTTCCTTGGGTTTATTTCTGTGTGCCATGTGCATGCAGTGCCTGAAGGGTCCAGAAGGGGGCATCAGAACTCCAGGGACTGGAGTTATAGGTGCTTTTGAGCCACCATGTGGGTGCTGGGAATCAAATCCTGGTCCTCTGAAAAAGGTGCTGGTGCTTTTAACCTCTGAGCCCTCTCTCCAGCTCCAAGAATAGTATGTCATTTTCAGAATGTTTAAATAATTCTTTAATATATTCTGGATCCAGATTTTCCCCCTTATTTGGTTGTGAGTTAATCAAGAACCATAACATTTTAAAGCGCTAGACCTGTGGTATGGAATTGGTGTTAATTAATGATCAAAAGAACATTTAATATACTGGGTGTTGCAAACAATTTAGTAAATGTCATACAACTTGCTAGCTGGATATATAGTGTCATTCCTTCATCTTTACTTTCTTAGGTGGCATTATCTGTTTGGAGGATGGTATAAATTTGAAAATTTAGGTTTTTTAAAAGTACAATATGAAAGTTCCTTATATAAAGCTAATTTAATGTAAAGCACTTTTGTAGATATAGTATTTTAAAAGCCTAATTTAAATTTCCTTCATTAAAAGAAACAATAACCATGTAAATATTTGCTCATAAAACAACAATGATTTTAAATACAATTAAAAAGTATTGTCATTTTCACAAGTACTTTGATTTTTTTTTCCTTATGTTCTATTCAGGCCTGGAAAGTTTATAAAAGTTTGATTTTGTCAGCAGAACAGACCCCCCCCCATTGTTCCTTTTCATTTGTTTGTTGTTTTAATACAAAAATGGGAACATATTTGATAGACAAGTGAATGTCTAAGATGTCTTCTTGGGGTGATTATCAGTCTGTGATTTCAAGGTTTTGGCCCATCTATGAGTGAAGTCAATCAAGTTAGATCGCAAGAACTCTGCTGCACCTGTGGAGAGGGAAACCAACAGGCCATGAACCCGGTCCTCAAATCCCCAGCGTCTTCTCAGCACTCGGAGGGCAAGGGCAGTCACGTGACGGCGAGAAATGAAAACTACTTCCTAGTCAGGCACACGCCTCATCCCAGACGAGTTTGCCACATCAAAGGTGATGGGACTTCAGCTACTCAAATATTTTTAGCCCTTATACACAACCTGTAATATTTACTCAAAGTATTTGGTCACTGGTAAGAGCAAGGGCTAAGATACAAGAAGTCAGGTTCTAGTGCCTATAGACATTTGTGGGTACCTTCTCTGCCAGACATTAGCCCATAGGTTGCTTGTGTTGGGACGGGGGTACTGAGAGCCTGGGAAGTCATTTGGGGAGCTTAAGGTGTGTTGTAAGGTGGGCCACTTGGTCCTTCCAGCCACTCGGCAGCTCAGACCCAAAATAACCACACAGAAACTATATTAATTAAATCACTGCTTGGCCCATTATCTCTAGCTTCTTATTGGCTAACTCTTACCTAACTCTCGGATGGTTGGAATCTGAATTCTTTCCTTTTATTTCTGTCTGGTACAAGATTACCAGGTGTGCACATTTGTGTGTGAATATGGAAAAGTGCAAAGCAATAATAAGAAGGAAACAGGGTAGGAAGGAGATGTCTGTTCCCCCTGTGTGATGGAGGAAGGTCATTGGTTAATTAAATAAAGAAACTGCTTGCCCTGATAGGTTAGAACATAGGTGGGTGGAGTAAACAGAAGAGAATGCTGGGAGGAAGAGGAAGTGTGCTCAGAGATGCCATGCTCCCCTCTCCGGGGCAGACTCGATAGCTCTGCTCTCTGAGGCACACGCGATGAAACTCCGACCCAGGATGGACGTAGGCTAGAATCTTCCTGGTAAGCGCACCTTGGGGTGCTACCCACTTTATTAGAAATGGGCTAGTCCAGTTGCAAGAGTTAGCCGAGAAGAGGCTAGATATAATGGGCCAAGCAGTGTTTAAAAGAATACAATGTCCGTGTAATTATTTCGAGGCATAAGCTAGCAGGCGGCCGGCGTGCTGGGGACGCAGCCCTGCCGCTCCTTATTACAACACCTGCGAAGTCCTCCGACATACACAACACATAAACCATGCTTTCTTTTGAAAATCCTAATTAAAAGAGAAACTAGGAGTTTCAATACATATATTTGTGTGAGTTTGCCTATATTTAATTTGCTATGTAATTCCTTACTGTGTACCTGAGCCAATCACCATTCTAGTATTTAAGACACAATGATAACATCTGATAGTGTCTTAAAGAATTCTCACTTCTATCTAGGAAGTTACTGTTAGTAAAGTGTGAAGTTTAAACAAATAAAAGCCTTATGTTTGGTTGTGTTATCCAGCCATTCGTTCAACCAGCAAAGCTCACCAGCTTTCCGCCAGGCATTGGAGTAGGTACTAGCAAGAGGCAGTAAACAAAGGGGCAAGACGCCCATCCACGAGGCTCACATTCTAGTGCAGCTCTGCCAAGTAGCTGCACACAGATTTAATAAGGCTAGTGGTAAGTGCTTTAGGAGCGAACCGTGGGGTGTGGTCCAGACAGGCTTGTCGGCAAACGAATAAATGGTTATCCTTATTCCTCCAGGTTTGAACAACATCCCAATCTGCACTGTGAATGATGATGAGATCCCACTTAGAATGCTGTGGAACCCTGTCCAGGTTAGCCACATAGAGAGGAACGAGATGCCTTTAGCCAAATCTGGTAACCCTCCCAGCACTGCAATCCTGGAGAGTCCCGCAGGAGGACTGGCACCAGTCCGAAACAAAGGTCTTATAAGACCTCAGTCTGGTGAGTCCCTATAAAGAAATGGAATATGTTCTTAGGCTTCTTGCAAATAATTGGGAAAAAAAACTCCAATTGCTTAGATAGCTGCAGTGACTGATAAGATAGGTTATTTACTATAGACAATTTACGTTCCGTTAACCACAATTTAGTAAGGACATGACTAGCAAGTACTATTATTATTAGAAAGGTATGTGTGATAACTGATTTCAAATGTCAACTCCTGACTGGATTTAAAACAGCATGGAGACACCTGGAGGTCTGTTGAGGAGAATGTTAGTGGGCAGGGAGTGTGGGTGGCATCACCTCTCATGCTAGAGGTCCCAGACTGAACAAAAAGAGGGAAAGAAGAAGGAAGCCAGCTGAGCACAGACAGCCATCCCCTCTGCCGCCTGATTTCCACTCGCCCTCCAGTGCCAAGCCTTCCCTACAAAGACGGACTGTAGACCCTCAAACTATGAGCCAAAATGAGTCTGTCCCCCCTAATACACTTCTGTTGGATTTGTGGTGATAAAAATTACTAACAAACTTGCTAAGAGATATCAGCCGTGAGTGGCTAGCCAACACTGGTAGGAAACAGACCAAAGGGGGGTCCAGTAAACACAATGGGGATGGGAATGTGTGTTCATTTTCCCACAGGACTGTCACCTCCCTAAGTTCATGCCCTGATGGCATTGGCTTCTGTGCTCGTGACCCTCTTCTTTTTCCCTCCAGTCCACACTGCATGCAATGTCTAGTCTTTAGTAGTTGATTAAATAAATAGGTGCTTACTGTCTTCCAAGATCCCACTACATTGGCCCATCAAACTGTCTCCAGCATGCAATGGCTTTTCTAGATCAATACATCAAAAGCTTCCACATTCTTCCAACAAAACTCTGTTTAAGCTTTTGTTTTCATATTTGTTTTATTAATGTATGAATGTTTGGCCTGTATGCATGTTGTGGGTACCATATGTGTGCCTGGTGCCACAAGGGGTTAAAAGAGGACATCGAATCCTCTGGAACTGGAATTACAGATGGTTGTAAACCACCCAGTGCCCTCTGGAACTGAGCCCAGGTCCTCTGCAGGGGCATCTTGGTCTCTTACTCCAGCTGTCATCTCTCCAGACCCCAGGGCTTTATGAAAGTAATGACCTCACTCCCTTGGTCCCAATTCCTGTCCTGGTTTCATTTTATTGCTATGATGAAATACTCTGATCAAAAGCAGCTTAGGGAAGAAAGGATTTGTTTTAGGTCACAATTCTTGGTTACAGTCCATCACTGCGGGGAAATCAAGGCAGCAAGGGCTTGAGACAGCTGGTCACGTGATATCCACAGTCAAGAGCAAACAGAATGCATAGCTAGTACTCAGCTAGCCGTTTTTTTACTGTGAGAGAGTTCAGTGACCCAGCCAGGGAGGGGTTCTTCCCACTTTCAGGCTGGGTCTTCCCACGCCAACCAAGTTAGTCTCCTTCACAGACCTGTCCACAGGTCAACGTGATTTAGACAATTTGTCATTAAGAGCCTCTTTCTGGGTGACCCTTGGCTAAGTCAGGCTGTCACTGATTTCCAGACCTCAAGACTAATGTTTGCACCCCAGTTCCCCCCTTGCTCAGTTCCCTATACCACTCTTTATTTTTTCTTAGTTTCTGTTCCCAGCAAGGGAACACTAACTGGATGTGGTCACCAGTTATGACACTGGGTTCATTACCTGAACATGGTCACCAGCCATAATGCTGTGTTCATTATCTGAAGGTAACAATCTTTCTTCAGCCGGAACTGGTGAATTTAGCTACTTCAGGGATTGTGTACTGAAGAAACAGTGCACAGCCTCGGCTCTGGTAGAGGAGCAAGGCTTCAAGAGGACACACACACTAAGTAGAGAGGACGCCGAGAGAAGCTGTGGTTGATGTCAAGCTGAAGCATGATTAATAAAAACTCAGAGACAGATCCTGGGGTTCAGCCTGAAGACCAGGAAAGCCAAACAGCCAGCCACTGACTCTTACCTCGACTTCAGTCTGAAAATGGTGATCCTGCCTCCAGGAATCTCAAAATGAGACTGAGACTGAGAGCTGTCTCCTCCTGTTTTATAATCCTCTCTAGGGCTGAGATTAAAGGCATGCACCATTAGGATTAAAGGCATGCACAGCCCAGTTTCTATGGCAACTAGTGTAGCTACTGGGATTAAAAGTGTGTGTTACCACTGCCTGGTCTGTAAGGCTGACCAGTGAGGCTGTTTTACTCTCTGATTTTCAGGCGAGCTTTACTTATTAAAACACAAATGAAATGCCACTTTAGGGCTGAGAAACAAATAAAATAAAAAATACAATTCCAACCCAGTGCATATCTTCTGTGTTTAGGGTAAACAAAACACACAAACTGTCTATTAAACAGAAGTGACAGACACATGGATAAGAAACATACCGTAAGAGTCTACTTTTATAATATAATTAATTGCATTAATTAAACTGGTTATCCAGGGCGCTGAAAGAGACCCGAAGTCTTACTCACTTGAGAAGCTGAATCAGGGGTATCACAGGTCAGCCTGGGTAGTGGTGTGAGCCTGAGGTGGGAGATGGGAAAGAAATGGAGGGAGGAAGGCAGGCAGGCTAGATTGCAATATGTCTTCATCTTATCATACTGGGAATAGAGCCAGAGTTTTCTCAAAACATAAATGCACTTGTATAATGTTATTATAGTACAGTTTCCATCACGAGTTTCCTTTTATATACACACAGGCCCGAGATGATCTTAATTTAGCTTCGGATAGACTAGTTTATTTCAGCAACTAATACTTAAAGCATGTATTGAAATTCCTTTGATATTTAAATATTTCCCTAATTTCTTTCAGAGCCATGTAAAATTACCAATGAATGCTTCAAAACCTCCATCGACAATCCCTTAGTGATGAAGAAGGTAAAGAAATGGTGTCTGCAGCTAGCTGACCGACGTCTAATCAATGCTGCCTACAGCTGACTAACTGACTTGTAATCAATGGTGTCTGCAGCTGACTGACTTCTAGTAGACTTCCCTGCTTTACAATCCTTCTGAGAAGTCTCTTTCACGATATTTCTACAGCTTTATTAACGTATAGCTTTATGATATAGGATGTTTATATCCCAAAGGCACAATTAGATGGATTTTGACAAGGACATCTACACCCACTGGCAAAGTAGAACCGAGTCAGGAGTAAGCAGCTCCAAGGGTTTCCCCAGGAGCCCCACCCTACCAAAAACAAATGACGATGGTGGCACAGACTTTTAAATTTTATGTCAATGAGGCCACATACAAGTTTCTTTCAAAATCTGGTTTCACTCAGCAAGATTATTCTAAGATCCACTCCTTTGCTATGTTGATTCTTCTGAATGCCAAGTGACTCAGGGCTTGCTTGTCTCACTGCCATGAACCCAGGCTCGTGTTGAAGGGCATCTAGGCCATGTCCACATTTTCACAAAGCTAAGATGAACACACAAGTCTTCATGTACTTCCTGGTCAGTCCCCACAAATACAATAGCTGACTCTTAACAGTGGTTTAGTGTCAGCATTTTAAAGGAAGTTGCTTTCTTTTTTCCATTTCCTTAGTACCTGGCAGAGTTCCCTTTCTCCACTTCCTCCTGGAAAGTAAATGATTGGTTTTCGTTCTTAGCTAATAGAAATGAAGTGTACTCGTGTTTTGTCATGCTAGCGTGAAGGAGGCTGAATCCTGACTGCTGCCTTCAAACACACACACACACACACACACACACACACACAAATTGAAAATTAGGAAAAAAGAGAAAAAACAAACAAACAGACACACAAGGTTGATCCGGGTGTAGTAGCGTTTTCCTTGCATGGTTTTAGTTTTGACTTTTTCTCATAACTGATGAAGATGACCAGTTCCATCTTCTTCCCGGTCATTTAGGTAACCTTTTATGGGATGTGGATGTACAGATCTCTTGCCTGTCTTTGAGGTTGAGTTGTTGACCTCTTTGCGATTGTGATATGAAAGCTTCCTACAGTCTATGTGAATCCTTTACTACAAGTGTTTTACAGATGTTTTCTTTAAATCTGAACCCTGCCTTTTTGTTTCAAGATCTCTTTTAAAAATATTATTTTGGGCAAGGCTTAAATTCTAATTTTTTGTTATGTTTTCAAATTTGTATGCTGCCCATCTCTGCTGTGTTTTACTGTGGTGGCCAAACCGCTGGTGCAGTGTTAACTAGAAACAGTGGGAGCCAACTGCCTCGCCTTACATTTGATGCTCATGAGAGAGAGTATCCAGGCTGCCCGTCTGAAGTACATGTTGGTTCTCTCTGTTCGGATGCCCATACATGACTGAGGGGGCTTCCTTCTATTTCCATTAGGTAGAGGGCGAATTTCGCCAAGCAATTTTTCAGCATTTGAGATGATACTATGATTTTTTTAGGTTATTAACATAGTGTGCTCTGAGCTTTGAGATCTGTCTTTCAGACAGTTTCAGGTAGTCAAAAAGAAAAGTTTTTATTTTTCATTATCATACAGTGATCTCAAGGCAAAAATGTCTACTATATTTCATGAGCTTATGTTTCTTACTTCCTGCTTACTTTTGACCTGTTAATTCCTTGTTGTGTATACATTCTGAGTTTTTCATTCTTTAAAATTCCCACCAGATATTTCAGTTATGTTCAGTGAGAGAATTGGAGGGCAGCAGAGGTGTAGCAGGAGAAGTTTTCATAAAGAATGGGTCTGAATCTGACACAGCCTTGCTTTCGCGACTGCCAACAGCTAAGAGCTCTTCTGTCGCTCTGGCCAAGTCCAGCCGACTCGTTTCCTCACTAGCCTGGTGTGTTGGTCAATACTGGGCACAGCTGAGGGCGGTTGGAAAGTCTTTCCTGGAGCAAGCACTGAGACCCAAGGCTGCTTGTAGCACTTTGGACTCAAAGTTCCCATACTTTTTTGTTGTTGCCATTGCTTACACTGCGGACTGTGTTTCCAGCCCACCCCACAACCGGCTTTTTTATTTGCTATTCAGCTAATAAAGAGGATAACATTGTACAGCTCACATAACTAAGCCTCTTTAAGACAAAGCATGAATCTTCTCCCTGCCTTCTGGTGGTAAAATGACTCTTCCCAGTGCAGCACAAATTTCATGTGGTCAGAGCTGACTGCTGCCTGGAACGCCCATAAGCAAAAGCATTTCATGTTCACTGTTTAAATTATTATCTTGAGTTTCATCAAGGGATTTAATCATTTCAACCAAAGTCAATAATATGTCACTATCGGCTTTGTCTCTGGACACAAATGTTTGGTAGAGTTTAAAGGACACTCAAAATTATTAACATCGTTTTTGCTTTTATGCACACACACACACACACACACTCACAAAGAGAGAGCCAAATAAATGTAATTTTAAAATGTAAGCAAAGTTAAGTGCTTCTCGTTAATTTATATAGAAATTACAAGTGCAAAAATGCATGCCAATCATACTGTCTCTTTGATATAGGATGAATTTAAAGCCAAAAAGCCACTACTGGCTCCACGGATGTGCTCTGCTGCTGGCTCACTGTCCTCAGCAGTGAACACCAAGATGGATAGGAATGAAAACACTGTGAGCATACCAAACTATCTGGACCAGGAGATAAAAGTAAGAGAATGGTTTATTAAAAACCATGGCTTGACAAACAGCAAACACCACTTGGACTGGCGATGTTTTCACAGACTCCCCTTGGTGCTGTTGGAAATGGAGTTCTCAAACTAGAGCCCAACAGACCCAAGTATCATGTACCTAGAGTGACATTTGGGAAGATGAAATTCTACAGAAAGAGAAGGAAATCTTACGAGCCTGGTGCCATTTATTTCCTAATTTTGTGTTCCCTGGCAGATCCTGTCAAAGCTCTGTGACATTTTACATACTGATTCTCTGGCAGAAGTTCTGCAGTGGTTGCTTCATGCAAGTTCCAAAGGTAAGGTTAAAATGAGCATTTGCAGGCTCTGACCTGATGAATGTGACAAACTGAAGACTCATACTTGAGGTTTGCAAATGAATATGGCAAAATTATTTCCCCAGAGTCCCTGTAAGCCTGTATACCTACCTGCATTTATGTTGGGCATTTGGATAATCAAACAATTAGTGTATCTCAAACTAAACTTAGTACAAAAATAGGAAACATGTATGCAGATGGAAGTTTCTGTCCCAAGTGGTACCACAGCCATTCAGTCCCAAAGAAACACACTGAGGCTTGTATTAATTATATACTGTTTGACCTGTTAGCTCAGGCTTATTACTATTTCTTACAAGTTAAATTAATCCATAATTCTTGCCTGTGTTTAGCCATGTGCCTTGGTACCTTTTCTCAGTAAGACATTCTCAACTTGTTTCCTCTGTGTCTGACTGGTGACTGACTCTCTGTGTTTCCTCTTCCCAGAATTGTCTTAGTCTGGTCGTTCCACCTATACTGTCTGGCTACTGGCCAGTCAGTGTTTTATTAAACTAATATGAGTGACGAATCTTTACAGTGTACAAGAACATTATCTCAAAAAAAAGAACATTATCTCACAGCATTTCCACACTTTTTTTTTCAAAATAAGAACTCTGATTCTAATCTCCTTGTTTAGCCTTTTTTCTTCCTGACCATTATCCATAACAACGTGTACTGTGGGACAATAGTCTTATACCCTGTAAAGATTTGTCACTTTTACTGGTTTAATAAAACACTGGTTGGCCAGTAGCCAGGTAAGAAGTATAGGCAGGGCGACTAGAATAGGAAAATTCTGGGACAAGGAAAGGCTCATTCTGCAGCCGTCACCCAGATGCAGAGGAAGCAAGATGAGAATGCCTCACTGAGAAAAGGCATCAAGCCACGTGGCTAGCATAGACAAGAATTATGGGGTAATTTAAGATGTAAGAGTTAGCTAAAAATATGCTTAAGCTATTGGCCAAACTGTAATTGATACAGTTTTTGTGTTATTATTTGGATATGGGCAACTGGAAAACCAACAAACAGTCTCCACTCACAAGCTTTAACCAACACTCTAAGCAAAGACAAACATCCATAATCAATTTTGGGGGAATGTGGGTGCATTTTTCTAGGCTACTTCCTGCTGATTGGGGGCACTGATAATCTGGGATTACGGTAAAGTCCTGTCTGGAGTATTCTGTGAGGATTGTTCATCTCAGTAGCGGTCTTGAGACTGTTCTGGATGTAGAACTCAGAGGGAACTGCAACAAAGGTGCTCTAAAATGTTGGGTCATCTGGGCCATCCATTCCTATTAGAGATATTTCAGGGGAGTCTTCCTTGATCAGACCTTATTTTTCTTAAGCAAGAATGAATCGATAGCCTCTCATTTCCCATAAAAACAAAAGCAAAACCTCTTCTCCAAAGTAACATATCTTTTGACTTAAATTTTAAAGTCAAGGCATTTTTAAAGTATATAGGTTAGATTAATCTAGCAGCATTTATAATTAAATGTCTTTTAGCAGCTGTTACTCTCTCCTCAGTAGTCAAACAATTCAAAGACAACATAAGAACATACAGTATCCAGACTCTGTGTATTTTCAATCTTTACATAGCTTTTTTTTCTTACTCTATTTCTTTTTTAAGGACTTTATCCTTTTTCTTTTCTCTCCAAAGCCTACATATTTTTAAACACACTGTAAACCGTTTAGAGGAGGGTTTTTGTTGTTGTTCAAATCTATCTTTACTATATAACTGTATCTTTTCTGACCACATGAAACTAAACAGAATGGCTAGGATTAAAACTGCAGCTTTGGTAACTGGCTCTGCCCATTCCTTGGCTTCCTGAGAGTCTAGCTTTATGACAGAAGTATTGGCAGGAACTTGTTTATTGCCACAACTCTGCTGAGTTTCTAGGTCCATGCCACCACCAAGAAGCATGCTGCTGGCTGCTCATAAACACCATTTAAGTGTTTGGTGGCAGGGCCTCTTTAAAGAGCTATGAGTTCTTGCTGCTAACACTGAGTCAGGAAGCTTCTCTTAAAGGAGCCACACTTCTGCTTGCTGCCAGCAAACAGAGCCCATGGGAGTAAAGACAGTTACCAAGAAGCTGCACTTGACTCTGTTCTTGTCTGCCCAGAATCTTTCTATTTTTTAAGCTTTCTCAGGCTTTATGTGGAAATTCTTGCCAAATGTTTGGGCACCATTTCTGTCCCACCTGGTCCCATAGCTGTTTAGTACCAAAGAAAGACACAGAGGCTTGTATTAATTATAAACTGTTTGGCCTATTAGCTTAGGATTATTATTAACTATCTTTTACAACCTAAATTAATGCATAATTCTTGTCTATGTTTAACCACATGGCTTGGTACCTTTTCTCAGAGTCATTCTCATCTCACTTCCTCTGTGTCTGGCTGGTGACTGACTCTCTGCCTTTTCTCTTCCCAGAATTCTTTGTCCTGTTGCCCCACATATACTTCCTGCCTGGTTACTGGTCAATCAGCATTTTATTAAACCAACACGAGTGACAAATCTTTACTATGTAGAAGAGCGTATCCCACAGCACATGACTTCTCAGCTAAGGCTGGTTTCTGCATCTCCTCCATGATTCATATCCCAGGACTCTCCATGAACACTTCTGGACTACTGTGAAATCTGAACATAGGCTTGCTTCTTTCCTTTGGTGTGAATGACGGCAGCATGGCCTTCCATGTTTCAAATCCTAATAACTATAATGATTTAATCTTAGCTAATGCCTGTTATCTCTTGGGATGTCCCTGGTATGTGTCATTAAAATACCAACACCATGGCAGGACAATCCATACAGCACACATCAGCTCTTCTTAAACTAGCTGATCATCAGACTGAGCCAAAACCTCCTACCCAGGCCCCAAGAATCTGCCTTTTGAACATGTTCCCAGGGGATGCTGGCAGGTGATGTCGTTGTGTGGAGCACTCTCTGAGAATGGGAGGCATTTTGGAAAAATAGTAGCTTGCCATAGAGTTCAAAAGTACTTTTTAATTACAAAATGCTTAGGGGCAATTTTCTATGGAGGGGGCTTTTAAGAGAATGTGACATTTAATAAATTACACACATTTACAAAAGATGTTATTACTCAGGTAAGTGTGTATATTTGTGTGTGGGGGGGGGTGGAAGCAAGAGCATCCATGCATAGTACACAGTGGACCAGCAAGAAGTAGGCAGGAGAGATGGGAGGGGAAAGGGGAGTGAAAAAGAATGAACTGAAGTTGCATAAATGTACAACGGTGCAATAATGAACCCATTACTGACCTAAAAGGGGACAAACCCTGCACGTCTGGTCAATACAACAATGGCAGCTTTCATGCTCTCCAACCTCTTTTCCCCCAATCAGAAAAGGAGTGGGTATCAGCTTTGGTTCATTCTGAACTATCTGAGGTTAACCCGTTGACTCAGCATGGAAGAAATACCCCAGCAGAACCAATGGCAGAGCTCAGGAAGCAATCCATAACTGTAACACCCACCACAGCCAAATCGATGCAAAATACACCTGCAAAATCGAAAGTGCTGACCAGACTTAGAGACGGACACCAGCCATCCAGGTGATTAAACGTGGAGGTCACCCCGAGTACCTCTGTACAGAAAGATGTCACACTTTCTTGTTTTAGCTTTCAACTGCTAATCATGCTGAGGTTTTAAGTCTCAACTCTACCTACTAAGAGACCACACATATGTAATTGTTTTCTTTCATTTTCACACATAATAACAAAGTTGTTCTCAGTTTCGTTTTGGCAGAGGGTATGTTCTATAGCTAATAACCTTTCTCTTCTGAAAAAATTCCCTTTCCTCTAATGGTAAAGTATATCTAGAGATCTAAGAAAATATAAAGCTTTAAAGGGGTTTCTAAAGATTATTTTAAAATTGTGTGTGTGTGTGTGTGTGTGTGTACAAGTGCAGTACCCAAAGAGGCCAGAAGAGGGCATCAGATGACCCTATAGCCAAGTCAAGCGAAGTTGTGAGCCTCTTGGTGTTGAAAGCCAAACTTGGGTCCTCTGTAAAACTATAAGCTTTCTTAACCACTGAGCCATCTTTCTAGCTCCAAGAGCTTTAAAAACCTTTAAGCATGTAAACCATAAAAGAGTCTGAAACTATTATTAGCATTACACATACTTTGTATATTTTATTAAATGCTAGTATTATATAGGCATGGATTTAAATGTAAAGCAATGAAGATAAAAATAAAATCACTTCAACTGATTTTCATTGATATATTCCTGTAAAGTTTCAGAGAGAAAATAATCACTAAGCCATTTGGGAATTGTTTTAGGAGCAGCATTTCTTAACCTGTCTGGTTTTTCCGCCTATATTTCCTGCCTGGCCAATCAGCGTTTATTTATAACATGATTGACAGAATACAGACAATTTTCCCGCACCAAGTAAACACCTGTAATCTCAGTGCCGAGGAGACTAGAGCAAGAGTTTGAAAGTTTAAAATATAAAGCTAGCCTGAACAAGATAGCAAGAACCTGTCTCCAAAGCAAAACAAACAAAACAAACACACGTATATTTATTTATGTATAACATGTTGAAGAAATGTGTTTTAGGCCGGGGGAGAAAATTCTGTTGGTTTAAAATAAAAGGTTGGATTAAATGTCAAGTCACAGAAATAATATGATAAAAAAAACAATGCCACTTTTAAAAGTATACATTTTAACTGTCTGCCCCATTAAGTTTCTGTGAAGTCAGAAAGTAAGGCCTGGTAAGAGCTGACAACTTCCTCTTAGTAAGTGGCTTATTATAGGCCCGCAAAAGTAGTCATTGGTACATAATTTAAACCAAGGTTGGAACAGCATGTTTTAGACACCAATAGCTTGCTGACACTATAGTCTGTTGCTATCTCTCAAATTCTTTTTCTTTCTCCAATTGATTTAGAACGTCAAGTCAAGGATCTGAAGGCAATAGGGCGGTCTCACAAGGCAAGTAGTTTGTGGTGACTGCAGACGGTATAAGGAAATCAGTAGGTACTGACTACTTTAGGGACACAGGTGCTAAGGATCTTAGCTTTCAAAGGACAATCTGTGAGGCTTAGGAGCGGCTTTCAGCCCCGGACTTCACACTTTGTTTTCTCTTGCAACTGCTAGGCCAGAAGAGGGCATCAGATGCCCCTAGAGCCAAGTCAAGGGAAGCTGTGAAGGTGTGTTCAATCCCACTTTTCTAAAGCCCTTCTGCTCAATTTTGCATATGATAAATCTGACAAAAAAAAAAAGCATTGTCTTTGGGACCAAGCACTGAAAATCAACACAGCTGGACATTAGGGGCTGCAGGTAGTCACACCCATTCTCTGAAAAGGGTCGCTGACCCACACAGAGACAGCAACTTCCCTGGCTTACCCTGCTCAGCTTAACTGAAATGGACCTAAATGATTTTACCATAAAGAATACCAATCAGAAAAAAAAAATATGATTGCAGCAGTCACAAACAGGTATCCTGTGAGGCGGCTGAAAACCAGCGTGGCCCCGTCAGAAACTCAGTACCAGCCTGCAGTTTAGACCAGAGAGATTCAATCATCATAGAAAGCCCACATTGGTCCTGAATAGTCCAACAGTGGCCTCCCTGGAGGTTTGTAGCTCCCAGCATTAAAACAAGAACGCATTAATGATTACAGAGCAATTGTCATGTATATCCACAGATCTCAAATACAAAATCTGCCTTGTTTCTCCAAGTTCCCCTCTTCTTGCCAGATGTCTCCTATTTATTCTCTCTGCCTGCCAGCCTCACCTATTCTTTGTCCTGCCTTGCTATTGGCTGTTCAGATCTTTATTAGACCAATTAGGTGTTTTAGGCAGGCAAAGCAACACAGCTTCACATTTAAACAAATGCAACATAAAAGAATACAACACATCTTTGTATCATTAAACAAATGTTCCCCAGCATAAATAGAACACATCTTTAATAGTCTACAACACTCACCATAACCTCTAAGAGTGAGAAAACAGATCATGTATGTTAGCACAATTCTCTCATTGAAGGTGAAGGTGGTACAAATGATAGATTGTTATGGCTTTGGAGTGATTTTGAATCTCTAACCTTCATGTTCGTTCTATTGTTAACCCCACACCACTCACTAATAAAACAAGGCAAGAGCTATATTCAGTCTCTCAATTATAGTCTTAATCATTTTTTTTTCCTATTTCAGGGGCTGAGACCCAGTCGTTTCTAAGAAGAAACAAGCCAAAAATACCTGTTACAGAGTATTTCAGCAACCCGAAGTCTCCTCTCAGGCCCACTACTCAGGACAGTGGATCAGCAAAACCAGTATCAGTGAGGAGTGTGCGAGGACACAGCTCTCAAACAGCAATCTACCTCTTAACCACACCAAAAGTAGATGAGCACTGGCCAGTTCCTTCACAAAGACGAGCTTCACACTGACAGAACTTCCAAAATAGTTTTAAAAATAACTAAACAGTCCTCCATATGGAGGCACATGTAAGTCTCAAAAACACGTGTATATAATGCTAGAAATAAATATAAATGAAGACATTTCTATTTGTATTTAGTTTTAATACACATCAAAGAAATATTCTTATTTAAATGCCATTTCCTGCCCTGTACTAATAGTAGTACCTAAGCATAGAGGTAATACCAGAAAGCCTTCCATAATCATAATCAGAATTGAGTGCTGAATCTCAATCCAGAGTGGGGGAAAATTGCTCAAGAATTTTAACATTTGAGTCAGTTTTGGCAACCTATAACTTTTCTATGTTTGGAATCTATTATGGAAAAATTCTCATCTCCTCTCCAAAAAGAAAAAAAGTATAAAAATTATCCTTAATTCATAAGCCAGAAAGTTTATTTCCACACAGTGTTAATGGTGAATGTTAATAATCAATATAGATTTTGTGTGTGTTTTTTAAATTAACTATTTTGGGGCCACAGTTATTATTTTTAGTAAAAGTTTGTAACATGCTATGGTTCAACCATAACAGGGTTTATTTCTTACATAAGAGTTCAGGGCTAATGTTCATATGCAGTGGATCCCTTTGCATTGCTTGTTGATTGAGAGGCCCAGGATCCTTCTATCTTGTGGCTCAATAATCATCTAAGGGTATCACTGCCAATTGTACCCAGCAGGCCAAAGGGAATTAGACCAGAGGAAAGCACTAAATTTTCTACTGCTGCTGTAACAAAGCATTACAAACTTTGTGATTTAATGCCACACGATTTTATTTTATCATAATTCTGGAGGTAGAGATGTGGAATGGGCTATTATGAAAATGAAGTAATTTTCCTTTGGGAGGCTCTGGGAAGAGTCTGTTTTTTTTTTGTTTTTTTTTTTTTTGTCTCCTACAGGTGATCCACACCCCTTCCTTCATGACTTTCCTCTATCTTAAAATAGAACCATAGCCAAACAAGTAGTTCACTTCTTATAATGGATCAGTCAGACACTCTTGCCTGCTTCTTTTAAAGATCTCACTGGGCCTGTTCTCCAGACTAATACAGATCATATCACTGGGGGCTGAGAAGATGGCTCCAAGGGGAAAGTGATTACTTTCAGGTCTGATTTCCTCTTTCCAGTTACTTAGCTTTTTTGGTAATGAATATCTCCATGGGTTGGTTCACTCCCTGACTACTTTAGCCCTCTGTGCCCACTAGTTCAAGTCATCTCTACCTGTTCTTTTCTCCTTTTATTGCTTACCTGTTGCCATACAAAAAAAAGTGAGAGAAAAGGCACATTAAGATTTTTGTCAATGGTCTTTAAGTGCTATTTTTAGAGCCCATCTTTAAATAATTCAGAAATTGATTATTTGAAAGTGAGTACTGATTCTTGTCTTCTGGCCGATGCTGAAAGAAGATATGCTGTTTTAAATGTGTGTGTATGTGTGTGTGTGTACCACTTGTGTGCAGGTGCCCTTACAATACCGGGAGGCAGGAGTGTGGCCCTACCATGCTTGATTCTGAAGCTGTAGAAACTAAGCTGTGGTTACTTTAGCTTGCTCAGCCTGTGCTGACTTCTTACAGTACACCTCAGAAACCTATACAGAGCTTTTGCAATTAATAAAAACTAAACCACGTGGTACTTGAGATAACTTCCTTCACTTTTATAATTAATAGGGTTCTGTTCTATATAGAATCGGTGGAGGCATGGAGTAGTCACTCTTCTCTGGCTGCATGACCGAATGCCCTGACAAAAGGCAGGGGAAGGGCAGGCCAGCAGCAGGCCTAACTGGCCTGGCAGCTAGGAAGCACCTGTCACATTTTACCTGAACAAAGGAAACAGAACAAGAATAGAACTGGCTATAAACCCTCAAAGCCCACCCCCAGTGACACGCTTCCTCCAGCAAGGCATCACCTCCCAAAGTTCCCACAACCTCCAAAACAGCACCATCAGGGGAGACCAAGTGTTCAAACATGGGCACAGGCGACGCTTACAAAACAATGTTATCAGGGGAGACCAAGTGTTCAAACACAGGCGCAGGGAACTCTCACAAAATACAAACCTTGGACAATACAGTAACAACATGAACTTTATTCTCTCAGAACTGTAGTGTGGATATTTACATCCATTGTTTATAGACTTTGACTACAACAGATAACTAAGAAAAAAAGCAACCAAAAGAGACAGTGAACATCACTACTGAGTCTTCCACACAGGCTTGCACCTAAGTGTGATGCTAGCACACACACACGTTATAATAAACTGGGAGCTCCCGCTGCACTTGTGCATACACTCCTCTGGAATTACCACACAGAAGCTCGGCAGCTCCCCTCTGCTCCCTCCTCATCAGTTTCCAAATTCCTGTTTAATTTTGGATTTGGGCATTACTGCATTCCACACAACCATTCCACAGCTATACATTGATTACAGGACTGTAATCGTGGACTAAAACCTAAGAGCTAAATGTGCACATTTTCCTGTATGCTTATGTTGTTTATAGAAACACACATTTACATTAGTTAGGATAGTATAGTAGGAGGCAGATACACAATATTCACATTAAAAGCTAACATATATGGAGATATATGTTATTTACATGAAAAATATATAGAAAGAAAAGATATTACTTTTTGCTTTAAACTGGGGTAAAGACAAATTGATCCTTCAAAAATAATATTGTAAAATAATCTAGTCAGAAAAAATTTAATTTTGTAACTGAATTAATTACTGTCATTAAGGGATTTAAGATTATTCTTGTGATTATTTCAGAAGTATGAGAAGGCATCACAAGGGAGGCACAAGAATGGGTTCCACTATCCAAAATGAATAAATTACTGTGACCAGCAAACAACTGGTATTTCTCCTAGAATTAACTTATTTCTTAGAAAGAACCATACTGAACACAAAAGTTACAGACAGAAGGGCAGCCTTCTGAGCTCAACACTGTAGTAGACACACAGAACGTGCATGAAATCTGCTCCAATAGAATCAGACAAACAGTCACTGATGGGAACATAAACGAACAAAGCTGAAGGTCAGAAGGCACGTTCTGAAGAAGATGCTCCAGCGAATGAAGGAGAATAAAGGCCTAAGACTACGGTAACATTCTCCATGACTCTGATTTGAGGCTTAAAACAACTTTGAAATGATACCTTTAAGTCTTCTCACAGAAAACCAAACAATCCTTTCTTGGTGGTTAGAGTGTTCATTATCGTTGACTCTTGACAAGATTTCAAATTCCACAACAGTGATGAGAGAAAATGGATTTTCTTGTGGTCTGAGAATTTGGTGGTACCACCCTCTCTGAGTTCTCCTAAAGTGTAGGACAGCAAGGGAAGGCTGGTCACTGTGGGACAGGACTCACTGAGGACACTGGGCTGCTCTGCTGGCTCTGCTCTCCCTTCTGTGGTGAGTCGGGGTCATTCCCGCAATGCTCTCCCTCGCTGGAACTGTCCCATCCTTCTGGCCGGGGCTGCTGGTCCTGAGGAGAGCTTTCACAGCCTTTGTGTGCAGGAACAGCTCCTTTCCGCGGGGGTAAGATCGTAAAAAATGCCTCCTGCCAGTCTCTTGTTTCCAAGAACTCCAGGATAATTTCAAACACTGCAACAAGGACAAATCACAGTCACCACAATGCTGCAGACTGTCTACAATGTGACCTTTGTGCTGTGTGCTGATTTGTCCTAGTTACTGCCAAGTTCTTACCTCCTCCTTTAGTGATTTTTTCATTTGTATTTTAATAAATAATGCTTGCCTGAAGATCAGAGAGTAAAACAGCCCCACTGGTCAGTCTTACAGACCAGGCAGTGGTAACACACACCTTTAATCCCAGTAGCTACACTAGTTTGCCATAGAAACTGGGTGATAGTGGTGCACACCTTTAATCCCAGCCCTAGAAAGGAATATAAGACGGGAGGAGCCAGCTCTCAGGCTCAGTCTCATTCTGAGATTCCTGGCGGCAGGACTGCCATTTCTGGGGTAGAGGTAAGAGTCAGTGGCTGGCTGCTTTGCTTTTCTGATCTTCAGGTTAACCCCCAATATTTATCTCTGGGTTTTTACTAATTGTGCCACCTCCTTCCTCCTTTTGGCTACCAGGGACAAACTGCACCACGGTTCTCTAGTCTTTATGTTCTTTCCAGCTTTTTTCAGTCAGCTCTTAAGCTCCAGAAACTTACTAGGTTAGTTGTCCATTACAATCAAGAGAGGACCTTTTGAGGTCCCATTATTCTCCATCTCTATGTACTAACGGACAGCTGGAAGACAGATGCTGGGCATTCACTGCATCTCCTCTGTCTTCCCTACAGAGAATCACTCCAAGGAGTCTTCTGCTTTCACATCAGTAGAAAGGAACCCATGCCATCCCTAAGTTCACCACACTATGAGAGGGCTCTCTAGATAATTTTGTAGACAAGTAATTTCTACTAAGTATTAAAGGTTTTCAAAGAAATTTGTCCTTAAATAAATAATTTCATTTTTCTAATCCCATAAAGCCTATTACATGAAAAGTATTTAATTGTTGTGTACTGACTAAAATTGTTCCTTTAAAAAATGAACTAAAGGGGCTAGAGAGATTGCTCAGTGGTTAAGAGCACTGGCTGCTCTTACAAATGACTGGGGTTCATTTCCTAACACCCACATAGTTGCTTACAACTACCTATAACTCCAGTTCCAGGGGATCTAATTCCCTCTTCTAGCCGCTACAGGCACCAGACATGCACTTGGTGCACATACATACATGCAGGTCAAACACTCGTACACAGAGATTAAAAATAAATCTTAAAAAAATCATTGAAGTTGGGTATCATGGTAGCACATGCCTTTTATCTCAACATTCATGATGGAAGAAGAGGCAGGCAGATTTCTGAGTTCAAGACCAACCTAGTCAACTTAATGAAACCCTGCCTCAAAAAAATTTAATTATAATTTAAATAAAACTTAAGGCAATGAATTATATCTAAGCAGTGGTATATCACAGTGTTATTCAAAAAATCAATTCAAGTTTAAAATACTCAACAATGGGAGAATGATTACATGATTATCTATTTAATGGCTGGAATATCACATATCACTAATAATCAATTGCTTCATCAAAACTATGATCAAGTGAGGGACAGAAGGACAGGTCCCCGGATTAGCAAGGCTGAGAGACCCACCACAGGAAAAGATCTAGGAGGAAGCACCCCATAAGCTAATAACAAGTATCTGCACATCACGAGATTAGAGCTTGTTGTTTTTACACTTTGGTAGATTCAAAAATCCCTAAAGTCCTCACCCTATTTCTAATAAACCGATCTCCCTTTCCTACTGTCGCAATAGGAGATGCATGGTCTCCTTCCCAGCTCCCTCAGCTCCACCTTTAGCCACCTCTGCGGCTTACCATGGTTGACTGCCAGGACCTTCCGACTGTTCATCTTCACAAAGTCGGCCAGAGGCAGCTGGGCATGTTCAATCCCGTAACTGGACGCTTGTTTAAACGTGAGTCCCTGCAATACAGACACTGGGACTTAGATGCTGTGCAGTCTATGAGAGTGTAGGGCTTTTGCAGGACTTCAGTGTAGACAACATTATCTGAAGAGCGTGTGCGTTTAGTCCTGACAGTAAGAGGACCCAGGTCTAACCACCTCACTTCCCGGAGGAGAAGAAACGGCATTCCCAGCAGTTAGAAGCCTCTCAGTGGCAGAACAAGGAATCCCAGCGGGTCTGTTTTCTCATATTTCCCAGCCCAGCCCCATTCCTCACAGAGTTAAACTCTCCAACTGAATTAAGAGGAAAACACCATCACTGTTTCCATGAGAGTAAAATGTATAAAGGAAGTTCAGTTTCAGTCACACACTGAGGCACAAGAACGGCAGTGAAATGGAATCTTGACTGAAAAGCATTTCAACTGTCCTTATAGTTTATTTTCCCTTTCCATCAACTAAAAAACAGATAGGAATTTTGTATTTTCTCAAACATAAAATGCTTGAAGTCTATGTCTATCCCAGATGAAAATTCCCAAAAGGTCATGCATGAAGTGTAAGCTGAATTTTCTCAACAAGTACTTAGCATATTGGGGGCAGGGTTAAAGATGAGAGGAGCCAGGGGCTTTTGGAGAAAACTAGCTTATTACAACATGAGCAGAGAATCTGCATAAATTATAAGCTAGACTGTTCCACTGAGAACAGCAGAAAGGTTGGAGACAGAGTTCCTTTGATGTTCTAGAGTTGCTCACACAATGCCAAGTCACACCTGGCAACCTCAAGATTACGATTTAACAAATTCAGTTTCTCTGTCATATTACACCGTGGTGCTTCACAGCTGTGCAGCCACTGCTGGACAGGCAGATGTGGTCACCCATGACATGGCAGAAACTGGATATACACACTGCTGCCGAAGAATACACAGTTCCTTCATATACTGTGCTGACAATATTCCTTCAGAAAGAAAGAATGAACTGAGTACGCACACAATAACGCTCTCGTCAGAAAGTGGAGTTGTGCAACTTTTTATCTCCACAAAAACATGAGATGAGGAAAGGAGGATAGGAGAGAAAAATAACTGGAGAAATCATATATTTAAAAACTACTACAGGGCTGGAGAGATAACTGCTCTTGCAGAGGACTGGGCTCATTTCCCAGCATCCACATGGTAACTCACTGCTTCTGCAAGTCCGGTTCCAGATATCATGACATTTTCTGACCTTCAAGGGCATCAGGCACGCACATGGTGCAGACACACATTGCAGGCAAAACATTTAATATATAAGATAAAAACCACTTTTTAAAAAATTGATAAAAACTTCAGAGGCTTAGCACTTCATTAGCACCAGAGCCCCTAGGAACACAGCGCAGCGTACAAACGCAGGCTCGGCAGCAATCCGTCATCTCCAATAATCTGCTCTGCCACCTAGCATGGCTGACGTTAGGCTTCGTTTCCTTGTTCCTGCACGTGTGGAACGTAGAAAACAACTGCACTGAGCTC
Source organism: Microtus pennsylvanicus (assembly GCF_037038515.1). Lineage (NCBI taxonomy): Eukaryota > Metazoa > Chordata > Mammalia > Rodentia > Cricetidae > Microtus > Microtus pennsylvanicus. The sequence goes on from NC_134585.1 coordinate 82,043,293, forward strand.
CCTGAGCTGCAGGGTGGGGTCAAGAAGGCAACGTGAAGCCCTTTGCTTAGGTCACCGCCACAATGACAGGTGCTCGTTCCTAGGGCTCTGTCACTGTGAAACACAGACGGAGGCAGGAGCAGAGCACAGTACCTTGTGGTGGTTGTGGTCCACTAACCCTCCAATCACATAGGCCTTTGACTCATCTAAGTCCTTCAGGACATTAGGAGAGTCTGACGTCAGATAAACCAGGTCTTCTTTCTTTATGAGTTCACTATAGTGCTCTGGTTTGATGTGGATATCCTTCGAAAAGAAAAAAGAGAATGAGTGGATAATATTAGCAGGATATGATGAAAGCTGACTAAAAATAATTATCCTCTTTTCCCAAGAGAAACCTGTCCAAAAGCATCTGAGAGTCCGAGAGGCTATTGCTAGAACAGCATTTAAAATTCATAACCAATTCCTCACCTCACAGTAGTCACTGACTGTTCTACTAACCTTATTTCTTTGTTGGGGCCTTGGTCCCTAACTAATCCCACACACTAACAGCAAGCTACGTTCCTCAAATGTCACATGCTGTTATTCAGCCCTTTCCTGGAGGGTCAACGCCACACTCCTTAACTTAGGAAATCTTTCCTGAATATGGCACCAGCCCATTTTTCTCATTTATCTCTGCTCCAACAGCAAACAATAAGAATGTATTTTCCTGCCTTCTTGACCACAGTGTTCTCCAGACAAGAAATGCCTTTTCTGATTTCATCTCCTATGTGAATCAACAGAAGGAAACGCTTGCCAGCTTAATCAACTGAATGTGTCTGTTTCTATAAGGAGACAAACTTGAAAGCTTCTTGACCAAAACGGTCACTTCAGAGATACAAGACTGGGTAAGAGCTGCCAGCCTGGATTTTTCAAGTCATGTGAATCGCCTGAACGATGTTACCAGACCCTGACTTTTATACAATAATCTTAAAGAAAATCCACTGACACAGACACTTACATTGTATGCTATTGATTAATATAATTCCTTTTCTGGAAACAGTATGCGATGAACCTGACTCCTGAACTTAACAGTGGCCTCAAGAAGCATCTGAATAACCAGATGCCACTGATTCTGTTTTTCTCTAGAAAAGAAGGATGTAAATATAAGCTTGGCAAGACACAAACTATAAGGTACGCCTGTCTAATGTATTCATTATCTCATAGAAAAGAGACACGCGTCTAAAAGACTTGCTAAGGATAACCTTGCATATGTCCATATTATATGTTTTTAATGAATGCAGCTATTAGATTAGTAGGCACTAGGAGAGAAAGCTGGACCCCGAGAGCTAAAAACCGACAGTAAGCAAACATGTACAGGCACAGCACAGCACTCCTCTCAACAGAAGAGCACCCAGCCAAGCTGCCACATCTGCACCTAGCCAAGCTAGCCGCACCGGTACCAAGCCAAGCTGACCACATTTTTATAGAAACCTAGAACACGGAAATTATATATCACAAACAAATTTTAAATCTGCTAGAAAAGTAAAAAGTAAAAGTAAAAAATAAAAATAAAAAATAGATAAATTAACTTCAACATATTTTAACACATTATGCCCATGTCCTATCCCCGCCCCCCCTTCCTGATCCAGCAGGTATCTTACATTTACAGCACACGCCAACTCACGAGCCAGAAGCTCACATCTGAGGAGTTTACAGCCGCGTTTGGTAACTGAATTTAGATGTAGAGACACTCAAATTTTAGAGTAAGGTTTTGAGATATTTCTCTTATAAGGAAGTAGCTCTAAACTAGCAGACATGACTTATGAGAGTGATTACTAATGAGCAGACACGTCATTCTCTCTCTCCGCTTCTCCCTGTGTAACTCTAGACACGTTAATGGCACACAGGTCTGAAGCACGGCATTTACTTAGCTAACACAGAGGCCTTCCAGCAGCATGAGAGAGGACCGTTCCACTACCTTCCAGTTGACCCATCCTTTGTCATTTTCATTCATGTTCTTCTTCAGTTGACCTCCATGGCTTGTCAAATAAAACTGATGAGCAATTGGTAAGAGAAAAAGAAGGAAAATGATCCAATTAGTTCAAAATTTTTATTTCCCTCATCACTCATCTGATCACCAATGGAAGGCAAAATATTTTTCACTGATTTAGAAAAATAGAACTTGTGATCACCCCTGGAATAGGTGGTAGAAAGGACACGTGCTAACCCACTGGCTGCAGCATCCCAGCACCTCTTCATCCCTCTCTGCCACTGAGGACCACCCTGCAAACTCCCCGCCTTGATCAGGTTCTCATCCACCTCCCCGTAGGTGCTGCTGCCGCTATTATAGTTGTTAGTTTTGCTGCTGTAAAGCCTTCCCTGACACCCATTTTACAGCTGAATCAAGGATGCTGAGGGCCTTGTGAAGGAAAAAAAAAAGGTAAAGACTGTCACTGAGATAGGTGGAGAATGATAGGAAAACACAGTCCACACGTCTCCCATGTGGTGAGACACACACACGAGCACAGCATTTTGGGCAGCTCTTTGGCTCGTCACATCTCTGAGGCAGTAGTCACAACAACAGTCAAAAAGTCTCCACCATCACTTAAACTAAGCTTAAGAAATCCTTTTCAGAACTGTCAGTGACTCAAAAGGAAATGTAAAACAGACACACTGCTAAGAGGCCCAGCTGTACACATGAGTACAGGGGCAGCCTACCTCCCCTCCTTTCCCACTCCCCACAGCTGGGGGAGTCCAAAGCTGAGAAACTGGTGTGAAAACATACACATGCCCTAAAACAAGGACACCCAACTAGACAGCAATGAGCAGACACTAAAATGTCCAAGAGTGGTGATACAAGAAACCTCTAAGACTCTCAGCTAAGCGCAACTGGAACAATCCATGCCTCTTGCCATGGGAGATGGGAAAGAAAACTGAGTTCTTTTCACCTTTCATACACACCTGCACAGGATGTGATGCTCGTCGGTTTTCTGCATAGCAACGTTGAATCTGCTTATGGAGCTTCTTAATATCCTATAAAATAGCACAATTTAAAAAACAGAATTATCAAAACCATCTAAGGCCATTCTGTGGTGTTACAGGAACAGAATAAGCAGAAGGAATGGCTAGGTAGGCAAAAACTTTTTTTTAAAATGTAAAGGCAGCCGCAGAGGTGGTGGTGCATGCCTTTAATCCCAGCACTTGGGAAGCAGAGGCAGGCAGATCTCTGTGAATTTGAGGCCAGACTGGTCTAAAAAGCTAGTTCCAGAACAGCTAGGTAAATACAGAAAAACCTTGTCTCAAAGTACCACTATTGTGATAGTTTTCATTTGATTTTCCTACATACTGATAAAATTGCTATAAGTTAATGTGTCCTGTCCTTTAAAGTCTCTATCTATTCAAAATGTTCGTTGACGTTGTCTTAACAGACAACAAAAATACCTTCTTTCTAGACCATGCTATTTCCACGCTTTACCCCAGTATCACTGGTAAAATTCAACATTTAAAACAAAATGTGTGTTTGCACGCTTGGTATATGTATGTGCACCATGTAGATGCAGTGCCTTGGAGGCCAGAAGAGGAGGGTCACATGCCTTGAAACTGAAGTTCCATATGGCTGTGAGCCACCACATGGATGCTGGGAACCAAACCTGGGTCCTCTGCAACACCAGCAAAACAGCACCAACATGGACAACCAAATCCACTGAAAACCTGAGAATGTTTGGGAAGGAAGTCGAGACACAAAAGAACAGAGTTAAGCACTAGCATTTTTCTCAGGTGGGCTCTATTTGCTAGAGGCAAGTGCGTCTCATTTAAGAGAGGCTTCCTGACTCAGCTTTAGCTAAAAAAAAACCTTGCAGCTTTGAAGAGGCCCCACCACCAAACACAACAATAGTGTTTATGAATAGCTGACAGCATGTTTCTTGGTTGTAGGCAGAAACCTTTAAACTCTAGAGTTGTGGCAATAAAGTACCTCCGCCATGAAGCTAGACTCTCAGAAAGCTAAGGAATGGGGTGGATCCAGCAGTCAAAGCCATGGTTTTAATCCTAGCCATATTGCTTAGCAAATTAAAGACTCATGTGGTCAGAAAAAGAGAGGTATATAGTAAAGATAGATTCAGGCGGAAAAAAAACTCTAAACGGTTTATAGCGTGTTTAAAAATATATGTAGGCTTGGGAGAGAAAAGAAAAAGGATAAAATCCTTAAAAAAAAAAAAAGAAAGAAAGAAAAGATGAAAGAAAGAGTAGTTGGGTGTGGTGGTATACAACTTTAATCTCAGCACTTGGAAGACAGAAGGAGGGGGATCTCTGTCAGTTCAAGAACAGCCTGGTCTACAGAGTGAGTTCCAGGATAGCCAAAGATACACAGAGAAACCCTGGCTCAAAAAACCAAAAATTAAAAATAAAAGAAATAGAGTTTAAAAATAAAGCCATGTGAAGATGGAAAATACACAGAGAGTCTGGATACTGAATGCTATTGTGTTCTCTTTGAATTGTTTGATGGCTGGGGAAGGAACAACAGCTGCTAAAAGACATTTGATTATAAATGCTGCTGATTAATCCAACATATATATTTTGAAAATGCTTTGACTTCAAAATTTAAGTCAAAAGATATGTTACTTTGGAGAAGAGGATTTGCTTTTGTTCCCACAGGAAAAGAAAGGTTGTGGATTCATTTATCAGTCAGGACTTGACTATATTTCTAAATTTTCTTTACGTCTGAATAAGATTACCAATGCTCCCAATTAGCATGAAGTAGCTAGAAAACTATGCCCACATTCCAAAAAAATGAATTATGGATGTTTGTCTTTGTTTAGAGTGTTTTGGTTTCAAGTTCTTATGGATAATGGTCAGGAAAACGTTAAACAAAGGAGATTAGATTCAGAGTTCTTGTTCTGAAAAAAAAAAATGGTAGGGGAAGTACTGTGGGACAATGGTCTTGTATCCTGTAAAGATTTGTCACTTGTATTGGTTTAATAAAACACTGATTGTCCAGTAGCCAAGCAGGAAGTACAGGTGGGGTGACCAGAGTAGAAGAATTCTGGGAAGAGGAAATAATCAGTCTGCAGTTGTCACCCAGACACAGAGGACGTAAGATGAGAATGCCTCACTGATAAAAGGTACCAAGCCACATGACTAGCACAGACAAGAATTATGGGTTAATGTAAGATGTAAGAATTAGTTAATAAATGGGGACTTTGGGAGAGGGTTGAAGGGGAGGGGAGAGGCAGGGAGGTGAGCAGAGAAAAATGTAGAGCTCAATAAAATCAATTAAAAAAAAGAATTAGTTAATAAGAAAGCCTGAGCTAATAGGCCAACCAGTTTATAATTAATGTAGGCCTCTGTGTATTTCTTTGGGTCTGAACGGCTGCAGGACCAGATGGGACAGAAACCTCTGTCAACAAAACTGAGCTATATCTCCAGTCATGCTACAGACTTTTTAAAAACAAATTTTGAAACAGGATCTCACTAGTTCAGGCTTGTTTCAAATGTGCTATATAACCTAGGCTGGCCTAAAACTCTCAAAGATCCTCCTGCCTCAGTTTCCCAAGTGATTACAGACATGTGCCATCATAGTAATTCCGTAGATTTTTATAACTAAAATATAGTTATAACGTTTTACTACCTAATTATGGGTAAATGTGTACATATGCATATATAAACATATATATATAAATATGCATATACATATCAAAGCTCTTAATTTAGGAATAAGAAATTTTGAAAAACTTAAGATGCAGTTTAATACATCTGTAATATTACATATGAGAATAAGAGTGATTTAGCCTAGTTCAGATAAAGGAACCATGTGATACCTTTAACACCATCAAATCATCGAAGCTACAGTCGATGATAAGGCGGAGGCTGCTGTGAACCACGTTTCTTCGAATGCGCTTCCTGTCACTTCCATCTGAGCCAGATTCCAGCTGACACTGCCGTTCTAATTTCTTTCTCTTGCGCCTTTCTTTTCGTTTTTCCCTAAAATTTGTAAACAAAACATTTTGTTATTTGTTTATTTAGACATTCACAAGACTTCTAATTAAACAAAAGACTGATCATGTTTGTAAACAGGCATGGTTCTAGGAAACACCTCTTCTGTGTGTACAAGAATCAGATAGCAGCTTATTTGCTTTATTTACTGCATGCAATAACTACACATGGAGGAAATGACTTTGTAAAGACAACATAAACCTTTCTCTAATGAATAACTAAATATATTATTCAACAGTTTCATTACTGGTATTATACTATGCCTGAGAAAAACTTAAGAGTTAAAAAAACAAAAAAATGAAAAACTTAAAGATTTATGAAGAATTTTACTTTCATAACTCATCTCCTAAAACAATAATCTGGTTCAATAATTGGAAATACTAAAAGAAAATTTCACTAAATTTACTAAATGAACAAAAATAAAAGACTAACTTTTTCTAATCTCTTATAAGTTTTGGCATTAGGCAATGGCTATAGCCTAGATGCTTTCATGAAAACCTGTTTTAGCCACATCTATGTCGGACCAATGTTTGCCCTTCCTGTGTTGTTGTAACCCATATATAGGACACAGATGTGGGCTCCCTTGTCTCAGCTATTCCAACGGGTGTCCTGCTGTTCAGGCAGTTTAAGGAGAGAAAAGACGCTGAGCCTAACATTATCAGTATTGCAAAAAATGAAGTCACAGTTCAACACACGTGCAGTTTTAACAGCAACTCAGTGTTGGCTCATAGCACGCATAACCTTAGTTTTTCATGGCTTTGGTTTTAATGAAGACAGCTACTGACAGAAGCCGACACCCTGCTGCTGAATGAGGTGCAACCTCCTCTGAAGTATGCACTTGTGCAGTGCACTTGCGCAGTACCTGCTCCTGAATGAGCCGCAGCCTGCTCGGAAGTACGTACTTGCGCAGTTCTCGCTGCTCTTCCCACTGCTTCTGCTTCAGCAGCTTCTTCATCTGTCGTTTAGATATTGGCTCAGTCCCCGCGTCTAGTCTTGGCTTCTGCCCCTCCTCTTCGCTCACACCTGGCTTTCTCTCCATGTTAGGAATCTCGAGAGTTGCTGGCAGCATCTCAGATGACATATTTGTTGTTTCTGAAAACTGGGAAAGCAACGTTTTTTACATGAACAGATAATTTACAAACACAAAGCAAAATAACCCAAACGGCCAACAGATGCCAACAAATGTCAAATTCTATCAGTAATAAAAAAAAATACCAATTTAGATAGCAAAATTCCATTTATTGGCAAGGATCTTTTACTAGGTAAAACATGAGTTAAATCCCATTTGTTGGCAGTACTGGTAGAGGACTGAGAAGAGGTGTTTATATACACTACTGAGGTCAGCATACGGTCTTTCCAGAGAGCAGGTTGTGTTTTGAGAGCTGTAATCCACCGATACTGCCCTAGTTAGCTTCAGCTGTCAAGCTGACATAGCCCAGGGTTATGGGAGGAAGGATCAATGGGGAGACTGCCCAGATGGTATTTGTCGGTGGCCAGATCTGTGAGAAATTGTCTTATGGTTTATTGATGGGGGAGGGGCCAGCCCACTGTGAGTAGCTCCATCCCTAAGCCTGGTCCTGGGCCACAGAGAAACCCTGTCTCGAAAAACCAAAAAAAAAAAAAAAAAAAGTTAACTAAGCATGAGCAATGGAGTCAGGCAGCGTGCAGCATACTCTGGCTTCTGCTGGAGATCCTGCCATGGCCTCTCTCAATAATGAACTGTGATCTATAGTAACCAGAGACACCCTTCTCACATTCTTTCAAAGAACAGTGGGACATTAGTTGCGATTTAGCTGATTCTTATTTCATTCTGACAGGAAAAATGAGTAGATATGGAAATGAGAGTATTATCAAACAGTTCCTGCATTTGATAGTGTATCACCTAACTTAATAACCTCATGAGAGCTGACTGTAGTTAGATTTACTTTAAACATAAGCCATCATGAGATGATTTATTCAGAATTGAAAAGGCATTAAATCATTCCTATGAAACAAGGCATTATAAACAAATCTAGCATACAGAATATACTCAAAATACTTAGCTGATTAAAACAACAAATGAGCCTGACAGTGGTGGCGCATGCCTTTAATCCCAGCACTCAGGAAGCAGAGGCAGGCAGATCTCTGTGAATTCGAGGCCAGCCTGGTCTATAAAGCGAGTTCTAGGATAGCCAGGGCTACACAGAGAAACTGTCTTGAAAAACTAAAGAGAGGAAGAGAGAGAGAGAGAGAGAGAGAGAGAGAGAGAGAAAGAGAGAGAGAAAGGAGGGAGGGAGGCTATGGAACAATGTCCACCAGGAATGATATCACTGATGCTCTTGAATCACAGTGGTTGTGATCTGCGAGATCTGCACAATACTGGGTCTTCAGTATTCTTGCATGGAGCAGGAGGAAGGCCCCAGCCCTCTCTGAGATCTCTACCCAGTTAACAGTTGGCAGGGGGAGGGCATCATGAGATCCTACAGCTATCTGCAGATAATGGTTGCTGAGGGGAAAAGAGAGAGAGATTTTCTTTAGTGGTGTTGCAGAATTAGTACAAAGATGCCCATGTTCCTGTACATACCAAGCTCCTGAAAGGAACCCTAGTTAAACATGAGAGAGAGGAAGTACGGTGTTATGACTCAAACCCAGCACTTCCCAGTAACTTAAAACCTTAAGGGTGGGGGTTCTGAAGGGACCATGCTGACTGCACACTGTTGACAGATGGTGCTGAAGCTATTAAACTCAAAAATGTACAGGAATAAGGGGAAAGCAAGACTCATTAAACATGCAAACTTAAAAGCAAAATTAGGACAGATGCCAAAGCTACACAGAGAAACCCTGTCTCAGAAAAAAAGCAAAACTAAAATCCACAGGAAAACATTTTATGAAACAAATGTCTAATTTCTGTTTATCCATGGCAATATTTTTCAGTAGTTTTCAATGTTTGTTGTTCAGAAACCTGAAGTGCTGTGAAAAAGGCATGTTTTCTCACTCCCCTACACCAGGGGGCGCCTTTGTCTTTCACATCTAAAATGTCTCAAATTTAATTTGACCTATCACAGAATGGTGACGTTTTTTGAACAGCCTATCGAAAAATAAAGAAACATGAACTAGTCCTAACTAATATTAATTGATCTTAGCGATTCTCGAAACGTTGTGCTGGGTGAGTTTCCTAAGCTTTTAATAAGCCAGACGCACTGAAACAAATTCGTGAAACGCAGATAAAACACTAGCCGGCTATCTTATTTTGGCTAGACTTTACCAAAATAGCGTCCGCTCCGACTGTCTATCACACAATAAACACATTGTGTAAGAATCTGCTGCAATTATGTTATGCAAAACATGGCACTTTTGAGCATACTTTGTTTTTGTCTGGGTCATGACGTAAGTCTCTATAGCAGAGCCTGGAATTCTCCCTGATCGGCAGTGATGCTCAAGGAACATTTTCATCCACGAAGACAAGTTAATCGAGTATTTAAGAACATTTCATAAAAAGTATAGAATCTAAGTGTGAAATTTTACTGAGGCCCAATTTTTTAAAAATGGATGGCTAATACATGGATCTAGGTTATAGACGGGATTATAAAACGCAGAACTGAACGATGACTAAGGGTATTTGGTGTGCGGAAAGCATACACCATCGAAGGGCAAAGACAAAAACCTCAGCTGTTATTACGTCGTCTAAAACAAAACCCTCGTGGCTTTAAAGTTTTGTTTGCGGGAATTGCCAAGTTGCAATACCGGCAGAATCGAATCAACGACCTGCCGGTAATAGGTTTTATTCTGTTTTGTTTTTTTAACATGTTGGTCAGTTCCGCAGTAAAAACAGCCCTTTGTTCGGTTGTCAAAGTCCTTTGCCAGGCTCGGGAGGAAATCTTAAAAGAAAGTTTTGTTCCGTTTTTTTAAGTGATAACCCCCTACTAGTCTCTTTACACCTCTGCACAAATAGCCACATTTCACACACGAAGTATTTCAGTGACATCAGGCAACTCGTGGATCTTAAACTCATCCTCGGCTCACCACGAGGCTCGGCCGCATCTGCAGCAACCGGCCCTCGGCTCCCTACATCAGACCGCCGGGCCCACCGGGAGCAGGGGAGAGGAACGAGGAGCGGCATGGACGGCGCCTGGCCAGCTCTCTAACAACAACGCAGCGCGGCGACGGGCGCGCCGCAGACCCCACATTTCCCTTCCTGTCCCACTTCCGGCGCGGACCCCCACGAACAACAGACACCCAGAGACTCCCGGGCCCAGGGCGCGCGCACACACAGGCCCGCGTGCGCGCCCCCGGGGGGCCGTGCGCGCGCGGACGCACGCAGCCGACCAATCAAGAAGGCCGCGGGGGAGCGGCGTGGGACGCGCCACCTAACGTCACTTCCTCGGAGACCAGGCAACTACTTCCCAAGCTGTTGCCCTCTCCCCCCGGAAGCCGTGATTGCAGCGGAGGGCAACGTGCTTTCGCGTTCCTTTGGCATCCGAAAGGATACCGAAGAGCAGCCGCGCCACAGCCGCAGCGCCATATTTACCAAGCCGCGGGGCCGCTGGGGAACGCCACGGTGCGGTCAGTCAGCCTTTCTGAAGTGCCCGCCGCTCCACGCCTCAGTCCTCCTCCAGAAACTTCAACTCCCAGAGGCGGTGGTTGCACGCCTGGTTACGCACTTACGGCTTACGTCATCGAGCCTCGCCAATTACATACTTAAGTTGGGGGAGGGGCTTGCAGGGGGCGGGGCCAAGGCCTGGGTTTTGTTGAAGAGCTAGTAGCCAGCGCGAAGTGTTTTCCGTTGGCAGGCGCTGAATTGGTACTCATTGGTGTCTTGTCCATGTATAAGATCGGGTCTGGAGAGGAGAGCCCCACTCATAAAAATTAAAATACGAAACAGACGAAATGCTTTTATTCTTTTGGTGTTGAGAGGATGATCTGTTGCCCGAATGATTTCTAATTTATGTAGAAGAGATTGCCAGTTTTCCCAAGTGGAGAAAAGTTAAAAGTGAGGTTCTTGGTAAAAATGCATTGAAGTTGGGAATTTTAAGGTTTTTTTAAATATATATATCCTTACTAAAAACATACGCATTACACTCCATTCTTTGAGGTTTTCCTATGCTATTTTGTGAAAAACACTCGTGATAGTTCATCGTTTGTAACATTTGACCTTATATAATCTTTTTGCTAAATATAGAACAAGTCAACCGAGGGGGGAAAGCAGTTATGCAGATTGACCTTTTTTTTTTTAAATTGACATTTTTGATTGATGACTATTGTAGAATTTGGAGATAAAAACAATTTTCAAACTTTTAAATAGAAGATTGCCCTTTCAATATTGAAAGAACCATGATGTAGGTTGTTCTTGATCCTTGCCCCTTGGACATGGTTACATGCTCTTAGATAAAACTGAAATGTCTCTGAATTTAGGGGCAAGACTGAAGTCTTCCTTTAAAATATCAGGTTTTATTTGGGATGTGAGCCAGGGTTCTGGTGTGGATCTCTCGAATCTACAAGATTTCTGTTAACTGAGCATGGCGTGAAACCTGGATCGGTTGTGATCTGTTAGTAGGACATCTTTTTTCAGCTGCCTCCATATCAGGGCAGAGAGTAGCTGAGGAAGGATTAGTAACTGGATAGGGAGCTCTTCGCATGTAGGTCGTTAGATCCAGGCTGGCATCGCAGTGTGCCAAGTCTTTGAGCAGCTGTTCAGTTGCCCCTGTGGGATCTGTTTTATAAATAATGATACATTTTTAGAGGCAATGCCTAGCATCCTGGATGTTTAAAAGAGTCTTTAAGTTAGGAGGGAAATCCTCATTTTAATGACGTTAGCAAAATTTGACTTAGTTATTTGATTTTGTAGTTGCAGAATCAATCTGAAGTGTGTAAAAAAGGTACCAACAAAAGCTGCAGAAAGACAGCAGCATATAAAAAGTGTAAGGTAAGGTCATGTGATATGAAGCAGTCATTGATTTATAAGGCTCATGTTTATTAACAGCCATGGAGTTTGTCTTAGGATTTTGTTATTTTTGTCCTAAAGGCTCCAGAAGTGAGTGTATACTTAAGATGCTTATAGATATAAAGGAACAGGTGAATGTTTCTTGAACACATGGTTTCAGAGATCTTGTGATTTTGCTCCATCTTGGAAAATAAGGAGTTTCCAAATGTAAAGAAAGAAAAAGAATTTGCAACCCTGGGACCAGTGAAAGCAAAGACCAAAACGTGAATGTTTCACCCAATGGCTGAAAAAACAGTGGGTAGAACACGGAAGGAAGGAGAAAGGATAGCTCTAAAGATGTTTCTTTTTTGAGCAATGGTAGAAATACAATTCCATTGACTGGGTCATGTAGAGAACACTAAAAGTAAATAGTACTTAAAAAATTAGCAAGTTTGGATTTGAATATGTGTGGAATCTGAGGGATCTGCAGGCATCTAAATAGAGACAGACTTAAAACCTTAAGGATAGCAGACCTTAAGGTTTTTTTTTGGTTTTTTTTTTGGTTTTTTTTTTTTTTTTTTTTTTTTTTTTTTTGGTTTTTCGAGACAGGGTTTCTCTGTAGCTTTGGTGCCTGTCCCGGAACTAGCTCTTGTAGACCAGGCTGGCCTCGAACTCCCGAGTGCTGGGATTAAAGGCGTGCACCACCACCGCCCAGCCAGACCTTAAATTTTGAAAGAGAAGCCAGAAGTTGAAATTGTGTGAAATCTGGTTTCTAGGTATTGACATTGCTTTGCTTTTTAAAATATTGAGAGGCCATTATAGAAAATAGTCCAAAGGTTTCTAGAGAAGTTGAAAATAAAACTACATACATAAATCTGGAAAATGATATCACTGCCTCGTAGATATCTGCTCTACTACATTCATTGTAGCATTCCCCATCACCAAGATAGGGAATCTAGTATCTGTCTCTGTCAGCAAATGAATGGATTAAGGAACTATTAAATATGTACAACGAGCTGTTAGTCCTGAAAAACAAAGACCTTGCCCTTTGCCTAAGTATGAATGAGCTTCTAGGCAGTTTGGATGCTCACCTTACGAGACCTGGATAGAGGTGGGCAAGGTCAGGGAACCCTGATTGTTCTTCGAGCAGATGAGGGAGGGGGACTTGATCGGGGGAGGGGGAGGGAAATGGGAAGCGGTTGAGGGGAGGAGGCAGAAATCCTTAATAAATAAATAAATTTAAAAAAAAAGAGGTCAAAAAAGAAGACACTGTGCTGTGAACTAAGCTAAAGTACTTTGTGTTCTCACTTGTGTGGAAAATAATATTCAGGTATGCAGAAATGGAATAAAGCAGCAGTTATGAGGAAGGGGACGCGCAGGGGAGGGGAGGAAGATGCGAGTCAAAGTAGCGTGTCTAGATAAACAAGTCGAGAGTGAATGCTTAACTTGAGGACTGTAGGCCACAGAGTTGTTCTGCAGTTGTTCTCATACTAATGAAGTGGTTCTAATGGCTCTCGTTGCAAAGGAAGCAGACAAGTTGGTTGACTGAAATGATGGATATGTTAATTTGCTTCACCATAGCAACCTCTTTACTATTCATATCTAGCCCATAGCATTGTGTTGTATGCCTTGCAATGACATTTATGGAGAAAATAGAGTTTATGTGATTTAATCACAAATAAATATTGAGCAGCCTAAATAAATCATATCTGTGTACTGCTTTCAGACAATTGAGAGCCAGTTTAAGTTGGACCACAGATTGTAAAGTAAGAAGAGAGCTGCAGATAGAGCAGAGTTTTAGGACACAAAACATGGTAATAAATGCAATTGTGAGCTTCTCCATATGTTTGGCCACATTGGACAGTCACTAAAAATTCCATTTTTGTCAACCTAGTTATGACTTTAAGTCTGAGTACTCTTCACAAGTTGGGAATGGTAGGTGGGGGGTCAGAGTAACACTTGTGATTACTTTAATTTTAGACTAGAGAGTCCAAATGGAATCAAATCTAAAGCATGACTTGAAAGTTGTCTAAAAAGAAGAAACAGCTTCTCAACTATATTATTTCAGCTGGCATTTTGGTTGACTTAGAAAATAGAGAAAAATTTAAAAGCTATCTTAAAGCACCTTGTAATCCATGAATATTGAGGATGCTAGAAAAACGCCTTAGGGAGGAACGTCAGCAAACCCCCTGAATGTCTTCGTAGAAACAAGTGGAGCAGCCAGTGTGGCCAACTGCCTCAGACTGCTGTAACTAGGCACAAAAGAACCTGAGAGCCCCGACAACAGAAGGGCCACTGCCGAGCGTTTGCTGCAGTGTAAGGGATGCTCCCTGACACCCACAGGAAATGTGGCAGGTGGTTTAGCAGACTCTCCAGTCCAAGGTGAGTGTAGAAGACTGAGCGGGAAGCTCTGAAGATGCCACTGTGGAATTTGTAAAAACCTGTGTATGGGGCACCGCTCTGGAGCTAAGCCCAGCATTTTGGAGAAACTGCTTGGGTCTAAATTGAATAGGAGCAGACAACAGGAAGAGAAAAAAGCAAGGCCAGATGCAAGTGAAGGAAGGGCAGAGATGAAGGTCGTGACACAGGTTCTTGTGTGCCATTTTACCAAAGTGACAGAAAGGTGTTTGTAGTCGTGAGAGTAGAAAAGCAGTTTTGCCCTCTCCTTAAAAGTACAGATAATGCCCAGCCAGCAAGATGGCTTAGTGAATAAGGATACTTGCTGCTAAGCCCGAGGACCTAAGCTCAATCTCCAGGACCCACATGGTGGACGGTAACATGACTCCTGAAAGTTGCCTTCTGACCGCCACACAAGCTCCATGGCCTAGGCACACTCACAGTAAATGTTTTTAAGAGTATCGCACAGGATTGTGGTTGGATTCCAGTTAAAGGTGCAGTAATACAAAATTAACAGTGAGGCAGATAGAGGCAGGAGACGACTATAACCAGTATTTCACACTAAACATGGAGACATTTTTTAAGTGGTAAAATATGAACAAAACAAAAAAATAAAATAATAGTTGAGAAAAGAATAATTAAAAAGTGCTTGTATGCAGAAGACATGCCCAAAGGTCTAGCCAGTGAAATCAACAGAGAAAGGAAAGAAGCAAAATTCAGATGGCATGATTGTCTCTATATAAAAAACCAAAGGTTTCCTAAATCCTCATTTCACTAATTCGCAAGTAGAGCAGAATTTTAGGACAAAAAGTTAACACACAAAATCCAGCTGGTCTGTGTGCCGGCAATGAACGGTCTGATCTTGAAATTAAAATGCTTACCCCACCTTGTGACTTAGCTAGAAAGCTAGTAAATTTGTAAAGAGCCTAAAGGAGGAATCTGAAAGGCTGGGGGAAAACCCAGGATCTAAGTAAATTCAGAGATGTTCTCAGGTACTAGAAATTCAAGACCCTAAGAACATGCTATCCATACTTAGGTATTTATTATTTTCATGAATAAAAGAAGCCAGAAAGCCCCGGGGAAATACCTGATTCTAGGAATTGTAGGAAAACACAGAGGGTGAGCCAGCAGCCTGTGAACACTGGAAACTCAAACCTAAACACGCCAGGGTGGGGTTAGCCACTGGAACACAACAACAAAACCCGAAAGGACTCGTGAGTGTGTGTATGGGGGGAGGGGTGTGTGAGTATTCACTTGTATATGTGGATGTTTGTGAGTTCACAAGCACACTGTGTGTGTGTGTGTGTGTGTGTGTGTGTGTGTGTGTGTGTGTGTGGAAGTCAGAAGTCGACACCAGGTATGTTCCTTGATGGCTCACCACCTTACTTTTTGAGGCAGAGTCTCTCACTGAATCTGGAGAGCAACTATTGACTAGACCGGTTGGCCAGCAGGTCCGCAGGATCCTCCTTCCTTTTCCTTCCCATACTGGTTTGCAGCTGAGCACAGCCATGCCTGACCTTTTACGTGGGTGCTGGGGATGTGAATTCAGGTTTTTAGGCATTAGAGACTAAGCCGTCTTCCTAAATCCCTGAAAAAACTCTGAATGAATAAAAAAAATAAGCAATTATAGCAAGATAAATAAAGTAATATTGGGCTATGGCTCAAAGTATAAAGTATCTGTGAGTTCTAATGCAAAGGATTAAGTAAGTAATTGGGCAATAGAAGACAAGAAACGTGCCAAAGAAACCCTATTAATTCATGTCACTGCTCCATGCTAGGGATGAATGCGGCTCCCTTTTTAAAGAGGGGGGTTGAACATACTACTTTCTTCCAAAGAGTCTAGAGTAAAGAATGAGAATAAAAAATAAGAATAATTGTACATGGAGAATTCTGACAACTCCAATCAGTCAGGGACTTAAAGCAACCATACCACTAATAGAACACATTGATCATCACAAACTGTGATAAAAATAAGCCTTGAGCTCTGTGGCCCTCTGCTGGAATAACTACAGTTAATAGTCCAGAGTTTCAAATCGAAGAATTTTTACAAAATACCAAACAGGATTCCTCAATATTGCCACAGCCAAGGAGAGCCCAAGGGGACATGGCTCCCACATCTCGATTTCAGCGAATGATACTCTTGTAGAGGTTCTGACTTCCAGGCTAGAGGATAAATCCTGTTGTTCTAAGCCAGTAACTTGATTGGACAGCTACAGAGTTAGCGCAGTGCTCTCCAAAAGTTCTGGGAAACTCTTCAAGCACTGTCCCCAAATACCATATTCTGCACTCTATCCCTCATCTCTTGACCAATACTAAATATTTTATAACTTTTTTAATACTTGCTTTAGAACTATTGGCTTCATTTCTGCTGTAAATTAATTTATTTGTTTATTCCTATAAATAATTGGTCTGTAAACGTAATTGAGTCATATTATGTACACCTTTAAAAGAAATTGGTGCTTCTACTCGACATTTTATGTTAGGTTTGAAATTTCCATTTTAAAAAGTGCAATAAAATTATTTTGTTATTCATTCTTTATCATTTTATCAAAATTAAATTTTTATTTTTTTATATGCGTCTGTTGAATTCACTTTTACTAGTTCTCTTCAGTCTGTCAACCTAGTTCTGAGTGACCAGACATAGTATTAGAATCCTTTTAGGTTAGTACAATGCACAAAGGTTTTTCAGATTATTGACAAGTATGTGTAAATGTGTTTATGTATGTTTGCTTAATTCTGTTTTGAAAAAAAAGTGACTGTTTTTATCTTAGATTCCAAATCTCTCATACTTACACCTCAATTTTACTTTCATTAAAGTTAGTAATTTAATATTTCTTTATTTTGACAAAGAAAATCTTTAAATATTTGTTAAAATGGTATATATATTCAAGCATGCCTTGTCACCAAACTATAAGAATGTTCTTAACAGAGTATGTGCCTCAGGATTCCACCAAAGTGCTAAGTCCCTTACTACATTAAAAATGCCATCACACTTTCAAACAGGATGAGCTTTTCAGAGTGATTCAGAGTGTCCTGAGTTTTCTTTCCTTTTCCTCCTGCCCTCCCTCCCCTCCCCTCCCTCCCTCAGTGCCACACTCTTCCCAAGAGCAGATCAAAGTGTTCTGATGACACAGATAGACTTTTCTTCTCAGGGCTATCGTACATCCTGACTTGCCACATCTATATCTAATAGGGTAACTCATTTCCTCTAACCTTTAGTGGGCTAAAGTTCATTTATCTTCTAATCTAGGGAAATAAGTTAACTCCTAACAACCTATGATACTCAACAGAACACAGCCTGTACTTTGAAATCAATAAGCCATCTTTAATTTCAAATCTTCCTCCTTTGTCAAGGCAACATAGTAGTGTGTCAGGGCTGGGTACCACCAAAGGGGTTTGTAGCAAAAATGTTATTTTGAAATGTATTATCTGAGCCAGACAGTGGAGGGGGGGCTCACCTTTAATCCCAGCACTTGGGAGGCAGGGACAGGTGGTTCTAGGTGAGTTTGAGGCCACCCTGGTCTATAAAAGCAAGTTCCAGGCCAGCCAGGACTGTTACATAAAGAAACTCAGTCTTAAAAAAACAAAAATAAACAACCCAAAAAACAAAAACAAATAAATAAAAAACAAAACCAAAAAACCAAGCATATTATCTGCTTCTGTGCTGACTAGTATAGATGGGTGTCTCCTTGAAATTTAGTGTGGAGTACCCTTCACAGAAACATGTGTTGTATAAACTTCCATATTAAATCGTATAGTCTTATGCAAGGACATCTCCTTTAACTAATTAACAACATTATCAATTTTATTCCAAGTTCAAAAATTCAAAGATATTATATCTCGCATTTTAAGGTTCATTTTTCTATGTTCCTCAAAGTAGTTTTAATCAATGATCCTGAGCCAAGAGGAAATGGTTGCTGTGGTGACCAAATGTAAACTGTGGTATGGACACCGGCTTTTGGTATTTTATGCCATGCTGTCAATCTCTGCTCCCTCGTGTGCCATGCGAAACGTTGGTGAGTTCAGGAGACATCGCTCACGTGTACTGTACGCGGTTTGCTCTGTGTGCTAGTGCAGCAAAGGCTGGGGCTTTGTGCCATTCTCAGTTCACCTCAGCGAAGCAGTCTTGAGACACCTTCTCCAATGCCTTTGTAAAAAGAGAACCATATATGCCAACTCTAAAAGGATGGTGTTAGGTCCAACAGAAGCGGCCTATTTGTATGCCTTGTGTTGAAACGATTCCTGAATGTCGTGTGTTCTAGTGGAAATCAGATGCTCAAATGAAACAGCTCTCCCCTGATTAGGTAATAGTGATATGCTTTTATTGGTTGGACTCTGATCCAAACGCCTGACATAGACTAGAACTTTACCCAAAGAGACACGTATCACACACCACACAGTCTAGCGACAGCTGTAAATGTATATGATTGTGACTCGGAGGTGAAAATACAAGACAGTTCTCAAATACTAGAGTAAGATTCAAAATAGGTCTTGATTGACAGAAATATGTATGAAGCACAAACGACTAAAAGGACTGACTTTCCATGTCTACCCATCGAATGCTGTGGGCACGTTCGGGGATCTATTAAAATCCAAGCAAAGCTAGAAAGACCTTGTGGCACGCATGTTTAATCCCAGCACTTGGGAGGTAGAGACAGGAGGATCACTGTGAGTGAAAAGTCATCCTGTTTTACACCTGGAGTTCCAGGTCAGCCAGGGCTGCATAGTAAAGCACCATCTTAACAAACTAAAGGAGCAACAGCATCAGCTAAGCAGAAAGGAAGTGCAAGGACTTTTGCCTTACATTGTGTATGGGCACCTGGTGTCCCCATAATTTTTCCCGGTAAAGCTTCGTGTGTGTGTGTGTGTGTGTGTGTGTGTGTATGTGAGAGAGAGAGAGAGAGAGAGAGAGAGAGAGAGAGAGAGAGAGAATGCCCTTGTGTGTGTGTGTGTGTGTGTGTGAGAGAGAGAGAGAGAGAGAGAGAATGCCCTTGTGTGTGTGTGTGTGTGTGTGAGAGAGAGAGAGAGAGAGAGAGAGAGAGAGAGAGAGAGAGAGAGAGAGAGAATGCCCTTGTCTGTCTGTCCCCAGAAAAAGTGGTAACAACAAATGAAGTTCAACTGTCAAGAGGAGATTAAAATAATTTTCACTTTTCAATTTTGCGTATGAAAACACACTTCAAAGAAAATGCTTCAGTTTGGAGATTTTTTAATTTTACATTTCCTTTTGCAGTCTTATTGCTTGCTATCTTTTACCTAAGCTGTCTAAAAGACTTAAGCTCCAGGTTAGAGGAGAACCCATTTTAAACGTAAAGCATGGCCATGAGTGTCTTCATAGACATTCCAATAGCACTTGCCACCAGAGTTTCTCCTACCTCCCCTCCACACCCACACACCACGCCACTTCCCTTATGTTTCTGTCAGGACTCTGGTGGAAGTTTCCGGTGACAAGTGTTGGCCGGGTCAGCTAGCGTGGCTTTACCTGGACCAGGGCATTCACTTTAATGAGGTCTCCTAACTAATATTCTGTTGCAAAAGTGGTGAGGACTGGGACTCATCCTCTGAATCTCTTCTTAGAAATACAGCTCAGAAAAGCCAGGACTTGGGTCCGAGGACCCAAACAGGTATCACTTGTTGGTACAAGCAGGGGTCTGCTCTGGTGGCCTCGGCTGGCCTATTAACACCTTAATGGTGGCCTTCCTGGTTTGCTTCAACCTCTGCCGTTTCACATAGTAAGAACAGTCAGCCACATTGCAGGGATGACGGTCTAACACAATATTATCTTTGTCAATGGTGGTATGACAGTTCAAATTATAAAACTAAGTAATTTCTATAATGGTTTATGAATAGTATAAAATTCAAAAATAAGTCTGGTGGTGGTGGTGGCACATGACTTTAATCCTGGCACGGAGAAGGCAGAGGCAGGTGGATCTCTGTGAGTTTGAGGCCAGCCTGATCTACCAACTAAGTTCCAGGGCAGCCAGGGCTACACAGAGAAACCCTATTCAATCAGGTTCATTGAGGTTGGGGCTAATTGAACCACACCATGTTTCCATTATAAACTAGGGAAGTATTCAAACAGTCAGTTAATGTTCTAGCTTTGGCGATGATTTCGTATTTGAGCAGAAAAGTACCACAACCAGGTTTTCTTCGTTTTGTTTTTTTCTTTTGTTTTGTTTTGTTTTTGTTTTTTTGTTTTGTTTCAGCACGGCTCCTGGGTGCTTCTGCATTTACACATTTGTAGGACTGTAGACTGGCTTAGTTTGGCTCTCAAGATATGAACTTTCTTGGTTTTCCCTCTTGAGTGAAACACATTTCTTAAAAGTGAAAGACTAACAAGTATAGCCCACCTAGGTTTAATCATTAATAGTGAGCCCTTCCATGAACTTAGGTCCTGATTTTGGAGTTTGGAGTCTGACCTTTCCCCTATAGATAAACACTGTTGTCGCAGATTCTGAGGAGGGTCACTTCCTTGCTGGCTGTCACCAGAGGAGTCCACTTCTCAGAGGCTCCTGGGAAGTGGATGCCGCAGAGGGTAGCCGGGCAGCATGATCCTCCTAGCTGTGCTTTTCCTCTGCTTCTTCTCCTCATACTCTGCCTCTGTGAAAGGTAAGAGCGTGCTGCCTTTTTCTAAGCTTGGCTCTCAGTCGTGCGTGTGTGTATGTGTGCCTTGTGTTGTGTTGAAAGAGTTCCTAACTACACAGTTTTTGAAAATATATAGGGTTGGAATATCTGGGGGTAAGTGACAAAGTGGAAATGGAAAAAAAATTAATTTCCACCTCTATTTTACAAGAGTGGAGGTCCCTTTTCATCTCAGCCCGCCATCCCCCAGACCAGTATGTCTCTAGCTTCAGATTGTCATTCCTGAAAATGATTTGAGCTATTGTTACCTGGTGCTGACAGACCCACAGAATGCAGTGCCTTCATTTGAATTGTAAAATAGGATTTTAAAAACCCAGTCCTGAATTTTCCTTCTAGTTGCTTAGCAATGGGACAGCAAGAAGAATCAGAGCCAACTGAAAGACCGGGGTGGGGGTAGTTTGATTGCCAAAGAATTATGAATGAAATGGGAAACCATGTATGGAACTCTGTTGGCATTCAAAAGGAATAGAGTAAACCAAGTCAGTAAATTAAAGAAAATAAAGCTGTGTATATGGGTTTAAGAAATAAGGCATATTTAAAAATAGTGTTACTAGTTAACAGTTTCTGCTTTAAGATGAAAATCACGTTAAAAACATATGAATTGATAATGTCGGAAAAAACAGTGAAAGCATTTTCACAAGGAATGGTTTCAAATGTGTTGATATGAAATCTATGAATCCACCAGCTTATAAACTCTTTGGCCTTCAGATTGTTGCCTTGTATACATGTATCACTTTTTATAGTTCATAAAAAGATATAAGATTAAAACCAATTGATCTAAAGGCAATCTCTTATGGTGGGGTGGTTTCTAGTGCTGCATACTCTAAGTGAAGGACTCAAAGTAATCACACAGAAACCTTTAAAATTTGTTTGGGATAAATGCGACTTTTGATCACAAAGTGAAGTTTGTCTCAAGATTTGTGTGTGTGTGAAATTTCTATATGGAAAAAGGAATAGCTGTTATTACAGCAAGATACAGAGGACTATAATTCAATTATTTCATCTGAACAAATAAATTCTTAAAGTAGAGGGAATATTTTCAGCACTTTCAAAAACCATAGTGCTTAAGAGATAACCCTTCCTTAGGTACAAGCAAAAACTTGTAAATCTATTTGACTTGGAATTGTTAGAAGGCTGTGTTTTATTGTTTGTCTAATATGTACACAGTATACTGTAGAACCCAATATCATGATTATTTTGAAAAAAATGAAGATATAGTGGTTACCATGGATTCTTTTTTAATTCCCATCCTGCAAACGAAAAACAGCAAGCACACACGGGCCCACGCGCGCACACACACACCAGCAGCACGAAGGCATGCCACCTGCACATGGGGAAAATGTGGCTTAGAACATGACAGTTTGCTGTGTACAAGCTCGATGACAAATCCAGGTTTTCAGAGCCCAAAGCTTGTGCAACTGCGAGGCTGTCCTTGATAAGACAGTGCAAAAATACTTTATGCTTACAAAGGTTACTGAGAAAAGATAAGGAACATGTACAGGTTGTGAGGGCCCTCTTCCAAAGTCTTCCGAGGACCCTGGGCAAGTGAGGGGCCCAGGGCTTATGCTTCTTTACATGAGTTTCTTCATTTTATTTCAAAGACTTTCTTAGACTAAATATCACAAGCATGCAACACAGGGCTCAGTCCTCTCCATCTACATCAGTAGCCTTTGGTATTAGAGGACAGCGATTTGATGGTAGATTCTTTGCCCTCATAATGATTGACATATAGCCAGCAAACGACATGAGACGGCTCTACCCTCCTCCTAACCGTAGGATGCTGGGTGATATGGAGGGCAGTCTGTTTGTCGAGTGTGGACTTCAAAGGCCCAAGTTTTCCCTGGCTGTTATTGGCCATAGCTGGTAGCAATGGATCTGTTCTCAATGCTGACTTGGTGGGGTTTTTTTGTTTGTTTGTTTTTTAAATGTAGGGCTTTCCCTTCCTGCTCGTTTTCTCACCTCTACTTCATACTGGCTTCATTTCTGGTCTTCGCTCAGTCTCTGGCTCCACCTTGTTTGTAGGCCATATGCATCAGTCTCATCCCATCTCTCCTTTCTCTCCTCTGCCTTACACTTTCCTGTCAGATCCTTCAACTCTGTTACCTCTTCCCTTACCTCCTAAATACATCTCCTAGAGCCTCACTCAAACTCACCTCGGCTTTGCCTCCTGACTTGAGCCAATTAGCAGTGCCATTACTCTGCCTCAACTTTCGGGACAAAAATGCCATTGTGTCTTCTCTTAAAGAGCAGCAGCCTAAGACAGAAGCTAAGTAGCTCATAGATTGGATGTGCGGTGTTGCCACACCCTGGGCAGCATACAGAGAAAGACCAGAGGAAGGCTGGCAAGAAACACTGGAGCATAGTCTAGCCATTTGGAGCATCTTCAACTTTGAGCATTTGATGGAAAGGGCAGGCACTTAAGGCCTGTTGAAAGAGGTAGGAAAAGCCAAGGGAGAACAGGGCCCTTCCTGCTCTGGGCCTCATTGTCCCAGCATTCAGTAGCTGATGTGTCATGTGCTCCTTGTTACCGCTAAAGAAAAAGCTAGAAAACATCAGGGTAATAGTTTTGAAGACTTTGGATTTTAAGAACTACTCCCTCCTACACATACTTCCATAATTTTCATCAGAAGGCTCCTTCATGTAGTCCACAAACTCAGATTTCATAAATTCTAAGTTTCAGAGCCTACACTGTGGGTGTGGGGTGGATTTAGAGTCAGTCTTTGTCAGCTGCCCTGTTCCTGCTTATCTTTCACAGTTGAGGTGGGGGTTTGATAAGGCAGTGTGCAGTGCTTTTGTACCCTATATATGGACTCTCTCTCTCTCTCTCTCTCTCTCTCTCTCTCTCTCTCTCTCTCTCTCTCTCTCTCTCTCACACACACACACACACACACAGAGTTACAGTCTGTCTCCTTCCAGGGCTTTTGAACTCCGCCTTCCTTCTATATGTCATGCCTCCGACTTGGCTGGCCTGTGTTTGCACTTTGTTTTGTGTGATGTCAGCTCTCACTCATCTGTCACCTGCCTCTTCTGTGTCCCTACTGAAGCCCTTGTTCTCCCTTTGAACCTTTGTCAGACCATGGAACGTAGAATTGGGTCAGAAACCTCTTTCAGCTTCCAGTCTCAAATTCCAAGGCTATGGCCTTGTCCCAGGCTCCCTGATGCCCAGAGGTACCTGTTTAACCTCCTCTTCCTCTGCCATGTTGTTTTCTTCGTCAGTTCCCTTTCTTGCTGTTCTTGGGTCTGCACGAGCCCTCTTCAGGGCCTTTGCACTTGCTCTCTTTGTGAGAATGGAGTGGGAGGAGCAGAGTGTAGCTCTCGCTACAGATGTGCACAGGACCAGCCTAAAGCTGACCTTGCCTCACCAAGTTCTACCCATTCCCTTTCTGATTAGACAAGTCTCCAATAGCATGGCTGTCATCCTATGGTGTTTGCTCATACACTCATTTATATTTTATGTTCTAGCTCCTCGCCACATAAATATCAGCTCCATAAGCGTAGAAAAATTATCTCTTGTTTGTAGGCATAGCAGGTGACCCAAGGAAACTGCCCACATCCTAAATGTTTCTCCGAGCATCGTTGTTGGAGAAAATAATGAATTCCTGGCGCCTTCCCTAGGAATGAAAGAAAAATCAATCTAGAATTTTAGGGGTTTGTGGTAAAAGTAAGAGCATGATCTTTAGGACCAGATAGCTATGGTTCCCATCATGTCGCCATTATTAATCCCCTGAGTAACCCTGGTCAATGGTGTAACCCCACTGCCCTTTCGTTTTCTCATCTAATGAGGGATAGTAATGCCCATCTCCGAGCCAGGTGCAGTGCAAAATTATAAACGAAGCACCTGGAGCAAAAAGCAAGCGAAAGAAGGGTTCCAGGCCAGCCTGAGCTACATAGTGAGACCCTGTCTCAAAACAAACAACAGCAGACCAAGGCTGAACTGCTTAGATTTTTATGACTGTCAGCACACATAATCTTGAGGCAATTAGTGTTGGTCTCTTTTTCCCGGAGTCTATGCAGTCGTTGCATGGAGTGGGTGGGCAGAAGCTGATGTAGACCAGGCTGGCCTCGAACTCACAGAGAGTTCTTGCCTCTGTTTCCCAAGTGCTGGGATTAAAGGCGTGCACCCCTACACCAGGTTATATGCATACTTCTTAAAGGGAAAGTAAGTTATGACTTCCTGTTAGAGTTCACTGGCAAAGCTGCCCCAGTGGCTCTAAGGAAGAACATACGTACTGAATCCTTCTTGGCTGCATCTGTGAGTACATACACAGAAAATAAACAAAGCCAGTTTCTGTGATCATAAACTTTTTGTGCCTGAGAAAAATTTAATCCTTCCACTGTGTGTGTTGTGGGGATGAGTTAACCTGAGTTGGAAACTGTGAACTTCTCCTTTGTGGGGTTTTTTGTTTTGGCTCTCAGTACTGATTTCTATGTAATTTGATATTAAATCCTCCTGTCCAAATTTAAGCCATCTTAAGATTTTGTGTAGTTTTTTCCCCCAGGCACAGTTAATTTAAACTTATTTATAGGTGGCTCTTAAATGTTCCAATTTTCTTAAAAATATTATTACACAGCCAAGTGTGGTGGCACATACCTTTAATTCCAGCACTTAGGAGGTGGAGGCAGGAGGATCTCTGTGAGTCTGACTCCAGCCTGGTCTGCAGAGTGAGTTCCAGGACAGCCAAAGATACACAGAGAAACCCTGTCTTGAAAAAAATGTATATTATTATAAAATAATATGCCTGGTACAGATTTATTTCATTTTTATTCATTTATTTACTTTTGAGTTTTTGAGACATGGTCTCATGTTGTAGCCTAGGTTGGCATGGAACTCACTATGTAGTTCAAGGCTTGCCTGGAATTATTATATAGCCCAGGCTACCCTCAAACTCATAGGCATCTTCCTATCTCAGCCTTCAAAGTGCTGGGATTATAGGTATGAACCACCACCATTACCCTGAAATGTTCTGTGGACAAGTTTGCTAGTTAAGCTATAGAGAGAACTGCAGAGAAATCATTCTCTAAGTGCAGCAAGTATGCCAAAGAACTCTCTCGTTGATGACTAACACTCAGCTGTTGAAATTAAAATCTTACCAACTAGGATGCTGTAATGCTGGATCTGTGCTTTGGTCAAAAGCACTTGGTACTTTTCCAGAGTACCTGGAATCCGGTCCCAGCATCCGCATGGTAGTTTACAACTATGAGCTATGTAGCTCCAGTGCCAGTAAATCCATTGCCCTCTTCTGGCTTCCTTGGGTACTGCATGCTTTTGGGGTACATCCATGCAGGCAAAACACTCATAAAATTTTAAGTGATCTTAATGAGTTTGTAAAGCAATTCTTGTCAAGTCCTCTGCTTGAACTTACAGTCAAGTGATTCAAAGCAACATGACCGTTGCTTTATAAACCGTCTTAGGTTCAACCAGGGCAGGGTGGAGATGACTTGATTAAATGATATAAACAGTGCTTTTCTGAAATGGAAGCTTGTTTGCATGCTCATCGGTTAACTTACTTCTGTGTGAGTTTTAAGCCGATGGCTTCAGTAGACAGAGAAGCACAGCATCTCTGATTCAGCAGGTGTTTGTTAAGCTCCCCTGAGCCTCAGTGAACTGAAAGAACGGAACGGTGGCAAGACAGTATGTTCTCGGGCCTGACAGGTGCCTGACGATTGAAACTTGACCCATGCCCCTCTTTAATGCAGGTCACACAACTGGTCTCTCGTTAAATAATGAACGGCTATACAAGCTCACGTACTCCACTGAAGTGTTTCTTGACGGGGGCAAAGGAAAACTGCAAGACAGCGTGGGCTACCGGATCTCATCGGATGTAGACGTTGTGCTACTGTGGAGGAATCCCGATGGTGACGATGACCAGCTGATCCAAGTCACGGTGGGCATTTTCTGTCAGAAGGAAGAAACAGCACCACACTAAGACTAGCTGTCAGAAACACATCATCCAGCAGCGCCTGGTTTGTGCTGTTGGTTATACTTGGCTTGCTGTCTTTCCCAGAAACAAGCAAAGCATCCACAGTTTTTGAAGTTGTTGCTGATCATTAGTGAGTTTTCTCCAAATCGTTGAAGCAGGCTGCTCCAGACTACTGAGTAACTGAAGTCTGACCTCCAGTCCTGTGTAGCATCTTAATATGAATAGGGACATTGTATTGGAACGCATTCAGAGTGTCCTGGGAGGAAGGGATTTGCTATGCATGTCATGCAAGAGGAGGCCTCATTTATTAATGAGTAGAAGGGTCGAGTTACTAATGAGGGACAGATCCTTTTATGGACTGAGCCAAGTACTCCACAGAGTGACCGTGTTTGGTCAATGACCTTGTTTGGTCGGCCATGATGGTTTAGGTTGGTAAGACTTTTTCTAATGTTGATACATTGTAATCCTATGGATTTCTTTTAAAGTTAGTTACTGTCAGATAGGTGCGCTGGACCAAATACTTAAAACAAACAGCTTTTTGTAGTAAGATTTATTGCAACCCATCTGACAATGGTTGCTATTTCTTTGGATGTTTTTAGTGGTTGTTGTATTTTCAAAATTGGACCAAGACATCACCGTCCATTCCTCTGAGTCATCATCACTAGGACAGCAATGCTTCCCTGCAGAAAACATTGCCCGCATCCTTGTTCTGTAACTCGGCATCTCCCCTTTCATTTCATAAACAAGGCGGCAGAATGGGCAGGAATGCTTTCAGACACATTACAGACAGGGGGGCGAGGAGGTAGACAGCAGCTGCTCAATACCAGCGAGAAAAGTGGCAACGGCAAGAAAGAGCCAAACTCAAGTCGCACATAACCCAAGACCACAGAGTTGAGCATTGTCACTATTGACTCATGAAAATAGCTAACATTAAATACTTTCTCCTTTTTAAAGTGAATGTCAAGGTGAAGCTTCATAGCTTGGTTAAGGCACTTGTCACGTGATGTGATGTGAGTGACAAATCCTAGGGATCAACATTTGAAAAAAATGGCGACCTCAAGTGGTCTCCTTCACCACTTTATTTTTAAGAGGCAGATGTGGGAATTTTTTTCTAATAACTTTTCCTTCTCGACCATAGATAACAGCTGTCAATGTTGAAAATGCGAACCAACAGAGAGGAGAGAAGAGCATCTTCAAAGGCAAAAACACAGCTAAGATCATAGGAAAGGACAACCTGGAGGCTCTGCAGAGACCCATGCTACTTCATCTAGTCCGGGGAAAGGTAAGGGCTTGACGGGGGAGAAGTTCTCCCTCCTCACTGTTGGCTTCCTTTCTGCGCAGATAGGACTCTAAGGGAATCATTGTTGCTACCTTTGTTTTCATGGAATCATTTCAAGAACTGAGGGGCAAAGGCTGCTGACTAAATATCTCTGAACTAAATCAAATCGTGTTCTGAGTTCTATTTTCTACCCTGCTTCTCTCCTCCCCACCCCTTCCTCATTAAAGTCTTTGTAACAGAATGAAGTATTGACTTATGGATGAGAAACACTTGCTTTTAAAGCGCACCTCTCATGAACTATTAAATTAGGAGGGATTCCAGAGCCAGCATAACAGAGACAATCATCACAGCACATTAGATACATTCAGGAAAGTAGTCAGATTAAAATGAAAGGTCAGAGCTTAGGTAAATAATGTGAATTCGTGAGGATGTCTATCTGTGTCACCTTAAAGATACAGCAGCTTTCAAAAATATTTAGCTCTTCTTTATAAATATACTTGCAAAAGCATTAAGTATAGCAAAATGATGAGTGAATATTGTAATATCCATCTAGAAGCCCAGTAAGGAAATTGTGTGAATGCTCAGAAGTTTTACATATGATTGAAATCTAACCTACCTTATGCTCTTAATATGCTGGAACCGAGAAGCAATTGTGAACAGCAAATCATCAGGCATTCCACATTCTGCTAGGAAAGTTGTGGTCACGCTGTGCACTCAAGTTCAGTCACGAGTCAGAAACACAATAAGGAGATGGGGGAGTTACAGTTGTTGGTTTGTGTGCCTCCAAAGTTCAGCTTTTGACCTCAAAATAATGCTGAGAAGTACTTTAACTCGAAGACGTCAGAAACCTGGATGGGCCCACCAGGATGCACATTTGGTTATGAAGTACTGAAAGGGGGACCAGAGGCTGGCGTGTGCTGTTGCACATGGAATCCAAACCCCAGCCTCTCAGAGTGCCTTTCTCTTTCCCCACCTGTCAGGGTCTTGACCTCCATTCAAGCTTGGTCCCCATGTCCTTCTTTCTCTGGTGACATTCACACCCCTCTAGGCCAGCTGGTCACAATCGTTTGACTTCCCAGCCTTCTTGGTGCTTTGGAACCCACTCCTGGCCCCCCATTTCTCCTTTAGCCATCCATAGTCATTGAAAGTTATACTTTTCAGGAGGGAAAATGCCCCATCCGCTTGTACTCCAGCCCCTCCACTCCCGGCTCCATGAATCTTTTCTCCTTTCCCAACGTATCTCCACTTTGTGCTGACTGGAGCAACCATAAAGCTTTTCCTAACGTCCTCCAGGCCCACCACCCCTTGAGATCTCTTCTATTCAAGTGTGTCAAGTGCATTCTATTCTGTCCCCTGTCCATGGCAGTCACGAGTTTCTCGGGAGCAGCAATCACGTCTTTCTGCTAGTGCTTCCTGCAACTTGACCAGTCTAGCGAAAATTCCTGAGTGTTTGTGGAGTAAGCTGACGGGAGCCTAAGTGGGCCAGTCCTGGTTTATGATTTGGTTAGTTCGTGCTAAGTAAGGGGAACGCAGTGCTTACGGGGCGCTGAGCTCTGCCTGAAGACACCATGGACGTTGTCCCCCTCTGCTAGTCACAGACCTAGGAGGAACTCGAGTTCTGAGAAGAAAACTTCCAAAGGGCACAAAAGTGGGCAGTCACGAAGTTGACATTTGAAGTACAGCCTCTGCCCTAACTTCCGTGTCCTGCTGTCCTCTCAGTGTCCTGGGCTGGCTTGGGGGATTCTCTATTTTATTTTTCCCCCACATGTATTCACTTACTTGATTTGCATATGGCTTAACTTTATTAACACAAAGCACAGTTCTTTTCTTCTCTGGACCTCCAGAGTGGCAAGCTTCTTGAGGCCATTAAATATTAATTGCATTTATGATCTTCCCCACAGCCTATCATTTTACAGCGCCCTTGCCAGGAGCTGAGTGCAAAGTCTTGTAGCACACACACACGAGGACTCAGGGGCCCCGCTGTCCAAAGGCTGGAGGGACCTGCCACATCACTATTCCAGGGACACCCATGTGCCAGCCCAGTGGGTGTCGTGGTTTGTGGTGATTCGCCGTAGCCACAGGTTAAAGGGCACCATTATCTATCTCGCAATTGTACAATAAAGTACTTGGAAGAGGCTCGACCCTGTAGACTAAGAAGTCAACAGGAATTTCCGGCCACATCGATGTTAGAAAGGTCATTGTCATCTCAGATTACAAGGAGAGGAACTGCAAAGGCGGGGAAGCTGCTGCTGGGCAGCTTTCGTGGAGGACATTTCTGCCCTAGGCCAACATTAAGTTCTACACAAAATCCTGGGGTCTCCAGAAAACCCTTTTGTTTTTAGAGTCCCTCTTTCTGCTCTTCCCATTTAGAACTCTCAGAGTTACATTTTGAAAGAGCCTAACAAAATACTGAGATACATATTCATTGCCTGTTTTCTTTCTCCCACGGTCACTGGTTGATCATGTGTAAGTGCTTCGGCGAGTTCTGATTTTGTCCCCAGGCAACAAACGAAGTTGGGAACATGGCAGTTACCTGTTAATTCATTAACACTGACAAGTAAAAGGTGTCTGTTTGGTTTTGGTTGTCCGTACTGCTAGAATTAAATTTGCCTCTTATCTTGCATTGTGTCCTGGTGTGGATCTGCCATCTACACCTGGCTTTGTAGCTCCTGCTCACACTGACCCTGCAAAGGTGGTACCTGTCAAGATCATCCATATCTTCCCTTGCCTCCGTCCCATACTTCTTAGTTAGATAACAAGATAAAACAGTGAGTCCCTGTTTGCTGGGATCCGGTCTACTTACTTTTGCTGTTTAGGAAAGGATGTAAAATTACAAGGGCATCTTCTTCCCTCTAAGGAAGCTGGCCCAGATTTGATCACATGACTCTAGGCGGTCCCAGCAGTCTGCCTTGCCTGCTCTCAGTTTGAGCTCCTTGGGTGGGTGGAACACTCAGCTTGCTGTTCTCTGGACGCTGGTGACTGTGGATGCAGATCGGAGGCCTGAGCACTTGGGTATTCAGAATTCATTTCAGAACTAAATGAAGTTATCAGCTTTATGGCCTGAACACCATAAAACACACTCAGTTCTTCTTGTGAAACAGTGAATTTAAGTTTACTGCTGTGACAGCCACATGGGTCAGATTTCAACGGTCCAGCTTATTAATATGGTCATGGTTAAGTAATTTGACATTTGATGATAAGGGTGTCATCTTTACTTTGGGTCAGATTGGTCTATTCTAAAAGTGAATGGTTTTAGCTTTTGAAATAGCAGCCATATAAAGGACAAAAAAAAAAAAAAACAAAACAAAACAGGCTTTCCACTTTACCAGCTGTGGGAAAACAATTACTCACAGGAAAAATCAAAACGTTTTGGTTGTCGCTGAGTTTATGCTGTTCAGATTCCGTACCGTTATTGCTAAAGAAATCCAGTTTACACTATAGAGCATCAGAAAGCCAGCTTGGATCTGAGAAATTGCCTGTGGTTTGTTTGAGAATATGATCCCCGGATTTTCAGACAGTGAGGTCACTGTCACAGTTCCCTTTTAACCGGTACAAACAACACTATTCCAACACTGAAGGACAACACAGTCGGCGGGCTAACACTGATCACAGATACAGTAGCCAGAAAACCCGCCCCTAGCAGGGTGTGTCTAGGAAGTAAAAACAGAGAGTTAAGGCACTTGGGAGGTCAAGTCAGGCACAATATTGTCTCCTAAGACACAGGGAATTTTTAAGTAGGCTGAATTACTCGGGTTGGTATTAATGAAATTCAGCACATTATTGAACTTTGTATTTCATTTGAGATTCTCTGCCACTGCCTCTGTAGACCATAGTGATTTTTTACAGGGAAGGCGCATCTGTCCTCTGCTTCTAAACTGCTGGAAGTGTTTGAAGTTGGTCCAAAGTGAAAACACCAGGCTGCCTTCTAAAACCTCTTTGCTTTTTTGTGCTGCTTCTTAAGGATAGGTTGACTCATTAAAATGATAGAAGATAAGGTGCCAGTGAATGTCAGTGATAAAACAGAGGCAAGTCACTTGCTTCCTACTCCTGCCCAACCAATCTTCTCATTTCCACCTTTCTCCACCTCCTGGTGGGAGCCTAAACAGTCGCCACAGGAAAGCTGTGCAGTCGACACAACCCTGCCAGTCCTCCAGTCTCTGCAGTCTTCTGTGCTGAGTGCTGTCCATGCTCTGGAGCCCTTTGGCCCCCTGGGCTCCACTCATGGGCAAACCTGGCCCTGTCGTAGCCTACAGACATCAGGCCGTTCTGGAATCCTAACTGCCATTTGTGGCCATTGTCATTCTTTTCTTAGAGCCTTAGCCGTTGTTTAGTTTGTGTTTCAAACAGAACTGTAAGAGAAAAGCGTGTGATATGAACGAGAGGAATGCTCCCAGTGTCTCTTTCTTGCACAAGCCCGGTTTTCACAGAAATCTCGACTCTCTGTAATGACTGCCATGTGCAGAACCTCCATTTTCAGTTCCTATGTCCCATTTCTTGATGACCCAGCATCTCAGAAATAAAACCTGCTTCTTTTCACAAGAGAGAAATCACAGTTTTGTGCTAACAATAAATATCTCACACAATCAGTAGGGTGAGAACCCGGCCCCTCCCCCCACATTTAACCAGATCTGATAAACAATGTATCATTGCTTCATTTTTATTTCTTTTTCGCTTTAGGTCAAAGAATTCTACTCATATGAAAATGAACCCGTGGGCATAGAAAATCTCAAGAGAGGCTTGGCCAGCTTATTCCAGATGCAATTAAGCTCTGGAACCACCAATGAGGTACTTAGCAAGAATTCTAAGAATTCTGGACCTTGGTGAAGGGTAAGGGGTGCTTGCCTGTAATCCCAACAACCTGGGAGCTAAGGCCAGATGTTAAGCAAAGGTCTGCCCAGACTATATAGTACCTTTAAGACAGCCCAGGTAACTTCAGGAAACCCACCAGATCTCCACCACCCTCATAAAAGCTGCATATGGCCACTCGTGTGCTAGTACCCAGTGCAACAGGCAGAGACAGGCGAATTCTGAGAGTTCGCGGGCCAGCCCTGTCTCAAGGGAATAAGGCAAAAAGAGATAGAGGGAAACACCTTTGGTCTTCTGTAGTCTATATGCATGCATATGAATGTGTACACACATACACACGAAATACACTCATGCAGTTACCACATACACACACATGCATAACACATGCCTCCCAAGCAATGATAAAATAAAATATAAAAGGGGCTGGGGATATGGATCAGCAGTAGAGAGCTCGAGTATGCATGAGGCACAGGTCAAACCCCAGTGCTGCAAAATAAATAAATAGGCCAATAAATAAATCAGTCAGCATCTTGCCAATAGGTGTATCCAAATTGTTTGAAAGAATTCCTGACTATTGAAATTCCACAGAAAATTTGAACCGCGGTACTCTTTTAGAAAAGTTGTCTTAGGTTGGGCAGTCAGATTTCATTTACATATAAAATTATTTATTGATTAAACACAAAGTTAAGGAATTGGAATCAATTATATTAAAGGGACTTTGGATAATTGTTGAATATGCAGAAAACTTTGGGGATCCAATGGTTGTTAGGTGTCTCTGTCCTGCTGCCTTGTGGGGAGCATATTAAAAATACATTCATGGATTTATCCCAAGGATGCTGAAATTATAGATAAGCAAAAAGCTGAATATTTTTTTCTGTTTTTTTTTTAAAAGACGGTTTCTCTGTGTAACAGCCCTGGCTGTCCTGGAACTGCCTCTGTAGTCCAGACTGGCTTTGAACTCACAGAGATCCACCTGCCTCTGCCTCCTGAGTGCTGGGATTAAAGTTGAGTGCCACCACCGTGTTTTAATTATCTCAGCTATTTTTGAATGCAATGTCAGTGGGCAGAATCACTACTTTACCCCAAGTCCCCTAATTCAGCGAGGAAATAGAAATGAGTTAGAGAGTTAAGTAGATCTCCAGCTCTCAGATTTGAGTCACGCTGTACACCAGTTTTCCTGCCCTTAGTTCATCCAGTCAGTCACTGGCGGGCCAAGGGAATGCGGCTAGCTTGCTCCAGCGGCAGCAGGTGTAGCTCCAGCAGGGGCCAAGGGGAAAGCTTGGAGGGTTAAACAGGGTATAGAGTGGGATGTTTTTTGTCTGCACTCAGATTTTTATTATGAATGGCAATGAATTTAGTTAATCCCATCTTGATACAGCCTAAAAACACCTCCCATTCCCCTGATAGTTACCCACATGACCAGAGGTTTCAGTTATGGTCAGGCAGTTTATCCAAATCCTAAGCTCAGAGAGAAGTAGGAATTGCTCATGATTCCCGGGTCAAGTTGAGGACATACTTTAAGACTCAACAAAAGAGAGAATCAGCATCCTGTAGGAGCTGTCAAGGACTTCAGCTCTTTGTTTTGACATCCTGCGGTAAGGTGGGGTTCTGCCATGGATGTCAGGAGCCCAGGAATCAAGCCTCTATCTGTGAGAAGGCAGATGCTCCACACAGCGTCCCAAGCATGACGCTCTTAAATTCCTGTTCCAGATGGATATCTCTGGGGACTGTAAAGTGACCTACCAGGCTCAGCAAGACAAAGTGGTCAAGATTAAAGCCCTGGATACATGCAAAATTGAGAGGTCTGGATTTACAACAGTTAATCAGGTACGGCTGCTCTTGCTTCCTTTGAGGCATTCACTAGTAACATTCTGTAGAGATTTAAGGTACTAGAGAAGAACAAAGCAATAAAACTTGAAGACATTTCTCCTTTTAGGTTATGTTTTCCCATGTGTCAAATGAATAGATATTTCAGTGTGTTGTGCGTGGGGGTGGTGGGCAGTGGTGTAAGGGGGACTCTTGGAAGTTGAAAGACAGCTGCCATTTGATTCCATTAAAGATTAAGAACAATTACTTTCTACTTATTCACTTATTTGTTTACTTATGCAGGTGTTGGGTGTCAGTTCAAAAGCCACCTCTGTCACCACCTATAAGATAGAGGACAGCTTTGTCACGGCTGTCTCTGCAGAAGAGACCAGGGCTTTTTCCTTAAACTTCCTACAGACCATTGCAGGAAAGATAGTATCGAAGTAAGACAATGCCAAAATTTTTATTTTCCTCCATATATGTTATTGTATTTGATTTGTAAATAGGTGTGTGTGAGTGAGTGTGTGTGTGTGTGTGTGTGTGTTTGCATGTGCATGCCCACCGGACTTCTTTATTTCAACTGTAAATTCCTTGAAAAAATTGAGTTCAACTTGTTCATCTTCATTGTTCACACAATCTAAAGTAACACATGTGAAATACTAGTTTTTCCGACAGAAAGATTAAATTCTAGAAGAGTAGATCAGAAAAGAATCACTATTGAGACCTTTTTTTTTTTTTTTTTTTTTTTGGAATAAGCTTTGCTGACTGGCTTGGTTAGTATATGCCACGTGATTGCCTTGAGCATGGTTTTCAGAAAGCAGGTCCAAACTCAAAAGGGCTGACATCCCATGTCTTGTCCAGCATCGAGGCAGAATTTCAGATATTTTGAAAGTCTAGACTTATACTCCCAAGTCTTTGAATACAACAATTATACCAGAAAAATTTTGTAATTTTGTGGGGTTTAAGGTGTCGCTGGAGATGGTGCCGCGCAAGTGTAAATGGAATAGATTAGTTGGTTTTGTGTTTTCTGAAAGAACCGCAGTTTTTGTACCCCCCCTCCACACACACACACACACACACATAAAATCTTACCCTATGCTGTTTCCATCTGGTGCTGCACAGGCAGAATTTGGAGCTGAAGACGACTGAAGCAGGTCCGAGGCTGGTACCTGGGAAGCAAGTTGCAGGTGTAATTAAAGCGCTTGACTCGAAGTACACAGCCATTCCCATAGTGGGGCAGGTCCTCCCTAAGACCTGCAAGGGCTGCCCTTCTGTAAGTATGAGCAAACCCGGGGCTAACGCTGTATGGGAATTGCTCCTCTCCTCCCTCCTTCCTTCCCGTCCTTCCTTTCTTCTCAATCTCCTTCTTTCCTTCCTTCCTTTCATCCCTCCCTCCTTTCTTTTGTCCTTCCTTTCTTTCTGCAGCAAAAATATCAGCTAATTCTATAAAGGAATCAATTGTTTTAATACAGACAGCATGGTGATTTACCACACAGTTAACAGTCATGGATAGAATCTAGCATTCTATGCAATGAAGTAAAAAAAAATACAGATGTGAGGAAGCTAAATTGTTTGCTTGTTTCAAAACTGAAAGATGCCACTGATTAGAATTATTACTATTTTCAGAACCATTGTCCGATAGCTGTAGTGTGTGAGAAAATGACCTTTTCCTCAATTCTGCTGCCCCTATAGCATAGATACAGTCTTTGAACAGTTCAGAGCCCAACAGCAGTATGGCACTAAATTTCACTGTGAGGTGAGTAGGGAGCTCAAAGTATTTGAAAATTTAATTTTTAGCAAGTTAGAAAAGGGGTAGAGCTCTGCAGCAGATCTCACTTTGCCCTTCCCAAATACCAGACGCCCTGCTGTCAGTTAAAAGTCTGCACACTTTCACTAATATGCTCAAAGTCTGGCCTCAGACGTAGTTATCACGACAGTCATTGAGGGACCAACACATCCAACCATCACTCGGCTGTTGTCCAAGGTCCCGCAAGTTCAGCACTAACTGAGAAAAACGGTACTATGGAAGTGTGGCCCCCAGGGGAAGCAGGCTGCTCTTTTTGCTTCTAGCTTCATACAACATACAAAATGATCCGGGTGACCACTGTGTCTCTGCGGAGAATACTTTGTAAATTGGGAGCTCAGAATGAAGGGGCTGCCCCGTGCCTGTGTTTTGCAGCTGGCGGAGCACTGGCAGTCTATCAGAAAACACCTGGAGCCTGAAAACTTGTCCAAAGCCGAGGCCGTCAGCAGCTTCCTGGCCTTCATTCAGCACCTCAGGACTGCAAAGAGAGAGGAGATCCTGCAGATTCTGAAGGCAGAGAAGAAGGAAGTGCTGTAAGCCCACATTGTTGCTCAGGGTTGTCTGTCAGGAAAATGGTTTTACACTCTTACTGTCTTTTTATTTTTTTAAAAAAAATTTAATTTCCTTTATGTGTTTGAACACTGCTACATGTATGTATGTACACCATGTGTGCCAGTTGTCCCTGGAGGTCAGAAGAGGGTATTGGGTCCTCTGGAACTGGGATCACGAGTTGTTGTGAGCTGCCATATGGGTGCGGGGAATTATACCTGGTTCTTCTGCAAGAGCAGCAGCACCCTAAATCCCTGAGCCGTGTCTCCAGTCCTGTTGTTTTTGTTATGTCAGAAGGACCCCTTTCGATATTCTGTCCTCCCTGCAAACGTGGGCTTCTGCTGGTCTGAACTCTCTAGATGCTGTGCCACGGGTCAGCAACATAATGCTTGAACCTGGGTTGATCCTCCTGCCTCAGCCTCCTTAGTGCTAGAATTACAGGACTGAGCCACTGTGAGCACGAGCTCAGTATGTAGTATTTATATTCATTATTCATATTCACATTCATTCATATGTTTATTAGCATGAAAAATCAGTTACAAATTTTATCATGCCCAGGCTCAAGTAACCAAAGATATTTTTTGTGGCTAGTTTTTAACTAGACTCTTTCTGTGGAAGACAATAACACATTTGTTGTGGATAAAATAGAGCTATACCATGGTGTCTTTATTTCTAAAGGGAAAATATTTCTCTCTTACGTATGAATTTAAAATAGTTATCCACTTTCTATCAGTAATGGTGCTTTGGTTAAACTAGGTGTTTGAGAAATGTGTATATTTACAAATTTACACATTTACTAATTTACTAATTAGAGAAAAGTATTCAATCTGGCACTTCAGATTGTATGTGTTACTCACATAGAGAACATTTTGAGCCTAACTTATGATTTTATGCACATAATTTTAACCTACCAATCTTCAGTTGTATTTTGCTTGGGCAAGCATAGTGTAGCAGTTTGTATGTTCTGAGAAAAGAGAAAGAGAATCAGAGAAGTTTAAGTAGAATTAAGAGGTCTTTTGAAGAATGTATTATTCATACTTTTTGTTCAAAGGAAAAATGTACTTCTCTAGGAAGTTCAAGTTAATGAGTGACAGATTTGTAGCAATCCCGTTGTAAGCGCTGGTACCTGAAGAGATGCCTGCTTTACAGGCCTCAGCTGGTGGATGCTGTCACCTCTGCTCAGACTCCTGACGCCTTGGAAGCCATCCTGGACTTCCTGGATTTCAAAAGCGACAGCAGCATTGTTCTCCAGGAGAGGTTCCTCTACGCCTGTGGGTTTGCCTCCCACCCCGACGAAGAACTCCTTCGAGCCCTCCTTGTAAGTCAGGAATACTGGAAAGACGGTGACCCTGGACCGCTAAAATAAAAATGATGAACACAAGCCCCTGGGGCGTAGGGAGGCCTTAAAGTGGATCCAGTCAGAGACGAGGCCAGAGAGAAGGCCTCCTAGGACTCACATTCTGAGTTTGCTGGCCTCTTTTCTGTGCATCAGTCAGCAGCAGCACAGCAAACCTTCGCACTTAGGGTCTTCGCAGGCCTAGTGACCATCACATCCTATGCTTTATGACAGTCTGAAGATTATGGCCACCTATCTTACATGGGGCAAAGGAGAGAACACTGGAGCGGAGAGTCTACGTGGTGCTTCCATAAACAGTTAAATTACTTTCACTTCAAAACTCTTCATCTGTTTCTACATACACATTGATGTCCCTGGTTCATATAAAGACTTGACTAACCTGAATAATCAAACCGCTGAACCCTGAGGGGTTCACAGACTAGAAATAAGATCACCTTATACGATCGGAAATTCTAATAATCAATCCTTCATGCAAAACTAGACAGCATGTTTCTAAGTGTCTCAAAAAAAATCTGGTTTTGTTGTCTAGAAACACAGAATCATTTCCCTAAATGCAAGTACTTTATTAACCAAAAGTGTCCCTTTGGAATGCTGAAGTGTTCTGATGGCATGTTCGATCTCTGCTTGTCCACAGAGTAAGTTCAAAGGCTCATTTGCAAGCAACGACATCCGAGAAACAGTTATGATCATCATCGGAGCCCTTGTCAGGAAGCTGTGCCAGAATGAAGGCTGCAAGCTCAAAGTAAGTGCCACTTGTCTTGTTCCTGAGAAGCCTTCAGCTTTTCACTGTAGTGTGCTAGCTATGAATTCAGCACCTATGGCTTTTACCATGTGGTACATTCCTTCTACACCTAATTTGTAGAGCCTTATCAGAACCGGAGGTACCATTTTGACTCGTGTCTCTTCTGCATCTGTTGAGATGGCCATATTGTTTTGGCCTTCACTCTGCTGATATGGTTGGTATTGCATATCTCAGAGGATATCCAATGTATTATTAAGCGTATGGCTCAGATACATATGCTTGCCCCAAGTGGAGCTTGGGTTTCAATAGCATGCATTTAAAAGAAAGTCAGGTGTTTCCTTGTTGACTTTGTCTGGGTGACCTGTAAAGTCCTGTGTGTTTCTTGGGTTGCAGTGTGTCCCCTTTCATATCTCAGATGCTCTGTTGTTGCATGTGTGTATGTCTATAGTTCTCACTGTTCTCTTGATGACTCAACCCTTTATCACAATCGAATGATATTCTTTATCTCTTTTGAGTGATGTGTATAATATAGTTCTTGTCCTTAGAAGTTGTAGGACACTACAGCTTCTTCCTTGATTGAAACTTTTTCTATGATTAGTACAGTCTTTGTATATGAGTTTTGTTGATATGAATTTACTTGCTACTGATCACCTAGAACTTTGTATTTTAGTCATATTTGCTAAAGTATCTTTGCTTGCCTGAGTAGGCTATCAAATCTCTCATCTGTCGCATTAAAAAAGAGAAAAGAATTCACTTCATGAATATAACTAAATATGGAAAACCAAGTGGATTAAAATATAGTAATATCTGACCAGGCAGTGGTGGTGCACACCTTTAATCCCAGCACTTGGACGTCAGAGGCAGGCAGATCTCTGTGAGTTCAAGGCCAGCCTGGTCTACAAGAGCTAGTTCCAAGACAGGCACCAATAACTAGAGAGAAACCCTGTCTCAAAAAATTAAAAAAAAAAGTAATATCTGTAGATGGAACCTGTGTGTTTGTTTTGCAGACCCAAATAATCATACAGAAATTATGTTAATTACAACACTGTTTGACCAATGGCTTACACATATTCTTAGCTAGCTATTATATCTTAAATTAACCCATCTCTATTAATCTATGTATCACCATGAGGCTATGGCCTACCAGTAAGTTTACTGTGTTTTTCTCCTTTGGCAGCTAAATGGCGTCTCTTATTTAACCTTTTTTCTCCCAGCATTCAGTTTAGTTTTCCTGCCTAGCTCTATTCTGCCCTGCCATAGGCCAAAGCAGCTTCTTTATTAACCAATGGTAATAAAACATATTCACAGCATACAGAGGGGAATCCCACATCGAATATCCATTAAAAGCCTGTTTCCTATTTCACAAGGTTAAAATGCTGAATATATACAGCCCCTTCCTTCCTATTCTTATTATGAGCTAGCATCAGTTCCTATTTTCTTCTGCTAAAGAAAGACAGCACTGCTTTTTTCTTCTAAATTCTTGCTATTAAAAACCATATGGAGGATCATTCTTGATACCAAATGGTTCCACAGGAAGCAGCTGAAGATAGAATGCAGAATAGGCATTCAAGATAGGACAGCTAACAACAAGGATGCTGAACATGACTATCAGATTTGACAGAAATCAAAGTTGGTATTGCATCTAAGATATTAGAAAAATGAAAGATCTCTATATTTCCAACTTCAATAGTTATTAAATAGCTGATTTTTAAAATCAATTTCTGTGTTGAATATTGTGGCTAAAGACAAAATTGTTGTAAGGAGAGGAGGAGGAGGGCCATTTGTTTGTCCCGGCCACCTGGCTAGCTTACACCCAAAATAACAACATGGAAATTGTATTAATTAAAATACTGCTTGGCCCATTAGCTCTAGTTTCTTATTGGCTAATTCTTACATCTTAATTTAACCCATTTCTATTAATCTGTGTATCAGCACGTGGCTGTGGCTTACCAGAGATTCATTCTAACCTACATCTGTCTGAGGCCGAGGATCTATGGTTTCTCTCACTCTGCTTTCCTTCCTCCCAGCATTCAGTTCTGTCTTCTCCGCCTACTTCCTAAGTTCTGCCATATCAGGCCCCAAGCAGTTTTTCTTATTCATTAACCAATGAAAGCAACACATGAACAGAAGAATCTCCTACACCACAAAATCCATACATAAAAGCACCCAGTCAGCATTATTTACTGAGCATTGACTTTATACTAGGTATGATAGCAATCCTTTAATATAAAGATGCACAGAATATCATACCAACCCCAAAGCATTTCTTGTCAGTTTAGCACCTACAAAAATATCAACCACAGTGAGCCCCCTGCCTATGGGGATTCTCCATTTGAGACTTAGCCAGCCGTAGGTTGAAAACAGGGAGGGGAAATGCATATGCAGTGGCCATGTGCCCAACACAGCATAGCCACTCACCCAACAGCCACGTTATACAGAACACAACAAACATTCTAGAGATTGCTCAGGTAAGCAGGAGGGTGCACATAGAGGCCATGCAAATATTGCTTGATTTTTGTCTAAGGATCCCAAACACTCACGAATACTGTAGTATTAAACCATGTGCAAAGGGATTTGGGAATATGGAACCACAGTTGTCTTTGAGGTGTGGAGGAAATTTCCTCCAAGTAGAATAACTTAGCTTCACCTGGAAGTGTGCTGACGTTGTGCGTCTGGAGTGTGTTAAACACTAAATGCCCATTACTAATTGTGCTCTGCTTCTCTAGAACACATAAGCATGCCTTTGAGAAGACTTGGTACCTTTAGCAAACTATACTTGGCAGCCAAGGCAAGGTTCCTAAAAGCTGATGTTTTCTTGTCTGCGCGTGTCGCTGGGCATTTGTCTGAGGTGTGTGCTGTTGTAGGCAGTGGTGGAAGCTAAGAAGCTAATCCTGGGAGGACTTGAAAAGCCAGAGAAAAAGGAGGACACCATGATGTACCTGCTGGCTCTGAAGAACGCCTTGCTTCCCGAAGGCATCCCGCTCCTTTTGAAGTATGCGGAGGCTGGAGAAGGTCCTGTCAGCCACCTGGCTACCACTGTGCTCCAGAGATATGATGTTTCCTTCATCACAGACGAGGTAAACGCCTGAGCAGAAGGAGGGAGAAAAAACACTTCTGGTAAACCAAATGCCATCTCCTCACAAGTCTCTCTGCTTTGGGTTTTGGTTTTTCTCCTTAGAAATAATTCTTAAGTTGTATTTAAGGCTGTTTGAAATCAGCCTCACATTTTGAATGGATAATTCCTGTATCCTGAAACACATCTTCTTATTTTAAGAAACAAATTCTAGGAGTTGGCCAGGTAGCTAAATCCTCCTTAGAAATATCTTTGCTTTTGTACATTTCAGAACATTGGTAACGTTTTTAGCTGGCTGGATTGTGTGGTCTCACCTGTTTGCGTATGGTGTTCTAGAAGCTGCCAGCATTGTGATTTTGTTAGAGCCGGGAAAGCTTCAGTACAGAGAGTGTTTTCCACTGAGGATGCTCTCTGAAGCTGAGTGTCCTCTTGCCACTTTTGTATGAAAGACAGTTGGCTGTGAAGCATGAGGTGTGGGCTTTTAAGAAAGGCCAACCTTGCTGTCATTCTGGGTGGTTCTCTCCCAGGTGTTTGTTCTCGGGTGAATTATTGAACTCTTACAAGTCTGAGAGCAAGGGCAAAATTGAGGAGATAGAAAAAAGCAAGAGGCAAGGAGAACCAAAGAAAATGGCCTGGTACGTGTAGAATAAAGATTCAAGGGAGGTGTTGCAATCCCTTATAGAAAGCAATTCTTGAAGGAACTAAAGTAGCCCCGTGAAACCTGTATTTATTTCTCCTGGGGGCAATGCTTCTGTGACCTAATTCTGGTC
Organism: Microtus pennsylvanicus; assembly: GCF_037038515.1. NCBI lineage: Eukaryota > Metazoa > Chordata > Mammalia > Rodentia > Cricetidae > Microtus > Microtus pennsylvanicus. Next base: position 82,086,284 of record NC_134585.1, read on the forward strand.
CACTAGACCCCACCTGTCTAGGGTCCTGCCACCGTACCACCACCATACTGATGGCGACACGTAAACTTTGGGGAGACACATTCAACCAATAGCGATTGGTGCAGAATGCCAAATTAGGGGATTGCACATGAGTTGGGCCAGGGGATGTTTAGAAACTGTTTCTACTTTTAGTGTGCACATAAAACTGCTTTTGGAAACAGGCGTATTAAATTTTCTATTGAAAAAGAGAGGAACAGTGTAGTAATATGGGGCAGCGGGGCTGGGTCCCCAAAACCCCAGCCGCCTGGCTCGGCTAGCCTATGCCCCGAAATAATTACACAGATACTGTATTCTTTTAAACACTGCTTTGGCCCATTTCTATGTAGCCTCTTCTAGGCTAATTCTCACATATTAATTTAGTCCGTTTCTAATCATCTGTGTAGCGCCCCTAGGTGCGCTTACCGGGAAGATTCTAGCCTAAGTCCATCCTGGGTCGGAGCTTCATAGCGTGCGTCTTCCCTGGAGCAGGTAGCATGGTGTCTCTCTGAAGGCGTCTGCTCTGGAGAGGAGAGCTGTCGAGTCTGACCTCACTTCCTCTTCCTCCCGGCATTCTGTTCTGTTTACTCCACCCACCTAAGGGTGGGCCTATCCAATGGGCCTAGCAGTTTCTTTATTGCTTAGCCAATGAAATCAACAGATTGATATATGACACTCCCACATCAGAACAGAATCTGAGGTACTGTACTGTAAGAAAATACCAGTTCCTATTGCCTTCGCCCCCAAATTCCCATCGCCACAGCAGGAACCTTGGGGTCTATAGTAGGTAATGCCAAGCACTGTCGCAATAACACAGGAACTGAAAACCCTCACAGCTGACCCACAGTTTGCTCCTCATGCTGTGTCTAACATGGGTAGGAGGATATGAGCCCATGTGTTCACAGCAGTCATAAAAGAGATGCAGAAGACGGCAGGTCTTAGCTGCAGGTCTTAGCTGCCTCCGCCTGAGAGCCATTCACATCAGTTCTGTTCATGGTCCATGCTAGCCTAGTCGCATGGAATCAGCCTAATTGCAAAGGAATCTAGCAAACGTAATAGCACACACACACATATATATATCTAAATAAACACTTGCTATTTTCACGGCAATATCAATTTTTAAATTATTGTATTAATTTATTGAGAGAGAGTTCACCATGGCACACATGGAGAGTTCAGAGAGCTACCTTTTGAAGTCAGTTCTCCCCTCTGTCATGTGGGTCCAGAGGTTTGAACTCATGTTGTCAGGCTGGGCCACAGCCACCTTTACATGATAGCCCACCTCACTGTCCCTCCAATATCAACCTTAAACTCCATGGGTGTACTGAGATTAAGCATCTTCTAATAGGTGAAGAAGACCTTGAACAGGATATACCACCAGAATCGTAAGGTCCACGAAAAGACCGTGCGCACGGCTGCAGCCGCTGTCATCTTGAAGAACAACCCATCCTATATGGACGTGAAGAACATTCTGCTGTCTATTGGGGAACTTCCCAAAGAAATGAATAAGTACATGCTCACCTTTGTGCGAGACATCCTGAATTTTGAAATGCCTTCAAGGTATGATGTATTCCGTATGCCTCTTGCTACTCAAGTCGATTTGTATATTGATACGGTGCACACATAGTTAATAATCATGACCTGGTCATTGCACAGGGGAGTGTTACATACATCCAATGAATGCCAAATGTCCCCCAAAGAAACTCTTAAGTGAGTCAGATAAAACAGTGTGCCTTTCATTGGTGGAGATTTGGAACCTGGGGTGGATTGGTAAATTATGTTCGGAATGTCTTAACGTCTGATTACACTTTCAACAGGACTATTTTTGTAAGTAGCACAATGAGACAGAGCATGTCCTCAGCTAACGCTCTTTCATCTTAACTTTTCAGATGTGGGGAAGTTTGAAAACTTCTATCAATGGCCCAGGGTGGCTGTTCCTTAGAGCAGAGGAAATTGGTGGGAGTGAAAGGACAAAGAAAGCAGAATAAGAGGAAGGAGATTAGAAGCAGAAGGGAGGAGGACAAGGAGTAGAGTAAGAATAGACAGAGGAGCAGGGCAGTCAGAGGGAGGGGGGTGGGCAGAGGGGAGGGGAGCAGGAAGGAGGCAGGACCTTTCTGGCCTGTGTGGCTCAGATTCTTGTGTTTCTTTGTTGTTCTGTGACACTCCTTGGAGGAGGCCCTGTTGTATTTGATGCCTCTGCTCTGTAAACCTGGTAATCTGGAGACAGGAACGAGGAGGTAGTGGGCAGAGAACAGCCTAGGAAATGGAAAGAAGCCATTGTAAATGTTTATATCAGTCTCAGAAAACACACACACACACACACACACACACACACACACACACAAACACAAACCGTAAAGCTGAAAGGGATGTTGAGGTTCGCCTTGCTTGATATGAACCTCTTTCCAGTGTAGTGGTGTGTTTCTTTCTTTTTTTTTCTTTTCCTGGCAAGTGGTACCAGACTCCACTTGACTCTCCTCCTTGTCAGGAAGCTCACTCCACTTAGCAACACTGTGCCACTGTTGGGACTTCATTATTGTGTCCTCCTGCACACTGATGCCTTCACTGGCTCTGGTTTTGTCTCTGGAGCACAGCAGAATGTGTGCAGTGTTCATCCACATGGAAACCCTCTGAATATTTGATGGCATGACCTTTTCAGTTCTAAGCTACGACTCTAGTGAGTGGCTGATACCGGCGCATAGGGAGATATGTGTTCCACTCCTTCTTGCATCGTGTTTCTGCCTCAGACCTATTTTTTTTGGGGGGGGCGGGTTGACATGTTGTAATTTTACTATTACTGATAAATTAGTATGACCAGTGAGAAACGAAAAGATCTCAGTGCTGATTACATAAACATGAGCAAGCCTGAAGTAAGAGTGAACGCTTTGGAGAAGAGAGTCGTCCTGCGGGCTTTATTGAGCTTTTCCTGTGGTAGACAATACAAAGCTAGCAGTCCTGGAAATGTACTGTTCTGCATCATCTGCTATGGTGATTTTAGAAGGTATAGAAAAAGTCAAGAAAATGTGTTCAGCCTCCTGTGTAGCGCAGCTTCCTTAAATTCATACACTATTTTAACAACACAGCTATGGTGATTCAATGTGTTTTCTGCCCAAAGCATCTATCAGTCAGCCAAAGACATCTCTTAACTGGGAATCCTTACCCTTTGCCCTTTTGACACCAAACCGTTTCGGCTATGTGAGGAATGAAGGGGACAGCCCTCATCTTGCCTCCGATGCCCAGCTGGCACTTCTTTTAGTCTGGTGGCATGAGGAAAATGTGGCCTTCTTTTTATAACACTGAGGATTTGGTCGCATTCCCAATTTGATTTGGGAACCAGACATTGCCATGAATGAGAAGTCTTCTCTTCTGTGTTGCAGCAAAATGATCCGTCGAGTCCTCAAGGAGATGGTTGCTCACAATTATGACCGTTTCTCCAAGAGTGGGTCCTCCTCCACCTATACTGGCTACATAGAACGTAGGTGACACCCGGAGAGCTCCCCCTCCCCCGCTCACCCCTCTCATTAGCGCTGCAGAGCCGTCACTGAGCCCTGTGTTTTGTCACTAGGTAGTCCCCACGCAGCATCCACTTACAGTCTTGACATCCTGTACTCTGGTTCTGGTATTCTCAGGAGGAGTAACCTGAACGTCTTCCAGTACATCGGGAAAGCAGACCTTCATGGCAGTCAGGTACCCCATGGCCCATGAGTTGTCAGTGGTAGAAACTGCTCTGAGGACAGTGACACTCTGAGAGCAGCGTTACAGAATATGTCTGTAAGCTGATGGTGGCTTCTGTCGTAAAGTTCCAAATCCCAAGTTGAAACCAACGTAGTTGGTTCGCTTCACTTCCCAGACATCTGCCTATAACTCCAAACACGCCTGCATCGGCAGAATTGAGTTGAGCCAGGATTTGCTAGTCAAGCATCACTCACAGATATGTCCCGTGGGTAGTTCTGAGTATTTAATGTACGCGTGTTTGCCGTTTTGTTCATCTCTGTAGAGACTGACTTCCCCTTACAGGAAACTTCATAACAGTGTACAGCTCTTAAAGAGTTCATTTCTATGTCTCCAGTGCTACCAGGAGAGGAAAGAATTAAGTGTGGGCAGTTGAAAACTGGTAGAATTTTAGTTCAAAATTAAATGATGATTTATCATTATTATGAATTATGCCATCATTTTGATTTAAGGAATATTCAAGCTTCAAAAATGATCCATAGCTATGAAAACCTGAATGCCCATCAATATGAAAATGTCCACACCCTTCAATAGCACCCTGGTCAGAATCCCACACCCTCCCTGCTGAGGCATTGCCATCTGCTCTCTGATATGCCCTGGGAATGCCAAACACACAGTGGGTAGTGCCTGACTATGCAGGATGAAAAATACGCAGGATTCCTTACCTACTGGCCATCAGGGTGCGAACCTCCTCATGGTGTGACCTCATCTCATGGGGAGGGATGAAACTGTGATGTGGAGGGGTGTGGATGTGGCTTCTCAGAGCAGCGGACTGGGCAGCACTGCCCTTGCCTCTCCATCTCCTTGCAGAGGCTCACAAAAATAGCAGGCCCACTCTATGAGACAGAGTCAGGAGATGAGCGTCTCGGATGGTGCCCTCCACCAGAACACTTGTGGCCTTTGCAGTCACAGAGGAGGCATCTGAGCCCGGCCTCTGCCTCACACTAGTGAATATTCACCTGTCTTCACCCCATCTAAATGAATCAAATCTCCCACACAGCCAAAGGTAGTTGTGAAGATTACATGGCGAAGACTAATTATGATTATGTTCAGACACAGAGGTTTAGTTTTAATTCTTGCCTAGTTACAGAAGGTATTTAGGTTTTGGTCCTGAAAACGTCCTCCTCGTAGCTCGGAGGCATGTCCATCATTACGGAGCAGGTGCGGAGCAGTGGTCCAACCTTGTACCCTTTCCTCCCCAGGTGGTCATTGAAGCACAAGGGCTGGAAAGCTTAATTGCAGCCACTCCCGATGAAGGAGAGGAAAACCTTGACTCCTATGCCGGCATGTCAGCCATCCTGTTTGATGTTCAGCTCAGACCTGTCACTTTTTTCAGTGGATACAGTGATTTGATGTCCAAAATGCTGTCGGCATCTGGCGACCCTGTCAGTGTGGTGAAAGGGCTTATTCTGCTGATAGATCATTCTCAGGTAACTGTCTACCTTTCTCAGCCTGCAAGTGTTTAGTGTGTGCGCGCGCATGTACGTGTTTGTGCACAGTAAGCACGCCTTTCCATAGTCAGATCATGTGGAAGCCAGAGGTCAGCCTCAGATGTCTTTCCTAATTGCTTCCCAGCTTATTTTTTGAGGCAGTCTCTCACTGACTTGGAGCATGCTCAAGTACGCTGTAATGGCTGGACAGCAAGCCCCAGGGTTGCCTGTGTCTCTACTGCCCCAGCACTGGGGTTATGGGTATACACTACTGTGCCTTGGTTTTATGTGAATGGTGGGAACCGAAATCAGGTCGTAGGCTTGTGCAGCAGACACTACCCAGCTGAGCCTCTCAGTCCTCCAGATACAATATAAACATGTCTAGAAAAACACGTTAGAGCTCCATGGGTCTTGGTGCTCACCCTCTAAGCATTGGATCCTCTTGCTATTGCCGCCCCTTCTCCATTGCTGTACAAGAGTAACATGTGTTTCTCTGTTATTTTTTGCTTAGTGGAAAATGCCCGGGTGGGACAGAGCAGAGATGGCTGCATACTTGGCTCTCCAGTACTAGGAGCTTGGTGTTTATGCTGAATGCAGGAGCTGAGCTAGCTGGCATTGTGATGACAATGATTATGAAAATCAGTATGCTTCATCATTTTCATGACGTCATACTAATGAAGGCCTGAGCCACGGCTGACACCAGCCGGTGTTTCGGGTTCATTCTTAGAGAGGCTTGCTCATCCGTAGGGAACAGAAGTGCTTTTAGTTCCTAGACCGTGTTCTCCAGGACTTGTCTGCAGTGCTCCTCGGCTCTCATCCTATAATACCCCTCTTTATGTGGGAGAGTTTCAGTGACGACCACCCTACGGAATTCGGGTGGCTTGCCGCATTGGACCTTCTGAGAAACACAGGAGGGTTCATTGGAACAGCCTTGAGATGAGTGTCTGAGGCTTACATTTTTTTCTTTAATGCTTATACCTTAGTATAATAATATTTAAAATGGAACATTGCTAGGTACCATCTTATGGGGCATTGGTATGTACTCTTATTCATATTTATTATATTGAGCATTATATGGAGATTTTATTTAAAATTGACGTGCTGTGGGAGTGGCCTCTTGTGAAGAACAGATCTTCAACAGATCTGAAGATCTTATCTGCTGTATCATTCTTCATCAAGGCACTAGAGGGTTCTGGTTTTTAGGTTCTGTTTATGAAGTCACAGGATTTAAGAGCTGAGACAACTTTAAATTTCACATTTTGTTAAGACTCGCCCCAAAGCATCAATGACTGGGATTAAATATTTGTCTCTGTCTTTATAGCTCTTTATGTAAATTCTAAGTAGACATAGATCGCAAAAAAAAAAAGTAGTTTGGCTTTTATGATGTAATAAGCATTTGGAAGTAGGCAGTCCAGGGTTAACAAAGAAATCCTCAGGGACCAGAATCTGTGCACTTCAGCTCAGCCTGACTAACTCACTGTATAGCCCAGTCTGGTCTCAAACTCACAGAGCTCCACCTGCCTCTGCCCTCTGAGTGCTGGGATCAAGGGCATGTGCCACCATGCCCAGCTTTACTTTGGCTTTTAATCTCACCTTGTCACCTTGTGACTGTGTACTGACCATGCCCCATCTGCCACATCACCCAGTCCCCCAAGGAAGGAAGAGGAGGACATAGAGCTGGACCGCTATCCAGACGCCCTGGTAGAACGTCACTGACCAAAGTCACCAGTGTCACGTAGCTATCTGTAGCTGCAAGGGAAGTCGGTTTTCACAGCGTTGTACTGGGTGGAGATGCACGTTGAAGAAAAGCATGTTTTCCCCCATGTGAATGAAGAGGAAAACTAGGGGTGCTGCTCATACTCTCCAGCCCTCTAGTCATGCAAAGCAAACCCTCAGTGCCGCAGACCCATAAAAGACAGAGAGTGACTATTCCAGGCTTGAGAGCCAAATGCTCTTGATGCACCTATACAGCCTTAGGATTGCAGAGGAAAAACAGCCATCAGCAGGATAGTAAGTGAGGACAGCTGTGTTCCAAGAAAATTTTATTTACAACAACAGCCAGTGGAGCAGAATTTTCTGCAGGCTATAGTTTGTTAATCTCGGACTTAAATTTTCCTGTATGGCTTTCCTGTTCATTAAGATACTTCCCCCTGGGCGAGGTGTGGTCTGTGAGCCATTGCCCTTTCACTATTATACATAACCAGTATCTGTGTGTGGCAGGCTGAAGTCTTCGGCAAAGCTGAGGTTATTTCACAAATGAGCTGCCAAAGCCCCAGGCTCTGCAGAACACTCCAGCGATGCCAGTCTAGCTTGAGAAGCACATACCACTCCAGGTCAAGTGCTGACATTGAAGGAAACATTGGCAGCTGGCAGCCTGTCACAGCCACCAGGGCAGATAGAATTACTCTCTCTTCCCCCCCCCTTCTCCCTCTTCTCCCTCTCCCTCTCCCTCTTTTTATCTCTCCCTCTCTGTGTCTGCTTTTCTGTGTATATCTCTGTCTCTCTGTGTGTCTGTGTGTATATGTGTCTATTTGTCTCTGTCTCTTTCTACATATATGTCTGTCTGTCTCTGTGTCTCTCAGTGTGTCTGTCTGTCTGTCTCTTTGTCTCTCTCTGCATATGTCTACTTGTCTCTGTCTGTCTGTCTCCCCCCCCCTCTGTGTTTGTATGCCTGTTTCTGCCTATGTGTGTGTGTGTGTGTGTGTGTGTGTGTGTGTGTGTGTCTGTCTGTCTCTGTCTCCCTGTCTCTCACTGGATTACATTTCACAGATGAGTGTCTGAGAACAAGGAACCTTGTTAGCCAGGAAATAACATATTTTCCTAAATAGAAGAAGCAATGAGATGAACTATCAAAATGTCAGTGTCTATTCTATAAGAAACACCTTGCAGGTCATAGTTAAAAAGCAAAGGGATCAACCCCAAATTCAAAGTTCTGGCACCTTCTTCTTCTAGTCCATAGACAAAATGTTAAATAAATGTATTCTGGGCCAGTTGAGGATGTATGTTTATGCTCTATATTCTTTGCAATGTTCCTCGGAACAGACTTTCTTACAATGAAATACAGAGTTGTAACAATGTTTCCTCAGGACAGACTTTCTTACAATGAGAAACAGAGTTGTAACAATGTTTCCTCAGGACAGACTTTCTTACAATGAGAAACAGAGTTGTAACAATGTTTCCTCAGGACAGACTTTCTTACAATGAGAAACAGAGTTGTAACAATGTTTCCTCAGGACAGACTTTCTTAGAAACAAAGTTGTAACAATGTTTCCTCAGAACAAACTTTCTTTCAGTGAGATACAGAGTTGTAACAATGTTTCCTCAGAACAGACTTTCTTACAATGAGACATAGAGTTGTAACAATGTTTCCTCAGAACAGACTTTCTTTCAGTGAGATACAGAGTTGTAACAATGTTTCCTTAGAACAGACTTTCTTACAGTGAGACATAGAGTTGAAACTATGTTTCCTCAGAACAGACTTTCTTACAGTGAGATACAGAGTTGGAACTATGTTTCCTCAGGACAGACTTTCTTAACAGTGAGACACAGAGTTGGAACTATGTGACTGCTGTGAAGAGCAGCTGCAAAGTCCAATCCTTAGACACCATCTGGGTGCAGCCTCTCAGCCATCATTTTCCTGTCAGTGAAGAAATAAAATGGCTCCAGTGTAGATCAGCATGATGTTTAAGTGACTTCTCACATGTAAGCATACAGGTGCTCAAAATCTGTTAGTTCCATACATTTAATTATCTTAAAGAAACACTGCACTGTACAGTTGAGTCCCTTTCACAGAGGCGGGGGTGGGCATGTTGGTTTGCTCTCAGAAGCAGATTCGGTAGGCTTTCTCAAAGATTGCTTTTCTTCCCTGCAAAGCCTAAGTGTTTGTCCAAACCACTTGCAGTGAAAATGCCCTTCTCACACAGGCATTTTGACTGCTAACTGTGAAATGCTCTTTTCTGTGGCCTGGATGCTTTCATGTCCAGCTAATGCACAGCCAGTGTGAAGGTCGGGTTCTACCTCTTAGGGTCCTACTGGACTAGAAGGATTAACAGGTCTCCAGATTCCCAGTCAAGAAAGCACGCTGATGCAAGGCAAGGCGTATTCCTGAGGCAGGGTGTAGGAGTTACTTGGCAACAGGCATGGGCGTGGCTTGCAGCAGATGTCTGGTGTCGTCCATGGTTTTCAGAGATTTAAGTACACATTCGGGGATGATTGTTGAATTTTACAGGACAGGTTGTGGTTCTTTATATTTGTCACAGAGGATGACATAGCCCCTGTATCTTTGGGCAGCCACATTTTTGTCCTGGAGTAAATATAGCTTTAAGCATCCTTAGGGATGTCACCTCATGTGCCCCAACCCTGGTACAGAGCACTCAGGAGAATGCTCTGAGAATTCTCATCCTGAGAATGAAAGCATTTTCATATCAAGGTCAAACTTTCTTATTCCACTTGGGTGTGAGCCATTCCTCTGAGGTTTCCTGCCATGTTTGGTATTTCTGTTTGTAGTTCAGAGCGAAGAGCGCAGCCCTTTCTCAAAAGTGCAGTCATGGCATTTGGTATCTGGCAAATGCATGACTTTTCTGGTCTGCTCATGGCAGCTACACAAAGAAGTTAGTCACACTCTTAGCTGCCAGGAACTCTTCGCATCTCTGGAGGAATACCAGAGTGAAGGATACAGAGCCGCATTCCCAGAATCCTGCTCAGATTCAGCCCTGCCTCAGAGCCCCTGGTTTCAGTCTAGCACAAAGCATCTTCAGCCAGCATCACCCCACTTAATGTACATGAAAAGCATGGGAGTTACAGTCTAAATACAGGCGAACAACACAAAGCAGTGGCCTCCAGACAGTAAGAAAACCATCTGGGTGGGCTTTCTTTTTCAATGGCCATCATGCCGTTGGGAAATATAGTGGAGTTTGGGCTTGGCTTGACCACTGTTTGGAGTCATTTCTGATGTCAAACACCAGGGCGCAGAAGCTTAGTTCAGTTGCCTTCCCTTCCTGATCTAGCTCGGTCCAGGCAGTTCTGGAAACTTGGATCGTGTGCTGGGAGTTTTCATCCTGCAGTTTTGTTTGCCAGAAGATGTCATTGCCTGTGTTTGCCCCAACATAAAACCAGAGATGTACTTAAGGACGTGAAAAGATCCTTTGTCCAATCTTCATATTTTCAAAAAAAGCTACGGCTGGGCTTTTGTTGGAAATACCTTCATCCTCCTGGTCCAGTGGTTCTCAAATTCAGTTGTGTCAGAATCCCATGAAGGCATATGAGAAGGAGGTTGCTGGGCACCACCTTCAGAGTTTCTAAATCAGAAGTGTGGGTACCTGAGAAATTACATGTTGAAACTGTTGCTAGAGAGTGCTGACTCTCTGCCGGAAGCCACACGTTGGAAGTTGGAAATGAATCGTCCCTCCCAAAGAGAGGCAAGGATTGAAGGGAACAGCCTTCTCAATTGATACTCCGATCCTCTACTATTGTCATTGATTTATTTAGCAAATCGGCAATGCCTTCCTTTGGGGACCAAGATTAGGATAACATATTTCCAAGTCTTCTTCTCTGGGGAAATGGTTTGGTGGCAGAACCCTGGCCCAGTAGGTGAGAGGCCCTGTGCTTGCACTGAAACAAACAAGTGAACCTTGCTCTAAAAGCCCCCACAGCCTCACAGGCTAAGAGTTCACCGTACATCAGGAAGTCAGTGTGTATCTATAGAGGCATTAGCTAATCTCTGCTTATTGCTGTATTTTCTGCTTCTAGGATATTCAGCTACAGTCTGGACTAAAGGCTAATATGGAGATCCAGGGTGGTCTGGCTATTGATATTTCAGGCTCAATGGAATTCAGTCTGTGGTATCGTGAGTCCAAAACCCGGGTGAAAAATCGGTAAGCACTATGCAGAGAAATGCAGGGCTCTGTCTGGGGTGGTGCCTAGCCGTTTCCAAATCTGTGCTTTTTGTTTGCGGTTGTAACCGTAGGGTTGGAAATGATTGTGGGAATTCATTACAACGATAGCATCTTAGAAACAGGTCTGTAGGAGCATTGAGGGTCTTAGTGCTTTTGAAGACCTCCACAGACAATGCACATCTGGATGAAAGCTAATTCTTATTTTACTTTAGTAGCTGGCAGTTGTCTTCCTCGGGGTCTCTATTGCTGTAATAAAACACCCTGACCAGAAACAAGTTGGGAAGGAAAGGGTTTACTGCATCATGTAGTTCCTCCTTAAGGGAAGTTAAGGAAGGAGCTCACAGCAGGAACGGAGGGCAAAGGGCAATAGGAGTACTGCTTACTGACTTGCTCAGCCTGCTTTTTAAAATAGCACCCAGGGCCATCACCCTCTGGGTGGCAACACCTACACGGGGCTGGCCCCTCCCACATCAATTGCTAATTAAGGAAACGCCCTGCAGGCTTGCCCACATTGAGACTCCCTCTTCCCAGATGACTCTAACTTGTGTTAATCTGACATCAAGCTGGGCAGGACGGTTGATTCCTTCTCAGCTTGATGAACAAACACATTACTGCTAAACCATAACCTTCCCTTTCTTGTTCATCCCCAAGATCTCATATTAATATTACAATATAAAGCATACGTAAATTTAAAGCTTATCTCCATTGTTGGCATTAGAATCTCTCTTCACTTACTAATTCCCCTGGGTTAAATAAAAATGATAATCTCGTTTGTAACCAAATTTAAACCTTTTGTGAGTGAAAATAAGAAATACAAGGAAGGACAGGACTGCTCCTAAGTGTGGTGGAAGAGAAAGTGTATTGTAGACAAAAGAGAGAGCTTTGCCAGAGGCAGGGACATTGAGGAGAGTACAGAATGCAGGGACCCTGATCTGGCCCAGTGAGGAGAGCTGGGAGGGGAGGGGGGACCAGGAGAGTAAAGCATAGATGAAAGGGACCCAGTAACTGAAATGTCCAGGTTATAAGGAAGGGCAGCTCGGGGAGGGCAGCCCAGCCCCTGGGCTGGATAAGTTTAGGGTGGGGGGCAGCATATGCGAGACTTACCCTGTAATAGGTAGGGACTGAAGGATGCTGGGAGAACCTGGTGGCCAGGTTTTGATATGTTAAATAGGCACCTCAGCCATTTGTCCCAGGTTTGAGGCCTAACGTTTTGGGTGTAAATATTCATTGTGCATAAGCACGCTTTCAAATAAGTATACATTGTTTACTGAGGCCTTGTCCCTTTCACCCGCCCTTTCTTCCAGTGTCCTTATTGTCACTGTCCCGTCGTCTGTCTTTCATTTGCTCATTCATCCACGTAAATAACACCCCTTAAACATTTGCCTGAGTGTAAGGCAGGAGAAGATTCTGCTTAATGACTAAGGGTTAGAACAACCCTTTGGCCTGTTTTATACTGAGAACAACAGCACAGAAATTCTTTTAGAATTTGGCAGACAAAAATTAGAATCTCTCTCTTTTTTTAAATGCGTGGACATGTAAATTTGATTTCATTGTAAGCATAATTTCTCACCATTTAGTTGAAGTTTATAGTTGCTTAAAGTGCTAGTTTTGATTTTTGGTTTTTGGATTTTAAGTTTGGTTTATTAACTTATTTATTTTTAAACTTCTTCATTGTCATCCAAGCCACATGCCCCAGTCGTCAGCCTGTCTGGCTGGCTCTCAGTGACCCCTGCTAAACCCATTTTATTTGCCTATATACATATCCCATTACAAGAATGGCTGTCACACAGCACTCTCTCAGGTATCCTGGCAACCATATATGTGCCTCTAGGGAACCTCTGAGAAGAAATTAAATGGAACGGAAATAGCTAACGTGAAGCAACAGAGATAGTTAACAAGAAAATTATAAATGTCAGTTGTCTTCTTGATGTGTTCATGCTTCTCTTTCAGAAAATGTGGGTGTTTCTGGGACTGAGAGAGGACTAGGTCTCACGTGTGCTTCACCTTGGCAAACAGCATTATATGTGATATGCACTTAGCTCCAACATTCAGAATTTGAGGCAAGGGATGCCCAGGGAAAGAGCAACCTTTTGTGGCCAATCTCTGGCACCTCTGTGTCCTGGTTCCAATAAAGCTTTATGCGTACCGAGGTCACCTCTCCATTGTTAAGTGCTTCCTCCCAGTCTGCTGGTGCCGTGAGTGGAGACTCAGGGGAAGTTCTGTTAGCTCAGTGCATGTGACAATAAGAGATGTTTTTCAAAACTTCCAGGGTGGCAGTGGTCATAACCAGCGATGTCACAGTGGACTCTTCTTTTGTGAAAGCTGGCCTGGAGAGCAGGGCAGAGACAGAGGCAGGCCTGGAGTTCATCTCCACTGTGCAGTTCTCGCAGTATCCGTTCCTGGTCTGCATGCAGATGGACAGGGCTGAAGCGCCATTCAGGTGAGAGAAAAGCGAATGCTCGCGGAATTAAATCCTAACTAATCTAAAAATAACTTTTTAAGGAAACAAAGGGACTCTGTTTACTGTAGGAGTTACCACATAATTTCAGAAAAAAAATACCATATGTGCAATTTCTGTCTGCAATATCTTCACATTTGCTTCCTGGACAAAGTACATTTGGCCATCCATTTCTCATGACCCAAGAGAATCCAGTTATCTGTACAATTGCCACCTGACCTTGTTTATGTTTGGACCCAGTCTTGAGAATTCGGCCTTCGGAATTTAGAAAACATGTGTCCCAAAGCTTAGGTCCTTAAAATCCTGTTGTACAATTCCTCGTGTGTCTACACCACTCCTCTTCCATCCTGGGCCCAGCTTCCCTTAACACCGTGTCCTTGGGTCTAGTTGCCAGTCTTTGTAGCGGAGCTATCCTGTGGAGCTAGGATGATTTGAGTCTAGGTAACACCCAACTCCTCCATAGTAGTTTATAAATGTTTCCTAGGACTTATACCATAAGGAATCATTTGAACATTTAAAATAGCAAGTTACAATTTATATCTTCTTTTATGATAACCAGGCCAATGTTAAGTACCTTATTTTACCGGTATTTCATGATCCATATAAAAAAATGCATCAATAATTCAAGAACAAGTACCAGTAAGTCACATTTTCCTAGAGCAAGCAATAGTGGCTTACACTCAGAACATTAACTTATGTTTATGTCTGGAATAATTCCCCATAAAAACATGCAGTGACCATAAGCCCAGCCATGTGACTAGCTAGCCTAGTTCTCCATTTTGCTTGGGCCATATTGCTGGGAATAGTTCCCTCTCAACACTCTACTCTTACATCCTGTTGGATGCTCCGAAGGGGAGTGCTCTTGGGGTGGGGCTTCTGGAATGAGTGGTGAGAGGCAGCAAGGCCTGTGCGGTTCAACAGCATCCCAGGAATTCACAGTGTGGCAGGACCTCCAGCCTCCAGCCTGTCGAAGTGTGCTTATTGGTACCAGAAGAGAGGAAGAGAAACAATGGGATTGCGCTGCAGGACAGCACTTGCAGCTCCTTTGCAATTTCCAGAGCAGGGCAGAAGCACCTGGGACCAGCGAGGGTGGCTTGACTGTTTGTAACTCCGCCCTTCCTCTCTTGTTATGCAGGAAATTTGAGACAAAGTACGAAAGGCTGTCCACGGGCAGAGGCTATGTCTCTCGAAGAAGAAAAGAAAGCCTGGTGGCGGGATGTGAACTGCCGCTCCATCAAGAGAACTCCGAGATGTGCAACGCGGTGTTCCCCCCTCAGCCAGAGAGTGCTAGCTCAGGCGGATGGTTTTGAAACCCAAGAGTGGTGCTTCCCTTGGAACCATTTCTTTGTGAGCTATGTGCTTTGATGTGCCTAATCTTCGCTCTCCGAGAGCACAGTGTTTACATGTGTACCTGTATTTAAGATGTTTGTGAAGAGCCATGGAGAACGTCAATGAATTAAACTTCAGCCTATTCAGGAGATGCCCCAATGTCACTCTGAGTCACCATAGGACACTTGCAACAACACGCCTACTTGTTGTTCTTTGCAAAAGTCCTACCAAGTACAGTGACTCTAGTTTTGTTTTAAGAAGAAGCTAGTGTCTGTATAAACAAAGAAAACAAAAACAAAACCCCTGTAACACCCGATTTGGTGTTACACCCTCGGTACAGTTCGCGCGCCACTGTACCGAACGCGAGTCGGGCAAGGGCCTGGAGATTGAAAAGAAGACACAGAGAGACCAGGGTCATTCGAAAGGAGATCAGCCGAATGCCACTTTATTCAGCGTTGGGGGAGTTTTTATCTACCTGACTGCAGCACAAGGATCTCCGCCCAGGCAGGTGGGAAATTACCATATTATCAATGGAGTGAATGCCCTGCAGCTAACCACCAGGCGGGGCAGGCATAGCACAGAAACACACAGGAAGCTTAGTAAGTAGATCATAAACTGTCCCCACAAATGCACCACAGGAATAAGGGAGACCAGGGCCCTACAGGTCCCCCTTTTGTATAAATTATGACTAGGCCTGTCTTGGGTGGCATTGGACGTCAGGCAATACCCCTTACCCGTCATGGGAAAGCATCCAGGTCAAAACACATTTCCTGTCTTAGGTTGAGGCAGCCCCCCAAAAGCCTTTCCCGTCTTTGGCTCACTAGTCATCCATCACCGAGTTCAGCCAGATTTGTGCTGAAAGATTCTCTGGGGCAATAGCTAAGAGGACTTGCCACGTGGCAACATTGACCTGAGCTTGCCTTTGGCTCTGGCATCATAACCATGAAGATGATGCTCCAGCATATGTAAGCATCCCTTAAGGAGACTGTGCTTGCTCAATCCTTAATAATTCTGCCCAAATTGGAGCCCTTTAAGTAAGGTCTCAGCGCTGGTGAAAATAACCCTGGTATAGCTAGCTAACTAGAATAATTTTAAGAGCCAATTAGTAAATTGTACACCTCAGGGTCTGTGAATAACAACAGCAATAAGCTTATTACTGTAACATCTAGCAGTGGTCTTTAACCACAACCAAGAGCAAAATTAACTGCAATATTCATTTGTAAATTTAGCTCAATTTGAATGGCTACGGCATTTGCAACCTGCCCTGAGAAGGTATCCTTTGTGCTAGCAGGAAGCAACTGACTGACTAATGAAAAATCCAGCAGCTTTAGCTGCTGTAGCAGCAACAGCTGTGGCTGCCGATATCATGGGATGGGTAGATAGGTAGACGGGCGAGGAACAATCCTTGGCACTCGGACCACCACAGCCAGCTCCTCAGGAAACCCGCAACTCTTCAGTTGACAAGCCAGAATCTCTTTGATCTCTCGGCTCTGTCCTGTCTTCAGGCTTCTGGACAGGAAAATCCACAGCACGCACCAGCCGCTCAGGTACCCATATTGGATTGTCAGCATCCTGCGGGAAAACACAAACAGCCCCTCTTCCCCACACCAGTACAGGATCTGGACCATGCCAGGTGCCATCTGATAGATTCTTCCATTTGACATGAGGCATCCTGGAAGAATCTGGCCGCCAATGCCTGTCAGCGGCAGTATGAGATTGAGCATCAAGAGTCAAAAAATTTAAAATGTATAAAATAAAAGATAAATGATCTCTGGGGGTGGAACCATATTCCCCCTTTTTTGTTTTATGCAAATAGGCTTTGAGCGTACGATGCGCTCGCTCCACTATAGCTTGTCCTTGAGGATTATAAGGTATACCCGTTTTGTGAGAAATTGAAAACTCAGAACAAAATTTAGCAAAGCCAGTGCTAGTATAGGCTGGTCCATTATCAGTTTTTACAGTTTTAGGAACTCCCATGTAGGCAAAAGCCTGGAGACAATGACTTTTTACATCTCGTAATCTTTTTCCTGTGTGAGCTGAGGCAAAAATGAGATGAGAATATGTATCCACGGTTACGTGAACATATTGTATGCGCCCAAAAGAAGGAACATGGGTGATATCCATTTGCCATAAATGATTAGGGGCAAGCCCACGAGGATTAACTCCCAAATGGGGAACAGTTAAAAGTTCTGTACACAAAGAGCATTTTTTAACAATATTAGTGGCTTGCTCTCGAGATATCTTAAAATGAAATCTTAAAGATCCAGCATTGAGATGAAAACGATTATGAGCTTTTTCTGCAGCTTCATAAGATTCCTGACTAACTACATAAATCTGACGAGTAAGCTGATCGGCCAAAGCGTTTCCCTCACTCAAAGGACCAGGGAGGTCAGTATGAGCCCGCAAATGCCCTACGTAAATGGGTACAGATCGGGCCCAAAGCAAAGTTTGAATAGCCAATAACTGCATCTGGACTCGAGATACAGAGGCAATATAAGCTGCAGTTTCCAACGGTGCAAGAATTTTGCTTATATACTGACTGTCAGTAAAAAGGTTAAATGGAATATCAGCATATTTCTCTAGGGCCATCTGGACAGCAACCAATTCAGCCACCTGAGCAGAGTTAGTATTAACAGACTGAATATCAAAATCAGGAGGGGAGGCTACTACAGCTCTCCCGGTGGAAGATCCATCAGTAAACACATTCCGTGCCCCTGCCAGAGGCTGCAAAGAAATAATTTTAGGGAAACATACCGGATGATTTTTAAAGAAGGTGACTAACTTATCAGAAGGATAATGATTGTCTAACTTGCAGGAATTAGTGCATAAAAATAAAGTCCAATCTTCAGCAAAATTTTGTAACCAAGTTATTTCTGCCTGGGTATAAGGTGTAATAACCGTATCAGGTAACACTCCAAAAGTTTGCAAGCTAAGCTTATATCCTTTCTGAATAACACGTAGCACAGCTGATGGATAAGAGATAACAATTTTTACAGGCGACACATGTTCATGTACCCACAGGATGGGTCCTTGCTGCCAAAAAACTCCAGTAGGACTATGCTTGGAGGGGAAAATTATCAACAGCAGTGGCTGACTATAGTCAATATAATTAATATGAGCAGAGGCAAGCTTTTCTTCAATTAGAGTAATACATTGCCTTGCTTGAGGTGTTAACTCACGAAAGGAGGTTGGGTCTGGATTCCCCTGCAGAATGTCAAAAAGTGGTTTTAAGTCTCCAGTAGAAATTCCCAGACTGGGCCGGACCCAATTTAGGTCTCCAAGCAACTTTTGAAAATCATTCAAAGTTCGTAGTCTATCTAGGCGAAGAGTAACCTTCTGCGGTTTTACTCCTGTCTGCAACAGTTGATGCCCCAAGTATTGATATGGAAACTGTTGTTGTACCTTTTCGGAAGCAATAACTAACCCAGCATGTGCTAGGCATTCTTGCAAGTCAGCAAAAGCCTCAAGGACTACTTTTGGGTCCTGTCCAGCTAATAGGATGTCATCCAAATAATGACTTATATACAGTTGAGAATATTTATACCTAATAGGGGCAATAACCCGTGCCACAAACATTTGGCAAATTACAGAACTATTGGCCATACCCTGGGGCAGTGTTACCCATTGGTAGCGCTTGTATGGTTCTTTGAAATTTATAGAAGGTACACTAAAAGCAAATTTATCAGAGTCTTTTGGATGCAAGGGAATGGTGAAAAAACAATCCTTCAGGTCAATAACTAAAAGATAATATCCTGCAGGAATACCTACAGGCTGAGGCAACCCAGGTTGAGTTGCCCCCATAATTTCCATGCAATCATTTACTGCTCTAAGATCTTGCAATAACCTCCATTTACCAGACTTTTTCTTAATAACGAAGATAGGGGTATTCCAGGGAGAAGTGGATGGCACTATGTGTCCTGCTTCTAGCTGTTCCTGGACTAGAGTACGAGCAGCCTGTAATTTTTCTTTACTCAGGGGCCATTGCGCTATCCAAACAGGTTTTTCAGTTTTCCATTTTATAGGAATGCTTTCTGGCTGCTCTGCAATGGCCCCTAGGAAAAATTTCCTAACCCTGTATGCTGTCCAGGTGACTGTTGTATTATTTTCTTGTCTGCTAAAATCTGCACATCCCCCTGCAGATTTTTGCCCAAACCCTGACCAGGGACAAAGCCCTGCTTCAATAGCATACGCTGCACAGGTTCAGTGGTCAGAACTGCTCCCATAGCTTGCAAAACATCTCTTCCCCACAAATTAAGAGGAAGGTGTTCCAGGACAAATGGTTTAAAAATGCCTTTATGGCCTTCTTCGTCCTCCCAATCTAAATACTGAGTACTGCACTCTGGAGAACTGGCCGTTCCTACTCCCTGCAAGGTAGTAGAGGCTGGCTGTAGAGGCCAGGATGCAGGCCAGTGCCTTTTAGCAATCACTGAAGAATCAGCCCCTGTATCAGGAAGGCCTTGGAACCTTTTCCCATTGACTATTAAAGTAAGAGTGGGGCGATTCTCTAAACTAGAAACCCAATAAGCTCCAGGGGATCCTGTGGAGCCAAATCCCTTGTCCCCTCGTTCTTGTTTAAAGAAAGGATTAGTAGAGCGAAACATGGGCAAAAGCACTAATTGAGCTATTCTCGTTCCTTGAGGGATGACAAGGACTCCCATACCAGCTTCAATCATAATTTTAATTTCTCCAGTAAAATCACAGTCTATAATTCCTGGTAAAATTTTGATTCCTTTGAGCGCAGAACTACTTCTACCCAAAACTATACCTACTGAACCCTCTGGGATAGGTCCAAATACTCCAGTCCCCAAGGCTTGCACACCCATTTGTGGGGTCAACACTACTCGGGCGGAGGTACAGAGATCTAGTCCTGCACTTCCTGAGGTGCCTTGTACAAGGTCGTTGACAGTGAGGCATTTCTCTGAGGAATGAATCTGATGGGAGCTGCTGCTCCGCTCATGGCCCCGTACACTTGTGTATTGGGGGCCCGGGGCAGGCCCCTCCCCCCGTTTTTTGACCTGGGGATAAGATTTCCTTGACTGTCCGTCTTAGAGTGACAGTCATTGGCCCAGTGAACTCCCTTTTGGCATTTTGGGCAAACACCTGGATTCCTTCTAGGCTGATTAATTGCTCCTTTACCGGCAGGGCAGTTCCTTTTGAGACGTCCCGACCTTCCGCATTGAAAACAATTCCTAGACCTAGCTCCACCCTGACCTTCCTTGAGGGCAGAAACAATGACCTGGCCCATCATGTGGGTGCCATCAATGTCTCTGCATAATCGGATAAAATCATTCAAATCTCCATCTCTATGGGGGCGTAAGACTTGCTGACAGAACTTGTTTGCATTTTCGAAGGCCAAATGTTTAACGACTGGCATAGCTGAATCCACATCCCCAAAAATGCGGCTTCCCACCTGTAGAAGGCGGTCAATGAACTCAGAATAAGGTTCTGAAGATCCTTGAAGGATCTTTGAAAGCTGTTCTCGTGATCCTTTGTTAGGTAAAGTTTTCCAAGCTTTAACGGCCGCTGCAGCTATCTGAGCATAAATTGCAGGATCATAAGCAATCTGTGCTTCTAAGCTAGCATATTGTCCTTCCCCAGTTAACATGTCAAGGTTATTCTGGGGGAAACCTGCTTCAGCATTTTTGCCTACAGTCTTTTTGCAATTTTCCTGCATTTCACCTCTCCATAACAAATAATCTCCCCCTGAAAGACAAGCCCTGCAAAGCTGCATCCAGTCATTGGGTATAAGGTTGAGGTCTGCAAAGGATTCCAATAAAGCTACAGTGAAAGGAGCATGAGCTCCATAGTCTACAACTGCTTCTTTCAACTGCTTAATATCCTTAAAAGCCAGAGGGTTATGTTGCCTGGTCCTCTGTCCCTGTTGATCAATCTTTTCCACAACAGGATAAATCTGCTTCTTGCGCGAGTCGGGCAAGGGCCTGGAGATTGAAAAGAAGACACAGAGAGACCAGGGTCATTCGAAAGGAGATCAGCCGAATGCCACTTTATTCAGCGTTGGGGGAGTTTTTATCTACCTGACTGCAGCACAAGGATCTCCGCCCAGGCAGGTGGGAAATTACCATATTATCAATGGAGTGAATGCCCTGCAGCTAACCACCAGGCGGGGCAGGCATAGCACAGAAACACACAGGAAGCTTAGTAAGTAGATCATAAACTGTCCCCACAAATGCACCACAGGAATAAGGGAGACCAGGGCCCTACAAACCCCCAAACCATAAAGGCTTAGGCAAATATGAATTTGATTCAACAACTTTCGCCAGAGTGAGCCCTTGACAGAACCTTAAGCTTGCCTTCTAAGAAGCACATTGCCTAAGCAGGGCAGGAGTGGAGGGACCCCAAGCAAGCTATTTTTCTCCCTTTTTTCTTTTTCTTCTTCCTCTCTTTTTTTTTCTTGGTGGTTTTTTTTTTTCCCAAAAGGTTTAGAGAGAGGGTGGAGATAAGACTTAAAATCTTTGTTAGTCAGTAGTCAGTCTCAAGAATTACTATTTATGTTTTATGTTGGTTTTATAAGCCTAAAAGTGACAGGATTAAAGCATACTGTAACATGTCTCTGCTAGCCCTGCAGTGAGACCACTTGGAAATCACTCTCCCTAATTTTGGAATTATCATACAGGAATAAAAACAATTGAGTCTCAGAGCATCCGTAGTTTTTCTCAGGATGTGTCTTTTGGATGCTGTAGCGTGGTACACAGGTCTTTGGAGAGCACACCCTGTAGGCCCCACTTTCTACCTCAATTGTTTGGTGGTAGAAGCTCCATCTCTTTGACTATAGTTTGTACAGAGATTGGAAGGATTGTTCCTCCCAGAAAGTGATGGATTTGTAGTTCAAAACTATGACACTGAATAACGACTTTGTGTGTGTTAAAGGGCCACACCAAACATTTGAACATATTTATTAATAAGAAAGATATGTTTATTGTAATACCCCCCAAATAGTCAGGTGCTCATTTGTCTAGCAAACATATGCATAAAATGGAAGTTCAGCTGCAGCAGAAGATGAAGTGTGATGATGAAATAAATGTATGTAATTTACTGAACTCCTCTTGTCCCGTGTTGCTTGACTCCATGGTTCTTTGATCTAGCTACTTATGAGCCCAGGGACAGATGCACCGAGCTAAGTCTCTGCAGCAAGGCACACATCCCGAGTCTCTATCACTGGGTAGTCAGCTCTCTGAAGGACAGAGCACCAGTTTGTCAGGACGGGGCAGTTTGTCAGTAGCTTTTCTACACACCAATAACAAGCTTTCTTAGAACCCAGGAATAAAATTCTGTTTACAATACATTCAAAAAATCCCCAGGAATAAACCTACCGAAGGAGTTAACAAATCTAGTAATGAAAACTTAAAGACACTAAAAAGAAATTAAAGGAGATGGTAGCAGTTAAAAAGACCTCCCGTGCTCACGGTTTGGCAGAATTAATATCACGAAATGGCCACATCAAGGAGAGCAATCTACCATGTGCCTCCACCAAAATTCTTGTGTCATTCTTCACAAAGGCAGAAAAAATAACTCAAAAGTTCCTAAGGGAGCACAAAAGACCTGGAATAGCAAACGCAACGCTGTGCAGAAAGAGAAATGCTGGAGGCACAGCAGTGCCCGACCTCAAATTAACTGTGAAGCCTTTGTAACAAGACCAGCTCCATACTAACACAAAACAACTGCGGGATAGAATAGAGGGCCCAGAAATAAACCCACATAGCCAGTCATAGCCACCTAACTTTTGACAAAGGCCTTAGGCGCACAGATTAGAAAAAAGGCAGCTTGTTGAACACTTGCTGCTGACACAGAGTGAAACTGGATCCTTACTTTTCACTTTGTCCATGTGCCTCTCTCCCCCATTCTCCAAAATGGGTCAAAGACCTCCGTGTAAGACTTGGGGCTTTGAAACCATTAGAGAAGTATTTGACAAAATATCTCAAGATACACATAGGCAGAACTTTCTGTAAAGAAACTCTAAGAGCACCAAAATAATTCTAAGATTTGATAAATAGAATTGTGTAAAATTAAAGGGGTTCTGAACACCAAATGAAACAATCAGCAAAACAGGAAAAAAACAATCCCACAGAATAGGAGACTCTCTTTGGCACCTCCACATCAGACAAGATAGTGATGACCGCATCTCTAAAGGCTTTTGCTGTGTTCGAAGACACAGTGCCTCCTAATGACTCATGTCTGAGCCCTTGGCTCCTGGCTGGTGGTGCTGATTTGGAGAGGGAGTTGTGGAAGTTTTAGGAAGTTGAGCCTCACTAGAGAAAGTAGGTCACAGACAGTAGGCCTTGAGGTTTCATAGCCCAGACACACTTCCTGTCCACTGCTTCCTGACTGCAAACCCAACGTGCTTCGCATTCCTGCCGCCACGCCTTCTCCACCATGATGGTCTGCGTCCCCTCAAATCACGAGTCAAACAATCCCTCCCTGACCCGACTTTGCCAGAGACTTGGTCATAGCAATAAAAACAGTGCGCAGTACAACCTGCAAAAATTAAGCACCCCAAACCCCAAAGAATGTGATCAGAAAACCAACAGCTGAACTGACAGCTCTCAAAGAAAGAAATGAAGAATGCTGGTAAGGACTTGGAAAAGTCTTTAGCCATCGGGGGAAATGCAAATTAAAACTACATCAAGATTCTATCTCATTCCAGTCAAATTGGCTAAGGTCCAGAAAACAATTCACAATTGCTGGCGATGATGTCGAGAAAGAGCAACACTTACTATTCATTGCGTGTGGGGATGTAAACTGACAGAGTCTATAAAAATCATCATGATTATTCCTTAAAAACAACAACCAGGGCTACCGTATTATCCAGATAGGATGCTCTTAGGTGTTTCTTCAAAGGATGCTAAGTCAGGGGACCACAGAGAAACTACATGTTCCTAATAACCAAGGTCTGGAACTGGCTTGTTGCCCGCCAGCCATGAACTGGTGCATATTGTACTTATACACAGTGGACCTTCATCCAGCTCTAGGGAAGAACACAGTCCTGGTATTTGCAGGAAAATGGATAGAACTGAGGTCATTGTGTTAAGTGATATAAGACAGACTCACAAAGACAAATACTGCATTTTCATTTTCATATAATACCTGGATTTCCAACATCCCAGCGTGTGTGTGTGTGTGTGTGTGTGCAAGTGTGTGTCTATGTGTGTGTGTATGCATATAACATTAAAGTAGAAATGGGGCAATGAAAGGAAATGGATAGGTAAAAAGAGAGGAAGACAACAGAGGGCAACCATATATGTGACATTAAAGCAGAAAGGAGAAAGGGTGGTAAGGGACCAGCAAGACAGGGGAGTGTACGTGTGTGTATATGTGTGTGTGTATACATATGAAAATGTAACAATGAAGTCCAAGACTTTGTGTACCAATTTTGAAAACATTGAAAGCTAGTAAAAACTTATTTGAATCTCTAACACTTTTATAACCATGGAAATGGAGCCTCCGTGTTTAGAATCATGTGTTGTTCCTGCAGAGGACCTGGGTTCAGTTCCCAACACCTCCATGGTGATTCACAACCATCTTTAACTCCAGTTCCAGGTCAGACTGTGGAGAATAAGTGACTATTGAATACTCTGCTATGAACATGACATCTACAGAGGACTTGAGTATTGTGCATGGATCTATTTTCATTCTTCTTCATCTTGATATTCAGTTATGTCAGTACCATTTGTTAAATATGCTTTCTTTTTTCCATTTTATATTTTTTGGTTTTTTTTGTCAAAAATCAGGTGTTCAAAAGTGTGTGGATTAATATCTGGGTCATTGATTCAGTTCCATTGGTCCTCGTGTCTGTTTGTATGTCAATACCAGGCTGTTTTCAGTACTGCAGCTCTGTAGTAGAATTTGAAGTCAGGGATTGATGCCTCCAGAAATTCTTTTATTGTACAGAATTGTTTTGGCTATCCTGGGTTTTTTGCTTTCCATATAAACTTGAGTACCATTCTTTTGAGGTCTGTGAAGAATTTTGCTGGGATTTTGATGGACATTGCATTGAATCTGTAGATTACTTTTGGTAAGATTGCCATTTTGTACTATGTTAATTCTACCTACCCAAGAGCTTGGGAGATCTTTCCATTTTCTGGTGTCTTCTTCAATTTCTTTCTTCAAAAATTTAAAGTTCATGTCATACAAACCTTCCACTTGTTTGGTTAGAGTTACTCTGAGATATTTTATGCTGTCTGTGGCTATTGTTAAGGGTGATGTTTCTCTGATTTCTTTCTCAGTCCATTTATCATCTGTGTACAGGAGAACTACTGATTTTTTTTAAGTTAATCTTGTATCCTGCTACATTACTGAAGGTGTTTATGAGTTGTAGAAGTTCCTTGGTAGAATTTTTGAGGTCACTTATGTAAACTAACATATCATCAGCAAATAGTGAAAGTTTGTAACCCCTTGATATCCTTTTGTTGTCTTATTGCTTTAGATAGGACCTCAAGAACTATATTGAATAGATATGGAGAGAGTGGACATCCTTGTCTTGTTCCTGATTTCAGTGGAATTGCTGGGAGTTTCTCTCCATTTAGTTTGATATTGGCTGTTGGCTTGCCTTGATTATGTTTAGGTATGTTCCTTGTATCCCTGCTCTCTCCAGACCTTTATCGTGAATATGTTGTATTTTGTTGAAAGCTTTTTAAGCATCTAATGAGATGATGATGTGGTTTTTATTTTTCAGTTTGTTTTTATGGTGGATTACGTTGACAGATTTTCATATGTTGAGCCATCCCCGTTCCCTCTGGAATGAAGCTGACTTGATCATGGTGGATGATGGTTTTGACGTGTTCTTGTATTTGATTTGCCAGTATTTTATTTAGTAGTTTTGTATCAATATTCATGAGTGAGATTGGTCTGTAATTCTCTTTCTTAGTAATGTGTTTCTGTGGTTTGGGTATCAGGGTAATTGTAGCCTCATAAAAAGAGTTTGGCAGTGTTCCTTCTGTTTCTATAGTGTGGAACAATTTGAGGAGTATTGGTATTAGTTCTTCTTTGAAAATCTTGTAGAATTCTGAGCTGAAACCATCTAGTCCTGGGCCATTTTTGATTGGGAGACTTTTGATAACTGTTTCTATTTCTTCAGCAGTTATAGGTCTGTTTAATTTACTTATCTGGTCTTGATTTAATTTTGGTAAGTGATATTTATCCAGAAAGTTGTCCATTTCCTTTAAGTTTTCCAATTTTGTGAAGTACAAGCTTTTGAAGTATGACCTGATGATTCTCTGTATTTCCTCCATAGCTATTGTTATGCCCCCCTTTTCATTTCTGATTTTGTTAATTTGGATATTCTCTCTCTGCCTTTTGGTTAGTTTGGATAAAGATTTGTCTATTCTGTTGATTTTCTCGAAGAACCAACTCTTTGTCTCATTGATTCTTTGTATTATTTTCTTTGTTTCTATTTTGTTGATTTCACCTCTCAATTTGATTATTTTGTGCCATTTAGTTCTCTTGGGTGAGTTTGCTTCTTTTTGTTCTAAAGTTTTCAAATGTTCTCTTAACTCACTAGTGTGGGATTTTTCCAGTTTCTTTATATAGTCCCTAAATATTTATTTTTAAATACACACTAGTGTGTGTGTGTGTGTGTGTGTGTGTGTGTGTGCGTGTGCGTGCGAATGTTATGTCCATGTGTAAATGCAGGTGCCCTTAGAGTCCAGAAGTCACTTTCAAATCCTCTGGAGCTGTATTACAGGAGGCTGTGAGCAGCCCAGTGTGGGTGCTGAGAACTCAGCTTGAGTCCTCTGCAAGAGCAATAGGCACTCACAGCCACAGATCCAGCTCCCTAGTCACTAGAAATTTGGTCAGCTTCTCAGGCTAGAGCCATGCCTATCGTCTGCAATGTCCTCTATGCAGCAGATGGTCTGTGCTCGCCAACTGCCATGCAAGCTCCTGTGGCGTCCATGACATCCCCACCATGATCTGCTCTCCAGGTCTCTAAGGGTTTTTCAGAAGAACAGGCACTGTTACACCCTCCATACCGAGCTGTTTATTTTGCTCTCACAGCACAGTGCTCTCAGACTACCCTTGTAAGAACAAAAATAACTAAGGACCAGAAAGCAAAGGTTAGAGCTCTGGAGACGCAGTCCAGATCACCGAGTGCCTGCATGTGTAAAGGTCTGGGTCTGATCCTCAGCACAATATGAGCTGGATGGTGTGGCCCATAAATGGACTCGCAGCACACAGGAGCTAGAGACAGAAAGATTCAGGTTATCCTGTTACACGGCAAGATCCAGACCAGCCTGGGCTATAGAAGACTCTACCTTAAGGAAACAAAAGGAAAAAAATATATAAAAAAAACTAGGTTAACTTTCTGTAAAAATAAAGGAAAATTAGCATTTCTTAAGCACTAACCTTTAAAAAAAATGTTTTCACATATCCCTAGCATTTACTTTCCCCAACTTACAAAACACCGTGGGGGACAATAGCACACTATAGAGAAATAACTTACTAGTCGGAACGCAGCAGCTCTCTTGCTGCTTTCTCAGAAGGTGGCCACCCACAGGGACCAGGACCCAGTAGTCCTAACACATGTAGCTCCCGACAGGCTGCTTCTTGCCAGTCGCTCCATCTCAGCAACAGGCAGAACATTAGTATTTGTGCTGCACGCGGGTGACATTTCCCAAGTGATGCTCACGTTATCCGTATGGGGATCAAGTTGGGGAGCCCCAGCTTGAAGGAGACCCTTGGATTCACAAGACAGCCTTATCTGATGTTTGTACCCCATGGTGGTGGGGAGAACAGTTGTGAAAGTAACAGTTTTTGCCTTCTGGGCTAGAATGAAGCTTTCCCCCAAACACCAGCTATTAGAGAAGATTATTTTAAGGTGTATGACTTTTGTTTTTCCTGCATTTGCTTAACTCTGTGAAGCTGTGATTCTTTGCCTGTCTAAAACACCTGAGGGTCCTAATAAAGAACTGAATGGCCAACAGAGAGACAGGAGCAAGGATAGGTGGGGCTGGCAGGCAGAGGGTATAACTAGAAGGAGAACCGAGGAAGAGAGGAGCAACGAGAGAGGTGGAGGAGGACAACAGGGGCCACCCACCCGGCCCCTCAGCCACCCGGCCACCCGGCCACCCGGCCACCCGGCCACCCGGCCACCTGGCCCCTCAGCCACCCGGCCACCCGGCCCCTCGGCCACCCAGCCACCCAGCCACCCGGCCCCTCAGCCACCCGGCCACCCAGCCACCTGGCCCCTCAGCCACCCGGCCACCCGGCCCCTCGGCCACCGGCCACCCGGCCACCCGGCCCCTCAGCCACCCGGCCACCCGGCCCCTCGGCCACCCGGCCACCCGGCCACCCGGCCCCTCAGCCACCCGGCCACCCGGCCACCCGGCCAGCCACAGAGAAAGAGTGAAAGTAAGATCTACAGAAGTAAGAAAGGGGAAAAGACCAGAGGCAAAAGGCAGTCTGGATAATTTAAATTAGGAAAGCTGGCAAGAAACAAGCCAAGCTAAGGCCAGGCACTCATAACTAAGAATAAGCCTCAGATTGTGATTTATTTGGGAGCTGGGTAGTGGCGTGGCCCCTCCCCCCTAAAAAAAGCCAAAAGAGTGAAACATCATACAACAACCAGGGACGGCATCCTCCCACCCTCAAGGTGCTTTGAAAAACTGTTAGGATAAAGGTTTCTAACTGAGTGATTTATGGGATGGCTTGCCATTAAAGTGTAAGGTTTCTCTAAAAACTGATACCTTGCTTGTGTTGAGGATAGCCAAGAGCTGTCTTAAAATCCCTTGTGACAAAAAATTTCAGGCTGTTCATGCCTTTTAGTCAGTAATTCCACTTCTAGAATTTTCTGCCATGGACATTAGCAGAGATGCTTGCCAAGAGGTATGCTTCAAGGTGCTCAGTGCAGCACTTACCTGCACAGCCTCAAACCACACATCACATTAAAGTCACGTTAGTGCGCCACGGCTTAAACACACCCTGAGGGAGTCATGGGAAGAAATAAGACGTAGCTTTAAAAAAAAGTCACTCCAGGGGCTGAAGAAATGTCCCAGTGTGCAAGGGTACACACTAGGCAAGCAAGACCCGAGTTCACATCCCCAGCACACGTATAAAACCTGGGCATGGCCACTCTCACTTAACTCTGGCATTGAAGGATGGAGGCCGGCAGATTGCGGGAGCTCCCTGGCTAGCCAGTCTGGCTGAAACAGAGCTTCATGTCCAGTGAGAGGTCCTGCCTCCAAAACAAAGTGGGGCGTGATAGATGACATTTAATATTGTTCTTCTTTAATAATAATTAGTTCATAACACCTCTGACCTGCACAAGTATGTACACGGGTGCGTGCACCTCCACACCCACATGCATGCAACACACATATGATTATCCACCAAGAAACTTATAAAGATGTAGGCTTTTAATATTATGAAGCAAAAATGAAGATGGCAAATTTGCATGGAAAGTATCAAACACACCTCAGAATATTTAAAATTTTCTAAATATCCTTCATTGAATTTGCATTACATGCTCAAATAAAAAAAGTTCTATTCCTTGATGGATTGAATATCTCTAAACAATCTGTGTAGTGGTGGATTTGAATCTTTCAAAGACAGAAGTAATAAAATAGAGGCATATTATAGCAGTTGATATTTTTTTAATCGTATTTGTTTATAGTGAGTGGTGTGTGTATGTGTGTGTGTGTATGTGGACTTCAGTGCTACAGTGTGCCTGCATGTCATACTCTGTATTTCCTATAGTATGTGTGAGAGTGTGTGTATAGACTTAGATCTCCTGCATGCATGCATGGCATACTCTATAATTGTCTATAGTGTGTGTGTGTGAGAGTGTGTGTGTATAGACTTAGATCTCCTGCATGCATGCATGGCATACTCTATAATTGTCTATAGTGTGTGTGTGTGAGAGTGTGTGTGTATAGACTTAGATCTCCTGCATGCATGCATGGCATACTCTATAATTGTCTATAGTGTGTGTGTGTGAGAGTGTGTGTGTATAGACTTAGATCTCCTGCATGCATGCATGGCATACTCTATAATTGTCTAGAGTGTGTGTGTGTGTGAGAGAGTGTGTGTATAGACTTAGATCTCCTGCATGCATGCATGGCATACTCTATAATTGTCTAGAGTGTGTGTGTGTGTGAGAGTGTGTGTGTATAGACTTAGATCTCCTGCATGCATGCATGGCATACTCTATAATTGTCTAGAGTGTGTGTGTGTGTGAGAGTGTGTGTGTATAGACTTAGATCTCCTGCATGCATGCATGGCATACTCTATAATTGTCTATAGTGTGTGTGTGTGAGAGTGTGTGTATAGACTTAGATCTCCTGCATGCATGCATGGCATACTCTATAATTGTCTATAGTGTGTGTGTGTGAGAGTGTGTGTGTATAGACTTAGATCTCCTGCATGCATGCATGGCATACTCTATAATTGTCTATAGTGTGTGTGTGTGTGAGAGAGTGTGTGTATAGACTTAGATCTCCTGCATGCATGCATGGCATACTCTATAATTGTCTATAGTGTGTGTGTGTGAGAGTGTGTGTGTATAGACTTAGATCTCCTGCATGCATGCATGGCATACTCTATAATTGTCTATAGTGTGTGTGTGTGTGAGAGTGTGTGTGTATAGACTTAGATCTCCTGCATGCATGCATGGCATACTCTATAATTGTCTAGAGTATGTGTGTGTGTGTGAGAGTGTGTGTATAGACTTAGTCTCCTACATGCATGCATGGCATACTCTATAATTGTCTATAGTGTGTGTGTGTGAGAGTGTGTGTATAGACTTAGATCTCCTGCATGCATGCATGGCATACTCTATAATTGTCTATAGTGTGTGTGTATGAGAGAGAGAGTGTGTGTATAGACTTAGATCTCCTGCATGCATGCATGGCATACTCTATAATTGTCTAGAGTGTGTGTGTGTGTGAGAGAGTGTGTGTATAGACTTAGATCTCCTGCATGCATGCATGGCATACTCTATAATTGTCTATAGTGTGTGTGTGTGAGAGTGTGTGTGTATAGACTTAGATCTCCTGCATGCATGCATGGCATACTCTATAATTGTCTATAGTGTGTGTGTATGAGAGAGAGAGTGTGTGTATAGACTTAGATCTCCTGCATGCATGCATGGCATACTCTATAATTGTCTATAGTGTGTGTGTGTGAGAGTGTGTGTGTATAGACTTAGATCTCCTGCATGCATGCATGGCATACTCTATAATTGTCTATAGTGTGTGTGTGTGAGAGTGTGTGTGTATAGACTTAGATCTCCTGCATGCATGCATGGCATACTCTATAATTGTCTATAGTGTGTGTGTGTGTGAGAGTGTGTGTGTATAGACTTAGATCTCCTGCATGCATGCATGGCATACTCTATAATTGTCTATAGTGTGTGTGTGAGAGAGTGTGTGTGTATAGACTTAGATCTCCTGCATGCATGCATGGCATACTCTATAATTGTCTATAGTGTGTGTGTGTGAGAGTGTGTGTGTATAGACTTAGATCTCCTGCATGCATGCATGGCATACTCTATAATTGTCTATAGTGTGTGTGTGTGAGAGTGTGTGTGTATAGACTTAGATCTCCTGCATGCATGCATGGCATACTCTATAATTGTCTATAGTGTGTGTGTATGAGAGAGAGAGTGTGTGTATAGACTTAGATCTCCTGCATGCATGCATGGCATACTCTATAATTGTCTATAGTGTGTGTGTGTGAGAGTGTGTGTGTATAGACTTAGATCTCCTGCATGCATGCATGGCATACTCTATAATTGTCTATAGTGTGTGTGTGTGAGAGTGTGTGTGTATAGACTTAGATCTCCTGCATGCATGCATGGCATACTCTATAATTGTCTATAGTGTGTGTGTATGAGAGAGAGAGTGTGTGTATAGACTTAGATCTCCTGCATGCATGCATGGCATACTCTATAATTGTCTATAGTGTGTGTGTGTGAGAGTGTGTGTATAGACTTAGATCTCCTGCATGCATGCATGGCATACTCTATAATTGTCTATAGTGTGTGTGTGTGAGAGTGTGTGTGTATAGACTTAGATCTCCTGCATGCATGCATGGCATACTCTATAATTGTCTATAGTGTGTGTGTGTGTGAGAGTGTGTGTGTATAGACTTAGATCTCCTGCATGCATGCATGGCATACTCTATAATTGTCTATAGTGTGTGTGTGAGAGAGTGTGTGTGTATAGACTTAGATCTCCTGCATGCATGCATGGCATACTCTATAATTGTCTATAGTGTGTGTGTGTGAGAGTGTGTGTGTATAGACTTAGATCTCCTGCATGCATGCATGGCATACTCTATAATTGTCTATAGTGTGTGTGTGTGAGAGTGTGTGTGTATAGACTTAGATCTCCTGCATGCATGCATGGCATACTCTATAATTGTCTATAGTGTGTGTGTATGAGAGAGAGAGTGTGTGTATAGACTTAGATCTCCTGCATGCATGCATGGCATACTCTATAATTGTCTATAGTGTGTGTGTGTGAGAGTGTGTGTGTATAGACTTAGATCTCCTGCATGCATGCATGGCATACTCTATAATTGTCTATAGTGTGTGTGTATGAGAGAGAGAGTGTGTGTATAGACTTAGATCTCCTGCATGCATGCATGGCATACTCTATAATTGTCTATAGTGTGTGTGTGTGAGAGTGTGTGTATAGACTTAGATCTCCTGCATGCATGCATGGCATACTCTATAATTGTCTATAGTGTGTGTGTGTGAGAGTGTGTGTGTATAGACTTAGATCTCCTGCATGCATGCATGGCATACTCTATAATTGTCTATAGTGTGTGTGTATGAGAGAGAGAGTGTGTGTGTATAGACTTAGATCTCCTGCATGCATGCATGGCATACTCTATAATTGTCTATAGTGTGTGTGTGTGTGAGAGAGTGTGTGTATAGACTTAGATCTCCTGCATGCATGCATGGCATACTCTATAATTGTCTATAGTGTGTGTGTGTGTGAGAGTGTGTGTGTATAGACTTAGATCTCCTGCATGCATGCATGGCATACTCTATAATTGTCTATAGTGTGTGTGTGTGAGAGTGTGTGGGTATAGATTTAGATCTCCTGCATGCATGCATGGCATACTCTATAATTGTCTATAGTGTGTGTGTGTGAGAGTGTGTGTGTATAGACTTAGATCTCCTGCATGCATGCATGGCATACTCTATAATTGTCTAGAGTGTGTGTGTGTGTGTGAGAGTGTGTGTATAGACTTAGTCTCCTGCATGCATGCATGGCATACTCTATAATTGTCTATAGTGTGTGTGTGTGAGAGTGTGTGTATAGACTTAGATCTCCTGCATGCATGCATGGCATACTCTATAATTGTCTATAGTGTGTGTGTATGAGAGAGAGAGTGTGTGTATAGACTTAGATCTCCTGCATGCATGCATGGCATACTCTATAATTGTCTATAGTGTGTGTGTATGAGAGAGAGAGTGTGTGTATAGACTTAGATCTCCTGCATGCATGCATGGCATACTCTATAATTGTCTATAGTGTGTGTGTGTGTGAGAGAGTGTGTGTATCGACTTAGATCTCCTGCATGCATGCACGGCATACTCTATAATTGTCTATAGTGTGTGTGTGTGAGAGTGTGTGTGTATAGACTTAGATCTCCTGCATGCATGCATGGCATACTCTATAATTGTCTATAGTGTGTGTGTGTGTGAGAGAGTGTGTGTATAGACTTAGATCTCCTGCATGCATGCATGGCATACTCTATAATTGTCTATTGTGTGTGTGTGTGAGAGTGTGTGTGTATAGACTTAGATCTCCTGCATGCATGCATGGCATACTCTATAATTGTCTATAGTGTGTGTGTGTGTGAGAGAGTGTGTATAGACTTAGATCTCCTGCATGCATGCATGGCATACTCTATAATTGTCTATAGTGTGTGTGTGTGAGAGTGTGTGTGTATAGACTTAGATCTCCTGCATGCATGCATGGCATACTCTATAATTGTCTATAGTGTGTGTGTGTGAGAGAGTGTGTGTGTATAGACTTAGATCTCCTGCATGCATGCATGGCATACTCTATAATTGTCTAGAGTGTGTGTGTGTGAGAGTGTGTGTATAGACTTAGATCTCCTGCATGCATGCATGGCATACTCTATAATTGTCTATAGTGTGTGTATGTGTGAGAGTGTGTGTATAGACTTAGATCTCCTGCATGCATGCATGGCATACTCTATAATTGTCTATAGTGTGTGTATGTGTGAGAGTGTGTGTATAGACTTAGATCTCCTGCATGCATGCATGGCATACTCTATAATTGTCTATAGTGTGTGTGTGTGTGAGAGAGTGTGTATAGACTTAGATCTCCTGCATGCATGCATGGCATACTCTATAATTGTCTATAGTGTGTGTGTGTGAGAGAGAGTGTGTGTATAGACTTAGATCTCCTGCATGCATGCATGGCATACTCTATAATTGTCTATTGTGTGTGTGTGAGAGAGTGTGTGTGTATAGACTTAGATCTCCTGCATGCATGCATGGCATACTCTATAATTGTCTATAGTGTGTGTGTGTGTGAGAGAGTGTGTGTATAGACTTAGATCTCCTGCATGCATGCATGGCATACTCTATAATTGTCTATAGTGTGTGTGTGTGAGAGAGAGTGTGTGTGTCGTGGACCTACAGCATGCATGCATGCCATACTCTGATATCCATGACTATGCTAACTTTACAGCAGAGATGCAGACTTAGGGAATAAAAGGGATTAATAGGAAAGATAGAAATGAACTTCACACCCAGGTGTTTCTGTCTTGAATACATCCACTCTTACTCTCTAAAGCCTAGAAGCCTTCCAGAAACATTGTCTGTAAGGAACACTCTGTGGGTTAAGCTGTAGCGTTAAAAAAAAAAAAAAGTTACTTTTTCCACACCACTTCTGTTGGGTAGTTTCTGTCTCCGAATGTTGAGTATGCTCCTTGTCTGCACTGTTCCTCATGGCCCTGTTCTCTGAATAGCTAAACAGCCCTTCACTCCCAGTCCTTTGCAATGCCTTTATCTTCCCAGTCCTGTCCAGGCCCAGTGCTCCCATCCCCCGCTAGTCCTGGGCTAGGCAGCTGACATGGCTCTCTTTTTGGTGGCTGTTGGCCAGTTTCCTTTCAGTCTCCATGCCTCTGGCAAGGCTTGGACTGAACAGCTTGATAAGCATTCTCGTCATAGTTAGAGGCTTCCCGAAAACTTAACATCTCTCAAGAAGCAGAGTGCCTGGCGTAGCTGTCCTAGGGGTCCATTTTCCCTCCAAGGATGGTGATTCCCTCCACACTTGACGGACAACTGTAACGAATGCCCTTCCTGACTCCAAAGCATTGCCCAACACAAACATCTACCCCATTATCGATGCCCCTCATTCTAGATTCGTTTTTCTAGAATGTTTGTCTGAGCCTAAACTCCCCTAAGGACTCATTTTAGAGCCCGTTTCTTAAAAGCATGTTTGAAGACAGCCCTTCGTGATAAGGAGGGTGTGAAACTCAACAGCCAGTTCTTTGGCAAACCTCTCCTAGAGGTGGTGGTTGCATTCTTAGCTGCCACATCTTGGTTTTAGAGTTACCTGTTGATGGAGATGGTGAAAATGATGTCGTATCCGTATCTGCGCGAGGCCTTAAGCAGCTGGCAGTATCTGCTTCCTGCCTCCTGGAATTCTCGGTTATAGAACATAGCCAGGACGTTTTGAAGATGTCCAAGCAGGGAGGCTCCCAAGAGGACGGCGAAGTCATTTGGTCTGTGGCTCAGCAGAGCTCTGAGCTAAAGGCAGCAACTCACAAGTCTGTAAGAGAACACTAGGAGAGAGTGCTCTCTGGTCACTGTCTGCCAAGCCCAGCTTCACCTGCAGATGTGTGAGCTACACACACGGTTCCTGTTTGAATTTGCTAGAACAGTGCTCAGCAAAGCATAACCAGGAGAATGGGCATACTCTGTTCTAAAGCTACAGTGTTTACAATATTGCATGCCTCGGATCTTCAATAATTGGGGCCTTGTCAGGTAAACAAATTCTCCATCAAAATGACAGGAAATTTGTTGAAATCCAGCAAGCTGGAGCACAGAGGAGGTCAAAGGAGGGACTGAGCTCCATTATTAAGGACAATGGCTGGATTCAAATGAACAAAAAAAATCAGTGAAAATTACTTCCTATCAGAAGAGGCGTGGAACTGTTTTAGAGCAAGAACGCCAGTAGTTCACGGTTAAGGTGTTTGCTGACTGCAGCTGTCAGCCTGTGAAGGGCCACCTAGTGAAGGCGGAAATGATTGGCCGCTTAACAAAAAAGGAATCTCACACTAGCTCAGAACTAAGAAAACAGATCGGTGTTTATTAAGGGTTAGACTTACAAAGTCAGGATGTTCTGCTTGGACGATGGACGAAGATCAGATCCAAAGCAAACCCAACAGCCAAACCGGGGGCCCCAGGGGCAAGCAGAGAGAAGAAGGAAGGGGCGGGACGCGCTTCGCTTCCGCATCCAAGTAAATAGCCCATGAGGCCACGCCTCAGTAGGCTGGTAGGTATTAGCTTTAACCTTCCCACTGCTCCCTGCCAATTTGCAGGCCTTTAACCTAGACCTTCGGAGAACTCCGGTCACACACACAGAGTCCCTGAGCCTGGGAATTTTAGGACTACGTGGTTAGGCCATAATGGAGACTAGCATGCTGGTTAGTTTTGTCCGTTTGACTCAAGTTCTGCTTGTCTGAGAAGAGCAAACCTCAACTGAGACAATGCTTCCATATGTTGGCCCGTTGGCAAGTCTTTGGGGTATTTTCTTGATTAATGATTGATGGGGGAGGGCCCGGCTCACTGTGGGTGGTGCTGCTCTCTGGGTGGGTGACCACGGTTGTATAACAAAGCAAGCTGAGCAGGCCTGGAAAAGCAGGTCAGTCAGTTCCCCTTGGAGTGTCCTACTCCGCTTTCCCTCGACGACACGCCGCCCGAAGTCACTGAATCTGTGTTTGTTACCATACCAATAGGAAATGGATGTACCTGGTTGTACAGTAACTACAGGGTATGTTTCTTAAATGAGGAACTTAAACTAGAAGTTAGAAGAAAATAAAAACACCCAAAGCTTGCTTTGTGAGTTAGAATAAAGACCAACCACAGAAGCTTTCTTTATAGTTACTTTTACTGGAAAATAACAACAACAACAACAAACATTTTTTTTCAAAACTGTCAATATAGAAAACCAATCCACAAGATTGCACCGTCGTTTACAAACGCTGGCAGCTACAGGTAAGTCGGCTTTCATGCCGAGATCCCTCGCAGTGGTCTTCTGCATGGGCAAGAGCACTTGAAAGGCAAATCCTGGAGCTGTTGGCTGGACTCAAAGTTCCCTTAGCCGTGCTCGCAGCACTGTGCCATCGAATCTCATCAAACCTCAGCTAGGAACTTCTCCACCAAGATGACTCCATTAATGAATTTTCAATTTTTACATTCTTTCCACATACCATCATTCATAGTCTAGGGCATAGGTCACCATTCTCCAACAATCCTTCTCTATGTATTACACAATATACACTCTTCTATCATACATGACTTCCACGGTCCTCACTTTCTCGTCCAACTCCACTGTCATCGCTATGCAAGAATATAATTTATATGTAAATACACAAACACACATCCAGATAAGGTGTTGGGGTGGGAAGAGGCTATCTGCCAGAAAACAGATACAGGCTAGTAGGTAACTCAGGAAATCCAGGAAAGGA
Source organism: Microtus pennsylvanicus (assembly GCF_037038515.1). Classification (NCBI taxonomy): domain Eukaryota; kingdom Metazoa; phylum Chordata; class Mammalia; order Rodentia; family Cricetidae; genus Microtus; species Microtus pennsylvanicus. The sequence continues at coordinate 82,123,834 of NC_134585.1, forward strand.
CTCGAGGCCACCACACTAGCTTGAAAATAGCAATTCAGCAACCTGAAGAAACACTAAATTAGTCGTGTGTATTTTATTCTGCACCATTTTGAATTAAATAGGAATAAATCCAATAACAGACACAGGAGTCTTCTGGGTCTTGTGTTCACACTCGTCACAGATGGAGTGTGATTCGGATCAGACTCGAGTTCAAGGCACTCCTGAGCAAAGGCTGCATGCTGCTCAATGATTTTATGTACCCATGAGGCCGACCTCAGAACCAGAAACTAAAGACTATATAAGCAATCTCTTGACTATATTACTTATGTATACATCTCCTTAGAAATTATGTAAAAGCCTAACAGCTTATTGATTTGATTTTTATGAGCAGTTTTCTCAAATAAACTTACACATAGTTTTCCCCCATCAACAGTACTGATAAAATACAGGGCACCTTTTTCTTTCAAGTATCTGGGTAAAATAGCATACCCTGAGATTTTGGGGTGCAAATATTACACCTTGTAAACTGCAGAAAGAAACTCCTCAAGCACCACATAGGAAAATGTATACCATGATAGTCTTAAATATAAAGAGTATCATTGAATGTGTTTTCTGTGCACATATACACACTTATCATAAGATTAGAGTTATCTGCTTAGACATCAACACTGCACACATTTATTGTGAAAGCGTAGCCATCTACTTAGGAATCAATTCTGTCCTTCAGGCCAAGGTAGATAGAGTTCAGGGACTAAGATCATTTGGTTTGTAGCAAGTACAGGCTTTTGTTTCTACAGTGGAAGAAGAGAATCAGAACACATCCAATCTTTTTAAGAAGCAAGAGTGAAAAGGTCAAATCTGAGTAAAGAAAAAGGTGTTTGTGTCATGAGACATTTTCTGGTCATATAAGATGGATTTGAAATGCATGCTAACTTTTGAAACGTATCACAAAGTTGTTCAAGTAAAATTCATTTTTAGCTTAATTACTCAGAGATGGTCCTATTTGCACTGATGCTTTATCCCATGGGGGCAATTTCAATAAGTGTTCAAAGAAATACATCCTGGTCAACTGAACTTTTATACTGGCTACATTTGCGCTTAGTTTTCAGGAAACAGGTCAAACAAGGCCTATGTCAAGTTGACCCCATACCAATAAGGGAAAGGATCCATGGGTTGAAATTCCTTCACAAAGTTCCTCACGATCATTCTGGAAACTGAGCCTCACACATGACCTGAGAAAAAATTACAAAGGCCAGGCCACGTTCCGTCAGATTCAAGCACAGAGCTCCATCCAGCGTATCTTTTTTATTAGGGGTTTTATGATATAAAACATGACGGGTGGTTCAGTAGTTAAGAGACCTTGTTGGGAGTTACCGCTTCTTAGGGGTAAAAGGCTTTCTAGATTCTTGGTTCCTCCCACAGTGGTTGAAAGAAGAAAGAACAGCCATGTTACTCAAATGTCCATACCAGCTCCAGAAATGACAGAACAAAGGGAACAGAGATTGGGATGTATGCCTATGAAATGCTTTCTTCTCCATCACTTGAGGTAGGAAGTGGTTCAGCAGATGATGCTGCAGCTATGAATGGCCAATAGCTGGTATAAAAGGCATCAATCAACATGGGGCTATAATTGTATTTTAACCACTTGGGCACATCACATCCTTGGAAACTTGTGGGAGGGCTCAGCCCTTTACATAAAAGCAACTAATAAAAGTTTCCCTGCCTCAGTTTCTCTCCTACCATGTGAGAATGAAAGGCCAGATCTGCTGGTGATAATGAATACTGATAGTAGCCCATGGGCTTCCAACCTCTGGACTGACATGTTTTCTTGAGGAGAAGGGGTGTCTCTTTGTGGGGAGCTGGCAAGCAAACCCACTGGGCTTTCCTGAAAGTCTCCTGGGACATAAGAATCCTTCCTGGTTTGGGTTCTATCCATGCAATATGCCCATATATTCCATGTTTTCCACTCAAATCCTTGAGATTTCACACTGCTGCTTTAGGGCCTGCAGGTTGAGATCTTTGAAAAAAATGGGTTCTAGTCTCTTGTTCCAATCTTAAGTGACCTGATAGGCAGCCAGCTGGCCTGAAAAAAATGCCAAAGTTCTGAGGTGAATCTGCTATGAGGAAGAAATCATACTTTCCTAAACATGGCCCAAAGGCTTCTTCCATTTCAGAGATCATGCTTCATAGCACATGTCTCAGAGATGAAGCTTTATTTCACAGCTGTTGGCCAGTGACTGAGGGGTCAAAGCCACTGCTCTTGCCTCAAATCTTGCTCTTTATCTAAAAGAACTGAATTTTTAGAACTTGTTTTTTCCCCTTTAAGGGTGGCCCTCGAAATGACATTGAATCTGTTTGGTTTTGAGTCTGGATTAAAAAACAAAAGCGTAATTACAAAGTAGTAAAATTGTGAAAACCTTAGAAAATTCAGTATTATAAGGCAGCATAAAATTCTTCACGTCAAGCAACACTCTTAAGTAGAAACCAAATATAGGTCATCAAAATCAAAATGATAATTTAAAGACTTGATCAGAATGCTTTATCTTTAAACAAATGAGTAACTGAGTGATTCCTTATGAAAGTCTTGAGAAAATACGTGGGCTTTAAAAGGATTTCTAATCTAACTGATTAGAAAGTAATCAAGAAATTCTTCAGTGCATCATTTAATTGAGACATCAATTAGGACAAGCTGAATGTGTCTGCTCAGTCAGAATTGGGTTACACCTGGTCAGTAAAACATCCCAGGGGGTTGGAATCTTAATATCTGTTAAAAACCTAAAGCAAGAAGCAAGCACCGTGACTATAGATTTCTCCTTTGGGATGGCGAGGGCTGGAGGGCACCAGAGCCACTGAAGCAAAGTTCCTTCTCCAGAACTTCAGGCGGCAAATGGTAAGAGACAGGAAGGAATCTATGAAGGAAATCACGAAAGGGGCAGGTGTGTGTGCTGCACACTTACAACGAAGGTCGGATTCTTGAGAGCCACTAATATAGTCCAAGGAACGCCAAGGTCATTTGTGATCCTATTATTAATTTGCTGATTTGGTTTGCAATAGAACCAATCAGATTCTACAGCCTGCTTTGAATGAACCATTCAAATACTCATTGTACTGTTTGCCTGGTCACACATGCAGGAGGGAAGGCAGGGATAAGAAAGCATACATCCTGTATTAAAGTATAAAAAGAAGTATTTTATGGGGAGAAACATAACCATTCAGTCATCTTAGTGAAACCAAAATAACGAAAGCTACCTCAAAAGAGAGCTGCTCAGGAAAATATACAAACTTGCACACGGGTCCTAAGAAATAAAAGTTCATAACACAACTGGTAGGTTTTCAGATGAACTGGTTGTGTTACGATGCAAATTTCAGATTAAAGAACAGTCCGCATTTCTGCCTGGCTCCTGTAAAAGAAACAGATGCAAAGAAAACACGGTCAAAGAAAAGATGGTTAATTCTGAAAGAACATTCCCCATATGCTATTTAATTATTTGGCTCATTTCCCTATAATGTGGAACTTATATTTTTCAATGTGTTTTGAAACCATGCCTCTGAAGCTACTGGTCATTGCTGGCTTCCAGAAAGGGCAACCAAGTGCAACCTGCTTTTGGAAACTGAATCACATTCAATCAACTGTTCAAAATGACTTTAGTGTGAAAGGTTGAGTTTTTCTGAAATTGTTCACAAGGACAAAACAATATATTGTATGTGTCCCTAAAATTGGCACATAGAACTGATATTTAAGTTAAATGGTGTCCTTTGTAATTCACCATGTCAGTAATCTAATTAGATGAATGAAACACGAGGGATTCCCGGACAGCAAATGACCACTAACTAAATCATGGGGAATTTCTTTCTCACAGTGCGCTATTATATAAATTAGATATAGTGGTTATAACATGTAACTCAATTAAACCCATTTTAAGACAGCACTGACATTGTTCAAAAGCATTCAAGAAATTATCCCTTTCTTCTACGTTTATTAATTTTTAGTATAATCTACTAGAACTTCGCTTAAGAACCTTTTATAATGCTTAAAAGTTGATGTCCAAATGTAAGATGATTAAGACAAAAACACAATGAACAGCAAGTGATATTTGTTGAGGAGTAAGACGTCTCTATCATGTGAAAACTAGCCTTGAGGAAGAAGAATCAAATAACAACTCTCTAACTGTTTGCGATCAAGTAGCAAGGCAAGGAAGGGATACTTTAGTCCTGTGACCTAGGACAAAAAGCCTGCTTAAGAACAAGATTATTAAGCCAGTGAGCTAGAATAATAATGCTTTTGCAGCGCATATGAATATATTTCAATTGTAACTTTTTGTTTCATATTTATATTGAAAAAATACATTGAGGCTAAAGGAAATGTTGGAGCATGCAGTGCCCACAATTTAGCCATCCCCTGGAGCTCACTGATACACAATTTGCTAAGCTTGATTTTCTACCTTAACTCACACAGAGCAGCAAGAGTAAACTTAGTGTAATCACATGCAAAGGAGGAGTGACCCTGAGACTAAGAATGATTTCAACTGCATAAAAGAACTTGACAGTAATTTGTAGTGGCATTTCCTTTGTACTTTAATAAATAAAGCTTGCATGGAGAACAGAAAATTAAAATAGCCACACTGGCCAGTCTTATAGACCAGAGAGTAGTGACACACACCCTTAATCCCAGTAGCCACAATGACACACCAGGCCGGTAGCTTTACTAGCTTGCCATAGAAACCAGGCGGTAGTGGTGCATGCCTTTAACCCAGAACTAGAGAGGATCATAAAACAGGAGGAGACATCTCTCAGTCTCAGTCTCATTCTGAGGTTTCCTGGAGGCAGGATCACCATTTCAGACTGAGGTAGAGGTAAGAGCCACTGACTGGCTGCTTTGCTTTTCTAGTCTTCAGGTTGAACCCCAATATCTGTCTCTGTGTTTTTATTATTTGTGCGCCAGTAGCTCTGGTTTGGTGCCATCCTAAGGCAAAGTTCATAAGGGCTCCTTGAGCAGAGTGGAAGGGTGCCAAAAGGAGGAGGGGGAAGGGAGGGAGGAAGAAGAGGAGACTCCCCTTCAAGATGGCAGCCAACTGAGACAGTCTCCTGGGATCATATTTAAGGATCATTAATCTAGATAATACTTTGTGGATATCCATAAGGCATTTTTTTCTGCTTCTATTTTTTTTAGAGAAATTTTGTTTGAAAATGTGAAAGTATTGATCTAATTCTTATTGAGGGTGATATAATAATAATTAGCCAATAAAACCCATCAGAGGCCTCGCAAGGGGATCCTGGGAGCAGAGATGAAGGGTTAGTTATACCGCATTAGCAGGGGCTCTCCCCAAGTGCCTTCCCAGGAGTTTAGACCTGGAACACTGACAGCATTCAGCAGGGATTCAGCGTGGACTTCCCCTCGCTCTTCCCAGTCTGGTGCTCAGACAGAGAGGAAAATCACCACTGGCCGTTGGCAGGCTAGACCCAGAGCTTTATAACATGCTGGAAGGCTCTGAGGGATACTAGAATGCCCTGGCACCCAGCCAACCTGCCTGGAGACCAGCCAGCTCTGAGGGGACTGCAGAGCTGTGGGTACTATCTCCTATCTGGGATAGCTCTCTGTGCATAAATCCCTGACTCCACCCTGGGCCACTGAAACAATAGGGCTGTTTCCTCCTCTGTCAAGGGCCTGAGGGAAATTCCAAGGCATTTATGGCTTCTTATTTTCAAGAAACATTGCTGGTTACTACAGGCCATGTTCTTTGAGGTGAGTTGACAGTTCCATCTTTACAGCATTGCCAAGCTTATTTCCATTTTACAGACGAGGGAAATGAGGCTCAATGTGTGTATAGCAGGGGCCTGGACCAGTGAGTAAGGGTCCCACAGTCTGGGTCCTAGCTGTCTGACTTCATGTGTACCTCTGCTCTGGTCACAGTCTCATACTTCCCCTTCAACCAAAGGGTTCCAACCCGTTTGCATCCCTGGGGAGGGGGTCCCCTCACATGTACATCCCACACCTCTCCTCTCCCAAACTATCTCGTCACATAACCTCCAGTCTAGCACTGCTGATATGGCTCAGGTTCTCTTTGTAACATAGAATGTCTGGCTAGATTTTTGTTTTGACATGAGAAAAACTCATATAGAAGTTTGATATATATTGGATATATCAGACTTCAACTTATTCCCTTCTCTCTGCCTTTCTTGGCCCTTTCCTCAAACTCAGCACACACACGCGCACACACACACACACACAAGCATACACACACACACCACATACACACACACCACATACACACACATACACACACACACACCACACATACAGTCTCTCTCTCTCTCTCTCTCTCTCTCTCTCTCTCTCTCTCTCTCTCTCTCTCTCTCTCTTTCTCTCCATGCTAGTGAAATAACTAGAAGACTCAAATTTCTCTAGGATACAACTTTCATTTCCCACCTGACTGGACAGAAGTTTGAAAAACTAGCACCAGGGCGGCCAGCCTAGCCATATTCTGCCGTCCTCTCAGAGGCCACAAACGGCACGTAATGAATTCATTACTAAGCTTACTGGCCAAAAGACAAAATAAAGATACTGAAAATTTTCAGATAGGCTAAGTTTTGCACAAAGGGTCAGATAGGGAAAGGGGAATATTTCATAACAAAGAAAATGGAGGTTAAAAAGTAAGAGAACCAGGCAAGTGAGGATCTTCTGTAAATGGGCAAACATGGGCTTCAGATGGCCCGGACTTCATTTACTATGAATTGAGATAATTGATGTCTTCATTTGCCCAACAGGGGTTAAGAAAGTATCTACTTATGCTATGGAATAATTCTTTTGTATACTGTGAAGATGTGCTGCTCTCAATGTTAATAAAAACCTGGCTGATGGCTAGGCAGGATTTTCAGGGCAGAGAGAATGCTGGGAAGAAGAGGGGTGGAGTCTCAGGAGTCACTGAGCAAGCAGGATGGGAAGTATGCAGATGAGGTAAATGAGCCTGGGGCAGCACATAGATTCTTAGAAGTGGATTAATTTAAGTTACACGAGCTAGCTGAAAATGAGCCTAAGCTATCGGCTGAGCGGTTATAATTAATACGAAGTCTCTGCGGTTATTTGGGGAGCCATTGGTGGGACATTGCTGCTCGGCAGTCTAGATGGAAGAGTCTACCTACACACTTGTTTGAGGAAGCCAGTGACAAGAGACCATGTTGTGGTGAGGAAGGTAGACAGAGCACACCTGTAAGCACAGTGCTTGGGAGGCAGAGGCAGAAGAAACAGGGATTTGAGGTTACTTCAGATGAGTTTGAGGTCAGCCTTGGCTAAGATGTGTGTGTATGTACAATGAACTTTGGAGAAAGGTACGAGAAAAAGCTAGAGGAAAGATTAATTCTATGAAAAGGGAGAAAAGTCAATTAAAATAAAGGACATTAAGAATAGTATAGAGCTGGGTGGTGGTGGTACACACTTTAACCTCAGCACTTGCGAAGCAGAGGCAGGTGGATTTCTATGAGTTCAAGTCCAGCCTGGTCTATGGAGATAGTTCCAGGACAGCCAGGGCTACACAGAGAATCCCTGTCCCAAAAAACAAGACAACAACAACAACAACAATAAAAGATAGAATGAAACTCTAGCTACATACAATAATTGGAAGAGGGAGCCACAACCATGTTGGGGGAGGGGAACAGAAATAAACCATTGGTTGTGGGATGTAAGTATGGGAGTAACTGGAAATGAAGCGTGGCGTTTACAGCAGCTCAGCAACTGGACACTGAAGTGTGTTCTGGGGAGAGAGCTGGCAAGGCTACCCAGCCCTGCACTTGAAGATATTTGCTCTGTAATAAGAACAAAACCCTGAAAAGAGTAAGGACATGGGCTTATATAGAGATGTGTGTGGTAGGCTGTTAAAGTCAACTGAGTTGACAAAGGGAAGGAAAGGCTAACAAGGACACAATTAACTAAGGGCCCAGAATAACTTGTCAGAGAGCAAGCAAACCCTAGAGCAGACACCCAGGAGGCTATCACAGTGTCCTTAGAGAGAAAGAAAGGATGGAGAGGGGAAAGATACTGATTTGAATGTCCAGGGTGCAAGCCAAGCCTTTCATAGAAGGGACGGTAGCTGAAGAAGAATCACCTGACTTCTCAGTTTTGATACAAATGGAACTGGGTTTGATGGTCTCAGAACTCCTTTGGGCCCACTCAGAATACACCATGAAAGTGGGTGCTGAAAATGGCTCCCCCTGAATCCAGATTTCTTTTTCCTCTTTAGTTGCTGACATATGAGGCTCCCTCTATTTGTGGGGTAGAAATAACCCCAGAAGTAAAGAGAAAAGAAAGGTCATGAAACTTGCTCAGAAATGAAGAAATAAGCCTTGCAGAAAAACAAGGGGCATTCAATTAAAACAAAATCTTTGCCATTCTCAAAGGTTGGACCCTAGGTGGCAGGTTTAATGTTGATTGAAGTTTTGTTCAAGTAACTTAACAAAACAAAAACACTCTCACACACACAACGTCTAAAGAAACAAAGTGCTGACAATTTACAGTGCTTTGTGGGCTGGCATGAAAGCCCCCACAGCAAAAAAAAAAAAAAAAAAAACAGAGGAAATTAGAAGAAGAAAAAAGAGGAAACTCGTAATGGAACACCCAGAAACAGGACTGGTAGCTTTTACACTCAGGCTACACAAGGGCTGCTAAAAATAGACAACGAGGCTGTCTTTGAGCTGAAAGGAACCTTACGGAACGCAGGAACATCAGTGTAGAAGGGGAGCGCTGTCTCGTTGTGTTGGAATAGATGTTCCTGACTTACAGGGCCATAGGGCAGCACCTTGCGGGGTGACAGCACACAGTGGCTGCAGGGTGCACGCGTGGAATTCATCCTCAGTGACTGAAAAGTGTGACGGATTTCCTGAAAAGTCCGTATGGAATAAGCATCCCCCAAAGTAAATGGAGACATCAGTAGTCTACCTACCAGATGTCAGCAGGCAGTTAGCCCAGATGTTCTCTCCCTTAGCTCAGCGCTCTCCTCTGCCTCCTCCCTTTAGGGTAAGGGCCAGCCCCTACACTCTTCTCTCTCGCCCTTTGAACATTTCAGCGAAAATCTCTAAGTCTAGTTTACCTGTTGGTGGGTTTGCTACTATAATTGGATCAAATCCCTTATGTTTGGAACTGGAATCACATGCCGAGACTTCACTCAGGAAAACCAATTGGGGCTTTGGACTGTTTGAGCACTGTTTTTCCAAACTGTCAAAAGAATTAGCCCCCCTTGGACTTCCCACAGGTCAGGGAACCCTGATTGCTCTTCGAGCAGATGAGGGAGGGTGACTTGATCGGGGGAGGGGGAGGGAAATGGGAGGCGGTGGCGGGGAGGAGGCAGAAATCCTTAATAAATAAATAATTTTTTTAAAAAAAGATTTAGCCCCCGCTTTTTAAAATCTGACTTTTCATTGGAAAGTATAATGTGGAGTTCTGAAGACCTTTAATTCATAGCTATGTTTGGCCTGCTAGATTTCTGCCGGTACACGCAGAAAAGCTCACCCTTGATTCCCAACTCCTCTGCTTAGATCAAAACCAGCATCCTTCTTCCTTTCTTTAGGGCTCCTTGCTTCCAGCAAGGGTAGGAATAAATTCAAAGCTACAGTTTGGCTCTCGAGACGCAAAAGTCAGATTTCTGCCTGTGTCTGGTGGAAACAGCATCACACTAAATCGAAGAAAGGTCAAAGGTAACTGCTAAGAGGACCCCATGGGAGGAAGGAACCACTGTGCAACCTCCTGGGCATCCGGCACCTCCAAAGCTCTGCAGACTCCTCGGTGATTAGCTGATCCAAAACAGCCCTAGGTAAACATAGCATCTGTGCAGGGAATCAAAGTGCTGTCCCTATAAGATAGCATATCTGCAAAGCTAATCCTCCTCTCTGAGTCTCCCCTGCAGGCCCACTAGGGTTCCCTCTGTGTTCCCTACCCCACCCCTCTTTGTTGGTGGTCATCATACAGCTCAGGGCCTGTGGCAGCCTCTCAGAGAGGAACAACCCAAACACTCTTGTCTCTAGGTTGCTACTAGAGCAGAGTTTGTGTTTTCGCTTGACTTCCTAGCAGAAGTCCAATAATGTGATCCTATGCCGTGTTTTCTTATCTTGGAAGATATTTTGCAGCAATACACTGTCCTAGCAACTGACATTCTGATACACATAGAATGACAGATATTTATGTCCCCAAGCTGGTAGTATGGTGTTTACCTTAGGTGCATGAATAAGCATTTCACACACACACACACACACACACACACACACACACACACACACATGCATGCACACAAGCACACACACAGAGGCTTGGGGGAGTGGCGACTGTCCCCTCCTGAGATAACATGGGAATCTTAGAGTGTCTGTCATTCCCTTATCTCAGTCCCCTTTTTCCTTTTCATTCAATGTGACCTTCCCAGGAAATGAAAATCCTGGGGACATAAAATCTCAACCCTGCCTGCTCTGAAGGGCAAAGATTATCCCAGACACCCACCGTGTGCCCCTGCCGGGAGGTGTCTTCACTCTGTTTTCTGTGCTTGACCTGAAGTGTCCTGGTTCCAGCCACCCACATACATGCCACCTATCAAGTTCCACGGACAGTATTTCTAGCAGAAATCCCTGCCTGTGAGTGCAGATCAGGCTAGGAGTCAGTAACGGCTTCTCTCTGCTTCCCTTTGCAGCACGGAAGTTGTTCATTTTCAAAGGGAGCAATGCAGATCTAATGGTGCTTATGGGAATAGGAATTAGCCTTGGAGCGGGGTGGGTTCAGTCCGATACAGCAGGAAATGCAACAGCTCTATCCAACGGGTAACTTTGGCTCCACAATCTCTCACCCTCTTGTGAAGGTCAGACTGTGTGTGTGTGTGTGTGTGTGTGTGTGTGTGTGTGTGTGTGTGAACACGCTCATGTTGTATATCTACCCACACATGAGACACATTAACAACCCTAAGAAAAGAATTCTGATCATTTGGAAACTCAAAAACAAGAACTTAAAAAAAAAATGTAGTGTTTTAGTGTAAGACATTTCAAGAGGAAGACGTGAAAGATGGGAGGAAGGGAGTTTTGATGACTTTAGAAAACATCCATTTTAAACTCTTCTTTCTTACTAGGAAGCAAACAGGTTAAATTTGTTTCTGGTGTCCTGAAGTGGGTTATCTGTCTCCCCAGGAGGCCAGGAACAAAGAAATAGCCTTGTTCCACCAAATCTAGATCAGGCTTTCATTTCTTTCTCCTTCCAACCTTGACTAAAACAAAGGCCAAGAGACATTTTGGGAGTTCATTTTCCTGTCATTCTCTAGTGGGACAAACATCAGACAACTTGCAAAGGTCAAAGGGCTATCAACGGCAGATTGAGGGGTAAGGAGAGGAGGCAATTATGGAAAATAAATTCGTTCCTTCTTTATCAGATGGAGTTTAGTCTCCTTTTCCCAGAATTCCCACATCTACAGACAGCCACTGTAACTCTCCCACTCCCAACACAAGGACACCAATGGTCCTTCTTCTCACATCAGGACCCGTAGAGTAAGATTCATCACTCACCAGGAGCTGCTCCGCTCTGCCGTCCTGGGTCTCTTGTCATCTGTGTTCCACCACGAAGCTCATGGTGGTGCCGTCAAAGGAAGGGGGAGCGATGATCCGTGGCCCCAAGGGCTGTGAGGCGATGCTGATGACAGGTTTGCCGTGGAGCTGGGCGAAGCCCTTGGCCCCCACAAGCTGGGGTGTGGCTGCCGGGGCGGAGGAGGAAGAGGAGGCAGGGGACTGACCAGAGGCCATGAAGTACGGGGCTTCGGTAAACGTGGCAGCTGTCTCTTTGCTGGGGGTCTCTGCTGCCACGGAGAGTTCACCGCCTCCTGCAGTGTGAGCGATGGGTGTGGGCTGCAGGGCATTGGGGGGCAGCACTGTGGGCAGAAATCCGGGATAGATCATATAGGTGGGCCCGTAAGCCCCAGGACTCAGGGCTAGAGGAGGTACAGGAAGGGACATGGGTGCCACAGGTTGTTGCTGGGAGGTCATGGGCACATCCACATATTGACCTGTCTCAGGGTCAAACAACCTCCGGGTCATGGGTTGAACGGGCGTGTCCACCAGATAATACTGCCCGGTGGTTACATCAAGGAGCATCTTGCGCTGGGTCTGCTGGGGTGGTGGCTGCTGAAAGGGGTCTGTGGGAACTGTGGCTGGGCCTGCAGGGGCTGGGGCTGCCATCCCGGGTGGCGAGAAACAGAGGACCTGTGGCTGGGCCCCCTGCAGAGTGAAGGGCAAAGCCTGCTGGTGGTAGACCGCTGTGGCCGTGGGCGTATGCTCGGGGCTTTGCGGCCCTGTCGGGGCAGCCACTGTTTCTCGGTGGTTGTCAGGTTTGGTACGCCAAGCTGGCTTACTGGCTCCGCTGACATGAGAGCCTTTGGAGTTACTGGGGACCTGACTGCGGGCACTCAGTGGAGGTAAGCTGCAAAGAGTGGCAGCTGAGGAGCTGGGAGGCCCATCTCTGGAAGCCCCAGGCCTGCTGAGCAGCTCTCCTGAAGCAGAGCTTCCTTTAAGGGGGATGGTCAGGTAATTCTCACAGGCGTTATTGCTCTTCTCCAAACTGATTGCAGCTTTCCTGTTGGTGACCTCATCGGGAGGTGCTCGGGTGGCTGGGGAGATCTTGAGGGATCTGAGTCCCTGGGATTTGATGCCCTTGCCTGTTGAAAGGCTCTCCGGAGAAGGCCCCTGTGGGAATTTGCCCGCGACACCCCCGGTTTTTTGAGCGCTGCTAGCACTCACCGTGAACACGTTCCGGTTGCTGGGGAGTGGGGGGAGGGGCTGCAAAGGTTGAGTTCTTTCCACGTCCTTGTGGACTGGGGGAATATAGAGAGACCTGGGCCTTTCTCTGGCCATGTTCTCAAAGGCAGCTGCCCGCGCAGACACGCTCTCCGTGCTGGGGTTAGAGTTTCTTCTCTGCAGACGTTCTATGGGGCCCCCCCTCAGGACCACGCCACCTCTGTGTCCCGTGTCTCGTTCTTCCATCTGCCCCAACTGCTTGGTCAGCTTGTCAGGGTCTCCTTCAGGTCCAGCGACCCCTTCCCTCTCCTCACTGGCAATGAGGGACAGGACGTGGCTGTCAGCCATCATGGGCAAAGGGTCACTTTTGCGTTTCCATTCATTCCGGTTGAAGCTATACAGCTCTTCCATGGACCTGACTGCTGCTGTTAGCTTCTCCAAGGCATTTCGAGCTGGCTTTGGTGCCTTCCCTTCCTCCTTGATGTCTTCCTCTTTGGTTTTCTCTGGGGTCCTCTGAGCCTTGGAGACAATCTTGAGCACAGGCAGGTAAGAGCCCTGCTCGGATTTATTGGGGGCAATGGTGGCCACGGGCAGCCTGCCAGATGCCCTGTGAACCAAGACAGTCCCTTCTGGGGAGGAGTTCAAGACCCTACTGCCACTGCCCGCTTTGCCCACACCTTCCCTGGCCTCTCGGTCCACACCGTCTTCTCTTGGATTCACAACCGCCTGGCACGTAATCACCATAGGGGACAGGGACCTAGATCCTCCAGCGGCTGCAGCCAGCTGCCTGGGCTTGGACCCCGTCAACCCCTGCTCCGGGGTGATGCTGCCCTTGTCACTGCTGTCCCCTGACCCTTTGATCAGTTTCCTGACATCTCTCACCTGGTGGAGAGGTCCTTGGGCCTTGGATTTGTCTCTAACATCTCTTACCTGGAACTGGGGCACTTTTTCCAGATTGTCCCCACCACGGAAGAGTTTCTGCTGGGTTCTGCTGTTGTCCTCAATGGTCTTAAAGAGGTTTGAGTTGCTGCCACTAGCCAATTTAGGCGTGAGCAACTTGGCAATGTTGAAGTCTGAGCTTGGCTGTTGTACACTCCCCAGCCGGATCTTGATTTCAGGAGCCTTGGGCCTGATCACTGCCATGGAGGTGGCCTGGGCGGCGGCAGGGTACTTGGTGGCCTGCTTCTCTGGCTGTTTGTCCTTGGGCGTCTGCTGGATGTTGGGCACAAAGAGGCGAGACATGATGGTAGATTTGCTGGCAGAGATCTCCCCAAGATCAGCCTTCCAGTCCCCACCTTTGGAGAGCTTCAGCTTCCCAATGGGGGCTTTCTCCTCCAACTTCTCTGCCTCTTTCTCCTTCCATGTCCGGAAGGCGCTGTTCTGACTCCGGAGAAAGATGCCCTTCACAGTCTCTGAAGCACTCTTTTTAATTTCACACACTTCTGTGTGCCCATCAGAGGCATTCCGGCTGGGGCCAGCGTTGCTCTCTCTAGGAGTACTGGCTTTGAAAACAGGGGACTTAGAACCTACGACAGACCCTTCTCCACCTACATCAGACACGCTGACCACCGTGTATTCGGAACTCGCCTCCGAATGACGTGAGCTCTGCCTCTGCAGACCCCTCTCCCAGGGCTTCTCTGCCCCAGGAGTTCCTTCTGTCTCCTTAGAGGTGCTGGGGGCGCTGCGGCGCGACGTGTTGGTCACTTCTGTCTCCTTGGAGGTACTGTTCCGGCGCGATGTATCGGTGACTTCTCCTCTCTCCATCTTGAACTCATGTTCTCGCTGCATCTTCTTGGAAATGACATTTTTGAGCAGACTTGAAGCAAATTTGGACTTCTTCTGGGGGCCGTCACTGCGAGAGGCGGGCTTGCTACCCTCAGATGTCTCTGACCCACCATCTGTGTACACCGACCCTGGGCCTTTGTTGGAGCCTTTGCTGGTTCTGCAGGGCCCAGTGGCTGAGCTGGCTTTGCTCTCACTTCGTAGATTGAGGGGCTCCAGAAGTGTGACAACCCGGGAGCCAGTTTGGACCTGTTTCTGGAAGCACAGGGGTGTCTCCACATGCTTGATTTCTCCCTCAACTTTGCTGACCACAAACTCCAAGGCTTTGGTTTGGGACTTCTTGGCCTGGAGGTAGATCTGGTCTGCAGTTGCTCGGGGGCCACCACCCTTCCTCAGACCTGCAGCCACAGAGGCGGCACTGCTTCTCAGCAGGCTCTGCTCCACCCTGGCTCCGACACCTCCACATTTTAAGTCCAGGAAAGTTGACCATCGTCCAAAGCCCACTTCAGAGAGCGTGGCGGAGGATTCTCGGGAGCTGATGTTGAGAGCCTCAAAGTAGGGGTAAGCGAGGCTCCGGAAGGCCCTGGAAGTCAGGTTTCTCACCTCTTTGTCTGCATCGTCCAGCTCGCTCACTGCACTGGAGGCTCCGCTGGAGTAATCCACCAGCTCCTTGGCCCGAATGGCCCCGCACCTGGTTTGCAGTCGAGCTGGGACTGCAATGAATTTCTTTGCATGGTCCTGAGCCACGGCTGCAGCCGAATTTTGCTTCTGTGAACTTGAATTGTGTTCAGCAGTCGTAGAGACGCGGAGGCTCATGTCGCCTTCATGCTTGGCAGCGTAAATAATGTTTTGCTTTGCACGCACGTTGCTAGGCTCATTTATAGCCCGGGAAGTTGGCTTGATTGATAGGAGGATCTGGCTTGCTGCACTCCTACAGCTGCTTGCTGCAGTGGCCGATGCCCCTGAGGCTGCCTCCCGGAGCTCCAGTAAAGGCTCAGGTGGAGTGGCAGTGCCAGGTCCAGTGGGTGGGGAAACAGTGTCACTGTCAGAGGGGCCGCTGCCCACTTCTGTGCTGCTGGTGTCCCGACCACTGCTGCCTGCACTAGGGCGAGCCAGGTCACTGCTGATGGGGCTGGGAGTCCGAGTGGTGTTGGTGCTCGGCGTGGTGCTGGCGTAACAGCTGTTGTCATCCTCTTCTTCGGTGGTGATGTCTCCTGGGGTCTCATCACTGCCACCAAAGGAAGCATAGTCCACGAACGAGTAGATCACGTTGTTGTCCTCGAAATCCCAGCGAGAAGCCAGCCCCACATCGAAATCCATGCCCTGCTCTACCTCACTCAGCTGGATCTCATGGGTGGTGATGTAGTGTGTGTCCTCATTCTTCAGGGGGTCCCTCTTGCCCTGCGACTTGGTAATTATGTCCTTGCACTCTGTCCCATCACTGACCCCTCCTCCTCTATCCTCCCTCGCTCCCACCCCTTCCCCTGCTTCTTCTCCATTGTGTTGTTGGCAGCTCATTTCCGGCTCACTCTCAAAGCCTAAAGATGAAGAGGAGGTGGCCAGGACCCCCAGTAACTTGGTGGGATCATTCGTTTTGGAAAGGCCATCGTCTTCTGCTCTGTTTACCGGGGAGGAGGAGGAGGAAGATGAGAAGTCATTCTCACCAGTCCGGGAGCTGGGGCATTGGGAAGAAGCAGGACTCTTCCTAGGGCTTGGAACCTCCCTGGCACCGCTGCTGGGTTCATCCTGGGCTTTTGTCTTTGGGCTCCCGGAGGCCTGCTCTTTAGGGCAGTGTTCCAGTAGTAGTTGAGTGGTCTGGGGGCTCTCCCTTTGGACTTCGGCTGAAGCACACATCTCCACATACTTGGCTTCAGGCTGGGCTGAATCTGAAGGCTCAGAAAGCAGCGGCAGCTGCTGCCTGGGCTCCGGGTTGTCTTGAGCTTGGCTCAACTGGTCCTCCGCAGGCGTCAGTCTGGTCTGAGGGTTCATGTCGGAAGTACCGCCTTCCATTCTGAGCCCTTGCCCGGGTTTCAGTGACAAGAAGAGACAGTGGTGAGCTCTGGAGCTGTCCTGGGTTCCACTCTGGTCCTGGAGGGGCCGCAGAGTGGCCTGAAACAGGTTCCCACGTGCCTTTGGGGCTGGCCCCAAAGCTGTAGGTACCACTGCTACAGCTGCCACCACCGCCCAGTGCTTCAGCCCCTGTGGTGGGGCCTCAGCAAGCCAGACTGCGGTGGGAGGGCTCCCAAGACGGGCAGCAGAAGTGGTCTGTAGCCAGGGGGCTGCGGCTCTGGCCGCGATTGTGGCCAGGGTCCTGCTGCCGAGCGGTCCTGTCCAGTTGCTTGTCTGGCACCGTCTGTGGCTGGTGGTCTGAATGCCATCAGCCAGTGAAGAAGCTGCATCTGGAGGTCGACGCCGGGTCTGCCAGAAATGAACGGAAAGCATGTGCTGTGTCTGGTGCAGCCTTGTCGCTTTCCTGGATGGGGAGGTAGAGGGTCACGTCATTCCAGAAATATTTTTAGTGTCCGTTCCCTCCATATCGAAACTACACTTGAGGGTAAAAGGAAGAGGCTGTGAAGAACCAAGGGAGAGGAGGTGGGGTGGGAAAGGAATGCGGCTTCTGATTCAAATCCACCAAATGTTCATTGTAATCTGTTTTAGAGCCGTCTAGCAAGTACACAATTACCCTTCACTGGCTGCCATCTTTCTCCAGCCTCTGATTAAATGAATTTTCTCTCCTTGTTCAAAATTCAAATTTTGCACTACACTTCAAATCAATTAAGGAAACGCCAGAAATATTCTGAGTCCCCCTTGTGCATATGGTAATTTTATATTTGCCTCATTTGCATGCTCTTTCTGTCTTTGGAGAACAACATCCCATGAGTGACAGTAATGAAAGTTTTCACAGGACTGGAATTTTTTTTCAGCTGCCTTTCCTTTGGCCAAACTTAAATTCTGTGGAACGTGACCTTCTTGTTTGGAAATGGGGTAACCCTTCTAGGATCCTTACTGTGCTGATTCAAAGCTGAAAGGGGAAATTTTCCAAGATCTAAAACCTCCTTAAATACACTTGGAGCTACCGGCACTCTGAAGAAACACGGGAGGACAATATGGACACTATTTCAAGTCGCTTATAGTATCTACTCAAGCTCAAAATCGTTCCTCAACTTGTAAACCCAGGACAAGACAATAAGCCCCGTTAAATATAACCTGAGCTGCTGCGCAGTGATTGGGCTCCCCTGGCTGTGTGCCAGGCCTGCAGGGCACAGAGTCAAAAGGCAGGGAAGAACAACGAATATGCTTACCCTTCTTGAGTACAGTGCGGCTCAGAGGGAGGTTCAGAGGGGAAATGTGAGCCGCTGGCATGCCCCATGAAACGCAGCCAAGATCCCAGTTCACCAGCTCTGAGATACAGCCATTCCAAACAAGTCAAGGGTTGTGCAGGCAGATTTGCCAAGGAAACCCAAGCCAGGGGTCTGGGCTAGCAACCTATGGGGCAATTCCCTGGGCACAGTCCATGGAGAACCACAACTTGGTTTTGGCGAGATCTGGCCCTCATCACCTGCCAGGCCCAGTTCCACCGCTATACATAGTCTGTGTGTCACTTATGCCGATTGGATAAAGTCCTATTTTAAACACGCACATTTGTGGGAAACGAAAATAACACCGTCAAGCATCCCCTTTTGACATGAATGCCACCCCCACACTGAAGACTGTTCCTTCCTCTGAGTAGGCTTGCGGGTAGGTAGGAGGTAGGCACCCCTAACAACTGCAGCTTCTACCTTCTCCCCTATTGGGATGCAGGCATCCCAGCGCACAGTCTCCTTGGACAAGCCCTCCACCCTCCTCGCTACCACTAAAACATGAACAGGAGAGTCTGAGTGCATCAAGAATAAAATTATAAAAATAAAATCGTATCTCACAGGAGAAAAAAAAGAAATACCTTCCAAATCTTAGTATCTTAATTAATGAGCACAATAACTAGGGACATTTTAATTTGCGCATATATACGTATATAACATTCTGGTTTCTCTGTGTAGCTCTGGCAGTCCTCAGTCTCTCTCTCTGTTGACCAGGCTGGCCTCAAAGTCACAGGGATCTGCCTGCCTCTGCCTCCCAGATGTAGGGATTAAATGTGTGTGCCACCACTGTGGTGCAATTTATGCGTATTTTAATAATTGAATCCTGTTTAGAACCTGATGAGTTAAGTACAGTTACTGTACTGATTTTATAGATGGGGAAACTGAGACCCAGAGATGGGACAGAATTCAAACGACCAGATATTAAGTCTGCATGACCACAAAGAAACCACGTAGCTGTTTGAGTTTGGTTTTTTTTATTTCATATAATCAACCTGGGATTATATGAAAGGACCATATATTATATGGATTCAGGACCATGATCCTATTAATAAAATGGAATTAAATACAGTCACCTCTCAGGCAAGCAGCGTTTTCAGCTCTGCATTTTAAGTTTTCTTTGAGGCTGACCATGCCTCAGCCAGTGAAGCCTCAAGACAGCCCCAGGTACTATGGGCCTTGTGCATCACAGCTGAACAAGAAGCAGAGTTTCTGCTTGTCAGGCAGTTATAATCTAAGGAGGAATAACTCCAGCACTTTCTTATGGCTCTGCCTGTGATGGCAACACAACAGATTTTTCCAAGTTTCTTCCTGTAGTTCGCAAAATATAAAACTGGAAGGTCAGGGGCATTGCGTGTGAGTTAATTCCTAATTTCTCTTCCTTCCTTCCTTCCTTCCTTCCTTCCTTCCTTCCTTCCTTCCTTCCTTTTATTTTTTTGTTCCTTTGTTTTTTTTGAGACAGGGTTTGTAGATCAGGCTGGCCTCGAACTCAGAGATCCAACTGTCTCTGCCTCCTGAGCGTGGGAATTAAAGGCGTGTGTGCAACAACTGCCCAGCATAATTTCTTAGTATCCAAAGTTCTTAAAATCTCCCTCCCAAGTTCTGCTCCCTCTTTGAGCACAACCGTGGCCAAACCTCCCTGAGATTCAGACACAGCCTAGTTCTAATATAGGTACTCACCTTCAGGATATCCGCGTGGCTCCTTCTTGGCTTTCTAGGGAAACAATGCCAGTGTAGGTGGGGGGAGGAGGGGAGAAAAGGGGAAATTCCTTCATATAAAGTCAATTTCCAAAACGTTTTGTTTAAGCCAGACCACAAGGAATCCTTTTAAAAATCACACAAGCTAAAAATCTGCAGTAGGACAGACTAGTCAAAGTAAAGAAATGTATAAATAGAAAAATAATGACCAACTTTAGGGTAAAGATAATAATTAAGAACTCCTTCATGCATTTTTCTTAGAGTCCATGAATGGTCCCCTGAAGGGAATGCTCTCGAATCTGCTGCAGAGTCTGGAGTCATCGGTAGCCACGGTGCCTTTTATTCTTTCATATGACTGCAATGAACTTTTTTACAGATGAACTCAGGGACTGCCTACCCAACCTCAAGTCCTGAGCACTCGGCAGTGACTAATCCTGCCAGCATTAACCCATGCTAAGTAGGCATGCTTGGGGAAGCCAGGCAAGGTGTGCCATGCCGATAACTTTAGATGGGAATTCAGAGAGCAGCAAAGGAAATGACTCAGCATCCTTATTCTCACCTCTGTGGAGAAAGTGTCTCAGCTTTCCCTGAAGGTCCTCTGAGATAGATCAGTGCATGTAAAACCTTAGCAAGATTTTGGAAATGAAGAATGACGGCCACTCGCCAGTTGATCAAAGGATATTCTTATATTTAGGGTGCAGCCATGGAATAATATGATAACTAAGCATACCATTCAAGAGAAATGAACAAACAAACAAACATGAGGAAATGCATTGCATTAAACTTAGCCTCAGGTTAGATGCCAAATGCTTAAGCCAAACCTTCCTAGTTCCTCTGGGGTGGCATGGGAAGGGAGGCCGGTGGTGCCTTACATTCAGTTGAAGGTCTTTCCATAAAGGTGGGTATGGCTCTCTGCACACATTTAGGTGGAGAAGGCTTTTCTGCTGGCTACTGCCGAAGACCCCCAGTGTGGCCAGCCCCTTCCTCCCAGGCCCAGTAGGGACACACAAAATTAGTGCCTAAAAGAAAGCATCTGCCCTCTTTTTTTTTTTAACTTCCCTGAAAGTATCCGAAGGTGCCTAGTTATTGAAATAACTGCCTCACAATCATAGGACTAAAAAGAAATTATTATTTCCACTTTATGGATTAAAAAAGAGGGAGGCTGAATAAAACTTGTGCCTTATAAGGCTTTCACACATTTTCCCAATTAACAAATGTGGGACCCTGTTAGAACTGGGTGTCAGGTGGTCCGAGCCTGCGCAAAGTGGGTAGCTGAGCCCTGAGTCTATGAGGTTGCGGGGGAGGGTGTGGTCGCTGTCACAGGGCCATGCCCATTGTAGGCCAATTAAACTGTTTCACAGCCTCAAGCCAGCTGCCTGCCCATGGGGCCGGCTGGTCCAGAGATGTGGAGAGGCAGGCTTAGAGGACTGTCTCTGTGAAGGGAAAACAGCATGGCCAGCGGGGGATGAGGAAGAGAAGCACGTCGTTGTAGCATGGAGCCACAGACACGCTAGATGCAACCCCTTAGCTATGCCCTTAAAACTTGGAAGGACAGGAAGGGACAGTTCACCACCAGAAATAAACCCTTACTAACCAGCCCTTGAGGCTGCACATAAGCTCAGATGTGGCGTGGCTGTTTGCTTTGTCCCTCGAGCCAGGAGGCAGATCAGGGGGTCCATCTTCTCCGGCTGCCCGCCTCCACTCTTTGTCCCTTGAACTCCTCCTGGGCTTTCTGCTCTCTCTTCCTCAGCTGTTATTCCTCTGAGCCAGGGACATGCTGCCTTAGACAATTGCCTTTTTCTCCTCAGGGAGCTGTGGAGATGCCAGGTTCCCGATAGGACTGTTTAAAGGAAGATGTTCCCTTGAAGGCCACCCTCAGGTGGAATCTCTGCAACACTACTTAAACCAGCCTAACTCTCAATCTTGGTCCATCTCATCTATGACCTGCCTGTCATCCTGGCTTGCATGTTGTACATCCAGAGAGGAGGAGGTGGCACAGGTTGTCCCTGGTCTGTGAGGCCAGGGCAGGGACGATGTCTCCCTTGCCTTTCACAAGATAGAAGTAGTAACTAGCCAAGTTAGCCACTTGGGTAATCATGTATGTCATGTATTTCTGTAATTTGTAGGAAGCAGGTTTTTTTTTTTCCTTTTAAATCTTGATGTTACATTTTGAGCCCTAACTCTTGATGATTCATTGTAGCTTTTTATTTATTTGTTTATTTATTTAGGTTCTGTCTAATTTGAAAAATGTGGGTTAATTATAATGGTACTTAGAATGATCATGCCATATCTCACCAACCTGTATATTACAATATTAGCAAATCACCTAATGTCTTAGTCACTGTTCTGCTACTATGAAGAGACACCGTGGCCAAGGCAACTCTTATAAAAGAAAACATTTAATTGGGGGCTGGCTTGAACTTACAGAGCGTTAGTTCAATAGCATCATGGCAGAGAGCATGGTGGCAGGCAGGAGTGGCTGGAGAAGTAGCTGAGAGCTACATCCTGAGGAAAGGGAGAAAGAGAGAGAGAGGGGAGAGAGAGAGAGAGAGAGAGAGAGAGAGAGAGAGAGAGAGAGAGAGAGAGAGAGGAGATAATGGGTAGGCCTGGCATGGGTTTTTGAAGCTTCAAAGTCCACCTTCAGTGACACACTTCCTCCGAAAAGGCTGTACCTCCTAATCCTCCCAAACAATTCTGTTCTCTAGTGAATAAGCACTCACATATATGAGCCTATGGGGACCATTCTTATTCAAAATACCACACCTTACGAAAAATTGAAACTGATTTACTGGTCATCTTTCTCATTAGAATTCAGCCCCTCTTCAGGCGGGATTATGTCTGATTTGTTTATTGCTATTTTATTTATATATTTATTGGTTTTTTGAGATAGGGTTTCTGGGTTTTCTGGGCATGCACCACCGCCCAGCTGTTTTTATCCTAACATCTAGGATAATGGAAGTCTCATAAAAATTAAGCTTTGGTTCATACATCCCTGATGTCATCCTCCTCCCCTTCATTCACTTCTCTCTCCCATCCTCCCGGGATCCGGAACACTTTGGGAACAAAATAAATCTTTGTTAACCTGCAAAGGACTGAACAGTAGGGAATGAGCAAACACTCATTTATCCTATAGCATTGAGTCAACGGTTAAAACATTTACTTGGGATAACTGGAGGCAAACTAGCAAAATTCTTTAGGGAGCTCCTTACTAACTGAATAGCTAAGTATGGGCTCCAAGTGAAGCATTAAGGTGCTTTGACCTGTGTGTATAGCAATGCAGTTTCAAAAGACACATTCGACGTCCTTAGAAACAAGACTTGAAAGTAGCAAAAGTCATCTTTTTATTTTTGCCTGCCTTCTAAACTTCCTTAATAACAACAAAATGTTTAACATAAAATAAAATTCTAAGTACATAGTTATCAATGCAAATGAAAACTCCCTTCTAAAAATTAATACAAATTAAAAATCACAAAGACCGTTCTTAAAGGTATAATATGGAATATCAGAGTTGTTTTGATTTGCATTTCTCTGATGGCTAAGGATGTTGAGCTTTTCCTTAAGTGTCATACTGAGTGAGGTAACCCAGACCCAGAAAGACAAGTATCATATGTACTTACTCATAAGTGGCTTTTAGACATAAAGCAAAGAAAACCAGCCTACAATTCACAATCCTAGAGAACCTAGACAGCAATGAGGCCCCTAAGAGAGACAAACATGGATCTAATCTACATGGGAAGTAGAAAAAGACAAGATCTCCTGAATAAATTGGGAGCATGGGGATCATGGGAGAGGGTTGAAGGGGAGGGGAGAGGTAGGAAGCAGACAGAGAAAAATGTATAGCTCAATAAAATCAATTTAAAATGTAAATAAATAAATATCACAATGAAAGGCTGTGGTGGTACATGCCTTTAATCCCAGCACTCAAGAGGCAGAGGCAGGTGGATCTCTGTGAGTTCAAGGCCAATGTGGTCTACAGCGTGAGTTCCAGGACAGCCGGGACTATACAGAGAAACTGTCTAGGAAAAGATAAACAAACAAACAAGCCCACTAAATCCTAAATTAAGGTCAGCAGTTGAGTCAAATCCAGACTAGACATCTTCAGGCTGTTCTTCCCTTTCATTAAGTCAGCCTCTACCACCAACAGATTTCTTTGCTATCCGTTGATCAGCCTGTGTATTCTGTAGCGGCCTCCAAGTCAAGTGATATCCCTGAAGACATCACCTTTGAAAGGTCAGGGGCTGTTAACCAATACAGACTTTGCTCTGCACTCGGAACACCGACTGCTTTCTGTAGGCAGCCATGAGTGGGGAGGGCTGCCAGGAGGTCTGACTTTTGCTGCTGAGCTCAATGGGATTACAAAGGAAGGAGAACACAGCCAACAGACCCTCCATATATTTACAGCGCGTTTTCCCAGTAACCGTTTATATGGCCGAAAATATTTTCAATAAAACCCTCCAGGGTCTCCTTTAAGAAGATGGTTTCACATTCCCAACTCAAACACCTGCCTGATTTAATGTGCTACTATTTTAGTATGTCCTGAAATCATGTGTTCCCTTGTGTAAGACTCAAACTGGCGTCTGTATGTTTACCATCCACACAGCCTCTTGGAAGAGAAACTGGTGTAGAAGATTCTTCTGACCACTAATGTCAAGAAGCACGGGCGGGAAAGCCATTTTCATCCAGGTGAATACATCTCCATTTTTCCATGTTATTTCCAACTTGGGAATATGTTCTCCTAATTGGTGGTCTTCCCTGGGTTTCCCTGACTGTCCTAGGGTGACTAAATAGCTCTGCCCAATCCTAAGACTTAGTAGATAGAAGAACACACGCTGGGCCCACTCAGACTTCTCTCTCGTCTCTATTCCTGGAGAAGCCCACTGGATTAACAATCAGATCTGGGGCAGGACTTGGGAACTGGAAAACATCTGTATAGTGGGCTTTCTCACTCCATGGTTCACAGGCTAGACACTTGTCAGGCCTGTGAAACATAGCTCAACCCATAAAGCAAGCAGAGCCAAAATCATCTTTGAAAACCATTTGAGTCACCTGTAAGTCCCTCTTCAGGATCCTGAGGATGTCACCCTGCGGAGGAAGAATGGCCATAATTATGCACAATGCATGAGAGTACACGGCAGCTGGGGAAACAACACATTTGCCAAATAACACAGCTCAGCGCGTCCTTCCCAGCGACCCACCCCAGTGCTCGGCTTTGTGCCCATGCGAAGCCCAGAGGTTCAACGAGGAACTTGGCTTCTGAGACAGGTTTATGTTTCAGATCCCGACTTCAGTCCTGAAGATTTGCTCCCACTCTGCTTTGGAAACGAGTCCATTCGGAATCAGCTGTGCACCTCAGGCAGCACCTCCAAGGAGCCGCTTCAGCCTTGATTAGACAACCAGAATCCGGCCCAGGTGTCTTATCTACAAAGGCAGGTGGGACTTTCTTTCCCACTCTGAGGCCTGATTGTTTTTATTTCCTATTTGTTATTTGCCGCCCTTCTTTTTTTTTTGTCCAAATGGCATGTTTATTGCATCTAAACTTTCTGTCAAATTATATATTTTTTTTAATTTATTTATTTATTAAAGATTTCTGTCTCTTCCCCGCCACCGCCTCCCATTTCCCTCCCCCTCCCCCAATTAAGTCCCCCCCCCCGGCCCGAAAAGCAATCAGGGTTCCCTGTCCTGTGGGAAGTCCAAGGAACCCCCACCTCCATCCAGGTCTAGTAAGTTGAGCATCCAAACTGCCTAGGCTCCCACAAAGCCAGTGCGTGCAGTAGGATCGGAAACCCATTGCCATTGTTCTTGAGTTCTCAGTAGTCCTCATTGTCCACTATGTTCAGAGAGTCCGGTTTTATCCCAGGATTTTCTAGACCCAGGCCAGCTGGCCTTGGTGAGTTCCCAATAGAACATCCCCATTGTCTCAGTGTGGGGGTGCACCTCTCGCGGTCCTGAGTTCCATGCTCGTGCTCTCTCTCCTTCTGCTCCTGATTTGGACCTTGAGATTTCAGTCCTGTGCTCCAATTTGGGTCTCTGTCTCTGTCTCCTTTCATCGCTTGCTGAAGGTTAATATTCAGGAGGATGCCTATATGTTTTTCTTTGAGTTCTCCTTATTTAGCTTCTCTAGGATCGCTAATTATAAGCTCAATGTCCTTGGTTTATGGCTAGAAACCAAATATGAGTGAGTACATCCCATGTTCCTCTTTTTGGGTCTGGCTTACCTCACTCAGGATAGTGTTTTCTATTTCCATCCATTTGTATGCAAAATTCAAGAAGTCCTTGTTTTTTATTGCTGAGTAGTACTCTAATATGTATAAATTCCATACTTTCTTCATCCATTCTTCCATTGAAGGGCATCTAGGTTGTTTCCAGGTTCTGGCTATCACAAACAATGCTGCTATGAACATTGTAGAGCATATACTTTTGTTGTATGATAAGGCCTCTCTTGGGTATATTCCCAAGAGTGGTATTGCTGGGTCCAGGGGTAAGTTGATCCCGAATTTCCTGAGAAACCGCCATACTGCCTTCCAAAGTGGTTGCACAAGTTTGCATTCCCACCAGCAATGGATGAGTGTACCCCTTTCTCCACAACCTCTCCAACAAAGGCTATCATTGGTGTTTTTGATTTTAGCCATTCTGACAGGTGTAAGATGGTATCTTAAAGTTGTCTTGATTTGCATTTCCCTGATCGCTAAGGAAGTTGAGCATGACCTTAAGTGTCTTTTGGCCATTTGAAGTTCTTCTGTTGAGAATTCTCTGTTCAGCTCAATGCCCCATTTTATAATTGGGTTGATTAGCCTTTTACGGTCTAGTTTCTTGAGTTCTTTATATATTTTGGAGATCAGACCTTTGTCAGTTGCGGGGTTGGTGAAGATCTTCTCCCAGTTGGTGGGTTGCCTTTGTGTCTTAGCGACAGTGTCCTTTGCTTTACAGAAGCTTCTCAGTCTCAGGAGGTCCCATTTATTCAATGAGGTCCTTAATGTCTGTGCTGCTGGGGTTATACGTAAGAAGTGGTCTCCTGTGCCCATGTGTTGTAGGGTACTTCCCACTTTCTCTTCTATCAGGTTCACTGTGTTCAGACTGATATTGAGGTCTTTAATCCATTTGGACTTGAGTTTTGTGCATGGTGATAGATATGGATCTATTTTCATTCTTCTACAAGTTGACATCCAGTTTTGCCAGCACAATTTGTTGAAGATGCTCTCTTTTTTCCATTGTATACTTTTAGCTCCTTTATCGAAAATC
Organism: Microtus pennsylvanicus; assembly: GCF_037038515.1. NCBI lineage: Eukaryota > Metazoa > Chordata > Mammalia > Rodentia > Cricetidae > Microtus > Microtus pennsylvanicus. The sequence goes on from NC_134585.1 coordinate 82,150,632, forward strand.
AGGTGTTCATAGGTTTGTGGGTTAATGTCAGGGTCTTCTATTCGATTCCATTGGTCGACTTCTCTGTTTTTATGCCAATACCAAGCTGTTTTCAATACTGTAGCTCTGTAGTAGAGTTTGAAGTCAGGGATGGTAATGCCTCCAGACGCTCCTTTGTTGTATAAGATTGTTTTGGCTATCCTGGGTTTTTTGTTTTTCCATATAAAGTTGATTATTGTCTTCTCCAGATCTGTGAAGAATTTTGATGGGATTTTGATGGGATTTTGATGGGGATTGCATTGAATCTATAGATTGCTTTTGGTAGAATTGCCATTTTTACTATGTTGATCCTCCCAATCCAGGAGCAAGGAAGATCTTTCCATTTTCTGGTGTCCTCTTCAATTTCTTTCTTCAAAGACTTAAAGTTCTTGTCAAATAGATCTTTCACATCCTTGGTCAGAGTTACCCCAAGATATTTTATGCCATTTGTGGCTATCGTGAAAGGTGATGCTTCTCTAATTTCCCTCTCTGTTTCCTTATCCTTAGTGTATAGGAAGGCCACTGATTTTTTGGAGTTGATCTTGTATCCTGCCACATCACTAAAGGTGTTTATCAGCTGTAGGAGTTCTTTGGTAGAGTTTTTGGGGTCGCTTATGTACACTATCATATCATCTGCAAATAACGAGAGCTTAACTTCTTCTTTTCCGATACGAATCCCCTTGATCCCTTTATGTTGTCTTATTGCTAGAACTTCAAGCACTATATTGAAGAGGTATGGAGAGAGTGGACAGCCTTGTCGTGTTCCTGATTTTAGTGGGATGGCTTTGAGTTTCTCTCCGTTTAATTTGATGTTAGCTGTCGGCTTGCTGTATATAGCTTTTATTATATTTAGGTATGACCCTTGTATCCCTAATCTCTCCAAGACTTTTATCATAAAGGGGTGTTGAATTTTGTCAAATGCTTTTTCAGCATCTAATGAAATGATCATATGGTTTTTTTCTTTCAGTTTATTTATATGGTGGATTACATTGATAGATTTGCGTATGTTGAACCAGCCCTGCATCTCTGGGATGAAGCCTACTTGATCATAATGGATAATTTTTCTAATGTGTTCTTGGATTCGGTTTGCCAGTATTTTATTGAGGATTTTTGCGTCGATATTCATGAGTGAGATCGGCCTGTAATTTTCTTTCTTGGTTGGGTCTTTGTGTGGTTTTGGTATCAGGGTAACTGTAGCTTCATAAAAGGAATTTGGCAATGACTCTTCTGTTTCTATATTGTGAAATACATTAAGGAGTATAGGTATTAGCTCTTCTTGGAAGTTCTGGTAGAATTCTGCATTGAAACCATCTGGTCCTGGGCTTTTTTTGGAAGGTAGATTTTTGATAACGGTTTCTAGCTCTTCGCGACTAACAGGTCTATTTAGATCGTTCACCTGGTCTTGGTTTAGCTTTGGTATGTGGTACTTATCTAAAAAAATGTCCATTTCTTTTGCATTTTCTAGTTTTGTGGCATACAGGCTTTTGTAGTAAGATCTAATGAGTCTCTGAATTTCCTCTGTGTCTGTGGTTATGTCCCCCTTTTCATTTCTGATCTTATTTATTTACGTGTTCTCTCTCTGTCGTTTAATTAGTTTGGATAGGGGTTTGTCGATCTTGTTGATTTTCTCCAAGAACCAACTTTTTGTTTCATTGATTCTTTGGACTGTTTTCTGCGTTTCTATTTTGTTGATTTCAGCCCTCAGTTTGATTATTTCCAGTCTTCTACTCCTCCTGGACACATCTGCTTCTTTTTTTTCTAAAACTTTCAGGTGTGCTGTTAAGTCTCCGATGTATGCTTTCTCTGTTTTCTTTAAGTGGGCACTTAGTGCTATGAACTTTCCTCTTAGCACTGCTTTCATAGTGTCCCATAGGTTTGAGTATGTTGTCCCTTTATTTTCATTAAATTCAAGGAAGACTTTAATTTCTTTCTTGATTTCTTCCTTGACCCAGGTGTGGTTCAGTGGTTGACTGTTCAGTTTCCATGAGTTTGTCGGCTTTCTGGAGGTAGGATTGTTGTTGAATTCTAACTTTAATCCATGGTGATCTGATAAGACACAGGTGGACACTGATATTTTTTTGTATCTGTGGAGGTTTCCTTTGTTTCCGAGTATGTGGTCAATTTTCGAGAAGGTTCCATGGGCTGCAGAGAAGAAGGTATATTCTTTCCAATTTGGGTGGAATGTTCTATAGATGTCTGTTAAGTCCATTTGCTTCATTACCTCCAGTAGTTCTCTTACTTCTCTATTAGGTTTCTGTCTGATTGACCTGTCCATTGCTGAGAGAGGTGTATTGAAGTCTCCTACTACTAGTGTGTGTGGTTTGATGTCTGCCTTGAGTTTTAGTAATATTTCTTTTACATACGTGGGTGCTTTTATATTAGGGGCGTAAATATTCAGGATTGAGATGTCATCCTGACAAATTGTTCCTGTTATGAGTATAAAGTGTCCATCTCGGTCTCTTCTGATTGATTTTAGTTAATATGGCCACACCTGCTTTTTTCTTAGGACCATTTGCTTGAAAGACCTTTTCTCAGCCCTTTACTCTGAGTAGATGCCTGTCTTTGTGGTTGAGATGTGTTTCTTGCAAACAGCAGAATGTTGGATCCTGTTTTCGTATCCAATCTCTTAGCCTGTGCCTTTTTATAGGTGAATTGAGACCATTAATATTAAGTGATACTAATGACCAGTGGTTGTTTACGCCTGATATTCTTATTGTTTTGGAAGTAGAATTTGTGTGTCTCCCTTCTTTGAGTTGTGCTAGTGAAGGGTCGCTAGATGCCTGAGTTATTGTAGGCAGTGTTGGCAATGTTGGATTCCTTGGGTTGCAGTTTTCCTTCTATTACTTTCTGTAGGGCTGGATTCGTGGCTACGTATTGTTTAAATTTGTTTTTATCCTGGAATGTCTTGATTTCTCCATTTATAGTGAATGAAAGCTTGGCTGGGTATAGTAGTCTGGGCTTGCATCCATGGTCTCTTACCTTCTGCAGTACTTCTATCCAGGACCTTCTGGCTTTCATTGTTTCCATAGAGAAATCAGGTGTAAGTCTGATTGGTTTGCCTTTATAAGTTACTTGGCCTTTTTCCTTTGCAGCTCTTAGTATTCTTTCTTTAACCTGTATATTTTGTGTTTTGATTATTATATGGCGAGGGGATGTTTTCCTTTGATCCAGTCTGTTTGGTGTTCTGTATGCTTCTTGAATATTCAAAGGAATATCTTTCTTTATGTTGGGAAAGTTTTCTTCCATAATTTTGTTCAAAATATTTTCTGGGCCTTTGAGCTGTGACTCTTCTCCTTCTTCTATTCCTATTATTCTTAGATTTGGTCTTTTTATTGTGTCCCATAATTCCTGAATGTTTTGTGATGAAAATTTGTTGGCTTTGCAGTTTTCTTTGATCAGAGCGTTTATTTTCTCTATGGTGTCCTCAGAATCTGAGATTCTTTCTTCTATTTCTTGTATTCTATTGATTATGCTTGTTTCTGTAGGCTCTGCTTGTTGACCTAGATTTTCCATATCCAGCTGGTCCTCAGTTTGTGTTTTCTTCCTTGCTTCCATTTCAGTTTTCAATTCTTGAACTGTTTCCATTACCTGTTTGATCGTTCTTTCTTGGTTTCCCAGGGTATTATGTACGTATTTACTCATTTCTTCAAATTTTTGGTTATACTTCTCACCCATTTCTATAAGGGCATTTTTCACATGTTGTTTAAGGGACTCTATTGCTTTCATAAAGTCAATTTTTTCCACTTCTTCTGTGTTAGGGTGTTGGAGACCTTCTGTTGTAAGATCGTTGGGTTCTGGTGTTTTCATGTTGTTTTTCAGATTATTGGGTGAATTCTTTCCTTGGCGCCTGCCCATCTCCTCCTATCGATGCTATCTAAGGGGTCTTTTAAAACTGGTTCAGGTTTCCCTGCTGGCCAGGGGCTCCTCTTACAAAATGCCCTTGCTCTGTTTCCTGGTTCCTGCCGGGGGCCAAGATCCCTCTCACCCCTCAGAAAGGTCTTCAGGAATAGGACCCGGCTCCTCCTTTGCCAGGGACCTCCCCAACCGAAGGCCTACCTCTTTGGTTTAATTGTAGTGGGGCGATCTGTTCTCAGTGTTGCACGCGGTCCCTGCAGCCTGCTTCTGCTGCTGGGATAGTTCCCGCCGCCAGCAGCCTGTGTCCTCTGCTGCCACTCAGGTCCCAGTGGGTCCCCGCCGGCTGCGCTGGGTGACCTCCGGCCGCCTTCCGCTGGCCGCCTTCTGCAGCCCGGTGTTCCAGCCGCCTTCCGCCGCCCTTCTTTTATGAAATGCTTTGCTCGTCTGGTTGATTTTTCGGGGTGGTGGTATTTAAAGGTCTCTTTAAAGGCCAGTAAATGGATTTTCCATTCCTTATATTGTGGCGTATGGTTTAGATTACATATAGGGGCCGAAATAGGCACCTTGCTTATGAACATATTTGGGCAGGAAGCATTAGGTTTTACAGCTTCCAAGCAAAGCATACCCCTCTTAGGATGGCCTTCTAGACCACACTCTTGTCTTTTTGCTGTGACAAGTGGCATCTTAGTCCCTAGACTGTTGGGCTGCGCTGCTTTCAGCTCCCACTGCTGCTGGCATGAAGATAACGCTGGTGACTTAATTGCACTTCCTGTAGGGAGAGTAGAAATGATCTTTGCTCTAACTGCTTTGTTTTTTCATATTTTTATCATTTAAAACTGCCGCCATATTCTGAAATCTCCTCCAAAAGAACAGCCACAGTGGCCATTTCTTCTTCACACCCCTCCCCTCAGTCACACTCATGTAGTTAACTCCTTCCTCCTCTTCCAATTCCATGCTGAAATGTCAATGTGTCCACGATGTCCACCCTAGCCACCCTCTGCTCGAAGATGCTCTGCTCCATCTCCTCTCTTCTCCATCTTCTCTAACCGCTCTGCTGTTCCAGGCAGCATTTGCTACTTTCTAATCCACTATATAGTTGTTTGCTCTTACCTATTATTCTCTGCATTGTGGACCTGTCCTCTCCTAGAGAACCAGCTCACCAAGGATAGAGGCTGGTCTTTCCTTACTGGACTGCTATCCCACGTCTCCTAGAATTCTGGGCATAGCTTTATAGATGTATTTAGAAATAAAGGATGTGTACATCAAAGCCACAAGTGATAATGGTATATGGAAAAGAGACTTCTCTGGAGGGCTCGGAACCGAAACAGGAAGACCAGTGGAGAGCCTCACACACTGTGTCGGGTAAGAGATGGTGGGGCCTGGAGCAGGCAGGGGGACCCAAGTGCTCCCATCTGCCCCCATCACCTGTATGCATTCTTAGCAACCGCTTGATGATTTGTCCTCACTCCACCCCGGCCTGACTTTCAAATCCTTTACAGCATCCCTTTAAAGCCCAGTTTTCGTCTTCATACCCCTGAGGAGCCATGATCAACTTCTGCCAAATGCTTTGCCACATCATGTTTTGGCAATATCCTTTACATAATGTCCACCATTGTATCTGAACATTGGCATTCACATCTTTGCATAGTCACACACGGTGAATCCCTCAAGGCCAGCACACATATTACACACGGTGAGACCCTCAGGACCAGCACACATATTACACACGGTGAGACCCTCAGGACCAGCACACATATTACACACGGTGAATCCCTCAAGACCAGCACACATATTACACACGGTGAGACCCTCAAGACCAGCACACATATTACACACGGTGAGACCCTCAGGACCAGCACACATATTACACACGGTGAGACCCTCAGGACCAGCACACATATTACACATGGTGAGACCCTCAGGACCAGCACACATATTACACACGGTGAGACCCTCAGGACGAGCACACATATTACACACGGTGAGACCCTCAAGACCAGCACACATATTACACATGGTGAGACCCTCAGGACCAGCACACATATTACACACGGTGAGACCAGCACACATATTACACATGGTGAGACCCTCAAGACCAACACACACATTACACACAGTGAGACCCTCAAGGCCAGCACACATATTACACACGGTGAATCCCTCAAGGCCAGCACACATATTACACACGGTGAATCCCTCAAGGCCAGCACACATATTACACACGGTGAGACCCTCAGGACCAGCACACATATTACACACAGTGAGACCCTCAAGGCCAGCACACATATTACACACGGTGAGACCCTCAAGGCCAGCACACATATTACACACGGTGAGACCCTCAAGACCAGCACACATATTACACACGGTGAGACCCTCAAAACCAACACATATATTTTATTGATATTTACTTTTTGTAACTATACTGAGATTATGGTCTACTCATGGACAATAGTCAGCAAATCACTGGGAATTATTTTAGGATAAATTTGATACATTTCATTTGAGAGTCAGATGTATTTGCCAGGCTGTAGTGGCCCCCAGGCCTTTAATCCCAGCACTCAGGAGGTAGAGGCAGGAGAATCTCTGTGAGTTGAAGGCCAGCCTGGTCTACAGATTGAGTTTCAGGACAGCCAGGGCTACACAAAGAAAAACCTGTCTCAAAACACCAAAAAAAAAAAAAAAAAAAAAAAAGAAGAAGAAGAAGAAGAAGAAGAAAAAGAAAGAAAAGAAAAAGAAGAAAAAAAAGGTGGGATATCTTTTTGTCTTAAACAGTTTTAACTTAATCATCTGGTAACAGCAGATGCTGGAAAACTCTTCCTTGAAGAAGTTATGCAATTTTAAGTGTATTTTTTATGCACAGGTGAGGGAATACCATTTCTGCAATTTTAAAGATTTCAAATGCATGAGAATTTAAGCGTAGCAGCTTTTGCGGCTCTTTAGAAATCAGATTAACATTTAAAATTTCAGGCTCTCACTTCTACCCTGAGTTTCTAGCCTTGAAGGTTTGTTCAGGGTGTCTGGAGAAGCAGATTAAACCAGTTGTGCCGTAGGCTTGAAGCACTGGGCAGCCGGCCAGAACTCCTCAAAGATATCCCCCCTTTGTCTTTTCCAGCCTGGCTCTGGGGATGAGTCTGCTGTGCTAGAAGAAGCTACCGGAGATGAGCCCCCGTTTCACGCAAACTTCTTGATCAGCAAGGCTCTGTTTGGTCCCAGGAGTGAAGGTGGCAGCCCTGGTGGTGATCCCCCCATGGGGGCCTCAGAGTTCTCTCCTCTGCAGAGCCGTGGAAGGGAGGATCAGGTGGCTCTTGGCTGGCTCTCAGATCAGGCTCCATTAGACTTGCCTTTTCTAAATTTAGAGCCCTTCAGTAAACAGCACCGTGAATGTGCTGCGTTCTGGCTGGGAAGCACATGACCCCTTCCACCAACACCTCACACACATTTATAGCTGCTGGGCCCTTCTTCTCACTAACCTGCCACCAGCTTCACCTTTTTACCTTAAAATTCAGTTTGTGTGCGGTGCCGTCAATAAATTAATTTGAAGGAAAAAAAAAACGCTGACTCTGAACTGGATAAATAAATAACATTTCACTGATGATTGGGTTCTGGTCTCCAAATGTGCTGGGAAATGTCAGCCAGGCTGTTGAGATCACTGTCCCCATCATCATGATGGGACACTTTGACCCATCTAATAAAACTGTCAGACAAATGAAGACACTGTGCTCCTCTGCCCAGATGAGCGTGGGGAGTGTTGCAGGGGCCGTGATAAAGAGGTGGACCCTGTTTGACTGTCTGAAAGGATCCGATGGTGAAGAGGCAATCTTTTTTTTTTTCATCTCATGTTCGGCTTTGGCCCAACAGAAATCTTTCTTTCGTAGCAAGCACCTGATCTCCCAGTTTCTAATACCCTCCCCTAAAAAGCAAACGTTAGAATCGGCAGCCCATCTTGTGTGCAAAGTGCAACCTGAGTTCAGAAGGGGAAACTGTGAGAGCCAGGGGATTGTGGAGGGGGCGGTGACTGGAGGAGTCTGGAACTGGAGAGGTCTTGATACAAACCGGAGAAACGCAAGCCGGAGCAGCCGCCAGCGCGCATCGCTCCCATCGCCTGTGCTTTGTGATACAGGGTTTGAAACAACGCCTCTGCACCTTTGGGGTCTACTGCTGCCCCAAAGGATGTCCAGCACTCCCAAACCATCAAACCCCTCTCATCTACTATTTTCAAAATCTGTTGGGTTTTGGAGACTATTTGCCCACGTCCAGTCAATTTCTGTTACTAGATTAGCATAACAATCAAAGAGTTTATAGTAACAATTTCATAAAAAGAATCTTAGTCTAAGAACAAGTAGGGAAAATGTGGCTATGGTGTAATGTTAGTTAAATGTGAGAGAGATTAATACAAGTGAAAATAACTGGAAATTTTGTCAGAGGTTTATATTTTCCCGTTTTGATTTTTTCTTCTGGTGACCACCAGTTATTTGTGTGTTCTTTTTTTAATTATTGTTTTTATTGAGCTATATGTTTTTCTCCAGTCCTCTCCCTTCCTGTCCCCACCCCTTCTACCCTCTTCCACGGCCCCCATGCTCCCATTTTACTCAAGAGATCCTGTCTTTTTCTACATCCCATGTATTTGTGTGTTCTTGATAAGCTCCATCTGCCGTTATTCAAAATAGGTTAAATAATAAGATTTTGTGCATTTATAAATGGACAATCCTATTGTAGGGAAAAAATGTCCCGTGCCATTTTCTTTAATTTACAAAATGTAAACTAGGGTTTCTTCTTTATAAGAAAAGTGTGGTAGATGTTTTTAAGTCAGAATATGGCAAACAAAGCCTTTACCAATAATAGGTGTCATGCCGCAGGAAGAACCAAAAGATTTCAGTTAATGCTCCAGCTACAGTATTGATTAGCTCTTTGACCTTGACCACTTGAGTGGTTTTGTGCTTCTGTTTCCTTTTTATAAAACAAAAATAGTAACACCTACTTCACAGGCTTCTTAGGATCAAGTGAGATCACTTCCGTCCTGCCAGCCTACTCCGTTCTCAGCCCAGCGACTGCTCATTATGTCCCAGGGATTCAGAGGGGTTTGGTGCTGAAGCTATGATCCCCAAAGCGTGGGGACTTTCCACTGCAGTTTTCCTCTGAGATGTCTACCATTTGTTAAAATGCTGCATGATTCTGGATCCTATCAGGCCTGTAGTAACTGGATACATTTATTTGCTAAACTACTGTTGCACATTTTAAGAATATCATAATGATGAAAACATGTTTAAAATAAAATTTGGTGTCCAGGTGGAAGAGGTGCACACCTTTATTCTTAGCACTCAGGAGGCAGAGGCAGGTGAATCTCTGTGAGTTCGAGGCCAGTCTGGTCTACAGAGCAGATACCAAGACAACCAAGATGATTACACAAAGAAAGTCTGTCTCTGAGAAGTGTATGTGGTTGTTAGTCTACAAGAGGGTGAGCTTGGAGAAGCGAAGACAAGACAAGAAGTATACCTTTTCTAACTCAGGTGGTGACTGTGTGTGTTCCCTATTGCCTGGAGTACAACCTCACAGTTTTGTTCAAATGACTAGCATTAAAAGAATTGGCACAGAAGATGTGAGAATTAATCTGAGAATGCAGCAAAACTTTTGGGTAAACAAAGGTCTTACTTGGGGGGGGGGGGATAAAACATTTGCATAAAAGGCCTACAAGGTAAGGGAGATAAAAAGATTTGAATTCCTTGTCATAAACAAGTTTTATAGTATTTGAAAGAAAAGACTCATACTTATTTTTTTTAATTTTGTTTTCACAAAATCACCCATATTATTTCATGTCTTTCAGATATATGAGGATTGTGACCAGAGTCTACTTTAAATAACATGCCATCCCACCTCTGGACAATATAAAGAAACAGTTATGCATTCTCAGGCTTTCTAAGCAAAACAGAAGCCTCATGTCTCGTGACTTGTGGGTGTGGATGCTGTCCAGGGGCTCAGCACCCTGGAAGCTCTTCTGCATTCCTCTGTAGTCTATTCTGATGCCCTGTGTCCAGTGCTCTGGCAGGATATCCCTGCGTTTCCAACACCCGTGTACAACAAGAACTGTTCTGACTTTACATTAGGTCCTGGAGTCTTACAAACCTCTTCTACCCAACTCAAGAAGCTACGGAGACCATCTCATGAGGTTTTGCCTAGTCACAGGAAAGTGGCTATACTTGTATAGCTCAAGGATTCTCCAAACGGAGGCTAGTCTATTTTATAGCATTGTCCTAGAGTCTTATGGTACACAGCCTATCTAGCCATCCCTGATAACGCTGAGGAAAATTACCAGGTCTGGAACATTCCTTGAAATGGAATCTGAAGCTGGGTCGCTTACAAGGTGTGCATTCTCTGCTCTCCTCTGGCCACTTTCATCAAGCTCTGCAGACAGAGAGCGTCACAAAGCTCTGTCCAAGCCCAGCCCTGCTTAGTGCCGTGGAACACAACCCATAGCCTCGATCCGGACTGTCACTACCTTTGTTCAGGGTTCTTTCATCTTTCCCTGAATTATGATAACAGCCTTCTCACTTGCCTCTTTGCTTTCAGCCCCCTCTCATGCCCTGTCCATTTTTTGGTGTTGACAAGCTGACCCATGTAAATCAAACCTGATACTTTCATTCTCCTGCTTTGGTCCTTTAGAAACTTTCCATTGCCTGAGAAAAGAGGTCCAAACTCCTCAGCTTGGGTGGAAGAGAGTCTAGGGCTGCTCGTGACCGGCTCCTAGGCTATCTTTGCCTCCGAGCCACCAGGCTTCCTCAAGGGAATGTCTTTGAGCTTGGTGCTGCCTGTGCCTAGAACACCTATAATTTCACAGCCGCTTGAGTTGACCAAGCCCAGCTTGGATATCGCTTCCCCTTAGAAGCAACCTGAAAGTAAAATGATAGACTCTGAATTTAGCAATGAGAACGCTTGCGGGACCCACGGAACATCTAAAAGTAGCAATCTTAAGAAAGGTCAAAGTCGTGCCTGTGGAGATGCATGTGGACCAACTGCTAGTTCCAAACCCAGTGACCTATACAGGGTGAAGGGGCCACTGAACTGAATTGCTATTTTTCCTCTTAACCAATGGACCAACACCAGATACCATACAATGGGTGTCCATGAGTAACTCTGGGCTGTGACCTGCTGTGACCTGAGATGATCGAATGGCCAAGGTGCCCCAGAAGAGGCAGCCACAAGTCACACGAAGAAATAAAAGATGGAAAACGGGGCAGAGAGAAGTAAGTTTAGGAATGAGGAAGGCTGAGTTCCGATCATGGTCATCTTTTCCAGGCCTGGTTTGTTATTTCGATGTGAAAGGACTTAGATTCTCACATTGTGCTTGTCATGAACACGAGAGCACCCAGCATTTTCCTAAGGTCGGTGTAGGGGCATGGAGGATGAAGATAGCTCTTGAGAAGCACTTCCACTTCTGTGGCTCTCTGGTTCTTCAGGGTGAGGGATGTCAGAAGAATGTGCTACACTGCTGAACTGTGCTTGAATTCTCTAAACAGATGTAGCCCACCTGTCCGTCATCTTCCCCCAGAAGGAAGACCTGCCTCAGCTCCTCCAGCAGGCTGGTTGGGTCCACTCTCACATACCCCATGCTACTCTCCCTGGAGAGGGGCTCTTACTGTTGGACTTTGTCCCAAGCAACTCAATATCAGTGAGTCTTATCACTTAGGTTCTTTCCATTTAGTATTGTATTATATAAGCCACTGAAACACAGAGAAAAAGAGCTCTATTTTTTTGACTTTGAAACAATGTCCCATATATTTTCCTCTGGCCTTGACCTCACCATGTAGTCAGGATGAACTTGAGCTCCTAATTCTGATGCCACGTCTTCTCAAGTTCTGGAGTCACAGGTGTAGGCTGCCATCCTCTGTCTATGCCAGGTTGGGGCTCAGATTTAGGGTTTTGTGTATACTAAGCAAGCACAGTATTCACTGACTCACGTTGCCATCCCAAGAACTCTATTTTGAATGACAGAGTACTAGTTCATCAGATAGACACATGAAAATCTCATCAAGCGTGGTGTGTCCACAATCAATCAAGGGTTAATCTACTGCAGACATTGCAAAATAAATATTCTTCTGTCTTTTAACAGAAATATTCCAATATATATGCATTATTTTTAGGATCTTTCAGTTTAAGTTTTCTTTTCAGTTACTGCTAGTCCTCTGCCTCTCTCTCTTCCCACCCCCGTCCATGTGTGTATGTGTGTGTTTACTTAGCAAAACTAGTCTTTCTGCAAAAATCAACCAACCTACTGCAACACCTTGGGGCTGGAGTTCTTCCAGGAGAGACCATGACTTGCGTGAACCCTCCCTGGCCTTGCTTCATGCAGCTGTCCCAGGCTCAATGGCCACTGTAGCACAGACAACAGGGTCATGTCCAACCACAACAGATGTCTCTGATTTTAAGTCTTTCTTAAATTTCAGCAGAGACTGCAGTATGGTTACGGAAAAAAAAAGTTGGCAGAGGCACAGGAAGCTTGCTGGGGCTGTGGAGTGAGTGGCGTGCTCTGGACATCTCCAGCTGGGCAGCATGTTTTCGGTGCCAGAGAGCTCTGCTTGGCAAGCCCAACATGACAAAGACGGACCAATTCTGTTCTCGACTGCCACCGGTCACTGGATGACTTATATTGTTTTGCTAGGTAGTGACAGGTCACCAACCACACTAAACCATTGCTCTGAGATAGTTTGACTGTTTACAGAAAAATCAGCCTTGCCAGGGGATCGACAGAAATGTACTTCGGTCGAGCAAATGAAGTTTATTAGCTGCATGGAGAATGTGCTCAATCATCTGGAGATTCTGAGACCTGAGTAGAGATCTTGGGTGTGGAAAACAGTTTGATGAGAGACTAATAAGTGTATTTTATTAGCCATGCCTGTGAGAGACTGCCTTGATTGACTACTGATGTAGGAAGGCCCAGCCCATCCCTAGGCAGGTGGTCCTGGGTTGGGTAACTTGTAGAAAGAGAGCTATCAGGGAGCACTCCTTCATTGTTTCTTAATTCAGTTGCTTCTTGAGTTCTTGCCCTGCCTGACTTCCTTTCGTGATGGATTGTAACCTGGAAGTATAATATAAAACAAGTTGCATTTGGTCAGTGTTTATCACAACAGAAAGCTAACTAGAACAGAGACTGGTGTGGGAGGAATGAAAATCAAGGGTTGCTAGGGATCAGAGTCAGTTCAAGTTCATCCTGGGCATCTTAACAAGATCCTGTCTCAAAAGAAAAAGAGGGCTGGGATTTGGGCCAATGGTAGTGCACTTGCCCTGCATGTGTGAGCTCCCAGATCAATTCCTAACACAGAAAGGGAAAAGTGTACATGTAAGTTTCTGTCCTGACCAGTTCCATAGCCATTCAGCCTAAAAAACACACACACAGAGGCTTATATTAAATTATAAAGTGTTTGGCCTATTAGCTCAGGCTTATTATTAACCAGCCTTACAACTTAAATTAACCCATAATTCTTATCTATGGTTAGCCACATGATTTGGTATCTTTTCTCAGTAAGGCATTCTCATCTTGCTTCCTCTGTATCTTGCTGATGACTGACTCTCTGCCTTTCCTCTTCCCAGAATTCTCCTAGTCTGGTCACCCTGCCTATACTTCCTGCCTGGCTACTAGCCAATCAGTGTTTTATTAAACTAATACAAGTAACAAATCTTTACAGTGTACAAGAACATTAACCCACAGCAGAAAAGTATGAAAGAAAGAGACGTTTGCTTTTTTTTTCTATTGCAAATTAGTTTTTAGGTCCTTATTAAAATAGTTGAAACCTTAATTGGAATGAACTTTATTCTCCTTTATTCCCAGCTGATATCTGCTTCACCTCTGCCAGCATGCCATTCCCAGAGATTAGTTCCTGGGTTTTAATGGGACTTGAAATATCAGGGGAAACGAACATTTGTTAGTTAGTATTTCAGAAATACACGCTCCTTCCATGCAGTGATACTGAAAGACTGATTGAAATCGGATCCCAGACTAAACTCACCTGGATTCACCCTGCGTGGTCAGCACTGGTCTTTGCTTGGTAGTATTAAGTCCTAAAAATTCCACCCTCCTCTGACTTAAAGTCATCCAGATTTGGCCTGAGGATTTATTGTCCAATGGAGACAGAATCCTCTTTACCTAGAAAGGGTGGTCACCCCAGGTCATGCTGGATGAAACTAAACAAGTACATTAAAGCCTAGGCTTGCAGCTGTCTTTGCCTATTAGATAGTCTTTCTGCCCTGAGCAGATGCTGTGGGCAGTCACCCAATCGGGCTGGAAACACATGGGCTTTGACTTTTAATACTGTGTACATGTGTGCGCATGTACATATAAATATATATCAATCACCAACACTTCCATGCCCTTTAGTTTCTAGGCTGGTCTGTCAAGTGTCTTTTCAGGGCTCTCTAGCTCAGTGCTTGGCACACAGTGAACAGTCTACTATTTTGTGGCATCCTTGGTTAAATAAGTAAATGATAAATAAACTTAACCTTTGCATAAAAGGTGACTATCCACAGAAAATATGCCAAAGAAAAGACTCAACCCATGCAAACTTTTTCTTTGTTTGCTTTTATTTTGTTTCTTTAAGACAGGTTCTTATGTAGCCCAAGCTGGTCTGGAACTCTTTTTGTACCCAAAGATGACCCTGAATTTCTGATCCTCCTGCCTCTACCTCCTGAGTGAAGGGATTACTGTGCCTGGTTTTATATGGTGCAAGGGATTGACCTCGGTTCCTCATAAATACCAGGCAAGCACTTTGCCGGCTGATCCCCATCCCGAGGCCTCAAAAGTATTTCATCTGAAAATTGGCCCGATAGGTGTTGTGTGGAAAAGAGCATTACCACGTATGTTACGCCACGATGGGCGATCCATCCCTCGCTTGTTGGGTTATGTGCTATGGTGATTGTGGGGTGGAAGGAGGGTTTTCTTCTGCCTTTAAGTGAATTATCTTCACAGCAGAATAGTTCTGCCCAGGAGAGCTGTAGTCAGTTCACCGTCTGACACAGGAGAGCCTCTGATAGAAACGCAGGGAGAGCCAAAGGCTCGCGGTCAAAGGGGTGGCAACTGAGCATAGTCTCCTGAACTTTGTGCTGCAGGGAGGCAGGGATGCAGTCCCAAATATAGACCTCACAGTGACAGTGGGAATTTGTGTCTTGGTGCCTGGCAATGTTTGCTGTTCCCATTATAATAGTTATGGTCATTAACTTTGCAATTACCTTTATTTGAACACCAATAGACTAAGCACGAGGTGCCCAGTGTTTTGTTTGTAATTGCTATTACCTCTCTAGAACACAGCATGTTACAAACATTGGAAAAGGCTAAATAGCTTATTGGGGCTCTTAGCTGGAGAAAGGTCTTCCTATCTCAAAAATCCATCAACCTGCTCTGCACATGAATCCATGCCTATAGTCCTAGCCATGCAGAAGGTTGAGGCAGGAGGATCCCTTGAACTAGGGCCTCTAGGTCTGCCTTAGCAGTATGGTGAGACCTCATCTCTTTAATGTTCCTTCTGTCTGGATTCCAAAAGACCCTAGAAGATGAGAAAAAAAAGCCAGAAGAAGGGGTCAGATTCCCAGGACTGGAGATACAGGAAGTTGTAAGCCATCATGTGGGTGCTGAGAATCAAACCCAGGTCCTCTGGAAGAGCAACCAGTACTCTTGACTGCTGAACTATCTCTCCAACCCCCAAAATCTATTTTTTGAACTACTGAAATTAGCACATAAATGTACAAAATTTGTAGACTATAAGTCGAGTATATATTTAAAAATATCAATTATTAAGACTAAACAAGGTGGCCTAACAGAAAAGAATGCTTGCTACTCTTCTGGAAGATCTGAGCTCCGTTCTGAGCACCTCCCAAATGGCTGGTAGACACCCATGACTCCAGCCCCCAAAGATCTGATGCCTTCTTCTGGCCTCCACATGCACCTTCACACGTATGCCATACACACATACACAAAAATAAAACAATTTTTTAAATACCTAATTTTATGTTCATGCAGTTATGTGCATATGTGTCCAAGTATGTGCAGGTAGCTGCCGAGACCAGGGTTCTTTCTCAGGTGCCCATCATGTTTTGTTGAGAACATCTCTCACTGGCCTGGAGCTCACTAAATAGGTTGGCCAGTGAGCCCCAGGGATCTGCCCATTTCTGCATCCCCAGCTTTGGGGTGACAAGTTCCTGCCACCATTCCTGTATTTCTTTTTTTTTTTTTTAACCTAGGTTCTGAGGTCTTCACGCTGGCCTGGCAAGCACTTTAATGACTAAACTGTCAGCTCTATTTTTATGTTTACAGACTTGCAGAAAACATTTGGAAAATATTTTAAATAAAATGGTTCTGAGTAAATTTAATAAAAGTCTAGTAATATTTTTATGCTGAAAACCTTAATGGTGGCTAAAATAAAACTGAACAGATTTAAAGAGAATTGAGAGTTGTGGGATATTCACACATCAGCAAATATCAGTCACCAAGTTTTTCAGCTTTTTCTAAATTGACTAAATTAGGATTATGGGACATAGTCCTAAGCCAAACCCTAGGGCCGTTTTGTATAATTGGGTCCACGGTTTCACAGTTTGAACGACTCGGATGTATTCTATGACTTAAAGACTTAGTGTGAAGGTATAGGGGCTAAAAGAAATGGCACTGTCATTCCTGCAGAGAAAAATGGATGGATAGGGTGGATTAAAGTATTAGAAACTAGACCCGCACAGTCACAATTGGTTGACTTTCTACAATCAACGAAAAATAATCTTTTCGATACAGAGAGCTAGATTTTCTGAATAAATGTGCCAAAAAATTAAACCTCATCCTCTACATGCTACCATTCTTGAAGAAGGAGAGGCGGCAGACAGCTAGACTCTCCGTCATGTCTGAGCCTCAGTGGGTGTGTTCCTTCATCTGCTTCACACCACAGTGTTTCTCAAGAAGTAGGTTCACAACTTCAGCCAAGAAAAGAAATCAATTTTTATGGTCGAACCAAAATATCCTGGTTGTGTGACCAAGCAGCTTCAAGATATTAAAGTAGAAATCCGAGAGGTACAAACGGACCTCATTCATCAGAAGGCACGCACGTCTTTGCCACTTGCACGGTTAATATGGGGCTTGCACACATGCTCATGGCTGCCCTTTGACAGGAATAGTTGTCACGTCTGACACTGATGAACACGGAATGATTTCTGAACGTCCAGCCTGTTGTGTTGACTCATTAGAATAAGTATTCTCTCCTCTTCCTTAACAAATAGTGCAGCAGTACAGGGCTTTCACTGATTAAAAAAAAAAGCACAAATATAAGGACTTATAGATATGTTTTCTAATTTAGTAGTGTCTAGCATACTTATGGTGGGTAAAAGTTCTGTTGTACCCAATGACTTCTAAAGTCTAAAAACATTGATGCTGGGTACCAGGTATCTCATCTGCAGATGAGATCTGCTCTGTGATCGCCTCTTACTCTCCACATGCTGATATGATTTAGATAGAATTCATCCTCTGAGCTACACTTTAGACACGGTAAACAGTTTTTAAGCTGATGCTAGTGTGTTTTGTGGAGCAAGCATGCCACTTCTAAAATAGAGATTGTAGGATAGTTCCAAGGTTAATCTTAAGAAGGAACTGATACTTTAGTTGTGCCCGTCACTGACTCTCCCCTTGGGAGAACCATGTCTGCTGTGTTTATAGTAGGTGTAAAAGAAGTTTGTTCATGTTAAATAATGTGTGTGGGGGGGGGGTAAGGGCTGTCAACGCTAACATCTCAGGCTCTGTCTGGGGGAACCTGAGACTATAATGGAGATATTTCCATGAGTTTGTAAGTTATGGGGATCTTTCTGTTCTGAAGATGAACGAAGGGCCTCTTTACGGGGTGAAACAGAATAATAGGGAATCAAGATTGGGCTTCACTCTTTTCAAGGAAAAACACGGGGATCCTGAGTTTCATTACTGCAGAAAGAAATGGAGATTTGAAACAGTGCTAGCTGGGGATCTGTGATTAAAGCCAAATAAAGAATGATAAGACTCAGTCCTGATACTAATACCAAATAGCAGGTGAGGAATCCACACTTCTGAGAACTATTCTGGGTCAAACATTCTCTATCGCTACAAGAAGTCAGAGCATAACTCATGGCGCAATCCTGGAAGCAGGAACTGAAGCATGTTTCACAAATAAATGCTGTTTACTGGCCTGTTCCTCCTGGGTCACGTGAAAAAAAAAAGCAAATCTTAGTATCTGATGTGGTCTTACTATGAAACCTCTCAAAACTCATGTGTTGAAGCCTTAGTCAGAACTGGAGCTTTGGGGAAGTGGTTGGATCATAATGATTTGATCCAAGGACGACCCATTGATGATCTCATAATTTGAGGGCCTTATTGAGAGGTGGTAGTCACAAACAATGAAACAAATACGCAAAAACCTCCAGCATCTATCTGTAATTTAATAAATAAAAAGAAAGACAAAGACAGGAAAAACAAAGGCAAAAACAAAACCAAAAACCAATAAACCCGACCAAGGCCTTGATTTAAGACTTTCAGCTCTTAGAACTATGAGATAATGAACTTTAGTTGTTCAAATACCTGTGGTGTTTTATTATTGTAGTCTCAGCAATCTAAGATATCCTGGGACCTGTGTTTACTGAGTCTCATGTTCTTATATTCAATTAATCAAGGTTAGAAAACTACATCTGTACTGAATGTAGTTCATTTCCCCCTAAACAGTGTAGTATAATGACTATTTACATAGCATTTACAATATGCTAGTTATGGGGGTAATCCAGGGGTGATGTAAAACACACAGGAGGGTGTGTAGTTTATATACACATCCTTTGTAGCCATTTTATATAAAGAACTTGGGCATCCACAAGTTTTGGTATTGAGAGTACTCAAAATCCATCCCCTACAGATCCTACAGGGCAACTGTACCTCTTAACAATGGGAACATCCCAATCCAATTAAGCAAACAACCTAGGATAGATGAGAGACAGAACATCAGTTAATGGGTTAATCCGATCTGTATCTGCTTCTCATATATAAACAAGAGAATTCACACAAAATGTTTATTTTTAAGATTACCTTCTTTGGAACGAGGAAATATAATATGTGAATGTCTCAGAACTAGGTTTCTAAAGTGATTTCAAGTTACACTGTTTTGATACATTCAAGTCTTAAAATCATTCATTCAGAAGATTTTAATTTTTCACAAGTATCCAACTATTAATTTCAACTAATGAGAAAGGAGACATTTCGGAAAGTTATCCATATCCTCCACAGCCTCCTAGGCAGCCCAACAGGAGAGACCCCTCTTAAAAATTAGTCTGCTGGACAATCCTTTCCGCTTCCACGTCTGTGATCCTCAGCTCCACCTGCACCATAGCCCTTGGCTACAGTTGGAAACCTTGGGTGCTGAGTCCCAGCTCATTAGTGGCCACACAGGAAGGGGGCATCTTCATCAAAGAATCTGCTGATGAGGGCTGGGGAGGCTGCTGTCCTGAATCTGTCACATCTGCAGCAGATCAGTTTCAGGAAAAGCACTACTAATTGAGCAGCAGATCGCTGGTTTCCATTAAACGGTCAAGGCTGCGATTACAGTTTGGTACCTGGCAAGTCCTTTGGTTGAGCACAGGCTACCTGCACATGCTTGTCCGATTCAGAGAGCCTAAGGTTACCTGGTTCCTGCATTCTCGGAGGAGAGTTGAGCTTCTGCTTATGGAGTATTGGTCAACAATATGGCTTGTGTACATATTTCCTGAGAAAAGGCAAAATGCTCTGCTAGAGAAAAATCAATATAAAATAGACTCAGTTGCCTCTGCACCTGAAGCAAAGCAACCTGGCGGTGGAGGTGTCGTGAGCTGGCAGACCCGCCTATCAAAACATAGTTGGCCAATGGAGCCTCTCCCGTGGACTGCGCACCAGACGCCTGACAGAGAGAAGGCAACATTGACATATCGAAATCAACAGACGCTTGACATGTGAACAGCAGCACAAAACATCCGGTGAGAGGTCGAGCTTCTCCAGCACCGTCATTTAAGTCCCCGCCCACTTGCCTAAGTCTGTACTTTGTGTTTTGACAGAATAGACGGCTTTCCATTCTGCAGCATCACCATATGATCCATATGCTAGATTAGCTGCATCTCTGATTCGGACTGGAAAGAAGGGGCATTCAAGGGGAGGTTGGCTGGCCCACGAATGTCTGATAATCCTCACCAAGTTGAACTGTCCAAGCTTCACTGAAGACAAAACATTCTTGAGCATCTCTATTATATGAAGACTGACCTGTAATCATGGTGCTGAAGAAAGCTACGAAAGCACAGCAACAATGCTTGCCGAACCACTTCTCAACAGTAACAGAAATGGTGAGAGATGTGGAACATAAGGCTGGTTGTCTTTGAGATTCATGGACATTATTGAGGACAGAGCAAAGCCACAGTCTTTTAACTCTGAAAGCTACAATGTTATTGTTAGAGTTAAAGACCTTATCCTGAATCTCCTTTCTCTGTTTCATTGAGCAAAACAAGATTAAAGATTAAAAGTTATTTGCTTAGTTGGCTGATCCCCATGACCAGGTTCTTTTCTTGACTTTGCTTGCCCCGTCACATACATGAGCTACATGGAAAAGGGTCTTGCCATGTTAGGAACAGTGCTCTGATGTTGCCCGTGTGCTATCTTAGCACGGAGGGTCTCTTTCGATGCCTGCCATTTACTGTCGGCTAAGCACAGTCTGGCATGGCAGCATTCAGCACTATTTCTCGACTGCTAACCAAATTTATCTTCTCCCAACTTCATTAGTTTATTAGTTTCATTTAGCACGGTAATAAGCTTATCTAGAACTCACCACTTTCTACACTCTATCCAGGTTGGGGAAAGGTTAACACTGTTGCAAACCGACACTACTGTGAGCAATTTAACACAAGCTGGAGGTTTCTGGGATGTAGCGTTCATGAATTTTAGTCCCTGTTGATTTAGTTCCCTGTTCCTTGCAACTGAATGACTGTCTGGTAATATAGCACAGGCAAGCCCACTCGTGGCTGCTATCTCTCAGAGGAATGCCAGGGCTTAAATGCTTACATATCATATCCTGAGTCTTTATTTCTAGACCAGTGGGTGGATGAATAGAAAGAATTGAGGAAATACACCTTCCTCTGTTTCAGGGAAGGAAGAGGATTATGGGCTCATATTATTGCCATCAGGCGTGAGGTGAAGTGTGGGTGTCTGCCGTGAGAAAGCTTGGGTTCTGAGGAATCCGCGGGAGCCCGTGTTCTGTGAAGGGGTCCCAGAGGGCCATTTAAGAGTTCCTTCCCTGATGTCATCATGCTCATCTTAAATAACACCCTGATACTTAGATAAATTCTGTCCTGAGAACATAGATCCTAGCTTCCTTCAGATGCCACATCTATTTCCATCTTGCTACTGGAGGAGGAGGTGGTCAGGGTAGGATTGTTCTTGATAAGAATCACATTTTAGACAAGAGCCAAAACAGTCAGTAAAGAAGATGGTAACCATCTCTGCAGTTTGAGGCAGAGAGGAGATGAAGCTAAATGAATTGACAGAGAGATACACAATTGCTTATTTGAGAGAGTTCTGTAGCCTAGGCTGACCTCAAACTTGCTGTGTAACCAGGGATGACCTTGAACTTCTGACTATCCTACCTCCGCATCCTGAACGCTAGGGTTACAGGTACACTACCACCATGATACAGTTGTGCAGGGCTGGGGGCTGAACCCACGGTTTCCCACAGGCTGTCACTTCTCTGGCCCTACAATGGCAGCTTTCTGCTCCCTTTCTCGAGGTGTTCTTGCCCTTGAGCATCTCTTTGCATTCAAGGTATCGTGGTAATCATTCACCTTTGCCCAGAAGAGCCGTCACCAGCATGGGTCCCGGGTAAATCTAGCTACTCTCCTCTATAGGAAGCGACTCCAGCTGTGGGTAAATATAGCCAGACCCTCCTCTATAGGAAGCCACTCCAGCTGAAGAACAAAGAGACAAGAACGGGACCTCCGGCTGCTCTGAGGGGTGTTCTGGAACTCCAACAGCTGCTTCCGGAAGTGTTAGTCCCACCTTTCACAGCCTTTCGGCGGAAATGCTTATCATCTCACTCACAACAGAAGATCTTTGCAATTGGGCAAGTTGATGTGAGGACGTGCGTGGTAGGAGCTGGTGAAGCTTCCTGAAAGAGCCCACCTCAACTGACAGCTGAGTTCGTCGGAGTGCAAGGAGAGCCCAGCGTGATGCTCTGTCATAGACATGGGGCCGGGTGCCTGGGGCTGGTCCTGCTCATTTATTCTGAATGATGTCATTTTAGGTGCTGGATTAAGGTTTCAAAATTAGTATTGATGGAGGGCAGGGATGTGGTGGGTGTGGGAAGATGTGCCCCCCCACACACTGTCTTTGTGTTGGGAAAGCTGGGCAAGGGTGCAGAATGGAAGAAACAAAGCTTCTCCTCCCTGGCGTCTGCTGTTTATAATCGCCTGGCTTAGGTGGGCGCATTCGCTTTGTTTGCATTATCTTCTGCGTATCCTCATCTGTGTCTTAATCCTGCCCTAAAAGGCCACAAGTCCCATTAGATTAGATCTACCCGAGTGACTTCATTTAATTTAATTAACTCCTTAAAGATCTGAAGATAAGACTTCAGGGCATCCATTTTGAGGTTATGACATTTCTGAATAAATGTACTTTCGGTACTGTCTCAGACATGAGAGACAATACTGAGGGTCTGAGAGATAGCTGAGTAGATAAGAGCACTTGCTGCACCAGGTTGACGACCAGAGTTCATTCCCTGGAAGGAAAGGATCGATATCTGACAGTTGTTCTTTGACCGGCATGCCCGCACTGTGTCAAGCTGTACTCCCACACTCGAGAGCATGTGAGCGTGCACATACCCACACGTGCGTGCACATGCATGCGCAGACACTATTAAAAATAAATATACATCAAGAAACAATAGAAAGATGGAGTGAAATAAAAGCTGTGTTTTATGAGGTCGACTCAGTTTCAGGACCAGCTTGGTTTAGAGGGCTTTGCTCTGTCCATCACTTGAGGGGAGGGACAAAAATAAAAACCAACTCTTCTGAAAGGGATGCAGGTTACAGAGCAGCTGTGTGGTGGAGAGAGTGGAGTTGTCTCTGTCCATCACCTGCCTACCGGGGCTCAGCCAAGGCGTCTTGCCAAGGCCAGTGACTCAGCAGAGCGTGCAGCCAGCAGCTACTGAATGACGCCCTCCAAGCAGCTACTCCAGATTGTCTATACAGAGAAGTGGAGTAACCAAGGAGCCATTATGACTTCGGTCCTGCTGTTCCCCTCTGGAAATGCATGTCCACCGCAGTGTGTCTTCTCTGCACACTTCTGCATTGCCTCAGTGTTATAAAGCGATGCAGCAAGGGGCTGCTGCCTCAGGTCTTCCACCCTCATCATAAAAGCCTATTTGCTTCTCTGACTGACACAGAGGGGAGCCAGATGGCTCCCAATCCTGACAAAGGCAGCTCGGAGCAGGTAGACAGGGATGTGTTGCTTAGCAGTGTGTTTAAGTCAAAGCACAGGGCTTCTCTTTGAGTCTTCTCTGTACCCAGAAACGAAGTCAGCCTGAGTGGTATAACCCTAAATCAGCAAAAGTGATAAATCCCAAGCTCACTCCTGCTACAGAGAGAGCTCAGCTCAGCACCCTTGACACCCTTGGGGAGTTACCTGAAGCAGCTAATCTCTCTTGCTGTGGAAGAGCTTGGGGTTGCCATTAGATGGAGCTCAATGAAAGAATGAACAGAAGATGCAGGATTTTTGTGCATTCGAAAGCGGGTTTCCTAGAAAACCTAAAGTCTATCGGGACAGTTAAAGGGGTGCAGTTCTTCTTGCGTGTGATTTCAGAGTAAAACGAGCCGCTCTGTGTTATCAGGACAAAGCTGTAAACGCTGACTCTTAAGTGAGGTGCAACTTGGAAGTGTGAGCCATTAAGCCCTAGGAATGGATAGACAAATCCATTTGGATGGTCTAGTTTATTTTGTGTTAGAATTCAGAATGTACGAGCAAACTCAGATGTCTATATAATTTGTGAAATGAGGTCTGTCTCCTTCGTTTCCTTATTTCTGCCCCTCCATCATTCCATCACAAGGAGACGTTTTCATATACTGAAGACTTTCGCAACAATGATACACATGGCTGGGAAAAAGAAAGCCAAACTAATGTTGGACATATATAGTCTGGGTTTGTCCAATGATGGGTGTGGTAGATGAGCCTTATGAGGGCACACAGCCTTTCTCTCTCTTGCTCAATGGTTAATATAAAATAGAAATATGCAGACCAGGGCTAGAGGAACAGCTCAGAGGTAGAGAACACTCACTTAGTGTGTATGAGAACCTGAGTTTCTTCCACACTACTACACAGAGAGAGAGACAAAGAGACAGACAGACAGACAGACGAGAGAGAGAGAGAGAGAGAAGAGAGACAGACAGAAATGATAGTTAAATAGTACACTATTTAAATATATGTGTTGTAGGGGAAAATTATTTCACCTCAATACCATAAAAAGAAAAAAATAATGGTGTCTTTATTAGTACCCATCCAGTAATTTAGTTCTATTTTATTATAACTATATATAATTATTATTATAGTTCTATTTAATATTACATTGATTGATACTGGAAATTTATAAAGGACATAAATTACTTGAGAACAACTGTATGCCAAGACTATATTAGTATAGAGATCAAAACACAGATGTAAAGAAAATAAAAATAAATTGCCACATTCATTTATATACTTCATTAAATCATAGTAAGAGATCTGCAATTGTAAGCAATGAAAAGATTATGAATTTTAAATCTGCATGTATTTTTTTTTTTTTTTTGGTTTTTCGAGACAGGGTTTCTCTGTGGTTTTGGAGCCTGTCCTGGAACTAGCTCTTGTAGACCAGGCTGGTCTCAAACTCACAGAGATCCGCCTGCCTCTGCCTCCTGAGTGCTGGGATTAAAGGCGTGTACCACCACCGCCCGGCCCTGCATGTATTTTTATGAGCTAGTTTGTACTGGTTGGTTTTTCAAAGGAGCCATTTACTTTTTCTTTTTCAATATGTATTTATTCACTCATTTTGTACTGCTCTAACAGAATGCCTAAGACTGGACACATTTTAAAGGGCAGGGATTTACTTCTTAGGGTTCTGGAGGCTGGGAGGCTAAGGTAGAGGGACATGTATTTGACAGGATTCTCCTAGGGAACCACTCCCATGGACGGCAAGAGAGGCTAAGGTAGAGGGACATGTATTTGACAGGATTCTCCTAGGGTACCACTCCCATGGATGGCAAGGGCAAGAGAAAACACAAGTGAGAAACACAAGGGATGAGGGCCAAACATATTCTTTTAACAGCAGCCCACTTCCGCATGAAAACTAATCTGCTCCATCAGGAAAGTAATTCATTCAGTAGAGCAAAGACCTTAGTATGTTAATCAATGCTTAAAGGTCCCACCCCTGATAATATGCATTGGAGATTATATTTACAATGTATGAACTTTAAGTGCAAGTTCATACCACAGTGATATGTGTCTATACAGCTGTTTAGTCTATGCAGAGACTATTCACATGTCCTTTCCCTATGCTGTGTGTGTGTGTGCGTGCGTGTGTGTGTGTGTGTGTGTACTGAGTGATCTCCCAGCATTTGGGAAGCTGAGGCTGGAAGATTGGGAATTCAAGGTCATTTTGGACTCTGTGGTAAGACCTTGTCCCTTAAAAAAAAAAGAGAGAGAGAGAGAGAGGTTCAAATATATATGGAGACACACACACATACACGTGTGTGTATGTTGGGGTAGTCTATATTATCGAGTGAGGGTAATTTTAGAAGCAGAGTATCTTCTAATTGAACATAACACATCTTTTGCTACAAATAGCTGGATGTGAAATGAAGCAGGAAGAGCCACACAAAGTCCAGCACTGTCGTGCTCCCCACATCTAGGGCAGACATCTCCAATTCGGTCAATCAGCTCATGTTTTCATATAAAAACACCCTAAGGGGCCACAGTCTAGGTTGGGATTTAAGGAGCTAGAGGAACTTGGGGGAAACAGTCACCCGAGCTCTTCCACTGGCCCTCAGTTGATACCCACACAGCCATCTGAGTTTGAGTCTGTTTACGTCAGACACGGAGGTTCTGAGGAATCCAGTATCTGTTAGCAAAGTTCAAGGAAGCTATTTCCTCCCCAAGAATAAGAGGATCCAATGGAAGGGTGGAAAGTGTTAGACTATGACAGAGAACAATGAAAGACTAGTGTATTTTTAACTTGGGGTTCTGCACCAGATCTGACTTTAGAGCATTGAATGAGACCATGCTATCTTGGGTTTCTATCCTTGTATTTAAACCACTTTTGAAAAGAGGATGTAGACTCCCCGGAGCTCATTGACTGGAGAGTGAGAGAAATTTAAAAAAAAAAAAATCAAAGATCACCTGGCCTTCCTAATGGATGGATGACCTATTGTTTGGTGAGGTCAGGGTGGATGTTGATAAATGTCTAAATTTGGTACAGGGCAGTGCTACAAAGGATGTTGGTACTGTTGCTTTGCATTTATATAATGCTTTGCAGGTCGTAAAATGTTTCGCTATCTCATCTGATGCTCACTGAAGCACAGGGGAAGAATCAGGCTAATTATCAGCCACCCTGCCACAGAGATAAGCTGAGGCTCCAGATACTTGATTTCCCAAAGGTCACATGGAAGTCATTAGTGTGGGCTTGAGCTTTGGTCTTTTGCCTCTAAGTCTTCAGCCCACTGAGTGATGTCTTCTTCTGGACATCATGAATGAGAGTACAGAGCCTCTGAGAAGAGGACTGTGGTCTGTATTGAGCCCTGGTGTTTCTGGGCCAGCACTATTGACCATGCAGGCCTGGGCTTGTTTTTGCATAGCTGATTTTTGATGGAGTCTCTCCTCTCTGCCCACTATATGCCAGCACCACATTTCAGGCTGTGACATCTGAATTCATCTCCAACCAATTCTCCCCTGGAGGACAATGCTCCCCTGGTTGAAAATGGATGATTTGGTCTTTTCACCACAGTGAGCTCCCAGAAGAAATCCTGTCAGTCCCTGTGGAAAGCTAGTATGTATGCTAGGCATTGTTTAGGGAAACTGGCCCAAGGATGAATTCGAATGGAAGGTGAAGGCAAGGATGCTGCCTTGTTGGATTTGTAACGGTTCCTAATAAGCCAGAGGAGAGTCCGATGGTAACTGACCTTGTGGTGTTGTGGGGTAGTTGATGCGGAGGATGGAAAGAGGCAGAGATCGTGAAAGGCTTAGAGGAGGGGGTGGAGTTTGCGTACCGTGGGACTGAGTCTATTTCTGTCTTTGCTACCAACCGAGTAGTAAGACCTTTGGCAGGTCACTATATTTTTCTGGGCACAGAGTCTGCAGTCATAAAATGAAGAGGTTGGGCTGTCTTGCCTTTAGGTCCCTTCCAACTGAAATACTCATGTGTGCGTACGTGATACCTATTGATCGTAAACCCCACATGTTCCTGAATCTAACTCCAAACAGCCCCAGATCAGACATATTAATAATTCCATAGAAAAATGCGTAGCTGCTCACACTTTGACAGAAAAATAAGGATTACTAGCAGCCTTGCATCATGAGGTTGGATTTTGTTGACAACAGTTAGGTGTTGCAAGGGCAAACAAAATCTTTTTGGCTTTCAGACCCTAGACTTCAGCTCTGTGGACATTGTATTGTTACAGTTACTCCATTTCAGCACTGATAATTGATTAACAAACTCTATTACTAAAATCTGAAATCTATTAAACCAGGGGTATTTTTCAAACTCTCTAGAAGGTAGAATTTTACTAACAGATAAGACCCACTCCTATTATTTATTTTCTTGGTTATTAAATGTCCAAGCTGCCTCAACTGGCATGCTCTCACTCTATTATCTCACCATCATTCAAAATTTGTATATATGAAAATATGAACGCATTTTTTAAAAAGTCCTTTTTAATGTAAAAGCATGTGATAAATTTCATGAGCTACCCCCTTGTATGTAGTAATGAAATGATAATTTAGCAAGTTAAATCCAACTCATGGGAATCTAATGATGAAAATGTTGGGGTTTGTGAGGGTCATACCAACCTGTACTTGGGGAACTGAAAGGGAAAACAAGCCAGTGAGTAGTGTTCCCGAGACAGTGCTGACCGCACCAGCAGAAGCTCCTGGCTAGAACATATGTCAGGTCCTCAGGTGGGGAGAGTCTGACTCCTGGGCATCTCAGGTCTCAAAAGCGCTATAAATAGTGCTGCCAAGCAGGGCGCTTTGCTTCCCTCAATCAACACTCCCTGCTGTCTACTAACCATGCTCCACAGAAGAGCACGGAGCGAAACACGCCTAATAGAGAAGGCGTGCTCACTGCCGTGAAAGGATATTTGCAACTCGCGTCAAACAGTCCTTTGGTGAGGAGCTGAGAGCAAGATATGCTAGCCTCACTCCGTGCGTCTGAAGTTGGGGGTGAAACTTCAACGTAAGATAGCTGAAGCCACAGAGAAGTCACGAGATAGACTGGGTGAGGGACTAAGGAAGAAAGAAAGGAAGGGAAGAGTTGGCAAGATGGTGTTGTTATTGTTTATAGAAACTGCCTGAGAAATATCCAGCCATCCAGCTGTCTGTTCTGTTATGACATACTCAAAACGATGCTACCACTAGTTATTATAATAAATATCAAGTAGTATGATAAGTGTTGGGAGTATAGTGTGGAACAAGACATTTGAAATGTATAAATTAGTGGTATAAACAGATAATGTGTAGGTTAGTGGTATGAACAGATGATGTGTAGATTAGTGGTATAAACAGATAATGTATAGATTAGGATATAAGCAGATAATGTATAGATTAGTGGTATAAATAGAGAATGTATAGATTAGTGATATAAACAAATAATGAGCAAGTAAGGAAAAAGCACTTAATTTCAGAAAATGTATAATTGCTGAAAAGGAATCAACTACACGATAAATTAGTATTTGTCCTAGCTAGCTTTAATTGTCACCTTGACACAGGCTAGTGTCTTTTGACATGAGAGCCTTGACTGAGAGACTGCCTGGATCAGATTGGCCTGTGAGCAGGTGTGAGAGGGGTTGTCTTGATCATGACCTGGTGGAAGAGGGCAGCCGGCTATGCCACAGGCTGGCAGCCCTGGGCTGCATGCAAAAGCAAGCAGAGTCTGAGAGTAGCCAGGAACAGGGCTTCTTAATCCACCTTAGCTTCCAGGTTCCTGCCTTGAGCTCCTGCCCTAACTTCCCTCAGGGATGGGTTCTGACCCGTAAACCAAATAAATCCTTTCTTCTGAAAGTTGGCTTTGATTCGAGCGTTTTATCGCAGAAACAGCAAAGAAAGCTAGAAGAGAATTCAATTTGTGTCAGATGCCTTTAAAGGGATTCTCAGCAAGGTCCTTTCCAGGAGGTGAGAGCCTACAGACTAAAGCCAGAGAGACTGAGCTGGAAGACTGCCTAGAGAAAAGAGGAGAAGAAGGGAGTTGCAGAAGTAGCAGGATCCAGGACTGCGGGGCCTGGTGGATCCCAGATGTCTATCATTTATAGCAAAGGCAGAGAGTGGTTATTGATTGAAAGTTCAAAACCAAGGTCAGGTCTTTAGGGTTGATGGTTTACAATGAACATTCCTGCTGCTGCTCATTTTCTGGTGTGAATACTTTTTTTTTAATAATCGCTATGTAAACAGATATCCACAAGCATCATTTGCTAGAGATAATAGCACTTACAGTGACATCAGCTGAATTCCATCTTAACCTGGCCGTATTGGACAGAATATTAAAGACTGATGTTGTGTTTCCTTTCAAGCCTCACCCTCCATGTTGAAAAATTCTATCTTTCCTCTCATCGGCATTTCTTGGTAATTGTGCTTATGTCTGCCTGCCATTCTTTTTCCCCAGGTTGAGATGTAGAATTAGTATTGCATCTAGAAAGCCATATGTGAAAACAAAGTCTGTGTCTTTTGGAGTCAGCTTTTACTTTGTTTTGTCGTATGTATTATTCTTAAAGGGATCACCATTTGTTTCAAGTAGAAGACATGAGAGATGGGGGGAGCAACTTTAGATGTGCATATATGCATGCATGATGTTTCGTTACCATGCTGTTGAGCATGTTAGGCTTCGCATGACTTTGCCAACATTTGTCATCCTGTTAAGACTGTACTTTTATGGTCGGTTGACTGGTTGTATGTAGTGTGAAATGAAGTCAACTAATGAATTTCTAGAAGTAGCAATGTATAACAACGGCGAACATTTATCTCAGTTTGCATAGGAAGTGGCTTAGTTTCTGCCTTCATCAGGGTTTCTATTGCTGTGATGAAACACCCTAACCAAAAACAAACTGTGGAGGAAAGGGTTTATATGGATTGCACTTCCACATTGTTGTCCATAGTCAGGACAGGAACTCAAGCAGCGCAGGCACTTGGAGGCAGGAGCTGATACAGAGGCCATGGAGAGGTGATGCTTACTAGATTGCTTCTCAGAGCTGGCTCAGTCCACTTTCTCATAGAGCACCAGCCCAGGGATGGTACCGCTCACAATGGGCTGAGGCTTTCCTCCATTAATCATTGATTAAGAAAACACCCTTCAGCTGCGTCTTATTGAGGCATTTTCTTAATTGAGGCGCCTTCTTTTCAGATGACTCTAGCCTACATCAAGTTGACATAAAACTAGCCAGCACACTGGTATTTTGTCTTAGGGTCTCTAATGAAGCTGCGGCAATAGTCTTCGAGGTCTGTAGTCATCTACTTGGATCTACAAGATTGGCTGTCAGCACCTGGAGGTACTCCATCTGCCTCGTCCTTCATTGCTGGTCAGTGGGCTGTGCTGAGTTATCACAGCCACTTCCTGATCTGGTGCTCTCAGGTCAGTAGACTCAATGGCAAGGTATGGTCCCCTCCTTTGCATTTTCCTTGTCTACAGGAAAATGAAGGCAACTTCCATTGCTGTCATTATTTCTGTAGGAATATAAAGCAGAAGTCAGTATCCCCTTTTTCTGAATGAGAAATCTGGAAGTCAAAAGATAGAAAATAATAAAAGCAAGTTAGCATTCAACTCAGATCTCCAGATGTAAATCGGCCTTTCTTTTTCTTACTACCCTATCTTTCTATACAGTAAAAGGAAATATTAAAATAATACCCTAGCTGGAGACTGGAGCCCGACAAGAGTGGAAGACAGGAGAAAGAAGAAAGCAATGTATTAATTTTGAACAGAGGATAAATTAGTAACATGTGTATCTAAAGGTTTAGGTGCCCTTATTTTGGGGGATATTTGAGTGACACAATTAAGACAATAGCTTATTGTATAAAATGATTTTGACTACACAGACACCAGATGAAACCATTATGGCAGTTGCTGAAGTAAACACAGTGACAGGTGGGGCTATTGGATGGTTACAAAGTGAGACTGACCAAGGATATTTTCTCACTTTTGAGACAATGTAAGAGCAGGGACTCAAGGAATTTCTAACGAGGTTATCAGGTGTGACCCTAACAAAACATTAGGAGACATATGAATTAGCTTTCACATTCACAGAAGAGTTAACGACTGACCATGAGCAGGGCTTGCAGGGCAGAGAGGTGTTGTTTGAACTCAGGTCTGTGTGAATCCAGTCTGCGTATCTTGCTCTCCTATCACCTACCACAAGGTAATAGCCCAAAGAGTTAGTTCTTTCCCAATTCTGTATTGTTAAATCTACTAAAAAACCTCTTTTTGTTATTTGATGATTCTCCAAAATGTAGAGACACACATAGACACACACATGGAGTGTCCTCTCTCGGTCCTCATGTTGAGCTCCTGTCCCTTCTAGTGGACACACACACACACACCATGATTCCTGTCTTATAATTTCCCAGGCAATCATCTCGATCCACCAGGCTTGTCTCATTTCTTCTGTTCATCTTCTCCATCCATTTTTGCTCATCCTGGTCACCCTGATGCTGTCTTCATTTCCATGGCATCTCCTTAGATCCCTGCCCAAAAGCAACCACCCACTGCAAGGCATCGCTACTTCCAGCCTGCTAGGTTGACATAGTCTCTGAAATGACCTGTGATGATGCCCACCTGCTAATATTTAACCCTTGTGGAAATTCATCCCCTTGAGCATGGAGCACCATAGCAACCCACTTGCAATGACTGAAATAGACAAGGTGCAATGGGATGTCACTTCTAGAAGAAGGCAAGACAAGGTTTGACTTTCTTACTTGTCTGCTCAAGGCCAGATGCCATATGAGAAATTGCACTGTGGGAAGGCTCCCTGGCAAGGAGCCGAGGAAGGCTTCTAACAAATGGCCACTGAAAACCTGAGGTTCCCAATCTGGTTGTCCTTGAAGAGCTGAGTCCCACCAATAGCCATACCCAAATCCTGCCCTTCAGAAACAAATGCTTTTTGAAGCTGCTAAATCTTGAGATAATTATTTTTCAGTAATAGATAACTTCTGGTAATGTAGTTGTTTGTGTCCTTATCATTTCCAGAAGCCTTTAAAGACTATCATTTGCCTTCAGAAAAGAGCTAAGCTTCTCAGTCAGACAGTGGGGAGACTTTATCTTCAAGTCCCAGCATGACCGTTAATAATTAATTGAGGATTATTTGATAGTTGAAGGCAGTAGTGTGTAATTCAGATATCAACTGATGCCACATTGTCCTTAAGAGCTAAAGAAAATTGGTACCATCATCTAATACACACTGTGTGGAAAATCTAGCACCCTCCCAAGCTATCTGTTTCCTGATGGATTTAAGTACTCATACTCACATCTGGCCTTATTTTGTTTCTGCTCAGTTAGCAAGCAGATTCTCTCCCTATTCCACAGATGCTACCATTTTGTAAACAACCAGCTCAATCCCATTCTTACACAAGCACAGACACTCATGGGCATACACATAGGCCTCACACACCATAGAATATTGCTATATGAAGCATATTTCACAAAATTCTAAGTATAGCTCAAATAATTTAAGATGAATATTAGATAGTACTATTAAAATATTTGAGAATGTGAAAAAATTCTTTACATTTATTTACATTTATTTTAGTTTATATTTATTGTAACTGAAGACTACTCATTCATTTCCCAGCTGCCCAGACTCAAATAATCATACAGAAACTATCTTAATTACAACAATGTTTAGTCTATTAGCTCAGGCTTCTTATTAACTAACTCTTACATCTTAAATTAACCCATTTCTATTAATCTGAGTATCATCACAAGCCTGTGGCCTTCTGTAAGGTACCAGCGTGTCCTTCTTCTTTGGCATCTACATGACGTCTCCTTGACTCTGTCTACACTGTCTATAGATCTCTTCAAGCCTGGCTATATTCTGCCCTGGCATAGGCTGAAGCAGCTTCTTTATTAACCAATGGTAATAAAACATATTCATAGCATGAAAATGGGAATTCCACATCATCTCTCCTTTTCTGTCTAAATAAAAAGGAAGATTTTAAATTTAACATAGTAATTACATATAACAAAACAGGTATCAAGCAAGAATTACGGTTACAATATTTAGTCTATTTGTATCTGGCAAAAGTAAATATTCTATCATCTGTTTTATCTTTGTGAACCTAAAGTTTCATACCTAATTTATCCTTTATCATAACTAAGGAAAACTGTAACTATTTGTCTTCAACTCTTCAAAGACGCCAGAAGGATATATTACCTAAGTAAACAGGAAGTGCGTTGTAAGCAACTTCCAAAGTTCTAGAATTAACAGAGACATCTTGCTGCCTGGACAGTCATCCAAAGCTCTTCTGTAATGTTAGAGCCTACAGGTCCATAGTATCTGGCAGACTTTTCCATGAAGCAGGAAATTTGGAAGACTGTTTCACCTATATTGGCAGTTTGTTAGTCACTGCAGAATGCCTGGCAATTTCTTCTGTGAAGCAGGAACCCTGAAGGACCATCCCACCATTTGGAAAGTTCAGTAGTCACTTTTCTACAGACCCTCAGACCCTGAGCTTTCTGTGACCTTTTGCCTGCTGGAAGTAAACAACCCTCATGAGTTCCTGGAAAAAAGGAAGTGGTTTCTGGTGGATTTGCAGTAGAAAATCCCAAGAGATAGGGTGTGGCCACTAGTCAAGGGGAGCACTATATAAACTGCCTTGGAACATAATAAACTTGGCATTTTTGCTTCAAGAGTGACCCCTGTCTTTACGTGTTCTTTAATCCCTAGGCCCTTGCCTGACTGTGGTTCCAGGGGGTGCAGGCACCGCACACCACCAACTGAAGACCAAATATTCAAACACGCAAGCCCATGGAGGCCATTTCCACTCAAACCAGCATTCTACCACCTTCACCTTACATCTCATATGTGAACAGCTCCAAGCACTCTCTCATTGCACGCCTCACTTTTTGTTTTGCACACCTACATGGAGTACCTCTCCCTGCAGCAAACTCTCTGGCTGGATATTGTCTGCCATTTCTCTAACATTACTCAAGTGGGCTACATGTTTCCAGTTGCAGCTAGCACTGTCTGCTTGTGCTTTAGTTGTGTGTGTTTTCTTTTCTCTTCTCCTAGATGGTAAGCTCTTACGAGAGACATGAGCTTTTCTAACATAAACGAACCCAGGCCATCAGAGACACTCTCACCAGATTTGTCAAGAATGTTAATATTGAAGCTGGGAAGATGTGTCAGTGGGGAAGTGCTTGCTCCTCAAGAATAGGGACCTGAGTTTCAATACCCAAAACCAATGTAAAATTGGATGCAGTGGCAGTGTGCCTCTGCAATCTCAGTAGTCCAGAGACAAGATGGGAAGTTAAGACCAGAATCCTAGCTAGCTTGGTAAACACAGTGCTCAACACCAAAGGCTGTGTCTCAAACAAGGTGGAAAGTAAAGAGCCATGCCCAAAGCTGCCCAAAGTTGCAGCATATGCCCACCCCTCCTCACAATATGATTGTGCACATGTGCACATACACACATGCTTCACATATCTGGATACAGATTTTTTTAGGTGTTAATACTATTGTGCTGCCCGGCAGTCATAGGACAATTAATTTGACAGCGAAATTAATTGTGGATGGTAACTACCACAGCATGGAGCTCTAATCAAGAGATGACCATAAAGACCTATCAGAGAAAGTAGAGAAAGTATATGCTTTGCTGTCCTTCTAAGTAGGGCAGTAAGGGTGTAGCAAGAGAGCTGCTTTTTTTACTTGGTCTTTATTCCCCTTTCTGGTCCCCCTCGGTGTAACAAATGCAAAAGAAAGTCTTTGTAGTTATAGATAGGCCAGGAGAGCAGTCTCCCGGGAGGGCTCAGTTAACCTTCATTAGTCGCTAACCAGCATTGGCAGCTTGTTTCTAAATTAAGTTCTGTGGACTAGCTACTCTCAATCTTTCCATGCACAGAGTGACTGTTCTTGCTCCTGGGAGTGATCCCTAAGGAAGTCGCAGCAGCCATGATCCCTGCGGGGGTGAGAACTAATCTCAAGACCGGGGGGGATTTTCAGAGTAATGGATTTTTTTAAAATGTCATTTTCAGCTAGGAATATAAAGTAATGATGTAAGGGTATCAGTCAATGAAAAGGATCTTCCAAATTAGATCCAAACAGAATGCTTTCCAAAGAAAAGACAGGGTTTGTGGGCACGGAAATCATGACAGTCAGCCATCAGTCATGAAGACAGAGGTAAACTGAGAAGAACCTCCTTCCCTGCTTCTCTCAGATTTCACTGCTTAGAAAAGCAAATGTCAGACTTCTTAGTCCGGGCTCAGCTTCTCTAGTTCACAGAACTGAACCCAGCTGGGAACCATTTCAACTGTTGAGAGAGGTGAAGAATATACACTGAGACATGGTTTGCTAAATTTGTCAAAAGACACCTACCTTGGTGTCATGTTCGATCTTCCTAGAGAAC
This sequence comes from Microtus pennsylvanicus, assembly GCF_037038515.1. Classification (NCBI taxonomy): domain Eukaryota; kingdom Metazoa; phylum Chordata; class Mammalia; order Rodentia; family Cricetidae; genus Microtus; species Microtus pennsylvanicus. The sequence goes on from NC_134585.1 coordinate 82,186,330, forward strand.
AATTCAAATACATGCATGCAAAGTGTTAAAACACGCCTGTCCTGTGGTGGAGAAGTAGTGTATCTTGGAAGTTAATAGGGAAACCAGCTGATTTGTTGTTGCAAACGTGCATCTATTTGAACCAGAAAGTTTGCTTGGTGGGTGAAAGCACTTGCTTTGTAGCCCTGAAAACCCAAGTTCAGTCTCTGGAACCCCTGGTGGAAAGGGAGAACCAGTTTCTGAAAGTTGTCCTCTGATCTCCATGAATCTGCCATGGCACATGTGAACCAGTGAGCATGTGCATGCACGCACGCACACACATATACAAGCATTCTTAAAAATGCACCTTTAAGAATATTTGTTATAGGCCGGGCAGTGGTGGCACATGCCTGTAATCCCAGCACTCGGGAGGCAGAGGCAGGTGGACCTCTGTGAGTTTGAGGCCAGCCTGGTCTACAAAGGGAGTTCCAGGACAGGCTCCAAAGCTACAGAGAAACCCTGTCTCAAAAAAAAAAAAAAAAGAATATTTGTATAACTACTTATAACAATGAAAATTTAGGGGAAATAAACTACAAATGCCTAACACTGGAAGATGGGTAAGGCGAGTTATTGCACAGATTATGCGCGTGAGTACAGCCCAGCTCTACACAATGATGTGATAGAAAATGCACCATTGCTAATGGGGACTCTGAGAGGAGGGCACAAGGTCAAAAGGGGGAGGGACAAGATAAAGTAGTAGGAAGCCAGAATGGGAGATGAATTTGGGAGGAAGAAGAGGGCTGGGAAGAGGACATGTGGAGGGAAGAAGGCAGTGGGGAACAAATGAGAACAAAACATGATATTTTAGTGAAGATGAAAGGTCTCAATGAAATCTCTTACTTTGTGTGGTAACTAAAACAAGAGGAGACAGGAGGTGATGGTGCACACATTTAATCCCAGCACTTCGGAGGCAGAGGCAGTGTGAGTTCAAGCCCAACCTCTTCTACAGAGTGAGCTCCAGGATAGTCAGGGCTACCCAGAGAAATCCTGTCTTAAAGCATAAACAAATAAATTAAATTAAAAAATAAACAACAAAAAGGGAAAACATATCTACTGAATATTTATGACACATGCTTACCTAAAAGTAAATCATACTTCATTAAAATATAAACTTAAACAGATAAAATATGTACAATGTGCCAGATAAACTAAGCACTTATATGCATCTTATTTGATTCAAAACAGGTCAATAAAGTAGGTATTAATGATGCCTTCATTTTACAAATGATATATACTCAAGGTCCCATGACTATTACTTGTCAGAGCCACAGAAGAGAGGGAAGAAGGAAGAGGGTGAGGAAACACGGGAAGGAAAAAGGAAGAGGAGGAAGAAGAATGGGATGAAAGAAAAGAGGGAGGGAGAAGGGGGATGAGGAGGTAAAGCAGAAATGAGTGAGAAGACAGAGAATCAGCATTTGAAAGTCCTGGGGAGACCTGGGGAGCTCCCTGTGATAACGCAGACTCACAGACATTGCCATCTCCTTTGCCTGCCTTGAGACCATGTGACTCCATGACGGGGGGGGGGGGGGGGGGGGGGACGGGGGGGGGACGGGGGGGGGTAGACCTTCTTCAGATCTCAGTGAGCTCAGTGCAGTCACTGGTCCCAGCAGCTTCTAGGGATACACTAAAATATCCCATTTGTTGACTATTTAAGGAACAGTGGACCCGCCAGAGTGTGGCTCCTGGTGGAGCCTTCTTCCAGCACGCTCCAGCGGGTCTGCTTCTTCTGACGATTGTTCCTCTTGTCGTCATCTGAATTCTCCCCTTTTCCCTGTGATAGACCAGGAAGAATCACCTCTGGGGATATCTCTGAGGGATTTCGCTAGATTGGGTTAGATAAAGTAGGGCAGCCTACCCCATATGTAGGCAACATGATTCACCGGCCTTGCTGGAAGGAAAAAAGGAGCCAAGCATTTTCCCATCTCCCAGTCCTGACTAGTTGCTAGGTGACCAGTCGCCTCAAGCTCCTGCCACAGTCATGGACTGCATCATCAAACTGTGAGCTGAAGTCAACCCTGCCTCCCTGGAGTTGCTGCTGTCAGGGATTGTGTTGGTGTGAAAAGGAAAGTAGCTCATGCATTCTTTTGTAGAGCAGCCTCCCTTCTTTCTGCTGGGTCTGAACATTTCCTAATTAAAACTTTTCATTTAATTAATTAGCAAGCTCAAGCTCTTCCTAACATAGAGATGAAGACGTTTTGAAATGTTATTTCTTCAAGATGACTGTTCTCATGGTAAAATCACACTTGGGGTCCCAGAAGAAAAGTCCAAAGTGTCTCTCTGGATAATCCCGTGACAGCAACCCAATGTTTTCCGTACTGAATCAGTCAGATACTTGAAACGGGAGGTCAATTCAAGGATGTTTTAAAAAATGGTATTTCTGTGGCATAAAGATTATATGATTAGGGCATGGGACAAACTTCAGAATTACAGAATCCGCCTTCGGAATTAGAGAAAAGATCTAAATCATGGAGAAGTTTGGAGAGAGTTGCCAGATATTTTGCTTTCCTCTAAAGACCCAAAGGAAATCTGCTGAGAACTCTCTGGAAATGCTAAGTATTTTTATACTCTGGATGCCTTGGAACAGAGAGGCAGATTTAGGAGGACTATACAATAGTATTTGTCTAATACACAGAATACATTGAAATCACCGTGAATGGATTCCACGTAGCAAGAAGAATGTAAAGAAATAATGGTGAAGAACCCCATGAAACCCCATGCAGCATAAGCTGTCGAGTGAGAGGGGGCTGGAGCTTCAAAGTTAGATGTAACCCAGGTGGAAGCTCAGCTTACTCATCTCCAGTTGTACCGATGAAGTCACACCAGCTCCCCGGAAGCCTGACTAAAGGTTGAGGTTGGCAATTCATAGAACAGTGACTCACATGAGAATTATCATCCGATGACAGTAAATGAACAGTATGGGTTAATGCATCACCGTGGGGCACACAGAATAAATGCTTAGTAAATGGTTACTAAGCAACAACAATCATCATCGCCCCCATTGGGATAAGCAGAGAACAGATGTCAGGGGGACTAGAAAACAGTCCATTTATGGTCAAAGCCTAGAGAGAGTTGTTAGGTATCAGACCAGTAATAATGAATGAGAACCAAAAAAAGAAAGGGCGGCAGTGTGTGCAGAACTCCATGCGAACGCAAAATGAAAACCAGGATGTGTTTGTGTCCCAGATGGATACGGAAAGAAGGTGTAAAGCATGCACCTGAGTTTGGGGAGATCACTATGCTTGCTGGGATGAGACATACAACTCTGAAGCCGCGAGAAAGGAAAGGAAGAGAGGAGAAAAACTTCGCCTTCAGCATAGACCACTGATAATGGGGAAGCCATGACCTCCTGGCCATATCCTCCCCACACAGCTCCAACAGTCAGATCAGGACCACCCCCCAACCCCTGACCCCCACACACTCAACAGAGCAATGACGCATTGTGTTCTCAGCATTCTTGATTAGCTCCCAGCCCATTCTTGAGTAGATCCAGAATAGCTGTGATCATCCTTTCAAGGAGAAAGGAGTAAGTCACAAGAAGGCTTGGTTTGTGACAGCCCTCCTTGGGCACAGCATCAGGGAGAGGTACCTTATATTAAGCACCTCAGTTAAGCTTGCCATCCTGTTGCTGCTATTGCTGTTCGTGAACTATGTGAAGCTGTCTCTCCTGGTCTGAAGTATGATGGAACTTAGCCCCCAAGATGACGGTGCTCTCTGTCTTCCTCTCTGGCTGTCTTTTCTGGGAGCCCCTTACAATTCGTGATCAGCTAGTGCTATGGCTTGTCACCTCTTTACTGTGCATTGTGGGGAACATTCTCTCTTTGCAGGAGTAAGCTTCCACCACCTCCCCCAGCTGCTCACTCTAAATGTCTGTGCTTATACCATAGAAAATTTTACAGCTAGGTTACTATAACTATGATTGGGATTTCCTTTGTAGACTGGGTGTAATGTATTCCAAGCCAGACTTGAACTTTCTATGTAGCTAAGGATGGTCTTGAATTTCTGATCTTCCTGCCTCCATGATTGTGCCACTGGTCATGGGAAGCTATGGCCACCATGGACTATGGGAATGTGTTTTTATTTGTTGTTGAAGTACACATTCTTGGCTTTGTGCATGCTCAGTGGGCACTCTATCAAAAGAGCCAGATCCAGTCACAGGATTTTTTTAAAAAATCTAAACTAACACTGATTGCTTACAATTTTCTCATGTCTTTTCTTTTGGTTGGTTGAAAAGGAGTGAGGGTAAAATCTCTCTTCTTCATCTATGAAAACGCTTATATTGAAGAGATTCAAGAGAAAGCAATTAACATACAATGAAAAACGTGCAAATAAAAGTTTGTAATATTTATATTAGTATTATAAAGTGTTTTTCTCCCGTGACACAAATCCAGAAATTCTTTACTTACATTGTTATTTACTATACTAGAACTATCATGACAAAAATTATAATCTTTTGGCTCAGTCTTTCCTTTAATTCTCAAAGCTATTTATTTACATAACTCATATCTTAATTCATATTTATCAACAGATGAATAATATTGATGAAGCTCAAATTTCCCTAAAGTTCTGAGATTCAGCCATGCCTATGAAATCCAAAAGCAGTTTAATAATTAGCAATATCTGCAAAGCTTCATAATTTCAGTCCACTGAGTTCAGTTCACTAAAGTAAGTGCATTATGTCCAGCAGAGGCAAAGCCAAGACACTTTCAAATATCAGCTGTCACATAATGGCCACCTGATGCCCGAGTGCTCTGTGATGACTCTTTGTTGTAGGTACTGTGAGAATTTGGAGATTATGCACTTACCATTGAGAAACCTGGAAAAGACTTAAGGGAAGCATCGCCAACTCTAAAATAAGCAGAAAAATCATCAGGCCAATGAAGAGTTTAGGGATCTGAATTCCAGTCAAGATGCTGTCCCCTGCATATAAAATATGATTTACTACATCTAACCTTTTGGTTACATAACATTGTCATCTGTGAAGTTCATACTTGAAACCCATGCTATCAAGTTACCAAAAACAATCCATACTTTTAAAGATAAGTGCATGGGTTCATTACTTGGTGCTGGACCACTGTCATCAGCTAAGTAAGCCACATGCAGCCAGTGAGCCACAGGGTGGACACGCCTACTGGAGGATACCAGGGGGTGAGGCCAGAGAAGCTTTCACTTAACCATGAAACTTTAGATCCAACCACCTTAGCCTGTAGACACAGTAAGGACCCTGCCTAACTCCACTTTGATGAAGGAGCCATTGTGCTGTACTGCTAAAAATAAGTTTCAGGGCCTGGAGAGATGGCTCAGTGATTGTGAGCACTGGCTGCTCTTCCAGAGTTCAATTTCCAGCACCCACGTGGTGGCTCACAACTATCTGTAATAGGATCTGATTCCCTCTTCTGATGTGAATGAAGACAGGGCACATATCTGTATAAAATAAATAAATAAACCTTAAAAATAAGTTTCCATTTATTGTAAGAGCTGAGTTTCTGTTTTTAAATCTATTTCCTGGAGCCTGACCTGCCCAAACCATGACCTAGACTTGGTGAATAATTTGCCTCCCTAATCACACGGCGACCACCTGGTATGTTTGTTGTTGTTGTTGTTGTTGTTGTTTTATTTTAAGATTTTTCTGTCTTTCCTTATTGCCCAATGTCTCTCTTTTGTAAACCTGCTTTCCAACCACTCGTGATTTTACTCCTTAAAAGGGGGCCTAAGAAATGGATTTGGGGCTTCTCTGTTTAACCCAATTTAGGAGGCAGTTGCTGTCCAGCTCTTGGGTGGTGCAGAAGAATTGTCTGTAATCTGTCAATCATGTTATAAATAAATGCTGATTGGCCAGTAGGATATATAGGAGGGAAAACCAGACAGGAAGTAGAAAGGATGTAATGAGAACAGGAGAATTCTGGGCAGGAGTGGGAGGAATCAATATACACAAACAGACAGATAGATGATAGGCAGAGAAAACCTCTCCCATCTTGGAAAAGTGGGAGAGAGGAAACTGTAGAAACCTTTATTTCCCCTTATATATTCCATTTGCGATCATATAGAATCACAATCAGGGACAGGAACTAAAGATACCCAGGAATCAGAATAGCCTCTGCGACCCCAGGCAGTCCTGGCCATGCACAGAAGGTGAGTAGCAGCTGAGAACGCCACACAAAGTGCTTTCATACAATACCTCAGGTACATACCACACAGAAATCCTTGAAAAAAAAAGTCTAGATGCCTCTCTATCACCTTTTGTTTACAGCCTGTTAAATATAAGGGATGAACAAATATATATGGCGATATATACATATATGTTGTTGTTTACTACTGTAAAAAATGTTTGGATATTTCAAATGTTTGGATATTTGGAAGACCATGTGCACACACAGAGATCTATATGAACTCTGCCTATAGCCTCCATCTTCAAAGTCAGCCACGCAGGAGCACGGGCAGAAAGTGCTGCATGGAGACGAGCTTAAGAAAGAATTGTTCTCAATCAGGTCTGTTACGGTCACACACGTCTTTGTCTTACTCAGCACCACTTCCTTTGGCTTAAAATGCACCACACTAGAACAACCCCGAACCAAGCTCAAACCATCTCTCTGCTGGTTGAGAATGTCCCTACCCACTGTCTCTGATTCTCCTGAAAACCTCAAAAGCTTCTCTGTGTCTACTTGGGCCACTGCCTCCAGTTCTGTAATTACGGATCCTCTACATTCAAGGCCAGATGGGCCTGCTTCCTGCTGTTAAACACTCACCTGGATTATCTTTGATCACCACTAAGGTCCTGCTTGACATAAATCCTGAAATATTATGTGTACACATGAAACAGCAATATATCTTCATCATCAAAATAAAACAATGGAATTTACACAGTGACAGAGTCTTCTTGCTCCTCACTCTGCAGCTAAAACTAGTTAGAACTCTTCCTTCTTCCTAAAAGATTTGGTCCTAATAACTTCATCTTTCCTTTTCAAACTCCATTTGTCAATTTTACTGGTGCTGTTTACTCACCAACCCTCATTGCACCGTGGGGTAATATGTAAAACTCCTAATCAGAACTAGAGATCTACTTAGCTGGTAAAGTGCTCACCAAGCATATACTAAGCACTGGTTCAGTCTCCTGCATCCCATTAAGAAGGCATTGTGGTGCAGGCCTGTGATTTTAGTACTGAGGAGGTAGAGCCAGGAGACCAGAGGTTCAAGGTCATCCTCAGCTTCATAGCAAGTTGGAAGCCAGCCTGGAACACCTGAGACCATAGATAGACAAACAGAAAGATAATAGACAGAATAAAAAATAGAACCTTTAATTAGATTTGGAAAAGAATAACTCTTTCTTTGTTGTAGTATTGTCCTCTATATGCTGTGAATGCCATTGGTTAATAAAGAAGCTTTTTGGGCCTAGGACAGGGCAGAATAGAGCTAGGTGGGAAAACTAAACTGAATGCTGGGAGAAAGAAGGCAGAGTCAGTGAGATGCTATGTAGCCACCAGAGGAGAAAAGCGTGAGCCGTCATCAGGAACCTTGCAGGTAGGCCACAAGCCTTGTGGCTGAATATAAAATAATAGGAATGGGTTAATTTTAAGATGTAAGAGTTTGCTAGGAATACACTAGAGTTATTGGCCAAGCAGTGTCATAATTAATACACTTTCTGTGTGAATATTTCAGGTCAGAGCAGAAAGGAATGAATGAACAGCCTCTGTCAACATTTCATCTTCATATTTGTCAATGGTTACTTAATTTCCGTTTTCCTTAGTATAATAAATTTAATAAAAATTGAGTAAATCCTGCTTTTTTGAGCCAATGTTCCCTTCACATACAACCACATTTTCTCAAATCAATAAAATTATCTTATTACATAATTCTACTGTCACTTGCTATCCTTTGCATTGTGATGACCCTCTTTCTTGGTTTCATCACAAATGAACTGACAATAGAAGTTCCCTGTGGCTCACACGAGCAAAGGTAGTCTGACTTCTTACAGATGTGTCCTGGCTTCTGAAACAGAAATCTCCAGTGGTACTAAACCCATACAGGTTAATAAGATGCCAAAATAAAAACAGGCAATAGTAGCTTCTTAACATTCGAAGACAATCATATTTTAAATTTGATATAAAAGATACACACACATATAATTCTCAAATGATTTTAAGTAAGCAAAGGAGCTAGGCAAAGCTTCTAGCTTCTTCTGTCATTGAGTATTTCTAGCTAGCCACTGGGCTAATCCTGTCCCTTTTGGGGAGCTTTTCTGGTTATTGCCTTCCTCCCCCTGTGACTAACAAGATTAAAACAAAATCCCTTTGCCTGAGAGTCTATGCATAAAGCTCATGTTGAGTTAGAAACTGCCTACAAATGACGGAAGCTATCATGTGTGTAAGGTTCACAGCTGTGTTATTTTTAGTCATTAAGGAGAAAACGTTTTAAGCAGCAGTTGGGTCTGGTGTTTAGTATCTGAAGTAGTTTTAAGAATCTAGGGCATCCAGACACTGTCTAGTCATTAAAGCTTCCCTTACATTGCATTCTCTAACTTGTTTCCCATGCCTTCCAATCGGGTCACATGTACTTATCACGTGGGGCCATGCTGGGAGGCAAACACAGACATGCAAGGCCTTTAAAAGTCTTGCCTTCCGTCCAGGAAAGTGGAAATTAATGTCTTCAAAGGGTGAGAAGCCCATTCCTCACCCCCCAAAAGCCCAAGTGGGTGTCGCTGATGTGTTTCACATAAGCCAAGGTGAGGCTGTGAAAGACGAGCAGTGTCTGAAGGTGATAGGAGTAAGATTAGCGTGCAGAGGGAATGAAGGACGGCATCACAGGTAAGAGAACATAAGTCGAAGTGCGGACATCTCTCCTGAGGGCTTCTTCATGGAGGATGTAATTTTCAACCCCCAGCCTTCTCTTCCTGCAGAATATATGGATGCCTGGCCACTGTGGGGTTCTGCAAGCCCCCGAGCCCTAAATGTATCTCGGCAGAGAGGCTATGTGGGGACCAGTTCCTAGAATAGTGATGAGCAGGCTCTTGGTTTCTCCAGGACAATTTGAAGAAAAGAAACGAGCAAATGTCAGATTCAAATAGACGGCTCAAGAAAGATAATTTTAGTTGACTATTTAGAACTGGATGCCCGTCTGACCACGACCATGCGCACAGATATCAGTTACCTTTGGTTGCTGGAGAAGAGCAGGTGTCTAAACAAAGCTCCTGCTAGTCAAACTGAATGACAATGACACTGTACTCCTCCGCCACCCTGGGGATCAGTGTGCACGTAGCAGGCTTTTGAGGACATCTGTCCCTAATTATGTGTCATAGCCGGTGGCCACATCTAAGGCTGACACTCTGTGCCCAAAGGATCACAGAGCTGTGCAAATATAACACATCAAAGACCAGACGATATTCTTCTCGCTAGAAAGAGAAATGTTCCAAGATAAAAGAATATAGATAAGGGAAGACATAAGAATATAAAATGTGCAGCCTGTTTGGGTAAGAACCATATGCTTCTAGAAGTGATATGGCAGAGCGAGGTTTTTAAAAATAGGTTGAGCTGAAGACCCAACATGCTTTGGCAGGGCCTTTAGAAATCAAGCTGGAACTGACTGGGAAACTTTCCCCCTGGTGGCTAGCTCTCATAGTGCAGAAGATGCTGTGCAGGCTGCTGCCAGGAGAAAACTCATCATTATCACTGTATCCAAAGTGATGCTGTCAGAATGCAGTGAAAAGCATGAGGCTTGCTGAACAATGCTGTAGGGACCTGTGAGAGGGGCTCCAGGAAAAAAGGCAGAGGGCCCATTACCTCAGGTGCATGTTGTTCCCTGGATTGTTCTTGGATGTAATTCCATGCCTTCTGCAACAAATATTTGCATACAATCTATAAGACATGTTCATTCTTGTTGAAGTCAGATATAGAACCCAGCCTGAAGAAAGGATCTGCTGAGTGCCGTCCTCGGTGTGCCCTGAATCCAGGCCTTGCTTTTGTGCATTCTCAGATATAATCTATAGCGTGTGTCAGGCAATTGTTTTTAAATTGATCTGTCCTGAGAAAGTTCTGGGAAATGGTTGCTTGTTGATATTTATTATGTGCTTACTATTGTTTATTTCCATGCTTTTCTGATCTTGTTTTTCTAAACTCAAACAACCAAACTTGGATCGTGGTTTTCTTTGTTGCATTCGTGTATAAAAATACCTGGAAACTGATGTAAAGTTGTCTATAGCATTAGACTGAAGTCTGCCCCATTCTTTCAGGTCCTCAAATCCAAGGTCTTAAGGATGGATTTGCATAGGTTGGTGAAAGTTGACAGGTGCAATACTAACGGGCCAGGCAAAGTTTGCCTAACGGTGCAGCAATGGCAGGACTCTTAAGGCAGTAACCAGCAACTCTCGAATTAGATCTGAGGCCGGCTGTACAAGAAAGAATGAACACCCGCTACTGCAAACCTGGTCAGAAGCCCATAAACATGGAGGTCATGGGCCCTAAAAGGGAACCTACTGCTGTTTGTTAAATGGACATCTTGTCAAATTGCCTTCTAAATAATCATGTTCATATTAAGATCTGTGCTGTTCTCAACTTGCTTGGTTAAAGAAGCTTCTTTTTGTGGTAGACAGAGACTCATAACTGGTTGGAGTACGAAGGGTAAGCAACAGTTGAGCGCTCACCTCAAAATGAGATGTTTATATTAATCTACCCAATGAGTGGGGAACATCCCAGAAGAAAGAGAAGAAAGGATATAAGAACTGGATAATAAGGGAAAGTACTATTAAGCTCTGTTTTCTCGACATCGCATGGGCATTACACTATGAACTCACAGCTGCTCTGGTTAACAGCATAAAGTCACATCAGTCACAGGTCCAGAGAGGAAGAGGGAGGGGCTCCCAAGGCTCCACCCCAGCTTAGAAGCTGATAGCTGTTGGGAGGATCATGTTTCTTCTGTGGTGTTGCGCCTGGTAGGTGGCCTATCGGTCACACAGGCAGCACTAAGTGGACTCGGGGGATTACGAAGAACTTGGATGAGAGGGAAGAGGAGGAGGAAGGGGAAGGGAGCAAGAGGAGGAGGGTGGGCAGCAGAATGAAGTTGAGAAGGGAACGAGTCGAGGGTCTCTGGGATAGGGGAAAGGTGAAGTTGGGGTGAATATAAAAAACCAGCATTGTGTGTGTCTATAAAATCATCAAAAAAATAAATAAAAATTTTAAAAAGAGGGGGCTGGAGAGATGGCTCAGAGGTTAAGGGCACTGGCTGCTCTTCCAGAAGACTCTGATTCAACTCTCAGCACCCACAGAGCGGCTCACAACTGTCTGTAACTCCAGTACCAGGGGATCTGACACCCTCACACAGACACACATGTGAGCAAACACCAATGCACATTTAAAAATATAAAAAGAATCATCTAAAACAATTCTTAAGTCTGGGAATATAACTCAGTAGTAGATTGTTTGTCTAGTATGTGTAAAGTCTTAAGTTCAGTCCCTAGCACTGGGACTGGGGGGAGTAAGTTGAAGCTAAATGATGAGAGCCAGCCCAAGGTTAGACCTCGTCTCCTGTGGATAAATAGTAAGAAGTTAATCAAGGTTATGAATGACTTAGAGGTATGCTTCTAGAGACATGAACCATAAACTAAATGGTTTTTCTAACTGGTTAAGAACAAAAGTCTCCATGTTCTTGGCATGATATGGTAGGAACTGTACCTCCTCCAGAATCAATGAGAATGACTCGGGAGATCAACTCAGTGTAAGCCACAGCGATTAAAGCAGAAGAACGATGCACACTGCCAGTTAGGACTGTGGGTGTGCACCACCCTTCACAGCATCTACGTACACCCCACCCTGTGGACCAGTGACGGAAGCTCAGCCACTGATCTACAAAGGGGCACTTTCAAATCTTCTAGGTCTTCCCAGAGCAGAGCCAGCTATCAGGAGACTCAGACCTCAAGTCCAGTCACTGGGTGGGGTGGGGAGCGCTAAGGACACTTCCTGACAGAGACGCAAAAGCAACAAAGAGAAACGGGTCATGAAAGATAGATGACCATGGGGGACACAGTTGGTGCTGAGCTATATAATGTCACCAAGAACAGCTCATCCGGCATCAATCAGAGATGTTACTGCATTTGACAAGTGATTCTTGGTGGGTGACAGACCAATGCATGTTGAGGATAATAGTCTGTTTGGTGTCATTTGCTGATTTAGAAAGTTATACTTGAGGTAAATTTAAAGTTGTTTCCCGCTTTGGAGAATCTTTCCAATTAGGGACAAAAAGATGAAAAGAATCCTCAGAGGTCAAACCTCTTCTAGAAAAATCTCAGCACAGTGATATGAATATTACATGTTTTTATTACACACACACATATTATAACATGCATATATTATATATGTGTATATATGTGGCCTAAAGGCCACAATCTTGCCTTTTAAAGGTGAGAAGAGTCTTTTCACTTAATGGCTGAAGTGGAATTGTATTTATTTCGATTTCAGCTGCAATAACCAATGACACTTGCCTTTGGTGTATTTTAATAGATTATTAATTACTTTTTAATTACCATGACCAAAATACCTTACAAAAGCAGCTTAATAGTAGGTGACTTCATCTTGCCTCATGGTTTTCAAGGGTTTATAGCCCACAGTTGCTTGGGCAGATGATCGTGGTAGCAAGAGCACTTAGGAAGGCATTCTTTACTTCTTAGTGAACAGGAAGCAGAGAAAAGTGGCATACAGGAAATGGCCAGGACACGATATGGCTCTGGGGACACATCCTAATTGCTGTGCTGCTTCTAACTTGTGTCCTAATAATGATATCATATGAATCACCAAAAGTTCACTTTTAAACTAGATAAAAACTCATATGATCTAACTGGCTCTGGAAAAACACCACAGACACAGCCAACACCAAGTTGTGCTTCATTAGTTGACAAATTAGCCATCACAAACAGGTTGGTCTTGATTGTGTCCAATCCTAAGATTCCTGAAGAGTCTACAGTGCATAGGAAGTAAGGCTGTTATTGTGACCTGGGGGAGCACAAGGGTACCCCAGTAACACATCACAGAGCCAAGTACCCATATGCTTTCCTGGGAGGCAGAATAGCAAGACAGCCCTCAGCTGGCTAAAAGTAGCCAAAAGTAGGTTATGTGGAAATTTTGATGATGAATTCTAGATGCCTCTCGTGCAAAGTGAGCATCTTCATTTACTTCCAGAACGATTACTCGTGTGCCACTAAGTTTCTTTAAAACTGTTCAAAGATTAAAATAATTAGAATAACTACTATTATTTTTGCTTGGCCTATAGAGATCTTGAGCACATTAGGTAAATAGACTTTCTTTTACTGAATGTTAAACAGTTTAATAAAAAAAAACACTTTTCCTTGAAAATATCTCCATATTAAAAAAATATATGTCGTCTGTGCCAGCAACCTCCTCAACAGTAATTGTCGGTAATTGTGCTATAATTCTTGATTCCCAGCTGGTGAGGGACTTCAAAAAATTCTGGAGTGAGGGGTTCCCTTCCCTCCCTGTCTCCCCATAATTTCCCCTGCCCTTCCATCTTGCCTTGTTCCCGTGAATGGGAATGATGTTGGGTAAGTAAGCCTTCCTGGGACACACATTTCCCTCATTCCAGGTCAGTGTGGCATTAAAGAGAGCGTGAAGTCCACACCCATACAAGAACCGTGGTCGGTGTCTCGGGTTATTCTTCCTTTCCCAAGCCAGCTCATTCCCAGCAGGTGGTCTCTCTTGCTAATCTTGACCAAAACAGACAACACACGCAGGCTGCCCATCATTAAATCAGTGTCCCTCATGCGTGCTGCCTCCAATAGCCCTGAGGCTGGAAGACTCTGGCTACCCGGCACTGGGGACTTCCCCTCTCATCCCCAGGAAACCAACTTCTCTGCGGCAGGTGTCCATGAACTAATCTATTCTATAGATGGTTCGCAGGAGAGTCCCCGGGATCAAATGACCGTGCTCTCTGAAATTCCCTTACGGAGCAATGCCGGCGCCAGGTTCACAAGATAGGCCCCCAAGGAAATGGGTCAGCCCACGTGCAAGCTCGAGAAATGAATACGTGGCCTTGGGCTCAAGTGTGGGGAGAACTTTGAGTCGGGCTAAATATAACAAACAAGTTGAAAGACAGCGAGGGGCGGGGCCCCAGCTCTGGGACTAACATAGAGAACTCTAGGAGGCTTAATTGCCAGCGGTGGGTGGCATGGTTCTTTTAACTCTCTTCCAAAAATAAGTGATTAATGGAGTCTAACTGCTCGTGTCGATTGTTACAGTCATTTTAAAAGTCAGGCTGAAGAAAGGTAGTTGAGGGGGCAGGGAGAGGAAGTTATTTGTGGGACGTTGAGGTGCGGGCCCATGAGTTGCTCAGGAGTGATTATGCAAATGAGTTTTCTTCCTTAGAAGCTTGCTTACCTAGGCCTATTTAATTCTTTTCTTGACGACAGTCACGGGGTTTCTTAAAGCCACACGTAATGCATTTGCCTCACTGTGGTTCTCAGTCCCCACAGGTGTGGGATGCCATGAGTTCTGTGTATCCTGGTGGTGTGTGGTACCATTCAGGGGAAGAGAACCCAGCCTGTAGGCAAGAGGGGTCCTGTCTCCAGCCACGGGGATCTCTGTATGAGAAAGCCCAGCATGGATGGACCCCTCTCCATGCAGATGCAGGGATGATCAGATGAGGGCCTGGTTCGAAAGGTGAATGACCATCATTAAGGGGACCTTAAGGAATTTTAGCATCTCAATAATCAACTTAAATAATTAGGTAATAACAGCCACCCTCACTGCATATGAGATGCTTTGGCCAAACAATTTGATACGGAGCATCAGATATAGGTTACTAGGGACAGGGTGCTCAATCAGTAGCTGGGCCAGGTGGCTCAGGCCTATGAATCCTAGCTACCTGGGAAGCTGGGGCAGGAGCATTGCTACTTTGGGCTACAGAGTGTGTTCAAGACAAAGCTGGGCAACTTAGTGAAGCCCTGTTTCAGCATTTAAAAAATAAATTAGAGGGCTGGGAGTGTAGCTCAGTGGTACTTGCCTGGAATTCAGGGGACACAGGGTTCAACCTGTAGAACCACCTAGGGGTGCTGGAGAAGCAGCCATCCTGTGAGACGAGTCGCAGGGAATAACTTACTTTATGGACTACCAGAAATATGGAGGGCTGACTCTATTCTTAATTGTCATTCTAAATAGCCTCCAATTTTTCACTTAACTCTCGATTTAAAGTCAAATGCATCTTCTTCACCGCAGGTGAATGAAGTGAGATGATGCTGTTGCTGTCCCTGGAGCCCAGCTCTGCCGCGCTGCCGCTATTTGTGTTTGTCTGTGGTCTTCCATGTTTTCAAAGGCAGCGGCCATGTGTCCCTTTCACTTCCTGTGTAGGAGAGGAAAGTTTCTCCCAACTCCCTCCACTAGGGTAGGAAACAAACAAACAAACACATTGACAGGAGAAGAAAGGAAATAGGCTATTCGCTTCTTTTATATCCACACAGGACCCTTCACGAGAAAAACGTAGCAAAAGCAGCAGCTAGGGTCAAAGTCACATGCAGTAAGGTTGATGTGTGGTAAATTACCTAGTGTGTCCAGACAAAGGTGCTAAGGAGAAGGCAGACAACTGCAGCTTCTTTGAACAATGGCTAGAATACAGATTTCTCTTGGCCTCCACTCCCCCATTGTTATCCAGGAATCTGGCATTCCCTTGTGTGAGTTCTTAGGCACATTTACAAAAGAGTTTAAAGGCCAACTCAGAAGGAAGGCAGGAAGCAGAGGAACCGTTTTGTTTGAGTTTGAGAGAAAAACCAAAGGGCAGGCGAACTGCAAATGTAGGCAGCTGCCCTGAGGAGGGAGAAGACAGCCTTTTCAGCTGGGTGTGGAGCTCACTCAGCAAGCAGATGTAGCAAGGGCGGGTCTTCAGAGAACAGTGAGAAAGCCCAGGGCTTCGGAGAAAGCATGCTTAGGCTTTGGGCTAGTATCCAAAAGCAGAAAAAACAAGAAAAAGAGACTTAGTTCTGGGTACCAAGGGCAGCCCATTCTAGACTCTTGTGTCCCTGGACAAAAGATTGTGCCAGAGTCACAAGCTTAGAAATAAAAACTGTGTTGATGGAAAACTCCATGACAAGGAGCAGGCTAGTAAGCTGAGGGAAAAACCCCCAAAGTCCTGTGTCACAAGGATGGTGGGTGACCTTTTATAGGTCATTACATAGCATCTGTGTAGCATGTTTGTGCTAATGTCCCCTTATTAAAATGAAGCCCAGTGGGGAGGCTTCCAGTCCTTCTCTGCCTCTGCCTAGGTTAATCTTGACACTGCTTCTGCAGGCCTTACTCCTGCAATACTGGCTCGGGTTTTAAGAACAACGACTCTCTTCATGGTACAGGGAGGGACCTTGCATATGCTTTTAGGAAGACAAAACCGGGCTAGGCAACCCCTCTTGAATTTGCTGTTTGTCAAGAGTCTTCACCTCAAAATAATCAATATCCCAGAGCGGCATGTGGGGCAGCATATCCTGAATGTCTTACCTACCGTCTCCTAATTCAGCAGTTGTGAGGTATTCAGAGAGCTATGAAACACACTTAGAATTTGCTGTGGGGTAATGCTCTTGTAGCCTGTAAAGATTTGTCACTCATACTGGTTTAATAAAACCCTGATTTGGCCAGTAGCCAGGCAGGAAGTATAGGTGGGGTGACCAGACTAGGAGAATTCTGGGAAGAAGAAAGGCTCAGTCTGTAGTCACCACCCAGACGCAGAGAAAGCAAGATGAGAATGCTGTACTGAGTAAGGTACCAAGCCACATGACTAAACATAGATAAGAATTATGAGTTAATTTAAGTTGTAAGAGCTAGTTAATAATAAGCCTGAGCTAATAGTCCAAACAGTTTATAATTAATATAAGCCTCTGTGTGTTTTGTTGGGACTGAACAACTGCAGGACCAGGCAGGACAGAAACTTCTGCCTACAAGAACTCTCAAATTGCAAAGAGATTTCTCACAAAGCCTTCAAAATGAGTTCTCCAGCCACAAACTGAAGAAGGTAAAAACAAATAAATAAATAAATAATAGCAGATGTGAGTCAAGAAAGCTCTCCCTACTCTGGGCTCAGTTTACCCTCCACCATTAAATTCCTACAGAGGAAGGAGCATAATCCTCCACAAACACCTTTTCATCCCCTCTTTCAATCAAGCTTTGTTTCAACTCATTTTTCTATTTCTTCATATTTTCCTCCTCAAACTTTCTTCAAATGGGTAAACTCTGAGAACCCCAGGACACATTAGCTTGTCAGTCCCAGGAAAGTCATTGTACAGGTTGCTCTTGAGGTTGCTGGATCCAAGCCATCCATCTGCCAGATGGGCATCCCCATGTTTGCATGCGTCCAGAAGTTTCCAGAGAAGAAGAGTTTCTCACCATCCCTTGGGCCTCTGCCTGCTGCTCTGCTACCTGAGGCTCTTGCTGTTGTTCTGCCCTTGAGGGAGAAAGCCCCTTTCAGGCTTCAGGAGTGTCAGTGCCGCTGCAGACACAGCCCCAGCTACCCACAGCCTAAGTGGCTCTTTCCCACCCTCTACTTCTGCTAGAGTGTGATGCCTTGGAGCGATTTGCATGTGCTCTATGGTTGCAAATACTGGTGCCCCTTTCAGGAAGGGAAGACTTTCTTCCTTCAAGTGACCCCCTCAAAGCTGAAGAGCAGGCTGTGAGAGCAAGCAGGAAAGAAAGGATCCCGAGCAGGTGGAGTAAGCCCACGGCAAACTGCTCACACCGCAATAAGCCGCAGGGGTGTTGGAGAAATTCAGCTCCCAGAACCTCCCACTCAATGGTAAGACTTTTCCAAAGCTCTCTAAGCTACACTCACACTACCAAAGGCATTGACTGCCATGTCCTAAAGCAAACTGTTGGTAAACATCTGCCCTTCCATACTTTCATGAGAAGGCTGAGCTTGGAGGGACCCTGCAGAGTCTGGGGTAGATGGTGTGGAAAAGAATCACCTCGTGCACTGGCTCCCACACCTACATTTCAGTGACAGTAGGAAGCTGGGTAAACATTAACCATGGGAGTGTAAGCCTCCAGAACTCATAGGCATGCCATGTTACTAGATTAGCCAGATCGCATGGATTAGGAGAACCTGGAAATATTATTGTGAGTTATTAAAGAAAAGATGACCTCAGAAGGCTGAAGGTACTGAGATCTCTTAGAAATAACACTGTTAAGCATTATAGTGCTGTCCCCTTCCAAGACATAAAGTCTCACTGGAGAGTGTTAAAAATAATCTTAAGAGGAGCCTCTTCACCGAAGCAAAGAATTCCAATCAGACCAGATTAGACCAAATCAAAAATGCCCATGTTTAATAAATGCAGAACTCCTGGGTGACACGGGAGCATGGGGGGAGGGGGGAAGACAGGAGAGGGGAGTCCACACAAACCCTGAGACCACGTGTTCCTTTTCCCTGTACAAGCCTAAATAGTCTGTGGGAGTGGTCCTGACCCTCCCTGGGGAGGGAGTCAGCACTTGGTGGGCTTCCTGGAGGTGGAATCCAGACCAAGGTGACTCCCAGGAGGAGGGGGCTTCCCAGCCAGGTATTACAGAGAGTAAGGTAGACTGAGTCACTAAAGCCAGGAATCTACCTACTCCTGGCCCTGAAACCATGAGTATTCACCTGTGAGATTAACTGCCCCATCATTCCCCGGAATCGCCATTCACACCTTTCTCCTTTTCTCGTGTCTGACACACCAGTTTGTGGGGGTGGGGGTGTAAACGCTAAATCTGGTAAAGTTCAAGGTCCCATTCATGGGCTCCCACCCCTGAGCCCCAGGTCATCAGTGTGAACAAGCTACCTCTGTAGGCATGGAAGGCCTTGCTGATGGAAGGCACATGGGCACTTTCCAGGGAAACCATCGGCCCCCACCGCTAGCAATCCCCTTACATGAGCTGCAGCCAGGGTGCTCAGAGACAAGGGGCCTCAAGATTCCTCTGCTGCCACCATCAGAGCAGGGAAAGCTGGTCTCTATCCTTCTGAAAGGTTACCTTTCTTTCAGAGCAAAACAGGAAAGAAATAAAAAGGAAAACATATGATTGCTCCTAGGCGTGGTGGAGGAGAAAGTTTATTATAGATAAAAGAGAGAGCCTAGTCAGAGGCAGGCACATCAGAGTGACCCTGAGCCATGTGAGGAGAGAAGGAGGGGAAAAGGTGGGGACAGAAAGGGGGACCAGGTACAGCAGCTAGGAAGGCAAAGGTACAAGAAGGGGTAGGTAGGTAATCAAAGTGGTTGCTCTATTTAGGGAAGAGCCTCTTGGGGAAGGGCAGCCCCACTGGAAGAATGTGGGGTGCGCCAGCCATAGTCTGTGATAGGTAGGGACTGAGGGATGCTGGGAGGACCTAATAGCCAGAAATGCTTTGACATGTTAAATAGGCAAATCAGCCATTTGTCTAGGGTTTGAAACCTATGCACTCCCCTGACTACCAATACCACACACACACACACACACACACACACACACACACACCAAGGGATGGCAGAGACCTTTTTTGTTTAGGAATGTTGATGGATACCAGCCTTAAAGCTGACTAGGTCCTGAGGCACGGTGACTTGACAGAAGCTTTACAGTATAAACCATTTCTCCAGGAACCACAAATCCATCACTGAACCATCTTGATCTGCAGACTCTGGTGCTGGCTTGGCTGGTGGTACTCAGTCTTTGCAGAACAAGACCCAGTTGGGGTAGCTGTGAAGAATAAAGATTCCAGGCCTCTGGTGGGAGGTTTTATGCACCAGCTCTAGCCCTTGCCTTTTGTTTCCACTGTGCCAACTCCAAATTGCCCACTCCCAGGCTCTTCTCGGCACACACTTCCAGATTCCTTCAGATTCCCTTGTTTTCTTCGGGGCCAAGTTCAATACTTCTGCTCCTGTTCCCTAGGTCTCAGTCTTCAGTTCCATCATCTTAGTCTGTGCCCTCCCCTGCTTCCCTCCTCTCTTGACAATACTTTTTCTGGAAACATCTTCTGATTTCTCATAACTCTGCTCTTTGTCCCACTTCCACCTCGCTGCAGCCAAGTCAGTTTCCCGGTAGGAAACTATTGCTCACTCTTTCCATTGTGATTCTGAGAACCCTAAAGTCGTTTTTACCATTAGAAGGCAGGATTCTACTGCAGTCGTTTTATAGATATATTCAAGTTTATTTTAAATGAAAAAAAAAGAAAAATTAAGAAAAATCTGTATTTTGCTAAATAGGCTAAGAAAAAAACTGACAAAAAGCAAAGTAAATTTATGGGGGGAAACATGTCTTAGGAATAAAATGAAGGCTTCCCATTCCAGTCACGTTTTGCTCATGTAAATCTTTTTGGCAGTGATCTCAAGGTTTTAGTAGTTGGGGATATAGCTCAGTTGGTAAAGTGTTTTCCTAGCACAAAGTCCCAAGTGTTTATAAAGTAGATGCGGTCACAGAGGCCTGTAATCCCAGCCCGCTGAGGTCAAAAGTTCTCTGCTCTCTGTGGAGTTCGAAGGCAGGTTGAGAAACCTGAAGTTTTGTCTCGACAATTGAAAATCAAACAAGCCGAATGGTAGAGGCTCATTTCTTTTAGTCCAGCACTCAGGAGGTAGACACAGGCAGGTCTCTGAGTTAAAGACCAGCCTGGTCTACAGAGTGAGTTCCAGGGCAGCCTGGGCTACACAGAGAAACCCTGTCTTGAAAAACCAAAGGGGGAAAAAGTGTAGTTCAGTATCTTCCAAAAATGTGATAATACCTTGAGATGAACTCATTAGATTTCCACTATTTTAATGATAACGCAAACAGGGCAGGGTGAAGAAACAGGAGAGTTAAACTCGTCAAACAGTCCCGGCCCCAGTACTGTATGACTGCCACCTAGTGGCGAGATATCCTCAGCACAGGGGTCCTGACTGGGTCCTTGTAGGGAAACTGGGTACCTTGACACTGCGAGGCCACCGCTGGGTGGCGAGAGTAGTTCTATTTTCTGCAATGCCAACTTTCATACCTTCCAGGGTTATTGTAAGAAATGCGCATCTGTTGGTCCAGTTTCAAAGAAAGTTGTCGAAGGACCTTTACCGAGTCACAGTAGGACAGCCAGAAGCGTGTTGCTAAGGTCTGTCATTCCCGTTGGCTCAGTAAATAGTAATTTTTAAAAGGGCGCTACCGTTTGCTGGATTTTGAATCCCTGGGGTGAGTAAAGAAAGAGCAGTGGTCTAAGATGACGGACAACAAGCAAACCCATCCTAAGCCTGGCAGAACAGAGCCACGAATATCTTCATATTCCCAAGCCTCTGTATCTTCCATGATGCTCTCTGAAAGTACCAAAACCCTCTCCTTCGTTTCTCTTTTTTTCCCATCATTTCTTTTTAATTTTTTAGATTTTAATATAATTACATCATTTTCTCCCTTTTCTTCCCTCCAGCTTCTCCCATTTTCCCACCTCTTGCTTTCTTTCAAATTCATGCCCTCTTTAATTGTTGTGTGTGTGTTCCTAAAAGTATAAATACAGCGCTAAGCCCATATAATATTACTTGTAGGTGTGCTTTGAGGGCTAACTATTTGGTTTGGCTTGGTGTGTGTTTCCCTGGCAAAGACTATTTCTCCTGCTCTCGGCATTCCTGAGTTGCCTGTATTAGGGCTGAAGCCCACCCCCAACACCACATTAGCACACCTATGGGTGTGGTCCTTGTTCGTGTCACGTCTAGGCAGCCACGTCGGTGAGTCTTCCTGGGGTAGCTTCTCTGACATTTCTAGAGATGACCTCCGGGTAAAGTTCCTGTTTCTCTGGCTCTTCCAAATGTTCTGTCCCTACTCTGCTGGGACCCCCGAGTCTGAGGTGCAGGAGTTGCAGCGTGGATGCTTCAGCTGGGATTGAGCGCCAGCACTCTGTAGTTTGGTTAGTTGTGGTTTGCTGGAACCGAAGTTTCTTTAGTGAGATGTGAGAATTATAGGTACCTGCTGGTATAAAAACAGATATTCAGAATGTAGTCAGGTTTGGTAAAACCTTAAGCTGGCTTGGTAAAGTGTAGGTTCCCTTCCAAGAGCCATGACTTCATTAGTGCCAGGTAGCTGGTTGGCTGGGTGCCATGGTTTTCCTCCTGTGGAATGGGTTCCCAGTCATTTGTGAACTCCAGCCCCAAAGTGTTCGGACATCTTAGTTGATCTGTCTCCTCACTCTTGCCAGCCCTGGTAATTTTAAAGTTGACCCATATTCATGTTTAATCTTATGCAGATGCCTCTAGGAAACCAAAAATATCACAACGACTACAGCTGGCCAGTTGCTCTGCTCGTTTTTGCTTATTGTCA
Source organism: Microtus pennsylvanicus (assembly GCF_037038515.1). Classification (NCBI taxonomy): domain Eukaryota; kingdom Metazoa; phylum Chordata; class Mammalia; order Rodentia; family Cricetidae; genus Microtus; species Microtus pennsylvanicus. The sequence goes on from NC_134585.1 coordinate 82,208,580, forward strand.
CTGACGTTGATTATCTATAATGAGGGTCAACAAAGAAGACAGAGCAAGGTCAGGATAAGGCCCGTAGCATCCAGCGGAGCTCAGATGACTTGGCTGCATCGCCTTGAGTCAGTGGCTGCTTTTGCTGCCTAAACTCAATAACTGGAAAGTTGGAGGTTTCATTTCAGCCCATGCTTTCACTGTTCAGAAATCAGTGCCGAGATGATTAAGCACGACCTTTCCATGCAGATGGTGTCTCGCTACATCAGCACGAACGGCACCTGTCACACGAACCCGCAAATGCAGATGTTAGCATGTTTCAGGACACCGTGTCTTGAAGTCGGAAAGCGAGTGGCGCAGTGAAGGCTTGGCAGAAGGCGCCTAATGGTCCACGGCAGAAAGCGGCTCTGCGGTTCTAGGAAACTAGGGAGCTTGAACAGTGCAGTGCTTTCCTTCTGATTGCTGGAGCGATGTAGAAACACTGCTGTCCAAAGTCACGTGGCTCCCTGTAACAGGAGGTTAAATACAAATGTTAAATACAGGGGGCTGGAGAGATGGCTCAGAGGTTAAGAGCACCGACTGCTCTTCCAAAGGTCCTGAGTTCAATTCCCAGCAACCACATGGTGGCTCACAACCATCAGTAATGAGATCTGGTGCCCTCTTCTGGCATGCGAGCATAAATGGAGGCTGAACACTGTGTATATAATAAATAAATAAATATTTAAAAAAAACAAACAAATGTTAAATACACACAGTTCTGAGCATCGACACAAAGCCTATGTCATGTGTGGATGCAAAGGGGCGTAAGTAACTCTGAATATTTGTTTTTAAAAAGTTACATATTTTCTTCACCTAATCAATAGATCAAGGAAAAAAGGTGTGTTTTATCTCAACGTAGTAGCAAAATGTTGTGTTATTTGTTCAGATGGCTTGTCACAGCGCCAAAAGGCTTACTAAATGGGGCACCTCCACCCTTAGCTGTGGTAACTTTGGTTCATGGCAGCTGTGAGAAAAAGCATGTGGCCTTTATTTCCCATCTGTACTCAGGGAGCTGTGGAGATAAAGGGGCCATGTTTAATAACAAACAGTACCAGAGGAGCTCAGAGGACCCTTCTCTCTGTTGATGGTGACGGTGGGCTTGTCAGGTGACTAAACAAAAGGCAAATGTTGTGATCTCTGAGCTTTTTATAAGGACAAATAGATAAGAAAAGGCAAAGGCGGTCTTCAGTTCTAAGGAGTAATTTGTTTTCCCTACCCTCATCAGAGGAGCGCAAATACTAGATGTCTTTCTTCCAATGGAGCATCTTCTTCTTAGTCGTTGTTTCTTTGTTTTGAGATAATGTCTCATTTTGTAGCCCTGTTTACCTGGGTAAGAACAGTCATCATATTAATGTGATAGTTTAAAAAAAGGTTTGCCAGATTTTGATAAAGAAGATGTTTCTGAAAAGATGGTCAAAGGGATGAGGAGATGGCACTGAGGATAAAGTGCCTCCTATGTGAGTGTGAGGACCAGAATTCTGAGCACACGATGCATCTGAATCCAGGCAGGAAAGGAGGCTGCCTGCAGTCCCAGTGCTCAGAAGGCAGAGATGATGGTTTTCGAGGCAAGCTGGCTGGTTAGACTAACCAGAACCGGTTCAGAGGGAGACCTTGCTTAATGAATAAAATGATGAACAATCAAGAAAGATACTTGACATCAGTTTTAGGCTTCCACATACCTGTGCATGTGTGACCACATACAATACACACGCATACACACATGATGATTCTGGTGTGGAATTTCCCTCTGTATGCTGTGATTACCATTAATGAATAAAGAAACTGCTTTAATCCTATACCAGGACAGAACTTAGGTAGGAGGGGAAAACTAAACTGAATGCTGAGAGGAAGGAGGCGGAGTCAGGAGAAGCCATGTAGCCACCACCAGAGACGATGCCTTTAGCTGGTAAGCCACAGCCTTGTGGCGATACACAGATTACTAGAAATGGGTTAAGATATAAAAGTTAGCCAATAAGAAGCTAGAGCTAATGGGCCAAGCAGTGATTTAATTAATACAGTCTCTGTGTGATTATTTCGGGCCTAAGCGGCTGGGAACCAACAAGCAGCCTTCACTTCAACATGATTCCAGATGAAACTCATTGGTAGAATGCTTGCCTAGAATGCATGAGGTCCTCAGCATAGCCAAAGGGGGAAAAAATCAACAAAGAGTAAGATAGTCCAAAATTGTTTAAACTACTTTCTGCATACATACCTTGAGAGGTTATTTGGAAGCGAAAATCAGGTTCCTTAATAAAAAAAAAAAATTAAGGTTTGAAGAGAAATGGCTTGGTAGCACTTACTGCTCTCATAGGTGGTCATGATTTATTCTCAGCACACACGTGATGGCTCACGACTGCCTGTGACTCCAGTTCCTCCAGTTCCAGGGACTCGGATGCCCTCTTCAATTTCTATGAGCCTTGGGCACGCACATGGCGCACATACAAGCATAAAAGCAGACAAAGCAACTCGTAGGCATAAAAGAAATAAATTATGAGAAAAGCAACAGCTAATGTATCTAACATAAAGTGTGCTGTTAAATCTGATCTAGTTTAAGTTATGCTGTTAAATATTTCTATGTACACCCAGCACTTTGTAGACACCAACTCTTAACTGTGGTAGATAGGACCGAACGACACTGCATGGGTAATCTGAGACCAGGGCTAAGAAGGGGGGGGGGCACCTAGAGAAAGGGAGTAACATGCAGGAGGCTGTTATCAAAGGAGAAGGCAATGGATGGGGAAGAATATAAGAAAGGGGACCAGGATTTATCCCTACTGCATGTACTGGCTTTTGGGATCCTGTTCTCTTTGGATGGATACCTTGCTCGGCCTAGATATAGCAGCAAGGGTCTTGGACCTTCTACAAGGCAATGAGCCTTATCCTCTCTGAGGATTAGAGGGGGGTGGGGTGAGAGGGTGTGTGGAGGGAATGGGAGGAGGGGAAGGAGTGGGAACTTGGATTGGTATTTTTTTTATTTATTTTCTTTTTTTTAAAAAAAACCTTAACCTAATAGGGTTTTTTTTTTTTAAGATTTATTTATTTATTATGTATTCAATGTTCGTGTATCCCTGCAGGCCAGAAGAGGGCACCACATCTCATTACAGATGGTTGTGAGCCACCATGTGGTTACTGGGAATTGAACTCAGGACCTTTGGAAGAGCAGGCAAAGCTCTTAACCACTGAGCCATCCCTCCAGCCTGGTATTTTTTTTTTAATCTAATAAATTAAAAAGAAAAAAAGGAAAGGGGGTCCAGAAAGATTGAGAAAAAGAGAGGGGGTCTTAGGCTGTTACTTCCCCCTAAAAAAAAATAGGAAAAATGGAAGCCCCAGAATGTGCTAAAATGGGAACGAATGAAAAAGGGAGTCAAACCCTGAACAAAGGGCTACAGGAAGGGAGAGGCAATCTGTTGCACTGGCTGTCCCGCTGTCCTGCCCGCTCCCCTTCAGTGCTCACGGTCCCTCCCTACCCTACAAAAGCACGATAGTTGCTTTGTGTGCTCAGTTATGTGTGTGTTAGCATGTGTGTTAGCAGGGGTGATTCTCCCCAGGACTGTCTCTGGGAATTGAGGAATTTCAGTGGCAACCAGAGGAAGCCAGGCCTCCGGGGACCACTGGAAAGCAGAGACGAGAGGAAGATTCCTAAGGAGACAGCAGCAGCCTCTGACTACTGCCGCTGTATAGCATGCCCGCCCTGATCTTCATTCTAACAATTTCCTTATGATACCTAATGAACTAGCCCCCTGGAGAACCCCAGTTCATCATGGGCTAATGGAAGAGGTACATGCAGAGAGGAGGCTCTTTATCCACCCACTGCCGCCCTTCCAGGCAGATGAAATTCGCCCCTGCATAGGAGTCTAGATAGCACTGCATCTCCAGCCACTCAAGGCCAGTGAGCGCTAATGTGACTGACTCCCCCTCACCAGAGGACCAGACAGCTGCTATTCTGTAACTTTCTTTTGAGGTCTTCTCACTGAATCCCTTCCCTTGTTTATTTATTTCTGTTGTTTTGAAACAGGCTGGCCTTAAATTCACCATGTGGAGGAGGGTAGCCAGAAACTTGTGATCTTTTTGCCTACCTCCTAAGTGCTGGGATTACAGGACTCTCTTTGGTGTTGGGGATGGACCCCAGGGCTTTGGGCATGCGTGTGACATGCGTATGACAGCCTTAGCCCCCTGTCCTTCTTCCATAAGAGAAACAGTAACTGTCCCCCAACCTAAGTAAGCTTCAAGGGGATCTTGGAAAGAAATTTGGAGACAGTACCAAAAACAAGCTAGGATCCAGTGGGACAGGTTGCTTGACTCTAATTTTTTTTTTCACGACAGGGTTTCTCTGTGTAACTCTGGCTGTCCTGGAACTCACTTTGTAGACCAGGCTGGCCTCGAACTCACAGAGATCTGTCTGCCTCTGCCTCCTGAGTGCTAGGATTAAACGTATGTGCCACCATACCTTTCTTTCTTTCTTTCTTTCTTTCTTTCTTTCTTTCTTTCTGTCTGTCTGTCTGTCTGTCTGTCTGTCTGTCTGTCTTTCTTTCTTTCTTTCCTTCCTTCCTTCCCTTCTTTTTTTTTTTTTAAAAAAAAACTTTAATTTTTTAAACCCACTCAGAAAATGTTTCTGATGTAGAAGTTTCCTTGGTGGTTCTTGCGCCCTCTTCTACTTTTTGCCTAGGGGGAAGCTCCAGTTTGGCGTCCTCTGGAGAGTCAGAACAGTTCAATCCTGGGTGGGTGGTCTTGCTGTTTCCTTTGGGCAAAAACTGACTTGGTGATGCACTGTGGGTGTCAGAGGTGCTGCGAGTTTGCACACTTCCTGACTGACAGAACACCCCTGCCTATGCCTCAGGCCCGGGGTGGCAGTGTCAGTGGGCGGAGCAACCAAGTTTCACTTCCTTGCTAGTGAGAGCCTCAGCCACTGCAGGCTCCTGTCTCACTGAGGAGCAGTGTGTGTCCAGCCCTGGAGCCCTTCTCTCTCAACAGCACCTGGCAGGAAGGTGGCCATCAGAAGCAAAGGAACGAATGGGCAGAGCGGAACTTCTAGGAGGGAACATGAGTATCCAGGATCCCTCAGAGCTGTGGGGTCGATCCGATGGAGGAGCAGACCTGCTCCAGGACTTGGGGTAAGAGTGCTTTTTCAAGGAGTGTAACTTGCCACTCCGTATCAACGTTCCCTTCAATCAGTGAGTAGCTTCTGTATGTCTCTTCCCTCTGCCACCCCAATCTTCTACCTCGCCATTCTATTGATTTGTGGGAGCTTCCTGGGGGTGGGGGATGATTCATTGTAAAAGTGTAAGCTATTTTTGTTTTTTAAGTGAAAACAGACTGAGAACCTGAGACAAAAATCAATGGTTGGGCATCCTGTAACAATTGGGGCAGAAGTGGGGTGTGTGAGTGGAAACTCCTGCTTTCTTTGATAGTGTGCTCATTTATTGCTACCTTGGGGCTGAAGAGTTCTGAACGCTGCCTCTTGGCAGCGAAGAAAGGCCACACTTTTGTGAGTAAAAGGTTTTTGTTTTTGTTTTTTCATTCCTGAAGAAAAAGAAGGAGGAAGTTTGTGCATCAATCTGGTCTTTATGGTTCTTTCTTCTGACATGGCCCTTGGGAGCTCTTCCGTAGACTATTTTCACAGTCTCTGGAAAGGCAACACACCCTCTTAGCCAGCTACAGTCCAAGAACTAGGTAGCGACAGCTCGGATTCAGAGAGGTCGAGAAGGTTAGGCTAGGTGGGACCATCAGAGCGCATCACAAGGGAGCCTGACGGCACTGTGCTTGGGGACTTTTAGTCAAGATGAAAAGGCTACTCAGAGAGGAAAGGGGGCTTCCTTGGGGACCGAGCCTTGCACCCAAACACTGTGCTTCCCAAGAGAGGGGATGCTGGACTTGCTGTCTGTAAGTAGCTGGAATCCCTCATCGCCCAGTGACATGAGACCTACTGTCATCTTGCAAAGGATGAAAAGTGAGCCCCAAAGGGTTAAATCCTGCCCTTAGGGGTCACATCAGTGAAGTAAAGCTTGACAGCACCTGCTAGAGGCCCCCTCCTCCTCTAAAGATAGGTGGAAATCTCTGTTTACACTGAAGAGATTGTATCGTTTTGGGTTGTTCTACTGTAAAATTTCTCATGGCCCTCAGCTGGCTCAGCAGGTAAAGGTGCTTGTGGCTTAGCCTGACCCTCTGAGCTCTTTCCCTGGAACCAGGGCTGTGGTGGAAGGAGAGAACTGACTCCACGGACTGGTCCTCTGACCTCCACATAAGTGAAGTGGCAGGCAGGTACCCACAAACTCACACACACCATGTACACCTCTAGTAATAATGAATTAATAAAAATTCTAAAAATAGGTCACAATAATTCTTTAGATTTAAAGCTAAGGTCTTGGCAAACCAGACTTGACAGCTAGGATTTTCAATAAAGGAAACTCCTCAAGAGGCCATCAGGGTCCCGGAGTCTCTTTGCGACTCTCTTTGACTCTAAAATAGAAAAGGTAAGGGCTCTTCTGAGAGCATCCAAATCAGGGTTAGAGGCAAGCAGGCCAGCTGCCACCTTTCTGCCCAGCTCCGGAGGCTTTGTAGCTATGTTTTCAGGCCCCTTGGTCCACTGAAGTATGACACCCTAAAGGAGAAGTCAGCCCCAGAAAATATTCGACTCTGTCTCTTTAATTAAATCCTGAAGGCAGGATCTATGCTTCAGAGCGCTGAGCACACGGAGGACACGAATGAACCTCTGTGTCTGTGCCCTGTGCTGACGCAGATCCCGGGGCAGAATGAAGCCACTGCAGGTGACCCACAGGCCTCTCCCCCTAAAGAACAGACACCTGACCCCAAGTCCTAAGGGCCTGAAATCAGTGGTGTGTGTGTGTCCAGACTTCTCAACATCAGAAGACCTGGATATTTTCTCGACTGTCAGAGTTTGGCTTCAAGAACAAAGCAAACTCCGGTTGTATAAACTGTTCTTCAGCATGGGGAGCAGCCTTCTCTGTGCACAAGACAGGCAAAGGACATTTTTATTTGTTTTGGTTTTTTTTTTCGTTCTTTCCTTTATGACTGGCACGATTCAGGGTAACTGAGGACGACTTGAATTTCTTAGTCTTCGTGACTCCACCTTTCAAGGGCTGGGATCACAGGTGTATGGCGCCACACCCCATTATAGTCAGGACTTCCAGTATTTGAGGCAAGCGCTCTACCAGCTGAATTACTTCCTCAGCTTCTGTTTTGTTTCAATTCTTGGTGCCCAGGTCATGCATGGCACACACACACACACACACACACACACACACACACACACACACACACACCTGTCTCTTGGGTGGAGGGACATCTGTTTCCTTCCCCTACAAGTATTTAAAGCAGAACTGGAATTGAGACTCAAGGTATACAGAGTATATTCTCTGAAGTATTAAGTACAGTTTTAGCTTTTATTTTAGTTCTGTTAGGTGTGTCTCTAAACTTCGATATCACTAGTAAGTTCTCGTATTCTGTTTGCTAGTTTGGGACCTTGTGGCTAATCACTTCATGGAAGTGCATTTTGCATGTAAATTCACCCATTTCAACTTTAAGGGTGCAGCTGGCACTATTAGCATCATTTGCCTCCCTTGAAAAACAGGAAAGAACATATTTCATTTCAACATAATCAATGGTCTACCTGTGTGGGGAACAAAAAAAAAGCCTTGATTTCTAGAATTCCTTTACTTCCAGACACTGGCCTGTTTGAGCTGTTTTGCTCTACTAAGGAATAAGCAAATAAACGAGATGGCTGGTGATTTAACCTCCATCCTGCAAAACTGAATATCTAAACGCCAGCAGAAGCCACTCTTGGCCCCCAGCACCCCGGTGACAAGCTCTTCATAGGAGATAACCAGAGGAATCCTGGCAAGGACCTGTTGCCTCTGGCCGGATTCTGAATATAAATGAAACTCAGTCTTTGAACCTTTAATCCACTTTGGTGATGTATGATCTGTACCAAGCCAGAATAATCCAGTTTTTTCGAAGCTCCATTTTAAAAAAATTTTATTTTTGTCATGGATAGATAAAAGATGTCTAGATTTAATGCCTTAATTTTTTAATTATTTTAACGAGCTTCTTCAGCTATTAGATGTTTCTTTTTGTTGTTGTTTTGCTTTTTTGTGGTGCCATGGATGAAACCAGGAACCTTGTGTGTTTTATATAAAGAGATAATTCAGTGGAAGTGTACACCCACAGGAAGGGGCGAGGACTAATCTTGGTTCTCTAGTTCCCATTTTTCTTCAGGCTCTTGAATATGTCATTACTGTGAATTAGACCCAGAACTGCAGCAAGTCCATTCCTGGCCCTCCCAGAACACATAGGAACACTGGCTGTATAGTCTCTAAACGAGACTTGGGCCCCAACAAGCCACTCAGCTCCGTCAGAGTGCCAGTCCAAAAGCACTTATTTTCCTCTTTAGTCCTTTAGTGAGCCCCAAAGGTGAGGAGACACAAAGCCCTCTTTGTTCCAGAGGTGTAGGAACAGGGCAGGCCCAAGCAGGAGGGGAGGCAACAAAAGCTGGGCTCTGTGGGACCAGCTAGGTCCCTTCCTAGGTGGGCGTGAGTCAGGCACTGGGAGGCTCAGCACGCTGGCCACCCAGCCACAGCTTCCCACACCCAGCACCCCAGCAAGGACCACAGGACTGTCAGAACCCTCAGGGCAGGAGGTGGTGTTGTGTGGGCCTTGTGTCCAGTTTGTAAAATCTTATCTGAAAAGGGATTATAACCCAGCCACAGACACTCCTACCGAGAGCATGGACAGGGGAGCAGGCAGAGCACACTTCAGGTCTACCAGGACTTATAGGTACGGGAAGGGGGGGGGGGGGAGAATGGTGGGGAGTCCTGTGGGTCTTTTAGGATTCAAAGACAGGTCCAAGGAAAAGCTCCAGATGAGTCTCGGAGGAGCTTTTAATGGACAATAAGGCAGAGCCGGCTATCAAGGGAAGGTGATGCAGGAAGGACAGCCGTTGGCATGGCAACTTCTGCTGACATAGCCGAAAGTGTCTGCAGGGGTTAAGACAGATGTAGATTAAGCTTCCTTATGAACCTTGCCTGGAAGTTCAAAAATAGAACTGTCCTCCTCATCGATCCTACTGCTGTGTTCTAAGAGTCCCTGGAATTTGAGCTAACAGCTGCCAGGGATGCCCCGTCCCCTCTCCTTACTGAGTCCATCGGCCCTACTTCCTACCTCAGACAAATTACACAGGTGTTAAGACTGAGACCCGGGAGTTGGCTGATTCCAGTCCAAAGCTCTTGTAGTCGTCATTTCCAGAGAAACATAAAGCAAAATCTGACTCTCCAAAAAAAACAGCTGAGTTCTCCTCAAGGACTGACATTTTCATGAGGATGAATCCATTCAGGAGACCCAAACAGTGCAAAGCCGAGATCATAGGTTATGATCTAACTTTTAGCTTCTGAAACTAGATGGATGGCCCACTGTACAGAGAAACAGAGAGAGGGAGAATTTTTTTTAAAAAATGAGAGTTCACCTGTCCTTAAAAATATTTGCAAAGTGGGGAGCGCGTGCACGGGCACTCCCAGCAGTTGGGATGCTGAGGCAGAAGGAAGGCTGGTGAGTTTGAGGCCTGCCTGAGCTAGATGGGGAGGCCCTGTCTTTCAAAAAGGAAGGGAGGAAGGAAAACAACCTTTGTTGTTTCTCACATGTAAGAGAAAGTCAGAGGTTGTCAGAAAACAAAACAACAACAAAAAAGTCATCTTTTTAGTAAAGGTACAGGTGACAAATGATTTTGGCTTCATGACTTCCCCACAGCTGATCACACACACTACTGTGACACTAGACACACGTAAGAGAACACGCACACACGGTGTGATAGGGCTCCAACCAAACACTAGCTGTGGATAATGGCATGTGGATTCTATTCTCTCTCTCTCTCTCTCATACACACACACACACACACACACACACACACTTTTCCCTAACCATTTCAAACTGTCCAACCATCCTTAGCTCTCAGTCCATACAAACCAAATGGTTGGCGGAACTGGCCCTTGGCTGGCAGTTTGCTGGCCCAGGAAATGCACGATGGATAAATGCCCTGAATTCCCATTACAAGGCAGTCACTTTGTGAACCCCGACTCTGGTCCCCCCAAAACACACTTACTCCAACTTTACGTGTAAGGACCTCAACAATCCAACTGGCTAAAGCTCCAGGGTAGTTGGATTCAATGCAAGCGCTTATTTTGCAAAACAGGTACCTTCCCTGTGGTGACAATCATTAGCTATGCTCACCTACTAAGCAACCACTCTGTGACCTTCCTGGCATTCACAGTGCTCTATTAGGCAATGTGAGGCATTCCTTTCAGAAATACTGTTGGTGACTTTCAAAGCCAAGTGAACTGAGCAGGTGGCAGACATAAGCAGTGGGGGCTGATGGCCTCCCCGCTGGGCATTTCTGCTTTGTTGAGCCTCCCAATTAAACAATCATGGTGACCGGTCAGTCTTGCAAGCTTCACGCACAACGAGGTCTTATGGCCTTTGCCTGTAGGAGCATTTAATTCACATCCTGTTGGTGTTACCCACGCGAGAAAGTGAGGAACCTACTTCTTGCCGTATGCCCAGGTTTACAAAACCCACATTCTTGACCACAGAAACAACTTCCTAATTTTCCTCCAACTTCTCTTTTCATTAAAATGGTACACTTTTTGGTGCACACGTGAGCTGAAGGAAAAAAAGAAAGTTCTATAGCTTCTAGAAACCAGCACAACTCACTATAACTATAAAAGCTGTCGGTCTTTCGCTACTTCACAATAGATAGGCCGTATGGACCGGCCAGCATCCCAGTGAGCCAGAATCTTATTCGATTCTGTGTATGTTCAGTTTTCTGGGCCTAGATAAGAAAACAAATACAAAAAACAGGCTAAGAACGTTATCAAGTCAGGAAGTGTCAACAGAGAGGTGACCCCCCGGAAGAGTGATGGGTTTGTTTTTCTATGGACTATTCTGAAATCTTGAATTCTAAAAGTAGAAGGCGGCTCTTCCGTGGCTGTTTGATGTTGTGTAATCAGTGAACTGTCTGGGATGTTTTGGTGCTAGCGAGTTTCCTCTTAAGTTGTGTTCGTCTTTTCCTCCGCCGGTGATTCCCTTCCACTTACACATTTGGGAAGCTGCCCCACAGGTCCCTCGCATTGGGAGGGGCTGCTTGGCTGCATTCTTTGCTCGTCCACCCATTCATAAACCCGGCTATGGAATGAGGACATTGTGCAAGGCTGGGAGGGTCTGGAAGGAAAGCGTGGAGTGTGCAGAAGCAAAATGCACCCTGTGCACAGCAAGACCATGCAACAGTTTGGGCTGAGGGCCTTACGCTGCCTGGGGAAACACTCTGTCTCTGGAATAACACATGCAGGGGGGAAGGTGGCCCTGGATGATGTTTGTCAGCTGAATAAGAAAACATAGCACTTTATAGAGGTGGGGTGGGTGCAGGTAGGGTGGGGGTCCTGAGTAAAGAGATAGGCTGACAAGATTGGGGTACTAAGACATCCCAGGCCCCCCCCTGGAGGTAGCATTCAGTCTGGCCAGCTCTAGCCAAGCAGCCACCTGGCTGATGTGCTATTTCACTTTCAGAACCAGGCCCATAACGTTTTTGTTGTTGTTGTTGTTTTTATTGAGTTATATATTTTTGTCCAATCCCTTCCCTTCCTCCCCTCTCCCCTTCTACTCTCTACCATGATCCTCCCATACTTCCAATTTACTCAGGAGATCTTGTCTTTTTCTCCTTTCTTTGTAGATTCATGTCTCTTAAGGTCCTCTTTGTTGTCTAGGTTCTCTGAGGTTGTGAACTGTAGGCTGATTTTTCTTTGCTTTATGTCTAAAACCCACTTATGAGTGAGTACATATTGTATTTGTCCTTGGTTTTTAAACCCTTGCTTGATTCCTGGCTCAGATAGTAACCTTTTCATACTCTAGCTGATGCTCCCTGCTCCTTGCCTGGAGCTGAACTTAGTCTTGGCACTGCCCCTTGTCCTCCTCCAGATGCTCTGTGGCACACTCCCAACCCCACCCAGCCCAAGCTACCCAATTAGTATCTAACCATGTTATCTGAATTCTAAAAAAATTTGCACCTTTAAAATGCATACGTGTAGCCATTTAGGATTGACATTAGGATTACATGAAAGAATGCTGTATTTTGGAGACACTTATGAGATTATATAAGCCTGACATATCGTGGTTGAAGGAACCCCAAAGAGAAGGCTTCCTCTCAGACCCCGGATTAGGCACAAACCACACCCAAACACCTGTTTCACAGAGAGATTTTTTATTGAGTGGGGAAGAAAAGTTAGATCGGGTGCTTTCTGACTCAGGCAGAAAAACAGCAGCAAATGACCTTGCATGTGTCATTCAAAAGAGGAGAAAAAGGGGAGGTCTGTGTTAGAAAGGGCTAAGGTGTGGTGGTGAAGGATGAGGGAGAAAGGTAAGGGGTAGGAGTACTTGTCCCTCTGGATAGAGAGGAGACAGGTGTGGAACACGCACTTGGCGGTTTATAAAGGTAAAGGAGGAAACCCTGTGTTAGGATGCGGTGCTTAATTTTATTTAGACGTGTTAATTAGTGAACCAGCAGCCTCAGGAGAAGAAAGTGGCCAAATAAGGGAATAGACCTTGGTGGCTAGCTTGAGGGATGTAATCTAACGTTTTCTTTAGCAAGGTGGAGGAGATGGGGAGAAGGGCAAGGCCTGCCAGAGCCATGCTCCAGTGGACTAGTGTCCCTTCCGTGATACGTCAATGTTACTTAACAATTGCTCATCAAAAACTATATAAAAGACAGAGCAAAAAGTTAAAAATGTCTTCTCCCTAAAGAATAGGTACTGTTGGGCCAGAGAGATGGCCCTGTAGGTAAAAGCAGTTGCCACCAAACCTGACAATCTGAGTTCGATCCCTGAGACCCATGTGGTGGAAGGAAGACCCAATTCCAACAGGCTGTCCTCTAGCCTCCGCATATATCCCATGGCATGCCCATACACACACACACACACGCACACGCATACACACCTCTCTCTCATGCACACGCACACATGCACACACACATACCTCTTTCTCATATACACACACCTCTCATACACATACATGCACACGCACACACATCTCTCTCACACACACATACACCTCTCTCTCTCTCTCACACACACACCTCATATACACCTCTCTCATACACACACACACACACACACACCTCATATACACCTCTCTCATACACACACATCTCTCTCACACATACACATGCATGCACACACATGCACACAAAATTAATGGGTATTTTAAAATGGAAGCATTCTTTCAACTATTTCTCAGTCTTCTGTGTGCTTGAAGGTATTTATAATAAAAAGTTAAAATTATATTGATCTGTTAATTACTAAAAATTGGGAAATAAGTCAGGAAATGGTGCATGCCTTTAATTGCAACATTCAGGAGGCAGAAGCAGGTAGGTCTCTGTGAGTTTGAGGCCAGCCTGGTCTACAGAGCTAGTTCCAGAACAGCTAGGGTTGTTATAAAGAGAAACCCTGTCTCAAAAAAATAAAAATAAAGAAATTGGCAAATAAATACATTAGTCATTTCTACCCAAACAGCATGTCTACCTAAAATGGCATTGTTCAAAAATCTTTCTTGTTTTATAACTATATTTTTCTGTGAACACACACACCACATACACAGACTGAATTGTATTCATCATTTTGCTCTGTCTTTTTGGTAGAATATCCGTTATCTTGGTCTTTGTCAAAGCAAGTGTTGGATCTCATCTTGGGGTGGGATCTTGTTAAACTTAGGATACTGGGGTTAGTCTGGATTCCGGGGGGTCTGAGATAGATCTGATTAGCAGATGATATGGACTCTTTGGATGCTTGTAGAAAAATGGAATTAATTTCATGGTCATCACGTTGTGTTTGTGAGGAGGACGATGAGGTAACTGGGCATGAGTGGCCGTGGTTCAGGAGCCTAGAACTCCTCAGGCAGTTCACAGATTGCTGACCCGGATAAGGGATGTGGGCGGGAGCCAGGCACTCCGTGGAACACTGTAAGTGACTCACACCCCAGAAAGCAGAACTCTACTACTTTTGAATTCTTTTGTTTTGTTTTATCTTTGTGTATCCCTGCCCCCCACGGCGTGAATTTTTTTTAATGTAATAAAAGACGTTGTGAAAACCTTAAGACTCACAAACACCTTCTAATTCCTTCTTTGTGTGCTGAGGGCCGCATATTCCTAAAGCTGCCTAGGTTCTATCACTGCTTCTATTGTCCAGACTCACACCTGTGCCTTTCACGTTTTTGGGGTGACATTTGAGCCTTTGCAGGTGTCAGTTCTATGATGTTCGGGAGTCAGGCCACCTATTTCACCCCTCCTTTTGGAAGGGAGCCCCTCAGGAGCAGGACTATAGGTCGTTCATTTTACCTTTTCCCTGGGAGCCCACCTTTTGTCAAAGAACAGATGCGGGAGTGCTTGTCAACCCGAAGCCAAAACTAGAACTCAAGGCTGTTGACTTCAGCCTGGTGACGTCACACCCTAATAACTCAGTCCCCTTCCATCCAACGCTTGTTACTGGTGAACTAAACCAACACCAGTTGGAACCATGTAGTAGACATGAGCTGGAATAAGGATCTCCCTGTCCATAATTTTTACATCTTTTGAGGTTTAGGGCTCTTTCCCGTACCCACAAGGGTAGGTTGTCACTGGTAAGAGTAGTCCTAAAACAGCTAACCCCGAACCAGCACTTTCTGAACGATACAAGAGTGAGCAGACCAGGTGCCCAATCCACTTGATTTCCCTCGGGCACAGAACCTTCTGAGGGATGCTTGGATTTGGCATCCTTGACCAGTCAGCACAGGTAATTTCAAGTTCCTACCCACAGCAGGCTTTTTCCAGTGCAACCTAAGCGTTTCCTTTCTCACACCCTTTGGGGACTGATGCTCTCACATCAGTGCAGGCTGGCCTGGGGGCTGAACACAAGGACTGCGCAGTTTCTAGCCTAGTCTCCAGTTAGTGGCTAGGTCCTTCAGCCGCTCCCAGTAGCTAACGCCTCTGGGCCTGGGAATCTGTCTCAGGGGCTGCACTGTGAGCTTTTCTTGTGTGACTGCTGTATTCTCTGCCTCTGTTGTCTAGATGACTGGGTCACTATCTGTGTGTTCTCTTATTGGGAGCGGTGAACCCCCAGATCCTGAATTTCTTGTTTTCCCCTGATCTGAGTGCCTACAGCTGCTCTGAGCACGAGACCCTCAGGAGTTCCTGATGGCAGGAGAGTGGTTTCTGGTGCGTTTGGCTGGGGCCTGGCTATCAGTTAAGGAACCCTATATAAGCTGCCCCTGGACACAATAAAGGGGGCATTCTGGCATCCAGGATGACCTGTCTCTCTGTGTGTCTTTGTGTGTTTCAATCTCCAGCCCCTTGCCCGGTTCACAAATGCTATGGCGGCGCATAGAGTGCAGAAGGGCGTTGTGCGCTGCATTCTCTAAGTCATACTGCTCCCAGCTGCACAGAACACATATACTTCTGCCTGGCTGGGTGAGCTGTGGGATCCAGTGTTCTCCATCTACCTCTCTACCCTCTGTTTCTCTTTCTTCCTCTTCCTTTCTTCAATCTCTCTCTCCTTTGATTCTACTTGGAAGTAGGTTCTGATGAGAGAACTCTTGCCCACCCCCCAATCCCCCATCTTTCTCATTCATTCTTTCCCTCATCTTTTGAGATTTGGGTTAACTATGTAACCTAGCCTGGCCTTGAACTCCTAATCCTGCTGTCTCACTCCTTGCCTGCTGGGATTCCTAACCTGCACACCAGGTCCTGCTGCATCTCTGTCCCTTTGGTTCCTGAGTCTCCGAGTCACCGCATCTCTTCTTCCATCCGTCTGTGTGCTTTCATATCCCAGAACATCCAGCTTCAGTCCTCAGATTCCAATAACAGGTTGATCCTGTGGCTTCAGTTGCTAGGTATTTGCGTGCTGTGCCTCTGCTGTCACCCCTGTCTGTTTCCTAGAGCCTGGGACAACTGGCCTCACTATTTAGCTCTGCTAGTAGGGCATGTAAATGGGACATTTAGAGCAATGACATGGAAAGGCCCAGCCATGCTGATTCCATCACCAAAAACTCCCTGCTGGAAAGACCGTGGGGAGACTCAGCCTCCCCCAGACAATGTGCTGCGCCTACCTGAGCTGTTTTTGAACTTCCTCAACCCTGTGTATAGCTTCTGATTGCCTCTCTCTAATTGAGAAGTTTAGTTCAACCCTGTGGGTGTGTGCCTTCATACACTTCTATAAACTTCTTGTCTTGGATATAGCCTGACTGTAATACCAACTGCAGCACTAAGAGCTCTTGAGCTAAACAAGAGACGTTTTCATCCTACACTGACAATCTCTGATGACACAGAGAGAGGCCAAGTGCTTTGCCTTTCCCACAGTTGAAGCGTCCAGCTCTGGTTCTATGTCCAAATGAACACAAATGAAACCAGTGCTCTACCAATCCAACTTAACAACTCAGACCAGATCAACCCAAGGGAAGACAACTTGGACCAGGGAAGCCCAATGAGGTCATTTCATGTTTTGGCACCGCTGTGTTTACAAGGAATGTGAAGCCAACCCGTAGGTTCAACCACAGATCTGTGCCTTGGCTTTAGGGAAGGAGAGTGGTACAACATTGCATGTTGCAATGTTCGGAGAGTGTCGCTGTCATTCAAAAATGAAAGCAGTTTAAAACGGAAGGAAAAAAGGAAGAAACTATTGAGTTCTTGTGCTAGCTATTCAACTCCAGAGCCTTTTCTCTCCTTTCCTACAACCAGGGGTTTCTATTCCTGCTTTAGGTTCAAATGTATGACCTTTTATTACTCTAGACAGAATCCAAGTTCCAGATCACTGCTCTTTCCCAGCAAGGGGGGATTTAATTAAATATATGAGCAATCTGAGCCAGGCAGTGGTGGCGCACGCCTTTAATCCCAGCACTCGGGAGGCAGAGGCAGGAGGATCTCTTGTGAGTTTAAGGCCAGCCTGGTAGTGGAGCCTTACCTAACATATGCAAGATTCTGAGTTTAACCCCCAGTACTGCCAGGAAGGAGGGGGGGAGAGGGAGGAAAAGGGCAATAAATACCCTCAATGAATATGCAAACCAGCAGCTTTTCTTGCATTATTTTGCATAACTCCCAACATGGACCCAGTGCTTCAGCTAGGCATTCTCCTGTCCCTGTGTGTCATACATAAATTGACCCCAATGTCTTTGCTTGTGTACTTTCCTCCTGAGATGTCCTTTCTCTCCCTACCTAACAGATCAAATATCCGTTCTTAAGCCCAGGTCACGATCACCTTCCTTCAGGAAGCTTCTCTGGATCTTTCCTGCCTCCCGCAAGATCCAGTACCACGCAGCACTAAGATGTCGCCATGAGGGGCCTCTGGTTGTGCTAGTCTGAAGACCCTTCTCCTGTAATACTTTGCCTCGCTCTTTTCTCCCGATGTCAAACATCAAACTCAAGCCATTAGGGATCCTGAAGTGAATGAAAGGTCTCAGGATCAAGGGTCTTTCACGTTTATGTTTCTCAAATTCCTAGCGGGGTAACTATCGTTTGGGCTGCAACAGGCCAGGGACCTGGGGGACAGGAATATATATTTCTAGCAAGATGTCGGTGCTGAAGAGGTGACCAGCCCAGATTTTGAGTAGCAAGACTTTGCCTTGATTTCCAGCGGCAACATCATTAGTGGTCTGGTAGTGAATTTAGTGGTTGATATAAATATTTGTTCAAAATAAATATTAAAAATATAGAAATAAATAGAATGTAAAAGGATAACTTTTTTCTTGTAACATTTCATTTTTGAATTGCTTTATTTTGTTTTTTTGGTTGTTGTTGTTTGTGTGTTTGTTTTGAGAGGGTTTTGTTGTGTAGCTCTGGCTGTCCTAGAACTCACAGAGCCCCACCTGGTGTGGGTGTTCTCTTAACATACAGACACAGGTGTGTGTGTGCGCATGAGTATTTGTGTGTGTGCGTGCATGCAATGACACATACCATGTGTTATTTCGAAAGTTTTCAAGTCTGTTCTTCAAAGGACAGAGCATAAATGACACATAAACTTAGACCAGCAAACTAAAACCCTAAAATCCAAAGGACACAGTCCCTTAGTGTCTGCAGCATGCTGGAGCAGCTTCCCCAAAGGGTCTAGCCTGAAAGGCACTGGGATGAAGGCAGTGGGGCTGAAGTGGAAGGGAGCTTACTGGATCCCGCCTGCCTGTGTTCTCTGTGGTTGAATTTATTTCCTGCACCTCACTGAGAGGCAGCTATGAAAACTATTTAGTGGGTGGGTGTTTCCTAATTTGCTGCTGCAGCAGGGAAGAGATAACACCACTGTTTCCTCCAAGGTCAACTGCTAGTTTTGATATTCTTACAAACCCAGGCAAAAAAAAAAAACAAAAACAAAAACGTGCTGTTCAAGTCTGATTGCCTATGCTCTGTTAATGCCACGGACCTTGAGACGCAACTGTGCTCTCGTGTAGGGATAAAAGGTGACTTATAGCACATTGCTTCTAAAACACAGTTACCAGTAGTAATGTCTTGACTTTGTTTCTCTACAGAAAGTAAGACCAAAAGACTTGAAGTAGGAAAATAAGCGTTATTCTAAACTGCATAGCCAATACTACCAGTGGCTAAAAGAATGTCTGGCATATTAGTGGTATATAATTTAGTAAAGTTTGCAGCTTGTTCTTTTTTTTGCAAAAGTTAGGGAACTGGGAAAATGTATACTAGAAGGTAACATCTCAATACATGAAAATAAGGTTTCCTCTCTGGATATTGTGACTTTTGATATCGTCATCTTGACACGTGACAACCTGAAGGTTCTGCTGGCGGGGGACCACGTGGTTCCTAAGCTAAGGCGTTTGGAGCAGCTGGAGCCAATGAAGAAGAGATTCCAGCAAAAGCATGGCCTCCTCTCCCAGCATTACTCGCTCTGTTCCCCATGTGCTTGGGTCTAAGATGGATGGATGCTCTCATTAGCTCATGTCTTCTCTTAGCATTGCCCGCTAGTCACCTGGTTCCTTACTGCACTTCATTCTAAAAGTATCAGTCTTACAAAGGTGCAGGGAGAAATGACAGTGGGGAGCTCCCCCCCCCCCAGCAGGCTCTGTGTGAGCTCCCTCATGCAATTCCAAAGAGCCTGGAGCTCGCTCAGGTGGGCCCCCATGGCAAGACCAGACAGACATAGTGCCTCTCTGTTTGGCACATCAGAACTTAACTTTTAGATAGAATGTAAAATGCAAAACTTAAAAGGTCCTCAGAGGGGATGAGGGCTCTGGGTTACAAAGGAAATAAGAGCCTGTGATAAAAAGGGAAGGTAAAGGTGATGGATGGACAGACAGAGAAGGGATACATCCAGGTGCTTTCACCTTGTGTAATTCCACCTATGAGAGGGTTCTGCTGAAGAAAGGACCACTAGCAACTGCGGGGTCAGGAAACGGGCGAGTGCGAGACATAGGGAGCAACTTCCTTCCACAGTCTCACAGTTACTCTTCACTGCCCAGGCTGACGCTTCGTGCACCGCCACATCACCACGGATGCCCGTGCTGTTAGCAAAAAGATGTTCCTTCAGATGCTTCCCTAACACCGTTTATCTCATCATGCCAGTATTATCTGAAGGACTGGCCGTCTCTGCCTCACCGTCACCAGCACCCTGGGACTAGAGGTCCCTGCAGTTGGCAGCTACCACTCGTACCGCTTGTACCTAGCTTTCTATTATCTGAAGTAAATGGAAATGATACAAATTAGAATAAGGAAAGGGATATCATATTGGAGAATTCGCTAGGTACAGCTGAGTGACTCTCGCCGCTTCGTAACAGTGACTAACCTACTGAGTACTGACTTGTCTCACTGGTGTGAACATGAGCAGTTCTCACTGCTGGCCTGTGATATACAGCTGCTCTTACTCTGATTTTGAATATAACGGAGCTGAGGTTCAGGCAGGTAAAACAAATTGCCTAAAGTCTTGCTTTGAGAGAAAGGCGTTACCTGAATTGGGACTCAGACAACATGGCTCCGGGGTCACTACCCCAGTTATCACACTGCACTGCCACAATGATGTTCTTAAAGACTAAGTGAAGGACCTGTCACTAGGGTAAAGGTCCAAGGTGCAGAGCCATGGCCTAGAGTGTTCTTTATCCTTGTAGAATTAGGGATCTGTGATTGAAGCCAGAATTAAATGCTAGCTGAATTCATGCATGGGCACATGAGACACAGGTCTGTGGTAAACTGTCTCCTGGAGGAAGAAACAGGGAAGCTGAGGCTCAAGGATAAGAAAAGGGCTTTTGTTAACTGTCTTCTTTTCACCACATATATGCATTGCCTTTTCTAAACCACAAAGATCAATTGAAAACACAGGCCCATGAAAAGATCAATTGAAATCTCCTTGGGACTTTCCCAACTCCTCAGATATTCATCAACTTGAAACAGTGTTTGGCAGTGACAGGCCAATGCTCACTATGAACATCAGGGTTCTTTGTGCCCAGCTTCATTTTTCTCGTGACCATGGACTGTAGGGCAGTTTGGTGTCCTTCTCATAAAACTGTCCTGCGCTTGGGAAAGAGTGACAGAGGACAGAAGAGAGAGAAACTGGTCAATGCTCTTGCAGCTGTTTTGTTTTTATTTCTTTTTCTTTTTCCATTGTCATGCTTGTGTGTATGTACACATGCTTGCATGTGTGTGGACACGTGTATGTTACGGAGGAGTGATGTGAAGGTGAAGGGTTTGTTGATGTTGGGACTCCTCCATAGCTCTTCCACCTTACCCACTGAAGCGACGTCTCTCAATCAAACTCAGAGCTTGTGGGTAGGACTAGTCTTGGGAGCAAACTTGCTCTGGAGATCCGTTTTCTCTGTCTTCCCAGGGTGTAATGACAGGCACACTGGTCCATCTCCCCGGCCTCTGCTATGGCTGCTTTAGCTTGGGCTCTTTAAACACTATTAGTCTACTGGGCCGCCTCACAAACTGGGTGGTTTGGCGAAGAATAATCCTCTCCCTCACAGCTTTGAGGGCTAGAAGTTCAAAACCGAGGCATCTCTGAGGTCAGCTCCTTCAGAAGGTTGTAAGGAAGACCCAGTTTGGGGTCTCCCACTCTCTGGCTGCCATCTTGGTCATACAGCATTCTCCTACATGGAAATCTCTCCTCAGCTTTCCTGTTTTACAGGATTCCAACCACGCTAGAATCCATACATGAGCCCATCAGACTCGCCTCCTTTTCACTTCTCTCCAAATAAGGTCGCATTCTTAGGAACTGGAGGTTCGGATGATGTGGAACTGTCAGAACATAATGGGCCTATATCACGCAGCTATGGACCTCTTCTTTCCCTCACACTCATCCAGGGCTTCCTTGTCCTTGTGCTGGGATTGACAGGTTTGCCTCTGACACCCTTAAGATGGAAAATATTGCTAGTTAGTCTTTGAGAGGAAACTCCAGAGAAGGATCACCCGTGGCTCATCCCGAAGGAAAGTGCTCTTCTGTTTTTTTTTTTGTAGGTGGTATCATGGCAACCTCACACGCCATGCAGCTGAGGCACTTCTCCTCTCCAATGGACGTGATGGTAGCTACCTACTAAGGGACAGCAATGAGCAGACCGGACTCTATTCTCTCTCCGTGAGGTAGGTGCTTTAGGACTTGGTAGATTTTGGTCCCATTGTCGATTGTTCGCTTTACAACACTCAGACTGCCAGACAGTAAACTCCCTGATTCCTGCTGAGTCACCAGATTAAAGGATTTCAAACTCGGAATAGTAAGACTGTGAAGAAATCTTCTCAAAGCTGGAGAGATGGATCGATGGCTGAGAGCATTGGGCTCTTGGAAATGATCCAAGCTCAGTTCCTGGCATCCATGCCAGGCAGTTCACAATAGCCTGTAACTCAAGCTTCAAGAAGATCTCATAGATCTACATGGGCACTTGCACTTACAGGAACACACACACACACACACACACACACACACAGAGGTACATACACATCTTTCTTGTTCCATTCACTAGCAGGAAAAATGTGTCAAAACCAAAAGAGACTTTGGAAATTATTTAATCTTAACCTGTCACTGGACACATGAAGACCTGAAACCCAAAGCGGTGGGTTGTCTGGCTTTATTCAATCAGCAATGAAAACAACATTGTCATCTGAGTTCCTGGACTCAGCTCTTTTTTGCTATTCCTTTCTTACCTGAGGAAGCCAAAATGATTTGTAACCCTGAGTTTTCATAGTCACAGACTGAAGTAGACAATGTACAACTTTACATTTTTTCAAAGTTTCCCCACGTGGTGAGTTAATCTAGCTCCTCTGAGTTGCACCTGGCTTGTAGCCCTCAGCCCCTCCCTGGCACCCTGGGGTCTAGTGGTAAGCAGTGAGTTTTCTTGGGTTCTTGTCATTTCAACTGGACATGTAAAGGTTCTACAGGTTTTCCACTAATGACGGCCATTGTACGACTGTGGCAGCACCTCCACAAATCCAGGAGCACTTGGAAGTCATGCGGTCCCTTCTCAGTGCATTCCCGCAAGGCAGTGTGGTCCTCTGTGGTCCCCCTGCGTCCCCCCTTCCTGTGGGACCCTGGCTGTACCCCTGCTGCTGTTTGCATCTCCTTTCCATCTAGTGAAGCAATTGGTTTATTTGGTGTGAAGTTTTGTTTTTAATCCCCTCATCTCTCTCTCTCCGTCTCCCTCTTTTCCTCCCTTCTCTCTGATTGGGAGCAAACTGAAAACTGGATAAGAAAATAAGAAAGTATTTCTCAGACTGGGGGAGACAGCTTAGTTGGTAAAGTGCATTCTTTGAAAGCACAAGAATCTGAATTTGGGTCCCAAGACCGAAAAGAAAGGAATGGGGGGAGGGAATCACGAAATCAGCAATGGTAATATATATTATCAATCCTCTTGCTGTGGAAACAGATACTGCTTACTGGATAGCCAGCCTAGTCTACTTCGTGAGTTCAAGGCCAGAGGTGACTGGTGTCTGGGACAAAAACCAAGGCTGGCCTCTGACCTCCACAGTCACATACAAGTACACATGTATGCAGGTGAACATTCATGCATGCACACACACACAAACAAATCCAAAAATTATTTCCCTAAACATGACAAATTACCAGAAAATGTAACAGCTTCCAACAACACAAACTGATCATACCACTCTCTCTGCATGTGTTCAAGTCCAGGCCAAGCATGGGTGGGTTCTCTATTTAAATTCTACCAGCCTGAAATAAGGCTGCCAGCTGCAGCTGGGGCTCCTCTCTGGAACTCAGCCTCTCACTGTTAACTTCCTCCTTGCCTTTTATGCTTTGCTTTCATTTCCCTGCTGTGGTGTGGCTGGGGCCCTGTTCTCCCAGCTGCCTTTCAAGGACCAGCATGGACCGACAGATGCCACCTTAGGTTATGCTATGTGGCCTGCGTGATGTTCTCAGCATGGATGTGTGCTGCCTTCCTGGCAGCCCGAGCTCATCTCTCTGATGTCCACTTCTGGGGACAGAGAAGGTTCTCTTTCACGGAGCTCGTGTGAAGAGGTCAGGCCCACACAGGGAATCTTCCTATTTTAAGATGAACCAATTTAAAGACTTAACGATCCATGAAATCTCTTCACCACTCCATCTAGATTAGTTTTTACCTGGATAATTGGAACAGGGATATACACTCCATGGGATTAGGCTTGGGGCATCTATGAATGCTCCCTGCCAAGCCTTCCATTCCCTAGCAGTGAGTCTACATGCCTCTTTGAAGAGGGGAGGGAGAGATAGATAGAAAGTGAGGGAGAATCCAGGCAACAAAAGGGGAGGTATATCTACTAATATTTTGATGTTACCCTAGCAAGTTTTATTTATACATTCTCTAAGTATCAGGACTAGGGGCTAAGGTAATAGCTCATTCAGTAGTAGTTAAGTCTATGCAAGAAAAAATAAGAATAGCTTGAGTTTGACTCCCAGCACCCACATAAAAACTGAGCATGTTAGTATGTAATCCCAGAACTAGGGAGGAGGACACAGAATTATCCCTGGGGCTCACTGGCCATAGCCAGCCTTGCTGAGCCCATGAATTCCAGGTTCAGTGAGAAACCTTGTCTCAAAAATTCCAGGTAGAAGACTCTTGAGAAATGACCCCTGAGGTTAACCCCGGGCTTCCACAAACATGCACACATGTGCTTTTGCACACGCGAGAACACATGTACATCATCACAAAGAGAAAATAAAGAGTGGGGATGCAAAAACTACCAGTCCAAGATGGAATCCTGTTTTAGTGGGGAAAAGTTCTTGCTTTCTCTTCTTGACAGTGAAGGTGAGCATACGACAGGGAGACCGCTTGTTAGGGTGCTGTAGCGCACAGTTCTCCCAAATATCTCAAATAAACATATAGATTGGATAATAAACATGTAATTATTGAATAACAGATATAAGTAATGTTTTATATGTGTGGCTCATCTAATCATAAGCTGTTTATAAATAGATTGCATGCATTTCATCTTCCTAAAAAATTAAAATATAAGCCGTTGGTTTTCATTACAAATACTTGGTAACACTTAGCGGGGAAAAGCTACCAGCAGAGGTGACAGACTCCATAGGCCAGTTGTTGAAAGGTATGATTATTTTTTATTCATCTGTTTGTTCATTCCCTTGATGATAGATATTTGAAAGCATGCATTCTGTACCAGCCATCTTAATTCAGAGACCGTGCTGGCAAGTGTACAGACTCACAGCACCCATAAACCCCAAATCTTGTTACAGAAGAGAATGCAGGAATAACATCAAAGAAGGAGGCTAAGTGTTTGGGTGATGGAGAAGTCAAACGGCACTCAATGTGAGCCAGAATTACCGTGTGATTCTCAGTGAGAAGTCAAAATTTACTGGAAAACTCAATGGGTAGTGAGGGTTTCTACCAGCAGAGACCAAGGGGAAGGTGAAAGGGACATTGGATGTAAGGAGCAGAGGTGTAAATAACTTCTAGAAGAGCAGTAGGTCCAGATAGACAGGGTCCTGAAGCTGACCACTGACAGAGCATCCACTGACAGCCCCTTAGAACCTAAATTCAGAAGGAGGGCTTACTTTCCACCTGTCGAGTCTTTGTCTGGGGGTTTGAGCAAACCTTACAGTAGATTCTGATGCATTCCGAAGTTGGGGTGTGGATGATACAGTGAGGGTGGGGCTAGGAAGATAAAACGGGGACCAATAAAGTGGGGGGGAGAAAGTTTATGAATACTTTTTATTTCAAAAATGACAGCCTTAGAAATGTGACATTTTTTCAGTAGACAGTCTCAGAGGCAAGGGAGGAGAAGACGAGGGACGTATAACTCACTGACAGAAGTGGACTTCTGACTGACTCCCAGACAAGGGAGTGCCAAGGACAAATACGTCATTCTGTCACCTCTGTCTTCCTGAATTTATGCTTTATGGACATTAGTGTTCAAGAGCCCTTGTGGTCAGTCCAAGAGGAGATGGAGGACCATCTCTTCCCTTCCGGGGGAGTGAAAAGCTAAAAGTATTCTCTGCCAGAAGAAATGAAGGACAGCCTTAAAACTCTTAGTATTCGGATGGCTTTATGTTCCGCGTTCTCAAAAGCTGGTGGTGATGCTCACTGCCTTCAAAAAGACTCCTCATTTTTTAAATAACATTAAGCACTTTTGTTTTCTTTCAGAGGCAAAGACTCTGTCAAACACTTTCACGTCGAATACACTGGGTACTCGTTTAAATTTGGCTTTAATGAATATTCAACTTTAAAGGATTTTGTCAAGCATTTTGCAAACCAGCCTTTGATCGGAAGCGAGACAGGTAAGCCATCTTTGTCCGGTTGATGTTGCTATAAACAAATACCTGGGGTGTGCGATTTCTTAAGAAGGGCATTATAATGCCCTTCTCTGCGTGAGAATTTGCTCGGAACCCAGTGACTCCTACTGGGGCTAAGAACATTGCATAATAAGAGACGGGCTGTGTACATCAAAGACCAAGCCTGCACCACAGCCCAAGGTTGCCTGGAACTTTTGATCCTTCTGCTTCAGCCTTACAAGTGCTAGAATTATACACACATCCTACCACACCATACTCAAGTCAGCATCGATAACAAACCCATCCTTGGTACAGTCCATTAGCCCATTAATCCATTAACAGTATAATAGATTGATATTTCATGGTTGGGACTAAGCCCAAATCACCTCTGAAAGTTTGATCTGGTCCTCCTGTTTAAATATGATGAAAATTAAACCTAGCATTAGTTTTAAAGGAAACAAATTGTCTTCAAGGCATAGTATAAACTGTAGACTTTACCTCTGAAATACTGTTCCAGGAAGAAGAAGAAGAACTGAAGTAGATTTCAACAAATTTCACACTTGTTACTCTTGAATCTTATGCCTGTGATAGGAAATTGCCATGTTTAGAAACAAATTTCATGTTGTTGTGTCATGTGGAACATGAAAAAATATGTATATGAAGGAGGCTAGAGGGATGGCTCAGCAGTTAAGAGCGCTCGCTGTTCTTGTGGAGGACCTGGGTTGATTTCAGGAACCCACACCAGACAGCTCACTACTGTTGGTAGCTTCAGTTCCAGGGGTCCAACCCTCTTTTAGCCTTGTGGACATGTGCGTGCATGGGGTCCTT